>NC_132936.1:118404500-119760750 GCF_034638445.1 Ciconia boyciana
TGAATGCAAAAATGTTTTGTTTGAGTGCCAAGCCAAACAGAGTAACTGATTTAGCAGGACGAGTATGAAACGAGCTTGGTGCAATTGAAGTGGGACGTGCTACAAATAATTAGCGCTGTCTCAGAAGCTCCAAAGTCTGAAAACCTGAAGTTCTGGGTTTTCCTGAGAAGCTGTTTAAGTGCTTCGTACTTTTTCTGAAGAGACCGACTGCAGTGGATTTAGTGTTAATTTAATGCAATTAAAATTTAAAAAGGATCCTTAATCTGAATATAAAAGGGAGTGCGTTATTGAAGTTGACTCTGAACTCACAATAGGTATATACTTTTAAATCTGGTTTTATGATCATGTTTCATTCAAGTGCTGTTAGACAACAAAGGAATTGTGTTTCCAAAAAAAGGTTGAGCAGTACTGATTAGCATTGCAAGGTCTGCATTTAACAAGATTAGTTTTTAAACTAAACCAGTATATTTTAATTTTTTATATGCATGGACCTAACGTACATGGTGAATAACATCTCTTTATAGAATTTTAAGTATTTGAGACACTTTATTGTTTAAAGAAAAGTTGCTGACTTCATCGCAAGTGTAGCCTAGTAAAAATGGGGCCTGGAATAGTAAATTGTTGCAGAGCTGAGGCAGAAACTGGTAACCTTCTGACCTCTGACTTTTACTGGAAAATGATATGCAACATAAATTCAGGGGGCCTTTTTTCTTTCAAGTATGTATACGTATATATTCTAGTGGTGCTGTTCACAATGCTATAGTTGAAGTGGTGTCAATATGTTCATTAGAGCCCCTTGCTTTTGGAGCAAACTTTAAATCCCTGGGTTTTTTAAGGGTGAAAAAGCTGCTGCAAAAATAGGCTTTGAACTACAACATGGTGTTTGGAGGGGGTTTTTGCACTCAGGGCTGTTCTCTTATTAGACGGATGTGCGTGTGTTTATGTGTATATGTGCGTGGAAAAACATCTGCGGGGAGGCTTGCCAGCATGCTCCTAAACCTCTTGGGCACTTTGGAAATCGAGCTTCTCAGTTCCTGCTGTACTTTTTAAGATTTTGAGGCTTTGTTTTCTCCTAAATGTGGCATTTTATTAGTCCAGAGTGCCAGTTGTATCTGATGTTTCATCATAGCCGTCCTGGTCTGCTCCTAGCAAGGTGCATGCTATAACCTCGGTCTGGAAGGCTTTTCTAAAGTGACTTTAGAGCTTGAGTCCTATTAAATATCCCCAGAAAGACTCATCAATGATGCTTTAGCCCGTTCTGAAACTTTTACCCGAATTCTAGAGTAAGGTTTATTGAGGCTGGAATTGCTGCCAGCACTGGATAGATGCATTTCATGAAGAAGGCTTGTTGCATTAAAACTTTAGGAAGGAGCAAAAGAGCGGGAATTTGCTAACTGGAGCTCTCAGATCAAGTTTGGGAAAGGATTTTTGGAAAGAAGACCCTGTCCAGAGGGTCTCCGTTACTGAGACTTGCCTTCAGGCCACTTGCCATCTATGGAAATGGCGGGCTTTTTTGAGGAATGGGGATGCGGAAAGGGTAGCAGTGGTCTGGCTGAGCCTTGCTTTATGTTTAGTTTGCTCAAAGCCCTCTGAAGGCTGAGATTATGGGAGAATCCCAGTTGTTTAAGCACACCGATGCCTGCATATGCACCTTGTATAAAAAAAATGCGTGGTTTTAGGCTTCCTGCATGGGGAAGAAGTCAAAAAACATGATCCTGAATGACCATAAACGGAAGAGAAGAAGAAGAGAGCAAATACCCTGCCTCTCCCCAACTACATTTAAGTACAAAATGCCGTGATTTGGAGGCTTTTCTTCTGTGGCCTGATGTGAGGAGCAGCTACGCTGTGGTCAAACTCATGGTTTGGCCTCTGCCAAATGCTTTTCTTGGCAGCCGAAGCAGCCGGCATGGCACTGCCGCAGCAGCCGGGTGGCAGCGAAAGGCTGGGGACTCGCACGTTCATGCTTGTGAGCACAGGAGTTAACGCAAGATGCATGCATTGCGTGACATATATTCAGTATATTATGGGCTTCCCTATTTTTAGGAGTTTGTAAAAGTTCCTTTTGGTTCCATCTGTCACGAGCACGTTTGCCATTTAAAAAAAAACAAATCTAATCACCAGAAATATAACCCTCTAAAACTGTCTATTTTTAGGTTGTTCCCACAACCTACTTCCCCTGTTGGAGTGGGTAAAAGCACCTTCTGGGCCAGGCTTCCAGCCTGGCTGAAGGTATCACAAGGATGTGAGCGGGAGCTTTGCATTTTCAGAGAGGCACACAGGCTGGAAAGCTGAAGCCCCTTAGCAGGAGTTTTCTCCCTTAGTCCTTAACCCAGACTATGTTAAGGTCTATTTTTGGACTTCTTGGAAATTTTTCTTCTTCACCTGATTCCTCACTGCTTTTAATCCCCACAAAATGCATTTTTAACCTATTTAAGTTCCTATGCACAACACGCATTGAATGATTACCTTTGAAAACAGGAGAGAGATGCTCTTTCCTGTAAACATTTTAAAGTCTTTTTTAACATGTAAATTTATTTACTTAGTAAATAGTAATGACTCCCAGCTGCTCCTGATCTATTGTAGAAATCCATATTTAACTGCAAGGGAGCTGTTCTGGGGTGTCCTGCCACTGAACAGCAGGATATGTTATTGCATAGCGCGTTGACACAACCCCTTATAAAGGCCCGGTATTGTGTCGTCATAGGGGATAGTTATCGTACAGGAATGCAGAATAATATTATGAAAAAGTTTCGTGGGCTGTTTTGCCATTGCTCTGAACTTACGTGAATGGCCTTTGGAGGTCTGTCTCCAAACGGTGCAAAGAGATTTGAATTTACACAGTGGAGAAATAACTTGCTAAATTCTATTAAAAAAAAGGAGAAGCAAGTTCTTAGGTACAGGCAGGTGATGCTGAGCTCATGGCAACACTGTTTTATCTTACTGCATATTCTGACTTTAAAAGATTCCTGTTTGGGGTATTAACAGATCTGTTTTGTTTGTTTTTCAAGCAGTCAGGCCAGGAGGATGCTAAACAAAGCCCTGGTACAGTCACTTCTAATCCAGAGTGGGGCTCTTAATTCCCATGTTTAGCTCTTCTACACGGCTTAAAAGAAAAAGAAAATAAATCTATCAGTGTCTCCTATTTGTGCATATTGTCCCTTTCCCATTTTTTTTGTGCAAGCCTCGGCCTGGGTTCAAAACATTTTTTTAACCTCCAAATAATTGTTGCTCTTTCAAGCCGGGAGTATAAAGCGGTGATATTTCTTTATAAAAATGTATCAATGGCTGCAATGGGTTTTTTTCAGGCTTTTGTAGGAGTTCGGGCAACCTATAGGCAAAAAGGCAATCGCGTTTATTATTGCCGGGAATCTCAGGGCGGTTGTTTGGAGGCTGCGAAGGCAGGCGGCAGAGCCGGGCGGAGGGGGAGAGAAGGGCCACATTATGTTCCAGATGACGGAGCAAGGATTTATATGCCAGCTCGCCTTTTTTTTTTTTCTTCTTTTTTTTTTTTTTTTTTTTAACATGGGAGAAGAAAAGTAATAAGAGCGGGGAGGCAAGGCATTTGAAGCGGTCAGATGGCCGATGACTAATGGGATAGGTGGGCAGGAGCCCGCGGATTGGGTGTCTTAATGAGCACATTTCGCACCGAGTTTGGGCTGCAGTTCCCCTTCACCTTTGCCCTTTATTGACCGAACTGACACTTCATTTTTCACATACTTCCAATTATGGCTGAGCTTAAGTGTTGCCCTGCCTCCTTTCTTTCTTGCCTATGGACGGCTCGAGAGTGGCTGAGGCCGCTGAAGATATTTTAATTTGAAAAACTACCATAGCAAGGCAGGTTTAGGGTGTAACCTGAAACTGCTGTCACTTTGCAGTTTCTCCGATGAAAACAAAAGTTTTAATGTTTTTCTTTAGCCAAATTCTCCGTGGCAAGGCGGGGGATTGCTTTGGGGGCGGTTGGGTTGGCGAGGGGTGTTTTCCTTGGGGTAAATCCTTTTGGCAGTACAGGTGCTGTGGGTGGGAGTCACCCAAGTAAAGAGGTAAACCCAAGGAAAAAGCCGTGCTGTGCTTGAACGATGACTCCTTGTTCCCACTCAACACGGCGTCTTCTCAAGAGGCTTCTTGTGCGCGATGCCTCGCTATGTACTTTGCCTAATGCTCTCCTTATGGAAAAGCAAAGCACTTCTCGAGCCTTAGACCAGCGTGGATTTGTTGTTTTGGTAATATTTAATGCATGAATGTGGATTTGAGCGTGGCCTGCTGTGAGGCTTTGAGAAGTGGCCCAAGATGATGCTGGGAGAGGCAGGTATGATGAAGGGATGGACAGATCTCCAGTCCGCAGCCACCCCTTTGCTATATGGGGAGAACCGTGTGATGTATGTCCCACAGCCCAAGCCTGTGTGCATTTCCACGTTGGCTTTTACATGCAAAATCCTTCCAAGGCGGAAATGTCTGTTTGCTTTTGCAGGGCTTTGGGGCTTTCAGAGCATGCGGTTTTCCTACCGAATGTGAATTTCTGTCGGAAATAGTCAGAATAAGTTGCGCTTGCGTGGGGTGGGTGGGTTTAAGAACAAAATAGCTGCTGTTAGACCTTAACTTCCCGGCAGCGCCGCTGGATTTTGCAGCGTGGCTTTCGCTACCGGCTCTGTCACGTGAAGTTTGGGTGAGTAATGAGCGGGCACGTCACCTGCGTGCCGGTGGTGATCGCTTTGCATTTAAATACGCAGCGAGTATATCAACAATTACATCCAAACAGAGGCCCCTAAACCACTTAAGTATTTATCTCAAAAAAAAAAAAAAAAAGTATGAAGTATTACCTACTTTATTATGTAGCCCTCTGGCATAGTAATGGCATGGCATATTTTTACCATAATATGGTAATAAAAGAGTATGTAAAAGGCAGACAAAGGTTCTGTCTTTTCACTAAGGTGACCCCTGTTACCAAGTAACTGCTTTACTTATGAGCTTATTAAAAACTCAAAAAAAATGAGCTTTTCATACTTCACAGGCATTGATGTGAAAATGAGCTGTCCTGCGAGTAGTTTTCTTGATCATTTTTAGAACAATTGATTAGCCAAAGAGCCGCTGTCATTAGTTGACATTGACTGATAGCAATTTGTCACAAGCTCCGAAGGTCAGCCAGGCAGTGGAAGCTTCGGCTTGTCTTTGATTGACCTTTTCTGATGCCATTATCATGTGATCGGTTAGACTGGATGTGACCCTCGATTGGAAAAGACAGGGCATTAGTCAACAGGGGCTGCTCCCGGTATTTTTTCTGGTGCTTTATGTATTGTGAATCCCGATTTAAGCGTAATAGGCTTGTTTGGAAACGGAGTGGTATCAGTTTTCTTGCCGAGGCTCTGTCATCCCCTTTTCTTTTCTTGCCTTTCCATCAGCGCTCGGTTTGCTTTAAATCAGCGTGAGCACCTGTGCCCTCGTCCTTTGACGTGAGATATGAGATTTAAAACAACCCTGTATTATTTGAAACTCTTCGTGTAGGTGCATATTCTTTAGCAGCACCAGCATTAATTATTTTTATCTCCCCAGAATCATGTTTTATTTTTTAACAGTGATTGAGTAGTTGAGAATTATGCTCATAACAACATGATGTCAATTTATCATTCTGCTCTAAAGCCGGAGGGCGTGAAACTGTTTTTTTCCTCCTTCTGGTTTGGGGTTTGTTGTTTTTTTTTTTTGTCTCATCAGCCTGATTCAGCTGTTAAAGTTAGATTTCGGCAGCGTTAAGCCTCTGTGCCTCAGCTAGGCAGGGTTACGCTTCCAGTATGGTGCATGGAGAGAGTCCTCACTTGGAAGCGGGTGTCTGTCATGATTCGAGCATCAATCTATTCCTGGTGTCAGGATGTATTTTAATCGCTCGCATTAGCTCCGAACGTCTGTTATTACCAGGCGTTTTTCCTTTTGATTTGGCAAAGCTAACTTAAATAGTTATAAATGTTGCTTGTTTCGCCTAAATTGTGGGTAACACAGTCATAAACGAATTCTTTTCCTTGTAAAAAACCTTCTTTCCTCCCATTTGCCTTTCAGGGGAAACTTGAATTTCTCCGCCTAAGTACCAACTTGTTTTTCAGGTCAGCCCTCAGAGATAATAAGCAGTTCAAAACCAGCACACCCATTTCAGCACGGTTTAATGCGACTTTCAGTCTTTGCTTAGGAAAAGCTTCCAGCCGGGAGGGAGCAGAGAGGCGATCACGTCAAGAGGCAGATCCCTCAGGCTGAAGCTGTTGCCATCGTTGGCAGAGCGAAAGGAGGGAAAAAGACTTTGGGAACTGTTTACCTTTAAAGTGCCTACGGAATGCAAATATTCCTGAATTCTCGGCCCGTTTGTAATCAAGGAGCAAAATCTAGGTGGTGGAATCCTTTTTTTTTTTTTTCCCCCCCCCTTTTCTTGGCAAGTTTTTTTGAACTTAGAAACGTCTAGCCCATTAAACATTTGTGTGGCTGTGTGCAAGTCTATGTATGCGTAGACATGTATGTAAGAACATGGCCCTGACCCAGAACGGAGCATCCCATCAGCAGGGCAGGGCTTTTGCAGGCCCCAAAGTGTGTCTGCACAGCATCGGGTGTGTTACTGAGAAGAAGACCCTGAATATGCCAAGCAGGGAACAGCGGTGGAAAATACCACATTGCTAAATCACATACATCTCGGGCTGTTACCTAACAACTTAGGTGTAGGACCAAAGGGCATCTTGCTTTCCTCCTTGGATGGAGCAGAGAGAGGTTTGGTTGCAAGAAGTTGTAGAAACAGATTTGAAGTTTTCAGTGTCCAAGATACCCCTTTTTAGCAGTACCTGAGTCTTGTATTTTGAAGATCACTGACATGATTTGATTTAGAAAAATTGTTGCTTTATTCTGGTGGGGGTTTTTTTCCCCTACACATCCTGGGCACGCTCCTTTAGGTTGCGGTGGCTCATTGAAGCCAATGAACTTCCCATATGGTCCATATGTTTCCCATCTTGAAGGCACCAGCCCAGTCCCCATTTGCCTCTGCAGGTCTTGGTGGCTTCAGCTGAGTCTTTTGCTATCTGATGCAGGCAGAGTGTGACATTCAGGTGTGTGCCATTGACCTCTTTAAATCAGAGGTTACAGAAGCAAAGTCGTGTTCCTGAGATGGCCTCCACTTTGGCAAAACATTTTGTCGCAATGAGTGTAAACCTGTAAGCACGCATTGTTTCTGGGTTAGCGGTGCACAAGGGTGTGCCATCGGGCTGCTTGGCATAAACCATTTTCCTACCTCTCATGTGAAATGCTGGGAGGAGGGGAAAAAAGATTACTAAGGTTGGAAGAAAAGTCTTTAAAAAAAATGAGTTGTGTATGGAGAAAGCGGGTGCTTGTCCCATAACGCAAGCACTAAGGGTGGGTGTTCACCAAGTCTCACGGCACAGGAGCTTTCCAGAGTGTTAGCAGGTTTAAAACAAACACAAATGTTTCACGTGCTGGGTTAAATTTATTGCTACAGTGTGCTGTGGAGGTCAGCAGGGGACAAAAAGAGATTAGACCAATTCGTGGAAAAATAGGTCCTTCTGTAGCTATTAAAAACCTTGGTCCAGATGCAACTGCTGGCTCAGGAAGCTGCCCAAGAGCTGATTGTCAGAGCCGTGGCACAGCCGCCGCTGTGTAACCCCCCCTTTCTGTACGGGTTTCCAAAACATCCATTATTGCTCCTGGGAGAGACTGACACGAGATCGAGCTACTTGGACCGATCTCCTCTGGTTTTTATGTTAAAATAATTTTTTTAAAATTCCATTCCGGAAATACGATACTGGATTTTTTATTTACCCTATTTTTTGATGGCTCTTGCTAACGCTGGCATGCTTTTGTTGGGAAGAAAGTAGACATAGTTTGTATTTTCTCGCCCTTATTACCCCGGGGGTGGGAATGGTTTGACGCTATTCATTCAAATTTGACAGGTGATTGCTTCTGTAAATGAATGCACTCAAATCATAATTGTTGCAACAGAATTGTTTGATTACCTGGCGGTAGCCTCTTTCTCTCTGATAGCTTTTGGATCACCTGTTTGCTGAGAGCATTTGACAGTCCTCATGTTTATTACCCAATTGAATGTCAGTAGCAATTGCAGCTAAAGATAAACGAAAATGCAAGTACTTGTTGACCTTGACTTTTTTCCACAAGATATTGGACTTGATGGCTCTATTGCTGTTGAACTGATAAGAGTTATAAACAGTAGTTGAAGGAAAATGTTTTATTCCCAGAGGAAAATACCACGCTGCTGTGGGAAATGGCATCTGACTAGCGCTCTTTGCCAAATTTCCTTGGTTCACCTTCATTTAGGCTGTGGGAAAATAAAATACAAATTTCCCCTTTTATGACTTTAATATCTCTGCAAACATGAATTCCTGCGCTCTTTGTAAAGTTTTGTTGGCAGGCTGCGCCAATAACATCCAGCGAGCGCGAGACCTTGCCGTGTTTTACGATGTGCTATAATGAGGATTCTCAATTCTTCCTCATTTTCGGGCTGATTTGATAATTACAGGGAGGGAGCAGAGCTTTCTTCTTCTGTTCCATGGGAAGCTTAGTATGTCTATAACCAGCGAAGATGGGGAAATGCGTGGCTGCGGGTGCGTGTTGGCGGAGCGTGGCTGTGCTGGTGGGGGGGTGGCCTGGGGATGAAGACAAAGTTATTGCAGGGATGGAGGGATGATACTTTGGTAGGTCTTGCTTGCACCTGCTTTTCTGGGCAGGGTCCCAGGTGAGTTCCCTTGCAGTTTTTTTGAGAGGAGGGGGCCAGCTTCGGTGTCACCCATCCCAGCTGCATTTGGGGGACGGGAGGGATGAGCATCCTACCCCAGCAGATCTTGCTGCTATAACCCCCTCTTATATATATATTATATATATATATATATATGTATCTATCTTTTTCATTTCTAATCCTGCTCCAATATGAAACCTGAAAGGAAGACTTCAGTGGAAACAGGAGCAGGCAATAGGCTTTGCGATCTTCCGGGATGAAAGTAATTGTATAAAAATAACGTGTAAAGAGCACAAAAGACCGTGGAATTATATTGTTTAAAACATAAGTCCTTCTTGTCTTGGCAACTGCTCTGATAAACTCCGTACAGCATTGTAGGAGCTTGTTAAAGGACTGAAATACAGGATTAAGCAGTGCTGTAACAGTTAGCAGAGTCAGACTAGTAATCTTATTGCATTGTATTTTTTTTAGGTAAGATTAAGCCGGCATTACATTATATGTTTGTAGGCAAGGGGGCATTCTTTAAGGGATTAATTAATAGGATCAATGCTGTAAGATGCTGACATAATTTTTTTCTAAGCACGTTGATGCACAGGGGCTTTTTTTTATTTATTTTTTTATTTAAATTCATGAATGAGATGGGGACCTTCTCTGGGTGATGGGGACAGCCCCTGCGGCTTGCGGCGGAGCCACCTGTCACCGTATAATTCATCGGGGACCGCTTCTCGCTGGCCTGGTGACCCAGTAGCCGGTGCCATGCGAAATCCCAGATGGAGAGGCCCGATGTCTCTTCTCCCCGAGCTGGTGGGGGATCACAGGGCTGTGACTAAGCAAACGCCGGACACTCTTCTGGCAGGTCCTTGAATGAGGCTGTGGGTGGTAAAACCTTCTAGCTCTCTGGCGTGTCTCTTTAACCATAATGCCTCCTCCTTGTAGCCTTTACATCTTGCCTTTGGCACGCTTGAGTTTTCGCTGGTAGGGTTTAGGAGGTGGGAAAGGACACGGGAGAGCCTGGCCGGGCCCGTGACATGCCATGGGAGAAGTGTCACATCAGGGCAAGCGCCGTCTCCGCAGAGCCCTCTGGCACTCTGTGGCTTGGGAACTTCCTCATCACCAGGTGGTATCTCTGGCGTTTAATAGCCACGGATGACATATATATATATATTTATATATTTTATTTTTTATTGTCTTCCTCATGAGCGTTGAAAATCTCACACAGAGCTTGCAGGCAGTTTTTTTGTGGTTGCTTTTTGCAGAAGCATAATGTGGAGGTGTCAGAAAGAAGAACCATCATATAAGTAAATAAAAATACAGTAGGGACAGCCTTTTCAACTTTGTTTTTCCATGGCTGATCCTGTGCCACAGGAGAGCGGTGGCCCCTGCAACGCTGATACTGTGTGTCGTCTCAGGGCTGTAAATTCATCTTTTGCAGAAGGGTAGGAGAAGACCTACTAAGAGGCACCAGTTATGTCCTCAGAAAAGAGCTAAAGGTGGTGGATGTAACCTAACTGATTCTTAATCTTCCCCCAGCTCTCTGAATAGCGGTTAGTGTCATATGGATGCATGCTAAAAATATTCTGGAGTCTGTAGCGTCCCGATGGACTTAAGAAGAAGGCATATCTTAGCTCTGTCTGGTCAGCAAGTGAAGGTCATGGAAGCAAGGCTTGTAGGGTGGAGAACCTTTTGTTGCTCTCATTGCCGTGCCAAGAGGATCTGCTCCCTCCCCAGCACAGCACTGCGGGAGAAGCCCCGCCGGGGTGCTCCTGCCTGGGGCCCTGGGTGATAGCACATGCACTTCTGCATCCACTGCCTTCGTAAAGCAGGGGAAGGAGATAATGCGGTCAGTATTAACTGAACTGCTTGAAGTAAAGCGTCATGATTTAAAATTGTGTTTAAGTTTCTTCCAGGGCATTGTAACGTCAGAGTGTAGCAGCCTCTAGGGTATAAGACGCAGGCAAATTGCAGGGAGGTGAAAGAGGCAACCAGGTGGGGTTGAAACATCGCGCTCATGCCATACTCCTCCTCCCTTCCCCGTAAAGCATCTCCTATTTATCCTCTCCTGTCCCTGGCCGTGGCAATGAGGATGCCCTAGGAGAGGCTTTGGTGCAGGATTCTGCCCATTTTCTTTTTTTCTGTATCTGTCTGGAATAACCCATGCAAATACGGTGTGAGGCTGGCTGTGTAAAAGCAAGAATCATGGTCATATTATTTCAGTATCAGTATATACATTGGTATCAGACAGAGTTGGTCCTGTGTTGAGGTTTTGTGATGGGCTGTAGGTAAAGCAGGGGCTGTTTTGTCGGTTGGCGAGCAGACTGAGCCACAAAATCTTTGGATGTCAGTATATAAATATTTGTAGTTTGTGTGTGTCTTTGGTCGTATACATGCTTGGATGTGACTGCCTCCCACTATTATACATTTTTATTCTGTGAACCTGGCAAGAAAGGTGGTAAAACAACCGCCCTTGTGAAGTACAGGGCTTTTTCAGGACCTTTCGTATTTCCTTTAGAAAGAGCCTTGTGCTAAGTTCCTTGGCGTTACAGCTACAAGAAACAAATTAGCAAGCAGTGCTAACATTAGTGTCTCACCGCAGATTTAATCTAGCTAAAAAACCCCTGAGGTGGCCATAATTTACCAGGTTGAACAGCAGGCTGGCGAGCAGAGAGGGCTGGCGTAGCCACATCGTCGGGAAGTGTAAAGTTGGTAACTTGGTTGAATTTAATCCCAGTGAAGTTGGTGACTTGGTTGAATTTAATCCCAATAAAGTAACCAGCTAACAGTCTGCAGGAATGCAGGCTGCAGCAGGAGGAGCATGTAAGTCATAACATGGGTGTATCAGCTCTTCACCACAATTAATTATATCATATCACTGAAAAGCAGAGTTTGCACAAATACGCAATTTTGCAGCATGGCCTTCCATATAGAATGTTTTAATATAAATTAGAAATGCCTCAGACAAATGAATTGAAATTCTGTGTTATTAATACACAAATTTTATTTACTGTTGCAGTTCGTGTAGGTGAAACGACAGCATTAAACTTAGAAGTGCCTCTTAAGTTGATAAATGCCAACTTGATACTAAACATATTAATACTCAATTAAAATTAATAATCAATTTACTTGGAATATTGGAGGTTAGCCAGGGAGGGATCTGAAGTTGTATTAGGTATATCATACTGGTCTGAATACATCATACACTGTTGCAAAAGCATTGTGCTAATTTTAGCTTACAAAGAGGATGAAGATAAACTGCCTGCTGCTAGTTTGCCATATGCTATCCTGGCGATAATATTCAAGTACAAAATATTCTGCAGAGAGTCTTATTGTTTCAGTAAAAGAAAAGTGGAAAAGAGTTAAGCAAATTTCTGCTCCGCAAATGTATACAAAATAATGAAATAAAACAAATCTCCAATGCTGGTAGATGAGATCTGTGAAATTTGTTTTGGTTTTATTGGCTTTCATGGGAGTCAACAATTTGTTTTAGTATATATTTGATCCAATTGTAACCATTTCTCGCATGTAAATCTTAAAATCAATCTAAATAAAAATCGATCTTCGTTCTGGTAGGCAAAAATATAGTCCGAGTTGCTCCTAACTAGTTAAGCCTCCCATCCTTCAAGTTTAGTGCAGGAATAAAGTCTCTGCTGAGCTGATTTTTTCAGGAGCCTCTCCTTTTGCTTTGTTTATTTAAAACCACAAAACATGTTCCAGTTCCCATACGGGGAGGGTTTTTGCTTCTGCAGCTTCACCAAGGAGCATTTGCCTTCTCCATCTGCAGCCGTGGTCAGGAGAGGGGTGCGTGGGGAGGGGTGCCCCAGACCCCCCGGGCTTGGGAGAGCTACGGAGGGCTGGGGGGAAGCTTTGGAGGGCTGGGGGGAAGCTTTGCATTAGCAAGTGGTGAAAAGCTTGACCGTCAAGTGACCCGGGTCAAGCAAACCCCCTGCTGAAGAGTCCCATTTGGACATGGATACCTGTGGGGTGAGGGAGGAGATAAAGGAAGGGGGAGGAAGATAAAGTAATCCTATTGACCTGGGAACTTCTCCGATATTACAGGCGAGGGAACAGCAGGAATAATAAAAGAGCGGCAATATTTGCCTGCCCCCCGTATCTGTGTAATGTCATTTCCAAAGGGCTGGAGTAGATAATAGCAAATGTGCTTTCAAGTATCAGATCAATCTCTTGAAGTGGTGGGGAAGGCTGGATGCTCTGATCTGGCGGGTGCTGGAGAGTGTAATACAATCCTCGTCGCAGCAGAGAGAATTGTATAAATGGACAAAGATCCGCTGATTACATCTTTTGCTAAAGTGTTAAGTAAAAGATCTGGCTATGAGAGATGGCAGGTCTACTATTGTCCAGTCTTCTGACTTGTTTTTATAGGGGTTTTCACAGGAACAAATACCAATTACCAAAATAAAAGCAAGCGGTGTGGCCGGTCCGTATCGTGGTAGGACACATGCTCTTGAGTCAGCGTGGGCAGGAAGCTTGGCAGGTCTGTCCCCTACCATTGCCATTGCATCTTTATCTCTCTGGTTCATTGTTTGCCCCGAGTGCTTGAAATTCCAGTTTCCAAGTAAAAGCTTCCTGTTTCTTGCATTTACATTCAGTTTGGTAAGACATAAATTTAGCTATCTATCAAGGAGGGCTTCCCCCCCTCCCCCAAGTAAGGCAAAATAGGAAGAAGAAATTAATTCTGATTTGATGATAAGAGGTAGAATTTTGCATTTTCCCAGGTTCTCAGTGGCAGGAAGGCACCATGAGGTTGTATCCTCATGATAAGGTGATGGATGGGAGCTAAATTCAGCCTTTCCATCCTGAGTAATTTTAGAAGGGGCCCTGAAGTCCAGATCTTGTTTGGAAACAGCGGTGGGCATAGTCAGCCTTCGTTAGCCATCATTTCCTCGCAATAGCCTCGCTGCTTGTAAGTTTTTACTGTTCTGTGCGGTATTCAAAGCTAATAGCGTGCATATTCTTGTAGTCATCTCAACCCTGAATTTCCCTCCGGAGAGTTTCCGTTTCTTTCCATTCACTGCGGAGGGACTCGGGGAGGACTAATCGCCTCGCTCAGACACTTAGCTTGGCAGCCTGACTTCAATGCTTGGAGTAAGGAGGGATGAATCTGTGCTAAAACTTGTCGTTTCTTTAGGAAGGAAATTTTTGCTCTGTGTGGAGAAGCAGAATAAAGTGTTTTGTAGTGTAGTGTTTGTAGTGTTTTGTAGAAGATGAGGGGAGTGGGCTCGGGCGTTGCGTGTGTGGGTGAGGCTGTGTCCTCTGCAGCTCCTGAGCACGCTGGCCTGAGCATCTCCTGAAAGTAGTCGTCTTTGCTAATCTGTATCGGTGAGCTGAAGTGTTAAAAAATCTTGACGTGCATAGAAAAAGAGGTACTTGTATTTTAATATTACTCATGGGGGGGGAAGTTTTTGTATTCCCATGCCTCGCTCTTGGGAGGCCGGGTTTCAAGCTTTCCCTGCCATCAGGAGGTTGCTTACTTCATCGGTGTATGTGTGTTTTTAGAGGAAGATTTTCACATGACTCTGGGAGCTGGGGGCTTAAATATAAAACCTGACGGATGGGGCTTGTGAAGCTTGGGAGCAACGCTTTGGTCAGCTTTCAACTGAACAGCATTGAGGTTTTTCATGAGATGAAAGGCACTGCGAGCAAAGCCTGGAAATGAAACCTGTTGCTGCGTTGATGTGGTAGGAATGGCCATGTTCAGACAACTCAGGGCTTCGCTTTGTTGTGCTGTTTGGGCACGGGGTCCTTTGCTGGCATGGTAGCCATTGGGACTTCTCTCCATGCACCATCCTTGGCTGCTTTTAAATGTAAACCCAGAGTTCAACCTACTTCCACTCCAAACTAAGAAGATGCGCATTTGGTCCATTTAAGTGCACTAATATGCATTCAAAAAGGCTCATTTGTCCGCTTCATTTTGTAGTCATATTTGCAGCAATCTTCACTAGCATATGAGGTGGAGGGGGGGGGTTAATAATTTTTATGCAGAATATCAAACTTCTATTTTCATGTCGAAATGAGCAAGTCCCCTTTGGATGCTGTCCTGAAAAATATCTCCGGATTGTGCACTGTGACCCCACTGTGCCCCAGAAACATTAAATTCAGGGCTTGCTTCCTTGGGAAGCTCTGAGTGCAAAGGTTGGGGATGGTGCTGGGTTTTGAGTGCTGGAGGTTTGCAGGCGCAGAGGGAGGGCAGGTTACTGGCAGCAACAGTGCGGGCTTTCATTCAGCATCTTGTCAGTGTGCCTTATCTAGGATCTTGAGGGATGGCTCTCCAGGGTAAAGGCGGGGAAGGGAGCTGAGTGAGGTGCTTCCAGGGGTGTCCCGGCAGATTCTTCCTTGCAAGCTGTTCTGCTTGCCCCACTGGAGTCCTAACCTGCAAAGATCCCTGCAGCGCCTCGGAAAGTTGGGCTTTCCGGCATGTTTGTTGGCTGCTTTGAGACTTCAACCTCCTTATTTATATCTCTCTCTGTGCCGTGGGGTGTAGAAACTTGTGTCGTCTTTGAGCTAACACATACAGCACCTGCCAGCCTGAGCCTCTCCTTGCATGCTCTTGCATGAGGTTTACGTGCAACCTCGGATGTGCAGAAAGCCTTCTGGGCTGGTGAGAGGTGAGCACAAGGGAGAACTTCCATGTGGTCTTACAGGCAAGAGCATATTGCTCTCTCCAAGTCTATTTTCCTTGTTCAGGTCACTGCTGAGATTACATCCATTGTCAATATAGTTGTTGCGTCAAAGTCTTTTCCATAGAAGCTGTTAAATATGGTATAGGTAAGAATGCTTTTTAGCTGAACTTTGAATTTCAACCAGTGATTGTAGATGAAAATCTCCATCTTGCCTTCTCATCCACCTAAACCACGAATTGCAGGTGAAGTTGGTCAGGCAGTTAAAATCAATGACAAAACTCAAAGTTGCTTTGCATAGAAAATGGCAGTGTGATTAGCAATGGTTCAGAGGCTGGCATTGTTGGCGACTGTTCAGATAATTGGCAAATATCGTGAAAGCGTTTTCCAGTCTCAGGAGAATCACCAATTTTGGCATCGGTGGTTATTGCTCCGACACCGCGATGGGAAAGAGTGCAAGTGTGTGACTGGAAACTTCTTTTTCTGCCTGAGAAGCCTTGGTGGCCCAGTCTTAAGACTGAGGCACTTGCCTCCAGGTTGTAAGTGGTCAGCCATACAGCAAAAGTTGTGTACGGATGAAGCAAGCGGTTCACAAACAGCTGGAAAATTGTGTTTCCGTTTCGCTCAATATGTGATGAGTTTATTAGAAGAGACTCTTATTCAGAGTGATGGTGAAAACTGGAAATAGTATTTACTAGGATTTATTTGACTGTCACTAGATAATTTGAATACAGGTTTGCAAGTATTTCCTTTCCTTTTTATGCATGTCTGAGTGTGTGTCTGTATATATATATTACAAAACCATCCTGGTCTCCATCAAAATAGCCTGCTAATGTTTTGCCTGCCTATATCAAGATGAAGCATGAAAGGACCACTCTGATTCATATTTTTAAGGGATGTTATTCTGACCTCAAAAACTGATACTTCTTTGTCCAGTGCCAGAAAGCCTTTTGTGTGATTTCAGTCCCCATTTCTTTAGCAATTAAGAATCAGGTGGCATGAGAATAACAACTGATTTTAATAGCCACTTTAGCCACCTCTGTCATGGGGAGGAAGCGTGCAGGGCTTCTGCAGAGCCTCGGAGCTCTGCGGTGTGACCTCAAGTGACCAGACGCAAAAACCAGTGCAATTCTTGAACGGAAAGGTCTGCATCATCCAAACTGTGCTGACTCTTGTCCAAGAACACACTGTTTACCTCTTCCTTCCAAACTGGTCAATTTTCTGCAAGACCGAGATGTGATTTTTGGGGTTTTTGGTTTGGTTTTTTTTTTTTGCTTATCTCAGCGCAACTTGGCTGGTTTTAGTGGAGCTGCTCCTCACTTACACGTAGATGTACAGCGAGGATTGTGTTTTCTGTTTTGGCGATCAAAGCTGAACCTTCCCGCTATCGATCTGTATATTCCCCCTCCTTTATGTCTAAAGATACTTGTATATTAATCTGCAAATATGCAGGCTGACCACTCCAATCAAAAGCAACAGATCTTACCAGTTAACTCCAAAATGCATCTTTCTGAAGGCAATGTCTGAAAATCCACTGCCATGAGCATGAAGCAGCCAAGCTTCTGTCTGGCCCTCAAGATGTGTACCCAGACCTTAATGAAGGGTGGGGTTTTCCTTATCCCAATAAATAGATTTTGTCCGGGGACGTGAGAGGCAGAAAGAGAGAACATATTTGCCCAATGCTAAATAAAAGACTATTTATGCCTAATACATTGGCAGAATTATTCCAGAGTAATTCAGCCATGAGAAAATATGATCCTTATGTCACTGCCAAGGTCAGAGAGACCTATGGTGATCTGCTGAGTAAGTTCAGGTCACCCAAGTTAAATCTGCCTAGGGGCCAACTTAGCTCACACACCACATTTTTTCCGAGATTTATAAAAGCAAACATCTTCTATAGATGAAAGCAGGGCTAAGAGTGTGGTCAAGTCTCTCCTTTGAGCCAAGGTCTCCTGTTTTTCCCTTCTCCTTTCCAGGTTGCTCCTTCCATTTCCTTTCCATTCTTCTCTTTTCCCAGCATTTACAGGATGCTCAGAACAGTCAGTCTTTTCCTTAGTGTGGCAACTGGTGCCTATAAAACCCTTCTAGTTGATATTGCATGTGCAGGAAGGGCACGGGGACGTTGCTGGCGTTTCACCAGGAGCAGCGTTGGCTGTCTGCGTGTGCGTGGTGTGTCCTGGCACATCAGTTGAGAAGCACGTCTTGAACGCTGGGGCAAGGGGTATGCAGTAGAAATATATTCCTTGGTAACCTCAGCTGAGAGGGTACCATCTGAGCAACGGGATATTTGGCAGAACCATTTTGAAGGTGAAGCCGGTGAGTTTGTAGGCACTGCCAGGCTGTCCCAGGAGGAGACAGATCTAGTGGTGAGCTGGGGAGATGAGAGTCCTCTTCCATCACTGGTGGGTGGGAGGGGTGAGACAAGGTCCTCAGCCCTTTCAACAGGGATGAGGTTGCTTCAGCAGGAAAGCAAGATTATTCTTCAATTCATATACCTGCCTAGGGGAAGCTGATGCCTGTGGTTTTTAGCCTGCCAGAACCTGAGGTTTCCTTTAACTTCCTTGGTTACTCATTCGTGTCATTTAAAGTGCATCACATTACTAAAAACACGTAGTTTTTGTCTTTCTATCCATTTCTGCTACTGTTGCTATTGGGGATAATGACAAATGGTGTGAATTGAAAAAGAAACACCAGAAATCTTTTTGGCTTGCTTTTTGAAGGATGTTTGAATATGGTTTATTTTTTTTTTAAGACACTGGATGGCTTTTTGCTGTGACCCAGCTTTGCTTTGAGCTTTCTGTGGGATTTTGGTTAAGCACTCTTATTGCAAAGGAATGGAGTCAAAGAGAGATGAACTGGAAATGGCCGAGTTACCTCCTTCCCATCCTTCGTCCCTCTCGCAGGGGTTTCCCAAACTTGATGCCACTAGATGTAGTGGCATAAATAATACTCAAATTCTGGAGTGCACCAGAATTTTTTCCCTTTCCTCCCATCAGTTTGCCTATTCAAGGTGGCTGATGTGTAGGAATATGTAGTGATGGAAGATGGAGGTGAAAATAAAGTATGCGTACACCTGTAGGTGATATTCAGGGGAAGCTTTTAAGTGTCCAGCATTGCTCTGACTTTGCTTTCACCTTCACTGCATGTTTTGGACCCTCTGACATCTGCTTGTTCCTGGATGATTTGCATTTGGGTTTGTTGTTTGTTTGTTTTAATTTGGAAAAAAAAACCACCCTAACCTATAACTGCACTGTAAGACAAACAGCAAAACACCAGAAGCTGTGACAGAAAGTCGTAGGAAACCAAAAACATTAGCAGTGACATGAATATATTAAACTGGAGCCAAAGGGGATGTGCTAACTTGGTAGGACTGAAGTGTCTGAAAGAGCTGTCAGTGCCTGCGTGCCCCTGGGCTGTTCTGTGGAGGGAGCTCGGCTTCGGTGCTGAGCCTGCTGGCCAGTGCCTGACCATGAGGAGCAGGGTCGAGACCACCTCCCCATCGCTGTTATTGCACCAAAGGGCTCTCCAAGGCCTCTTGAGTTTTCAGGCTTTGCCGCAGGGGCTGGATTTATGCCAGCTGCCTGGATGTGCAGGGCTTGTACCCCAGCCTGCCCGTGGTGCCAGCCCACCTCCCTGCACCCAAGGGCTGTTAGCGGAGGTGGGAAAGTAGATTCCACTTTTTGGGGGGAAGTGTCTGTAGCAGAAGGGGAATTAATGACCTGAGCACTATGGCGGTCATGACTTGATCCCTCCCAGCTGTGTAGAGCAAGGGAAGTCTGGGCAGAGTAAGCAGCCCTCTTCTCCAGCAACCGCTGCTGTGTCTTACCCAAATTGGGGCTTTCTAACCCGTTTGTGTAGATGAGCCCCAGCAAAGTTTAGCCTAGCTACCGCTAGTGGTTGTGCTTTGGTTGGTGCAGAATGACACCCATGGGTGCCTTCTGTCTCTGGTGCTACGCTCTACCAGATGCTGCCCACGTGAGCCGCAGGAAGGGAGGTGGGAGACGTTTTCTGATGTTCCCTGTCCTGCTCACCATGCCGAGTGGAGGGCAGTGGGAGCCGTGCGCACAGCAGCGGTGTGCCTGCCTGCTGGCCGCCGGAGCCGACGCCACCGTGCTTTTGCTCTAAAGCCTGACTTCAGGTTTGTTTTTCCCATTGTGGCCTTTTTTAAGCGCCACCTCATCAGAGCAGATTTGCCTTTTGTGTTGGAGAGGGACAGTCAAGTGGAAGAAAATTTTGTGTGAGCTTGGCTCTGTCAAATCTACTTATCTCCTTTTGGCTTCTGCACCTCCTTCCCGAGGAGCAGCCTCCCGCTATTGTCACGGGCCCTCCAGAGCAACCAGCTTTTGCTGGAAGAACAAGAGCAGTGGATTTAGGGCACCGGGCAGCAAGGAGCAGTGGGAACAGCATAAGAAAAACATTATTAATTCTGTCTACACCCTTCCTTTAAAAGGTCTGACAGAGGCTTGCGTATTTTGTAATCAAGGTGGTTTTTCCTGAGTTGCTTACATGCCTGGTAACATAAGGTTTTGTGTTTGGAGAGCAAAGCAGGCTTCTTCTGAGCATCCCAGGCAGTGCTAGGGCAGGGTGAGGGGAGGAAAGTCACGATGTGGTCCAAATACTATCCATTCAGTTGTGTTTGCAAATATTTCTAACACATGCTTAGAAAAGAGGAGCGCAAGTGTTTTGGGTCCAACTCCTGCCCTGTTGATATGGAGCCCAGGTACTGGAAGATGCCCAAGTCCCTGTCATTCTGCCCCTCTCTGCCCAGTAATTTAGGCCACCACACAGGTATCTAATTTCCATTGAACCTCAAAGACACCTTGTGGAAATGGTTCTTCTAGGTGGACGTGGCCAGCCATCTTTTCTGCCCTCCTTTCTGTAGCTGGGTCCTGCATTGGGAACCACCAGGCTGCTTCAGAAGGATTTTTGGATTAATGTTCCATAACAAATCAAAATTGTCTTCCCCTTGTTTTAAGTACGAAGAAATAATTAATTTGTGCCTTAAGTTCAAAGCCAGATATCTTTTCTCTAACTGCCCAGCCAAGAGGGTTCAGTGTCTGTGATTTGCTGGAGTAGTGGCTGCAGCAAGTGGATCTTTATAAGGTTGTATGAGATGATGGGTGTTTTGTGAAGCATCAGCAATGGCAGCTGAGATTTCGTTACTGTCAAAAGAGGAAAGCTAGATGAGATGGGGGCATTTTATTGTCATCCCTTTTAATTCTGCCTTTTGCAGTTGCAAAGTGACCACCTTATGTGGGGAAATAGAGTATGTGGTGCCACCATGGCATGCAAAGTGAAGTTTAATGTTAGTTTTCCTTCAATCATGTGTTTGTTTTCATTGTCAGACGTTACTGATGGAATAGGAACAGGGAAAATAATCATTTATTGGTTTTGATACTACTTAATGGGTGACAGGAGTAGAAGAAAATACATTGCGTATCAGCAAGAACTTTTTAACTTGACACAAACCACATGGGAACTTCCAATTGGAAATATCTTGTGTGGACTTGGTAGGTCGTGAATCCTGACTTGCCTGAGCTGCAGCTAGACTAACTGTCTCCCGTTCATTATGGTTATGAGACTCCTGTGACGTACGGGATTCAGCCCTGCAAAAGAGGATTTGGGGCAAACAGCATCTGAATTATAGTTCCTGCAGGGCACACTGCAGCTTGGGCCAGCATCGGTTGGTCTTGAATTGGCCCCAAATAAAATGCTTTAGTTTGGTTCAACAATCCCAAGCATTTTGGTTTGTCTTGCCCAACAATGAATTTTTATTTTTTTTTTACTTTTTTTCTATAGAAGAACCTAATTTTGAATGGTTTGGACAGTGTCAAAGTTTTGGTGCATATTTTCTGTTGTACAACTTGAAATCTACAGATCATCTCTGGAGCAGGCACGCAGGCACGGCCCAGGGCAATTTAGCTGTGGTTAGGGAAGGAAGCCTACTTAAATGCTCCACTGAAATAAACTGTTTCTACAGGTAATGTGTCCCTTAGTTTATACGTAATATGCTTCTGATCTTTGCTTTGAGCCTCTTATAGCTGCTTGTGCTCAGTCCAAGAGTCAAGTGTCTTAGGAGCTGGATAAACACAAAGATAGAGCCAGTTGTTAAGGAGCTAGAAAGATTTACAGAAGTTGACCTCGTGGCCATTTGGGGTATTAGTTGGGCATATTTTCCCCATGGCAGTCCTGTGCTTCTCCTGATGCTTCTTGTGCTCCTGCTTTGCAAGGGGGTAAGACCAACCGAATCCAACGGTGGATTTACCTGTGTCTCAGCTGTATGCGGTTGACTTCTCATGGAGAACGCAGCTGGTGGGACCCATAGCTGGGAGGGCCAGCTCTCCAGCTGAGGTTGGAGAGAATAGGTTTCAAAAAAAGACCTATATTTGAACAAAACAAGAGAATGATTGAAAAACAGCTTTTCCCAAGAAGTGGTAGGGTCATCATGCTGGCTTTTAGGTTAGAAAAAAAAACCAAACCCAACTGTTCAAGCTTTTTACCATTCTTGGTTAAAGCAGGATGTTTTTCTGTTTAACCAGATACTTTTCTGCAGGGTATTTGCTTCCAACTGCTCAAAGTAAACTTCTGTTGCTGGCAGCAGAAAGTTGTTTGCTTCCCATACAATGAATTGCTTTCTTCTTAATATTTCATTCGGCGCATAGATGCACGGCTCCAGAAATATCGCACAACTTACCCATAATAGCGGAGTTTTCTGAACCCCATTAAGAAGTGCTTCGTTGTGCAGGAGGAGAGGTTTCCTTCATTTCAGCTGTAAAAAGCTGCCAAACAAATGAAAATGAGTAAAATCTGTGGGGTTTTCCCCCTATTCATCAATGCTGTTTTTACTCTTTGCGTAGACAGCTAATTTGCTCGTTGCTTGCCTGAAGGGAATTCAAGTCAAAAAGGAGGATCAAGTTACTAGAAAAAGGTGCTCCTGTCTCTAAAGAACAAAGTACAACGATTCAAGAAAAAAAACTTTGAAAATTTGTCAAATGCCAGAGTGTAATTTATACTTGTCCAAGTTACTCCATCTATGAATATTTGTGTAGGATATTTTTGCAAGTGTTTTCTTTAGTGTCTTGTAAATATGGATACTATCTGTGACTGACAACCTCCTACTGTTTATGTCATGGTCTGAATCCTTGCATGAAACATGCACCGCATCTCTTTAAGAGATGCGTGCAAACCCAGACACATGGTATTTGTTCCTTGCTAATGCTCATTTTCAACCTTGTTGTTCCTCATTAACTTTTTATTAAGTACATTTGAGAAGGCTTTTTCCTTAAGAAATAAGAAAAAAAAAATCAGTCCCTCATCAACACCACATTTCAAATTCACAAGCAGACCTACATCATCGTTGTAAATTATTTTGGGGGCTGTTCTGAAGGCCATTCAGTGTGCTGAGATGATTGCCATTGACCTCAGAAACTCCTGGGGTGGGTGCTCCCATCACATCTGACTAATCATGGATGCAAACTAATAGATAATGTTTTTCCCAATTAAGAAATTGCACAGTTACTTTAAGGTTTCTGAAGTACCGTTCTGCTTGTAGCCCCATCGTCAGCTCACGTGCCTTGCTTGGGCATTGGCAGGTTGAGAGCAGTCACAGTGGGCGAATGTTACATGTGCAATATATATATGCATATAACGCATGTAAATTTTAAAATAATGTATTTTTGGGAAATCTTCTAAGCTGATGGGCCTTTTCATGTCAAAACTTCTAGTTCTCCTCAACAAATAGGTACAACTTGGATTACCAACTGGGCACGTATCCCCAGACTGTGCCAGTGCCTTCCAGTTCTCTCCTGGCATATCTGAGCACTCAGCCCCCAGCTTGCCTCCTTCCCCACCTTGCTGTAAAGAGGAGCGATCGTTTCTGAGTAGTGAACTTGTTCTCCTATGCTTGTGGACATAAATATTAGCCACCCTGACTCAGGTCAGAGTCTTTTGGGTATGGCTTTTGCTCACCACATTCCTTAGCCCAGTTGGAGCTGGTTGTGTCAGAAACAAATTTAAAAACTCCAAAAACCTCCATATTCTTCTTTGATTGCCCAAGTCCATTCAGTGCTGGTGGTCTGAAATGGCGATTCTTGTTTTAAGTCCCGTGAAGAGCAGGTTGTGGCAGATTCCTTCTCTCTTGCTCTTGTTTTACAGAAAAACTTGTTGCATCCTTGGACCTGCTTTTTGAGAGTTCATCATTTTGTACCTTATAGGAAAATTACATTTCACACATAGGCCTGGTTTTGCTCTGCAAAAAGTCAGCATGGTGGATGTGTGGGTATCCAGCAAACTGGAGATGTGTTTCTGTAAGGGATAACATAGGTAAAGGTGTGGAAATTATAATAGTTACTCTAAATTAGCACAGCGCACTGAAGAAAGGTTAAGGAAAGTCATTTTGCCAGTTAAAATCTCTCTAGTACATTATATTGCTTAAAGTTACTAATGAATCCTGCTTTCCAGTTGCCTGGAAAGGTTACTAAAGAGATTTGGGTACTTGGAGGGGTTAAAAGAGAAAGGAGCCAACAGAGCTGTGGATGGACAGTGAACAGTTAAATATTTGGCTTAGATAATGTAGGATTTCTCATGCTAGCAGAAGCAGGAATTTGAGGAACTTGTATCTAAATGCTTTTAAAAAAATTACGATAGAATTTTTAAAAAATCACACTACTGAAAAGCCCACAAACTTTGGGGCATGATGTCAGGTGTTTCAGTTCATGGCACCAAAAACATTGCAAGTCTAGTACAGAAGTCAATAGTTTTTGTCCAAACACAGCACATATTTAAATTATATTAGCTTATTAAATGCAAAAGTAAGTGCAAACCGTAAAGTTCTTCTAGGAGGCAGAAGCTGCTTTTAACAGGAGAGATTTGGAAACATAAAAATAAGTTCAACTTAGGGAGCGTTGCGTCTTCTAGAGGACACTGATTTAGTCCCCTGTTAATGGAGCCATCCAGTCCACTTAGAAGTTGCTCTGGGTCTTCTCCAGGGCTTCTGGGTACATGTATTTTACATTTTCTTCTGTGAACGCCTTAAAGCAGTGGATTTAGATGTTTGTCTAGAGGTGGACTGTAAAAGCTGTGGAAGGTGGCGTTCATCGTGTGGTTTGGTGGACCTCAGCAAAGCCAGTGCCCTCCTCTCAACCCCTCCCAGCAAATTGAACAGTGGACCCCAAAACCTCTCTCAATCGTGACAGAGGTGTGGGAAGCAGGCTTTTTAGGAACAGTATGTTTTGCTTTGATGTAAAAATATTTGTGCTCCAAATACAGATTTGATCTTAGGACAGGGCTACGTGCAGTGAGAAATAACCTGTTGCATCTGGTGAAGATACTTGTAGTAAAACTACATTTGTCACTTTGCTATTGAGATTTCTAGTCACTTAAAATCATTCGAGGATGGTAGTCTGAAGAGCTACATGCAACGGCATGGATTTTCTAGTTGAGCAAAGGGCCAGGTTGTTTAGGACATCTGAATTTCCAACCTTTCTGAAACGTCCCCGACTTGAGATTGGGACTATTTATGTCCTATCTGGGCATCTTCTATGGTAGAGGTCTGAGGATGGATTTAGGAGCTGGGTGGCTGATAGTTGCCTAGCTATGCCTTTCTGACGTTGCAGGGCGATGACGTTGCATCTTGGTTCGGTGCGGAAGCGAGGGAGGAGGCTTTGAGTTGCCACCTCATTCCTGCAGCAGCCACTGCCGCAGAAGGCGAGCGCGTGTGCCACGTTGCTCTCCAGTTGCACCTATTTTGCCAACAAAGGTTTCTAACAGATCACCCGGGACAAAGAGAGCATTACCCACTCGAGGAGCCGCTGTAAACCCGGTTGCCCTTTGCTGCTTCTGCCTCCTATTTTTGGGGGAGTGGGAGGGGAAGGGAAGGCGTAGGAGGCCATGGCGGCGGGGAGGGGGATCCAGTGAGGGGAGCCCCCGCTGGCATGGCTGGCCTGACCCATTCAGTGGGGCTGAATACGATAAATGCCGCTTTATCCTTTCTTGAAAGGAACAAGATAGCGCGGCCTAAATGCCTGGGTGTGCTTAAATAGGCAACTCTGGGACGCCGGAGTCGAGGGCGTTTGAAATCGGAGCTCCCCGACAGCCGGGGAGCTGCCACAGGTCACCTGCCTCGCACCATGGGGACCGGCCCAGGTCTGGCAAGAAATTGTCCGCGGACGAATTGTAGTACAAATTCCTTTCTTTGTTGGTTGGCCTCTTTCACTAGACCATGGCCTATAAAAAATTGTGTAAAAACAATTCTTAAATATTATTTGAAAGGGCAAACGGCCACGCTGAAAGGTTTGACAGTTTGACATATAGCGCCTGGTTTCGCTTGCTGGGGAACGGGCGTGCGGAGCCCGGGCTCTCCTCCTGCTCCTTACAGGCTCCGGGTTGTTTGTTTTTTTTTTTTTTAAATAGCATCTAGTTGCTGTGCAGAGTCGCTGCGCTCCCAGCAATTTGACAGGCAACGAGTCTGCTTCAGTGATCTTAAATCCTTTTAGACTAATTTGCGAGCGAGCAGAAAAACAGCTAGCACCTTCGGATCCAGCGCTCAAAACCAGAGAATCAGGTATTGCCAATTAAAGTGCCATTTCCAACCATCATATCAAGACAGATTACTTGCAGTTCCTCTGATAATGTCACGCCGTGCCTAAAGAGAAAGCGAGCCAGAGTTTCTCCACGGACAAAGGATCCGCCTGGACCAAACTCATCGGTGACCGAGGCGGAGGGAGCACGATGCAGATCGTGCATACAGCCGTGCATATGTGCAGGGTAAACGCAAGCGGTGCGCCTGCTCTGCCCTGCAAATAGCCACAGGCCATTTTGAAGAGCCTCTGGCCCCTCAGTCGCTGGCCTACTAGTTAATTGCCACATGGACTTCGTGACACATGGGCAGATAATATGACATTTTTGGTTTCTGTCACTAGCAAACGCCACGGCGTTGCTTGCACTAGTTGCTAAGAAGCTGTCAGAAACCATTAGCAGCTGGCTAAAGTTGCCCTATGGCATTTCCTCATGGCATCAGCAAAACAAGCATAAATCACCCAGTGGAGTCTCCCGCTATACTAATGAGGCTGTAAGCTTGTTTATGGACTAGCATCATTTCTATGATTATTTCCACCTTTTCAGTTCGCCTTCATTTGGCGGCAGGAGAAGTCAACTTCAGGAACGGAGTCGCCGCTGACATTTTACAAATGCGGTTCGTAGCTGCTACCGTGTGGCTGGTCAGTGGTGCTTCAAGTTTGCTTAGTGATCTTTAAAAAGAGGAAAAGAGGGAAAAAAAGGTTGGGGGGGGAATCTCTGGAGACCTCACAGAGGTGAGTGTATCGAGTTGCAAAGTAGATGGAAATACTAAAATCCACAATTGACCATTTAGACTTCTCTCTGTGGTTTGAGTCTTTACGGGATCAATTTTCCATTTAAAAAAAGTGGAAGAGGTTAAACAATTTATAAAAGTCTACCGAAGCATTTGCTCTTAGGATAGCCGGGTGCTTGCTTATCCTCTCCCTGCCTTTCACTTTCTCTGACTTGTGTTGGACGGGGCCAGGGTTTATTGTTTTAGGCTTTTCTGAACATGCACCAGTATTTACACTGGATTGAAAGCATTTGCTTCCAATGAAAATCTTGTCTTAGATTACAGCCCAGCAGTGTAATTTCCCTCCCAGATGGGAGTAAAGTAGCAGTATTTGCCTAAAAACAGTAGGAAGAACAAACTGTGCATTAAGCCAAGGCTGTTTTTGGCTTGAGCTAATGATGTAACAGAAACCTTTTATTTGGGATAGGTCACCGCCCGGGATTGAAGGAGGTGATCTGGCTCGCGCTTGAAAGGTTTCTCCATTGTATCTACATAAGTCTTCACTTAAAAAATCCTGTTCCTAATGCTTCTGCTTTCATACAGCAGAAATAAACAGGAAAGGTTCTGGGGAGTGTTATAGGTGGAATGCAGAAAGCTTTTCCTCCCCTAATGGAGGATATAATTCAGGTGCCCCGGAGGCATGCTTTCAGGAATTCTCTTGCCCGAGGTAATGGGAAGCTAAGGCTGCTTGAAGGCCTTGATTATCTATTGATGCACAAAGCTGGAAAAAAAGTCATCTCCCTTGGATTATAGTAGATATTTCCATAAATTATCAATGAGTCCTCCTCCCGTCAGGCACGAGGCGATGCCTGCTAAATTAATCTGAAGGGGGTTTGAAATGAGGAGAGAGTGTATTTTAAGAAAACGGGGGGGGGAGAGGGTGGGTGGACGATTGCAGGGAGGTGGTGAAAGGCAGTGTCATTAGGTTAGAAGCTTTTCATTTTTAATCAATGAATGCGTAATACTTTTCTTTTCCTTGTTTGCCTCTTGCAGACAGAAAGTGGATTAGCCCGTGGAATTTTAAATGCTGTTGAGTTGTTTCCTTTGCTCATGTTTCTTTTATGAATTATTATTTTATATGGTGAATTGCTTCTCTGTATAAAAGCCCTTTTTTACATACTGGGCTTTCAAAGAATTTGTCGGATATCTGATTTCTTCATAAAAGTCTTGTTTGTTTCTGTAACTACCCAAGGTTACCATTTCATTAAAGACACAGGCCAAGTCATAAGGACAATTATAAATTTGCCATGGTCAGTAAGGTACTAAAAATATAACACTAATAATAACCTTTTTTTTTGGTGCTGAAAGCTGTTTAACAAATCATAATTTTGAGTTTACGTCCTTTTTTTTTTAAAAAAAAAATTATTTTTATTCCTAACAGATAGTTTCGATTCAGCCCAATTCAGATGACTTTCTTGATCATTCTTGCCCGGGGGTGTAAAAAACACTTGCCTAATAACATCACAGCTCCATGTTGCTACAAATACAGTGTCCTTGGAAGCCAGGATATACTGTTCAATCCACATGCAGAGAATTATTTGCTATGTGGACTTGTTTATAAACTGCTTTCAGGGCTTGAAACAAAAATTGCATGCAAACTGACTGGGCACTGCAACTTTTGTTTTCCTTCAACCGGTAGCCTGTCAGTCCAGACCCAAGCTGGCTGCTACACAGTTACATCTTCCCGTAGATACATTGCTTAACGTGATGAGAACTGTCTGAGACCTTCTCTGCATTAAGGAAATTCATTCTGGATCAGTTGTTGTTTAATGGGAGCAGACACCTATTACAGATATGGCACACCGGCACAAAGCAGGGTGTTTGTCAAATTGGTACAATTGACATTCCTATGGTGTATGTCAAATTGGTACCCAGTTATCCCAGTGTGAATTTCTTTAGGCTGGGGCTGGGAAGAGGGGAGGCCAGTTAGCTACCCACCTCCCATCAAAAAGTCAGGGGAAGTTGAACATCTATAAAAGACTTAACATAAGTGGTGCCCCAGTCCTCTGGTTATTTCTGAATTTGGGGAGAGAATATGATGTTGCAAGAGAGCTGCATTCACCCCGCTTTTCACATCCCAGAGCGGGACAGGGCACCCAGCTTCACATGTCATGGGGATGGGACACCATTGATAAGTTCCTAATTGCCATGTCAGCCAAAGGAGCTGAATGGAGTGAATTTTTGGAAGGTGACCTAGTGTGGAAAAAAAGCCACTGTTTCCACCTTTGCAAGTGGGATGCTTGCAGAAATTTTTTTTTTTTCCTTTTTTTTAAGCATTTTTTGCTTTGGGTTACAGTGGTGAATCCAGTGGCAGAAATGGTTGCACTGTCCTTCAGGATAAACCAGAATGGGGCCGACACAGTCCTGAGACCCTCCCTCTCCCCATGTCTCTTCCCCCCCCATCCCCTCAACCCCTGGTGAATTACGGTGTTAAAGAATTTATACCTCATTTAAATATTCATGCAGTTTATACCCAAAGCCAGGCTTCGGCTGAAGTATATAAAGGTAGCATAAGTCAAAATTTGATTCACTATATTTACAGGTGACGGCTTGGACAACAGTGTAGCTTCCCCCAGCACAGGTGATGATGATGATCCAGATAAGGACAAAAAGCGACATAAAAAGCGTGGCATCTTTCCCAAAGTAGCCACAAATATCATGAGGGCATGGCTGTTCCAGCATCTAACAGTAAGTGAACTCTAGATCACATATGCAAAATAAAACATGGAAAATGTCATAGTTATAGTAGTCGTAGAAAGCAAAAAAAATACGTATGATGTTACTGACAGGCAGCTCAGGGAACTTTTCCGAGCAGAGTTGTTGTTGTTGCCTCATTTGCTAGATGCCAGGGGAAGAGCACGGAGCGTATGTTTTTATGGTTTTGGGGGGTTTTGTGTGTGTTGTTTTTAGATTTTTTTTTTTTTTTTTGGTTCGAGTCGCAGTTGTTAACAGGACGTCACCGCAAAGTGTGACTAAGCTTATACTAATAACCTCGGAGACCTGTCCTGCCCTGCTGCTGGCACAGCTGCAGCTCCCCTTAGCTGACATGGGAATTGCTGCTCCAGAGCAGAGAGCAGCAATCGGCCCCTGGTTCTGTGCTCCAGAGAACCGCGGAAAAGAATCGGGGAGATTAAAAACAAAGCAAAAAGCAAACAAAGACCTTATTCAGATGTTTGTGAGAGATCATCAGAAGCTTCATGATGAAAGGTCTGAATGTATCTGGTTTAATAGCAAAGTATATTTTTTTTCTTTGAGATGTTCTCATTCCCAGAGTGTAAGTTACCCCTGTATTTAACGTTATAAAGGGGTGGGGGGATGCACAGCTATTTTGGTTGCCACAGCTACCTGTAATTTTTTTATTCCTGGGATTAGAAATCAAAGCTCTGGACAGGTGTGTGGGGTTAAGCTGGGTGCTGGAGCTTCTTTCAAGGCTTTATATTGTGCACCACACCTTCTAACGTTAGCATTTAGAAAAGTGTTTCTAATGCCATTCTCCTTTTTCATCAAATTGTGGTGATCTGTCACTGTGTTTTCATCCACTGTGGGGATGTGGGCCTTCGGCCCCAGGTTTGCTGTCTGAGCTTTTCTGTGCCAGGAGGGTAAGGGCCAGGCGAGGGGTACCGGGGGTCTGCAGGTGGTAGTGAAGAATGGCTCTCACCTCTAATCCCAGTGGCTGACTCTCCCCTGCCTGTAGTTAGGGTCAGGATGAAACCAGAAGCCAGCCAGCTTGCCCAGCCCCGGTGGGAGCCCTGCCAAGGGTATACTTGTAAACTGGAGGAAGCACTCACGCACATCGCCCCTCCGTCCCTCGCTGAGCCAAGAAACCAGATATCTGCCGTGACTCTTGTCAGCACGGGGATCAGGCAGGGAATCCTGCCCCGCGCGGTCCCGGGTTACTATGAATGAACCTTCATGCTGGAGCACTACTCCTCCAAGGCTGGCGAGGGCTTCAGATATCTCCAAGTTAATCTCTTTCTCTGGCAGACTTTATGTCAGCCATGCCCCAGCTTTGCCAGCTCCTTAGCCCTGTCCCTGGTGCATTCAGCACATCGCATCCAAAGGCTGAGGTCCCTTTTGGTTTTGGTGGCTCCCCAGTTCTAGGTCCTCACTCAAGACGAGCTGACACCTGGTGTCTCTCTGCAGGTAGATGTCAGGTTGAGGACATCTGCCTCCAAAACAGTCCAGGGATGCTGTGCCGGCAGCGATGCTCACACCAGCCTGATGCAGCTGGTTCAGGTTCTGGTTTGAGGAGATGCCCTGGAAGCTCTGCAGTCAGGACAAGGCACACCAGGGGACACTGAGCAACTGCATGTCAGTCCCTGTAATTCCCATCTGAGGAATTACGAATTAAGTAGTATATATTAGTATTAATATTTTTTCCTGGAAGTGGCCTGTTGCTGTGTTTGTGCTAGTAAATTAACCATCACCCAGGCCTGGGCACAGGAACGTGACGGTCTATCCTGTTAAACTGCTTGAGCAGTCTCCAGCACACTCTTAGTCTGGGCCAGCTACCACCTTCCAAACCCATTCCTGGGAACATGGCAGAAGACAGCAGGGGTGACTCCCGAAAGACCTTGTGGCAGGAACCACCCTGTGTTGAGCTACATGGGTTTGGCCTGACCCTGCAGCTGGCTTCATGCACAGCCTCAGGACCAGAGAATGGACCCTATCACTGCTTCGTCTAGATTAGGTGTAGGGTGCAAGCGGCTTTTCACTCTTCTGCTGTACAGTAATGGTGTTCAAAAGAGAAGGTGAGAGTGTCTGCGGAGCTTGCTGCAGTGCTGGTAGCTGCCCCTGGGAGACAACATCTGGACATCTGCTTGTAGGGTGGTCTCTTCTTCTGGAAGGCTCAAATACAGACACACCCCCCACCCCACCCCCCGGACCTATGCAATGAAGCTGCTGCATTTTCTACCTTGCAGCACTGAGCTAAAGCTTGCTTTAAAAATCCACCATCCCCTGTGCAGATCCAGCCCAGGCAGATCAAGCATGCAGATTTATTGCAGGGCAGCTTTCTCTTCTTCTGGCAGCATCATGGTAACTCCAGGCTTGTCTGATCAGTTCAATAAAGCACAACTGGTTTACCCAGTCCAACCTTCTTCAGCTAGGACCTTGAGACAGACGTTTCAAATCGACTCTAGGTGGGGTCGGGGACAGTTTACCCAAATTAAAACAAGTCTGGACAACATTGTAGGCTCTTCCAAGCATGTGTTTCAGCTGGAGTGAGAAGGCACCAGAGAACTCATGCATCCAGAAGAGCAGCGGGTCTTGTGTGTGGAGGAAGATGTCCTCTAGGCAAGCACGTTGATAGCATGGGAAGAGTCAAGACTACAGTTAGTGCTAAAGCAATATAACATGTTGACGAGCTGCTTGGGGTGCTGTCTTCTCTACAAAAAAACCTGGGCGCAAATCATGGCTGCAATCAGAGCTGAGGAGTTGGGGGGTGAGAGAGTGAAGGAATTAAGACTCCAGTTCATTTACGAGGGTGTCTGGACCTCATGACTGCTCTTATAACCCTACACGCTGGCATGACAGTGTCCCCAGCTGGGCTCCTCGCTGCGGGAGAGAGGTCATCTTGAGGAGTGGTCAGCTGAGGAAACTAGAGGTCCCGCATCATCTATTTATTTATTTATTATTAGTGAATTTGGTCTTCCCTAGGGTGGACACAAGGTCCTCCCTGAAGCAGGAGGTGAGGAGAGGTAGGGAGGTGGTTCTGTTCAGGCTGGGAATGTGTCAGGGCAGGCGATACCTCCCTTTTGCCCCAGCGCTTAACCTGCCTTCGCTTTCCCATCCGGAAGATGGCAGGGAAGAAATGAGCAGCGGCTAAGTGCGAAATCCAGCATCCTCTTTACCGCTGGTGCTTCCCAATTGGGGTGTTATTTGGGAGCCCTCCTTTTCAAAGGCAATTTTTTTTGTTCTCACAATTGTAATATGAATACACATCAGTGGCATGGAATTAAACAAAATAGACAGTAATTGCTGTGTCTGTCATACAAATGATTAATGGTTGGCAAGATTTAAAATAAATGTTGGACTAATATAATCTTTTAAAAGTGTATAGGCTGGTTTAATTCCTTCTATGCAGTTATTCCATCTCCAAGAGTCTTAAGTCTTCCTCTGTGTGCTGACTTCATTTCCTAAGATTTGTCCCTTAGTTCTAATTTCTCATTTAGGAGGAAATTCTTTTTTTCTTTATTGAAGAAAAAAAATAAAATGCAAGGCCATAGCCTCTCCAGTTGTTGAAATGTTTGGGCAATAGTTCCCATTCAGTGTCACGCTGCAGCCCCCCTGTTATTTTGACTGATGTGCAGAACTGAGTTGACGTATGCCCAAAGGGCAGGAAAGCGCTGTCCTCCGCGGATGCAGGCAGTATGCTCTGAAACACTTCAGGGGATAAATTCATCCAAATTGCCTTTTTTTTTTTTCTTCCCCTTGGAATAATAACAACAAAAAAAATCAGCTAAAACAATAGCAAAAGCGGTGATCAGACTTACACTTAGGACTTTGCAGGATTTATTTTTAACTATTTGCTATTCTGACTTAATTTTGATTAAATGTCTGGGTTGGAAGAGCTGCTCAGGTTGGCCATTAGTTAGGCGAAACAGAGCTGTGGAGCTTGTTGAAATTTTGGATGGTAGATTGTGACACCAGCCTGTAAATTTTGAGGTTTGTGAAATCTATTTTTAGGATTTTGCTATAAATTTGAAGTGGAAGGAATGTCCTGTTACTATTTGGAAAAACTAAAAATAAATAAGGCTGCTAATAGTTTGGTGAAGCTGTGAGGACATCCCCGAAGTATAAAAGTTGAGCCAAAAATGAGGGGTGGTTTGTGGCATCAGATGAACATCGAATGTGCCATGGCAGGGTCTCGAGGAGGGACTGGGGCGAACCAGTCCTCTGCTGGAGCTGGCCTCCAGAAACTTGCCCAAAGGATAATTTCAGGGTGTGCTGCAGCATGGCAACATTTTGCGGGCCCTCTTTTTTTTTTTTTTTTTTTTTTTTTTAAATTATTTCTTGGATCACTTAACATTCAGGGATCATATCTCACCACCATTTTTCAAGCAGATCTCCTCACTGTAATGTATAGCCCTCAGCAGGGATTGCAAAGTAAGGGAAAAGCTTGGAGGAAGGGAAGGGAAAAAATAATCTTGCTTATGACCAGATTTGTGTAAATTTAATTGTGGCAACAGGATTAGTTTCTGCTTCAACCCATACTATGCTTTTGTCCTAGCAATGGTACCTTTTGGTTCAAAACTAGAAGTTTGGGGGGTGTCTTTTCAAGTGTTTTGTTCGCTCATTGTGAATTCTCTGCATCCTTTAAATCCAGCTTAATTTAAAATGTTGAGATTCAAACCTCATTTTGGGGATTATACGATGTAATTGGTTTGTTATATGATGAGTATTTGATGATCTTCACGTTCATCATCTAATCAGGCAAAAAAAGCCATAAAATTATAATCCCAAAAGATGTTTAATAACAATTTAAACTATTGAAGGCTTTATTTAAGCACATTAGGGGATTATAAACTACTTTTTTTTAATGGTGCCAAGAGGTAGATTCAAGGACTTCAAACACCTTTTAAAAAACAAATTGCCATGATTTAAAAAAATGAATAGGCCAAGGATTCCTTTCATGTAAATCCCATAATTTAATCATTATTTTTAACTGCTTTTAAAACAATTTCCTTAAGAGGTTAAATCTTACTGAAATGGGAGATTGAGCAGAAAGTAAAAGATGTAGCTGAAACACGTTGACTTTACAGTAAAAGTGAAGGGCTTTTTTTCTGTTATGTATCTTGATTTTGAAGCTTTATTGATCACCTGATGCCATTCTATTAAACAAGAAAACTTGTAATAAGCAATATGCAATCGATTCAGCAAAGCTGTTATTTGTATAAAATAATTTATTGGAGGCAGGTATTTGAAGGAGGCACTTTATATCCGCATGTAGTTGAGAAAAACAGTCCCCATCGCTTCAAGTATGTTCCTCTGATAGAAAAATACTATTACACCACTTAATTCTATACGTTTCGTTTATGTATGACTATTTTACAGGCTAGCAACTTCTTAAGGTTAAAGCAAGTGGATTTCAAGTCTTCTCTCATCCCTCCATGGTTATGAGATATTGCCTTGGGAGGAGCGTGGGGTTAATTTGGCTCCCTGCCCCTACTCCCGTGCATGATGCTTGTTCAGTTTTGGAAAGGGGTAATAGCGAGAGGGCAGATGGGTACAAAACTAAGCTGCTGCAAACATAAAAAGGGGAAATAATTGGCTAAAACCAGCGAGGATTTTCTTTGCTCTCCTCTCGAGAGGGTTTGAAAGCATGAAAACAAAACCACCCCCCCCGAGAGTACAACTTACAATGACTCTCCATCATGCACCAACTGATATTTGCTCTGCAAAATGCCAGAGGGCTCCTGGAGCTCATCTGCGTAACAGGGGTCATATTACCATATATTGGACTCAGACTGGGGGGGGATTCCCCCCCTCCCCCTTATCCCAAATACACAAGTCTCCTCTTTCACTTGATTTTATTGTGGGCGAAGCTGTAAAAGTCTTTCTTCCACATCTGCAAGACTTCTTAGTGCCAGCTGTCCCGAATTCCTGGGAAAAGCCAGGCGTTTTTAGCTTGCCTTCGGTCACCCATGCACTGCCATCCCCTTGGCTAGGAAGGTGGGAGCCAGGGCTGCTCCTGCTCCTGGCAGCGGGAAGACTTGCCAGAGCGGTGAGCAAAAGCATCCGTCGCAGGGTTGTGCAAATAACCCACCATGAGGGTCCTCAGCTCCCTTCTGCTGGTGGAGGTGCCGTGGCAGTCATCTTCAATGGGAGAAAATGGGAAATGTTATTATGGGAGAAGATAATTATTCCGAGGCTCTGTAAGAATTGAATTGAGAGCTCCAGAAAGGAGGACAAACAGGATTTAGGTAACTCAGTTTGAATTAACTTCTTAACCCTTCAGCCCTCCCAGAGTTTGATGGAGGACACTGACTGTCAAAACCTTCAGCATTTTCTTTAATCTTCCTCAAATTTGTTGCTTTGACCTGCTGTCCAGCCTCCAAGGGTCGATCCATTTTCTAACGTGGGTGAATTTTGCCATTTTTAAAGAAAACTGTTGTTTTTTGGGGGGATACACTTGGCAATGCTACTGTTGATCCAGTTTCATGATTTCTTGGAAAGCGCATGTCTCAGAAAGCACGTCTCATGTACTGAGATCTCATGCTGTCCTATAGATTATTTAAGTTGCCAGCGCTGAGCTATGCTACAAACCTTTGGTTTTAGACCAGAAAGGAAAAATAGAGGGTGCTTTAGTCAGTTGGTTCAAGGAAACCAGATTCCTCGCTTAGGCTCTTCTCACGTTCAGAAATGTGGTGTAGTTACAACATCTGTTTTTTTCATATCTATGATTCAGTCTCATTTCTGAGGAAGACAACCATCATGTTGTCTGAAACTATGTGGTATGAGACATCTCATCCTGGGCTCCTTGCAGCTCTCAGGGGTGTATTTTGGTTGAGTGGTGGTCCAGGGATGTATTTTGATTGAAATCAGAAGGTAGCCAACAGCCTGGGCTAGATTTTAGAGAGAGTGTCTATTCCCAGAGGGCTATCTTATCTTTTTCCAGTTTCCCCCAATTTCCACCTTGGAGGCACTGTTGTATCCAAGTGGAAGCCACCAGCACATTAAAGAATTTGAATTATTTGGACGCTGCTGAAACACATTAGTATTTACACACCTGAAGAATTTCGCATCTGAGTAGAAGCAAGGGAATATTGAAAAGTTGAAACATGATAAACATTAATTCAGATGTTAAATTACACTTGCTCTGGTTGTACTATAACTCTTTTTGTTTGCATAAATATTCTGGGAAATGAGTTTACCAGCAAGAATGTTTGCAGTATTAAGAATTCTTAAGTCAACAGTAGATGCTTTGCTTTCTTCTCCACCCTCTCCTTTCTTTTTAATTTTGCAGCTGTGATATTTTGCGTGTGCAACTTCATTTTTTAAATTAGCCTCCTCCAGTCAAGGCACAGAAATGTGTTACATGATGTACTGTCTTCCTGCAGTCAAAGCACACGTACAAAATTCAAGTATCACATTTTGAAGGGGGAGAGGGGGAGGGAAAAAATCTGACCACCAATTTGTAAATCTGGAAGTATCCACGGAAATATTTTGGCAAATAATTTGCAATACAAAGTACACCAAAGGCAACAACAGTATCTTGGCAAGCAGCTGGTGAGCAGGAAATGAGGATAAATTCATGGGCTCAGTTGTTCGTTATTAGTTGTTTGTTTAGCTTGTCCTCTAACGCAGTTGCTACAAAAGAGCCTATGTTGATTCTCAGATAGGCTTATGTATATAAGTGCCAGTGTTAATTTTTTATTGGCAATCTCCTAACTCTTGAAGGAGTTTCGCAGCGCACCAGCGTAAGCTGGTGAATTACTTAATCAGATCAGGTAAAGTGCCAAAATACGAGGCACCAAACCAGTTGGGCGCATATCTGATGAGATGTGTTAATCTGCAGTGTAAAATAAGCTGCCTTTCAAATAGGGTCACATTTCGAAGTGGTACATCAAGTTGTGTAAGATGCATTCCCTTCCTCTGGCATAGAGTATCCTACATCTGTTTGCGTGAACTTAACCCTTGTCTGAATGAACCGAAACAGTGATATTGCAGTGAACATAGTCTGTTTGTTGCTGCAGGACAGGCACGAGAAGCGAGTTGGTTTTTTACCCGTTTTAAAAGTTTTGTTTCCCTTTTCCTGCATTTATCTTCAGCTAAACAGAATCTGCACTGTTATGGCCTGCACATTTTTTCTCGTTACATATATTCAAGGGGCCCTAATTCCTAATATTAACTGGTTACGTTTACTATCTGCCCATCAAAATTACCCACATAAAACTTTTCTTGTGGAAGGGAATTTTTTTTGTTGATGGAAAGTTAAAAATTTCCATGGACAATGCCATCCTTTCCCCCAAAATGCTCAGCTGGACATCCATTTTTCAATATATGAACAAATGTATTGACCAGACTCACCTTTGCACTTCCAGCTCCTCACCCGGTAAGCTACAGCAATGCTAAATATATGTATAGAGAGAAGGTAAGTAGGCAGAAAAGAGTTTAAGTTAATATGTAGTTATCTAATTTACCTCGCCTTTTGCATCATTGCCTGATTTAGACCCATAGTATTTAGTAGAGTACTCGTTTCACTTCAGTGGTGGGCCATCATTTTAATAAGGCAAGGTCTGGGAGACTTACCACTGCATCTTCTGCTTTATGAACCAGAAACTTCTGCCCAGAAAATACTTCTCAGATTTTAGGTGTAGCATGAATATTCCTTTCTTACCTACTGGTTGACCTTTTCTAATCCAACCTGTACAGCATAAGACATTTTGGAAATATGTTTTAAAAAAAAAAACAACACAAAAAAACCTTATTTCCACTGTGATGCTCTGTACCAGTGATGCAAAAAGGGAGGTAGTCACATTAGTGACACTAAAGTGTCACTTGAGTCACACGAGTAAAACCAAGGGTCTGTTCATGATATAAATATATTTTTCAAGGACTTTCTTTGAACTCACGGGGAAAATGGTGGGACTCTGCCTTAGGTGGCTTACTCTATTCATTACCCAAAGTCAACTTTGAAGTGAAACTCTTCTTCTTAGACAACCTGTATTCATGTCAGCCAGAGCTTTTGGGGTCCCTGGGTGATATTTTTGGGAAGGTAAATGCCGTATTAGAGGAATCTGGCTAATTAATAGATTCATTGGCAGAACTCTACTTATTTGCCGGGAACTTTGTGCTGATCCAGGAGTTGCACTGTGCTTGCGTGGGAACAGCAAAGAGGATAAACCCTTGATTTTGTTGTCAAAACCCGAGTGTGGGTCCATCGGTGCCGCAGGTTGTAAACCCTGGAGGGTCGTAAGCTGCAGTTGGGGGCAGAATAATTTTGAAGCTGGTAATAACCAGAATCTTAGGATTCTTATGAACAAAATGCAATTTTAGTAATGTTTTCATGAACAGCGGTAATGGCTGCGTTTTAGTAAACAGTGGCATTAGTTGTATCAAAATTGCACCACATTGGCTTTTAAATTACTCCACCTGTCTGTATGAATAGGATTTTCAATGTCGAGGCACACAGACAGCTGCTGCTAATGTTTTTTTTTTCTCCCTGTGCAGATAATGCTGGCAAATCTACAGCCATCAAGGCCTGGTTTCTGATGTAAAACGGTACCTGACCTACTGGCTCTGGTGCTACAGAAGGAACAGCTTTAATTACTAATGGCCGTGTTTTAGTTTTGTACTTGTTGATGTAAAAAATGTCGTCTTAGAGCGGCGTAACCTCTGGTTCACTTCCACCGGCGATGGTACACCAGCTGCAATTATTTTCAAAATAATTTGTGTTCCTTGGTGGCAGCTTGAAATCCTGCCTTGTTAGCACTCAGATAATTAGCAGGGGGCTGGCCCTCCGGGTCCCTCTGCCCCCGAGTCCCGCTGGTTCCCCCGCACCTCGGAGGGCTGTACCGGCGTGAAATAGGAATTGTGTTTACAAATCCCACTCAATTTATTTGACCGTCCTTCCCTCGTATTCGGTGGGCGGCATACCCAGGAATTCGTGGGCCAGATTCTGCCCTGGGTGGTTCCCCATGAAACCCCCTGGAAGCCGGAGGGGTTGCGTGGAGGCGAAGTCAGGGCACGCTGGTGGTAGGTGCCTCGTCTCTCCGGTTATTAACTAAAGGATGCCGTGTTGGCCAATACGGCTGATGCGCTGTCTGATGTCGGTTCATCCGGGTTGAGTTTGGTCAGGATGATCCGGTTACCAGCCTCGCGCTGGGCTTTAAAAGGGTTAAAGGCGATAATGGTGCCATTAAAAATCCAGCTTGCCAATGAGCTATTTTGTGCGAATGGTATAAATACAAGATACACTTGTCTGGCTCATTTGCAAGCATTCTTTTTGACTTCTTTCGCACAACTGGTGTTTTTGTGTTTAATTTAACAAGAAATGAGTAGTAAATGAAAGCTGCTGCCTGAAATCCCACTGTGAGCGTGTTTTGCACTTGGCTCCCCAGTGAAAAGGCAATTTGTGAAATTATGTGATAGAGTAATTAGATGAAGCCAGGGCTTCTGATTGTTGCCATGCTTATGTGGTAAAGGTTTGCTGGGGGAAAAAAAAAAACCCATGGATTATTACCCTGGCAAGTTGGCTCAAAGCTTCTTCATTTATTTGTAAACAGAATATTTAGTGACCGCACAGGAAGTAGCTGTAATCACCAGCTCGTAAAGAAACCACAGCAGAGATTTTGGATTTTTACAGAGTGCTCATGTAAAATTTAAGCTGGGAGGCAGAATCCCTGTTAATGTAATTAGGATCTAATTTACCACCCTTTGCACACAGATGTAATAATGTCTAGATATTTATTCTATCTTTAAGCACATTACATATACCTCAGTGCAGCAGTTACTGAACAGAAACAGGTGTGAGCACTTTCCGGATTCATTTTTACACTGTAAACACACAGCTATTTAAGGGGAAATATTTACCAAAAAAAATGAGGGGAAAGAATGTCTGCAAATGAGGCAGTAATGGACAGTTGCCCTTTATGTACTGATGGATTTCTCAATGGTTAAGTAAATTAAAGCAAATGCTAGAAAAATCAATAGGCTTGCAGAGTCTTGGTTGTGCCTCATAGACTTCAGGACAGAATGACAGATGTGGTGCATATGACCCATTTAAGTATTAATGCTTGGGAAATTGCCTCTGCGTGCAAGGTTATAGGCCTAGAAATATTGTTATATTAAATTACAGACAATAATATTTTTAAGTATATATGGAATTTATATGTTTCAGTTTAGTTGTTCTTCGGCGTTACATTTGTCCTGGAAGATTAGTTGCATAGTTGTTTCTCTGGAACAGTAAATCAGGTTTAAAAATGTTCAAGCAACGAATTGTCGTTCCAGGGCTGCCGCAGACCGGCGAGTGTGTCGCACGCTACGGGGGTACAGCGCACATGTTAAATAAGAGCTGTGTAGCCAATGTGTTCACTAGCAAATGTAGCATATAAGCGAGTCTAAATTAAATATCATTAAAAGGCGGCTTTCTAAATGGTGAGAGGGCTTGCGTGATACGTAGGATCGCTGTTAAATCGGGTTATTCTGTATGACTAACCACCAAGTAAAATACGAAGTGCGTGGTCGACATGAGCTAAGTCAGGTAACCACCAAGTCAAATCTTTCTCACTATCTTCTGCACGCGCCACGATTGGAAGGGGCGACTTTGCATGGGCGGGATGAGTAAAAACTGACCCCGTGCAGAAATTCTCCCAAAATAGCGACGTTATGATTAATCCAACCAGGCAGACGAGCTCTAGATGCAATAGTGTTTGCCACCTCTGATTTCTGTCATTCCTCGCCATACTTCCACCAAGGCAGCAGGGAAGTAGACCAAGTTAATTGTCTCTTTGTGCCATAGCTGGCAGGAGGATCGTGAAAATAACTGGGACCCCCGATTTCGGTGTTGGCGTGAAGGCAGAGCAGCGTTCGCTGTGTTTGCTGTCGGTGACAGCCTGGCATACCTTGCCAGTTATCCTGACTTCACCCCAAACACCTGTTTCTGTGAAGGGAGTGGCGGATACATTTTATATACAACTCCTGTGTTTAATATTAAAGGGAGCTTGAGACTTCCACAATAACATTCCTATTCCTTGCTGAAGCCCTTGCATGGAAAGTGTCGTATTCCTTTCAAACACTAATTCTCATGCTTGACTGCCATTTGTGTAACAGAGATTTTCTCCTTTCCTCTTTTTCTTTTTTTTTTTTGTTTCATGATCATTTCTGATATTTGAAGTTTGGGTACCACTGTCTCCTTTCTGGCTCCCCCTTTCCTAGCTTTTCTCTTCCTTTTCCCTAAAGCACCAAAACTCACTGGGAAATAAAACAAAGCATCTCCACAGGGTCTAAGGGCTGTACATGGGTACTGGGAGCGCCGGCGAAACGATGACATTGCAGAAGGGCAGGTTATTACTTTTGGACCCGTTGAGGACGTATTTGTGTATGGAGGCTGGATGAGAGCAACTGGTACTGAAGGCTGTCAGGCCAGGGCTGAGTGATGACAGACCCTTGTCATTTGCCCGCATCCAGCTTCATTGCTATGGTGACAATATGCAGCGATGAAAGTTGCCGCTGAGGGTCGGACAGCATCCTCCATGGTTGCCGTAGCCGGCAGCATCTTTGCGACAGCATGTTCGAGCTGCTGATGGCCCTCGGTGTCAGAGCAGCCCCAAATCTCTAATGACAGAAACTCCGCGCAGGTTTTCGGGAACACGGGGAAATCACTCCTGGCGCTGCTGCCAGCCTCGGCAGCTTCTTGTGTCGGTGACAAAAATTGTCTTTACCTGTTTTAGTCATTTTTATGTGCCTCGTGGTGGATTTCCTTGATTTATTTTGTGTGACACACAAGCTAGGATATACTCTGTTTTTACAGCCTGGCGCTTACCTGCGTGGCGGCACGGGATGGCCATGGTCCTCCTCCTGCCGCACGTAAAGCAAACACATTAATCAGCGTTTAGGCGATGACTGCTTTCGTTAAATATACGTGCGAGGGGCCCCGATGAACAGGCTCTTTTGTTCCCGGCCAAACCAGGAGGGATCAAAGGTCAGCGGGAACCCAGAAGCCATCAGTCAGGGTGGGTTTTGCTGGATCCCGGGGTTGTCGGCTCCATAGTCACCCCTGGCAACCTGGGCAGCCACCCGCTTGCCTTCCCCATAGCCTGGCGCAGAAGTGGAGCATCCGCTCTCCCAGTCACCATAAAAAGATACCGACATAAAGTCGGCTTTTGAAATACAGCGCAAGCATCGCCGTGCACCTCTTTGTTATCGAAATCATTTGAGAGCAAGATTAGAAAAAAGATCCATTGGCTTTGTAGCAGTCATTTGGCAGTGTTCATCTTTAGGATGCATTTTAAGGCTGCAAATTCATTTTTGGTTTAGCAGGAAATGGCAACTCAGAAAGAAGCAGCAATGTGCTGCTGAAACATGCTTCTACACTTTTGAATATAAAAGTTCACTTTAAAAAAACTTCTGGTATGGCATTTATTTCCTTTGAGCAGATCGATTTATTTTTCCCCCCCTCCCTGTGATGTTAAAGTACATTTGGCAGTAATCAGTTTATCCTTATTAGAAGCCGTGGTAAAAGGCATAGTTGCTAAGTCAATTCACTCCATTTACTTCCCCTGTTGAGGCTTATTGTGTCCCAGTCCCCACCCCTTACAGTGAAAACATCATCAACTATAGGGCTGACAGCAGCCTGGGACTTGATGTAAGTTCAATGGTTATTCATCTGCATCAAAAAAACTGGCACTCAGCAACATTCATCACTTCCCCCGACCTAAAATGATTGAGTAAACGGTGGGGTGAATTATCAGAGAGGGAAAAAAAGGGGGGAAAATGAGTTTGAATACGTCAGAGGCAACTTTGGGCTCATACGGCATGAGAAATAGAGCCATCAGCTGACGTGCAAGCTTCCCACCGCAGTTTCATATTGCCGCTGAAGCTGGAGGGAGACTCGGTTATCCTTCAGCCAGACGCCTTACGGTGCTGCTTCTCATGGCCTGACCTGCAAGAGCTTTTCTATTTTGGCAGTTGTGCTGGAAAAGCAGCTTCAGCACTGGAAAAGCATCTTCAGCGCTGCTGCTGCGGAGGTATGCTGGGTGCCCGACCTTCTGTCGGCTCTATAGGGTGAAATACATTTCAAACACTACTCAGTTTGCTGCAGTTTGCTCCCACAACATGTATATTTGTTCCAAACATCCTGAATCCCCTTTGGTGGGAAATATTTCAATGCAGGATCTTCATTCTTAAGTGTGATACGGCAAACCTTTTTCTCCAAAACCTCCAGAAATACAAAAGCACAGAATAGAATGTGCTTTGTTACCACCACCTCCCCTCCCAACAAAACAAAGCAAAAAAGCCCAGCCAGCCGAGCAAATCCAAACATCAAAACCTCAGACTTTGGGATTATTTAACTTTTCAAAGTTATCTTGGAAAAAAGAAAAAAGACTCTGCTTCCCTTTGCCCCAAAATATAATGCAGTCACGATAAGGCAGGAGAAATTCCCTTAGCCGTACACCTGGCTTGTTTTTACACCCGGTGCTGCGGTTAGATGGTTGTCTAAATAAACAGAGATTAGGTGGAGGGCTTTATCTCAAAGCTGGCACTGGTTATCACACCGCTTCCTCCCACTCCCTCCCTCCGATTGTGAGTTGTATAAGAAGACTTAGCAAGCATAACTTACAGCCGATAACCTTTGAATGTTAGTTCAAGGAAGCTGTGCCATAGTAACAAAAAAAAAAGTCATGCAAACTCCATCGCAGCCTATTCAAATGAGCGGTAATTTGACCATAACACTGATTTTAAAAGAAGAAATACTTGGTAAGCTTTTTGCTCCGAGAGCCCTATTTGAATTTGGCCTGATCAATAATTTTAATATTTGAACAGTAGTAAAAGATGCCAGGAATGAACTCGTGTTTGTTCTTCAAATCATCTCTCTACTGGGGGTCTTATTTTTAACTTGCTTTAACAAAGGGAAGCTGTAATGTTTCATTTGGACAAATTGCTCCAGCCCTGCAGTTGAGGGTTAAATTGATCTTGATGCAACGCTGTGAGAAGCCACTCGTGACATTTGTGTTTGATGGTATTTTATAGGTATAGATATAGATATAGATATATAGATATAGATATACCTGCGCGCAGGACATAAAAAGAGGCTGTCAGGTAATGGGCGGCTTACGGCCCTCCGTAAAAGCAAACAAGCAAACTTCTCGTGGTTCTCCATGGGCATGAAATCAAAATACAACCTTTCTGAGCATATCTCGGCATACTGATGGGTGACATGCAACATGTGAAGAGGAGGAGAAAGGTCTTTGGGGTCCTTGCAACATGCCTTCCAAAAAAAACCAGCCCCCACAACCAGGGAGAGGAAGGAGGGGGAAGGCATCCACGCGCTACCGCGAGGCAATGTCATCACAATGTTGGGAAGCCAACTCACAGCGAGCGGGTGAGCGCGGGCATCTCTGCCCTTGTCGTTTGGATTACCGCAGTGCCACGCGCCCAGTTACACAATGCGTAAAGGCAAGGGTTATTTCTAGGACAGATAATTGAACATTAATACTCGTTGACGTTGTCGTAGGAATGATATGTCAAGCTGACAGGGCCTATGTGGTTACATCTGCTGATCGGCTGCAGACGAAGGGGATGTTTGGCAGATCAGGCCCGGGGCCTCGCCGCCGCCGAGCCAGGGATGATACAGCCATTAATCATGAGCTACCATCTTGGGCTACCTTCCCTAAAACAGTGGTCAGGTCCCTGCTTTTGGGGGCAGAAGGCGTAGTTTGCAAAACTACATCTGTCCTCATACGTGCACGCGCACCTCTGCCTGCATAAAGATGTATATACGCCTGTAAAACGTGTTAAACAAGAGCATCCTTAATGCTGCGTACGCATGAGTGCCACCGTTGTCTGAAACAACTGTTTTCAATCTACTAACGTAAAAATAAAAGAAAGTGGAGTAGATGAGAAGTTCTTCAGAAGGATTGAGAGCATGATCAAGTTTGATGAGGTGTTTCTGATTATCTCTGTCTTAGGAATTAACTGACATAAAAACGGTAGTAGCATTAGCATCTTTTTTTTTTTTTTTAGCATCTTTTATTTTTTTAGCATCTTTTTTGTGTGTCTCTTCTTCTGCATGTCAACAGACCCTTCAAGACAGCCTGCTATAGATAAAGTAGTTACGCTGCGATCACTCTTGTCCCCTCCCAGCCAAAATTCCCCAAATGATGCCTTTCAATATCATTTTATAACAAGTCTTCGGAGAGCTAATGCCTTTGTCACAGCATTTCTACAGCCAGACTTTGCTGCACAAGTAACTGTTCAGAGGAACGAGCAGCAGACGGAAAACAATTACAGGGGCCTCTGACACTGGAGTCAGTTCTACTTTCTTAAAATAGGGCTAAACATCATGTTTGTAATGTCTCGTATATAGTTTGGCTCTGCATAAAATGCTATAAAATAGGGCCCTTGAGAACATCCATTATCACATTTTGGTTAACATCACAGTTTTTAAAAATCCCAGTTGCACCGAAGCCATGAAATAAAGCTTTCATCTGTAAAGATCTAGTTTCTCTTTGTTATTAAAATAAATGAAGCCATTAAACAAAATATATGCATATAATGGTCAAGTTCATCGTTTTGTATCATCAAAATGATAAATTTGACTTTTTTTTTTAATTGGAGCAGTCATCTTAGAAAGATTCGTGTATAGAACAAGATCAAATGTGCCTGGTTGCTCTTTCTTACTTTGTAACTTGTTAATGGCGACATTTTTTTGGTCTTTAGCTATTTTCATTTAGGTCTTTCTAAAAGAAATAAGGAGTTTTGTTCAGAAAGGAGGGGGAAGCAGAGAGGAGGATTTTGAGCTTGGTATTGAAAAAATTAATTGATTATATGTTATTATCCTTGCGAATTATTAATGGCCATTACATCATAAATGTGCTGAACGCAACATGTAATCTCAACGCTTTTGCTTCCGAATACGTTGATTGTCTCTTTTATGGTAGTATCTGTGGAGGCATCTGCACGCGTGCGGTGCTTGATATGTTCAGACCTCGAAGGAGACCAGGGAGGAGAGGACGGAGGGGATGCTCAGGCTGGGGATGGGGTGGGCGCTGGCTTCTTGTAGCTGACTCTCTTTGGGTTTTTGAAGAGCCCCTTCCAAAAACCCCTGTCCATCCATCATCCTGTAGAAGACACCTACCAAGGGTCTCGTGTTACAAAGATAGGACGTATCCTTTAGGCACCCCAGGGTTTGGCTGAGTTCGCTGCAGCTAGTCACCATATCTGAAGGTACCCAGGCACAGACACGTTTGCTGTTTCAGGGCTTGTCCCCCCAGCATCGGCCAATTGCCGAGCCCTGGGAAGTGCCTTGCTCCATGAACATTCCCACTGAAATGCAAAGTTTGGTCCTGCTGACCCTCTGTGAGGGAGGATACAGTTTGGTCTTTAAAGGTTTCTGAAAGCCAGGCAAAATTGGTGGAGAGCCGCATCGACTTCGGAGAGGGAAAAGGTTATTTTTTATGGGGGAGCCTTCTCGGTCCAAGCAGGTTGCCAAAAGGGAAGTCACATCCTGGAGACTGTCCAAGCCTTTTTAATGAGGTTTTTATAAGGACAGGAATCAATATATAGTGAACTTGTGGGCAAATGCGTGTTAATTTAGGGTTAAATCTGGAGATTTGGGAGAGAATTGGGATGTGCTTTTTTCCAGCTCTCAGGAGATCTAAATCGCACTTTTTTTGGTGCACGTCCTTGCGCATATAAATATCATCCTGGGAATGCATGTCTGTTTTATTCTTAAATTCATTAGCATTATCAGCTGGGTTTCTTTGCTAAGTAGGGTAAATAATTAATTAGAGCAGTTGTTTTCTTTTGGAGACTTCTTAATTCATCTCTCGGAGTTAAATTTTAGCCCAGGCTGGTCAGAAAGTCTGTATTTCTGTGCAGGTCTGCACCCTGAAGCCAGTCAAAGGGATTTCACACACTAAATGGGTGTAGATAAATGAATTCTCTAGTCAGAAAGCAGAATTGCTTAGTCAAGTTTACCGAGTTAAAACTTGGCTGTATTATTCATATATGCGATCTTACTGAACTTGGGCTATTTTAGCAGAAGGGAACTTGTTAGAGCTAAGGAACGAAGGAGGTAATTTATGAGGGACTCTTGTTTTAAAGGTAAAAATAATGGAGAGTGAACTTACGGGGATGTAAAAGCTGGGATGGATAAAACGAGAGCGCCTGCGATAGCTTGCTGGGTGTTGGGAAGGGAAGCCCAGCTCTAGCCCAGGTAAATTGCATTTGAATTTCAACCTCAGATCTGTATGTGCTCCTCTTTGGCAGATGTTGAATTGATAATGCCTGTGTGTTAAAGAATTCTGATTGTTTCTTTTGCCACCTTCGCAGCTTATGAAAATGCAAGTAGACCTGCCTAATGAATATTAATAAGAGTGATGGCTGGATAACATAGAAGCCCGTGGCTCTTTGGAGCTCGGATGGGGTTAGTTGGAGGATTGTTGTGGCTGGGAATTTACATGCTTTTTAAGAATAAACTTCCTGAATGCTTTTACATTCTCCTTTAAAAGCTGGGGTGGTTTTTTTTTTTCTTTTCCCCCTCTAGATACATGGTGAGATTAATACTACAGACGAGATTTCCGTGTTTTTAAAACAAGGCAATTTATTAGATGAGGAGAGAAAGAGGCCCCATCTCTTAAATTTATGTTCAGTCCAGGGTTAATTATATCGTAGCAACGGTTTATTTTATTTTCCTTGTTTATTTTTGCTTTTTCCCACACCCCATTGTCCCAGGCAGCCGCAGCAGTTGCTAGCGGGACAGGGAAACGACACTGATGAAGTCTGGATCTCCAAATGTCCTTCGAGGCTTTAAAGTACATTTCTTGCAGTTAGTTAATAGGGCGGCTCGTTAGGCCCATCGACGCAGACCTCACACATGGCAGTGTAGGAGCAGGGGGACGGCGGGGTGGAGCGGCTGGAGGAAGGGTGGGCTCTGAGGACCCAGCTCTTCAGCCGGAGCCACGCAGGCAGGCGCTGCCGCCTCGGCGGAGCTCCCGGTGAAGCCAACGCGGCAGCGGGGCTCAGTGGCCACGTTGGCAACTTCCCTCCCTTTTGGCAGCACTGTTGTCCAGCTCTGCCGGAGCGATCCTCTCCGGAGCAATCCTCTCCAGACCTTAGTTTACTCACTTGTAAAAATCCCCATTACCAACCTTTCTGCCTGTGTCACAGGTCCCATTTGATCTGCTCTTCTTCCCCCAGACCCCGCTCCCAAAGGCTGCTAATTATGCAAAAAAACAAGGCGCCTTTTTTAATAACTTCCTGCTCATTGAGAGCTGCAGGGGCAGGCTTGAAAAGGAGGACTCGAGTGGTTCAAAACTCAAAAGGCAAATAGAATCAGAGGGGAGTTCCTTTATTATTAAAAAAAACCCCTCCTCATCTTCATAGCAGGGACCTGTGCCTGACTCTGTGTTGCTGTGCGGAGTGGAGTTGTTTTGCAGAGGGGTGGTTTGGGGCATTTCCCGGTGCTTGCGAGCGATGTGGCGGGGAGAGGGGGCTTTGTATGCGTTCCAGGTCTAGAGATACTCTTGGAGGGTTTCATGACGACTCGGTGAGGAGGATTTAATCAAGATTCAGTGATTAAGATGCCTCTGCATCGTCATTGCTGCCAAATACGTAATAAGACTTACTCTGCATTCACTTTACAAGTAAACTTATTCTTTCTAAAACTTCCAAACATGAGGAAAGCCCCCAACTTTCAAAAGAGAAGCACTCAAGTCGATGCAGTGCATTTCCCCTTTTGCAAAAGGCCTTTTCTTTCCCTTCCCTTGTCATGACAAAAAGGCTTAATTTTTTTTTTCTCTTTTCGCTAATACGAGGGGAGAGGGAAGAGGGGGAGAGTCATTAAAATGCAGTTCTTTCAATTATGGCCCGTTATTTGTCATCTTTATTGCTTTTCTATAGTTTTCATTGCACCTTTAATAGTACGCCTGGTCAGAAAAGGTGAGCTGGAATGTGAACACACTTGGCTGCCGCCGCCGCCGTCAGTGCCTACGAGCTGTGCTCGAATCCCCGTCCCTGTAGATTTTAATGTCCCTGCAGACTGCTGGCAGCCTGCTTCCAGCTGTGGCAGGCATGATGCAGTGAATTGCTTTTGAATGTTCTTTACTCAAATAGGCAGTAATTACAAGCTTAAAGAGGTTTAGTGGTCCAGTAAACTACATAATCACCCCTGAATTAGCCTGGGCTCATCAGTTGCAGTCCAGCAACCTCAAGACTGCTGTTTGTATGCAGGCTTTATCACGTAGCAACCTGAGCAGCAGGTGTGGAACAGCAAGAATCCCCCATAAACACAACTGTCTACTGGGGACAATGATCTCTAATGAGATGAGGCTACAGCATCACTGTAATTTAAGTGGGAAAATTAACACCAGAGAATGCGCGCTACTTCCAAGAGTCTCCGCTTCTTCGGAGAATGGCGGTGTTTCGCTGGCTTGGTGGTTTTTTTTCTTTTCCCTCCTCCTTTTTTTTTTTTCCTCCTGGATCTTTAAATGCATCTTTTTTTTTCCTGAAGAACACATTGTGGTTTTGCTTATAAGTTGAGTGGGCTTTATTCTTTTACAAGGATACGTTGTGAATATTTAATGGTGGACGGGGCATCTGCTCAAGGACTTTCCATGCCAAAAAAGCAGCATTGCAAAATAGCAGCTTTATCTTTTCATTTCCTTCCTCGGTGGTGGTTTGTTTTTTGTTTGGTTTTTTTTTTTTTTTCAAATAGAAGATGTTCAAATATAAACCACCCCTCGTCTTGGCGTTGGAAGATTGGCACCTCGACGCAGTGGTTGCCTTGAACTCTCTTTGCACGACTGCTTGGTCCCTCCATGAGAAAAGGTGGCCGAGCTTATGGCAGGAGGCTTCCCAAATTGCCTGGTGGCTGCTCCCAAGGGTGCTATCACCCCAGGAAACCTGCCTAAAGCTCCTGCTCCATCCTAAAGCCTGCTGTCTATATTAGGGACCTTGCTGAATACAGCAGCCCTCCTCACCCTACCCTCCGGCGTGTAGGGGAGGGGACGTAGGCATAGGGGAGCGTTTTTATCCTCCGCTTACAGAGGGAGCTCCTGACATACTGAAGGCAGCCTGAGAAAGAGAGCAGAAAGCACAAATAAAAGCTTTTGGCTTAGCTCTGTGGGATTACAACCGCTGGTGCTGGCGTTTCCCCACGATTGCAGAGTTATTTCTGAGCCCACCTGTTTAGAAAGTCATTTGAGGTAGATAAGGACAGTGACTTATTGCTGAGAAAAGGCTTCTGGTTAGGAGATATTTACCTGAGCTAATCTGTCTTAGGCCAGCTCTAAAAACAACAGCAGCGCTTTTACAGAGTTATCAGGTAGTCGGCATTTCTTTTAGCGTGCTGAGGACAGGGATATTTTCTCCTCCTCCCAAAAGCTGCTCACCTAGGAAAGGCTGGGGTTCACCTTCCTGCCTTTCCATGGCTGCCTGATAAAGGTGCTGGCTTAACTGAAAAGCCGGGTTTCAAGGATGTGAATTTTAGCTCTAACATGGTTGGAAGGCAGATGATGCATTTCCTTACTTCCTTCGGTGTCACTTGGATGTTGTACTTCATTGTTTCTGGCCATGTGCTGCGATGAAGAGAGTTTTGCTGATCTTTCAGATGCAATTTTTCTTTTAATTACCCTGTCCTTGGTTATTTTTAGGCTGTGCTGGGGCGAGGGGGGGGGGGAAGAGAGAAACAGGGCAGAGGATGGGAAAGCACATCGCCTATGTCACATTAGCACAAATAATCTTGACACTAGAGAAAAAAATCACTTCTTAAGTGTATTAAGAGAAGTTAACACGTGTGCAAGTACTGTGTGTGCATTTCTGCACACACATACATACAGGCACTAAAGGAATGTTTAACATGGGAAAAGCTCTGCTCAGTTACGCAGGTATGGTGTGGGAGTGTCTGCATAGACTCGACTTAAACTGAAAGCTGGTGGGAGCCAGAGTAAGCTCCAAACAGTGAGGTCTATCAGAGTGTCTCCAAAAGGAAATAGCAGAAGCACCATTGCTTGGACGAGCTAAAGCTCAACTGGAAAAGGCAGTGGGTAATAATATATGGTATGGAAGGAATAATATTGTAGCAGCCAGGGAATGGATTAGATGAGTTTAAAGGTTTTTCCATTTTCTGACTTCTGTAATATCCTGCGCAAGGGATGATCTGAACTTTTTTTCCTTAATGAGTGCTTGCATTATGAATAATTTGATGGGGCCACCAGAGAAGTATTGGCAGCGCATCCCAAGCCATACCATGTCTCTCCATCAGCCTTGGAAAGGATATTTATGTTAGCGAGTGCCAAAACTTGTTCACAGACAACTCTTGCAAGAAAATTATTTACAAAAGGGCAAATGGGAAAAAAAAGAGAAGCACAGAGCATTTTTTTTCCCCAGCATAACTCCTTCATTAAAAAGTATCGCTGTTGCCAGTACCCCTTTCCCCCCTCGTAAGCCCCTGCAAATAAAACATCTCTTCCACCCCCCTGCCTGCAAAACCAACCCAACCCCTGTTTAATCAGGTTGTGCTGTGAGCACACGTTCAGATGTTAAAATGTCTGAGATATTGGCTCTGTACTTTACGCCCTGTGTTTGCCTTAGGAGAGTCCAATTCTGCCTCCTTTCCTCACCTTTTATTTTTTGTCAGGGTTGCCAAAGCAACCTGCAAAACCTTTTGTAAGGGAGGCAATGGGCAATGTCTCAGAGCCCCATCTCACAGGATTTGGGTGATGCCAGAAGTCGAGTGGCAGCGTATGGCCTTGCTGTAGCAGTACAGGGATGCAGCATCTTGTCACCTTGCATATTTTGATGCATTTTTAACTTTACAAGACCAAGCACGCCTGTTGATACTGCATTCATAGTTTGCAGTTCAATAACTCTGGCAGCACCAGGATTTATTAACTGTAATGCCATGAAAAAACTCTTACTGTGGGGATATTAAACTATTATAATAAGTTGAGGAAATATTTTCTTTTGAAGGAGGAAAAGGCTGGCTTTATCTGCAGCGTGACCGTGTCGTATAGACTGCGTTTCTTTGCTGCACTGAAAAAGCAACGAGGAGTTTTAAATGCCAAAGCCAGCTCGCACTTCAACAGCATTATCAGGCTGACTCACTGCTTTCGGCCAAGGAAAAGACCGTGCAAACTTTGCACAGGCTTTTTTCCTCCCAGCCTCATAGATGCATTTCTAATAAAACAACTTCCTTCACGGTGTTTAGTATTTCCTCCAACGTGCAAGCCGGTCCCATGGGATAAAAGGATTGAGTTTGCAGCTTCCGAGTTGATTCCGCCCCTTCCTAGCAGCTCACCTCAACTTGGCAAATTTTTTACAGCCTCGCCTGAATATAAAGCGGGTCGCAGGGATGGTCGGTAAACCCATTCACACAGCCTGCAAAATAGGCAAGGGGACTCAAGGCATTCTCTTTATCACTCCCTCTAAATGCGCCGATGAAGAAAGCAGGTTGAAATCTTGTGGGTTTATGGATAGTGATCCGGCCATTTTTTGGCTACTTTGCGAATGCAGGAACCCCCGTTATTCTTTCGGAGGCCGGCATGTGTGAGGATCCAGGACTCGACTGCTATAAATTCAAGCTCTGTTCTTAGACTACACCATGCACTGCTTTTGTAATGCAAATGGCAGGCACAAAGTGTCCCTTTGATAATGTGCAGTCAGGAGACAAAAAAGCATTCACTGCAACAGTAAAACTAATTCATAAAGCTGAGAGACAATAGGAAAGCATTATGGATATTAAAAAAAAAATAATTTACGGTAGATCAACTTGATCACTAATGTAAACAGTTCAAACGCAAACCAGGAGGAGGTAGGGGAAGGGGAGAGACCCAAACTGCTGCGCTGCTACCTTAGCTAACCCTGGACAAGTTTGGGTAAAGCAGGGATTCAGAGCTCAGCATAAAATCGACGTGCAGTTTGTCACTGGAAGGCTGAACCTTGGGCTTTATTCTGGTTACTGAGTTAGGTGTAGGCTGGGTTGCTCTTCAGAAACAAGAAAATCATCGTGTGGGCAGTTTTTTTCTTTTTATTTTGAGGTTAGAAAACAGTTAATAGATAGTCCTGAGAGCATACATTTTGAGGGGGTAGTTTCTCTCCATCACCTACCAGAGTTTAGCTCAAGGTCATCTCGCCTTGGTGCATTACGCTGAGCTCTGGAGCAGGCAGAGGGCTGGAGGAAGGGGATAAAAGGACTTCCGAAATGCTTCTCCCGGTGTGGTCGGCCAAGCGACGGCGCTGCCGCGATAAGGGTAACGCTGGACGGTTGCCACGACGTCCTTATATTGTAACGTTCAACCTTTTGCTTGGGGATTGCTTCTGCCTCTCTGCTGTGGTAGGGCTGGCTGGCAGCGCTGGTGTTGGGGTGGTTTGGTGCCACGAGGAATCAGTAATTTGGGGGGTGAGAAGGGGCGGTTTTGCCTCCCGTTATCGCAGCAGTAAGCTCTGGGCAGGATTATTTTCATATTTTTCTGCGACCGTCACGATGCGCTGCTGCGGCGGGCAAGGCAGAGAGGGAGGGAGTGTTATTGATACCGGGTTACAGATAAGATAAAGTCTATCGCTGTCCTGGCATCCAGCATTTGCAGCCTGGGGTGGAAAATTTGAGGAAAGGAATACATTTGGACAAGGGGTATCATTAAGAGAGAAACTTGGATGCTTTCCATCTGTATCTACTGGAGACTTTATCCATCGGCTGTAGTCAAAGGTGGTAAAAAAAAAAAAAGTCTTATTGTTTGTTTTGCTACAAATTGTCTCAGCTGCATTAAAAAGGGGCTTTTATTAAGAGTGCTGCTCTCTAAATACCATTCATAAAACAGTGACGAGAGAATATGATGGAAAGTTACATTTTTCTCTCTGTCACTTTGATTTCTTTGTTACTGCTAAAACGACTGCTCTGACTCATATTTTGCATAGTTATTTTTACCTTTTCAAATGTTCCTTAACTGTTCATATTACCCTGGGCAAATCCCCCAGGGATAATTTTCATTTGCATGCAGACTTTGATGGTGTTATTAAGCAATCACTTTCTGTACTAAGTCATTATTAAAAGTAATACCACAGAGCCTCAAAAACACATTAATGGTGCCAAACAATCCGCATTTCAGCACTAGATTTATGGGAAGGGAAAAGCACTAGGTCTCGTACCGTTCGGTGGATGCTGCTCTGTAGTGCTGTAGCAGCAGCAGGCATGATCAGAAAATACCGGAGCCGGATTCAGAGTCCTTATCTGTTGTCAGCCTTATTCTTTCAAATGCCTTTTTTTTTTTTTTTAACCTGTCTGCTTCCTACTTTTTTTTCCCCTTGGATTTGCCCTTTTCCTCTGGCCTTGGCAAGAAAGTCTGTCTGCAGTCTTCCAGTATACACAAGCTGGGCTGATTCTGGGAAGGAGGGTCAGCCTTCCCATCTGTAATCACCATTTTATGGCTTTCACTCGAGGTGTTAATGCAGATCAAATGGAAAACACTCCAGCAAGAGCGTTACAGCTTCTCACGCTGCCCCACGTACGGTCCCAATCGTTAATTCTGATTATAAGACCTAAGGGTAATTCTGTTTGCTCTCCTAATGCATTGCAGCTCTCCCGGTGGTCCGGCATCTCTTTTCTCCAATTCCCATCTTGATCAATTGTTTGCAAATAATTAAGCTTTTAAGAGATAATGGTAGGAGCTAATGTACACATCAAAGTAAAGGTCTCAAGTCACTGTTTATTGAACAGTGGTACAATTTGCTTTGATATCCCAAAGTGATCCAGAGTGATAGGTGGACTTGCCAACTGGAGTCAGTGCAGTGGGTTTGGACACACACTTCCATATATATTTACATATCTCTGTATTTATGTATTTCATAGAATCATAAAATATCTCAAGTTGGAAGGGACCCATAAGGATCATCAAGTCCAATTCCCTGCTCCTTGCAGGACTGCCTAAAACTAAACCATTTGACTAAGATATATATATTTTTTAATCTATATTTATGTATGTTTTATACACGCAAATATAATATACATATATATGCAAATACATATACACATATCTCTGTACATGTGTCTTTATCCCTTTAAACAACCATTAGAAAGCTTTTGGAAGGCACCTGTCGTTCTTGCATGGGTGAAATGAAGACCAACAGCAACAGTTTCGACTGAATTTCCTATTTCTTCATAAAATGGCAGTTCTCAGGGTTTCCCCCTTTCTCTCTGTTGCAATGTGATGTCTGCCTTTGCCTGTAGCGCAGGCCTTCCTAGCCCTGTGGGTGGGAATGCAACAAGGCTTTGAATGTTTTTATAGCAACCTAGCCTGTGGCATGCTGATTCTTTGTCAAGTAATTTTTATTTTTTTTTTTTTTAGCCTACAAAGGAACAACTCATACAATCCACAGAAAGCTTATATAATAAGGATGCCCAGCGTTTAAGATTATTTTAAACCACACCAAACCATAGTTAAAAAGCCTGCCGCATTGTGAACCTTTAGTTAAGAGGGATTAGCTACGTGAAGTCCCAGGCTGTCATGTGATTATGGCAATTATAGATTTATCATGAAATTAAAAGTTTATGCTGTGCTAGGATATGGAAAAAAAAAATCAGATTACTTTAAACATACCGCAATTTGAGGAATTTGGGGGCTGGGACTTTTAAAGCAATTATTTTTACAGTGAGTGTATTATTCTGATGGCTAATTTTATCCAGTCTTGTCTATTTGGAAAAAAGTCCAGAACAATTGAAAATTGCTTAATGGAGACAGAGTTCTCAATTCCAATAGCTAGAGGCTGTCTGGTAATTATTGCTTGCTGCATGAAATTAGACACAGTTTGTTCAATTACTTAAAATTAGATCACATGTAAGGTGGCAAAGCGAAATAAGAAAAAAAAGAATAATTTTGTCCTCGCTTGATAGCAAAGTAATGAAATGGGAAGTAAGCTATAAAGATGAAAATGTTACAAATCATCTCTGTAGGGGGTTTTTTTGAAGAGAAGCAAAATGCTATGTTCAGATAGATGGACGTAAGTCAAGTACGACTGTTTGTTGTGGATGAATGTGTATATAAGGCGGACTGTAAAATTCGTGCTATATTTTTGCACGTGTAAAATGCAAATCACCCGTAAAAAAGAAGTAAAATCCCTTTCCCTGTGTCTTCCACTGTGCACTTCTGGAGCTGTTTCACGTACATGCAGAAAACACAGGGTGTGGTTTACAGGTGTGCAGGTTATCTGTGGGCTTATTGTCAAGAAAACAGTATTTTTAAAAGAATGGGAAATTCCCCACCATTTTTGGGTGAAAAATACTGTATCTTTTGGAGCCGATGGCCACGGCGGTGGGCTTTGAAATGGGCATGTTGGGCAAAGGGAAGTTGTCCGAGTTACAACAAAAATTCCTATTTGGTAAAGTGAGGTGATGCAGGCATGTAACATAGCCATTGGATGTCAGATTATGCTGTTTACAAGAATATATAAAATCTGCTAAATAGTTACGATACCAATAAGATTGTGGAATTTTACGAGGTTTTAAATTCTTACGGTTTACAAGGTTTCGGTTTACATGTCGTGCAATATTACACCAAAGAATACATCCAAAGAATATGGGAATGTTTCGGGGAAAAAAAGGGATGTGTGTATAACAGCAAATACTTTGTGACAACGAACTGCTAAATGGGATGTTGGGATAGGTCTAACCAGTTATGTCAAATTATCTTTATTGAAATGTTATTAAGTACCTTGTAGCAGACCAGGTCTGAATCCAATGTGTGCCGAGACTTGGGTGTCCAGGTTAGGAGCCGAGCCAGATCCTCAAAACAGGGTTTTTCCCGGGGATTGTTACGTTTGCAATATTTGGCCGTTCCCTTTTGGGACAGTGACATTTTTACATGGAGGGAAAGCACAGAAATGATATTTCTGAATTTCAAACTTGGATGTGGTTTTTGCTGTTGATTTATTAAGCAATCTGTATTCATGCAGAAGCGAATTTTCTGAGAAAGCAATCAAGTTCTCACAAGAAACTTAGCTTAGGATTGAATTTTAACATTATCTTCAATTAAACCAGTATTTATTTTCTGTCTCTTAGCATTAGTGCAGCACAGCTATGTTAATGTCAGGCAAAAATGTGCTGATCGTTGACCTTGCATTGGCCTGCATTCAAAACCCAGGCGTTTGTTTATGTTCAGGATGCTGATCTTATTTGCAAATTATTTTGGGGCACTGGCAAGATTTGTCTTCACTATCTCAGAAAACATCAGCGTGTTTTAGTTTTCCAGAGAAGTGCTTTATCACATTCTTTATTGTTCTGTGAAATACAGAAAAAAAAAAAGGTTATTTGACTCTAATCGGTCACTGGAGACAAGTGCAAAAACTTTCAGCTAATGCAACAAATATCCTTCTTGAGTATCAAGGTACTGCCAGTATCCTAAGCAGTTATTTCTCCACTTCACTAATCTTTATAATTGGCTTGTCTTTTACTGCCATTAATTAAGTGATGTAGTAGCCCATTAATAATTATAAAAGAGTGACACACCTCAGCATTTTCACCTTTCAATAATAGATGTCACGCTTCTGGTTTTTTTATTTATTTATTATTTTAAAATAAAAAGTAGGCAAAAAAAGCATTTTTTTAAATGTATATATTTATTTTGGTGTCTTATAGCACCCTTACCCTTCAGAAGAACAGAAAAAGCAGTTGGCACAAGACACAGGGCTCACTATACTTCAAGTGAACAATTGGTAAGTAATTTTCCTTAGTGTTTCTATACAGCCGCTGGCACCCTCCGGCTAATGCTTTGCATTTTTTAAGACACACCTTGCCCTTGTCTGCTCCCCCCCCCAGCAGTTTATTGATGCAAAAGGGATATAGCCAGGTGAGTGGTTCCACTTATGGGAACAAGGAGGTTGCTACCACAGAAAACAAGCCATATTTATTTTCCCATCGCTTGGGCAGATTTCAGTGTATTTGCATTTGGGTACCAGTCCTCCTCCTGGCTGAGGATGTGTCTTCTTCAATAGGAAGCCTCATCCATTTCGAGAACTTTGGTCTTGGAAGAGGCTGAGATGTGGGGTGAAAAAAAGGGACAATTGGCCCCATTTCTGCAGAGCGTATTGTTATTTTGGGATGCTGTCATGCTTTTTTCAGTGTTGTTAGTGGGGTTTTTCTTTTTTGACTGACATCCTTCTATCTCTTTACTGATTTGTTTTAGAAGTCCAGTTTTTGAAAGCTTGAATAAACTTTGACAACAGCCTGGCTTTTTGCTGCTGAAGTACGGTGTGGAGCAATTTTATTTATTTATTCCAGCTAAGGGTTGCTGGAGCCCCTGATCTGTTGTAGTAGCAATTTGTTTGAAGGAAATCGGGATCTGTGCTGTTTCTGCAGTGGATTTTGGGTTGCTAACTGTCCGGGACGTGGTGAAGGCAACCAGTGAAAATTACTCGTGATTCAAGTATAAAAACACAACAGCAAACCCTTAAAAAAAAAGTTTGATTTATTACCCTTTGTTACTGCATCGAAATGCAGGTTTCTCCCACTATCTCAGAACAAGTGTCATATTTGAAGTGTATTGCAATCTAATACCTTGTAAAACTAAGTGTATCTAATTAATTGTCCTAATATTTTTAGATTAGTGTTTATGATGGGAAACTTTATCCTCTTTGAAGTAATACCCAGAAAATGGCCAAGGCAAATGGCGAGCCTTCTGGGGAAAAGGGAGGGAGGAATGCTAGTTTGCAGACAAAAGTATTTTTTTTCCGTTCAATAAGTGTCAGAGATTAATATTACTGAAGCTCTGATTACATGGCCTAATCCATTTTAGTGAATAAATTTGGTCTTGATGTCCATTGCACCTACATTAACAAACCCTTCTCTCTTAGAGAGAGTAGGAGCCTATGGGAGAGATTTCAGATATATTAAACCCCATTACAGAAAATGTAATTTCTGTCAATATAATCCCATGTATTCTTCAATTTAGTACTTTAGAGATAACAAGCTACTTACAATATATTTGCCTTTGGAGGATTAATTTACAAAGTGCACTATCTGGGAGACGCAGGCAGGCTCACATAAGCATAGCTTGTAAGGGTTATCAATTTCTGTGACCCCACAGCAGCCCTGGGAGATCAATTTTTTGAAGCCCTTTAAGACACTGAATAAAGGAAAATACCAAATACTTAGTGTATGTGAAGTATGCTTCCAAGATACTTACTTTAAAACGGAGGAATAAAAGGCACTGAATAGAAAATCTGCATTATAAGGAAACGTAACCCACAGTGTTTTGGCTCAGCCAGAAAAAAATTAGTGTTTGCTTCAGCTTTACGTCCTCCAACCTTTATCCAGGCGATAGCCTAATTTATATGGTTGTCCTTCAGTTTAACGATAGGTGCTTTGGCCAGTTGAGAAGCTGTGTATGTTCGTCAGGGGTCTTATTTAACGATGGGTGGAGCGAGTGTGGGCTCCTTCGGAGGGGTCCAGGAGCGCAGGATTTGGCATGGGCAACTATGTCAGTTCAGGATGGGCCATCAAAGACATTTTTCGAGATGATGAACATGGGATGCTTTGAACTAAAGCTGGTGGAATTTCTCCCGAGTGACTTTCCAGGGTGTTTTTCAGTACCCATCTCGCCTCAGATTTGAGGAGTTTTTACTTTGGCTTTGTGTCAGATGTGTTTTTATAAGTTCCTTATGTGCAAGGAAAAAAAAAAAAAAGTAGGTCAAAATACATTATAACTGAAGTCTTGCGGATGTAGGGCAAGCTTCCTCTGCTTGAGCTAGTTTGGTAATTCTGCTGTGGTGTTACAATTGTATAAATTATTGAGACAATTCCCTTTCCCAGCCCCATGAAGATTTAACACTATAGAGCCACTCGGGGCTTTTTTAAATAACAGGTATCCATATGTGGTGGGCAGAGATGCCAAAATACGGTCATTCAGCCCCTGCTTTTTGTAACGGATGCTAAGGAACGAGGAGGCTGTGAGGCCGTGGCTGAGCGTGCAGGTTGCACACACAGCATGCATCCTCAGGAGACATCCAGCCGTGGGGTGACCAACGAGCTACTCATCTCCTCCCAAATCCTGGGCGGTATGGGGCAACCCTCTCCCAACCTTTTGCTGAATCCCTTTTCCTCTAAGGCGGTATGCAGGAGAAGCAGCTCTCCTTGCCTAAATTGTTTGCTGCAGGGAAGAGCTAACATATCGTTTCTGGTTAGCTTTGCCTGTCTTCAGCGGGCTCATAAGTCATTCAGCCACGACTTGCAAAAAATTTTGCCTTCCTCCTTAGATTCTTCCAAACTTGTTAACACACATGTACATTTTTGTATTAATGATGAGTCATTGTAAATCACTGTTGCAGAGATTAAATAAAATGCTGAAGGGCAGGCTGGGTGCAGATCAGTCATAAATTATTGGCAGCAACACAGCATGTGGGAATACATGAAATGTGCATGAAAAACATAAACTCATGTCTGGTAGCATGGTCGTTAGCCCAGACTGGGAATGCTGGATTTTCTGGATGGAATTAGAAGTTTGCCACAGAGCAGTCAGTGAAGAGAGCATTTGTTTTCTGCAGATTGAAAGCATTTGAACAATTTTTTTGTCGTATTTTGAATGCCTTTACAGTATGTGCTAGTTGCATACTTCAGTTCTCTGCCGTAACGAAAAAAATGGTGCTTTTCACATACGGTCTGCCCGGTGTTCAGGCTCCCTGGGTTGATGCACACAACTCCTATTGATGGTGGAGGAGTCACAGGAATGGGGTGATGATGTGAGACGTGCCAGAAAACGTATCAGTGGTAGGGCACATGTCTTTAAAAATACCACAGTTTTAACTTGGCCTTTTTCCTTGGGTTGTTTTGTTTTTCTAAATTCGTGAAATAATCCAGGCGGAGGATTTTTCCCTGTTCTTTTTCACACACGGTGATTTTGCTTGCGAATCACCAGCATTGCCTTTTAGGACCATCTTTTTGCCACAGTCAGATGTTTCTGTCGTGGGAAGAGGGAGCCTTTACCCTGTTGCAAAAAAAATGTATGGCAGGTAGGAAGGTAGCAGAGTTCAAGATGTCATTAGTCTAAATGAACCCTTCAGGTCTCCGTCTTGTTAGTCGGTTAACCCCACAGCAGTTTAGGGTTCGAAGCATGGTAACATGAACTAGAAGGGGCACTCGTATGATCTTGACAGCGTTGCATATATGGACATGGAAGGGACCTGAGCAAGTACAGGTTAATAAGGTGCTTTTCCCCGGTGATAAAAACTGTGATTGAAATATCCAGGAGGTGTGATCCAATCACTTCTTACCTGAGTTGAGAGCTAGCCAGGCTATATTGAACAATCTATACAGTTTTCTTGTTTACTACATCCCAGCTGAATCTCTTCCCGATAAGAACTAATGGTAAATAATTACTGGTCGTACTCTATGGAGAAGAGAGAGCAATTCTCATCAGGGGCTGCACTAGGTGTCAGATGCTTGTTTATGTTTCAGGAAAGTCTTAGGTACACACAGAGAAATGTCTGTATATTTGTAGAATAATGTCCCTATATAATCTCTCTATATGTGCATGTCTATATGTGACTCTCTACAGAGAGGTGCGTACACCTGCATTAAAATGATCTTAAAAATTCAGATTCTTAAAGCTCCAGCCTTTTATTAGGTGTTTTCATTCTGCTTTTTCCAAACTACCCTTGTGCTATCTAGGGCACAGACCAGACAATGATGGAGCAGCTAGTCAATATTTTATCTTACCCTCATTCTTCAGTGCTTCGTTTGTTGAGCTGTATTCAAACCGTGCTTGAAGATGGAATTAATAATGACTGCTGGGCTTTCCTATGGTGCTTACTGCTGTAATACCCAAGTCCTCCCCTGACCTCCACTTGCCTATATATGTATACAAGGTTGTGGGTCTGCATGATATTTTTACAGTTCCTCTGCAAAGAGAGAGAATAGTGTTGTCCCAGTTCACAGGTGAAGAAATGAGGCTCAGGGAGGTCCAGGTCCAGCACAGCCACCGGTTTTGGGTTGGTCTGGGACTGTGACATGACTCAAAATGACAGCACGTTATCCACATTGAAGGTCCAATGACTACTGAAACTCCAAGTTTCAGTGGAAACTCCAAGTTTTGAGTGCCTCGGCAACTTACGTTGCCAACCTCCAGTGTTGGGTATGGAGGACAGATGCGAGAAATCAGGAACTGGTGGTGGAAAGTTTGGGTTTGATGATTTACTCGGTAGCTCCCAAGCAGTCCAAGGCAGCAGCAGAGCTGAATCCTCTTCTCCAGTGCAGCGTTCAGCTGCTTCAGCCAGGACTGCTTTGCTTTTCTTGCCATTTGCTGCCTTATTCATTCAACTTTGACAAAGTTTATTTCCTGTAGAAGTCAATTTTTCTACATTATAGTGCCCTGGCTTGTTCTTATAACAAACATAATCATCATTGGGGTGGCTGAGGCATTGGGCCCTATCAAAAATTGTACCGTGAGCTGGTAACTGAACTGTTTGCATATAAAGTAGATTAAAGAATAGGGTGCAGGCAAGCTCTAGTAATACGGTTTCCTAACTCTTGAGTTCTTGATTTTATGACCTTGGCTTCTTTAAATGTCAATTTTGTGTATAATTTCCTACGCTAGCAAAAAAAAAACAACAAAACAAACCCCAACCAAACACACTGGAAAAAATGATGGAATAATGTAAATTTCCCTAATCTCATTCTTGGAAACTGCTGAAGTTATTTTTGCTGAAACTTCATAAGGAAGAAATTTTAAAGAGGCTCTAAGACCAGCCTGAAGATGAGTTTGAAAAATCTGAGATGGGTTTGTGATAGGAAGACCAGACCACCTTAGTGCATGTAGCACAGCCAGCTCAGGGCATAGACACCCAGAAATGCTTTATTACTCTTTTAGCTCCATCACAGCTTCACTCCAGCAGGAAATTTTCTCCTGCCTCCATTTCTTTGCTCACGGGTAAGCATAGTGGTAGAGCTTTGCTGCGGTAGTTGCATAGGGCAGGGGACGAAGTGCTTTGCCCTGGCAAGGGCAGGCAGGGTGGCAGGGCAGGGACGGGAGGATTTTGCACTTCTCCTGGGGGATTGCTCCCCAGCACCCAGCGATGAATGGGGAGCACCACTGTGAGGGGTGTCCTTCCCATCTGCTTGCCGGTCATGCCCAGCGTGGCTTGCAGGTGGCAGGGTTACGGATGGAGCAGATGGGGGGATGCAGATGGGGCAGGTGGGGAGGATACAGATTGGGACATGTGGATGGGGGGCATGGGGGAAGATGCTGATGGGGCAGATGGGAGATGCAGATGGAGGGATGCAGATGGGGGGATGCTGATGGGGTGGATGGGGAGGATGCAGAGGGGGACAGATGTGATGGGGCAGATGGAGGGATGCAGATAGGGCAGATGGGGAGATGCTGATGAGGCAGATGGGAGGAGATGCAGATGGGGACAGATGCAGATGGGGTAGATGCAGAAAGCCCCTGCCCGCCCCTCCACAGAGGTACAGGGGAAGGAAGGGCGGCTGCATGGCTCTCCACCCCGCCATCTTTTGGAAAACAGTCCCAGGCCCCTGTTTACCTGCTGTGATTTTTTTAATCATAGCATGCCTGGGGTTCCATGCGTCTAAAACACACCCCAAACACCCCCAAATCCAAGTGATAACGTTGTCCGGTGATTCCCATGTGTTGAACCCCTTGTCAGCCCCTTGGAGGGGATGGAAAGGCTCCTTCATGGGGCTGGGCATTGAGCATAGACATCAGCTTCGCTCAATTCCTTTGCTGAGGGTGATACCCTGAGCAAAAGGCCAGCACATGACCAGCGCACCACTTTTAGTCCCACTTCAGCACTATTTTTAGGGTGTAAGTGGGGGAGGAGGAGGCCGGCAGGGAGGGAGCATAGCAAAAGCAGGTGCTGGTCCTATACGCAGGGGTGGATTTTCCCCCCTGCTGCCTACCAAATCGCAGGCTACAATAAATAGGCAAGCTATTCGGTTTGCCACTTTGCACGTCGCATGCATGGATTTTTAGTCCTAGGCGAGTAAAATATCGGCTTGTTTTCAGATGTATCTATTACTGCTTTTGTTGCAGTAAACAGATTAAACGAGAAAAGGTCAAGATGCAATTTGAATCTGTGTAAGAACATAACAAATACTTTTCTCAGTAATCAGATACAGTAAATACAAGTACTTATTTACTTGTAAATGTTAAAACATTCACAAATTATCCTCTCAACTTCAGCAATACAAGCTTAACCGTCAGATTTTGGAAACTATTTACTTTTCTTCTTTATGTAATTCAAGAATGCGTATACAGATGTTATTTAAACACTGGTTTGTTAATGGGAATACATGTGAAAGCAGGAAAAATAGAAGTAAGAAAGAATATATGTTGCAGGTTTAATGAATACATATTGTTTGTTATTCCAGAATAAAATAAGACAGTAGGTGTTTGCGACGTGAAAATCATGCCCCCCCCAAATAAACACAGCCCCCCAAGAAAACCATTAAAAAAAGGATCTTGCTGGGTGAATTGTTATACCGTTTGAGCAATTCGGAATATGTGCAGTAAATTAGCTGTTCTAAACGTACCATGTGCCGGGCTTTTCAAGCAGATTTTTACATTTATGTTTTCACTAAGTCTTAGCTAATTGTTATGCCTTTCACCTTGAATGCCAATTGTAATAATAATATTACATCTGTAGTCTATTTCTCTGTTCTTAAATTACAGCAATCAGGAATACTCACTAGGTAAAATCCTGTATAGTTACTCATAAGAAAATATTGAAATCAGACGAAAAAATGTTTAGCTTGCATATTGCCTTAGACAGCCCTGGAGAGCTGCCAGGCAGCCAAGGTATTATTAGAAAAGCTGAGCAAATAGCTTGCAGGGGGAAGAGTTGTGAATTTAGAGCCATCAGGTACCGTCATATCACCGGATTTTAGGCTGGGGTTTTTTTTAGTGCAGTAAAGCCATTTAAAAATACAGCGTGGTGGTTTAAACGTGTGGGGTTTGGTTTCAGCGCGCGGGTTTAAGGAGCAGTGATACGGTTCTGGCATGAAACACGAGTGTTTTTCCAAAGGGGGCAGATGCTCGGAGAAGGTGGATAAAGAGGTTTTTGGGGAAAATGCTCCCCTTGGCCTCCGGGATTTCAGGTGGAGCAGAGGAAGGGTGTTAACCCTGGAGAGCTGCTAGACCCTGGCAGTCTCCGCATGCCCCAAAATGCCCCAAAACAGGGGTCACAACATCCAGGAGTGCCAGGGGAGGATGTTTCCCCTAACCGTTGCTCTGACATCCCCTGGATTCAGGTTGGGCAAAACCAGCAGAAGAAACACCATTTATTTCAAGAGCAAATGTAGAACCATTTTGCACGAACTAACAGACTAATTAGTGGTGCGCTGAGCATTGAGCAATTAAAAAAACTGGTGTTATTTTGTTCACACAGATGCTTTTTTGAGAGGGAGAAAGGTCGGTTCCCACCGCAGAGCATCGTACGGTGCAAATGGGGTTTACCTGCCAATAGTCCGACTAACGAAAGGCACTCGGCACTTGAGAAGTTAATATGCAGACAAATAAAATCCTGTTTTCCCTTCGGCCTTCCATCCTCTTCTGGGGTGGTTTTGTAGCTGACAAACTTTTTTTTTAGTTGATGCATTAATATTCTGTAACGAACGCTCTGTCAGGTGTCAGGGAAATAAGATGAAACGGCACTGTGCAAACAGTCGCCGCTTGCTCTTTTCTCCGCTCCTGCCCTAGGTTTGCTCTGCGGGATCAGGGTAGGGGTCAGAAGGCTTTGTTTGCTACTTTTTATTTAAAAAGGCTGAGATTCAGGTGTGCATTGTCTCAAAACAAGAGTTTGGCTTTAGAAAACCCCATCCAGGGCACTATTGTATTGTGGAAATGCTGCGTTGCAAGCAAGGGGAGGGCTCTGCGGCATCGTCTGTAAATGCAGTTCTCAGGGCTTGGTTTCTCTTTAGTGCGAGAGATGCTTCTGTCAGAAAAAATACCCTCAATATATAAAAAAATAAAATATATATACCCTCCGTATATTAAAAAAGAGAGAGAAGGGGAGAGTAATGGTTTGTCACTGCTTTGCAAGTCCGGTTTTGGTCTATTCTTGTCATAGCTATCTGAAGTGTGTTTACATATAGTTTGCCTTTCTGGTATTTTGTGCTTGCACAGACCTGATCTCCACCTATTTTGTGTCAACAGTTGCTGAGATTGGTGTCGAGCGATTAACCGCTGCAAACTGAAACACCAACACGCGGAGAAAGGTGCCCTCAGAGACCCTCTCTCGCACTTACATCAGGCGCTAGCTCCGGGCTGCACCTGCATAAAACAAACTGCGTGGTTAAAAAGTCAGCCTGAAATATTAAAAATGGGGTAAATGTTGCCTCCTTCTTGGCTAAACCAATTTTCTCTTCTCAAAAATGAAACACAGCCAGAGGCGCAGGGCGAGGACGTGCTTTTGAGGGCGTGCGTTTTGCCCTGCCTGCCCTGAAATGATTTTGGCGTAAATGATGTATGGCTGGCTATACCAGCGTTAGCGCTAACGAGGCTTCTGCCTTTTATTTTACTTTTAAAAAAGAAAAGAAACGGCAGCAGATGCTGCTGAAAAAATATTACTTCCACAGTTCTTCAACGAAATCTAGGTCATGTAACAGTTTCACGGGCTATTTTTTTTTCCCCCTGCCCAGGCGTTGTAGTCCTTGTGGCTTTTTTGGCTAATGATAAAGCACAATAGCAATAGCTCTTTGTTAATTCAGATTTATCCCAGAGATGTCCGACTTCTCACCTGGTTTATAAAGGTGCTTTATACCATCTGGGAGCTGATCCCTAAGCTTTCTGTGTCCCATGGTCTCACAAATTCTTTTTATCTTTGACATTCCTCTGACCTCCCCGTGTGTGTTTTGTTTGCGTTGTTTTCTGAGGATGTCTTTTCTCCTGCCCTGAATAAAACGCCGTCAGGAGTAGGATTATAAGCAAAATTAATTACTTCACTTAATGGGAAATTATGTTTAGATAAAGTAGATTACAAAGTAGGTTATTAGTAGTGGTTAGAAAACAATGTTTTGAAGTAGGATGTCTTGGGGGGGAGTTTGTCCAGAAGTGTGGGGTTGTTTTTCAGGTTGGCTGTGACTCAGAATTGTATCTTTTGTGGTTTCGGGGTGGGGGGGTGGGGGGGGAAGAAAAGGAAGAAAAAAAATTTCAAACCAGTTTTGCAGGTGCCCACATCACACGAAATACACCAACGTGCTCGTGTTTGTTGGCTCGGTAGTGGTAGGGAGGGTGCAACTACAGGAATCACAGCTTCCCTCCTCTGCCGCAAGCCAGTGTCTCGGGGTATAGACCAGAGCGATGTCAAAGCCTATTTCATGTACAAATCACAGGTCCTATACAGGGGTTCATGATGTTTTCTCTTTGGGGGCTCCTTTGGGGGTTTTTTTCCCCCAAAGGCACTTGTCAGGGCTTTTAGTTTGGCCACCCGGGGTTGGCTTCTCCTTGTCCCACAGGCTGGAGGAGCTCGTGTGGGGTGGCAGGGTACGGAGTTACTCCATACTCCTTCAGTGGCCTTCTGGAGATGAGGAGGGTAAGGAGATCCGTCCAGGAGTGTGGACAGAGCGTTTCTCGCATCCTTCAGTGAGCAGGAGCACACTTAAACCAGCGCTAGATGTGGGAGTAGCCTCTCCGGTTTCGCTTGAGCTGGAGGACCAGGCACGTCTTCCAGCTCCCATGTTGTATGCGGTATAGGTAGGAGTGAACAGGGAAAAAGCTGGCTGGACAAGGCTCCTAACTTGATGTATGGAAAAAGCCTTGGACCTCAAAGGAGGAACCCTTGTGTTTAGACCACTTGTGTGTCAGGAGAAAGCTCAGAGATCATGCAGGCACCTCTCACAAACACTGCATTGCCTTAAATAAGAAGTTCTGCTGAATCAACAGAGGACAAGGAAATTGCTGGAAGAGGGAGGAGTGTTTTCAAAGAAGTAGCGAGTAGTTTGCTATCAGTTCTCACCCATTCCTACCATAATCCTTGCCATCAAGAGGGACTTGGGTTGCTGGTTTGAAGCGATCTGCTGAAGACAAGCCGCTGGGTTGCACTGATGGCGTGCACCAGGCCAGGACCTGAGTTACAGAGTCCAGACATGCTCTCCTGAAGGTTCAGATGGAAAGTTGAGGTTCAGACCCCGCTCAGAGCTAGGAGGAAACGCCAAGCTGGGAGATACGTGTCGCGGTCTGGGCTGCTCTCAAAGCTTACAGGGAGCCTGCGCACCCTCTGTCACGATCATTGGGGAGGTCCTGGGGTTTGTAGCATGGTCTGCACGTTGAAGTGCATACATCTCTTATCCCAGCAAAGACAGTGCGCTGTATGGCGCTGAGATGAATTGCTCTCCAAATCTGCAGTGGAAAAGCAACTACACAGCATCAGTCCTTGGGCAGGGAGAGCATTTTTGTGGGAGGCAAGATTTTGGCTGGTAGTGTGTTGTGTACCCAACTGCAGCGTTGTGTTGGATCCAGTGCTGTCCCGGGCGTGAGTTAGAGCAGCCTAAGTGCTGCTCTACAAGGTGAATCCTTGCCATATTCCTTAAAGGCTAATTGTGGCACACGGAGATCAGCGGAGTACAGCTGCACTGGGATTTGGGAGCAGGGAAGAGACGGGAGGTCAGCTCCGCTGGCGCTTTGCCATGTAAAGATTTCCCCTTACATCATCTGGCGGCTGAGGGCAAGTTTACATCTGCTTTGCACCCCGAGGGAATTGCGGTGTCAGGGAATGAGGTTGCTGCGAGCCCTCCCCGGCACAGCCGAGACCTGCAGCACGGCCTCTGCTCCGGCTCCCTGGCATCAGCGGGGAGATGCCCAGATGCCAGACCTGGATTTTCACTGGAAACTTTCCATGTCGGCTGAGCTTTTTCGAGGACTGAGTAGGATTTGTGGATGGGAGGGGAGGAGGAGAGCGTACCAGAAAGGCCAACAGCAGCTCGCCTGTGATGTGGGAGGGCACTGGAGATGGGCAAAGCAGGGAGGAGCATCTCCAGGGAGCCCTTCCCCGGGCACGCTGGCTCTTCACTCCTCTCCAGCGAGTCCCTCCCTTGTTTTTCATTCAGAACTAGCTAAATAAATACAAATAGGCTTTAGCTCCATCCTGCTGGGGAACAGGGAAAATTTTGCAAGACGGGAGAAGTGTTTCCTGCCTAGCTTTCTTCTAGAAAGACCCATTGAGCAGCCACCAGCCATGAGCCCTGCGCGGAGATGGGGCTAGGGGAGCGTTGGGGCCAAGGGAAGAGCAGGGCCAGGAGCTTGTGGGTCCTACCTCAATGGAAAGCCATCATCCGTCCCTTCTGCGCCACGAGCACGAGCCACCACTGGGCTTGCTGCCACCCCGAGGCAGTCACCGCGGCAGCGTGGTGTCCCATGGGGCTGGTGGCAGGGTGCTCCACCAAACCTGGCCTGTTTATTCGGAGGCAGGATGCATCCCACGGTGATTTGAGAAGAAAGCATTGTATGGAGCGGGAGGGGAAGCAGGGCTTAAGGGCTTGGGAGATGAGCAAGCGCAGGAGGTGGCCAAAGGTAGAGCTGGTGCATGTTGGGCTGGCCGAAATGTAGGGCATAGCCGTCTCTCTTACAAGGAGTGCATACCTGATCCCGTCTCTCTGCTTTCTATTTTTGCACTCAATACGCTCGCTGCATTAGCAGGGTTGGCTCGCGAGCGATTGAACAGCACTCTCCTGCTTTAAAGCAACTTTTCTGAATGCACAACATGAATCCATCGGTGGGGTCACATAGTAATGCTTGAAGTCAGAAGCTATTTTTAAAACTAAATTGCAGAACCACACATGGCTTTCATTAGTGCTTTACATCAAATTTGTCAGCTAATTAGTGGTTTTTCATCACTAGTTTTTGCATAGTATTTTATTTGTTCGCTCTTCAATATTGTCTTGTGACACCCCCAGCCCTACGTACGGTCCCTGGCGCTGGTGCTGCCAGCGGAGGAGGGAGGGAGAGGAGAGCTTTCAGGAGACCTTCCCCATCCTCCTGATGGATGGACTCACTGCGTTTGGAGTATATTCCAATATTACGTGTCTGGAGTGGGCGGTTAGCAGCCCGTGTACTCTCTTCCCTCCCTACCTCCATTTAGTGTTGTAAATGATGTATTGCAGTCCTGAACTGTCTTCAGTTCGGAGGAGGAGGAGGAGGAGAAACCAAGAAAAGTTGCCAAACATGACTTCATAAGGTTTGACTTTAAATTGAACAAAGTTTCTTGAGTGTCTTGGATTTTTTTTTTTTTTCTTTACAAATAAAGGGAGTACAGAGAGCATGGATTGCTAATGACTGGTAGTTACGGGTCATTAAGCTCACTAACTGACTTCAGGATCAGAACTTTCTAATAACAGCAGTAAGCACTCTTTTAACATTTATTTCTCATTTTAGGGATGGGGAGATGTGATTACCATTCAAGAGTGTGCAGTTATTTTTTCTGTTCATAATTACAGAGGGAGCTTGCTATTTTTAAGGCTGTTTCTAAAACATTTGAAAGTATTTGGTGAAATAATTTCTAGGGGTTTTTTTTTCTTTTCTAACTGACTCCCTTAAAAAGCTCTGGAAAACAAATACACAGGAAAAAATGAAAATATTTTAAAATAAGGAATAAAGCAGTTACTGAAGTGTAATAATCCTGGTTTATAGCGCACTTTCCATTTAAATTGTTTTTATTAGAGATAAACCTGTTAAGCGTTGAGGAATTAAGTGCTGAATAGAGAAGGTTGTTTCGCTGCTGTATAAATGAAGGATCCCAGTATGCAGAAAAGAATACGGCTGGTTTTACAAGTGAATTATTTGCCAGTTTGAAGGGCTCTGGTTACTTTGGCATCTGTTATAAAAAAATAATGATTTGTTTGTTGTTGAGAGGGATACTGTTTTTTTCAGAGGGGCGAGAGAGATTTTAGCACTGGGGTTTGTAGGCACTGTGGGCTTTCTCATCATCCTTATGCCTGGTTTGCTAGAAGGAGCTCAAGAAGAAAACGAGGCAGAGGGATTTTCGGGAATTTCTTGGCACTGCTGTTGATACACAGACTTCTGGCTTGCTGTCGCATGCGGCGCTTTGGGACAATATTGAGAGAGAGCAGCCTGCAACTCCAAGTATCAAAAGTCAATAATGGTGTGAAACTCTCCTCATTTGGGAGGGCTGGGGGTAGAGAAAAATTCCATATATTGCTAAGTCTCAGCATCTCCTTTCAGACAGCTGGTCCTGGAAAATTTCATTCAAAGACTGCAAATTGGAAGTCCCCGCAATCGCTCTGTCGATTCTTGAGCAAAGGTGACTTTGGAAATTCATGACAGCGGAGGAAGGTCTTGTTTTATTCACTCAACAGAAGTGAAATACAAGGGGAAGGGAGAAAGAACAGATCTGTGCGGAAAATGTCACTCGGGCTGTAACCTGAGCCTTAGCGAACTGTGCCTTTTGGAGGGTTTGGTGACCCTCCGAAAAGCCTTGCTCTCTGGCTGCTATTATTGTAGCCAATTTCCAACTAAAATAAGTCTTTTGTCATCACCAGCCATGCCGCCTCTCGCTGAGAAGAAACAAAACTTGTGCGTGGCAGCGAGGGCGGCCAAGCTGAAGGTCAGAGTGCAGAGGCAGATTGCTGCATCCCCGGGGCCGGGGCTGGATCTCACCCGTGGGACCGGCGATGCACCGACCGGGGAGACTGCCGGTGACCTCTGGAGACAGACCCAAGCGAGAAGCCTAAGAGAAAACATCCTAGTAAAATGCAAATTGGAGAAAAGAGGGTTTCCTCCTCCTCTTTAGGGTTACGCAGGTGGAATAGCTAGGTTTTTTCTTGCTTTTTGATACATGGTAAAAAGTGCAATCTCATGTATCCAAAGGACAAGGAAAAGTTAACTTGAAAAAAATAATAAATGCTTTAAACTTCTGTGTTTGCCCAACTGTTCAAACGTTTCCTCCGTGCCAGATCCTTCCTCTTGCAAAAAAAAAAAAAAAAGAAAAAAAAGCAACCCAAAGCATTGTTTTGCAGAGTTCTCTGCTCTCCTTGGGCAGGGAGATGCACAACTTGTACACTAAGGGATCTCATGTTGGTGGTGCCGCTATTGATTCTGCTCTTTGGGGGAAAAAACTCAAACCAAAAACCCCTTCCACATCAGAGCAAAGGTACTGGTGCATAGAGCACTGGTATGGGGAAAAATACTTCATGCAAGTCTTTGAGCCTGCACGGGTCTTTACTCACACGAGTAAGGTTATGTGGCTGTCTTAATCATTAACTTCAGCTTTATGCTGAGTCGTATTTTGACAATACTCCATTTGAGTAGCACTTAATATGAAAATATCTTTTTTAGGTCCTGATTCCTCTGAACTTTTAAAAATTAGAGTGATTTAGGGTTTCTTTCTCTTAAGATAGGTGAATGTGAACATACGGGAAAAGGAGCAGTGAGATTTTTCCTGTTAGGTTTTCTGTTCCATCATTTTTGCTGGTGTTACATCAGCCTGGTGCTTTGGACATTCAAAGAGTGATCAAGAGATCTTGGCCCTTCTATCAAAGAAAAAAACAGAGTATGAAGAAATGATCCCCATGCCTGTATATTTCTGCAGCTACAGCTAATTCACAATTTTGCTTGCAAAGAGTTCTCAAATGTGATTTATAAACATAACAGCGCTGCATTGTGCTCTCTCAAGGCAAGCCACATTAATAGTTTTAATCTGATGGGTTCTTAAGAATTCCAGGTTTGGGATGCAGGAAGAAACTTGAAAGTGAATACTTTCTTCTTTTTTTTTAATGCATAGTGGTTTGGAGTCTACTATAATGCAAAGTAAAGCGTTCTGTTACAAAGGCAGGGAGGATGGGACAGAAGGTTAAAGGGCATCCTGGAAACAAACAGCTGGACCAGTTTATTTAAACAGATACAAGGATGGGGAGCTGACCTCCGTTTGACTTCGAGTGGGAGGAGCGAGAATGTCATTTTATTACTTTGCCCAGAAGGAAAATGTTCGTGCGTCTGAATTCCCCCCCAAAGACATCCAAACACTGGGCTGTTTGGCAGAATTGCTACTTATAGAAAATACTTCCACGAATGCGTAGGAAGACGATAACTGTTAAGTACCTGTGTGTAAAATGTTCTTAAAGCAGATATGCCGAGCGATAGTGTGGGGCAAGCAGGTGAGAGTATGTTTGACTGTAGGCATGTCTTGAGGATAATTATTGGTAAAGTCTAGTTACATAGTTTATCATTATAGCTATATAGTTTATTATTATAGCTATATAGTTTATTATTATAGCTAGATAGTTTGTTATTGAGCCCCCCTTCTTATTAAAAGCATTTGTAGTTTGGAGGAGAAGGAAGAGAAGGTTGTGGAGTTGGGGTGTGCGTCCTTAATGTTGCTCAGGGTTTCTTTGGGGTAAAAGCTTTTGGCAAATGAAGGTTTCGGTGACCAGCCAGTCTCGCGGCTACCAAAAACCCTCCCCTCCTGCCGCCATAACAGGTCCTGGCAGTCGAGCAGGAGAAGGGTGGAGTAAACACAGCAAGAGCCTGCCAGGCTTGCGGAAAGAAATGGCTGGGGCACTGGGGGTTTATGTTGTTGTTTTACTTAGGAGAGTTACTGTGAAAATTGCTTTCTGCAAATGCAGATTACAGATATTAAACAATTTTCTAATTGGTCATGGAGCTAAGGCAGCTAATGGGGGAAAAAAAGCAGATTTTTTTTAATTGCTTATTTCACATGGTGTTTGTGCTACACCTGTGCTTATAATGAGAAAGGAGAATTAGTCTAACCTTCTGCTCACATGATTCTAATTTTCATGGTTTGTACAAGATAATGATAAACTGATTTGCAACACCATTTGCTGGAGTTGAAGGGGGTTTTTTATTGGAAATGTGTAGAAAAATTGATCCAATACTGTTGCTGACAAAACATGACCTAGTTCAGGTGTAAGGTTTCCAGATCGGCACCCGGAATGGGTGCCTTTGAGCCCATTTTGTTGAGACAGGTTTGATTAAGACTCAACATCTTGATTAATTTTTGCAGGAGTTTGGGTAATGGGAGTCAGTCGGGAACAGGAGATAGGAGGAGACCGAAATCGCTGTGCTGGTCTTTGATGAGGGCAAAACAAACAGCACAGGGTGGTGGTTTGCGATGCTTCTCCCCACCGGTGTCGGGGACTGGGTGGGCAGAGCTGATTCCCGCGGGAAGGTCCTGGTGGCTTTATCTCTGTGGTAGGAGAGCTCCTGCTAAGCCACCCCAAGCAAAGGCAACAAAGACAAGCACCAAGGAGCCCTTTGTGGACTTTCACATTGCGTTTTGCAAGTGTAGTGTGGTTTTACCCACACTCACGCTTCTTCCTTTACTAGTAAATATTGTGGCATACGTGTTTTTATTATTCTTTTTCTCTCTGGTAAAGAATGTAAAGTCTGGTTATGAGGCTTTGCCATGATTAAATCTCGGTGGAGATGTTTTCCAAATGGTTTTTAACTAAGCTTTCTGATGAGCGAAACCGCAAGAGAAGCTCTTCTAATGCTCTTCAGACAGGTTCCCAGCCATGGTTTCAAGCCTCCTGATTTCAGTGCCACGAGGACTGCCCGCAGAGGAGACCGGGGCCCTTGTGATCCCTCTCCTTCTTCTGTTTTGCTCCAAATTATTTCGAATATTCCTTTCCCAAATAAGCCTTGCAAGACTAACTGAGGCGAAGAGCTACAAAACCACAAGGAGTGCGGTTGCAGATGGCTATTTTTAAAAACGACTGTACCTTTTTTTTATTTCCAAAGATCTGCTTTTCATTGTTCAGGGGGAATTTTCAGTAGTCCAGTAATTACAGTTTAACAAGATGTTTGCTGTAAATGGTCAGGCCTAGCTGGAGAAAACAGGATTATAAATTCAATTACTGTAAAGCTATGACCTCGCCTTGACCCCTCAGACTTTGCATAAAGAGGGGAGGGGGGAACCCACCAAGAAATGGCTAGGAGGAATGCACGGCTCTGAAGTCCCCAGCAGTGTGACTTAGCGGTGATAAAACTCCAGACGTTCCCTCATTTGATGGGGTTCTGCCATCACAGTTCATTATCTTAATAGTGGGCATTAAAAGGGAATTAGGTTTGCAAGAGGTAGGGGCAGGTTTTGCTAAAAAAATTGGAAAAAAGAAGTCGGAGGACGTAAGGCAGAAATGGCACTAATGAGGGGGAGGCAGCAGATGCCCTCACGAGCATCTCGCCGGCTTCACCCGTTTTTTTTGTGCCCCGTTCTGAATTGAGAAGAGCGTTGCCGGTATTGTTTCCTGAAAACTCGGCTAATTCCCCCATGAAAAGATGAAATGGAAGTGTCCGACTCTGGTAAAAAGCAGGCAAACATAAATCAGCTCGGAAACCCCAAGCTCGTGCTCTCAAAGGTCATCAGGGTTAGAGGTTTTGCAGTATTTGCATCCGCACGCAGCCCAACAGAGAGCACGGCGGCGGGGCGAGAGGGCTTGGGGCTGGGTGGAAGTCGTCCCTTCCCTAACCATTTGTTTTCCTCTTTTTTGTTGCAGGTTTATTAATGCTAGAAGAAGAATAGTTCAGCCCATGATAGACCAGTCCAATCGAGCAGGCAAGTCCCCAATAGTAACTGTATTCAAGTCACGCAGGCGAAAACCGTCCTCAAGCCATTCACCGGGAGGTCCATTACCTGGTAAATAAATGAGAAATGAATGCTGGGAGTGATTGACAATTAAAATACAACCAGCTTTGTTTCATTACAACGCCCTAATCATTTTAACATGATCAAAATATTTTGGGGAAAAGACGACATTGAAAATTCAAAGAAAGAAACTAAAATGATCGGCTCTGTGACTGGACCTTCCGTACACATTCGGAATTAAAGTTATTTTTATTTTTTTTAGTAGTTGTTTTGAGTTTTCCTTCCCAGCTCCTTCTGCTCCTGTGACCACTCCCTGGTGCATGGCTTGGTGTGGAATTGCTGTAAACTTTATTACCTGTCAAAAGGGCAAGGGGGTCAGAATCGCTTGTGGGACTCAGTAAAGTTCAAAGACATTCAATGAGGTAGAGCTTTATGTGCTTTAATAACCCAAGGCAGCTTACTTCTGAAGCTAGCTTTTAATGTACAGTTAAAACCTCGAGTTCAGGTAGTGGTACTTGTATAGGGTCCTTTTGTCCCTCGTCTCTTCTTTTTAGTAGCTGTCTTTTGGGATCACTGCGTGTTTGGGTTTTACTTAGGGGGCATTTATTTTTTTTTTATTTTAAAAGCTTAAGTTTTCTCGTGCCGGTTCTGTCTGGAGTCTTGGCTCGCAGCGCTGTGTGGGTATTTACCATCAAGGAATAGCCTATTACTCCCAGTTGGTTTTGTTTTCCGAGTCTCGCTGCCAAACTATCCAAATCCGTCGTTGTCCAAGATGCCTTTGGGCCATGCTTCCTCTTCGAGTACATTCGATTATTTTGTCATTAGAGGTAAATATCTGGCACAGACGTGTTCAGGTCCTGCTCTTAGAAAGGCACACGGACGTAATTTAACACACTGTGATTTCAGTGTGACTATTCCAGCCATAAAATCCGGCTCCTATACAGGTCTTTGCATTGACGTCAGCAGCGGCAGCAGCTGGAGCCGGGGCTCCTCGTGTCTCGAGATTTCGGATCGCTAACTTCATTTCCAAACTCGCAGTAGGAAATTAAGCCAAAACTAAGGAAGCTTGTCAGCCCGGCCACTAAATTCGAACAGTAGATGTTTTTCCCTCTTTTTAGAGCCGGCATCGATAGCCGTCTCATGCAGTCCGTGGGTCGGGGGGTTGTGTCTTGATGCCGTGCGAAGAGGTGACCCTTTTGGCTGTCGCTAAAGAGCAATGTTCTGCGCTTTTCCAGTAAGTCAAGGAACACCCTATAACCCCGACGGGCAGCCGATGGGAGGCTTCGTGATGGACGGCCAGCAGCACATGGGCATCCGAGCACCAGGTAAGCCCCCGGGGGAGCGTCGCCCACCGATGGGTGACCTCGGTCATGCCACTGTAGGTAACCGCCCCTCCGCCCTCCGCCGTCGCCTCAGCTGCCTGCCTTTGCCTCGCCTGTCTTCTGCCTGCCTTCAACGCCGCCGAGGGAAACCAGGCATCTTCTCGCTTGAGTGGTCCTGGACCCTCTGCCGTGCTGTGTTTTGGAAAGGGGCTTTTGGCACTATCTGTTGACTTTGCTCATTCTCTGGCATCTTCTTGGATTTTTATCTCCCTCTAGGACCTATGAGTGGAATGGGCATGAATATGGGCATGGAGGGGCAGTGGCACTACATGTAACCTTCACCTAGGTAACCAATGGCAAAGCCAGGGGGAAGTAAGTACCAACGGGGTCTTTGTTCTCACTTTGTCCCAGGGATATTTGTCTCCTTGCATTTCCCTATGTTCTCCCTGCCCATAGCCTCATGCTTGTTCCTTCCTTTCCATCCATCCATCCTATGCCTGGGCTCCTTCGGGTTTCTCTCCCGCCGGTTCAGCTCCAGCTTTCCAAGCTCCCAAACCCCCCGTGCGCGCGCGCGCCGTACGTTGACGCCGCCGTACATCGACGCCGCCATACATTGATGCTATTATCCATCCCCGAGCACATGACAAAACAAGAAGCAGCCGGGGAGGTGGGGGAGCCCGTCGTCTTGGCAACAGACTGATTTGCAAAATGTAAGCGGTCTGCAGCAGCGCAGGGAGAGGAAAGAGCATGTCCCCAAAGTGTCATAAATCTGTCTAACCGCAGTTGATGCATGAGTTACATTTCTCCCGCTAACCTGCAAGACACCAAAAAAGCCAAACAGAGACTTCTCATAGGTAAAAAAAAAAAAAAACAAAAAAAACCCCGGTGGCTTCACTTAGTTGCGTTTTGGAAGGCGATGGGTGAAACTTTGATTTTTTATTTTTTTTTTAATTTTTTTTCAAGTTTATTTCTCTTTGTCTGTCCGTCATAATGGGATTACGTGTGGCAAAGGAAAAAGAGAGAATACAAAATAGAGGTGTGCGCAGCAGGCTATGGAGCTTAGCCCAGGCTAATTGACTATATCCAAATTAAGTATGCCATCACTTGCAGTGTGACAAATGGATTTGACTTATTCAGTATACAAAAATAGAGATCATTAATGCAATCTTCAGTGGCAGGCCTCGCAAAGAAAGCCTAGAAAAACTGTCCCAGTTTCCCCCCCCCCCGCCTTGTCTTTTTATAGGGGAAAATACATTATACAAATTTTGTTGGTTTTGTTTTTTTTTTAAAAAAGAGTAAAGCGGTTTGAAACACTGAGGCACCGGTACCGTGTTTAAATGGTGCCCGATTCTGTTCCTTTTGCTTCCTTTCTGGAGTTAAAAGCAGTTATTTCGGCATCTTTGTTGTGCCCCCAGCCTATATTAACGTAGGGCTTGAAGTTACCCAGGCCAAGTGTATTTCGTAGTAGTCTTCTCTGGGCGCAAGTCAAAACTAAGTTTTAACAATTAGCTGTGAAAACATTCCTCTGAGCTTGGGAATGCAACAGCCTTATTACCTCATCATGGAAATTTCTAGCTTAGTTAATTTAAATATTGTTTCTTAGTTTCTGGGTCAATTAAATTTAAATGATGTATTTTATGCTTCGTGACCAATTAAATTAATAGGTTATTACAAAAAATATTATCATCTTTTTTGATTAAAGAGCTGTGAGTACAGTATATTTTATAAGCAATTTTCATTAGTTCAAAACTGTTCCTTTAGGCTAGATTAAGCAGCTATTCATTGCTAGAGCCTTGAGACCTGATTCCAAGGTGTTCGGCGCATTCACAGCGCGCTCTTACTTAGAACTAAAGCCAATTGAACCTACTTAGCAATAGCGTATGCCTTTCACCCTTGATGATTATGGAGCTTATAGCTCTCCGAAACAATACACCTGTCAGTTCCCATCAGCTACAGCAATCCAAGCAGAAGGCAGAGGCCCACGGAAAGCAGGAGGTTTTATTGTTTTAGGTCCAATTTTTTTCTTATTGTTCTCCCAAACCCACTGAAAGGTTGGCTGAGTTGCGCGTCTGATTTTTTCGGACAGAAGTGAGCAGGGGGAAAGAATTAATTGATAATTGTTATTGATTATATATATATATTTTTTAAAATGTGTTTGAAAATACAGGTTTGATTTAACAATCGTCCTTAGTAATCCTATCAATTTCGCCTTCATATGAGGCCTTTGTTCAGCGATGTATGTGCTTGCTGTATAGTGTCTGTTTGAATGGCACAGATACTTGGGACAGATTCCAAGTGACCGGGCTTGAGAGCTAGAAAAATAACTGTTGATAAACCTCAACACCAACTTAACTCATCTCTCCTCCCAAGCCCCTCATTACCTACTACGGATTCCCTGCCTTGTATTCCCAGCACGCTTTTACAAGTGGGGAGACGAAGGCAGGTAGCTGGAGCCAGGCCACGGGGGATGGAGCCCACCCGAGAGCCCTCGCGGGGCTTCCTCGGCTTGGTGCCACCACCCCGTGTGATGTTAGTCATCATCGGGCTGGCTCTGCCTCCGGCACGCTTCCAGAGCGGAAGCATCTCCATTGCATACGTTCCTAACCGTAAAAGCAGAAAGCGGTTTTATCTCCCCAAACTCTGCATTTGGAGGGGGGAGGCTGTTCTTGGGGGCGGGCGGGGGTTGACCTCGGAATCATTCCCGTTGCCATCGTTGTGTGTCCATACGTAGGCTTGGATCCCACAAAGGCAACTGCACTTGCGTGCCCGTGACTCCACATCCCACCTTTGGCTCGAGCCCAGCCTTCCCGTGCCCGAGCGGAGGAGCTTCACGGCCCGATGTCGGTAGCCGGTCCCCACCACTCACCGCCGCCTCTTTCTCTCCGCAGGGCTGCAAAGTATGCCAGGGGATTATGTGTCTCGGGGTAGTCCAATGGGTATGAATATGGGACAGCCAAGCTATACCCCACCCCAGATGCCCCCCCATCCTGCTCAGCTGCGTCATGGCCCCCCCATGCATACCTACATTCCTGGACACCCTCACCACCCAGCGATGATGATGCATGGAGGACCACCCCACCCTGGAATGCCCATGTCAGCATCAAGCCCCACAATGCTTCATACCGGCGAGCCGGCAGTGAGCGGACAAGTGATGGACATTCATGCTCAGTAGCTTAAGGGAAATATGCGTTGTCTGCAGCGACGGTAGATTTCAAACATTGTCTTTCTGCAATGACTATGGAGTTCTTGGCATCAACTTTGGACCAAGGGACGTTCCGATTCTTCACAGGGACCCTGAAAAGCAGGAAAACACCAACCGAAGTCAACTTCTGGGGACATGCTAAATACCTATATAAGACATTAAGAGAACAAAGAGTGAAATATTGTAAAATGCTATTATACTGTTATCCATATTACGTTGTTTCTTATAGATTTTTTAAAAAAAATGTGAAATTTTTCCACACTATGTGTGTTGTTTCCATAGCTCTTCACTTCCTCCAGAAGCCTCCTTACATTAAAAAAAGAAGCCTTACACTTTTCCTGCAAATGACAGAAAGGGCTTATTTGCAGGATTTTTAGAGCATTAAAATAACTATGTCAGGCAGAAGAATCTTTCTTCTATCCTAGGATTTCAGCCATGCACACTCTCTCTCTCCCCCCCTCCTCTCTCCTCCTCTCCCTCTGTCTGTCTTTCTTCCCTTTCTCTCCTTTCTCCCCGTCTCTCTCCCTCTCTCTCTTTCTAGCCTGGGGCGTGAATTTGCATGTCTAATTCATTTACTCACCATATTTGAATTGGCCTGAACAGATGTAAATCGGGAAGGATGGGAAAAACTGCAGTCATCAACAATGATTAATCAGCTGTTGCAGGCAGTGTCTTAAGGAGACTGGTAGGAGGAAGCATGGAAACGGAAAGGCAGTGTATTTGAAGCCTAATTGTCACATCAGAGCATCCTTGTCCCCATGCAGCAACCACCACCTTGTACATCACTTCCTGTTTTATGCAGCTCGAAACATGGACTGAAGATTTATTTTTAATATGTTGACTTTCTTTCTGGGCAAGACATCGGTCATGTGTGCATTTTTTTTTTTTCCATAGTCCCATCATGGAGCATTTATGTATACATTGTAAATAAATTTTGTGCAAAAAGGACTGGAAAAATGATCTGTATTATTGCAATTTTTTGTAAAAGTAGCAGTTTGGTATGAGTTGGCATGCATACAGATTTACTAAGTGGGATAAGCTAATTATACTTTTGTTGTGGTTAAACAAATGCTTGTTGATAGCCTTTTTCTATCAAGAAACCAAGGAGCTAATTATTATTAATAATAATCATTGCACACTGAGTCTTAGAGTTTCTGATTGAAACAGTTTGGATTGTATAATAACTCAAAGCCCAGTTGTAGTAGTTTGAGTGCAGTAATGAAATCTGAATCTAAAATAAAAACAAATTATTTTTTGTCATGGTGACTCCACTGCTTGCAAAATTTGTTTCCTGCCCCCCTTCAGTATTTGTAGCCATTCTATCCCAAACTGGGAGCCGAGCAGCTACAAAATTCAGCTCACTCCAGAGATGCACCCACCGTTTGCTATTTAAATAGCGGCTTCGTATTTGAAGAATGTAAAAGTAATGCTACTATGCTGCGTAAAGAAACTTTCTCAGAACTTGCACTGTAAATTGTCAGGATGGGAGCCCTTGCCTGTTAATAAATGTAATATCGTAGGGCGTTATCGGACAGAAATTTGTAAATAGTATTCCCCCCCTGCCAAATTACAGCCCTGATACGCAGTTTAAATGATTTGTGCCACTGACATAACTACATTTCTTTCTGGAATTGAACGTACTAAGGAAGGAGGACAATAAAACTTGGGAAACATTGCCCGGGCAATGCATATCTGTAAGTAAGTGAGGTGCTGGTGCGAGGGGCTGCTGGACCTCTGCAAGCGGAGGCTGGTGCAGGCCGTCCTCTCCTCATGAACCAATTTCCGCGCACAGCTGTACATTCTGCACCACAGCCAGGGTGCGAAACAGCACCAGAGAGCCTGCCTGGGCTGCCATGCCTTCTCAGTTTCTTTAAATAAAATAGCAGCCATAGGGAAAAAAGAGAGTCCCCCCGGGGCGGGCGGGGGGGGGGAAGACACAACCATTTTAAGGAAGGCAAATCCATGCAGCAGCCCCCCCCCGCTCCCCGCCCGGCGGGGGCAGGCAGGGCTGGGCAGGAGTGCCGGCAGGGCTAAGGCAGGGTGCAGGCAGGGCTAAGGCAGGGCTGGGGGCAGGCAGGGTGCAGGCAGGGCTGGGGGCAGGCAGCGCAGACCTTTGTGAATTAAGCAAGCCACCAAAGTGGGGTCCTCTCCCCCCGCAGCTTGGATCTCCTCCCCCTCCGTTTGTTAGGCGGTTTTTTTGTAACTCTCTTTTTCCCCCCCTTTGTCCCCCCTTTCCCCCCCTTTCTTTCCCTTTCTTTCGCCCCCTTTTTTCCCCCTTCCTCCCCCCTTTTTTCCCCCTTTTTTTTTACAGGGCCGCTGTACCGCCGGAGGGGCTGCGCATCCCGGCTCCCGCTTTGTGAGCCCGGAATCATGACACTTTTCTGCCAAAACGTGAAGGAACGGGGCTGGCTTTTTGCTTTTCGGGGGGAGGGGGGGTGTTTGTTTGTTTTGTGGTGGGTTTTGTTTTGGGTTTTGTTGCAGGTTTTTTTTTTTTTTTACTGTTTCTTGAAAGACACAAACAAACCGCCCTCTCGCATGCGAGGGCACACGCGTGCCTTCCTCCTCGCAGCCGCAGAGAAGTGGGCACAGACCTGCCTCCCTCGGACCTTTTTTTTTTTTTTGGGGGGGGGGCAGATTTCAAATTAAACCCGCTATTATATCCCAAGACATTTAATCAGCTGTAATTATAACACATTCAAAATGAAAGAATATGCCTTGACAGTATTTTTATTGTTATTGTTCATCGCATGATGTTAGACAGCTTCAGAGGCACAGGAAAGAGAAGTAAACGGGTTACAAATAGGGAATTATCCCTCGTTTAGCATTAAAATTCATTTAGATAAAATTGCCACAAACATTTAAATGGGGAGATTAGTTCCCCCTCACGCCTTATTGCACTCTCTCAATGGCTCCGTTAAGAACATTTTACACGTTGGAAATTCCGCCTTTTCGGGCCGCTCGCTGTTTCCTAGCTACCCTCCTTTCACCGCGCCGGGGGGGACCGGGGGGACAGGGGGACCGGGGGCCGCCCGGCTGCGCCTCAGTGCCTCGCTCCGGCCCCGGGGGCTGCGCGCCCTCCGCAGTGCGCGTTGCGCTGCGCGGCGCTGCGGGGGGGGCGGCTCGCCGCCCCGCTGTCCTGCCGCTGCCCGCCGCGGAGGAGCAGGAGGAGGAGGAGGAGGAGGAGGAGGAGGAGGAGGAGGAGGAGGAAAGCCGGCTTCGACTGCCATCTCTTGGGGGCTCGGGAGAGTGCCGCGGGGGGGGAGGGGGGGTCCGCGGCCGCCCGCGCAGCGCCGCGGCCATTGCGCGCCGCCGGCCCAAAGTTTGTGCAACCCTCGGCGAGGCTTTATTCTCTCCCTCCCCTCTTTTTTTTAGCAGCCCCGATTTTCCGCTTCCCCCTTTTCTTTTTGTGTCCCCCGGGCGCAGCGTCCCGCGGAGCAGGCTGCGCGCAGTGCCGCGCAAGGCGGGCGCAACGCTTTACTCCCTCCAGGGGCGGAGGGGGACAGACACCCCTCAGCGCGGTATTTGCGCGTATCGCTGCGCGGGGCCTGCTCTGCGCCTGGGGTGGGCACCCGCACCCCACGAGGGTTTTTTGGAGGGGAGGGCAACAAATCCCAGCCAAGCTCAGCGGGGAGGACTGAGCCCCCGCCTGGCAGAGGGGCTCGCGTGGGGGGTGCCTGCCCCACCGGCCTGCCGTGCCTCCCGCAGCCACAGGTACTTTTGGGCTCAGGAGCGGCACTTTCCGGTGAATATTTCCACCCCCGGCGCTGTTGAGCGAAAAATCCCCGCTGCCGGGGCCTCGCTCCGCGTGTCCTAAACCCGCGTGGAAAGCTGCCCTGTGTGTACCCCCTCCCCTGACCTTGCTATGCCGCCCGGGATGATAATATATATATAAAATACATATCTCAAAGCAAAGCAACGTTTTCCGAGCGCCGGGAGGAGGCGGCTGCCCCCGGCCGCGGGCGGTGCGCGGCGCGGCGCGGCGCGGAGGCGATCACGCGTGGGGCGGAGCGCGCCCGGTGCCGCCGGGAGGTGGCTGCTCAACTCCGGGCCGGGCTGCTGCTTTGTGTGTGACAGCCAGCAAACCTTCCCCGTCCCTTTAATGCGTGTGGAAATAACTGCATGCCTGTGTGGCAGCTGCTTCTAAAGCCCCAACTAACTCTTTTGGAGGAGCAGGGGGAAAAGAGTGAAAGGCGAAAGAAAGACTGTTCATTTTTTTTCCTTTGGTGCCATTTTGGATGTCATCTGTTACCTTGGTGACTGTGCTCAGCCCCCAAAGCCCCTGGATTGTTAGGGAAAAAAAAAAAAAAGCATGCTATTTCTGCACCGTCATTTATCACTGTCACCGCATAATGATTCCCCTCGCAGCTCCTTATTGATGTTTGTAATTGCATTATCTCATAAAGGGAGGGGGTGGCGGGCCGGGATGATCAATGGAGCCGCGCCGTGCATGCCGGGGTCAGGGGCTGCGGGGGGCGGCGGGCCCCCCCGTACCCCCCCGGTCCCCGCCTGGCAGACAACAAGTCCCGGGCACCGCCCGGAGCGCGGCCCCGGCAGCCGGCGTGCAGGGCAAGGGCATCTCCCGGGCGGGGCCGTCCTTCTGGGACACCCCGGGGGGGGGGGGGGGGAGAAAAAAAAATAAGGCCCTGCCGAGGGAAAAATTAAAGTGGGTTTAATATCATTTGGGTGGGAAAAAAACACTCGCTAAATTCTGCCCCCCCCCCCCGCCATCCCGAAGCGTTTGGCCGGCTACCTGCCTGGAGAGCGGCGGTGTGTGGGGGGGGCTGCGCTGGGGCTCCGCGGCCCCTCCGCGGGGTCCCTTCCCCGGCAGCATCCGCGGAGCTGGGCCGCGGGGGATGCGCGGGGCCCCGCGGCGCGGAGGGGCGGCCGCCGCGGGAAAGGCCCGGCGGCGGGGAGCGCTGCCGGGGGAGACGGTGGGAGCTCGGGGGGCAGGCCGGGGCCGCGGCCGGGCCCCCTCGGCGGGGAGGAGGAGGGCGCAGAAACGCCGCTCGGTTCCCGCATTTAGTTGGGTCTTTTTCCCGCTTTCTTCTCACGGCGGCGAAGCGGCGCCGAGCGCTCTACAGAGAGGGCAGCGCTGCTAAAAACCCCCAAACCTGAGCAGCCAACGGGGTTTCCCCCCCTCTCCCCTCTCTCTCCCCCTGCTCTATAAAGATTACCAACGAAGTAAAGATTCGCTCCTTCCCCCCTCTCCCCCCCGCCGCCCCAAATAAACTCCATGTGCAGCGCCCCAAAGTTAAAAGAATGATTTCCCGTCCACTTTTCCAGAGGATGAACTAGTGCACCCCCAAACCCGGGACTTGGGGCACCCAAAGCCGAGCCTGCGTGAGCCAGGGCAGAAAGATGCTGAGTTGGGCACAGCCATCCCTGGCAGCCCCCAGCCTCCCTGTAACGCGCAGCGCTAAAGCGAGGGGAGAGAGCAGATTCTCTCCAGCTCCCTCCCCGCACTGATCAGCTCCCCCAGGTCCCCCCCTCCGCACCCTTCCCCTTGGAAATTTAGCAACGCTTTAGTTTGCAAGTAATACACTTACAGCCTAAGTGATACTGTTCTTTCCCCTATATATATATATATATTTATTTTTTTAAAAAATCTTTCTATATTTCCTCCAGGAATGAGGGTTGGCGCTACCGTTAGCCTTGTAAAGAAACGCCGGTTGTCTGCTTTTACATAAACATTCACGTTTCCAAATAAACTTTATAAGGATTTCAATTGGGAAGTAAAGCAGTCGGCACGGCGAAGCAGTGGGGCGAAGGCATTGCGCTTGGAATTTCCAACGTGAACTAATCCAACTTAGCTATTTCCCCCCCCTTTTCTGGTCTGATAGTTTGCAGTCTGGAGTTCCATACTTAAAAAAAAAAAAAAAAATTTAGTGCCATAGCCCACGGTTAAAATAGTGAAAAATTAGTCTCGTTTCAGAAATTATTTATTTATAGAACGAACATGATTAAAACATAAAAAACACACAAACTGCAGCTGCAACAAAAAAACCCCACCGTGATTTACGATTATTAAATCTTTGATTGCCATGTTAATGTTTCTTTTTCTACCTTTCATTTGCATTTTAATCTATCGAATCTTTACAATTTTGCTGCCTCCTACTCGAATGATTGATTACACATCTGAAAGAGAAAAAAAAAATACTAAGCTTTCTAGGCGAGCTTCTATTTTTCCTCCCCCCCTTCCCTTTGCTGGTTAGCTTTCTGAAACCTTCCTCAACAATGTTAATGCAAGCAGGACAAATTAATTATGCTCTTTTAAATGTCAAAGGTATAAATAAAAATGCCCCCCCCTCCTTTTCCTCTCCTTTACCCCTCGCCCCAAATGGGAATATTTTTCCAAGCCGCTTGTTTTAAAAGCAAGAAGGAATCACCCTGGTAAAATACAATTAAAAGAAACATACGCGCAGCATCCTGACTGTAAATAAATATTATTGCATGGACATTTACCTATGGAATAAGGGGAAAAAAGAAAAACCAGAGGCAGGGAGAGCAGTTCCCTGGTGCAGCGGCAGCGCTTCCCCTCGCTGCTGAGCCTCAGACTTTGGGGCAGTTTCCCCCCCCCAAAAAAAAAGGGGTGGTCAGGGAGTAGCCCCCGAGCAGAGGAGCACCCCCGTGGGTTCCCCCTTCCCCCACACCCCGCGGGCCAGGGGCTGTAGAAAGCCGGAGAGAGGTGTATTAGCGGGGTGGGGGGGTGATCCCCAAAAGAGGTTGGGTCCCACCTGCCGGGGATGCGCCCCACGGGGCCGTGGGTGCTCCGGCGGGGATACCCACGGGGGCTGCCCACGGTGTAGACCCACCCGGGGGATATCCACGGGGAGACACTGACCTGGCGGATGCCCCTAAAGGAACAACCATCCCGGGGATATCCCCCCGAGGGGAAGCCCACGGAGGGACACCCACTCAGAGGATGCCCACGCGGGGCGGCCCCCCGAGGCTGCCCGCCCGGAGCACGGGGCTGGAGGCAGCCCGTGGGCAGGGCTGGCCCCTGCGGGGGCCGAGGGGCAGTTTTGGGGGGGGATCAGCGGGAAAAGGGGAAAGGAGCGGGCAGGGCGGGAGGGGCGGAGGCAGCGGCGCGGAGGCTCCGCACCTGCGGACCGGGAGCGACCCGGGCGGGCCGGCGGGCAGACAGGGAAGATTTAGAGGTGAAGAGATGGCAGATTGTTAAGAAAGTAATAGTAAGGTGTCCCATATACTACAGTTTTATTGTGGGGTAGTAACTACTAGATTTATTTATTGCCGAGGCTATATAATAAAGATAATGACCGCAAACTCAAGATAAATGCTTACGCCCATAGCTGGTCAATTCTTTTTTATTTAAGAGAGTGATCCGGAGAGGTGAAAGTCATCTTCTCCCGACCACAAATATCAGTCTTGGTTTCCACCAGGTTTAAACATGACATGCAAATAAAGGAGCCGCTGCCGGGCGCGGAGGGTTCGGGGTCGGGGTGGGGGGGCTGCCCCCTCCCTTTGCTTTCTCCCTCGCCGCAGCACCCGCAGAGGAGAGCACCGAGATGAAACAACGGGGGAGAAGAGCCGCCCCACGGAGTGTGGGGGGGGATAAATAACAAAGAATCCCTCCAAGCCCTCGGGGAAATGCCCCTTGCGGGGGGAAACGCGCGGGGGAGCGGCCCCGGGGTGCCCCCGCACCCACTGCCGCCCCCGGCCCCTGCCCGGGCCGGCCGTGTGTCAGCCCCACGCTGCGCGCTGCGCTCCGGGCGCGTCCGTCCCTGCGCGGCCGGGGAAAAAACACCTGACAGTGAGCTGCGGCGGGGGAGAGAGGGGAACACAGCGAGAAAGAAGGGGGGAAAAAAACCCCAACAAAAAAAGAGGGAGAAGGGAGTCATACAATTTCGTGGTTTGCGCGCAGGGTAAAATTATACGGTTGAAAAGTGCGAACAATCCTCCTCAATCTGTGACAGCATCAGCGCTGCTCCCAGCCTTAACCAGAGTCTCTCTTTCCAGCCGAACGGGAGTTACACGTTCCCCAGCCTCCAGCCGCTCTCCCCCGCAGGCCGGGCATCTCCCGCGCAGCCCCCGGGCATCTCCCGCGCAACCCCCGCGCCCGGCCCCTGCGCGCCGCGCAGGCAGCGGGCACCGCCGCGCCTTCTCCTCCCAGCACGGCAACTCGCCTGTCGCACTTCAAAGGGTGATAACCTAATTGCTTCCAGAGTTTAAAAGTAATTAAGCTATATTAAAGGGACTTAAACAAAACCGGTTTGCCGCGCACTGGCTCCCCTTCTCCTTCCGAGGGCGAAGAGGAGCCCTGTTTCTCGAAGGACTGCGTTGAAAATCGTGCGTTTGTCTAACGTATGCGGAAAATGTAAACAGATTTCGTTTTTGAAAGGGTATGGGTAAAGTGGTGGTAATTATGTATAATTAATGCTGAAGGGAAAATGAACACATAATAGGTTCCAAAGATTAAACCATCTGTAACTATCAGGGGAACTTTTAAAGTTTTTATTTCTTTTTTTTTTTTTTCTTTCTGAATACATCTCTTTTCTTTTGCTAAGGATTTTTAGATGCAAAAATTCAAGCTAATGTTTGCTGCTCTGAAGTATTCTGATTTGAGAAACAAATCCCTAAAAGGTTCCAGCAATTCTCAATCTATAACTTTGAAGATCATCCAATATAAAAATAAATTGAATGGTAATTTTAACCATTATTAATGTTTGCGGCACTTAATTTAGTTAGGTGCTGGCTTTCCATTTTTGATTACGCCATAAGGAAGTTATTTTACTAAGAAATGTTAAGATAAAGTATAGGCATTCCCACACATTCTTTATATTTTTTCTGGCATGTATTTATTATAGTCTACTCAATCTATTTCAATTTCTAGGTAATGCATAATCACTGGAGCCAATTTTTTTTCCAGCAACATGTCTGCAAGGGTAGAGGCAGACTGTGAAGATGTAGGTCCTGCTTATCTGTACATGACATTCAACGCAAGTGACTATAAATTTAAATATATTTTTCCTACTGTCTCGGATCGAGTTCACAGAAGTAAACCCAGCGCATTTAACATTTGCAAAGTTAGGAATGGATCTAGCTTTAGCAATGCTAATAGATGTTGAGATGTTGTGCGAGTTGTAACTTCTGTCAGAGACTGTGCCTTTTCGATAACGATAATTCTTAAGGTGTGAAGGTAGAGTTGTTAAACCTCATGTGTCAACAGACCAGTTGCCTGAACGGTGGTTTGCAGGACCGATGCCTAGAGAAAATAAATGTGTTTGTGTAGAAAGAACAATTTGAGTTAGCTGGAATGGAGGCTTAAACTGCTCTGTTAACTCTTGCATCCACTCGAGAGGTAGAAATGAATCTGCTCCTCTCCGTCCTAACTTCAGGTCTGGCTCTGCTGCGGTTCTGGCTGTTTGGGTTTGTGGGGGATGTTTTCTTCTCCAGGAGGGAACGATAGATACCGCCTATGGGGAATTTGCCAGCTGGCAGTTCAAGATGAGGTGTAGGTTGTCACTCCCACTCCCCAATTATTGTGTCTAGCTTGGAGAAGCAAATTTTTAAGCAACATGACTGCTTTTTGAAATCCACTGTATTGCAGCGGATATATACAGTTTAACCCTTCAAATTAATTCCCAGACTCTTTCTTTCATGCAGAGGCCAAGCAGCTGAGTTTCAGCTTGGCATTTCTGACAAACCCAGGTGAAGATGCTGAAGACCCTGGAGCAATACAGGGGTTTGTTCTTCAGGGACTAACCTAGTTTAACCCCTGGATTAGCTTTTGTGCCGCTTGCTCCTCAGCCTACCTGGAGGAGGATGAGCTGACGGCGGATCCCAGCCCAATGACTCACCCAATAACTTTTCCTGAACAGCATCCATGTTGTGCAGAGATCAAAGTGAGTGCTTGGGCAAACGTACATATGGGAAGAGGGCGGAGGAGAACAAGGCTCAGATGGGGATAGCAATCTCAGAAGGTTACTATGGGGGGAATGCAAGCGGTTGTAAGGCCCAACGCAAGTCAGGTACTCATAGAAGCCATAGTGTCTTTTAGAGCTATAAAAATCAGTTTGCTACTGAAATGCTCAGCTATTTGCTGGTATCGAACGAGGGCAGTGTGTGCAGGCAGGTGCGGTGATCCCTGGTGTTGGCCAGCATCTAGCTAGGCTGGATTTAGCCGGGTCCTACTCAGTTTCTGATAACTCACACAACACCAGAAACACAAACTTCAGCCAGAGGCTTTTTCCCAAGCCTGGGAAATCCCCTGCAAAGCCTCCTGCGTTCAAAAAAGCCCCTTTTGCCCCGTGGTGTCCTGGAGGGAGATAAAGGACAAACCCCCCCAGTTTGTCACTGTCTTTTACCAGAGTAAATTAACAGCATACTTCCCTTTCCAATGCCTTTTGATGTGCTAATCGTCACTCCGTCCGACCAGCCACCTTATTCTTGCAGGTTACCTAATGTGTCCAAGCACAAGTTGAATGGAAAGTCAATGGGATTTCAGCTTCCAAGGGCACTTTTGGGTGACGCAGAGCCAGGGGTGGGCGATGCTGCCTGACGGGAGGGCAAACCGCCTTGGGGTGCTTCAGTTTCCCCTTTGATGGGGGACGCTTGGTGGCTTTCTCTCTTATCCTCTGACTTGTTGAGGTGGGTTGCTGCCCAGGGTTTGAGTTGCCACCACCAGCTGCTGGGGGCATCAAGCCGGTGATGAAAAAGCAGGCCTGGTTTGTCCTCAAATGCTGTTCTCACAGTGCCTGTGAGTAGGATTTCCACACACACACCCCCCCAGCCGCTTCCCACGGGGGGTTTTTTTGGTGATATGTGGCAATGAAGCTGGCCTGGCAGAGCTTCCACACACCCTTGGGTCCCAGCATGGGAGCGAGACTCAGCATTTATTTGCTGTGAGCCCTACTCAGACTACAGCAGAAATGGAAACCACCACCTAAATTATCTTTTCTGGCTGGATTGCTCTTTTTTTTGCCTTATCTTAAAATCTCTTTGCCCAGAGCAGAATTAACAACAGGCCTTTTTAATGAAGGGATCAGCACCATCTTCCTTGATGGCATTAAAACCTCCTACCTGGCAAATTAGTCCTCCAGCTAACCTCCTTCTCCTCTTACAAAATGTTTCCTTTATTGGAACTTGTTAGTGGTTTGTTACTTGCACTGATGCTCTTTGGCAGTAATTGGAGAGATGCTGAGGAGGCAGAGCCCAGGTTTGGACCCAGATTTAGCTTTCTGCTGAGTTTAAGGAGTTGCCTGGGCACTGAATTGGAGCCAGGACTTGCGTTTCAATAGGACGATGCTGAAAGGCAGTGAGTGTTTGTTGTGGGATTTTTTTGCCAAAATGTGACCAGCTCTTCTGCCAAATCAGTGTCCCCACCCATACCAGAACGGGGTATGAGCCAAAATTGAAAGGTAAGGGGTCTGCTCCATTTAGCACCTGCTCCATTTAGCATCCCGCGTCTCTGTTGAACCTGGCAGCCGTGGCTTGAGAGGTGATTGACCTCTCCTTTGCTGCCACCATGCTCATCTAGTGGGGGGCACCGTCCCACAGCAGCTGGAGGATATAAGGGATCTCCTCTCCTCAGCTGGCCAGTACCAAGCCACCAGCTCAGGCAGCTGCTGGTGGTGGCCTTTAGCTCAGCTTTGGGATCGTGGACAGGGAATGGCCAAAATGTGCAGTTCAGGCTTATGACAGGAGAACACCCTTTTTCTATCATTGCCATACAGCTCCTACTTGATGCCTGCCCAGGGGCAGAGCTATGGTACTTTACCAAATCTCTCTGCCAAGCAGAGCCGCGCGGCTGGTGTAGGCATCCATTGGTACAGGAGCCACCAGGCACCGAGCCTGCTGCGATGGAGGGTGTTCAGCAAGAAGCATGTTGTTTACACCAGGAAACAGCAGGTAGTGATGGCTCATTTTGGAGCAGAAGAAAGTCCCTCCAGACCCACGGAGGTAGCAGCTTGTGGCTCTGCAACACACGGTTTGCAGACAGCCATTGTCCAAACAAGTTGCTGGATGTGGTGGGAACAGCTGAGGTGGAGATCTTTGTCCTGGGGAGGAGGAAGGAGCCCTTTTAACCTCCCTGTTCCCAAGCCCGGCAGGGACCGCCGTGCTGTGGCTCCCCTCCCAGCTTCCTTCCCCCTGCCCCGGCCACAGGCCCTGGGGGCTGGGCTGGAAGGACATTTTATCTTGTTTATATAATGTGAGTGCTGGAGGGTCGGCTCTTTTCCTTGGCAAAACGTTCTCAGGCCTGGGGCACACCTCCTCTGCGAGAGGCAGAGCCGTTACAGCTCAGGCTGGTCTCTTTTTTGAGGGGTGGAAGAGCAAATTGGCATAGAATAAAACAGGGAGCTGCAATTCTTGGACACTTGGCTATAACCGGGAAGCATGGCTGCGTGTGCTGGGACAGCTTGGCAGCACCCTGCAGCTGCGGGCTCTTGCCTTCCCTTGGGAGAGGCATGCCAGGTTTTTCCCAGAATGAGGGCAGGGAAACTCTTGCAATGAAGAAGCTGAGAACAGAGAGAGTGAGAAATGCCTGGGTTTTTTAATTTTTAGCAGGCCTTTCTTGGCATCCAAGTGAGGAGACATGTAGTCAGCCAAAGGACCTTCTGTATTAGAGCAGGACAAGGTCCTTGGCCCTCGTCACCGGCCAAGCGATGCATCCGTTCACCTCTGACCAAAGAGGACTAGACACAACCCCATCAGCGCTAACGAACGTCTCCCTCGGAAAAGCCCTGGCCAGGCAGGCGAGACGGAGGAACGTGCCATAAAACCACCTCCTCGGTGGCCTGGGCTGCAGCCTCGTGATGGACGTGACCCCAGTCTGCTTCAAATGGACTTTTTATGGCCTTACATCACTACAGCCTGTCCCACCTGCATCCATTCTCTCAGCCACGCTAGCCCCTAGGTAGGCAAATTGTGAGGCTGATAATCAATTATTTTTAGTGCATTTCTTGATTAAAAACACCGCGGCTTCTGCTTTATAAAGTCCCAACCATATTGATGCAAGGCATAAATATAAATATAAATATATATATATATGTTTTAGCCCATCTAACCATGGGAATTCTCATTATCCATCTAAATGTCTGCTCCATTTTGGAAGCCTCCAAAACTCTTCAAGTCCATGTCACTAAACCCTGTTACCATCCAAGCAAGGGAAGCGAGAGCTTTCAGCACACAGGCACTTAGGAGTTATTACTTGCAAAGTTTGTCATTCTTTGCCAGCTTTTAGCATTAAATACCATTTAGTTGTTATAATTAGAAAAGCCCTTCAACAATAACAAAAATAATAATAAAATTAAATCATTATTAATAATAATAGTACTACTACGACAATTCCTTGCTTTTTACTTCTTGAAACTATCTTTATGGACTAAGTTTTATGCAGGCAGTAAGAAAATATTATTCTGTGTCAACAAGCAGTATTTTCTTCCCTGAAAAACTGGGAATGCTGAAATACAGAGCAGCTGAGCTGAGCTTTCCAGGGAAGAGCTCTGACCTTGCTCTTCATATTCTCCAGGTGGGGAAGCCCTTGAATTCACTCAAGTCCCAGTTTCAGAAGCAATGAAAATATAGCCTAAGTTTTTTCACTGCGTGTATCCAGGTTGAAATACCACTCTTCAAACTTAGGCTCAGGGAATTGCTCTTAGACCACAGCATGGAGGAACTTGGTGAAAGATTTCCTTTTGAAACAGGTTGGCCCTACGAGTGTATAGGAGAATGAACTGTGCAATTCAGAGTACAGAAATCCCTGATTTATTAAAACTCTCCAAGGCCTACAATCTTTAATAAAAGGGGATTCAATCAAGACTGTACTTTCTGCAGGTAAAAATCAAGGAATTTGTATGTTGATTGCTATCCAGGGCCTATGGATGGCTGTTTATTGCTGTTCGGAAACAAATTCAGTAGGAAATTTAAAGTTACCCCTGAAATAAAGGGGTAACCCCAAATTACCCTCAATGTAGAGGAGAGCTGAACTTGGTGACAGATATGTGCAAGTAGGAATGGCACATAGTTGCGATAAGACATTAAGCATCTTTTACAAAAATTGATTTCTTATTACTTATCTTCCCTCTCCTTCTCACCCTTGCCTGTTCTGTTGGGCTCAGGTATGGAAGTCTCTTTACTGGGGGTGTAAAAACCCACACAAAACCAGGAGATGTGTAAGAAAAAACTTGTAACTGAAACTCCTCACTCTCTTACAGTACACATAATCAAAGAAGGTTGGTATTAACTTTATGGTTAGATGAAAAAAGGCCTTTGAAGGAGTTGAATGGAGCTGTTTGTTTTCCCCTTTGGAGCCCTGTTCCTCCAAGGCATGCTGTCATGCTTACCGGACCTGAGTTTTATAGGTTGGACTGGAGCCTTTGACAAAACTGAATTTGCTTTAAATGACTGAAATTAGATACTTATAATCCAAAGTAACAGCCTAGGGGCTCTCTTGTGTATTATCCTTCATTCTCAGTCCTTTGCTTTGTAGTGTCAATGGAATAATTTGTTAAGAAAGTAGAAATATAAAGCAATAATTCTGAAACTGAGAAGGAGCACAGACTAACCCTGTATTTTGCTGATATTTGTTATCTTCTTACCTAATATGACAGTGCCTCTCCCAGACATAGCCACTTCAGAGCATGGTTTTGTCAAATTTCTGCTTTTGAAATTATGATTCAAATACTAGTTTGTTCTTCGAAGTATTTAAGTGACACCACCGCTTTCCTTTTCTCCCAGTGAGGCGAGACATCCATGGCATGGATGGGCATTCAGGTTGGAGAGCAGAAGAAAGGTTTCTTCCTACTCATGGTGAATGCTTGGATGCCTGCTTTCCAACCAATTTTTCAATGAAATTGAGGTATCTAGATCTCCCATCAGTGCTTGACAAGCTTTCCCAGCAACCTCATCATGTGCCACACTCTTCCAAATCCCTGGGTCACATCTTTCAGCTGGTCTAAATTGCGGCAGTTTTATTGGCTTCGCAGCCAGTTTATATTAGCTGAGGGTCTGGTCCTTTGTATTTCTAGCTTGGCAAGGTGAATAGCCCCCAAATCATCCAACTTTTCCTTCTCTTTCTTTCTTGTAGCATTAATTTGTGCATGTGTATGTCTATAGATGAGGAAGAGTTCATTTTTTTTTCCCTATATACCTGCATGCAGGCACACACGCACACGCACAGACTAAAGTGAACATGAAATATGTTGGGTTGAATGAATGCTGTAAAAATGGCAAAAAAAAATCTTTAAATGGATGAAAATATTGGGACTGGCTGCACTGCACTGTTCTCCTACTATTAATGGAGCATTTACTTGGGCAGCAGCGTACACCCTGCGCCTGTTTCCTGTTGATTGAAAGTAGAAAGTTCCACTAAGGTGCTCACTAAAACCACCAATGCTGTTCACATAGTTCAAAAGAAACCCACGTAATTTATACCATGATTGGGTTTTGATGGATTTAGACTACTTAACAGCAATTCTCCGTTATCCTACACTTGAGCGATCCAGCCCTATTTTTCACGTTTCCTGATGTTCAGGAGGCCCTACCTGCATTTCTCCCTGTAGCTCTGCACAAGCATTTAAGGCATTTCATGAGGATTATTCTTAACAGATTACCCAAGAGTAACTTTCACTTGAGGGCAAAGAAATACCCTTATGTTGGTTTACACACAGGCTATGCTCCAGCCTGTAATCTGGGCTATGCACTTCACGCTGGTAAACAAATGGGTTTGCTGCAGGATGCAGAAACAAGGAACTGCACAGTTTGAAAGGGAAGTGCTGCCTTGAAACCTCTTCTTTAGGGTGTTGTTTGGCCTGCTGGTGTCTTGGCATGTGATGGCATTGCAGCTTTCCTATCAGTTTTATGAGTGATGACTTTTGGCTTATGAGACTGTGCTTTAGGCATGTAAAGAAGTTGTGAATGTTTTTTTGAAGTGATAGAACTGAGCTGATCAGATGTCTCCTTAGTACCTATACCCTCTGCAGTAGGACCTGTAACCTATTTTTACAAAGGGAAAAACCAATGTATTAATTTACTGCCATTGCTGCATTGTGGGATTTATGTATGCCTTGCTGTTAATTGGAGATTATCACATCAGGGCTCTCGTATCACTAATAGAACAAACCCCTAAATCATGAAACATGTAAACGTTGCCAGTTGAAAGGCTTCCTTCTCTTCGTGCTTGCATTGTGGAGCTCTGTAAAATATAAAAACCCGGGGCTGTCCCTGAGAACAGGCTCAGGCACTGACACTGAGCTGGGATGGAGACGGGGGATGTGGCTGGAGATGGACGTTATCAACACGTTGGAGGGAGAAAGGTGGAAAAAAGTAATTCCTGGTGGAATCCACCCTTTACCTTTTTTCACATAATTCCCCTTGTGAGAAAGCGTGCGCTGGCTCTGCATCGCACCAGCGCTGGGCCAGCGGCTGCCTTTCCTCTGGAGCAGCCGCTTGGCACTTCCCGTCTCCCGGGGAGCGGAGGGAAGTGTTGCACATGGCTCTGCTCTCCCCCTCCTCATCCCATGCCTTCCTGCACGGCACGCTGCAGCCCCATTCGCAGCCTCCCCAAAGGCGAGGAGGTAGAGGCGCATCCCAGCCCCAGCTGCAGAAATGAGGGGAGCATCTCTCGCCCCGATGGTGCATGGCTGGGTTTCATGGCAGTGGCTGGACATCGAGGGGCTGCGCTCTTTCACTCTTCGTTTGCCCCAAAAAGGGACTCTGTAGGCTGCAACGGGAATGCAGGTTTATTTACCTGCCCTTCCTGAGCTAGCTCAAATATTTAGTGACTAAGAAACTTCTCCAAGTCCAGTTTTAAAACTTATTTTTTTGTTAAAACACAGCTCCGTAGGCCAAATTTAGCACTGAAGAGGCATCATATGGATCATATGGAAGGCTGGGAATAAAATTAATGAATGCGTGGATTACAATGACCTATAAATGTCATTGTTTCATCTCAGAGATATATTGGTACTGTAATTTTTACTTAACTCTTTCAAAGGACCACATGTGAGCACCACTGAATGGATACGGAAATTATTTATACAGCATGTTAAGGGGACATTAAAGCATTTCACAGCATGTGGTAGGCCTCTCAGCGAGGCGAAAGACAGAGATCAGCTATCCAGCTGTGGTGTGCTGCCTTGGCTGTGCCAAAGCCACCAGATGATGTAGCTTTCCTGCCTGCCCGCCTCTAAAATAAATGTGAGCTACATTCCCCAGGAAGGGGCTGGATGCATAGTCCTGGGCGGGGGATCCCCATCTTTAAATCCACAGAGGGGGCAAGGGCAGAGGTTTAATTTTTCAGCTTTTTTACTGCCTGTTTTGTGCCCTGGCTGTATTTTCTACCCCAGGGTTTGCCCCGTGTCAGGTAGGCACCAGCCTTTGCACGACCACTTTGTACAGGAAATCCAGCATCCCCCAGAGATCAATGACTTGTGGCTGCTGCCAGCTTCAGTGATTGTAGTGGTTAGGAAACCCTTTGTAGCTGTGACTCCTCTGCAAAATAATAATAATAATTTTTTTTTAAAAAAAGAGCAAGCATCCATCCTGTATGGGCTCCAGCTCCCCAGGGAGCTGGCCAGACCCTCTGCCTTCCTGCTGTGCTTCTTCCAGCCTGGCGTATCGGCCCCGCTTTGCCGGCTTGTGCCTCTGCAGTTAGCATCGGCTGTGAATAGGTTATATATATACTATATATATACACGCACACAAATTATATGTATATATGAAATATAGATGCAAATTTTATTTTTTTATATATGTGCAAAATACATACACTACATATATGCAATATATATATGCAAAAAAAAAAAAAAATCTATATACACATGAAAAGAAGGCTAGTGTGGATCGGAGCCCTGCTGGGACATAGGTGTATACGCACCTCCTGTTACAGAAAATAATGACCATAAACTATGGCAGCAACCCAGAGAAGCCTTCTGGTGACATCATAAACTAGCTGAGCTTTGCCCTCTGGGTTTATGATGATGTCATCAGAACGCCTTGATAGAGTGCTTCTTTAACCTCGCAATTCACACTTGACCATCATTTATTTGATAATCTATATGCCGGGTGACACAGCTAACCGGTTTGTAGGCTGCATCCAGAGCGGTGTGTGCGGTCCAGCGACGCCTTCCCCTCCATGACGCCTCGGCAGGGGCTGGGGAGCAGAGCCTCTATTTTTGGTAGGAACCTGAGTGCAAGTTTGATTAATGGTTTGGGCTGACAGCTAACTTCACATGTGTCTAAATGGCTCAGGAGATGTTTTTCGGAGGGAAAGTAGAGTGATTTTTGATGATACTGAGATATCGATGTCCTGAGTGGTGCACACAGGATGGACAGAGGTACTTGCAGTCCAGTTTTGGTCCTGGCCCTAAAACCCAGCGAGGTCTTAAAACCTAAGTGCAATTTCAGGTGCCTAAACAATACCCCTCAAAATACAGCAGTAAGGTTATGGAGTCCATAGTGGCTTTTGCAAACTTGGCTGTGGCTCTGTTGGACCCTGGGACCCTTATCACATCAGCCTTTTGGAAAATCATATGCAATGCATATTCCAGCCAGCCTGTGCCAACGTTAAACTGCGTGCTCAGCGTATAGATGATCATGATCACGGTTAGAGGAAAAAAACTTGCATAACATTTACCAGAACGGCCACGAAGTGAGGTTGGGTAACATGTTCAGTAGGATTAAAAAAAAAAAAAAAGACAGCAGGACAGTTTATATTCAATTTTAACTGTATTTGACATTGTGATTTTCTTCTTTTGGATTTACCCGCTGGAGAAGATTGTAATGCAACAACATTGCTGCCGTGAGTACCCTTTGGCTGGCACCTTTGCTTTAAAAACAATGTGGTCAGATTAATTTTTGTTGAAGACTGCAAAAATTATAAACAACGCAGGGACACGTGCAAAGTGATCTGACTCTCCCAATGGCAGCAGTAAACCAAAACTTGGAGTCAGCGCAGGGATTTCAAAACAAAGCAAGTTTTGGGTCGTCTACATATTTGCATAGCAAAAAAAAAAAAAAAGAAGAAAGAAAAAAAAAAGAAAATACTGTATAGGTACCTGGGAACCATAGGTTCCTCTCTTAAGTTCCTATATATTAGTAGGGTATAAAAAGGTATCAGTTTCCAAAGTAACCATAACAACATGTTTTCATGAGTTCCTGTTGAGAAGCCAAAAACCTTTGTGAGCAATAAATCAACCAGTTTATATCTCTGAACTTAAATCTTTTATTGGTTACTGATTAACATAACTGTGCTGCCTGACAAACCTTCATAATAAATAAACTAACCAGCAAGCCCTTAAAAAACTCCAGCTAACTTTGTTTAAAGGACTATCACTGAAACATGCTCTACATTACAGTGAATTTGGCAGACAGCATGTGGTCATGTGCACGTTTCAACATGGATCTAAACCCCAGAAATCACAAGACACGGAGTTATAAAAATATCCCTCTGCAACTACTTTAAGTAAATATATGTGTTGATATTTATCAGCGGTGTTGCTACGGGCAAAATAATTAGTAACTACTAATTAGCGTAGTCCTTCTGAAGGAATATAGTGGGAAAATGTCTATTGACTGTTGGTGCTGGGGTTGTCTGTGCTAAAGATGATGGGATAACAGCAGAAAGTTACACAGGTATATTGTGGGATTTTAAATATTTGCTCTGTGTGCATCCCATAAATGTATAGCCTTCCTGAGGTGAGGGTGTTGCCGGCTAAATTTTGGGAGGCTTTTCTTCTTTTTCCTGTTTTTTGTGGAAGGCTTATGTGAGTTGCTGGCTTCCAAAGTAAGTCTACATTTCAATTAATTAAACTGTTGACAGTTAAACTGTAGTAAGTAGCTTTGATATAAAAGATGATTCCCAGATTTTTTTTCCATGAAACTGACTTAAAAAAAAAAGAAAAAAAAAGAAGAAAGAATCTGAGGAACTTCATTCTAAACATCAGTCTGGGCAGATGTCAAAATGCAGAATGTTACTGCATTATACTGTGTGAGTATATGACACCATGTTATTACTCTTGGCTTAAATATTCACAGTGGATTTTATGATCTATTTAAAGGAAACCTTTGATGAGAGTGTAAACTCTTATCTTTTGTCGTACAATACGTATCTTTGTGGAACTAATTCTAGAGTAAATATTGAAAAATAACACAATGTTTTCTACATCTTATTCACAGCGCATGAATATTTATACAGAGGGAATTATGGATATGTGATAGTGGAAAAGATTTGGCAGATTTTCTTTGAAAATGAATTTTGGTGAATAAACTCCTTTTGAAGTAAGATCGCCTTGTCCAAATTGCTCTGGATAAAATCATAAGCTTCGAGCTGTACATTAGCCAGCTGATTATAATCTGGTACAATAATCTGCATTTCTTCAAGAAATGAGAGAGAGAGACAGTGTCAAGGACATTACAAATCCAATAGTAATTTAGGGAATTGAGCTAGAACGAGGCAATGCTTATAACGCTGATATTCCAGAAACATGTTGTTTAATTTTTGTTTCCAGATTGCATATATTAACCCATTTTATTAACCTGTCTATAGCCTTGATTCAATAAACCATTCCTATTCAGCAGAGCTCTAAAGCATATGTTTGCCTTTAAACACATGCTTAAATCCCATTGACTTTTTAATGCTTAAAGTTAAGCATGTGCTTAGATGTTTTTCCTTGGCTCTGCAAAATAAATTTTTAAAAAAAAAAGTATCCTGGGAAAAAAAAGCAATAAAGGGTGAAATTTTAAAAAGCTTAAAATAAGAAAACAAACCTCCAAACTGTCAATTTTTCCTCCATACTCTCAAGAACCCACAAACTATTTTTAACTAAATACCTGAAACAAACAGAAACGATTTTCCTGCCTTATTTTGAAGCGTACTTGGACCTGAAATGGCTGAGACTCTCTGCTAAAGAGACGAACAATAGTGGGAATATCTCGCTGTTTGCTTAATGAGCAATGAATGGAAGTGTGAAAGTGAAAAGACAGATTCTGGGTTCGAGAGTGACAAGGTGAGACTGCTTCTTTATCACACCTTTCTTTTTTTAAACCCAAGCATCACTTTCAAAGCAGTAAAAAAAATAATAATAAAATAGAATCTGTGGCTGGGAATTGCTCCATAGCTCCCAGCCAACTGATTTGTGTTTACTCCCATTGCTTGCTTCATGGGAAATGTCAAGTTGCTACAGAAAGTTTTAATTGGTTTATGAGTGATATATTCAAGCTGCTTATTTCCTAAAACATCTGTTTTTGTTTTAGTTCCCCAATGTCAAATGGTTGGTGATATCCCAAGGTAGCACACTGTTTCCAAGTCATATTTCCTGGGGTATCTATCAATAAAAAGCCCCTTAAATTGAGCATAATGAAATTAGTACAAGGTAGTCAAGAAGTCTCCAGAATCAAGATATCAAAACGTCCCTATTCCCATTATTTTTTTCCATATTGCTTGTGATTGACTGCTTTTGGGGCTTGGAGGAAGAAAGCCATGAGAGTTACAGCTTATTTCATCTTTTTTCCCCCTACCACTCCGATGGCCTTGAGCAAGTCTAATTTGTATTGTCACAGAAATTGGAATTAAGCCAGGGGAAGCACAAGCCTTGTGCTGCACCCAATGGCAAAATCCAGTCATTTTTCTACTCGGTGGACAGGGAGACTACAATTTGTTTGCAGATCTGTCCGCTCCATGTGACAACAGGAGTCCTAACGTAAACAGGCAATTGTGAGAGCTAAAAATGAGAAAAACATTCACAAGAGGTTTTCATCTGCGTGCACACACGCACACACAATCCTCAGTTTCCCATCATCCTGTGGCTTGGGCTAGAAAGGGAAAAAAGATTTTTGAAAGTAGTTATCGCTCCCAATACCTGAATATATGCAGGGGTCTTCTATTCGGATCACAAAACAGTAGATTTGCAATATTTATCTACTAGGTGGCCCAAAAGCCAATTGGCTCTGTTTTCATCCATAATTTATTGTGAATTTTGTTTTTAAGCTTTTGGGGAAAGGAACACTTGAGAAGTTTTTTCCTGAGTTAAAGAAAGCCAGTTTGAAGCAGAGGTGATGCAACTGAAATCAGTCAAAACAAAGCCCACCTCAAGAGTAAACCAAGTATGTGTTACTTATCAAAATAAGCCTAAAAGCAGAAGACAGAGGAGGAAAAAAAAAAAAAGTTTGCAGATTGACTTTCTTACCAAACTCATTTGCGCCCGAACAAAATGAAGTTATAAGGATAAAATTCTCAGCAGATTTGCACAGCACAGTAATAGCCTTTATGCTTGGAAATTTATGGGCCATGGACAGTTTATAAGAAACGATGTAGTTCATCAGAGAAGCAGACTGATGGAGCACATGGGAGCATTCTGTGCAGGAAGTTGGGTTTTGGAATAATACTTACTTTGATAGAGTTGTTTTGTTAGCTAAGTAAAACAGTAGGGAAGCCAATGGCCACTTAGGCTTCAAACATAAATATATATTTATAAGTCACCCAGCTGCTTAATTGAGATCTCTAGTGTTTTCCCTAAGTATATCTTATCCAAAAAAACAGTAACGCAGAAAATAACAACAGCAGCAAAGACCTGCTGTATGCTGAGGTTCATTTAATCAGTCAGTAGTAGTTAGGAAAATGGAGCATTATTTTAGGGGCAGATTCGTTGAGGTTCCTGGAGGCTCTTCAGCACGACGAGCAGCACAGATTGGGCTCAAATTGCTCTCTAGCAATTGCCTCCCCAAGAAGCATCAGCATCGATGCCCTTGTCATACTTCCGACCTCTTTTGGTGGCTTTTCCTCTAGAAGAAGAGTCCAGTGTAACGTGTATCTGAGTAGCGTTACCAAGTACTTGCAACCCAGTTTGGAAAGATAAACGCTGGGGTTCTTGCCAGATGCTGGCTGTGTTGGCCGTGGAGGGGGAGGGAAGTACATGGGGCTTCAAAATGTTCTCCAAGGGAGGTTACACAGGGGATGGTTCATTACATTTGAGCAAAGAACTGGAAAATAAGATTTCACACTCCTAGGCTCGAACAGCCTGGGTGGATTTGGGATCCCTGGAAAATCTTGAGGAAATTTGGCAAGTTCTGGGGAGCTTCAGGAAATACTCTGGAGGTTTTTGCGAGGGTATTTTATTCTTGGAGCACAACTCTAAGTTGGGATAGGGGGTAGGGCCTCCCAATTCCAGCATCCTGGGGTGCTGGCCAGCTCTCAAAAGGCACATCTGGCTCTACTTGTGGAGTCCAACGCGGGTGGATTTTGGGGTCTTCGACTCGGCTTCAGCAGCCCCATGGTCAGAGCTCTTCTCAGACCTCTGTTTGCGGGAGAGCAATGGTTTTAATCCATGTCTCCTGCTTTCCAGGTGAATATCCTAACTTGAGGCTGCCAAATATGTAGAGATGTGGCTTTGGTCTTTTCTGATGCAATTGTTTCCCCCTGTACAGGCAGTTTATTACCAGTTGCAACAGAGACTCAAAACCAAGTCTTTGACATCTCCTAGATTTGCGCTTGAGGCTTGACCTGAGCGAGACTTGAGGGTTGAGTTTTCTCTCCCTCCCTCCCTCCCTTTCTCTCATCAGGAGATAGGGCTGAACTGGCTTTGGTGTGAATCCTAGCTCTTACGCATCTATCCCTTCCCCTAACAGGGGTACCCACATTCTCTGATAAAGTCTAATTTTAGAAAGAAGTCTCTGTTCAACCAGGGCTTTAAGCACAGGCTAAGATTTAAATACTCCCTAAAATAATTTACTTAATTGGGACCCTAGAAGCATTAGGGAGCCTCAGCAGTAAAAATGGACAGATTGGTGTAGAAACGCGATGTCTGAGTACTGCTAAATACTTGCTAAGCACCAAAATATCACAGACATGTCCAACCTGGCCAACTTCTGGGGGATCAGAGTCTGCTCCTGCAGCTGTGGTCCTGGGACCATCCCACATGCTCACCGCAATGCCCGATGGCTGGAAAGACGCTCTCAGGCAATCATTCTAATTTCCCCTTCCCCACCCCCAACTCTCAAGTATATTTGTGTTCAAACCAGGGTTTGCTCCTTCTCATGCTTGCAGCCCATTTCCTCCTCCTGTTTTATAGGCAGTGAAGTCTAAATGGTAAATTAGTGACATCTTCATTATTATGGCAGTAGAGTGCAGTGCCATCCTAATGCTATTCCCCGTAGGAGCGAGCAGAAGGAGAAGCTAGGATGGAAGCGATAATGATCGTATTCCAGTATAAATATCTGAAACGATAGCCAAAGACTGCTGTGCCGCTCTCTGGCTTTTCCTGTAGCTTTGTTTCGCCAGCTGAAGACATCTTGGAGAACATTCACTTGCTTCAAAACTGTCCTCCTTTCTCAAGGTGCAGCTGAGTTTATCCATAGCTGCCGAGCCATGTGGCTGGAAATAGAAACGGGTATTTTGGAGATCTCAGCTCACTGAGGGGGTGACTTGGGGGGATTGGCTCTCCAGATTTATAAAGAGGTCTTCCAACACTGTTCACACCTTCCTTGGGAAAGATGCTGTCAGTAAAACTGCCCCAGAGCTCTGGTAAGAGAGTAGGAGCCAGATGCTGTGGGCATTTGCTGCTCTTCCTTTTTTGTGTGAAGTGGGGGAAACCTTTCAATGTTGGGTTGTTTATTTTGTTTGGTGGTACCTGCCCATAAAGGAGAGGGGGGAATCTTAAATAATATCGTGGTTCGGGCAGCTCAAAGGTGCTGAAGAGAGCTGCGTGAAATCAGTTCGTAGCATTTTAAAATGTGGTTTTGGCAAAGCCAAACTGGCAGGTTCATTTCCCATCCCACAGAGGTTGCCTTTGAGCTCTGTGTTTGCCCGAAACCTGAACCTCTCCGTGGACATCAGACAAACCTTGTCATTTCTGGAGTGAAACTGGGGGACTCGACAGTTGTCCTCTTGCTTCGCCCCCATTCCTGACTCCCACAGGCACACCGATGTAGCTCCTGAAATGTGTGCTGAAGCCTGCCTCTGCACTTGTGTTAAAAAGAGATGTCCACGCCATACTTAACCCTATTGGCAACATGGTCCTTCCAGGGAGGAACTGGGGTTTTAGCTCTGTTGCTTCTTGAGGCATCATCAGCTGCAAAAATTCCTGTGCCCAAATTCAGGGAAGTTTGCCCTTTGCAAAATTTGGGTCTCAGCCTGCTCTGGGACAGATGACATGCATCCTACAAGTTGTCCATCTGAAGGAATGAGCAAATAAATTAAGCACTTCTGGTCCCAAATGGCTTGGTAAGTTGGAGGGGTACTGGGAGCTGGGAATAGGGTGGCACTGCTGAAGTGCATCCCAGGGACCAGCACTGCTGTCTCCACACTCGTAGCATATACATCCATGCAGAGCTGATCCTTGGACATGGTGTACACAGACACCCACATCTGTGTCCCTGTGTCTCGGCACCATGTCACTGAGCAAAGCTGCCCCCTGCCCAATTTTATAAAATTGCCATTTTGCAGTCTCTTGTTCACTTATGGTTTGAAGTCTATGGTTTTGACTAGATGCAAGTTTACTTTTTGAAGTCAGGGATGGAAGAATTTGCTTTACTCACTTTTTGCTCACTTAGAATTTTAATGGGTATTTCTTTCTTTTCTTTCTTTGAATTAAAGGTCTTATTTTAATTAAGACTTTAATATTGTGCAACTTGAACAAAGCTTTAGTTTGTATCCAGAAGAACCACAGACTTATAAAACCAACAAATAAGGTAGAAAGAAAACAACTGGTCATTTAAAAGGAGGAAGACCTTTGTGCCTAAAATGCATCACAGCACTGGAGTTTGCATGGCTGTCTGAGCACAGTGCTGACATGCCAATCACTCAAAACCAGGAAGCAAAACTACCTATATTTAAGCAAACCAGATGATATCACTACTGGTCAGTAGTGATATGATTTACCCTTTTGCTTTCCTGACCCAGGATCTCATTTTTGGGGGTGCTGCTCATTGTTAAGTGGAAGTTGCAAAGACGCTTGGGGTGCTCTGTCCCTCTGCAGCCCAGCTCCTGCAGTCAGCCCTCACCCCGAATTTCCCAAATCTTGCTCCTATTCCCCAGGAATCAGTGACATGACAGAGGGCCTGGCGGTGGGACAGCTGGCACAGCTCAAAGGTGCTGAAGCTGTTGTGGCAACCATCTGACCCAAGGACGTGTCGCCTGGCTCGCTCTGCCGCTCTCGTGGCCTCCTGCTCGCCTTTTTCTTCATGTGGCATGTCCTCTTCAGCGTATTCATCCTGCCTTTGGTGTGTCATGGCAACTGTGTCAGATGTTTTATTAGTACTTTTTTTCTTTTACCCTGCAACTGAACCCGGTCTCCTGGGAAATATGGGCTGAGCCCAAAAGACAGTAACGTGCATGCCAAAATGTCATTTTTTTTAACCTATGGAGGAAGGGAAAAAAAGAAAGGCAAAAAGAAGGATCATCCCATCCTAGGTAGGGCCATGTTTTATGACTTTCATCACGTTTATAAGATGGACATGTCTCAAGGGATAGGAGCTACTGCAGAAACAGCATTGCAGAAATCAGGCAAGTGCTGGAGGAGACCTTGGGAGGTCACCAGGTCCAGTTCTTTACCTACACAGAAGTAGCCATTCCTGGACTAGACCAAAAAACCAGAGTGGACTGAAGGCTGTTTTGCATAGTCCTGTTTGGACTCCATCCCTCTAAATTCAGTCAGACCCAAACACTGAAAAAAAAAGCAGAATTTTTAATGAATGGTGTGCTCTTCCCAGAGTGTATTGATCTGTTGTGTTATCACCACCAAGCCCAGTGAAGGAAAAAATACCTAACTCTCCTTTGTCATGGTCTTTCTCAGTTTCGCCGCTTGACAGTGCTGCCACAATAGCACCCAAGGTCCACCACTGCTTCAGTATTCAAGAAGACCATGTTTGTTCTCTGTGTGGTTTAAGCCATCCTGGCTGATTTTTCTATGGACTTGCTGGTTTCTGTAGAAGCTAGTACATACCAGTGACCTCCCATCACTGAGCACCCATTCATTCGAGGTGGCCAGAGCTTTGCAGGGGATGGGAGGACATTTTTTTTATTTTTTTGGTCTTTCGGATGTGGGAACTTTAGGGGAAGCCCAGAGCTTGCTCACACCCACAGTGGCCTGCCAGGCATTCCCACCGGAGGTGCGGAATATGGCAATCAGAGTGGAGAAATGTCAGATGAGTTAATAAAAACATAGCAGGCAACATAGCTTCCCGATGAATTTGCCGGTAGGTGCTCCTGGCCCATTAGGCACGGGAAATTGTAGCCCTCGGGGTGATATCAGGCAAGTTTTGCTCCTCTGCCAGGAGAGCTTGTTAAATGCCAGGTCGGCACTGACTTGGGTTTTCGGCAAGTGGGAGAACAGCAGGAACTGAAGCTCCTGGAGGGGGTTGTGGTTGACTGCTCCAGCAACAGCGTCACATGCTGAAGAGGGTGGGGGAGAAAAAAAAAAAGCGTTTTCCAGGGAATCTAATTGCACTGAGTGGTGGCTGGAGGGGTCCTGCAGTGCATTTCGCGAGAGTTTACATAGTTCTGGATCCTCTACCACTTAGAATGGAAAAAAGAAAGCCAATCTGTTTGATCAGGCCTCTCCCACTCGATATGTGTATTGGATTCTACATTAAAGCTTTTAACAGTTACGTACACATCTGAGCTGGAGCTATTGTTAGCCCATGTGATGGATTAAGATCAAGAATGTTAATGTTATCCAAAGGAACGCTTTTTAATGTATATTGCGATTGTATAAACAGGGTCACCAGAGCTAAATGGGATGTCAATGACCTATGAAGATCATAAAGTAAACAAAAGATCTTAAAATAAGCATGTAACCTGAACACGTCGGGGATTGTTGTATATCAAAGGCATTTGCTTATATAAAGTAAGGGAAAATTACTTACGGGTAATGTTGTTTGCCACAAGTCTACCTCTTGCCTGCTCTACAAAGGAAACCTACTTGGAGGGACTGGGGTATGTCTCCATCTACCAGGAAGCACCAAGCCCGCAGGCCCCGACCGAGCAGAGCCTAGCTTTTGTACACGCATAATAAACATAACGCTTAAATCCCAGGGAGCGTCGTTCCTGGTGAAGAGCAAGGCTCCTCCTGCCCTCATTGAAGAGGGAAGGAGGACAACCCCACCAAACACTGCTGCCAGGTGGGTTTCGGAGCCCCAGTGACACAGGGAGGCCATGGCAAGTCCATGGGGCCAGGCAGCTGAGTGGGAATTAGCGTACACCAGATGGTCGAAAACACTGAGAAGAGAGTAGGAGGGGTTTTTTTAGTAAGTACATTAACATTTTCCTCCTTGCTGCTACACCATTGGGATTGAAGAGTTGGGGCTTTTTTGGCTTGGTTTTGCTTATTTGGTAGCCCCTAAATTATTTCTGTGGGAGGGTGACCCCCTTGTTCAAGTTGCTCTAACTCAGGGGGACTTAAGGGATTTCTTGTGAGATACATAGCAGGGTTAAAATCAGGGATTCGCCCTGGAAGAGGGGATCCTGGGGTCTTCCTATCCTGTCCTCAGTGCAGGTGGTCATCCTGCCAAAGTGCAAAGCCTTTCATTTGTCCTTGCTGAATTTCATCATATTTTCTTCAAGCCATTTCTCCAGTTTTAAGTTCTAATCCTGTCCTAACAGTCCCTCCCAGCCTGGTCCCCTCTGCAGGTTTAGTAAACATACTCTATCCCATTAGCTGGAGTGCTCACGGAAATAGTGGCCAGGATCAGGACTGTCGGTGGAGAACACTTTTGCCATTGCGACCGGGAATCATAGAGAACTTCTCTCTGGGAACGGCTTTAAGAAATCGTTTTACACTTAGCCCAAAATAGTTCTATCAAGACCATGTTTTCCTGATTTGCTTGCGAGAATATCATAAGAAACAGTTTACTGAAGTCGTGGTATGTGATACTTATTGCTCTTTCTGTACAGGCTGTTATGCTATCACAGGAGGAAATTCTGTTAGTTTGCTAATATTTGTTCTTGGAAAAAGTCTGTATTGGCTAGTCCACATTTCCTTGTTATCTTCTAGGTTGTTTTCAGATTATTCACTTGTTCCAGATTTGTTTTTCTAGCAGGTTAAATTACTGGTCTAGAATACCCCAGCTCTTTCAAAACAAAACAAAACAAAACAAAACAAAACAAAACAAAACAAAACAAAACAAAAAACAAAAGACTGAGAAACAAACCCCCAAAAGACTTTCACCTGTCCTCCATACCATCTCAGGTCAACCTTTGAGAGACGGCCACAGCTAGCTCCCTAATTACCATCAGGCAATGTTCATCCAGCCCAGCTGAGCTGGAAGCATCTAGTTTATTTAAGCTCTCTGTGAGCTTGTTCTACTGTGACTTCAGGCTGGCAGTTTATCTCTTTGTTTCTGGAATTATTTGTATGGCATCCTGAGTTATGGTTGATCTCAACGAGGACTGGTGCAAAGCAAACTGGAGAAAATAGAGGATTAACCAGTGATTTTTTCCTTCCCATGTGGTACTATTTTGCTGGATCTGCAGAAATCTTGCTGGACAGGAGAGCTCCAGGTAAGAAGGTAAGGATATGACTTTATTTTGTCCTTTAACCTCTGTCACTCTCTGCCTGAGACTATGATCTTAGATGTCTAAATATCACGCTGGCTAGCAGTGTAGGTGAAATGAAACCTGGTGCCTGTGGTAGGGCAGGTCTAAGTACTCCTCCCTGAATAGCTGGGCACTAGGACTGAGGGAGATGACTGCTTCCAGTTGCTAGCAATAAATGATCCCTTTGCCTGCAGCCCTGACCCTGATCCTTACCATATGTATCCTATCTTGCAGTCCTGCCAGGGCTAAGCTTGCAAATGCAACCCTAAGTCTGTGCAATGCTGCCACTAAGGAGTAAGGGACCGTGGAGCTTCTGTTCCCTGTGGCTTGTTGCTTCTTTTCACATCTAGTAGACCATTTCTATGGCCTTTCTCTTCCCTTTCATTAGGGGTAGGAATTTAGGGTCTTGGTGCCCTAAGCAGCTCAGGGAGGCCAATATCCAAGAGCTATTCCCACCACCTCTGGGGTTCTGCTGCCATCTCAGCTGCCCCAAACAAACCCCTATGTGGCCTATGCCTCACATGTCCCATGACTGCTCTCCCAATTGCTTTCCCTTTCCCAGGGGTAGGAAAGCATCTCCGAGGTAGAGGAGGCCGGAGAACCAGGTTCTCCCCTATGTTGTGAGCATAAACCTTCTTCCATCTCTTGGGAGAGATTGATGTTTAAAATGGTTGCTTTGGTTGCCAGCTGCCCAGCAGCATCCCTCATCTTTCCCATGTTACCTCTGGGGGTTTCTTTGTTTTGGTGTAATTTTTTTTTGTTTGTTTTGTTTTGGAGAAAGTTAGTTTCCATTTACCTTTGGGAATTTTCTATTAGGTTAATGTGAACTGGAGTATGGGCATTTCAGAAAGATGACATAGAGAAATGTGGGCTTATCCCTTGGCTACTGGAAAAAAAAGAAAAAGTTCGCAACATTGATTAGACCTTTGCTTTTATGTTTCCTGTTAGGTGTGAGTGCATAGTTTTGATTTCTTCCTGAGATATATGTACCAATGCACCACAAAGGAATGTAAATCACCCATACACAAAATGGTCCTTGCTACTTCAGCAAGCTCTTCATAGCATGCAAAAACTCAGCTGTTCTCCATTACAGATATTACGATGGTAATCAGCAATTTAAAACTCTTTCAATAATTGTTAGCCCAAAAGGTTTTGTTTATTTGTTTACTGGCATTGAATGATGGTTATTATCAGCTTTGAATGACATTCAGCATTCATTTTGCAGCTCTGCCTGTTTTCAAATATTTGGGGATATCCTTGTTAGGATGTTTTCAATGCAATTTCATTCACAGTAATTCCAAAGCACGCGCGCTGTATGTGATCAATTAATTACCGCTTGTAATCAAAATTTTTCTTAACATGCGGAAACACAGACAGCAAATATGCCTTAAAATGTCTTTGTTTTGTCAGGAAATGAGCTCCCAATGTGCTTTAAAATATGTAAATAGGTTTATGCTCTACAATGAAGCATTGCTGTGTGGTTTATCCAAAGAAAGAGTTGTCTGTGGAAGGGCTGTAGTGAATAGCACTTTGCATAACTTAATAGTGGGGCTGGTGGCTGTGTGCTGCGGCTTTGCTCCTCCCGACTTCAGGGACTCTGATAGTGGATGTGATAGCTACTGTCTTGAGTTGTCCGGTGGGTACTTAGAGCTGGAAATACAGCAAGTGCTCAGGAGGAATTACAGGGTTCCTAAAGGAGGAGACCAAAAAAAGCTCTCAGCTGATTGAATTCCCTTGCGGGTAGAAATTAAACACATTTTTTAAACTGGCCCAAGTGACTTTGGAACAATGTTCACGTGTCAGTGGAAGTTAAGCATCAAACCTCTTCAGGTGCTTCTGTCCATCCTAGGTGGTTTCTAGGTGCTACTTATGCTATTGCATGTCTATGCAGTCATTTTTCTTGAGAAAGTAACCACTGAACTGGAATAAACCAGCTTAAAGCAGGAGGTGAGTTTTGGAGTTAAGGTGAAGAGCTGTTTGGGAGAGATTAGATTATCCCCTATCTGCCCATCATAGGGCTTTTCTTGTTTGTTTGCCTGCATCATCTTCCAAAGCATCTGGTGCTGGCCTTTGTCGAGATAGCACAATCTGCAGGTTAGATCCTGTGTGGTCTTGTCTGTTGGGAAGAAAGGGCATTCGGATAAGTTAAGTAGTTGGGAGTTGCAGAAAGGGCTGGTCTTGAAGGGAGTTTTCAGCTGAAGATGGATGAGCTCCCCTGCTTCGTGGACCCGTTCCCCTGTTACCTGATTTCTTTATGGCATGCTGGCAGTCGCCTTTACTGGGCTCTTGCTGCGAGACAGTCAGCACCGCACTCACAGCACTGCAGGAAAAATAAACCCATTCAGACCAAGCAAAACACTTGGAAAAACACGCAGATGTCTTTTTTTGGTAGTGGATTTTTTTGGTGGGTCCTGAGTTGTGCTTCCTCTTAAAGCTTTGCATACAAAGACCTTTTTGTGAAGGTTGTCAGCCTTGGCACTAGATTTGGCAATTTTCTTCTGACACCGCTATCATAGAGGAGGAGAGAGGAAGGGGCTGATGACAGGAGCCCATTAATTAAAATTAGATACTGTTTTAATTTTGGTCACTGTCTTGAAACTGTAGCAATAGCAAAATGCCTTGGTCTTTTTTTTCTTCTCCATCTGATTAGAATGAGAGGTTAGGTTCTTCCCTGTGCTGCACCACCACCCAAAGCATTGAAATAGGGGTCTTAAGAGATCTGGTTAGGCTTTCTGGGTTGTCCAGGCAGATTGATACCATCTGGAAGCCTGGCTGGGGAGAGGGTTTGAAATCTGGACCCTGATACTGGCTTTTTAGTCTTCCATTTTTCTAAAGTAGCTTTTCAGTGGGAGTAAATGACTCTAATTGTATTGAAGGAGCTTGACTAATTCACACCAGCTGAGGGACTGGCCCCTGAGGTCTGGGCTGGCCTGTTCTTTCTGTGTAATTTTTTTTTAAAAATCCAACTTTTTGGATAATAGTGTAGAAATGAAAGTCCTTGGCTGCTTTGCATTCAGTTTGAGATGTGGCAGCACCTTCTGGGAAGAGTGTATTTCCATGGTGGCTCTAGTCAAAAAGATGTTTCCGCTTATGGAAAGGGGCATCATTTGCACTCTTCCACCTCCATCCAGGAAAGGGATGATGAGATGGTGGGTTGAGGCTCTGGCAGCACATGCCTGATGGTCCTTGCTGAGATGGTGTAAGATGTTCTGGCCCTTTGTAGCAACAGAATGAGCAAGAGGCAAAATGCAGCTCTCCCTCCTCCACTTTTGTGGTGGTTTTAAGATGCCAGGTTGTGAGCTGGGTTGGCAGGGGGCTCTGCACAGATTTGATTGCACAGGCTCTGCTTGGTGGGCATAAAACACCAAGATGGGGGTGCTGAGGTTGGGAAGCACCCCTGCCTCTCTGGTGTCCCAGCATGGTATGGGGGCAGCCTGCATATTTTGTTTCCATTGAAACCCATCCGAAATGGGCTTCTCTGCTCCAGGGTGCAGTGAAGTCCTGGGCTTCTGAGCCTGTGTAGAGTAGCCTTAAGCTTTCTGTGATTCAGTTGAACAAAGCATAGAAATCCTTGCATATTTTTTTTGTGTAGCTGAATGTACAGCATGTCCTTTTTTAAGGCAACCAAAGGAAAGAATACTGCAGTTCAGTTGTTAATACTGAACTGCATCTTTACTTTGGTCCTTTTTTCTTTATTCTGCTTTAGCTGTAGAGTCCTTTAAAGGAGGGGGAAAAAAATCTGCTTGTCACTCTCTCAGATGGTATTAAATGACCTTGCTGTGAAAGAAGGAGCTAGTTCTAGGTAGCAGCTCCGAAGCTTTATTGTTAAAGTCACATCCTGTTTGTTCTTAAGGCTAAAGGAATAAAAAATACAAATGTACACAAACAGGGAAAAAAGAGGGGAGAAAATAAAAAGGGCAAAAGATAAGAAAATGCAGCTTCTGATGCTTACAGCTCACTTGCTGGAAAATCAGTTTGCAATATTTTTGCTTGCTGTGGGCTTTAAAGGAATCAGACCAGATGCTCAGCATGTCTAAATCTTGCTCCATTGTACCACTCTATACCTGGCCTGTTGTCTTAGCTTGCCTCCAATCAAGGACTTGAAAGAGAGGATTTTTCCATGGCTGAGCAAGCCTGACCTTTCTTAGGCAGGAGGTTAAAAGGAGAGAAAATGGAAGATAGAGACAGACCTAGAGTGACTATTAATAGGAATTGAGGTTTACATCTCAGGTGTTGCTGGGGGATTCAGCTGAACCTGATAATCCCTATATCCTTATCTGGAGCAGAGCTGCACTAACAGGCTCACTTCTTGTTTACCTCCCCTCAGGTGGCTGGGTTGGCACATCTTTTAATATCTGCAGGCAATGTAATAAGGCATGGCTGAGTACCAGCAGCAGAGGTGGCCAGGATGCTCTGCGAAATTACTTGCCATCCACTGAAGCCTTTGAGTTGTAAAGGGCTTCTTGGCAAAGCAATCTCCCAAAAGCATGGAAACCTTGTTCCAGCAGGGCTAGTCACCAAAAGCAAATATCTGTTAATCCTAGATGTGGGCTTGTTTGTGATTATCTTTTTGTGCCATCTTGGGCTTGGAGACCACACACTTGTCTGATGGTGAAGGTGAGACTCTCCTCTGTGCTTCTTATCACTGCCATTTGTATTTGCATCTGGTCCTTGCTCATATATAGGCAACCTCCTCCTTGTGAATACCACCTTGATGTGGCTAAGACGGTCCTCTGACCTCACTGCACATTTCTCAACAACCATGTCGTTTCCTCCAGTTGAAGCCCATCAAGTTGTCATTACTTACTTGGGTTTATTTTTGCAAACCATTTTTACATAGGATGTATATATGCTGAGGTGTCTGCCTGCTGCCTTTCACCTGTTTAGGACAAGGAAAGATGTCATTGTGAACTTCAGTACAGTGGTTCCTCTACATAAATATTTTATAAAGCTTGCAAGAGTCCTTTGGGATTGGGAATGGTTTGTCCTGTCAATTCAAAATGTTACCTAATACCAATAAATGCTAATAAAGAGCTTGTAGCTGGCATCGTATACCAGAGCACTACACATTCATTAGGAATCACCTATGCAAGTCCAAGGCCAGCCAAAATAATCTCCTAATCAGTTATAAAAAGTCTACAGTACTTGTCAGGAGCTCGGTGTGGGGCAATAGCATTGAGAGTTGTGGTTTCTGGCTGAGGCACTAAATCTGTTGCACATGGAGACAAGCCAGAGTAAGAAGGTCCTCACTGGGACCCGATCTTTCCCATGTTTGGGGTAAGGGAGGGGGGGATTTGAATTAAGAACAGTAAGTCTTCAGATAGTTGTGTTTTTGGGTTATCACCTTTATAAAGGGAAGAGTGTAGGTCAGAGGTCTACTGTTTTGCGAAGACACATCTGAGTTTTCCAGAATACCTGTCTCCTCCAGTATGCCAGAAGTCTCCCCGCATGTCACTTATGTGTGTTCAATGGCATGTGTGACTTGGCATGCATGAGGCTGCATAAGGGATATCTCAGGGTGGTATGTGTTTTTTTTTTTCAAAGGCGGTCTTCATACCGTGCATGAGGCCTTCCCATGTAAGGAAAATCCTGACCTTGCCTGTTGAAGCTGCTTTATGGCTCCTGGCTGGTAGTGCAAAGCTTTTTACAGAGAGGAACAAGCCACTTTATCTTCCATGTTCCACCTAAGTTAGTATTAAAACTTTATTTGATATGTCCGGTGATTTAGGACTTTAAAGACCCCTTTGGCCTACCATCACTCATGAGTAAGTATGTCATCTTTCTGTGTGCTTAAATGGAAAAAGAGTTGAAGTCTTTCCAAAGAATATATTTTTGACTGGAGTTGGAAAGCTTAAATGGTCACTTTTCAGGACGCTTTTAATAGGAGCTGAAATCAGGAAATGTCAGAATATGGCTCCTGAAGTGCATTCTGTAATCAGAGGAACATATTTTTTCTAAAAGCCAAGTTACTGAGCTTGCTATGATGATTAATTAGTTGAGATCTCTCTTTCCTGAAGTTGTTCCATCTTAGTGATAGGTGGTTAGAGGGGTCAAATCTGTACTGCATGGCTACGTTTGCTCCTGTCCCGAGGTAGCACAGAAGTCCATGTGATGTGGTAGGACTGCTAGTGCCTTATTGCAGAGAGTGCCAGGCAGCAGAGGACAGTTGCTTCTGCTTCAGTGCCTGCAAAATAATGCTCCTTAGAGGCAGCAGCAGCCTTGACCTTTTGAACATGGGGTGTCTGTGTTCTGCTTCACACGTGGAAGAAGGTCTATGTTTTGCAGCCCTTTTCTACTATTTTTTTTTCCCCCTAGGGCTCCTCAGATCTGTGCTTGGGAGCTCATGGGTTGGTAGGATTTGTCTAGCTCTCTTCAGCCTTCTGCCCAGTGCCCTGCTTGCAAAGGTGCCATCAGATGTGTGTCAGGAGCCCTATTTTAGTGATGCTTCAGGTGCAAGCCAGTCATGTTAAGGGTAGTTTGGTTGAATGGTTGTACCCATCTGCTACTAGCTTTCACACTGGCTTTGGCCAACAGCACAGCTCTGCTACGTCTTAGAGAGACACAGGAGCTTGACTCGCATGCTAAACTGTGTGGTCCTGAAACTAAGCATTTGGGCAGGCAAATTCTGTTGGTTTGGCATTTTTAAGCTGTACACGTGCCCACCCGGCAGCTGAGGCTGCCTGAATGTTTGACTTGTAGCTGCTTTGGCTTTGCCATTCTATAAATATTCTATCATTGTGCTTTTTTTCCTTGGACCAACAAGCAAAAAACTAAAAAATAGTATTTTAAAAATTATCATCTTCAGAAGGACAGTGCAATAGTTATGCTATAGGCATTCCCACAAACTAGGATGGGTTGAAGTATGCTTAGCCCCTGGTTTGAGACCGAGGTCAAACGTGACATGTTTCCAGATGACAGATTGTCAGGATTGCTTTGCCAAACCACGTTACCAAAATTCTAGTTCTTTGTGCATCAGCACTGTATTTATTTGGGTTGCTGTTTGAAAGTGCCAGGATTAAACCTGCTGCATCTGCCGTTTTGCATGGTGAGTGTAACAAAGCATGTGGTTGGTATGACTAGACACTGGCTTTTGTGCAACTGCTCATGTTTTGTCTTCATTTTCTTGAGTTTTTTTACATTTTCTCAAAGAGGCTTGGGATATTTGTGTGGGTGTCCCTGAGTGCCTGGTGGGAAAGGCATCTTGATCCTGGTTCTGTATTTGATGGTGCATGGGTGGGATCACTGCTCCAAAAGCCAACAGTTAAGTTGCAGATGCTGTGAATCCTTAAGATCCTCAGGCTAGAACACGTGTAAAGTTGGGAGCATAGCTGTATCAAACAAACTCTTCCGCAGTTAAAATACAGACAGAAGTACTTCCTACTTATTCAGCAGCTTCTGCAATGTGCTGGGGGAGCAATGGTAGTTCCCTAACAGGACTGCGCACATGGAGGTCCTGGGCTGGATCTAGAATATGCACCAATGTTGCTTGGACTTCCCCAAGTCACCAGGCAGAGGATGTCTTCTACCCTGTTAATGCTGACTCCACACTTGCCTTTCTCCTATGCTGGACTGGGCAGGCTGAAGCCAACCCATTGCCACTTCCTTTGGCAAAATTGGCCAAGCTGTCTGATGGAAAGATAAGAATGACCAGAATGGTGCTGTGTTATCAGATCAACACATGAGAAACCCATCAGTAGTGTGAAATGAGGGCATGCAACAGTGGAGTGGAACAGATTTTTCTTGTAACTTGCCATAGGCCTGGTCATGACATGTACATGGTGAGGTCTCACTCCCACTGCGCTAGCGATGCACATGTTTTTTGACTAATTCTGCAATAACAGCATACGAGTTGATGGTCACTGAGGTATGGTTTCCCATGCTCTGCTAACACTTTACTTCCAAAGAGTGTAAAGCTTCAACTCCAACTAGGTATCTTAGTACCACAGGCCTTGTCAATTTAATTGAAATCACTTTGCAAGACCATCCAGAGTAAATACCCTAGATAACAGAACACGGTTGGTAATATGGAACATGTGATTTATTTTTTTAACAAACTGATCCGGGAAAAGTTTCCACACTGACAAAAACAGAACAAATGTAGGTCAGTGTCTGAAGGAGATGAAAGAAGCCAAGTGTAATGAGAGCCTATTGTTTCATGCTGACATATGCAGGAAGCTTGTGGAGAATGAACATCAGACTAAAATGTGAGGAAAAAAGAATAGAAGGCATGAAAATCATCATACTCAAGAAAACAAAGGGAACAGAAAGTTGAGAGGCATGCTAAGAAATCTGCACGAGGAGGCTAAATAAATGAGTTTCACATTTCCTCTTCTCCCTTCTCTTCAATTCCGGGTTTCTCTCTCCCATTTGTCTACTAGGTAGCAGCCTCTTCTTCCTTCCAGGAATACTTTGATTTTTTTTTTCTTCCTATCCTGCAGATGCCAGGCCCTAGAGAGATCCAGATGGCAAGCAGACCAGCAGAAAATGCCTCTTCACTCTTTCACTTCTCATCTTCCTCTCAAGTTAAAAACACATGAAAGATCTATTGAAAAGAACAGACAAGTCTTATTTACTTTTTAATAAGTAAATTTAGCTTACTTATTTAATAGAAGTTAATCCACTGTTCAAACAGCTGGAATAAATACGAAGAAGCAATTTAGAGTCTAATTCTTTACTTGCATTCACCAGTCTTACACTGATGTATTTTCTTGGACTTCAGAGGCATTTTCCTGACTTGGGCAATGGGCATGCAGAACTAGCCCTTCGTGTGAATTATTTCTGCCACCCATTGTCATCTGGAGACATCTGCCACGGCTCTGGCCAGCCAGTGCCTTCCCTAAAATTTCAGAGTGGATCTAGGAGACTGAAATCTGTTCTCAGCTCAGTGCAGAGAAAAAGTGATACCTTAACCAATGGGGTTGCACTGGAATAAAACTGCTGCAAGAGAAGAGAGTTGCCCTGGATTTTTATAGATGAGGCACTAGTGCATTTTTTCCTACCAACTATTTCCTTTTCATATAGCTTTTTTCACCTCTGGTAATAGAAAAATATCTTGGTGGGAAAACTGTCTGCCCAAATCCTGTGATACCCCATTGACTTGAGTCATGTTGTCCTGGGGCTGACCCAAGGGGGACTGCCCTGGTGACTGCACAAGTGTTCCCAGGATTGCCCCTTCCCATACCCTTCCTTAGACAGGCAGGATACCAAATTTCCACCCTGACAGTATAATGAAGGACTCCTGTGACAGCCTGATGGATGCTCTGGGTCTGTTCCTTGTGAGCTCCGAATTCACGGCACCATGAAATACATCGTCTGAGAGGTGTTACCGAGCCACTGCTATTTCTTAAAAGTTCAATAGTTTCTGACAGTAAAATTGTGAGCCCTAGCAAAGAACAAAAAATCTCTTATCTGTCATCCTTACAACATAAAAAAATGAAGCCCAGATTTTTGGGTTATTTTAGGGCCCAGGGTGATGATGACTGTTTCAATGCACTTAGTGATACGTTTAAATCGGTGATTTATGCAGCCTGACATTGACTTTAATTTAGCTCATGTTACAAGTAAAGTAATTCAGTCCCTAATGAAGTGTACTCCATATGACATATTGAACATGGGATCTGACAATCAGTGGTTGAAAACCAGCCTAGGTTACATTTTCTTTTGTCATTGAAAATGGGTTGTCAGTTCATAAACTTAAACCGAGGCGTGCTGACCTATCACTCTCTCTGAAGTATGGTGCTGAAGAATGAGACCTGCATTGAAATAAACTTTTCTCATCCTTTGAAAGGGAAAGGAGGGGAAAAAACTTACACATGAGCTGTGAGAACATTGTAACACGCACGTGTGTACACACATTTATTTTGCTTTCAGCTATGTGAGTGTATAGAAAAAGGGATGTTAACTCAAAGATTCGCTCCCTGACCTATGCAAACCTTTGGGTTGTGTAGTATGAGAGTGAAAGAATTTAATATACGTGATCCTGAACAAATGCATCCAGCTCTGAAGTGGTATAAATTATGCTTACATCAGGTCTTACAGGGGTTCAGAATAAGGCTCTTGAGTAAGCAATGGGAAGCACAGCCCGACTGGCTTTGGGAGCAGTTCAGGGGGCTTGGTGCGCCTGCATTTCAAAGGAATTAACAGAGCAGCTCTGAACTGTAAATATGCAAATCTCTTTAACATTTGTGTTAAGAGATTCGTCCTTGTTTGCATATGGAGAAGGAAGCAAAAGTTTTGAGTGATTCCAGGAGGCAACATTTAAAAATGGGAAAGTCTGCTGCAGCCTGGGTTAAGTCACAGCTGTGTTGCTTCTCAGTACAAAAAGTTGACTTAAAGTAGCATGGCAAGGGCTTTTTTGTGTGCACGGCTGGGTCAGATATCTACATCATCTGCTCTTTCCTTCTTCCTTTTACAAAGCTGTAGAAGGATGCTTTTAGTATTTGTGTGGGATTTGGGGGAAAGAATGGAGGCAAATGAGGGGCATTGGCTTCTGGGCCAGTTGAAAACGATATCTTTTCCCTCTTTAAAAAAAAATTAATAAAATAAAAGGGGGGAAAGGACAGACACTACGTCCCAGAGTGTTTTCTGGGAAAAGGAGGACAAATGAAAGGACAGGAATAAAAAGTTGTAGCGAGGGAGAGCTTGTCAGTCGAAAGCATGCCTGTGCTACAAGGGAGGAGTGTGGGAAAGATGTTAGCTTGGGTTAAAATAGCACTGCGACCGGACAGCCTGGGTTTTAACTCTGCCTAACATGAAATTATCCCAAACTCCCCCACCAGCTTGAACTCGAGATGCTAATCTAAGTAAACCGCTCCCCTTGACAAAGCTACCTTGATTTTATTGGTATTTTACCCCCAGGCGAGGTACCCAAGATAGCCTGCCTGGCTTACAAATTAAATAGTTTGCAGCTTAGAATATTTTGTGCTAGAGAAAGATGGGATTGCAGGCATGCCAGCAGGAAGCAGCTTGCTTTAAACAGAGGGAGAGCAGAGGAATAAAGCCGGCTTTTCACCAGCAAGGAGCCACTGCCAGTAGCCCAAGCAGTAAACTGCAGGTCCGAGCTCGCCTGGTGCCATGGGAGGGTGGGTTCAGGGTTAGGGACAGGGTTGCTGGGCGGAAGAAACAAAGGTACTTTAATTTAAAATAGGAAACATGCTGCTCATTTTTGTGCTTAGCCCAAGTATCTCTTGATTTTATATATTTATTTTTTGGGGATGCTGAGCAGCCTCAGTGCTTCTTGGCTAGGAAGGGAATAGGATTGACACAAGGGAAAGTGGGCAAAAATTATCAGTTTGAACATTTTCAAAGGAAAATGAATTATTTCACAAAAAAAATATCAGAAAAATACAGTGAAGGATCCTCAGCTTCCAGGGTTATATAAATGTTTGTTGAATATCCATTTTATCTTTTGCCTTAGGATGTACTTAATGCGGTATATCTGATATCTTGCTGTTTTCATAACTCTGCCTAAGAAATCACAAAGAATAGCGGGGGCAGGGAGGGGGACACAGCCCCAAGAGTATGACATTTTATTTTAACATTGGGCATGACATGGATTTAGTTTTCCTTTCCAAGAAGCAAAATGCAGTATCATACATCGGTACTAAACTGGAGAATGGTCTAATTGCTAATACTTGAAGTATTTGTGCACTTCTAACCAAATAGCTGATTGATCAAGGGAGGGATGTTTGACTTTTTGGTGGAGGACATGGTAATTAAGTAGAAACAAAATACTTCACAAAAAATAAAACAATCCCAGGAATAGACCGTGTAATCATAGGTTCCAGCTCAGCCCAACACTATAAAATTTCATATTTGCTTTATTATGTTTTAGCCTGGGAGCTTCAAAAGTGTCTAACAGTTTGATAGGCAAACCCCAATGAGATTCTCCTGGCTCCTTTGAAAATGGCAGGAATTTTCTATTTACAGCATCACTAGTGATCAATGGAATTTTTGGGACAGTTCAAGAAATATTAAACAGGCTGAGTTTGCTCTTTATGAATTAGTCCAGTGTTTATTCAGCAGCTCATTTTTCATCGAAGCACAGTATTAAAATTTCACTTGTTTGTTATAGGGTTGTCAGAATGAAATCTATTTCCAAAAATACACATTTCCATCTTCTCGTACCCTTTTTTTTTCCTGCTGTAGCTAAGGTTATGTCAACACTCACAATGTAAACCCCCTCATTTCAAAGATTAGTAATGCTGGCATCATTGGTCAAGGCTTGAGCATAGCAAAACCATAAAATAACCTCTCTAGGAGCACATTTCGAAATGATTGTTCTCAATGCCTTTGCCTTTTGTGTTAAGCATCCTTCTGTACAGAAAGCAGTTGCGTTCAGCCTCTGTTGCAAAGTTACCATTAAAAGAAGGAAAGTGTGTAGGCCTTTGTATTGTCATTACACCACTAAAACATCTGTGTCTCAGAAGTTTAAACTGGCTGCCCTGCTAAGATTTAAAAATCAGCCCCTGCTCAAGCTCAGTAACTTTTTCCGTAGCGTTGTTTACCATGCATAACCATAGCAACATCACAAGGGTCCATGCCAGGGCTCTCGGATGGTGTACTCTTCCCACTTGTTGCCATCTTTTGGGTCCTCCTAGAATATATACATTTAAAACAAGTATACAGCTGTGTATTTGCTTAATCTGGAAATGTTTTGGCATCTCCCATGGAAAAATAAGAGCCAAACCCTGCATGAGGTTTAGGAATGCCAGTGCGGTGCTGCAGAGTTCATCATTCACTCCTTCCCTATCTGTCTGGTTTCCCATCATCAAATTGGGCTGAGCTGGAACAAGATGGAGGTTGGCATTAGCTGTGTCCCTCTTTCAGTACCAGTTAAGTGCCTGAGAAAGAAGCTCTCAAAGCATTGCGGAGCTGCTGAAAGGATCATCTTCACAATGCACTGGTTGCACCTTCAAATGTTTTTTGTGAGCTGGAGAGCTCAAGGCTGGGCTATCCAGCATGCCCTGGGGTTGCCTCCCATTAGAGGTGACAAAATTGGTTCATAACGCAGCTCGGTTTGGTTTATATGCAAGATTCCATCTTAACTTCCACGCTCAACAATAATGCACCATCCTTCCCTGCCTGCCAGCAGTAACCTGTCGTTGCCCTACAGGCTGAAGGAGGTCTTCTACAGGCAGAGAGCCTGGTGCTCCCATGCTCTGCATGCAGACAACTCCTCAGCTGGATTTTGTGCGAAAATGGATTAAAAGAGGCTGGGAGGGTGGAAGTAAATGTGGCATGGTGACAAATAGGTCAATGATTTCTAATGCTTTTGTTGCCCTAATTGCCAACAAACTGGGGTCAACCATTAGGGCAACAAGAGCTAGGGTAAGGAACACCAGATGCTGGTACAGACCTGCCTTGACAAGACATCAGAGCCAACACAACAAACTTTCATGGACCTCATAACCAGGTCCAGTTATGGCACTAATGACTGGGCCACCGGGTCTTCCCCCAGCATAAAATAAGTTAATAGGCTGGTTAAAGACTGTTTCACAAGTTGGTTTTAAAGGAAGAAAGCCATCAGCAAGGCTTGAAAAGGAGAGTGGTACAGAGAAAATGACACTTCACGTCAGAGGATTGCTAAGCCCACCGGGTAATCCTGATCTTGAATATGTCTAATTAGCAATACTCAGAAAAACGATGGAAACTGCAGGTGAGGCCTCTGAAATGCAAAACTTTCCTGGGAGTGAGGGAGCAGGAACAGATATTTCAAGGTGAAATGGGAATGTATAATCACGTAACTCTGAAAGCTAGTGCTGCAGGAAAATAAAACCTTGCTGAATACCTGCAGGCTCAGAGAAAAATAATTATAAGAGTTGGCAATTCTGAACCCGATTAACTTGTACAGGGCCTTCGGTTTACATGAAATTCCCTTTTAGATGGCTTGGCTTTCTAATCTGAGGAAAGACAGGGAGGACAGAACCAGCCACCTCGGAGATTTGCCACCAAGGAGCCAAGCAGGGTCAGACTCTGCGGTGACGGGGCCCTGTCTCTATATGCACTGGGCTGAGCCCGTCAGCTCATACAAATGTGCTTCTGAATGCCAGTTTGAAAACCAATCTGGTTTTCAAACATTCCTGTTTACTCTCCTTTCTTTCATTATTATTGTTTTAAGTCAAGGATGCCATTTCTAGATGTTCTTGACTGATGCATACCCAGTGTTTTGAACGCTGTGCCTGGAGTCTCTGTGATTTTTGCATGACAACAGGATTACATTTATACAATTAATTAACGTTTGCTTGACCACTTTTATCCAATTTCTTTCTCCAGCACATAAAAGAGAACCTGACATAAATTTCTCTTTCAAAACAATTGACTTAGCAACTGCTGACCTTCTGTTCTGTCATTCCGAGGATTGATTGGATATTGTTGAATTGTTTCATTCTGCAGTAATTAAACATAAAATTAATTATGCTAGTAACCTATTATTTCTTTGAACCAAGGACTAAGTCATTTGTTTTTGCTTGGTTACTCTGCAGGTTCTGACATCAGACAGCAAAACCTTGCTGTTACAAACAAACTAAACAGTATAAAGGGAGCAATTTAATAACCAAAATATAATATAAAGACTTCTAATTTCCGTATGGCTGGCCTATTGCATTAGGTTAATATAATTTGATCTATAAATCTTTTAAACCTTATGATTTTGTAATTTAAACATTTCCTGGATGGCTAATCATGCAGGGAAAGAATAATAATAATAATAAAAAAGCCCCCCAACCTAAAACAAAACATGAGCCAAAAATATACCTTAAAAGTAGATTAAAAAGATTAGATAGGAGGAGCATTTGTAGAAGACTTGGTGAGCCCTAGTATGGCTGAATATTTCTGGAGCTTACTGCTTATACAAGTCTGTCTGCATTCAGTCTGGTGCTGATGCAGAATTTCCTTTGTTATGATGAAAGTGTTGTTAGATATGTTTACATTGCTAGTATTTGGTGTAGAAAGGAACATCAGAATGACAAGTTGATATTATCAAAATGTATGTGCTCATGGACACCAAAATAGTATTTTGTGGTTTGCATTAGCACAGGCCATATTAATTTAATTAACATGATGGAAAGTTATATCATACCATGAGGCAGATACTGAGCTCTGCCTTATTACTCACCCATGGTCTATAAAATGCTACGGCTGACAAAAGGGGTGCATGTTTGTACGTGCATGTGTTCCTAGTTACAAGTTCACCTATGTGCATTACCCTGAAGCTGGTGAGGATGGTGTGATGATAATCATGTAAAAGTCAGAATGGGGGGGGGGAAATAGAAACGGGCAACCGGCTGGCTCCAGCAGAAGGTGGGCTTTTCCCAGGGCCAGGTACCAAGGTCCTTGTGGGGGGTGGTTGTCCTCTTCCAGGCTCACCAGCCTCTTCCTGGGACTCTGCCTCCAGCACCAGCATCACCTGGGAGTTTTTACACTCCAGGTTGGAGCACTGCAAACAGAAAACCTTTGGTGTTTGTGGCTGCCAATGAGTCCTGGAGGTGGCTTTGAAGGTTGGCGCTTTACATCCGTGACTCCAGTTGCCACCAATGGAGCCACCAGCCAGGCTTTGCTGCCATGCAGGGGGAAGGATACCTGGAGAAATGCACCTGTGCCTTTGTTTCCCTGTGTTGTGGTTTAACTCCAGTCAGCAACAAGCACCTCACCATTCCCCCCTCCCCTGGTGGGATGGGGGAGAGAATCAGAGAAAAAAAAAAAAGTAAAACCCGTGGGTTGAGATAAAGACAGTTTAATAGGACAGCAGAGGAAGAGAAAACACTAATAATAATGATAAAGGAAGGTACAAAACAAGTGATGCACAATGCAGTTGCTCACCACCCCCTGACTGATGCCCATCCCATCCCTGAGCAGCAATCGCTGCCCCCCAGGCAGCTCCCCCAGTTTATATACTAAACACGATGTCATACGGTATGGAATAGCCCTTTGGGCAGTTTGGATTAACTGCCCTGGCTGTGCCCCCTCCCAGCTCCTTGTGCACCTGGCAGAGAATGGGAAGCTGAAAAGTCCTTGACTTAGTGTAAGCACTGCTTAGCAACAACTGAAACATCAGTGTGTTATCAACATTATTCTCATGCTAAATCCAGAACACAGCACTATACCAGCTACTAGGAAGAAAATTAACTCTATCCCAGCTGAAACCAGCACACCCTGTCGTTTTAGGCAGCTACCTGCTTTGCTTGTACGCAGAGCCAGCTCTAATGGAGCTCTTGTAACATCTCTTGGTTGCTCTGTGTATGTCTGTCTCCTGTCTTTTTTCACCTTGGAGTGATTTTTGCTGGTAGCCATCTTTTCACAATGCTCGAGTCTCTCTGGTGTAGAGCTAAACTCTTCTGCTGTGACAAGGCATACGTCAGAGACGTGGGAATCTTGAACGTAAATGACTTTTTAATTGTATGACTCCACGTAGCCCGTTGCTGAAAGATGTGGTGGGCAAGAGAGAGCAATACTTTACAGACCAAACACAGGTACCAATATATGAGCCCTTTGTTCTCATTCCCCTGCCCTAAGGCAAGTAATACACTCAGGTCTGTGGACATCGAGCCTAATTTGATCTCGCTTACCCCAGTGAAACTATATTGACTTCAGTGGAGACACTGCTTTCCACTGATATAAATGAGAGCTAACTAGTTCTTCAGGCCGGTAGCTATTACCACTCAGGTTAAGAGTGGCATACAGCAGAACGGCTGCCTGTTCGTCGTCAGCTGAGAAATGTCTGCTTTGTGGGTATGTCTTTCAAGGCTCATTTTCTGCCTTGGTGTGGAGGAATTTTGGCTAATGAGTTGTGTTTTGAGTGTCTTAGCATTTCTGCAGGAGTAGTTTGATGAAGTCCTGCCATTAGCTCGTGGTTCAAGTGTGAGGTCTCATTGCCTGCAGGAGCAATGTGGAAATCTTTCTGGAGAATTCTGTTCCCTGATAATATGGCTTTTTTCAAGACTTTGACCTGTGCTGACTCTGTGTGAGATCAGTCATCCCCATTCATACTAAAGGGTCTTTGGTCCTCCCCGAGCTCTGTCGGCTCCCATCTATTCCAGTCCCTGAGCTCTGTGTGTGCGTATGCACCTTGCTCTCTGCTTTTTAACCTTACAGCTTTATTTGCAACCACCTCTTCTGGGTAGCCTCAGAGATTATGTTACTCTGTAACTCCCCACTTGTGATTTTTCTGTGGAAAAGGCTGTCCTGGACTCTTTCCATCTGCCTGCCTGCAAAGTCACTGTTATAATTTAATTCAATAAATTAGATTCTCAAGCTTTATCCTTACCAAGAGAGAATTGCAGGGACCTTTTCTAGCATCTTTGGTAGGCAGAGGTATCCACATTTTTTTTCTCAGAGGCTTTAAGTATTTTTTTAACTTGCTGTTTCCTGCAAGAAGGAAAGCTAGAAGCCTCTTGAGACAGTTTAAGCAATGTTTTTTGGTGATGTGATAGGTGAGGAAAATATTCCGCAGCTTTTGCATCTCCAGTCTCAAGAGCCATCTCTTATGCCTAGAATACCTCTTGCATGGCCAAGCTTTGCAGCATGGGGCTGTGATGGTCTACACGTTATTTTCCCAAACAGAGTAGCCTGGATAGGGGTTTTCTTGCTGTATTTGCAGTCTCTGGCCTTGGCATCTTGAAGGGTATGACCCTCATGATCTCTTCTGTTCTACTGCAAGCAGTCAACCAGAAGGGTATATAGAAATGAATATTGTGTATCCTTGTGCCAACCTGCCCTGCACGCTCTGTTCCACACCAGTCTGCTCCAACTGCACGTAAACAGCTTAGCAACGAGTTATGCTTTCCAGCTGACTACCGCTGCTTATAAACCTTGAGTTGTTTCCCATGGCCAGACCTTCTGAAGCTGCTCTTGGTGTCTGTCTTGATGATGGGAGGAAGAAAATGTGTTAGAAGTTTCCTCACAGGGAGTCAGTTGCTGCTCCTTATGGAGCCCTTATGGCTTTTAGGATAAAAGTCCTGACTCTGCTGCTGACCTGGCCCTGATTAGAGGGGCTACTCTGGATCCTCTGGAGCTCTTCCAGGAAGCAAAGTTTGAATGAAGGCATGCACATTGGCAAGGTCAGAAATGGAGGAGAACAGAGACCACAAACTAATTTTTGGCAAATATAGATCGAAGTAGGACTAGGTAATAGTGCATACAATTCAATTCATGGACCTCTACAGCTAAACCTCAAAGGAATTGATTGAAATCAGCAAGAAGGAAAGGAATAATGTCTACTAAAGTGAAAACTACTTCTTGTTTTCCCATCTTCCTGAGTTCTATACGGTGAACTTCTGTGTCTTTGATCGGCCAATGCCTTAAGGAGAACTTTGCCCCTATCTCATCTCCCACAGAGAGGGTGGACTGGGACAGTGCATGGGGAAGGTGTTGCTGCGGTCTCACACTTCTGCTGTTACCTGGCCAATCGTTTCTGATTGATTACTGCTGGCCAGGCAGATGTTTGATCTCACCCCCCTGGGGCTGTGTTTTTACCACTGACTGAAATTGGGACAGGGCAATTAAAACTGACACTGGCAATACAGTAGGAAAAGAAAGTGGTAGAAGAGCAGGAGTAATAGTAGGAGCAAGGTTGAAGAGCAAGTAAGTAGTAATTTCTATAACTTTTCTAGCAGAAATTGGGACTTGATTTTTGTTGTTGTTGTTTAAATGATAGCTCTCATCATAGCCGGTATTTTTCTGCTGAGTTTTTTGTAAGAATGATGTCTACAGATATGCATTGTGGTCCAGCCAGCTGGTGTTTAGACTTCTTTATTGCACCAGGTTATAACAGCGCAATCCTTTTCCAATCAGGTGTTTTGCTTTCTTTTCAGACGCAGTTTTCTTGCTTGTACTGGTGGGAGTGCATGTTGCAGTAAGCTTGAAGCTGCTGTCCCTTCTAGCCTGACCTCTGGAGCATGCAGTCAACAACTTGGGCAAACAGCTGCTGCATCCCTCCTCATGGTTCTTATAATGGACAAGCGCACCTTATGTTTTTCCACCCATGTTTATGGAGGTGAAAAACGATGCCAGTTTGTTCTCTTCTTGCTTTGTATTTAGTTTCTCCTTTGGAATGAAAACGTAAGGAAGAAAAATTACTTGGACAGACCTGCTCTGAGAAGAAAGCACCTGGGGTTTCCCTCTGATAATAGGCTGCTGCAGAAAAAGTTAGCTCCAAATCAAACATCGATGTCAACGGCACTTTATGGCGGACAAAAAGAGACCTCAGCGTTACCATGTGGCATTGGTGTTTTCAGATTAAGATGGAGGGGATTAAGGAATTTTACTCAGCAATTTGAGATGCTTTGTTAAGAATGGAGGAGATTTGAGCTGCTTTGTTCTCAAACCACATGTTAGTGAAAAAGCAAACAGGCACTTAATCCTGACAGACAGCAGAACTTGACATTGGTTTGTCCCTGGAGAGGTGACCAGGAGTTCCCCATGCCCGGCTAAAATGGTCCGTCCTTCTTTTTAGGAGCCCCATACCAATCCTCCAACACAGGGCTGCACACCTCCATGCACCATGCCTAACTGCTGCGGGGGCCTTATGCTCCCCAAGAAGGGTTAGCATTTAAAAACATGCACAGGGTGCCAAAATGGTTACTGAATAGGGCTAAAATATGTTCTAACTTAAGGTCATGCCTTTAGTCTTAAACAGGACTATGCCAAAAAAAAAAAAAGGAGCTGATAATTTTCCTGTTTGGGACTTTGGCTGGTTTCCTGTAACAATAAAAAATATAGCAGTCGACATATAGACAGCTGAGTATATACATGCTTGTATACTGCCCTCTGACACAAACATTAATGTCTTATATAGATCTTTGAGGTTCTTTTAAACATCTAGTTACATTTTAAGGTCATGTCCTCAGAGGTCATTGATGTAAGTGTATTTGTAGAAAGAAACAAACAGCTCATTGAATTTGGTTTCCCATTTTAACATACATCAGTTAAATTAAATATGCAATGTTATAATGTCTGGCAACAAACCCATTTTCTGATGTATAAAATTTGACTTTTCCCCTCTGTTTATGTCATAGCTAATACACAAAGATAAAGTGCATATACTATACTCTGCATATTTACTGAACTTTGGCAAGTCACTAAGAGCCAGTACTCAAATCAAATTAGAACCACCCGATTTATAAAACACCCTTCTAAACTAATCTTATTATATTAGAAAGGAACTCTAGGCTGATACAAAGCCAATCAATAACTCATGCTTCCTGCTGTGGAGCAAATATCAACTATCCCTTTCTAATCTTTGTGTTTTGCCACCATTGCAAACCCGTGGTGAAAAGCTGCCCTGGTGTATTACTTAAATAAACAGTGTAAATGCACCCAAACAAGGATAATCTTGGTGCATGCTTATTTTCTCTGCAGGTGCTGAGTATCAGGGGTGTCTTAGTTTTGTAAAGGGAACTATTCCAGGTAATACGTTTGATCTTCCAATTTGTTTATATTCAATTTGTAGCAGGCATTCAATTTTTTGGCATGATTCTGCAGTCACCTACTAACCCACATACCCCAATTTCAGTGAAAGGATTACTTATACTGGGAAAGCAGGGTTGGCCTTTGTTTAAATGTTTATATTCTGAAAAGATCGCCCACCTTCCTTCCAAAACTGCACTTATTTGGGAGTAGTCCATAACCTGTGCAGGGCAGATTAAATGCTTTTCGCTCTTCAAAGTTGCCAGAGAGCAATAGAAGAAATTAGTTAAGTTTTGGGGGCTAGGAGGCTCAAAGATAAACTTGACCCCCCCCCTTTTAAATCATCATATGGAAAATTAAATTTGTAATACATAACTTCAAGAGTCTTACTGGTATCACCATTTATTCCTTGTAAACAGCATGGGAACCTGGCAATGGTGTCGTAGGCTCCAAATAAGAGAATAGCAATTTACTAATTCCCTTTTAAAGACTAACAGAGTTCCCAAACACAGCTTTGGCACACTGCTTAATTCAGTTGCTCCATGCTTCTATGAAGGTTTATTGACTATATAAGGATCAAATAAGGGGTGAGCTGAAATCAGAAACACAGTATTCATTCATTTAACTCTGCTATAGTAGAGCAAATTCAGGGTGACTCAAGGGACACAATGTCTTGTAAAACATATGTACTTAATATAAGGGTCATAAAACTTATTAAATTAAAAGCTAGGTTAAAAATAGGAAGAAAATTTATGCTGCTGTCTAAACCAGCAATAATTTCCCTTTGGCCTTTCCCTTTCCTACTAATATGGGTTCTAGTTTTTTTAAAAAATAGTCAACTGGTAAAATCTTCTTTCTTCACAAGTGAATGCAAGTCACTCTACCAGGTGAATTGTATGACTAATAATATAGCACAATAAATAGAGAAGGGGAGCTGCTGCCAGCTGGGAGAATATATTGCATCATTGTTGACCACACATGAAAACCTGTAGGCATCCATTTACTATTTGGGAAAGAACAGTGGGTCGCTTTTGGCCAACAGAGCACAATGGAAAGCCTTTTTGGCCATGAACTAAGGCCGAGAAAAGCAAAAATTCCCTTTCATCACTCCATACAGTTGCCCTATTGCTGGTGGGATGCCAGCCAAGACCCTCTTTCCCTGGCAAGTCAATCATGGGAGGCATAAGAAGACCCTCTTGTGTGAATGTTGAAGGGTTACTTGAGCAAGTGCTCCAGGGGCTGCAAGGCACCAAGAATCCTCTCCTGTCCTTGACAGACGTATCAGCAAAACCAAAGTGCTCGGACGATGTCAATGTAATTATCCTGCAGTCCTGCAGAATGACAGCAGAGTTTAGCTCCTTCGATCAAGGCAACCATTTTCTATTAGAGATGTTGGGGGGGGGTGGGGGTGGAAATAAAGTGTTGTGACCTAAATCCTCCTCTCTAACCTCTAAGAAATCAAAGTGATGCTGGGCCATCCTTGACTCATGACACTATCCAGACCATTCCTAGCTGAGAGCCCCTGTAATGTTTGCTCAATAGCATAAGTTGTTAAGGAAGGATGTGAAAAGCTCGTGTGTGCTGGAATTTAATGCTTTTTTCAGTCCCTTCTGGTCTCTGAAACCATCATGGTTTTTTTCTTGTTTTCAGAATTAAAAAGAAATAAATTCCAGAACGCTGAAATTGTTTACTTTTTAGCTACCACTTTTTCTATCTTGGCCAAGGTGAGCTTGTTCCTCCCCCATACCTATCTGTTTTGTTGTAATTCCCCCTCCCCTCTTGCCTTGCCTTTTGAGTGAGCACTTGTCAGGACAAAGGCTACCCTTTTTGGGGTGTTTTTGCACTACGGGATAACACAACCAGCCTTGATTCCTATCCCCTGTGTGCTATGAACTTTTTTTTTTGCATGCTGTTTAAACAGTTCTGCGCCCAAATCTGTCACCCGTGACCTCATTAAGTTGCATTTAATCACATGGGGATGCCCATCAGGCCTAACCCCATCATTTCCTGAGGAATTTTCTCCTGATTTACTTAATAGCTCTCAAGTGCGAAGCAGGAGACCTCCGGGTGCTGTTCCTTGTGCATGTTGGGTTACTGGCATTTATACTGTGTTTTAAATAAACAGTGTTTTGCAGGCATGCTTGTTTTGAAAAATAAACTTCTAGGCAGAAGGAGCTAGTTCACATCAGAGCCAGATTGGTAGCGATTTGGCTTTCCCCAGCAGATGGGAAGAGGTCAGGCTTTTTTGGGAAAAAGAAAAAAGTCACCCTTTGCCAAATAATAGCTAGGATTTCATGCTCCCCAGGGAGAAGAAATGCCGGAAACCAAAGTGCTGGCTCTTCACAGGGGTGCTTTGGGAAGGAGGGCCTTCCCAAAGGGCCTTTGGGTAGCATGCCTGCAACGTGGTCCTGGGACACCTCAAAGGGTGTCCCCTACTTACCATGGTCTCCAGTGCCAGGGAGTGTGGCTTTGTCTCTTCTTCACCCGTCTTCTGCTGGGGATGTGTTGGCCCACCACCTTCATTCACATGTCGAAAGGCTTTCAGAGCGGTAAAGGCACTGCCCTTTTCCTGCCTATCCTGCTAGCTCGGTTACCTACTCCACTGGCCATGAAAGTGTTTAACTTCTGGCATGGGAGCCATGAAAAGGCAAGGGAGGTTTCTGTCCTCTTGGGCAAGGGTCTTCTGTGTGATTCAATGTTTTTTTTCCTCCCTAAATTGAGGTTGTTTTTAGAGAGGCGACGGTAGGAAGGCTAGTCTTGGGTGTCCTCTGTTTCTTTCTAGGACTGTCTATGTGGTTATCATAAATCGTTAGACGTTAGCAGTAACGAGGGCCCTTTGACTGCAAGCCCTGTGATGGGCTAACCAAGGATGGACATGGGCAGTGGTACAATTTGCTGGGGCAGCAGTGGGACAGCTAACCTCAAGGTTGCTGCAGTTTTCTTACTAATACTGGGCTGGACTGGGGTTACCTGAGGTGGAGCTACCCTGCCGGAAGAAAAACCTGAGCAAAGCTGTGAAGCGGCGTTTACAAAATGGTTGTCTGAGGAGCATGAGATTAAGATCCTTCACACTCGATGTGACCAGGTATGACTTTGTGCATATATATCGAAATATATACACGTGTGGTTGTTGCCCAGTGGTTTGCTGCCATTTAGGGGAAGTGAAAGGGTGGCAGGGGAAGGTACTTCTACTTTTAGGGCCACTGTTGTGTCCTAGTGCTGTATCCTCAGTTTTCCATTTGATCTTCCATGAAAGACACTAAGCTTGGTAGCACAGTGTGCAGCCAGTGAAATTAATGCAGGTATTTTACAGAAGCAAACATTTCCCCCATGCGCTGTCTTGCACATTATGCTACATCCAGTTTTTTCATTCTCTTTGGTTGTTCTCAATAGCTGGCATTGTCTAAAATTACTACTGAAGTCACGCCTGCCCCACGGTACCTCGGGAAGAGGTTTGTAATGGTCATCTCGGTGAAGCCAGGTGGGTGCTGTGGGTGCTTTCATGTTTATTGGATCAGAGGCGGCGTGTCAAAATGAGGTGTTCAAACTTCTGTAAAGACAGTCCTTTGAGAGCCCTGGGGCTGGGCTACAATATGAATTGTTTGTCCGTGGGAAGGGTCACCAATTAATTAGCAGTTTTATTTAAAAAAAAAAATTAAACTGGCAGCCCTTCTGAAATTTAAGCACATTGTTCATGGTGTAATTATAGATGAAATATTAGAGAAGTGGACTAATTACACACAATGCACTTGAGCCCAATTAAAATAGCATCTGCAGTGAATGTAGGGGTATTCTCTTTCGCTAATAAGAAATACTTTCTTAACAACAGAAAATAAAATAGCTAAATTGGATATGCAGTAGAGATTATAAATATCCTATTAGCATATAAAATGAGGATTAACCTTATTTAATCACTGCTTGCTTGATCATCAAAAGTCATGTTTCACCTCTATAATGTAGCTGTATCCTCTGAAAAAAAAAGCAGCATATTAATAAATTTAGCTAATTAGGTGCTTTTTCTCATCTGCTCAATGGAGCTGGTGGAGCAAACTGGCTGCCCCTAACCACTTGGCTCTTCCTCATCTTATGTGAAGTCTAAACTTATTTTCAGGCAAGATTGGTGAGGATGTAGGGCTTATTGTATAGATTTGTATATGGGGTTCTGGCCTGTATGGCTTGGTGGGAGCAATCATATCAAAGGGGACTTCGAGTTGTGAAGCTGATGGGGAAGAAGAAAAGGATTTAAAATATGGATTTTATCCCCTGCAAAGTAAAGCTCTGCCTAAATATCACCATGCAAGGGCCCATTTTAATTTCAGCTCAGTGACTCTGGGGGTCAGACCGACTTGGTTTACCGTGGGTCTCTCACTGCTGGTGTCCCCGAAAGCCAGCTGGTGCTTGGAGGATGCTGCGCTCCCGGCACGGCGGGGAGAGGTGCTACCTGCCAGCTGGTGACCTGGCCGTGCGAAAGCCGGCCAAGGGGGCCAGAGCAGCGAATGAAACAGTCTGACCTCCAACCTTTTCTATAAATATTCAGTTGATCTGCTATGCACAAAAGGAGAGCGGCTCTAAGTAAGAAGAGGGCTTCAAATCGATTATTTTGGAATGTTTTTGGCCAAGCCCTGTAGTAAATGAGCCCTGTGGTATACTGCCTGCCGTATTTGAGGATCACTTGGCAGGTTTCAGAGCTGGTCTTATTTACAGAGCTGTTTCGGCTCTGGCTGCATCACGCTGCCCCTCCGCCAGGTCTCTGCATGGCAGAAAATAGAGGCAAAGCAATGCTGGGGCAGGAGCAATCCTATGAAATAAGTACACGGTTTGATCTAATCCCACACAGTTCTGCTCCCTTGTTGTGTCCTGTTTCCATTAGTGTCCGCGTGAGTTTTCCTGGCACGAGGGCCGGTGGCTGATAGCTTGCAGAAGCTGAGTTTTAAATGTGCCCGTTGAAGTATTCCCAGAGGAAAGGCTTGAGCAATACCATCCTTGCTGGGCTGAAGCAGGGCCCTGCAGCACTGAGGGCACATGTTGAAGGGCAGGTAGTTCAATACGGGCTCTTGGTTCCTTGGCTTACGGTGAATGTTACCCCCCGTGACCTCCCTCAGCATAACCCCAGCCCAGAGACCACTTCAGCTTTGCTTTGACTGTGTGTGTTCAGCTTTGGTCCAAGTGTGGACATTGCTATTGGAAAGAAACCCCCAAAACCCAACCCAAAATGAGCCCTAGCCCAGTCTCTCAAATACTTGGTACTGCAATGCTCAAAATGAATAAAGTGGTTGTCTCAGTCATAGCAATTGTGCAAATGGGGATGGAGGCATAAAAAGTCACATATTTATTTGCAGCTCCTCTTTCTGAGTTGTCCCCACTGAGCTACATTGAAGCATCAGCTGGCCTCTGTCCTGACCCTGGGCAGAAGTGTGAATTTTCCCCTCGCTTCCACAAATGCTAGTCAAGTGCACCAAGGGACGGTGGTTTTATTTATCGTATTCAAGGAGCCACAATTGGATGTTTCGCAACAAACTGGGCTCAGCCTGTGATTTACAGTAATGGGGAAGAGCGCTCTGCTGGCATGGCCCTGGTGTTGCCAAGTCTTGTGATGGTTGCAATGATTTTTCCTTACTGCCACAGCGCCTGGAGCAAAGTGTTCATAAGCGTTTCAGCTTTTTTTTTTGCTGGTAGTGGCAGTGGAGGGCTTTGTTTTCTTGTATTAAGAGCAGCTTTCCATCCTTTAGGGCAGAACAAAAGAGCTTGGAAGCATGTTCTCAGTGTCCCCACAAAGACTCCAAAGGCAGTAGGATTTTTTGGTTTTTAAATTTTTTTTTAAAGGAACCCCCAATTTGTTTTCCCACAATGGGTTTAAGTCACTCTGGCATAAGTTAATTTCCTTTCTTGCCTGATTCATGGATGCTGGAGATGGGCAGGAGTACCAGAAGCAGCAGCAGCTACCTCCATACAGCTCCTGCTGAGCTCTGTAGCACAGGAGGCGAGGGGACGCTACCGAATTAGGTCTGCAGAGGGGTTTGGGCTGATGAGGTAGACATACACCTTTTGTTGCTGTTGTTACCATCTTTAAATCTTACTTACTACTTATGGTTTTAGGATTTAATATCAATTTTTCTGGTAGAACAGGGTTAAGGGAACTGAAGTGTGAACATAGCTCGAAATATTAAAATCAAGCTCACGGTCCTATTTCAGTTCTCTTCAAAAGTCCCACTTCCAGCAACCCCTGGCAGTGGCACAGGCCACCTTCTCATTTGTGGCCTGCCACTTTCCCCCTCCTTTGCTTTTGGTCCTAGAAATCACATTCAACTAAACCCTTCAGAGAAACACCGGAGGCAAATTGAAAGTGACTGGGAATAAAATAGACTTTGCCACGTGGAGGGATTTGAGGTGTTGTACTGTCAGGGAGGGCTGTGGGTGAAGTGACTGAATCCAGAAACATATGGAGAATGGAAAGGTCTGCGGGTGCTCATAACATCAAAAACATGAAATAAAGTCAGCTGCCCACAGTAGAAATGTAAGTTCAGGGACTCTACTGCAAAAAAACGAAGGGAAATACAAAATGGAATGCGAAACATTTTTCTGGCTTTCATGGCTATTCATACTGCGAGAAATCTCTCTTTGGACTCCAGTTTTAAATCTTTTATGTTTTATTTCACTGCTGCTATACCCTTAAATCACAGTAATATTCCTGAGCATAGAAGAGATAACTTGGGGGACTCTAGTTTCAGTGACAGGAGAGTTAAATGCTGCTTTTAGCGTAGCTGCAGCCAAACTCCTTCCTTTTTTTCTCCCATTCTGAGCATCGATGCATTAGGCAAACTCAATGGTAATTACAGCTTCTTGCCTCATCGAGTGGGCCAAAGAGTTAAACCAAAACGAAGCTGGCAGTTGACTTTTATCCACTTACATCCAATTAAGAGAAACTCTCGGCTCCTCACAAGTTGTTATTCCCTGCAAAGAGAGAAAGTTTGGAAAATAAAAATCACAGAGTGCCACAAAAATGTTAGCTTTGGGTCCGACCTCCCAACAAATGGCAGCCTTCCCTTCAAAGATATTATTCATCTTGCTTCCCACTTAGCCATCAAAAATGAAGCGGCCAGATTTCCAGAAGTGCTCGGCAGCCACCAGCTGCCTTTGAGATCCTTTCTCCTGAGTGCTCAGACTGAGGAGCAGGAGGACCTGCTGCCCTTTCTGCACTTTGGGGGTGGGGGGGGAGATTTGGCCACTTCATTAAGATGCCTAAATTGGGCTTGGACTCGTTTCCAAGCCTGACCCTGGCCACAGTGATTGGTGGTCACTTCTGATCATCCCCTCCAATTCTTCCAGGGAGGTTTACACGGCAATTCAGCTTCGCCTTGGAGTTGCTACATGATGGGTGAAGGGTCCTGTTGTGACACGGGGTCTTTTTTATGGGGGGAAAGCAGGAGCCGAGGTGCTTCGGCGGTGGAGGGGGGAGGAATAGGTCTTTCCGAGAAGATCAAAGGACTGGAGAGGAGGGGACTGACTTTTGGCGAGAGAACGGGGCTCATCTTGCTGCCTCCGCACTGTAATTCATGGCTTGTTTTCGAGACCCATCATACGATTTCTTCCATAAGGGGGGGAGGACTTGGTTAAATTGTAAATGAGTATTACTTCAAGCACTTCGAGGAAATATGTTCTTTCCCCATCGAGCCCATACATTATTTCCATGTAGTTATGGGGCCTCGCATTTCCTGGAACTATCATCCAGACCTTAATTCTCCTCACACGACATGCCTTTAAAATTGTGAAGCTCTCTTAATGAACCTTTGTATCAGCGGCAAATTTGCAGTATGACCTAATTTGAAAGATGTCTCAAAGTGCTGACTCAAAGGGTTGGTGAATAAAGGCCAGTCATTGCTGCTGTGACACTAATGCGATGCAAAACAAAATCAAGTTGCATCAGCTGAACTTTAGTTTGCAAAAAATATTAGTGATTGAAGCCATTCGCTGGTCATCTTTTATTTATACTTATGAGATTTATATTTTTGGGGTCTGAAACGGCTCTAAAACCAACTTCTGGAGGAGAGGCACGATGAGACTCTTTAATGGTGAAAAATCCCAGTGGGATCTATACATCTAAGCTGCATCATTTGCACTTCATAATCTCCTCTCTTTTATAGAGCAGGAGGCAGACACATTATTTTAGAACTTTTATTAAAATATTTATACAGCAACAGATGAAAATTCTCATCCTAACATGTCACTTTGCATTTTTCGGTTACGTTCCAAGTCTTTATCTTTTTTCCTTCTCTAATTGAAATGCAGCCGATAGTCCTTCATTCTCTGGGTAAGTAACTGTCTTAAAAAGACTAGCAATTACTTCAGGAGTCAAAGAAATAAAAAGGAAAGGAGGAATTTGGGCCAGAAAGTTTATGGGGGAAAAAAAAGTCCCTCAAAAAGCAAACACCACCACCCCCCCACCCCCCCCCCCAGTTTTATTTAACTTCTCAGAAAAGAAAAAGTGAGTATAAATTATTGAGTTTTTTGCTAGGATTTTATGGGGGCATCATTTCATTTTTTTTTTTCTTTAGCTTCTCTTTTCCATGCTTTCTTAAGGAAAGTTATTTGAGCTAGAACAACGTAGCTCGAGAGGAGCAGAGTGCATTTCTTAGTCGGTTTGTCAAATATTGGCTGCTAATTAACACTCAGAAGAGTTACTTAAGAATCAGGGGTCTAGGGATGAACCAACTCAGCAGGAACTATTTTTCCCTGTGCTTTTTTTTAATTTTATTTTTAAATTGAAATGTCAATAATGCAAATTGTCTAATATGTGCTGATAAAACGTCTATGACTTCGCACCGAAGTGGCTGAAAACCAGACACACGCACACACACACACAGAACAAGGGAGACAGGCCATTAATTTAAAATTTAGAGGACCAATAAGTTTTTGATAGCAACGGGTTACTGTGCTAATGATTATTTAACTTGCTTCACGTTGGGTTAAGTATGTATGGCTATGTAAAGTGTAATGCCTTATTGAAGTGCGACAATGAGACTTTTGCCTCTGAAATGTTATATTCGAAGCGGGGGGGAAGCAGCAAGATTATAAAAAGCAGTTACTATATGATAACACATTTCAAGGAGTTGTGAAGCAGGAGCTGCTACAGTTAAAGAAGTAAATTTTGCTACTGCAGGAAAAAAAAACCTATACACAAAACCAAAATACTTCTACGTTTCCCTTCCTTTCCTTCTTAGCCTTTTATTTTAGCATGGCTGTATTTATGATGGTTGCAAGCACAGAGAAGGGAGCATGGCTGGATGTTTTACTTGCTGGTTAGTCTCCTAATTATTCTCATCCTTTTTCTTGATTTTATTTTATTTTATTTTATTTATTCTTGAGGTGTGTATTTCCACGATAAGATACTGCAGGGTTTGGGGTTTTTTTGTGTCTTTTGAGCTTGAAGGGACATCTGTACATATTATTCAATAAAATACTGATCATCGTCTTTCAAGTAAAAGGCAATGCCACTTTTAAGTAAGGAGAGCAAGCAAAAAAGGAAAGTAAGAATAGCAATAAATGTTTCATTCCCTGTAAATGATTTGAAGATCTTTTTTTACTCCATCATTCTTCAAGTACAGTACTGGGGTTTTTTTATTTATTTCATCTTTCTAAAGGGATTGCACTTGCTAAACTCTCCGTTTCAGGTTGTTAGTGCTTTATGTGGCAGACTCCTTAGCAGTAGTATGTAAGTGCTGCCATTTGTGAATATTTTGTGTCCTTCAGCCCTCCTAGGAAGGTGTAGGTAGGAATGCTCTAAACCTTGTAATAGTAGCCTATGGGGAGAGGATGGCAAAGTAATGGCTAATGATCTGGAAGCAATCTGGAATTCGGCGACAAATACTAAACATAATCAATATATATATAAAAAAAAAACAGATTTTTTTTTTTCTTAAAAAAGAAGAAGAAAAAAAAAAGGCAATGAAAATTTATGACCTTAACATTCCTTCAGGGTCAAGCAATTTATCAAATTCTCTCACTTTCTGGTTTCAATTACACAGCTATTGTGGAAGGAACTTATTTTAGCAGGTTCATTTGCCTCAGTAGGGAATACAGGACTTTGGCCTAATGCTTCACCTTTAGTGCAGGCCATTTGAGCCTTAGAACAAATACCAATCATCACTCTTTGGGAAAAAAAAAAAAAATCTGCATCGGCATGGCCTATTGGAATGGGGTTTCTGTCAAGGTAAACGGTTGTCGGCAATGACTGTGGTAGAGTGGCGATAAATCCCATTTTATTGCTGAAAAATTCCAGCTTCTCTCCATGCCTGACAGCTCCCCACATTCTCGTACCCATTTGGGCAATTTCTGCACTATGTCCATCTGGTTCTTATTACCTCTCAACCTGCCAGTGTCTGATCCAGAAAAAGTGCAGGTCAAAAACAGGGGAAAGAAACCAAGGTGATGGACAAAACAGAAAGAGAGTGATTGAGAAACTGAGCCGTGCTCCCTGTTCCTCCCTCCCCAGCCAAAAAAAAAAGGGGTTGGGGGGAATAAACAAATTGAAGGGAGGTTACTAGCTAATTATGAAGTTGCCAGCAGTGTCCTTAAAATAGAAATTAAATAGGGAGTCATCCACATGCTCCAAGCTTCGATAATGGCATGGAATATTTGATATTTGCCCAGGACACTAGTGACACCTGCCTAAATAAAACCTTTCAGAAGTGGGAAAAGTCAAGAAAGACTCCAAACCATCAGTTATAGGAGTCCTGGTGTGCTGATTCCTTTGGCTTTCAGGAGGGCGAGATTTGCTTCCAAAGGATCACTTTGGATTGCAAATCATTGCAGGAGGTAAGCAAAAGTACAATTAAAATGTAATTTGGGGAAAAAAAAAAAAGTTAGGCTAGCTTCATGTGATAGAAAAGTGAACAGAAAGAAAAACTTTCATTTCTATGCAAGCTTTTTGCACGCTGCTGAGTCCAGACCTACTTTAGGAAGTTCAGTTTCTTCTCGAAATCCCCTATAGTAAGTAGAGAGAATGTTTGGCCATTTTTTAAATTTAAAAACCAAACAAATTATCCCAAGACAACTGAACTGTTATTAAGTCAAAACAAAAAAAACACATGAGCACTTCTCTTTTCCTCTTCTCCCAGTAAAAACTGTATTGCGTGGTATTTGTCAAGGACCCTCTAGTGCTATTGGGAGACATGCCTTGATCCACCAACCCAACCTCGCCCTTCAAGGGAGCCCAGTGAGTTTAATTGTAATTCCTATCTTTATTCTACCCAAACCATCACACATTCCACCTGAAACACCGCGCTCTGTGTCTTTTTCCCCAGTAGAAGATCACTGCTCTGAACCTGTGGTCTCATCTTAGTTTTACACAGCCTCTTCCCCCATTTCCTGAAGATGCAAGGGAAATGAAAACCAACTTTTCAGAGCTGTCTCCCATCCCAAAGGTCTGACTGAATTCCCAACAGCAGGAAATTTGGAGCATGCCCTACAGTCTACTTTGGTGATCCTTGGTGAGCAGGGCTCTTGAGCATCCCATGATGGGCATTTCATCTATGGTAGGACGTGCTGGTAGGTGTAGTGGTCTGATCTAGCACCGAAAGGCTGGAAATTGTGATTGTGGTGTTATGTTAGGAATTACGTCCCCATGGCTTGTTAGGAACCTGTTGGCTCCCAGAAACTCGAGCTGGGGCTCCAGTAGTGAAACAGCAAACGGGGGTACAGTCTCCAGTGGAGTTGCAGGAACTTGTTGGCATTGAACAAGGAGATAGGGCAGAAGATGGGTAGGAAGCAAAAGGTGGGGAGAGTTCAAGTTCTTACTCCAGAATGGGTCACCTAAAAACGCCACATGTAAGACGCAACATCCACCTGTCCTCGCAACTTCTCCCTCCGCTGTTGGCGTGTTCATTTAAAATAAGAATTTAGGGGGGGTTGCTTTGATGGGGAAAGTCTTCCTCCCTGTTACCTTTTGGTGTCAGTAATGGCACTGAGAAATCTGACCGCCTATGGTTAGTATTTGTTTGCATTTGTCATGCATTATAGAATTAGGTTTTTTTAAAGTATTATTTTCCTCACACCTTTTTCTTTATTCAGCTGGGGGGGGGGCACACCATGTGGATTTATATGCCAAGCTATAAAAGCGCGGTTTAAGACGCCTACAAAAGCCTTTGCTGGATGACTGGCTCTCAACCACCCCGTTCGATTTGCTTGTGAAGCCATTGAAAACAAAGGAGGCTGACGACAGGGGAAGCCCCAACTTCGACAACAAAAATATGTCAGCATGAAAATGGTTAATGGTGAGTATTATAGCTTCAAAAGAGCCCATTGGCTACCCCTAAAGGATGCCCTGCAATTGTTAAACTCATCAGATACAACTACCCCTCCTCAGCTAGCCCTTACATTTGTCTGGCTAACAGTAAAGAAATACTATAATAAATCGGTAACATATGTTGCCAGACAAGAATAAGTGATATAAATAAAGAGTGAAAAGACATAGCCCCTCAAGAACAATGTGTAAAGATTTAAACTTCCAATGTATTAGTTAAGCTAGGAACATCTTAGGAGTAACTTGAAAGCGGTGTACTGTTTGTTTATATCGTTCCTCCTTTTTTTTTTTTTTCTTCTCTTCAGATTGCATTTTAAATCAAAATGTTCTCCATGACTGACTGCTTTGCAGCACTAGGGTAAGTCCCATTTTTCCACAGCTTAAACAAAAAATATGCCTGAGGAATCTACGCCAGAAAGGCGTTTTGTTGGGTTTTTGGTTTAGGAAATAAACACGATGCTGTTGGGAAGACAGCCTCTTTTTTTTTTTTTCCTTCCTTTTTTTGTAATCCAAATATATGAAATTGTGCATTTGCAAACAAAGCTACTATAAAGAAAACCAACTTCATTAAGGTGACAAGTCTCCAAACTTGTAATAAATTAGCAGCAGCAGCATTAAAAAAGAAAGTATAAACCAAAATATGCTTTGAGATTTGGCTGGATATTTTATTTATCTTTTTCTTTTATTGAGACATTCTTTGAAAAATGGCATAAAATAAATAGTTTTACAAAGCAACAATATAATCAATCTCTAAACGAGAAGATAAATCAAGGATTTCATTAACTGCTGGTAGCCAGTTTAAATTGTAGTCTTGTCCATAATGTCTATCTATCTATGTATGTCCAAGTTATATTAAAAACCTTTAAATGGCTTTGTAATATCAGCTACATCTAGCTATTATAATAATTAATGATACTGTTTTATAAATCAATATATGTATTCTTGATAAATTCATATCCAGTTAATGGTGTAATTTAAATAAAAAATTAATGTAATAAAGGACATACTGGAATAGGCAGGAAATCTTTAAAGGTTAAGAGGCAAATTTGTCTAAATTCTTTTCTTTGTACCTATTTTTGAGAAAGCCTCCATTGAAATTCAGCTGATAGCAGGCTGGCTCTTCAGATCACACTCTCACCATTAGTTTTGTATTAACAGCGCTTGGTGAGTTTTTGCAGCCAAAGGAAAGGGGAAAGCTTCTTCAGCGAAATGAATACTTTCCTCCCTGGTTTCTCATCCTGCTGCAAACAAAACAAATCACTCCAGCATCTGGCCAGAAACAGAAATGGTAAAAATGCCCCTTTTTTTACCATTCCCCATTGATTCCATATTTGTATTATTACAAGGATATTTTGCTTATTCTATACAGTGTCATTAAAAAAGGTAAAATATGAATATTTTGTTCCAGGCATGAAGTGCATTCGGAGGAGCGTGGAAATCCTGCAGACTGTTCAATGTAATAAAAAGCTGTTCTTTATCTTTTGTTTTAAATACAGTTAATCCCGTTTATTCAGCAAACACATCTAAGAGCAACTTGGAGGAAAAAAAAAAAAAAGAAAAAGCTGGAAATTGCCTTTTTATATTTGCAGTGGTGAGAAACTGTGGCTCTGTTCCTTTGCTTTTATTTATAGTCAGTAACCACAAAATGTATCTCTAACAGTAACAGGGGATTTTAATAGGCAATATTAATTGTTCTTCCCCTAACTTTTGATCTTAAATGTTTCAAACAAAAGCCCGCTGCCTGTTTATACCCAAAATTTGTTTGAAGAATATCTTTTCAAAATGATGCAAAACATGATGCTTTGTCATCCATACTGACATGGTACAGAAATGTAATTTTAATCCATTGAGATTTTTTTTTTTGGAGGTTTTTTTGTGAACATTGCTCTGCCTTATTTAGAGCAGCAGCGATCTGCGCAGTTTCTTTTGACACTGATGGGTATTTCAAACCCCTTACGCCGAGGGGAGGGAGGGAGAAAAAGGAATTTGCTGCCAGTCACTGCGGCGATCCAGCTCCATAAGCCATCGCTTATTTGCTAAAAGTTTACATTTCAAATGAGCTTGAAATTTAAAGGTGGGTTATCTGGACGCTGGGGCTGAGTTTAGGAACAGAGGGAGAAAATAGAGGGAGGACGATGACGCTCGTGTGTTAAAGTCTACCAGAGTATTGGTAATATAGCCATTTAAAATGTATTTTCTTTTTCGAGGCAGCTAGGAGCCGGAGATACACAGCCGTTCCTAGGAGGCTTAATTTAGGCTTTGTAGGAAAAACATCAAACGGCAGCTTACAGTAACACGCCGGAATACATTACACTTTTTAAATATCTTCTTTTGGAAACGTGCATTATTTCCCCCACCCCCTGCCCCGGGATCACTACCATGCCTCTCCCCAGACAAAGCAAGGACAAGCCCCATCCTTAAAAATTATCTGCCTTACAGATCACATTCCCAGGCATGTTCCCTGCTTTTTATTACCACGGATAACCTCTTAATGCTATCACAATTTTATACTTGTTAAGTGGACATCTTCCGTATATTTAACTGCAAACAAAGTGACTTCATTCTGGGGGGTGGGAGGAAGGAGAAATGCTTTGGGATTATTAGAAACATAAGTTTCTATCTTCTGTCACACCAGCCTATCAATTATTCAAAACCCTACTAAATTTAGATGTCTGCTCCTAAAACGTTGTTTGCACTCGTTCCCTGGGAAGATGGAGGTGGCTGATAATTTGGCTAAATTATGCGTTTGAGCCCAATGGTTACAAATGAAAGACTCGAATTCGGCAGATTTATTCGCTGCTGATGAAATTTCTCGGTGGCGACGATTCGGACCGACTCCTTCAGGGAGCAAATCAAGGGGTGAGGCGGTGCCTGCAGGTATTTACGTGGACCAAACCGCATCGTTACAGCTAATAAAGTGATGCATCAGTGGCTCTGTGGGAGGTTTTGCCGATCGGATAGAGACCGGCTACGGGCCTAAAGCAGCCCCCCAAGGTGCTTTGTGCCCCAGGTAGTCATTACCTGAGCGTAAAGACCAATACAGGAGAAATTATTGCTGTTATAAGATGAGCTGTGAAGGATGCAGGGTGGATGGCTCTGGGTCGGGCAGGGTGTAATGTGCTCGTCCCAAACCTGTGCTTCAAGCATCTCTGAAATGCTGGGGTGAGCAAAGCCCGGCTGCTGCGATGGTGTAAAATATCCCCCTTTCTCAGCGGTGTCAGGGTGTGATTGGCAGCAAGTCTCCACCGACCGTGGGCGTCCTCCCATGCACACCAGTCGCAGGACGCAAAGGGGGAGTTTTTGTAATTTTTTTTTCTTTTTTAAATAGATAGGGTCTGACAAATAACACCGCCTCTTTGCAAAGCCTCGTTAGCGGTGGTCTTTTGCAGCAGCAAACAAACCTCCGCTTGGTTTATCAGTGGCAGAACCTCCTTTCCTAGAGGAAATAATATTTTTGGTGAAGATAATTCGGCTGATATTGCAATAGCTCGAGGGAGCAAAAAGCTACAGACCTCGTGGCAGGCGTAGAGGCAGAGGCATGCTTCCAGCAGCCCTGTGCATAGGGCATCACCGACTGCTGCACTGGGAGGGTGCTGGGCATGAGAGCAAAGAAGAAGAGTTGAAAGAAATGCTGCTGACTATGAAAAAGATAAAAAAATAAAATAAAATCCATCCGGCAGAAACACCACCCTTTCTCTTGCAATGACAGTTGGTAATTGCCAAAACACAGACTGCCTGGGGGGGGGGGACGACGGACACACACACGAGGAATGTAAAAAATTTAATTTATAGTTAGAAACCAAAAGGTTTCAGGCAAACAGAAAGCAAATTGCACAAGCCCTTGTGTTGTTGTTCCCTGCCCCTGTGCTGCCTCTGAAGTTGCACTGCTAAGAAATGCATTCCCATTTTTACAACTCTGGCATACAGGCAGGCAAGTGGGAATGGGGAGGGAAAAAAAATTAAAAACACCACCACCAAAAAACCCAAAACAAAGGACGCACGAGCGCTTTCATTTATTTTGATAATCCTCCTCCTGCTCCAGAGCGTTTTGCTGTCTTTGTCAAAGTGAATGACAACAATTTGGCCAACTCTCTCTGAGCTGCACTCAACAGTGACAGGCAAATTATCAGAGGCCCTGCACTCCTTATTATCAGAGGAGAAGTCATCAGGAGGACGTGCGGAGGATCCCTCTCCCCTGTCACTATTTGTCAGTGGGACAAGGGCCACTGCTATGGGTAGCTGACAGGTAATTTCAACAATAACAATTACTCCTATTACTGGTGTCATAAACAATTCGCCCAAGGCATGACAATAGCAAAGCTTTATAATTCAATGCCATATAAATAAATGCCAGCAGGTAACAAGTAATTTAGCTCCAATCAGGCCTTGGCCCTGGCATTAATATTGTTATTGCAAGAAAATGGTAAATTGAAAAAATTCAATATGTTAATGAATTAAGAGGAGTTCAAAGGCTAAGGGAGGGGAGGAATGATCTGGGGAGGGGGGAAGGAAAAAAACAAAAGCAAAAGAGACAAAATCATGCTTTCAGAACCAGCACAATACTTGTGTTCGTACAACCTTATAACTAGTTTTTGATATAAAACGTGGTCTTGCTACGCTGCCTTTCAGGTCAGGGTAAAACGCATGCAGGAACGTGAATCCCATCCCTTGCCTCCACATACCACACTGCGAACAACGTGCATGAAAAAAAACCCACCTGAATTTAATGGCTTTATTATAAACAGAATTGTATTTGAAATGTTATGCAAGACATAGATTTAACAAAGGTTAAAGGGTTATTTGCAACTCCATTGCTTTATTGTCCACTTCTTGCATTCCTTTAATCTTTTTTAAACAAGCTCTGTTAAATCATTGATTCTTATTTATCAAGAAGAAGGACTTTATTGTACTTTTTTTCTCCCTAAATGCCCCTCATAGGCCACAACACCCCCCACCCTCCTATGAAAATGATGATCAGCAGCAAAGGAGCCAGAGTCCAATATCTGCAAGTCCAACTTCTTGATCAACCCAATTTGCAATTTTACTATTTGTCCAGCAAGACAATGTGGCATCAGGCTGACAGCAGTAAAAGAATTTGAAAATCTCTAATTAGGAGAGCTGCGGAGCAATTAACGCATGTCAAATTTCACTTCATCAAGTGCCACTCTAATTTTCCCACTAAAAATTAATGGATTTTTTTTTTTTTTGTATGTGTGTGTGTGTGTGTGTCCCCTCAAGGCAATGTTGATTCAAATCTGCTCAAGATGCAGCGTTGCACAGCTAAGCATCTTCTTGATTACAACCCGCCACACTTCTAACTGCTTTCATTCTCACTGCCACAGATACTTTGTCAACAGTCAAATTACGCCATGCTGATAACAATGCATAATGGTCTTCCTCAAAGGAGGCTCCTGTCATGGAGCAGCCTTTCATAAAAACCGACCGGTTTCTTCTTTGGGAAATAGATCTGGCTGAAAAAATTAAGTTTTTGTTGTTTCAGCATTGGTTGCAGTGTAATTTTTTTGTTGTTGGGTTTTTTTTTTTTCCTTCTCCCCCCCCCCCCCCTTCTCCCCCCTCTCTCTCTCTCTTGTGCTATAATTTATTTATTTTTGAGCTCATCTGAAATTATGGCAGGGAACTGTTTGAAGAGCTATACAGAATGGAAAATATTTATAGTCACTGTTTGCACGGGCTTTGCTTAACCACTTTGCTCCAAAACATTTTCAAGAGCAACATCCTCCTTCCAATACCACTCGTTTCTTTTTTTCTTTCTCTTTTTTTTTTTCTTTTAAGAAGGTGCAGGGCAGCATCCCGCACTCTTTGCATAAGCACAAGCCCCGTTGACGTCAATGGGAGTTTTGCCGGAGCAAGGGCCGCGCGCCTTGGCCCACTGCTATAAACACATTGGGACTTTCTCTTTTAATGGATGGTATTTAGATTCTGCACAGGGCTTGTTTAACATGCACGTTTGCCAGAGTCCTCAAACATCACGGGGCATGCAAGACAAATTGCCTTTTTGTCAGAGCAGCATGGAGGGCAGGAAAAAAGCACTGAGGTATCCCAGCTAGTTTTTACCTTCCACTCACTGCTCCCCGCGTTTTCTGGGAGATCAATAACAGCCAAAGCCAGAGGGTGTCATGGGGGAGGATTTTCAACAAATAGAAGTGGAATTAATAAAAATAACTTACTTCAAAGATATATTTTTTTTTTGCCTTTAAGTTTCAGAGTTTAAATATAGTTGTCTGCTCACAAACTTGGGGAGAAGGGGAATAGCGCACACAGCCCTGTCTGTGGCTGGCTTTATTGCTTCTAACCACCCCAATGATACAGGTAGGGCACGTACACCTTGGTGTGCGTGCGTCTGTGTATGCTATAAAACAAAGCCAAAACCACACGTTGCCTTTTATCTGAGCCATCTTTCCACCAATAACTTCTTTCTTGCCGCAGATAAATGACGGACGCTGCAGCGCCAGGTAATGTGGGCCCTGCTCCACCCGATACTTTCCTATTTCCTCCCCATTTATAGCTACCCCCTCCCCTCCAGGCATTAACATTTTGCAATTAACTCTCTACAGCATATTTAGAAATGTGAGATTTGGGGTATTTGGTTACTGAGGTCTGGATGTTCCCCTCTTTGTGTCCTCCAGCGAGGACGGAGAAACGAGTCTTCCCCTAACGACGCAGCCCGGTGCATGCACGGTCCTCGAGCATCCCCAGACCAACGGCACGGCAGCCACCGGGCCTGCAGGTTAATACACGTGTAAGTGCACTTTTTTTTTTTTCCTTTCATGCCCTTCCCTAAGCTTTAAAAATTATCATGCTGCTTTTAAACAAAGCAGAGATTATATACATTGCCTCAACACCCCCGCCCTGTTTTTTGGAGGGGTAGGGGGAGACACCAGAAAAATGCTGTCATAAAAATAATAGGCAGGGCCGTAAATTAAAGAAAGAAAGAAAGAAAAATGTGATTATATAACGCATCCTGCAGTAATCAATTTTACCTCCAATATCTGCTTTTGTTTTCAAAATGCTAAATAAACAATACATAATGCATCCCTCATCAGCCAAAACCATGAGGGCTCTGTGCTCAAATAACAGGAAACATATTCAATTTTCCTAACAGAAGACAGTTCATTAAGCTGTGCCACATCAAATAAAACTTTAATTTCTCCAGCATCAGAGTCGCAATGAAAGCAATTGAGGAAGATGAGCCATATGGTACTTCTATCAGCAAACACATATTGCTCATTCCCCCAAAGTTTTCTAATTCTGCTCCCCAGACCTGTGTAATATAGATAATGTGCTCTGAGCGCAGCAACCATGAGCTATCTGGTGTACACTTCTAATACTGTATTTAATGGGAAATAATGAATCATAAAAGCCTGCAGAAGACGGCTTTTGCTAACCTAAATCTCAGCTGTAATTTCATTGTTCTGTGCCTAAGATGCTGTTTGCCCTTTTCAAACAACAGCAGTTGAACATAATTATGCTGCTACAAACCTGGGCTGCAAAAAGAAAGCCTTCCTAATATAACCAAGTTTTCATTAACTCTTGAAATCCTGAGCTTGGGGCAACTGCGGGCTGCCAGCGAGCTGCCTGTCAGGTTTTAGGGTTCATTAAAGCACACGTATATCCCGATCTCTAGTGCGTAGCTCCACAAATTAAATTGATGACTCTCGCATCGGGCCAAAAATGCAACAGGAGAAGTCTATGAAAAATTAGGAAATCTGCTTGACATCGGGAAATCCGACACTTGTCTGCTCTAACATCTGTAAGTGCCAAAGCCGTATAACCTAGTAAGAGGGGGATTTTTTTTTTTTTTTAAAAAAGGTAAGTCTATTTTTCTTCTTCTTGCCAGATATAAAAATTGCGGTTAGTGCCTTGAGTAAAGGGCCCTCTAAACTTTACAGTGTTTATCCTCCGTTTATAAATCCTTAATGATCTATTTAATGATATCATAAGGTTAAAAGTTAAACAGTACTGTATTTTCTCTGCCTTTTTCTCCTCTGCCTTTTAGAAAGTAACCTGTGTACCTCTGAGAGAGGATCTGGGTTGTTTTCTGAAAAAGTCTATAGGTAAAGAGACATCCATACATTTACTCGGGAGGATTCAGAAAGGCAGGGACAAGAATATAAAGGTATTATTTTGACGTGACGAGCCCTGCTTGGAAAATGTCTTCGATTCATCCAAAGTAAGCCTCTTTCTTTCCTCCCCCCCCAAATACGGGGCTAATTTAAAACATTGTCTAGATATGCTACTTATACATATTGAAAACATATTTTAGTGGCTGTGTTTGTTTTGGCAATATATGAACCAAAAAAAACCCAATTAAATTAAAAAGAGCGACTTTTAAAAGTTAGAGATTGCCTTTTAAAAGCTTATTAAAATCAGCATGTTAGATGTCTGTCTTTGAATTAGCTCAGAGGCTTGATTGCTTTCATTAAAGCTGCCTGTTTGGGTGCTGCTTGGTGGATGTTCAAGGCTGGTTTTTTTTTTCCCCCTTGTCCCCCCCGCCCCGAGCTGCTTCTCACTACTTGTCAACTTGGATTTTCCCTCCAAATTTTGAAAGCAAAACTCAGATTTTTTTTTTTTTTTTTTTTTTTTTGAGCTAAGCGACGGCCACCCCCCCACCCCGGCAAAGCATCAAGACAAAAATCACCAGCGACCCGAGCCAGAGAGAGACCAACAGGTAAAAAAAAAAAATATTAAAAAATAGCCAAAAAAATAAGACACCCCCAAAACACCCACCCTGACCAAACCAAACCCCCCCAAAACCCCACCCCAAGCCACCAAAAAACCCCAAGCCATCACATCATTGCTCATAGCCCATGAATGCCTTAAAAACAAATGTTTAAACAGGTTTTTTTTGGTTTTTTTTCTTTTTTTTTTTTTTTTTGAGGCAGCGGCAGAAAACCTCTGCATGCTCCGATGGGTTACAATAACAATGCTCTATTGCAATGTAAAACAAGCTGGAGGAGAAAAAGGTGCTTTTTGTTACCATTTTATCAAAGCTGTTCATCTTCTAGCTGCAGGCAGCATTTTGCTGGAATTGCAGATATTTCTCTGTCCGGGCTCCTTTGTTTGTGCATCTCATTTGCATCTATTTATCTCCAGCTGAGGGTGCTTTCAGCTCATTAAGGCCTCCCCTCGCATTATTTCATAAGCCAGCTGCTAGGAGGGATTTCACCTGTGGTGACTGAGAAAAGAGGGGGGAAAAAACCCCAATTCTTCATGAAAAAAAACACCCCAAAAACCAACAAACCAACAAGCAAGGAAATCTTCTGACTCTCTTCCCCTATAAATGGGCACCATTTGTGTTAAACAGCCTCTTGTCATGATAGATGCCTCCTGGGGTCAGGGGGGAAAGTTGATTTGAAGGTCAGCAGTAAAACAACAGACAAACCAGACGCCAAACTGGTTCCTTAGCTGTCGGTGGGAGCAGCGGTACAACCAGGTCTTGAACCTTTTTCAACCTCTAATAAAACAGGGGAAGAATCTGAAGTGGAGCAACCAGGCCCCGGAGGAAAAAAAAAAACCCCACAAATAATATCAATATCGAGCAGCAACGGGAAACAACGGGGCAGCTCTCGGCGTTACGGGCACGCCGCTATTGTTTCAAGAGCCGGGGAATTAATTCCACTTATTTATTTAAGGCGTGTCAACTCGCTGCCTAAACCTGTTTCGGTGTCAAGATGAATAAAACTTTTATGGCTCATAAAATAGAGCCATTCATCTCAATGGTCTTTGTGGTGCCTGGGTTGGTTTTTTTTTCCCCTCTCCTCCTGGCAGGCTGAGCTGGGCCGAAATCTCGGCGTCCCGGTGCTACCAGCTCGCTCGTAGGAGCAAAGAAAATTTGGACGGGGCATCGCAAGCTCAACTTCTGGGTTTGATTACAGAGGGTAAACGTTAATTCATCATAATCACGTGCAACAACCGCCCCCCCCCACCCCCTTATCCCCATCCTAAAACCTACAATGAATTTACGTCATCTATATGGAGCTTTGGACCAACAGGTAATAAAATACAATAAAGCGCGCTTTTTATCAGGGAAAAAAAAATCCCATTAATTATAGTTCATGACTACTCTAAACCAAATGTTCAAATAGTAGTTGGAAATGATGCATAAAATCTCAGCATGTTCTGATAGGTTATAGAGTCAGTGGTTTATTGCAATGTAAAACAAGCCACAGGAAGAGAGGGTGGTTTTGTTTACCATTTTCATCAAAGCTGTTCATCATGTTGATATACTTATGCTATACCGTGACCCCTACATACGTTGCATTTCATTTATTTATTTTCCAGGTTGTTGCCACTTTTGCTGCCTTTGCCTTGGAGAAGTCGAGTAATTCTCCGGCCCCTTTGAAATATGTCTCGTCTGCACCAAATTTCTGCCGACAAACCAACCGATAGATATGGACGTAAGAAATATTTATTATCGTCGAGTAAGGTTTTCTTTTTACTTAATCTGAGGCAATTAGTACCTGAATAAACACAGACTAAGTAATCTACCTCCTCAAAAGGTAATTAGACTTGAAAAGAGCTGTTCAGCTCTACCCAAGGAAAGCACAGCTCTGATTAAAACGCTTTGGAGATTCACTTTCATCCCTATTCCCTTTTGCCCCGGAAAACCTTTTATAAAATCCCTATAACTTTTAATTTCTCCCCATGCCAAACCCGGGGGCTGCTCTCAGCCGTTGCCGCCCTCCCCCCTCCCCCCCAATCTTTAACCCCGCTTCTCATTTTTCTTTGCCTCTAATCTAATCGCTAATTCCTTGGCTTGGCCAAATAGTTAAAAATGTTAAGTGCTGCTCACAATTCCTGCTGCCTCCCCCTCGTATCTGTCTCTGTTTATGGAACGGGCCCTGGTTTCCTCCTGCTCTTGTTCAGCTGTAGGTCTGCAGGTCAGGAGACTGTAAATACACACAGCACTGCCCCAACCCATAAATCTGAGCAAAGGGCAGCCTTATATATTCAGATAAGGGATGCAAGGGAGGGCGGGGGGGAGAAAGAAAAAAAAAAAAGGAAAAAAAAAGGGAAGGAGAGAACAGGCAGACTCTGTGGCGAAGGAGAGACAAAACCCGAGGTGCCAGCAGGCGCTGGGGGTAAGCCCTGCGGGGAAGAGGGAGGGAAGCTCCTGCTACCTTGCAGCAGGATGTGCCGGCGACAGATGAATCTGAAATGTTCGCCCTTCTCCGACCCCTCCTTGTTTATATATAAATCATTACAAAATGCATTTTATTACCTTTGGGGCAACGAAATTAAACACGAGATTTCGATGGCTTTCTCTCCTCCAGACCTTTGTTGGTCTATTTTCTCTCCCCCCCCATTTTATTTCCAGCACCTCCGAAGCTTTCAAGGGAACAGTCCCCCCTGTTATTGCTTCTCAGTTCCAAGGTCTTAGAATAAATAACATTGTTATTACTCACTTCACCAATTTCCAAGAAGAAATATTGCTGCAGCAAATGCGAGCAGCACTAATATTTGCAAAGTGATAAATGGATTGTTACATACCTTCCCGTCTGTGTGGCCTCCAGCCATCCTCCGGCCGGCTACATCCCTCCTTGGGGTGGGAGGGAGGATGCCTTTGAACTTAGCAGGGTCCAGACACTTAGTGCCTTGCACGAGAGACTGCCCCCGGCCCCCTCCCTCACCCTCGGATGGAGAGATAATTTTTAATGGCAAGACCACGCCAGAGATGGTACCGGGACTGGGGAGAGCAGGAGCCACGTACCGGCGCCAAGCAGCCAAGCGAAGATGCTTTTGGCTGTCCTGCCCCTGTGGGCACAATAATTTGGTGGGTTTTGTTTGTGTTGGGTCCTGCAAGGAGAGGGGCGAGAGGCTCGGGACGAACCCGTGGCACGGCAGCTGCCCCGCTGCTGGTGCTGGCACAACTGTGCCGGTGCAGGGTACGACGTCGCCAGTGTCACAGCAAGAGCCACCTGCCCTTCTCCAGCTGCCAGCGATGTCAGAAGTGGACAGAAAAAGGCTTGCGGAGGAGAAAGAATATTTTTCAAATTCCCTCCACTCTGCCCCCAAAACATCCCCAGTGCCTGAATGGGAACTGCAGTGAATACCTGAGGTACCAGGGGTACAGATGCTTGGTGGGGTCAAAACTGGAAAGACCTATTCCCAACCGCCACCTCCCTCGCCGTTCACTAAATCTCATTAATTCACACGCAATTCTCGGCAAACTTTCTTAACCAAAGCTGAGGCTAGGGAGGTGCCGAGGTGGGGAGCAGTCTGCTGGCCCCCTCACCCCAAACCTGGTGGCTCACCGCATCATTTCTGAGCTTAAAAAGAGGTGGTAATCGGAAAATTGACACTGAATAATTAAAAAACAGTAAAATTGTGGATTTCCTTTTTTAAGCAGCTATTTTATCTAGCTCTAAGACATGGTTTGGGCTTCTCAATTTCGTTTAAAACAAAATTTCCAAATCAAATTATTCCTGGGATGGAAGTCATGGTGAAAAACACTCTGAATGGGTGGTAATTCAGACCCACAGAGAGTAACCTGCTGACATTTCTTTGACTGAGCCTGTTGCGTTTCCAGGCTGTGGTCCACAGGTTAGGGGCTGGGAGGGTTTGGTTGACTGGTTTGAATTCCTCGGCTGGGGCGAGTGCCTCCACCTGAGGTTATCCAGGCACCAGAGGTGATGTAAAAGCTTGTTCGTCCTGCACAGAGCAAAATTCAGATGCTCCGGGAGCATCATCCCCCTTCCCCTAGTGCTGGTGCGGCATCGTGGGTGCGGCTGGGGTACCACCAGGAGAAGGGGCTAAAGTATCCTCCATCACACCGCCCTCCCTGGCTTTTTCTTCTCTTACAGCCCCGGGAATGAGCTGAGCCCACACTTTACTTCTTAAAAGGCTGGCAGAGGTCCTAGGAGATACTCAGTGGTGCATGCAGGTCTCACGTGGAAGTTAAACACGGTGTTATCAGCATCTACGTGGTACCAGCTCGAGATGGGAGGAGGTGAAGGATGCGTGCAAAGGTTTCAGCAACCCTGGGTGAAGGTGTTGGCACAGTCTGGCAGTGCTGGTACATGGATAAGCCTGTGCCCAAGGGGATGGGGAAGGTGGTAGGCTGAAAGGCTGGGGCTATGTATTTGGCTGGGTTTTTTTCCTAAGGGGTACCTTGATCCATAAAAGAAAGAACTGAGAGCTAACTCATGGATCGCAGAAAGAAAAGCACCCAGAAACTGTGGGCAGAGGTACGAAAGGGTCAATCAGAGGAGGTGGCAAAAATACATCTGACAGTTTTTCCTCCTGACCGAGGTAAATACTATCATTTTTTTTTTATAAGATGAGAAAAATTGAAAGGAAGGCCTTAAGTTACATATAAGGATAGGGAGTCCTTTGGGATGGGCTCTTGTGCAAAATACATACAATTCAATAGTATTAATAAAAAGCGATAGTCTGTATTGGTTTCTAATCAAAGAATTAGTATACAAACCATCCCTAATACTCTCTCATAAAGGTATATGTGTGTATGTTTATACAGCTGAAAATATGCATGTAATTATATGTACATATATGTGTGTGTACATATATACATACACACATGTACATGTATACATATGTGTATGCACGGGTACACATACACATATGTATATATAGTTGATGCCTATTTAGAGCTGTACAAATGTACACACATTAATATGCACACATGTGCATACAAGTACACATATGTACACAAATGTAGACGTACATACATGTACACACCATACACACACGCACACCTAAAAACCCAGCTTGCCACAAGTGACAAATAACAAGGGCTGCAAAATTATTTAAAGAAAAAAGTGATGAAAGCAGGTGAGAGCTGGGGCAGTGGTGTTGTGGGGAGCTGCCTGTTGTTTGGAAGCATCCAGAAAGCTCCCTAAACATTTACCAGCACCTTTCCTAAGTCCAGGAGTGGGGCTGGCGATGCCTCAAGACCATGTTTTCTTGCACGATTCCTGCCAGGCAGGAAACCCTGTGAGAGCAGCGTTTCTTGTGCTGCTCTGCTTCCAGCCTCAGGAAGCACACAGGTAAGAAGAAAAAATGAAAATAATTGAATATATACCAAACATCTACATTTGTATAAACAGCAAGCTTCGAAAGGGGAAAAAAAAATCAGGTCTTCATTTTTTATTATTTCTTTTCCTCAAGCCTCAAAAAAAAAAAAAAAGTCAAGGCAGTTCTTATTTTATCCAGACCAGTTCATAAATCCCAAGTCATAAATCCACATGATATCCCAGGCTGCTGGATTTTGCATTTGGAGCTCTGAAAGACTGATAGCTGAAAGATTTATAAAATCCCAGGTAGCCAGAGTGCTCCCTATTGGCTCCACATCTGAGGGGTCCCCGTGTCCTGCTTAGCCCAGTGAGCTGGATGTATGGGATATATTGTGCTCAGGCAGCAGGCCCCCCCATTTCCTATTTTAAGGCATGACGAGGGCTAAAATTTGGTCGTTTGGGGTGGCCGGGCCCCATTTAGGGACTTTTCTGCACAGGCATGGGGACAGCCACAAGCTGGGGATGCTAGGAGCCTGCTGCCGCCTCCTGCAAAATTGTACCATGGGCTATGTTCTAGATGTATGATTTAGCTTGAGCGGGAGACCTGACCATAAACAGTAGAATTGTTTCAGCTATATTGAATATACGTTTAATTTTTTTCTTTGCAACATCATTTAATAGGAGTGACTGTTCAGTAAGAATGGGTCAGAAGATCATGATACTTAGAGGGGAACAGGACCGGCCCCTTAGCAAGAAAATGGAAGCGGATTTTCCCTCGGTCGAAGTACATGCTGCCAACAATTCTCAGCAAAGCAGCATGTTCACGTTCCCCAAAGAGCACTGAAGCATTTTTTTTTCTTTTCCATAGGTTCAGTGGATGTTGTATGTGAGCCCAGGGGACAAGAGTCCCCCAAAACAGACCCTCTGAAGAGTGACATGTACTGTTTGTCTCCATCCATAAGATACTGAAAACACCCTTAAAGCCTTCCCTCCGTTGCTTTCCTCTATCCTTCCTCGATGACCTTATTCGAGCCTAATATTTTTCTCCAGACTTGCAATGACAGACATTTTTAATATGTTTCTGTTGCATTAATAAAAAGATATATATATATATAAACCCCTCTTCTGCAGTTACAAGAGTTCCTTTACAGCTGTAAGGTTATTAACTAACATCTTTGTTACTGAGAAATGAAATTATTTGCTTTATATTTCAGATATTTATATTCATGGGTCTGAAGCCATTGAAGTCCATGTGGAAAAATCCTCCTTCACCCTCCCAGGGAAGGACAGTGGAATCAACCTGAGGTCAGCTCTGCCTGTTTGGAGTTTTATTAGAAGCACATCGTCCAGCTATATTTAGATTATTTTTATGATTTTTTTGTTGTTTGTCTGCTTGTATTAGTGGAAATTAAAGCATTGCAAGGGTTTATGCTTCCTGTGTGCTGCGAGCATCTCTGCCTTTGACCAGCCACCTTAAGCAAGCATCGCAAGCGGCTTGGCTTGCACGCCACAGATAACTGCTGGCCTCCAGCACGCCTTCTCCCCATCAAAATCCCCGGGTTCATTAGAAACAGTTACTCATTTAAGAGGTCAAACTAAACTAGACACAAACAGACCGAAGCATTTACACGAGGACTATGTCAGACTCATGGCAGGAGAGGGTGTTTTTTCCTGGTTATTCTTGAAATCCAAAGTTTTCCCAAGCCTGTTAGTGGCTCTCACGAGGTATCCTTCCCCTTTGCAAGCAGAACATATTTCTTTTTAAACCTCAAACTCCCATGGACTGTAGTTATGCCATATTCCATCTTTTCTTCCTGCTTCCTTACTCTTTATCCCTCTTTCAGCTGGGTTGGAGTCATCCTGAGCTCCGAGCTGTTGAGCGCAAGGCGGCGCGGCTGGGGATGGGGTTCGGAAGGGCTGCCCGGACCGGTCACTGCCCAACCCACCCAGGATCTGGTCATTTAAACTAGCCTGGCTCTGCAGGCTGGTTTGGACAGGCCAGGTAGCCCCTGTCCTGCTGCAGGAGGGTGAATTTGCTCTGCTTTGCCTCTTAGGCATTTCTAGCATCTTCAGCGTTTCTAGCATCATCGTTTTGGGAGCTTTGCTTTTCTGTACATGCCCAAGTCCCCGACTTTATCGGTGCCATTCATCTTGAAATGCTAAGGTGGGCTTTGCTGGTTGTTCATCAGGGAGACCGGGCTGAAATTAATCCCCCGGTGCAGAAGAGCTACAGGATCAGGGTGAAGGGCAAACGCTCACTCATGTCTATTGATCACCCCTTTCCCTTACATTTCCACTTGTGGCATGTTTGGAAGCAGAAGGAGATTTCTTTCTCTTTCCAAATGGAGACTTGGGATGCAGAATCTGACCAAACATTAATTTTTGCAGTTTTAAATGTGCAAGTCATCTTAAAGTTTCCTTTTATTAAAAGCATCCACAGAAGTTCTTTTCTTCCCACTTTTCTTCTAATTCTGTTACCATTTCACTAATTAAAAATGCTGTACAAGGACTAGTATCGAGCTATAGAAATGAAAGGTCAATTCATGAACAACACTTCATTTGTAAATAATACGGCTCTGTAATCAATTATCTCATTTTCACAGAAGACATATTAATCTAAAAGCAAAGGATGGAGACATTTAGAGGATGTACAGAGGGGATCTTTAAATGTTAAATGTTCTTTAACATGTGCTAAATAAAGGGTTTGGCAAAGTGAAAATGTAGTGCACAGCACTGACACTCCAGGGAGAGTCTTTAGGTCAAGTGATTTGTACCTTCAAAATAGTTCTCCATAGCACTGTAAAGCCTCTCCGTTGGTAGCAGCGAGATGGGTTAGCGTTATTTAGGATGATAACTGTAGCAGGGAAAATACTGCAAAAAGAAAAAAAAAAGGTCATCTGCAAAAAAACCAGTGCATATTTTAATAGATGAATCAGCTCTCTTTGCACTGTTATTTGCTTTCCATGAGCACTGGGAAGTGAGTTTTCCTACCCCCTCCTTCTCCATAAAAACAGGCTCCTGGGCTGCAGGCTGGAGCTCAGACATGCTCGTGTGAGAAGCTGCACGGCCAAGTGCCCTCGGTTCCGTGCCTCGGCACAGGCAGGGGAATGCCGCTCTGGGTAACACAGCGTCCCGCCGGAGCCCACGCAGGATTGTTCCCTCTTCCACAGGTCACAGTGGGAATCCACATAAGGATTTAAAAATATAATGTTTCCTGGGTGTTGTAGATCTCGTGCATGACTTATAAACATCATTAGAAGAAATTACAAGAAAATGCATTCCCTGACCTAAAAGCAGCTCAGGATTTCATTGCACTCCCATCAAATGATAAGGAAAGGCTCTTGCTAGCTCTGCTGGGAGCTCGGTTACCTTGCATGCTTGTTTACCAACTTTGACAACATAGAGATGGTAGAAAGGGAGGGGGGATGGATGTAATTTCATTTTCATTTTTTGCCTGTTTGCATTGGATTTGCTGTACGTCAGTCCCACACTCACCCCAGATTTCCAACTTCAAAATTTCTATCTAATATATGTTGGAGCTTAAGCGAAAAAAAACCCCCACTCTCCCCACCCCCAGTTCCCACCATTCGGCTGATCTCATCCCATCCCCTGCCTTGCCCTCCCCTGTCCATCGCTGGGTGGGAGGAGTGCGGAGCAGGGCCAGTGGGGAGAGCCCCACCAATGCGAGCCCTTGGGCTAGGGGAGGGTCTCCCTCCCGCTCCCCTCTGCCACAGTCCCCTATCCCCTGCTCCCACACCTCCCGCCGGCTAAATCCATTGCCTAGGCCAGGAGAAAGCTAAAAAAAATAAAAAAAAATAAAAAGAAAAAGGAAAAAAAAGAAAAAAAAAACACAACAAAAATGTTTTTCAGCAGGCGTCCCAAGCCAAACCAGCTCCTGGGGGGCTGGTGAGTGCCCTCCCACGGAGGGAGCATGGGGAGGAGATGCCCCTCTTGGCATCGGTGAGGCTTAAGGTTGGCTCCAACGTTTTGCCTCACTCCACTCTGTAGTCTCATTTTTTCACAAACAGAAATACAGCCTTGCAACAGGATAATTGAGCAAGGCACCATCCCAGCTCCCTCCCAGCCGGCCAGGGGGACCGGAGCAAAGAGCCGAGACAGCCACCACCACCAGCATGAAGGAGGTGAGGGCAAGGGGGCTTGCTTGCCCTCTCTCCGCTGGCTGACACCATGGGTAAATTGCCTGCAATGGCAAAATCCTTGCGAAAATCTTTTTTGGCTCATGTGGCAGGAGATCTGGTTATGAGATTGGCATTGCCGAAGGAATGGCGGGCCGGCGAGGCGGCGAGCCAGGAGCCCTGTCTGCATCACAGCGGATATGGCGGTTAAGCGTGAAGGTATCCACCTCTTTAAAAACAAAACTTAGGTTAGGATTAAGAAAAAAAAAAGACCCCCGGAGTGATTCCCAAGGTAAACCTAAATATTTCCAGGTTTGCTCACCCCCTGCTCAACCCAGAGGGCCTTTCAAAGCACTCCGCAAGCCTCCGTGCCAAAATAAATGTTACTTTACCATCAAGTAGGCAGAAGAATGAAAGCCGTAAGATGTGTGAGTGAGAAAAAAAGAGCCCAAACAGGAAAACCCCTTTCTTCTGATTTTAAAGTCCTGGATGATCAAGGCTGTTCTGCTCACTCTGATGTAATCAGTTTGCAGATACCCAAATACATGTCCAGCCATGGAAAGTGCTCTCCCTTTGATTCCAGCAAAATCCTTTCTAATTCTCTTTAAATGTTCCAAGGCTTTTTGAAACGATTGCTATCAATGCCAACCAAATGCTTTAGATCTCTCTCTTTTTTTTTTTTTGCCTGTCTTTAAATACTTGCCTTATTTTTATGCAGCCCAGTTACTGCTGTACATGGAAAAAGTATCTAGAAAAAGAGATCTGGTTTGCTTTAGCCTTTATACCAAATAGAGTTAGACACTTTAACCTTCTTTGTATTTACTTAGTTGCTTTAATATGATTTCTGTAACCCCTATACTTTCTTTTTTTCCATATAACTTATTAAATATTTATAATACAGTAGCCCATACACATCACATAGGTCAGGCTTTTATTACATTAGGCTCACCATAGCCATCTAGTAAATCATAAGTCACGTCCCCCCCTAAAAGTTAAAAAAACAGGATTGTTCAGGTGAGCACAGCCCGAGTTTGTGAGAGACCGGCTTAAAAAAAGCTAAGCTGGTTAAAACAATAGATAGACTTGTTTAACCAGAAAATAATAGATCCCCTAAGGCAATAGATCTGCAGCGTTTACCATGGGTAGGAACACTGCTGGATGGTCTGTTATTCTGTCTGTGCTCTTCAGTGCACCCAGCTCTGAGGTGGGTACGTGACCATCATTCAGAGCATTTTTCCATTTCTGTGATCCATCTTCCAGCCCAGCTTTAAACAGGCCATGAGATGAGATCTTCACGTCCTCTCCAAATCTGTGAGATTAAAGGAGAGCAAGATTCAGGGCAGCTTTCAGGCTTTGGGGTACGTTATTCCTCTTTATTTTTACAAATTTTTTTAATTTTTTTTTTTTTTTTCTGAACCAGTAGGTCAGGATTCTTTCACATTTTCCTGGAAACTGTTTTTCTCCCTTAATTTCAAGATGCCACGAGCAGAATCTAGAGGAAAAAACACCAACAGACATGTGACTTGTAAGAAAGCCCTGATGTCTGCCATGCATTTGGGCATTCCATCTTGCAGTTAGCCATAAAATTTTACAGGTAAGTAAAACATTGAGTGAACAGATTTATTTTTTTTCCCAGCCATTTTATTCAATGCCTTTTGGATCTCACCAGCTTTCATTGCAAGTCAATGCTGCTTCTTCACCCTGTACACTGTTTGAAAGAATGGTGTCCCAAACAGGACTGAGGGGACGAAGACTCCTCCATACCATGCCCCACCACCACACCTGCGTCTGATATAGGGACATGAGCAATATGACCCAGTGCAGCAGCCAAGGGCTGTGGGTGCTGGTGACCCTGCTCATGCCAACAGCTCCTGCAGCGGCGAGGATGGTGCCACTCTTTCTTCCATGGCCATGTCTCCATTGAGTCCATCCCCTTGCAGAGCCACGGCCATGCCCCATTCACCCCATCCTGGCATGACATGGAAAAAAACCCAAGTCCCCAGCCAAGTCCACCCCACCTCAGTGGGGCTGCCTCAAGCGAGGGTGAGATCGCCAGCGCCTGATCCCTTCTGTCCTCGGGCAGGTTTGCACAGATGTGCGCCGGGTTCCCAGCCCTGGTGTCAAGTTTAGAGAAAAAAAACCCCACCTCTTCCAAGCTTCCTTCCCAATGGGATCATTTTTGCCACTAATATTCCTTCATGCACTATCTGTTATGCCGTTATTAAAGCACAGCTTGCCAACAACTGGGGAAGAAATACGCTCCCCACACTCTGATGCTTCCTCTGCCTGGCTCGGGAGCAGGAACCAGGCAGCTGGGGCTGAGGGTGGCTGCCTCTCGCCTGCCTTCCTCCAGATAAACTTTCCCTGTAGAATGAAAAACGGTCACGTGTGTTTCAGCAGACCATAAAAACCCCGTTTGAAAACTTTTCAAGCCTTTTCCAAGACTTCAGACCACATTGCCATATGGTTCGGTGGCATATGGTTTAATGCACACTATGCTGCTGTTCCTGCACCGCCGCTGCCCTCCCCTTCCATGATGGGACTGGCAATGCTGCAGGGATGTATTTGCTATAGGATCCTCCTTAACATCTCCTTGCACTTTCTCCAGTCATTCGCCATTGCATTTCACTCGTGGTTACGCTCCCAACAAGCTGGTGGACGCTGCCTGCATCTCTAGGGACAGGCAGCTCAGTACACACAGAAACAAGTGTCCTCGCCCCCACCCTAACACGCACACTTGTTTTCTCCTCCTTGTCCAAAACTTCCACAGGAAGCATTTCAAAGCAAACAAAATGCATACTCTGCTTCAGCTGGAAAGTTTTGCTTCATTTCTTTGTTGTGAACTAAAACTTTTTGGATATTTGATTTTTTCCTCCTCTTTCTTCACGCTCTCAACACCACTTGGAGTGCTAGAATGAGACACATTCATGTTTTGGGTTTTTTTTTTTAACTTCTTTTATCTTTTAAACTCCTGTTCCTCTCCTCCCTCACTCTCCTTCCTTTCCCTAGCTCCCTTAATTTTACCCTGCCTTTCCCACTCTTGAAAAAAACATATATGAAACTATATGAAACTCTACAATTGCCTCTCTGTGTGGTTTCAAAAATAAAACCAGGACTAATTGAAAAAGATGGTGAAACACTTCATTTGGGAGGAAGGCAGGAGGAAGTCTTCTTTTTCTCCTCTTGCAAGGTCTCACTTGGCTATAGGGTTGGCTATAGGGGTTTTTTTGCTTTCCCGGTTCATTTTCAGAGTTAATGCTGGTATTTAAACACACTGGGTTGAGTGTCCAAGGTATCCCTGCTCCAGTTTCATGATTTAGGCTGCAAAGCATCGGGGCTCAGCCGCACTGAGGTCCTCCAGGACCACAGCTGGCACGAAAGCCCATCTCACAATGTCACCTGTGTGGCCCAGGCAACACGGAAGTGCCAGTATACATTATACAGCGCAGGTATACATAGACATAGACAAACCGCCTGTTAAGTATCTCCATCTGCCCTCAGTTTCTGCAGTTCATCTGCTACAGGTGTCAAAGCGGGAGCAGGTTTTGAATGGGGGGATTTAAAGAGGAGAAGAGCAATAGCTTCATAGATCCAGCTGGCTTTTTAATGTTTTTTTTATGGCAGCGATGGTTTTTGCCCGGGGGCTGCAGAAATGCTTGAAGGAAAGACTGTCCAGCTGTGGGGTCCAGCCCAAGCGGTGCCTTCCCTCCATGCTTCCTGTGCTGGAGATATGGCCAAGCGGGTGACAAACACTTTGGTGCCCACTGCAAGGTCGAGGCATGATTTAGGAGCTGAGTCATGGCCCTGCAGCAGAAAGCATCCTCGCACATGGTGATACATCATCAGCCTGGTGCCTCCTTCCACGTGGCCTGGAAGCTGCGGGTGGCCATTTCTTTTGTTTTTTTCTTTTAACTAGTCAGGTGAAAACCAGCAAGAATATAATATTCATCCAAGCTGTCTGTGCAAATGTTTAGCTTTAAAAAAAAAAACCCAAAAATTGGCCTGAAAAAGAGATGCTTTTTTGGGCTGTTCTAGGCTACTCTTATCTTTCGAAAAGGTACTCTTCTCTGTGGTCTGCTTTTAATGCAGATTTTTGTTTAACTGGAATACCAAGTCTCTGCTCAAAGATGATTCTGGCGGAAAAGTTCTGGCCTGCACCTGGCAGCAGAGGCTGTCACTGGGAGAGCACCTGCGCAACACGTCTTTGGACACCAAAAAGCCAAGAGGATGCTGCCGGACTGTCATTGCTTCCGTATCGCACACCTTTCCCCAAACCATGCCATGATGTCATGGGTGAATCTATGCTAGCCTTGAAAAAAGAGTGTCCTTGTTTGGTTTTTTTTTCAGTTTCATCAGCTAACGTCTGTAATGTCATGCAGAAATTGCAGACCACGGCCCAGCTTCCCATGTTTTTGCTGTGAGCTGCCCAAACGCTGCACGCAAACAGCCCGCGAGAATACAAGAAGTTTATACCCAAGGTGCTCAATCGAACACAATATTGATCTGAGAGAAACCTGTGCTTTGCAAGTGCAACTGTTCAGTTAAGTAACCTATGCAGATGTAAAGAAGATGGGGCAGCCACACTGAAAAAGAATGAAGATTATGAGCTTTAATAACAACAACAACAACCAGGAATCCTCATCAACAGGACATCAAGGTGAAATGACGCTGGACAAGTCTAGTCTACTAGACAATCTCTAGTCTAGATTGTCTTTTGGGCAAGATTTCTATTGAAGTTAAGGGTGAAATCTGCCTGCCCTGTCCAAGCCATATGACAGTTTTATTTAGGAAGATGCCTCTGACTGTGCCTTGGGTGGCCTGGAGCACCGTGGGTGTCAGCGAGATGTCAGCAATGTTCATGGGACAGGGCCTGAGGCTGGGATGTGCCATGGGGGAGGTGGGTGGGCAGCAGGGAGGATGGTCACGAAGCTCTTGGAGGAGCGAGAAAGATGCTCAGCTGGCTTCAGCACGTTTGCTCCAGCCAAGGAATACTGCAATGGCAGTACTTCAGGTAATCAGCAATGGGAAAAACCCAGAAACCAAAAATTCATGTTGAAAGACAAGCAGGACATCACGATTTCTCCCACCTTCCCCTTACTGGTCATGGAAAGCTGCTAAGCAGGCGGCTATGTCCCAGAGCTCTCCTTCTCCTCTCATAATGAATACACTTTTTTTGCACTTGTATAAAACCAGTACTTCAGCAGGCAAATCACAAGCTGAAGGTAAAACTAATAAGAAGACATTAAAATAAAAGACCTTCCAAGGTTGTGTCTCACAGGTTAAGTAGGACTTATTGATACACTCATGTCCCACACATGAACCTTGTTGCTCATGTTTTGCAACAACATCCAAATGCCATATATGTGAAGCTTTCCTGCCTCTTTTCCTCCTCCCTTTTTCTTCCCCCCATCTTTTTAAAATAATTTTGTTTGGTTTGGGGAAGAGGGAAGATGGGCAATCTTCCACTGAAATCCCCATTGACGGTCACGACATGTGGTCGTGACAGTAGAGCTCCCTCCTGCAGGCTTGTGGCCCCATTGCATGTCCCAGGATTGAGACCAACGGGAACTTCTGGACCTTATTTGCCTCCAGCTTTTTGCTGCAACAGGTCATCAGCATGTTACCCCGCTCACGGGTAATATATGGCGCTGCGCTTGAACCTGACTGGAGCACAGATTTCCACACAAAGAATAAACAGGCACTCTCTGTTTTCAAAACCTTCAGAAGAGGCAGCTTCTATGGGCTGAATGTCTCTTTATTTTCCACATACCAATCTCCCCTTGCTTTCATGCTGCTAATGTACTTTCCTCTTCTACCTTATGCACTCCCACTAAAAAAATGATAATAAGAGGGTCTATATGGGTAATGCATGACTCCTTTAAAATTTATCAGATCTGAGTTTAAAAAAAAGCCTTTTTTTCCCTACTAAAAGGGGATTTTTATACCCAAAGACACAAAGGTAATACTTACTGCATTGTAGCTTCAATCTTTTTTTTTTTTTACCCAACAATGGTGAAAAGATGTGATTTTTACAAGCGAATAGGAGGAAAAAGCCTGAACACACCCTGGGAACATGTTTAAGAAGTTGATTTATGTTTCATGCTGAGCCTTACACCTGCAGTTCAAGCAAAACTCAACTTTGCCGCCCCACAGAGTCTAGTTTATTAGGTATCAAGGAGTCACAAGAAGCCATGTAATTAAAACTGTAATTAACTGGAAAAGGAAAGTGCCACCTGAGTTTTGAGAGGCTGTCAATTTTATTTCCATTACAGCTCTCCTTCTGCTTCTTTTGTCTATAGGGTGGGTTTTTTCCCCCATCTTGATAAGGAAAAACAAAATTGGTTTGTTTTTTTCTTTCTTTCTTTTCATTAACTAAAGAAGCCACCAAATTCTCTTATGTCTTTACTTTCAGGAAAAAAATCAAGCCACTTAGTTTTGAGCTCAGACGTGGGTTTCTTGTGGCGGCATTTGCAGCCCTGTTTGCCAACAGGTGTCAAGTGTGGTCCAGGCAGAAAAAAACCCCTAACATGTCCTACCGATGAAGGGTCAGCTGAGTTCAAAGCCCATTTTAACAAAACATAATCAATGCCCTTTAAAAAGGGGATCGGCGGTGCCTTGTTAAAATGCATGACCTTGCTGCAGCGGGCAAGCAAAGCGCCAGGCGTCCCTGGATCCCGCACGTCTCTCCGAAGGCTGCCGGGTCCTGCTGGAGACCACCGCGGTATTTCTGCGGGCAGGACAAGGCCACACGCAGCAAGACAAAAACACGCCTGGGAGAAATACGAGGCAACGTGATGAACCTTGTCAACCAGAGAAATTAAAAGCAAAAAGGGGCCTGATCCCCTGGCAAAAAAAATAAATCTCCTGAAGATTTGGGTGCGACATGCTGCCAGCCCCGTCCCCTCTCTGCCTCCTGCATCCACCAGGAGCAAATTCCCAGGGGATCAGAAGGAGGTGCCAGAATAAAGAGAAAATTATTTAATAATGTTTAAAGAAGCAAAGACTTAGGTAAACTTGATGCAGGGAAGAACGTCATAGTAAAATATAGTTAAAGAGTAATTACCCAAAAGGGTAAAATGATGCGAACAAAGATAGGATCTATCTTAGAGATCATTACAAGGAAGATTTATGAATATATATAAATTTTTGTAGAGGAGATGTTTGTCTTAGACGGGTGTATGAAAGGGGGGATTGACATTCTTCCTTCTCCATTTAACAGGTGACAAAAACCCATCAAGTGAAGTACCAGCCTTGAGAAGGGAAGTTATTATCGTAAAAAGCAATTTTCCTTTGGTGCCGTTCCGATAGGCTCGGGGTCTTTTTCCTCAGCCTTAATCATTTGTAGCCTGTCCTCTCCCGAAATAGCCCCAGCTTGCAAGGCACAGGTCTCAGGACCCTCTGGGTTTGCAGGCAGATCTCGATCAGCGCTAATTTGGGGAAGTGAGCCAGAGGTACCCACAGCAGATGACACACAGGGCTCAGCTTCTTATTCAGCTACAAGTCAGCAGGGGCACCCCCTGACCATCTGTGGTCTATAAATTACAGTAACACCGGCACACACTGCTTGTAAATCACCAGTGAACAGGCTTTACCTTATGACACACTACATGAACCCTGTTGGATATTCCAATAAACTCTCATAAACCATCCGATATCAACTCTGGATTATGTTTCTTTGGGGGGCAGGAGAAAAACCTGGACTTTTCTGCACTTGCACAAACTTCTTATGGGTAAAATGAAGATGTGGCCTGATCTGTGTTGTGTGTTTATGTACCATGTTTTCTTATGAAAGAGAATTTTCCCGCCTGCCATCATTATTACCATGTATATTTCACTTTCCAAGAGTGCATCGGCCTTGAGGTAAATAGGGTCACTGCTCTCCTGAAAAAGAAAGACACCACTCATTTGAAAAATGCAATTTAACGTGAGCCTGCATGACCTGTCCTCCATCCTTGCTGCACCAAGCACAGGCCCATAACAGGAGAGGCTCACCCATGTCCTTCGTTTTTGGAGGAGCAGACCCAATCCATGATATCAAGCCAGCCATACCCTCTACAAAGTGAAAAATACACCACTATTTCTCACCACCTCTGCATCCCGAGGGCTAAAGCTGAGGCTTGCCGTCTCTAGGAGGGCAGAGCATCCCATAAGAGCTCCTCACTTGCTTCTTTCTCCCTGCGAAGTGGCTCTTTTACCCCAGTCTAGTAACAGGGTGGAAGGCTCTGTGGTCTGACACACCATCAAACCCCCAGGAGCTGCACTCCTGCCACCCAGCTTGGTTTGGATAGCTCTTACCTCCCATGATGTTTCATGGAGGCCACGTCTGCAAGGACATACTACAAGCAGAAGTCTCGGCACGTGGCCGTGTGCTCCTCAGTACCTGGCTGGTTGGGGCCACAGACGCTGCTCTGCTGAGAAACCTGGCACTTGACTTCAAGTTTTTTCCTGAGACCTGTCAAAGGACCGCTTTTGATAATTATATTAGTAAGGCCTGTGTCTAGCCTGTCATCTGGGCAAAAAAACCCTGCAAAATAAGTTATTCAGATTGTGTGGAATATGCCAAGCAAACAATCTGATAAAAGTTATTTGACCAGCTTTTTTGCTGACCATGAACAAATGTGGGCTGTAGCTTAGACAGCCAGCAACGGCTGCGTCACGACTCCTTGGCACGTTCCTTAATTGAATTTGAAATCCCAACCCCTCTCAGGAGGCGGTGGGAGCCTTGCAGTCATCTTACTCACGCATAGCATAAGTTCCTAAGGCAACATTATTTTTATCTGGGTTTCTTAAGGCTATAGGGGCTGGCTTTTCATCACGCTCTGCATGGATGTACGGGTGTGTGGGCGCACGCCTGCGTCAAACACATGCTTTTAAACCTATTTGACTGCAGGGTGGCTGCAGTCAAACTGGACAGATGTTCCCACCTCATGGAGACAGGGAACCGAGGCAACCATGGCTGCCTCCCACGATGACAATGGGATGAACTCAACTGTCTGTAGACATCAGAGAATCCACATCTGCAAGAGGAATCCAAGGGAAAATACCCTCCACTGCTCCCTCCGGTCGTGAGCGTCCAGCTAATTAATACTCATTAATACTGCTCTTTTTTTTTTTTAATTACAGCACAGCTTCCAGGCTCCAGCCAAAATTGAGGCTTCCTTGCCTAAGAGATACACACCAGACAACATCAAGTCTAACCAGAAAAAACAGGTAAAAGCAGTGAGTATGTTCTCTGGAGATACCAGGACCACAGCACTGCATGATCCCAGTGTTACCCAGCAAGACTGCACCTGACTGGAACACTTCGAACAGTCTCAGGAGCAATTTTTGACTCACCAGAAATGCACATTCCAAGCATTTATTGAATCTAGGTTGAGCCTGTCTAGTTAGTTTAGTTTCAGAAAAAATGGTGAATAAAATGAAGTTGATTTTTTAATCTATTTTACTCAGGGGAAAAAACCCTATTTGAATGTTACTTCAAATTTTCCTGGGGAAAAAAGGGTGGTTTAAATTTTAAACATAACTAATACACATCAGCTCAGACAAACACCCTATAATTTTTGGGCAGGGAATTTTTGCTTCGTAAACTTTTTAAATTGGAGGTAACGTACAAGGAGCATCTTTGCAGCGCTTTTCCATCCATCGAGTGAACCAAAATCCCTGCTTTTCACAGCAAGGCAGTGGGAAGCCCCAGATCAGGTCTGGGCATCGCAACACCGAGGCTCCTCCGAGCTCACCCATGAAGATCACCCCACCTCCCAGCCGTTCAACCTCCTCCTCTACCTTTCCACTGCCATCTCCATCCACCCCTTTCTGTGCTCTCCGACAAGAAGTGATAGCGCTATTTCTGGTTTTTAACAAGATTTGGAAAGCGTTCAAGTGCCTGACTAAGTGGTTGGAAACAAGGAAGCAGAAGGATGTTTTGGCATCTTGCAATGTGTGCATGAAGAGCATAGACACAAACACATTGAACGCACATACTGTAAAACAAGATTACAAGGAGAGTACGAACTAATAAAAGCCTATTAAAACATCATGGATGCTATTGCTGCTCGCATGCATGCCTACATATTAAAATAACAAATATTTCACATGAATGTGCAGTTTGAACATGACTGATCACAGATATAACTTTCAGCAACCTTTAAATACATAATGCCATCCTGTAATTAATGTAGCCTATCCTGAAATTTGAGGGATTTATTGATACTGGCAGAAACATTTGCAAATAACTTGGGGAAGTTCATGACATACCTTCTATCTCAAGGGATTTCGTTCATTTTTTCCCTTTTTTTCCAGCTACCATCAATAAATTCATTCAGAGCCCTTACCATACGATGACAAATGCAGTTGGAAATCCTCAATAGAAAGTTTGAAGAAAGTATCAACATGGAGAAAGAGCCTCGTTGTGTTTTTATTTGTTTTGTTCTCTTTCACTTACAGCAAAATACATATAACCATGTCCGAGGGGATTGCTTCTGAGGTCTGCAGTGAAAAAAAAAGCAAAAGCAGGCCATAGGCAAAGCAAGCTGCTAAAGGTTTTTACCCAAATTCCTCAGGAAAAAAAACACGGCCAACATGATGGCAGCACGGCTGCCAGCACTGACATGTTATGTATCAGTACAGACCAGGAACACACATATGGAGAGGTTACGTCTTTTATAAGGCCAACTGATATAGTTGGGGAAAAAAATGTGTCAGCACAGCTCTTTCCTGGAGGAATTAAGATGTCAACACCTCCAGCTTGGGGAAGGTGCTCGTTTGTTGGGTGGCCAAGGAAGAAGAGATGAATCCCAACATTGTGGTTCAGGTTCTTTGCTTTCTACAATCACTACAATTACGAAACTTGGCCATGACACCTATTTAAAATTTATGCACTCATGAGGACAAGAAATATCCCCTCATTTTGCTAGGAGAGGTCTGCACAGTGCCAGCACATGGTCGCAGCATCCGGAGCATCAGATGGCAGATTATTTTGCTGTTACCGAGCTGCATCTAAGTAGGTTAGTGGAGCGGACTGGCACACGTTCCCCCTCGTTTGATCTTCACGTTCCTGCATGGTTTCTTCCTCTAAAGATTGTAAAGCATTTCTTGTCTGGGACTACTTTATCATCAGGAGGTATTTTTGCCTGTGAGTGCATATATTTGTACACACTTACAGACACGGGCTAAAAGACTGTAAAACAAAAGAATAATATTTATTTTAGAAAATGGTTCCATTTTTTTTTTACATCTCTTTTCTATCTTTCTTTGTAGGACCTGAATTTGAGGTACTGATCTCACATGACATGCAATCAGCCATTTGTACAAAAAAAGGCCAACAATACCTGAAAAATACCCCAAAAATGTGCTTCTGAGCTATGCGTTGGCTATGTTTCAAAGAGCAAGCAGAGCCAGGCTGGGGTATGAATGGCCACACATAAAATACTGGGGGTGCCCCATGGCTTATCCTTCCCTCCCACCTGCTCCCCACCGTTCTGCATTGAGCCCCCCAGTGTTTCCTCATGCTTTACTCTCCTACATCATCAAACATTTCCAATAAAGAAGTGTCTCTAACTCAATGTCCACAAGCCCCTGCTCCAATAAACTGGGGCTTTATTTTTTGGGGAAAAAGCCATTTTAGGTTGTACCATGCGGTGACTCCTACTACCTGTAGGTAGAGAGAAGGTAGGTGCTGGCTAAGTGAAAAAGGGCACTTTTCCCCTCCAAGGGAGAGGAGAAAGACATTGTATATCAGGATTGTAAGTGCTCCTCACTGGACAGGGTGCCTGACCAAAACAGGCATCCCTCTTACTGCGAGCAGCAGGAGGGTTCCCCGCTGCCCCGGGGGAATGGGAGAGCAGTGCTGATGCTGAGAGGTTGGGGAGGGTTTATCCCACCAGCGAGGAGTTCCCCCAAAAAAATGAGCATGGGAAGCTGCCAGAGGAAGCATCTCAGGTTGAGATTTTCCACCCCTCAAGGGAAAATCATCCAGGATGGAAGAAAAAAAGAGGTTTAGCTTCCCACCTTCTCCCACTGTTTTTATCAGCTTTTATAGATTTCAGTGCATTCACAGATAATGGTGAAAAAATAATTATGGTGTAATAATCCACTCCTCAAGCTTGTTTAGGTGCCCACCTTCAGGGTGCTGCCTTCAGCGTCGTAAGCCAGGAGGTGCCAGGGGTGTGAAATGAAGCTGCCATGCCAGGTGCTTGCAGAGCACCAACAGCAAGCCCACAAATTATTGTCCTCCCTTTCTACTGCTTTTACATGAAAGATGTTTTGTTTTTTTTTTTCCCGCAGGAGCATAGATAAAACTGATGCTGCTGCAGGGAAGAGAAAAAAAGCAGCCGAACAAAAATGGCAATGGACATTTATTTTGTAGGGAAGCCCAAAGTCATCCCCACGGGGCACTGAAGCTATGTGGAGCTCCCTCCTCCAGCCCAGCTTTCCTCCAGCCTCGGTGCCTGCAGAGCCCCGGAGAGGCACGCCGGGGCCCCGAAACCCCCCAGGAGCAGCGTGAGGAGCCTGTCATGGGAGGACCTACATTGTCAGCTGCGAGGATGAAGAATTTGAGGCTGGCTGTCGAGTGCTCCAAGCTCAGGAGGGGTTTGGAGGAATGCAAGCTGGGGTTACATAAAACACTGACTCATGCTGAGAAATCACGAGTTTTGAAAGATTCAGCTGAGGAACAAGTAAAACCTCAAGCTGCACATCGCTTACAAGTCAACAGGAACCGGGGGATGCTGGGGACCTCTGAAAAGCAGGCCTTGGCGTGGGGTTTTTTTGAAGTCCTGCCAGCGGGCTCAGGAGGAACCAAGAGCCATGTCTGTCTGTCGTGGGGGAAAATCTGGCCCTTCGTTATTTCCAGGAAAGTTGGTGTGAGCTTTTCGGCTTTACCCATTGGAAAGAACTGCCTGAGATGGAGTAAATAGAAGTTAATTTTTTTTTTCTTTTTTTGTGCTACCGTGTATAATATTGAACGGTATTGTCATGCAGAAAAAACCTTTTTGTTGGAATATCTGAGCATGCAAATGTTTGTGGTTTCATTTACCAGGCAAAACTGGTTGTGGATTTTGGCATTCTGAGCTGTTTATGGTTTCTGTGAACGCCTGGATGCGGTTCTTCCCGGGGCTTCATGGGTTACTCAAATCATGTCCCTTTATACAGGTAATTTGTGTGCCGTGAAGGTGGTGTGTGCAAGGGTACGTATGCAAAAGGAGTACAAGACCCAGGACTGCCCTCCATGCGTAAGAAACACTGACCAAAACCATTTGCACTTTGATATTTAAATCAGACTTCTAAATCCGTGCTCGGAGACATATCCAAGTAGTTGATTTTTGGATCTCTTACAATTTTCTCTCTCTCCTCTTATTGCTGAGGTACTCAGCATCTCACACACACACACAAAATCAGTTAAATTATTCAAGTGCTTAAATAAAGATATGGTTGCCTGCCTGTGTTTGTCCAAATTTGAAAAAATGTTGCCTGCTTTTAAGTTTTATTTCTCTTTTCCCTCAATCACAGTCTCTGTCTCTCCCCCGCAAACACACTGATGGAAAAATGAAGATGTACAGATGGGCTGCTCATTTTCAGTCAGGTTGCTGGGTAAATATGGCATCAGGAAAAGACGAGTGTTAGAAACACAGATGTATGCAAGGCATCCCAACCATCACGTTTGGGCTGCCTCTGCATCACTCAAGTATGCAGCATCCAGCCCAAGCAGAGCGGTACGAGGCCAGAGGGAAATGTAGCTAACGGAGAACAAACTATTGGTAAATCGCATGCCTTTCAACCTTGCACAACGGGATAAAATAAATATGGATTAGTGCTGGGGTCAAAGTTTTTATTATGTGAAGTACTAGATGTGCAAGTGCCTGAGTTTCTGATGTTAAAAAAAAAAGTACTAACTGTATAAAGACACACATACAGATGCATATATATGTATATACATACAAAATATTTATAGATATATGTATTTTTTTTGTTGTTTTGCAAAGCTCCCTTTAACATGGTCCCAGCTAATTTCTCAGCCTCTGCATTGCAATTGCTAACAATTTAATCACCTTATAAACTTCTGCAGTGACTAACGCCGCATCTATGCTTTTGGCACACCACGGTCAGAAGTTGTTTTAGCAACAGCAGTATGTAAAGCAGACACACTATTTGTGAGGCTCAGAGCCCTTAAAAATCATTCCTTTCTCTCTGGGCTATCGACATTCCTGAGCGCTCACGATGCAGCTGCCGAGCCGCTGGACAGCCCACATATGGCCGTGCACTGAACAATAGCAACTCGCTGTTGTTCTTGTTATATGCATCACCATATGTGTTTATTAGAAACAGCAATAAAACGATGACGGGTTTCTTCAGCTATCCCCACTGCTTGGGGAAAAGAAAAGCGAGGGAGTAAGTGGGATGAAATCAGAGAGTTCTCCCCAGCTTTGGGGGAGCTGGACGGTGGGGTGGTGCGGTCCCGCTTTTTAGGGGCTGGTCATATTATTGGTCATTTATTGGTCATATTGCTGAATTAATACTGCTCCTATAAATGGACACTGAGCCCAAGTCTCCTCTCATTCCCTTTTATTAGGGAATTGCTGCAAACCTGGAAAAACTGAATCCTGAAGGTGTTGGCATCCAAAATGCTGTTCCACCAGGGCTCACCTGTGTACAGCCTGCCCTGAGCCACGCGGGAGAAGCCTCCCAATATTTCAAGGAGCCTTGGATCACGCCCACGCTTGGCGTGTACTTCCGTCATGAGCACAACCGGCTAGGGTGGGATCACCTTCAGCATTGGGCTGCCTTGAAACAACTTCCAAATTGCAGAAATTTGGGCTAGGGACTCAGTGTTTTTTAGATGGAGGGGTTGAGGTGGGCATCAGGAGCCCAAAAGAAACACAGAAATGGTTTAAGGCTGTGTTGCCATCAGTGTAAAGACAAGGGAGAAGTGAGTCCCAGGGAAGGGGAAGAGGAAAGGATGTTCAAAGTGAAAAGAGGATACGAACTAAGACAGTCAAACTGAACATCTGAATCTACATGTGCTCCAAATTCTGTATCGTTTCCCTCCGCTTCCAGTATTTGCTATATTTTAAAGCAAAAAGAGGGAAAAATTAACTTTAGGAGCAAAACCAGCAGACTTATAAATACGATGTATCTAAATATGTAACATAATGTAATTTTGATATCCATGAGTGTTATCAGCCGTCTTCAGACACATGGATATCAATGGGAGTGAGTACTTATAGCCAAAGGAAGGCAGATGTGAGCCTCTGCATACATGATCCATATTTTTTCATGTTCAAATTTTGATTTTTCTTAATAATAAATAGAGTTTCCATGTTGCTGCATTTTTGTGACCAAAATAACAAACCTTAGCCACTGTAAAAAAACAAACAACAAACCCACAACCAGAATCAGTTTTAAAAATTAGTTGAGTTGTATCGGTTTTACTGCGACCTTCCAACTGTGGTAAGAATGCCATTTCCACTCTTAATTCACTTCTTTTTTACTTCCTACCTATAAAAGTAAACAATTCAAGACGGATTTTCCACTGAGGCTGCAACTCCCTTGCCTTGCTTTTTCTTTTCTTTTTTTTTTTTTTTTTTTGTAGCACAAGTCAATTTGGTGACTATCCTGAAACTACAATGCTGAATTCTGTTCTCTTTAATTATGTTGCTAACAGAATAGATCATGTAGCGTCTTAAAAAAGTAAGCTAGTGCTTTTAGGACATGGCCATTACCCCAGCAAAGTCCCTGCCTTATTCCCCCATCTGCATGTAAGCTACTTTTCATAGACTATTGTTTTCTCCCCACAAAAATCCAAACTTCTTTTTCTTTTGAATTAACCTATCCACTACTTCTCCACTTATCAGCTTGGAAATGTTGCTGTATTGGTTTCACACAGTTTGATAACTTCATCTTGAATGGATCTTTGTCTGGGCTTATTTTGTCAGAAGAAGTTGTTTTTCAACAAGCCCCTTTAATTCCGTTTCCTTTCAGTTATTGTCTCCTGAAATATCAACACATGGGTTAAAAATAACCTGTTTACACCTTTTGAAGAGCAACAGTGGATCAGGCAACGTATTGTACCACTTATTTATTATCAGTAATCCCCATCCCGCACCCACGAAAGACAATCAGGGCTTTGCCATTGAGTGAAATAAAAGCAGGATGAGACCATATGGTTCTTGTTAAACGAGCCTCATCTTCCTATTGTTAATGCTTATCTCCAAAATAAAGTATTTCTGCAGAAAGCATATTCCCATAGCATGTTCTCTTTCCAATGACCAGCTGGTTGCCAGTTTGTTTTTTGCACTGCAGTAGACCACTTTCATCTATTTCTATTCCAGTCCAAGAACACCATTTGTACCTTGTCCAACTTGGAAATGTTAATCTGACACCATTGGTCACGGGCCTTTTAACTTCAAGTGGCAAACTTCCAGCTAGCTGCCAGTTGAGTATTTACACTGGAATCTTTCTTAGCCCAGAAATAAACTATTTGTTCACCATAAACATCAGCAACATGCCAATAATTTCTGCTACACACATGTAGGAAGGTACAGCCCACCACACTTTGCCGTTGGCTTCTCAATAACCTCCTAAGTAGCTCCTTGGGGGGATGCTGCTTGTCTTGAGCCAAGATAAATGCATCTATTTCCCCCTCCATACATGTACATAACTTTTATTTACATTCATGGGAGTTACACATGTATATTGAAAGGCAAGAAGAGGGACCAAAATTAGGATGGTTGGGCAGCTTGGGAGAGCCTGACAGCTTCTCCCAAGACCCAGGACTGCCTGTAAGGGCCAAAACACCAGGAAAATCCTAATGTGAAAAGATCCAGTTGCTTTGGCATCGTCTGCAGCTCCCCATGCACAACCATGAGCACAGCGCTTGGGACGCCCGCCGGGAAAGAGGCAACACTGGATGTACTTGAATGCAGCTTTTCAGAAAGCAGAGTGGCGTGAGTCCTACGGGATTTTGCTTAGGAGATTGCTATTACTTCCAGCAATACGATTTATGCTTCCTGAAAGAATATTATACTTTGGGCTCTTTTCAATGAAATAAAAGACTGAGGGGGGAAAGAAAAAAAAAAGGTTATGCTGGGTTCTGCGATTTGACTTAAGGAATGTTATGCAGTGGCAAGGGTGTGTTTCATGTACTTTGTTCAACTCTGTTAAAATAAAACATTTCCTTTTTACATATTCCTGCGGTGACCTGCGGATGGGAGAGGCCAAAGAAAGACTTCAGTGAGTTCAAAATGTAAACTTCAGGAATGGAACCCCCCTCTTTTAAAGAAAAAAGAATTGATAACAACGATGCCCTGTTCTCTCCTTCACTTTTCCTATTCAGTCAGATAATGAACCTGGCGCCTTTTGTGTTACCTTGGTTGCTCCAAGTAAAAAAAAAAAAAAAAAAGAAAAAATCAGGTTAGAGGAGAACTGACCCTACAGAAGTACTTTAGCATAATCTCAGAGGACCATTTGGGATGTACAGCTGATCTTATTATTTATGGACTCCTTAGCACTTACCTGTGCCTTTAGTTCAGCATCCCCATCCACCTGCACCTCACAACCACCAGGAAAATGCCGGACAAAATGCAAATATTGGCCAGCATGAAAAGCAGGATCCTGCAAATGCACGTTACATGAGCTAAGAGGAGGTGTGCACCCCACGTCAGGCTGGACACTGGGACTTGATGAATGCCCCAACCAAATCAGGATGCTGTCCAGGCACAAACTGTGGGGAACGGCAGCTTGTAGCACCCTGCTCCCCTACGGACAGCAATTCTTGAGCAAAGCCCAGCAACTTAATTTGCAGGTTTAAACCCTCTGCCCTGGCTTTGCACTGGAAGAAAGCAGCATTTGCATTGCCAGAGAGCAAGTACCTGAGTTTTGGTGGCTGTCGCTGACCTGTCCAGGCAATGAAGTGCCCAAACAGCGGCTGCACACATTCCCTCCAAGCCTCCCAGACCCTCCTCCAGAATCCAGCTCATAACAGGGAATATTTTCAGCGTTAGGGACATGACTTACAATGTGATTTGGGATCTTTAAGGCTCGGATGCTTAAAAAAATTCCCCTTTGCTTGTAGCAGTCATGTAAAAAAAGTACATTTCTTATCCACTGATAGACTGATAGACAGATGATAAGAGACACTCACTGTTGCTAGATACTCCAGTACCTTGGGCAAAAAGCAGCTACACTGTGAAACTGAGGACTTTGCTTTCCAGTGCTGCAGCTCCCTTGCTCCTGCAGTCAATGGGATTTCTATATAAGACGTATCAATTTTAATTCTGACCTTTGCTAACTTCCCACTGCTTGATTTTTTGCACCCTCAGCATTCCTTCAATTTGGGAGTATGAAATATATACAAATATGTAGCCATCTACCACGCATCAAAATTTTGATAAACATACATTTTTCTTACCTCACCTAAGGCTCCTCTTGCAATCAAATGAAGGCGAACAAAATATTTTGACGTTTCAAAATACATTCTCTTTTCCAGGAGGGCAAATAAATAGACCTGACATAAAATAATGTCATAACAACCAGCAACTACAACTCCATTCTTGCTGCTGTAACTTGAAACTTGTAAGAGAAGGTTCAACTAACCCAAGTCTGAATTCCTGACCACTAAAAAGACATCCACTCCTTTTGCGTTGGGTTTTTCTGTATGGTTAAACCTATTTGGGGCAACCTCTGACTTAGGTAAAATAGCAAAGTATTTCCCCAAAATGCTTAAGGAAATTTGACAATTTGAAATTGGCCTTGTTGACTGTGAAGCGAAGCAATAAGAAACTGGAGCAGGCAGAACTGCAGACCAAGGAAGGGTGCTTGGACTCCAAGGGAGGAAGAAAATCAAGCCCCTTTCAGAAGAAATCTGGTTACCAGGGGAAAACTAGGAGTGTGCAAAAGGATAACGGGCCTGAGAAGAGCGATGGGGAGATTGGGACAGAACCCCAGGCTGCCAGAGAAAAAAGTTGAGCAGTTGAAGAAAGACTCGGAGAACTTAAAAAGAGAGGCCTGAGGCTAATCTTTCTGCTGGTTTATTTTTTCCCCGTTTGTTTATTTGCTACAAGTCAGATTTTTGAGCAATTAGTAAAATATCATGCAAATATTCCCTGTGTGACTGCACATGAATAACTTTAATTTCGCTAAACATTTGTCTCATCGTTCCGAAATACATCTGCTGTTTGCATTAAGATAATCTGCTAAAATATTGGGAAGTAAATTACAGTTTTTATAAGATATTTATGAAACAACTTCTTATTTGTATATTAAATATCTCTGACTATCACGGCCTGGTTTTTTGGCTGACGTCTGCCTTCCCTGGGAGCATCCGTGCCCTGTTTCAATTACAGACTGGGCTGAGTACCATCTTGTGGAAAAGCTCCAACTGGCTGGGAATGGCTCAGCGTACACTCATAACAGGCTGGGGGAATAGTACCAGATCTGCCAGCAGCCTATGACAGAAAAAAAAAACCAAACCCAACCCCAAAACAAAATACAAGGTTGCACACGTGCAATAAATCGCGTGGTATTTGCAGAAATCCTGGCACGACACCGCAGGAACGTGTGTCGCTCCGCTCGGACGGGGTGCTACAATAAATGCCCTTATGGAGACATTGATAAGGCTTGGAAGCTGCTCCCAGTCCCTGCTTGGTGACCACACAGCATACCGGGAAGTAAATTAAAAGCATTTTTGACTGTCTCGTCCTCTCACGGTTATCCCATTCTCTTTGCATGCAGAGAAGTCCTAAGGGGTTGGGGAGAGATGCGTTGGTTAGTATTGCCACAGCCCAGATGAGCTTGTGTGTAGCCCTGCTTCCAAGTATTCAAAGGAGATGAGGAAAATCAGGTCATTTGTCATCTTCCAGTGCTGGCGTTTGGGGCAGGACTGGTAATGATAACCCTAAGGGCTGCACCCCACGGGAAGGAGACCGGGTAGTTGAGGAAGGTGGAGAAAGCAAACAGATCTATGTGCTGGAGGAGCTGGAGGTTGTTGCTGCTGTACAGTCTGCACTAGCTTCAAGCATCGGTAGATAAAGCTGTGGGAGCTCAGGGTGGGCAATGAAACCGTCCCGAGATGCAGGTAAATCCTACATCACTGCCACAGCTTGCTCTAGACAGGATCTGCGTTGCTGGCAGCACCCAAACCACGTTAATTTAAGTGTGCACGAGGTCTAGCCACGTGAGCACGGACACACCTGTAATATTAAAGGTTATGCCTATGTCCCTCTTAAATCCCAGTCTAGAGTGTTCAGGAGTTGCCATGGCCCCGCAGACAATGTGTAGCTGGGCTGTGTGGGGTCTATGAAGCCACCGAGGAGTTTATTGACCCTCCAACCTTGACTGCCTGGGACCCCGTGTCCTTTTGTGGATAGGCACTGGCTGCAGATTTCTTGTCTGGACACACAGTGTATCTATCTGGCTTGGAGGGTTTTGAGGGTTCAGTTCAGAGATGCTGATAGTGGAGTTTGGGTGTGCAAGTCACAGATTAAGTAATTCTGAGCCACCTCACTTGGAGTGTCACCTTCATGATTAACATCGTCTCGCTCTACACTCCCTGCAAAGCTGCTCCATCCCTAGTCCGCAGGTGAAAAGTGAATGCTCGTTTTAAAAGTGAACGGGGTGAAATGGGAAGAAGAGGAAGCCCAAGGCATCAGGGTTTGCATTTAGATTATCTAAATTCTGGATGAAGAAGTCTGGGAAAGAGATGAGGAGATTGAAACACTTTAACACCGCTTACCACCTTAACCCACAAATCCCTCTCTGGTTTGGTATTAACATTACCTTCATGGGTCCAGCTTAAAAAATAATAAAAGGGTGGTATAAGCCGGCTTGCCCTCCTCTTGCTTGTGCCCCATGCAGTACCCATACCGCTGCTTGTACAGCCACAGTTGCATTGGCCCAGGGACCCTCGAACTGATGCAACAGGGTGGGGAAGCAAGTAGGGGAGGGTGTATTTCAGCATGGATCAGTCCCCTGATGCTCACAGCAAAATGAGAACAGCCTGGGGCTGCGTGGCCGGGTTCAGGCTGCCTTGCCGAGGTATATCAGTGTGCTGCACCGAGCCCTGCCCGCTGTCCCAGCTTCATAGAGCCAAGGGCTCTGGCAGGGACTGCACCGGCAATTGTGCAACCCCGCTCAGCCGCAGATTTCCTCTGGCACTGGCAGCACAATAGTGGGCCTGTTGGTAAACAGGAATTGTCTTTCCGCCACAATAGGGCTCAGGATGAAATCATTCCCCGATACCAGGCAGCCTCAACGTGCCTCCTCCGCTCCCCACCCCAGTTTAGATGGTAGTGCCTTCCTGCTCCCTGTGGGCCTCGAGTCCCTCATAAAATGACAACACAATAAAACAAAATAATAATGGAATCCATATAAGGCTTGATGTCTTCATCGCTCCTTAGAAAAAGTGCCAAGGGAGCTTTGCTTGAATACAGGCAGCAGGTTCCCGGCATCGGCAAGGATTTTTTAAGAGGAGGAAAGGACATTTTTCAAGCCCAGGATGCCAGCATCCATCTTGCCCATCCTCAGCCATACACCTCCAGCGGGGAGAAACAGGTAGTTATGGGAGATGAGTCCCTGGGTCTGGCAGATATATATGGAGTTAAGTTCACCTTAACATCTGGGGGCTGCGTGGGAAGGAGGTGACTCCTGACAGCCCCACCGGGGAGGCTTCAGCCAGGGCTGACCCACTCCCGGCATCCCCCTTCCCGGCAGCATCGGGGACCGTCGGGCTCTCGCAGAACATTTTGTGGCCAGGGTAATTGCATTGTGTTGTCTTAAAACTGCCGAGGCGTGGCCCTAAATAAAACCAGACCCCCGGCCTCACTCCAAGCACGGCAGCCCCCAGCTCCCTGCCTAAGCGGTCTGACGCAGGGCCCCGTCCAGCCTCCCTGCCCTGCTTTCATTTCAGGCGCATGGTTATTAATGAATTTGTAATTGCATAGGGGGAAAAAAGATAAACAGATGATTTGGGACAAATATATACATGTCATGAATATATGTATACACACACACTCTCTCTCTCATATCTATATATATTTTTTGGTCAATGGTGTCCTAGAACCCAAATGCACCATTTCATTATTTGTGCTGGGAGTGCCAAAGGAACCTACCATTTATTTATACAGTTAAATCAGCTACAGATGTGTGTGTTCTTTTTCCTTCGTTCTTTCTTTCCTTCAGTGTTGGCATTTCTGACACGTCCAGGTTTTTTTTTTCCCCTCTTGTTCAATGAGGGCATCTGAAAAGCGTTGGGAAACAGCTCGCTGCTCCCATCCGCAGGGGCGGGCATCCCACATCGCTCTTGCAGAGCTGTGCCTTCCTCCTGCCCCAGAGCAAGGGCTTGACAAATTAAGACCTCAAACACCAAGAATTGAGGGGAAAAGGAAAGTTTCCTGCACTGCACGGGCCCAGGAGAGCTCCTCTGGCGAAGGAAGCATCGCAGCCGAGACCCCACAGCTCACTGCACCCTGGGCACGCGCCGGAGGAGCCGAGTACCATGGGGAAGGAGCATCACACTGTTTCCTGAGAAGCCCAGCATAATTTTGGTCCCTATTAACAAGCTTCGCCCCTCCATTTTTTGAGCCTGTAAGACATTATGAGCAACCTCTGCTTTTCATTATTTGGGGCACGGACAGTATGGAGCATCTGTCTGAGCTGGGCTTTGGCAAAACCTGCTGCTTTGGAGGGCTCTGCCTGGGCTGTTGCTGTGACTTGCTTGCATCAGCCTTGTTTGGTGGTTTGGGTTTATCCCCGTGAAAACCAGGCTCAGCATTAGCTTTCAGCATTAGGCAGGTGACACAGCTGAAGTCAGAGATGCCCCTTTGATTTTCAGAAGCACTACCAATTTTCTCATGATTTTTTCCCCGCCATTATCATATTTCTTTTCTGGAGTGAAATTCAGAGGAGTGGGGCACCAGCTGCTCCAAGCACCATGCCAACGATTGCCAGCAGAAATCAGGACAAATATTGCTCTACCCCTTTTGGCAGGAGAAGGCAATCTCTTTCTGCTTTACCTGGAAGACAGTCATCAAGGCTTAGCAGCCCCGGGAAGCAACTTAACGCTGCAGCCAAAAAACGCACTTCGGGTTCTTTTGGCAGGAGACTGATGTTTCCTAGTATCACTCCGGATGCTTAAATGATGTGATAATAAGCGTATTAGAAGCATTTAGGAGATAGGACTATTAGCAAATGATGATTCATTTTAAAACTTTCAAAGGTACCTAAAGCTGATGTTCACATGTTGAAACCCCACTCGCTGTCAGAGGGCTGGAGGGTGAGCGATGCCATGGGTGTCGGGTGCTGGCTGCACCCCCGGGGCTGCTCCTGACAGCCCCTTCCACTCCACCGAGGCAGCCTGGCCACTTTTTAAAGCCAAAGACCATCACTCCAAAGACATTTCCAAGCACCACTTGCAGAAATCCTCCTGGGATTTCTGACACTGAGGCAGTCTGACACTGAGGCAGTCTCTTTAAATTCACCCATATACAAGGAGGGTATCTTGGTTGCTCTGACTTGCTTTGTAGCAATTATCCACTATGAACATTACATAATCTGGCTTATCCTACATTATCTGAAAAGGTACAATACCTATAAAACTGTTTCACATATACTTTTGTATATATGAAAAACCTCAAGATGTGCTTAAATATGTATAGCTATTATATTTGTTATGTATCTACATTATATAGATTTTTCTTTCTTTTTTATGTCTTGTGTGTCTCATAAAAATGTAGAGAAGCCTAAACATATATGCATATGTATGTACACATACATAGGTATAACATGTATATTCAATGATATGCAGTGTATCTATAGATATATATGTACACACATATGCATATATGTATATACAGATTTATACACACACACATATATGTATGTATGTATATCTGTCTATCTACCTACCTATATGTATGGGCACATGCTGAGTGTATAAAGACGACTGACTACCAGAACACTGTTCCAAGGCATGCTGAGTCCCATGATACAGACTACGAGGCTTCACAACAGCTCCCAGGCTAGACATGTAAGCAAGTCCACTTAGGCATAACAGCATTCTCCCTCTTACACATTATGAGCCGCTTTCATTAAAATTCAACACTTCTTTTAAGAGGCTTTTCTTGCAGCCACTACTCACAAGCCTGGTTTCTCTCCTGCTCGCAGTAAAGCGATCCTCCTCTCTGCCTGGGGCAAGGGCAGCGTAACCAAACCAGATTTGGTTAGTTGGTATAAAGCACCAGTCGCTGGCTTTATTGCCATTGAGCTGGCATACGCAGAAGACCTGAAATATTTTAAAATTATCTCTAAAATGACTTTTTATGTCTTATTCTCTAGCAGGCACATTGCAAACAGCATGCAGGTTCCTCAGCAGTTCACCGAGCCAACTAAACTATATATTTTTTGTGAGTTTTGAATGTATCAAACAGCTTCTCTAATAGCTGATGACGGCCTTGCTCTGCAGAGCCTTGGCACCTCCCTGGTGTGGCTGCGCTCGCCGAAGGGCTGTGCTCCGGCTGCACACCTCGCCGCCGGGAAAAGCGCCAGAGGCTGCCGGAGAAAGGCGCCCGGACCGCAGCACTGCAAGGCACCGCAGTGCCATTTTGAATCAAAATATTTATTCCTGACATTTTGTGAGAGGGGAAGGAAAAAAAAGAAGAAAAAAAGCAAAAGCTGGCCATAATTCAAAGTCTCGGCAAAGTCACTGGGAATCTTCCAAAAGGCTTCAGTGAGAGCAGGATTAGCTCCCCCCATATATACATAAGATTTGTTGTCTTTTGCATATCAAAGTGGTGAAGCCTCTGTTCTCTTCAGCTATTGCTTTTAAGTGTGCTATAAACAGAGCCTTATCTGTCCAGAAAAAAAAAAGGCTTTGACAAGGAAGACTCGCTCAGATGCCGAGACAAACTTGGCCACGTTCCTGTAGCGAGAGCAACGCCAATAAAAATGTGGGCTGGTCTCTAGATGCCGTCGATAACGTGATTTGGACAGTTGTTCGAAAACTCTTGCTACGTCCCTGTTGTTGTTTACACTAATAAACCCTTCACCATCCCCTCCTCTCCACCCTCGCCCTCCCTCCCACGCATGCAAGGACGCCATATCGCAGCCAGGGTGCGATGGGCTGAAACAGCTCCGTATTTCCCCAGCCACAGTAGCAGACACTAAAGAATCTACAAAAGCAAGAAAAATTAAGCCGGCGAAAGGAAAACTTCCCAAGCTGTGGTGCTTGTTGAACTGAGCAGCTTCAATCAGCTTCACTTCTCCAAATGTCACCTTCATCTCCTTTCTATTCTCCTTTCTGTAGACCAGATATGACTTTATCTACTATGTAATTTTTGTGATTTTTTTTGCAGTCCTCCTTTCTTCTGGGGAGTTGCTCACTGATGCCTGTGTTTGCCATTAATACATTAAATCTGCTGGAAATTTGGTCAATAATTACGCTGATGACACAACCTATTAAAAGGATCTGAGTGCAGCCAGTTCACCCACTGCACCATGAGCTTCTCATGACCAGCAGGAGCAGAAGTGATAAAAGCCAATGATCTCCATCCCCCAAATTCTCTTTTCTCAGCAATTTGAGCTTAGGTTGCTCCAAATACGTGCAAGGAACCCGTATGCCGTGTAAGAAAAAGGCACATGTATGAAGCGGGGGTTTAGGATAGGATTGAACCAGAAAGTCAGTGCTGGAGGGCGTGAGGCTGTAGAGGTCTCACTGGTCTGGCCATGTCCAGGCTGCGTGGTGAATATCAACAGTGGTGAAATCAGAGCAGATGATGTTTCTCAAAAAATGGCACACATATAGTCATATATACGTGAACACACACGCACATATAAAAACGCACTGTGAATTTACAAAAACCCTAAGGATGCGCACGGACTGGTCTTCATTAGCATTTGGACAGAAAAAAAACGCTTCCTCATCCTGTTTCTGGACACTGAAAAACATCAGCGCTTTTTTGCAACTTCTTGAAATATTTTCAGCATGTGCTGGCCCAGCTTTCCTCTGCGCCCAGGGAATTATGGAAATACTGAAGACTGACGGAGCTGCCGGAGAGAGCAGTGGCACGGTTATGCCCAGGCCAGCAAACAGAAGAGCGTTTCTAGCGTACGCTGAAAATTCAGATTCTGTCCAAGTCTTTGGAGAGCAGATGTCAATTATGAATCACATGATTACTCTGCCATATTTTTCCTGGTTATGCTCATTGACTTAGATAAGGTATCATTTTTCACCTACAAAATATGTTGCATATACAATAAATAATATGCACAGTACCATAATAAATATTCAGTATATATGGTGTGTGCATTATAGTGGTCCTGGTAGAGTTATAGCAGAACAGTCAAGGCTGAATTGGCATTTTCATTATAAAGGCTGATAATTCAAGATCAGTAGCAAAAGACAATGAAATACCATCTGCTCACACACAAACAGCTTTTACAGAGGGGGTTTAAGGTCTTGATGCAAGCAGTTCTGCATAGAGGGCAAAAAAGAGAGAGCTCCTGAGACACTGTCTCTCACCGACAAAACTCTTCACCTGATTTTGTTCCTACTTAGATGGCAGTTGATGCTTTTCCTAAATCTCCAGCTTCTGGAGCCAGAAGATATTGTGAGCATCAGTGTTCCCATAGGAGATATAAAGGGGCATTTTCTAGACTTTCTGGCATAAGAGAAAAGCTTGAAAATGTGAACTCTGCAACTTAACAACCAGACTACATATGGGGTAGCTGTAGTTTTAAAAAGTTTTCTCTGCCACACTTGGCCTTCTTAACATGAAGGAGGAGCAACACATGCTCAGCACTTGCTGAAGACCAGGATTATTTGGGCTGGGGCCAGTGCCGACCTCTCCCAGTGGTACCAAGTTCAGTAACAGGCATCAGGTCTGTACCTGCTCCCTTTCAGCGGCCCCCAGGGCTAGTTCAGGTGTGGTATATCACGTACTTCCAACCATCTGGCCTGTTTATACCAAAAATTATTGTCTCTCTAACCACTGCAGCCTCTTCTACCTTCAATGTTATTTCTGCTGTAGCTTGTACGTGACAGCTTGACCAGTATTCAACGAAATACTCCTGACCCAGCTGTATGACTGGCTTATACAAAGTCTTTGCAGCATTTTTGGTAGCCTCAGGCCAACCTTTATATCCCTGCTCAGCTTCCTTCCGATGGCTGCAGCCCATCAGGCAGAGGTTTGCACAGGAATGGCCTCATCTCAGAAGGAGGTTTTTGGAGCATCATCTGGAGGTGCTTGAAATGGGGCTGGCCAGACCCAGGCGAGCAGCTTTGCTGGTGGGTAGAAGGAGGCGGCAGCATTTTCCAGCAGAGGGTGTTAAAGAACAAGCGGGAGGTCTGGTGGTAGGTGGCAACCTCTTCTTTCAGCACAGCTGCTTTCAGAGGGCATGTCTGTTTACACCTTGAACTAATCACAGTGACAACCAGCAGTGAAAACCTGGACGCGGGGAAATCCATGGGAATTTTGCCCAGACTTTTCCCTTGAGCTGTTACATTCATGGTTCAAACATATTTCTTCCAGTACGTGGTACCTTTCCCTCCAACAATGAAATTCATGCAGATTTTTTAGGTCATACCCAGCAGGCACCTAAGCATCTTCCTGGTCCTAGTGCAATAAAAGGACCGTGATGCTGCCGGGTGTAAATACAGGTAAGTGGAAGGACTCACCTCAGACCACGTAATATCTCGCTGCCCATCCTGACATGTCTAACAGGTGAGTTTGCCCGGGTTTTGTAATTCCCCCTTCACTGGCTGGTTCTGTATTGATGATAAGTATTATTCGCACATCATCGCAGCCTCAGTACGGCAGCTCTTCAAGCCTGTTTCCAAAAGAAGCTGTCACAGACAATAAACACCAAAGTAACCCCACTTCCAATTTAATTGTTTTCTCAAAATATCACTAGCAATTAGACTATATTAGCAACAGATTGTTTGCAGTAGCTCATTCTCTGAGTCAAAACTGGTTTCTTTCTCTTTTACAATCACACAAAACATCTGAAACTAGAAAGTACCTAGGTTTTTTTCTTTTTTCAGAGTCAGAATCAAGTAAACAACCAACATCATTACTTCTACAAAAGCCAAAGAGAAAAATATGGGATGGCTGGAATTTTTTTTATGTTTACAAATTTATTGTGAAAGTTTTAAGAAAATACAGTGACAGCATTGCCTGCAGTACAGTAGGGAATGACAGTCAATAAATAAAACTAAAGGACTGTGCAATAAATAAATACAAGACTAATATAATATGTTTGTAGTGGGCTGATCAGTTTTAAATCCTCTGCCTAAGGCTGAATTTTACAATAAGCAAACCACGCCTGTATCGTTTTCTCCATCGGTGCTGGGTGAGCCCATTTATTTATGGTTGGGCTCACCTTCTTGCCCCCACACGCACCTTTGCCCATCTCAGTATCTATCCTTTTTTAAAAAAATCAAAATCCAAGCAGAATTTAACATTGCCCAGAGGTAAGGTACACCTACTCTCTTACTGACGTGGCATCTAGGCTCTACCAAGATGCGCTGCGGTGGAGCATTACCACATGGACACCCACATGACAGCAGCCAGCCCCTTCCTTATTTCATATACATGCCCTTTGCCAAAGTAAGCTGTGTTGCGTGTGTCAAAATGTGTCCCGCGGCGTCCCCGGGGATTTTTTCCGAGGCCGGCTTAGCCAAGTGACCGCACGTCTTTTTATTACCTTTGGTGGAAAACATTAGCCCTTTCTTTTAAGCGGCACTGCACGGTCGAGGGGGCTCGGAGGGCTCCAGACAAGCGTCTGCAAAACCATCTCTGGCTCAGTGGCTGTGATCACGGGCTAGGTAATTTGTTTGATTAGAGCATCCGTCTAAGACAAAGAAAGTGTAGTGGAGTGAGTCGGGCTCTGGTCTCATTTACAGGTCTGGAGATGCATGGAGAAGCTATTACAAGTGACCTGTGACCTGGCCCACCCTCAGGTGAAACGGCTTTGCCCAGTCACCTCCTGTTAGCCTCAGCCAAATGATAGGCTTCGGGGAGCCTGGGACGTGGCAACGGTTCATCAGACAGACAATATCAGACCCGCAGGCCCAGCCCTGAGCTATGCAGATGCAAAAGCAGATGAATTTAAAAAAAAAAAAAGGGTTTCAAACTTATTATGGTGATAGTGTTACTTACAACAAATCTGTCTGCAGTTTTGGGGCTGCAGAGATAAAAGCCCTCAGGAAAAATGTCAGTGGCTTGAGTTTATTTATATGTAAGGTAACCATGAAAAATGTCGGCGTACCACTAATTGTAGGGCATATTTATTCTGCACAAGTTGTTTTCCACATTAGCACAGTTGTTAAAATGCAGTTTTGCCTCAGGAATATTATAACTTTATCTTCTGTAATTATAAATGTGGATGCTGCTTCAATATACATTGAAGAAGAAACGTAAGAAATGGGCACTGCAAGGAGGAAAACAAACATAATTAAAAATGTAATGTAGTAATTATATGAAACATACTCAGGAAGTGGAGACCCACGGATAAGCTAGCAAAGCAGCTACAGAGCGTTAGATCCTGGTTTTAGATTTGTATGCCTTCGCACTTCAAATTTCTCCCATGGTTTTTCGCTCAAACCAACTAACAAGGATCAGTTGGCCAGGCAAGCGTTTACGTGCAGCAGCACATGATTCTGCATTGCGCAGTAATTATAGTATAACAGCAATTTTACTATGAGAAACTAAAACCAGAAACCTGGAATGCAATGGCACATTGTAGTTATCATACAGCAAACGTTTAATGAATGACAGTATAAAAGCATCTTCTGATAGGGTAGGGAATATTTAACTAAATATCCAGTATTAAGCAAAATACCCCATGTCATTGATAAAATTGTATGCATGAAGCAGAGGACACTAAGGGTCACTGACCTGCTGTAGGTTACAGGTAACACACAAGGTGCAGACACCCATTTCCTTGAGAAACACCTGGCAGATAAAAAGTTTTCCTCATGGTGCTAAGAGGCACAATTCAGACACGATTTGCTCGTCTGGAGTAAATGCCTGGCTTGCCTGGGAGTCAAAGTTTTCTGAAGAAGGTTATCACCGAGAGCAGGACTGCGGTGGTGACCGCAGCCGCAAGAGCAGCGGGTGAGCATGTGCATCGTATCGCTTCCACTTTTCCCTTTGGGTTAGGTGCTTGCACAACACACAAACAATGGATGCACACATACACATATTTATATATTGGGACCAAGAATGTCTTTCTTTCCCAGGGGAGGGACCATTTAATGGTGCATGAAAGCACATGGTACCATTTCAAGGTTTTCAGATTTTGTTTATTTTATTGATTTTATATCAAATATATAAAAAATATATTATACTTTTATATCAAACCATGAATCATGCCATCCTGAGTTTAAAAGATAGATAACACCAAATTTCCACCAGCATCTGTGCAGGGGCCAAGCAGAAACTTATTATACCCCCACTATTCACCTATGGTTATTAGCAAAAGCTCCATAACATGGGCATTATTAGAAACCAGTCAGGTATAAACAAACCCGAGATGTTCGGTATGGTCTGGGGGTTTGTCAACCAAAATCCTGGAGCATTTCCTTCCAGCTCCCCCTTGAACACCCTGTCCCACCTCACAGTCTCCTTTTTTTCCCCTCCAAGGATACTTACTGCCCTCTAAAGGCTCCTCATACTTCAGTGTCCTTTCTCCCTCCGCAGCGTTTCCCCCCATGCCCATCCCTTTTTACCTCCCCTCTAGGTTTTGGCAATCTCCTGTTCAGCTGAATGGTGCAAATGAAACACTCCAACCTCTCCCACCTTTTCACTCAGGGGGATCTGTGGCCAATCTGAAAGCTGTGCAGCATTGTACCCTGAGAGTTCACCACAAAACCAAGGAGGGGGTCCACTGAAAGACTTGGGTCTCATTCTGCCCAATTTGCCTAAATTATTTTTTTCTGAAATGAGGACGCTAGTTCTTATTATTTCCTCCAAACTCATTTATCCATCTTCAGAGCTCCAGTCCCACTGTTGCTGCTCCCCAGACCTAACAACGTGGACCCCTATCACAGATGACAACCAGCAACAGGCACAACTCTCCAGTTGCTTCATGTCGGAGTCCTCCCCAAAGCGCATCCCCCCCAGAGTCATCGCCTCAAAGGGCTGGAGGGGATTTCCAGAGGTCACCAGTCCCTTCCCTGGCCCATGGCACCTGTGTCATTCCTGACAGATGCTTATCTTGGGGTTTTTAAGGCCTTCAGTGCTGGAGAGCTGCTGCCTCCCCAGGCAGTGTCTTGCAGTGCATCACTGTCCTTATCACAAGAAGGTTTTAACCTGAATCTTTCTTACTGCAATTTAAGCCCATTACTTCTTGTCCTATCTGCAAGAGGCGTGGAGAACTGATTATTCCTTTCCTCTTTGCAGCAGTCCTTCACATTTTTGAGGATTGTTTTGTTGACACAGACACTTCTCGGCACCAAAAGCACAGTTTGAGGAGCGGTTTATCTCCCCATCGCTGAAACCAGTGTACTTTTGGCTATAATGTCCACTGGTGGCATTTCTATTGTAAATTCACTTTACAAAATGAACTGAAAACTGAAATGAAACCTCATTGAAAAGCTCACATTACAGGAATTCACATTCCCTTTTTACTGTCCCTTAAAATACAAACAAGACTATTTTTGACTTATGTGTAATTGAAATAAAAATAAGCAGACACAGCTTTGCCAAGCACCAGTGCTGAATACTCATAATTTAGGACCCCAGAAATTATCATCTGGGCTTAAAAATAATAAAATTTCAGCGATGCATATGAAGCTTTTCATAATTGCCATCTGGGCTAGGTTGTCTGAGAGCTTGAGTTTGGCTTCTACTCACCTCAGGTCAACTATTCATGCACCAGAAAATTAGATGTCCCGTCCATCTGCTGTGGGCTAACGGGTATGGAAAAGCCAACACATCTATTTAAGGTGGCATAAATGACTCCCTGGAAATGCCTTTCTTTCTCCTAAGAGGGTGCCTAGGCATTAAAGGCTTTTGGAACAATAAATCATAATGGAGCAGGTTATCTTTTCATAGACTTTCTATCCAGTGAAGCAGCATCCCCTCTGTTGGTATGCTTGCTTGATTCAGACAGACGCCGAGATCCTCACATCATCTCACATCTCCGAGGCCTTTAATAAAGACAACAAACATCAAAATATTCATGACAAATTCACCAGCAGGTTAACAACATCTACAAGAAGCTGTATTTCTGATTGCTTTAGAGTAATTCAGACTGAAAGAAAGCCATGTTCACTTCAATGGGGCTGTAACCAATTTGCAGATGTCATTGACTCAGGGATATGTTCCTGCTGAGGAGCAGCCTGACAGGTATTTTTCAGCTTCTAAGGCACCTTCTTTCTGCAGAGTTTTAGGAGCTACAACTTTTCTAACGTGAAGCTGCCTACATTTCAGAAGAGAACAGGCTGTACATCTGCTTGATTGATGCCCAACCTTTTGGTTGACTTCTGGGAGCGAGCCTTTCTTCATGAAGTCCTGAGTTAGCATGGGCTGCCTTCTCCCAAGTGTGGTGGGCAAGCTCAGCATATATTTAAAGGTATCTATCTCCTTCACAAGGCTTCTGAGGCCATATAATTTTGAGGCCACAGGTTCAACCCAAGGTCCTTGCCTTGGGACAAAGGTGAAAAACCACATGGAGAAAAAGGAGATAGTTCCCACCTACCTCCACTGGTCAGAGCCGAGGAAATAATGAGCTAAGCTCAATAATGATGGCTCTGACCATGGTTGAGTATAGGAAACAGGGCACATCATACAGAAAAATCTTTCCCCTGGTATTGTTTTGGACAGCAACCTACTGCTTCTGAGGTTATAGTTAGGTGGCGTATTTACTAATCACCAATGAACTTGCATAAACTTGTCTGCTTGCTTTTTGAGCCAATTTATATCATATTTTCCCATGTGTACAATGTTGCTTGTCCCTTATAGTCCCATCCTAAGTGCCAAAGTGCCCAATTTTGACCAAAATGGCATTCAATAACCTTTAAATCTCTCCTTGCTTTCATCGGCTCAAGTAGTAGGGTGCACTTGTCCTCTAATGAAGTTAAAATGACAAGAAGAGACTCTTACAGTAAAGTGACAGAGCTCTGGCAGTTGCTGTTAGTGAAAGGCTCTTAAAATATGTCCAGTCATTCCAAACTAAAACCATACGTTTGAGTTTAGGAATCAGCTCTTGGGCTTTCCACAATGGTAAAATTAGTCAGATCAATTATATTTTTCTTCTCAGCAGATTTCCTTGCTCCAAAAACAAGCTGGAAAGTCTTCCTGTGCCATATATATATATATATTTACATAAGAATATATTTCTTTTTGGTCATATTTCTTTATACTGTGTTATCAGGATGCAGGATGAAAAAGTGAACATGAAATGGCTCAAAAGGTACTGCTTGGATTCAAGATTTCCCTGTTTTATCAGGAAAAATCCACTGGGGGAGCTGCTGGAGCAAAAGGATAAGGGGGGAACAACAGTTGTGCTAAGCTGTGGGTGTACAAGCCAGGCCAAAATAGCTCCTTGGCTATGGGGTTATTGAGGTGATAGTTTGCTACATCAAATAGAAATAAAATAAACAGCTTTGATTTTCTTGCCTGATGCATGCACCGCACCCTTTGAAACCCAACCCAAGCAAATGAAAAGCTTTGGATATATTGCCATTTAATAATTGCCTCCTGCTCAGTGAGGAACGAAGCTTTTTCTTCCCTTTCTTCCCTCTCCTCCACAACAAATTCTCAGTAGGATTTTTTTTCCGCTACAGACAGCAAACATAATTACACAACAGATCAGAACAGCTTACATAATGCCCTTTATAGAAACCTGCCTTACCTCAGAGGCATATTAGCATTTCTTATGGGTTTAAGGGGTGAGGGATTAATTACAGATTTTCAAAATATGCCTAATTACATATTTACTGGTGGAATAAATAATTCACGTTTCATAACTCGCCATGAAATGACTACTTTCTTTTGAAGATTAAAAATTTGAGGCTTGAGGAATGTTAAAGTTCAAACTCTGAATAAAGGCTCCTAATCCTTTATAGATCGGCATTTTACTCACATGAAAAATACAGCAGAAAGTCGTTCTTTCACCTGAGTGACTTGTAGACCCCTTGAAATTTCTTTCTTGGCAATCTATCAAACGAAACGAGGAAAACATTAAAGATGTGATTTGTTCATTTACTTTGGCACTTTGGTAGATCATGTAGGATTTTGGGAAGCACCTAAATTACTTGAGAGCATGAGTTTCTCCGATTCTTGACTTTTGCATTGGGCAGAGGTGGGACCAGCAGCATCTCTCTGTACAGCTTGGTGTGGGCAGCAGCTGGTACCCTCCTCACAGGGCCGGCGCGGGGGCTGCTGCTCCGCTGTGCGTGGCGGTGGCAACCGGGGACTCCTCACATGCTTGCAAGCGAGCGTGCCTTTCAACGCTTCACAGCATTGGGTCATTTGGAAACATAAATCAACTTGCCCCTTTCCTGACCTGCCCTAACACAGCCAGTGGTTTCCTCTGTTATATTTTATTTTATTTTATTTTATTTTATTTTATCTTATCTTATCTTATTTTAGCCAGAGTTAGCAAGAAGAACATCCCTTTGGCATTTAGGGAATACACAAATTATTACAGAAGAACAAATAACTGCCTCCAGAAAGGTGGAGTTGAGCTTCTGAGCGTTTTATAAAAAAAAAAGCTGCCTTCAACAACAGTGAGTGCCATGCTCAGTAACTACAGATACCACAGGAAAGAAAGAAGGAAAGGCAGACCCCACGTGCCAGTACAACTAGTCTTGGTTCAGGTTTGGGAGGAGTAGGTTGGAGAATCCATCCCAATATTGCTTCTGTGCACATATACATGACAGTCAAAATCTATCCATGCCAGTCCTAGTACGTTATGGAAAGTGGACAGGGCAGAAGAATTGCTTAGATGAAAAAAGCAGTAGGACATGGAGAGCAAGCGACCTGGCTAAGTCATCCCCTGGTCACCCCACCACAGGCCCACCACCTAAGGGACATGCAGAAAACACTTCTCCTGGCCAGCTCACACGTTCCCCTGCTCTGTGCAGATCCTTAAAATAAAGCCAATATACCTTTTGAAAATAAAGATATACAGGGAATATTCATAGCATATAGCAATGGAGTCCACCTATACAACTACCAAGATTCCTAGAGAGCAAGGACATAAACACCGATTTATAGTATAGCCATACTTGTGATTAACTTGTAGACACAAGTCCATGTGTTTTGGACAGATATGAAAATAGCAACCTGCTAATCAGCATTTCAGTTCTTCACAAACAGAGCTAGGTATGTAGAGGAACATAAACCAAAACAACCCGATGCTTGGTGAGACTCCAGTCCCAGTTCAGTCTTTTCCTTTTGTGCCACCTCGTGTAAGTGGCTTAACCTTTCTGTGCCACACTTCCCTTAAAATGCTTTCCATCTTAGAAGCTAAAATGATCATGTACAGACTAGTTACTGATTTAATTGAAGCAGGTGGAAAAGTGGGAACCCACTCTCATAATCAATTTGGGAATAGAAATGTTATTTTTATTTTGGAGCAAAGGGTCTACTTTTTCATATTCTTTACACATTTTTCAGTAGTTTAAAATCTAAATGCCTTACTTTCAGTCCTGCCTTAAATAATAATTTCCATAACAACGTATACTTTAAAACAGGAGAAAATATTCTGGGGAAAGCACTGATAAGATTGTTCAACCTACAGAGATGATTCCACTGTAAAATTTTGTCTATCAAAATGCTCAGCTTTCCCAGGCAAAAGCTCACACCTTTGATCAACATGCATCTGGTTCTTTTATTAATAATTACATATCAGGAATATTTAAGTGTAAATACATAATTTAAGCTGTAAAATTATTAACAGCAGGTAAAATACTCTACAGTGAGGGCATCATCAAACGGGAGAACGCAGTCAGTGGTATGAGGTGGTAGATGAGGGGCAGCAGAGCATCCTTAACCATAACTACAAGCAGTGAACACCGTAGGACAGATTTATAAATGTAGTGCAAGCCATTTAAAAAGTCTTCTCCCTCTCTCGCCCACACAATATTAATTACCTGTGCCGGCTTGTGCTAATTCATTTTCCTTGCACCTCAGTAAAGGAAGATGGTGTTCAAAATAAGCAGTGTCAAGATACAGCGTAAAGAAGCTATGGATACTCCAAAATTGCATTTTTGGGGCAGGGAGGTGGAGGGGGGAGAGAAAGAATAACACCTATAAGTTATGCTTCCAACTCAGTTTCATTCACTGAGTCATGTAAATAAATATCCAGCCAGTTTGGTCCCCATCCCACAGCCTCGGCACAGCAACTCTAATTACTCATCTATAAACAATGCAGACAAGCCATCGCTCAACGCCGCGCTACGCCTCATGGCCACACGCTTTGCATCCTACCTGGGTAAATATTAAAATGAATATAATCTACTATATTTTAAGGGTAAAGTTATCTGCAAAGCCCAGTGATTCATGAGCTCTCCAAATGTACATAAAGTGCTTTAGTGAAAGCATTTCCTAAGGGCCTGATCCAGTCATGCTTCTCAAACCCTCCGCAGCTGTCTAGACTGGAACAGAAAGGTCATTCAGCCACTGAAGGCCAATCCATCACTCCCATTAAAAAAGAAAATACCTAAACTGCTCCAAAGGTTGAATTTGTGGATCTGATGGGGAGATACTGAAAGAACAGCCAAGGTCCCCCTTCCCCAGGGGGACAAGGGCCAACATAAAGCCCATACCCTTCCTGGGGCTCGTTTTGAGGCTCTGAGGAGGAAGCCAGAGGATCCCAGGAAAATACCTGCCTCGAAGAAGCACATCTCTTGTTGTCCTCTTCTTTTTAGCATGCCTGGCCAGTGCCGCAATGGAAGGAGCTGCTGTGCTCCTCCATACGGGGAACTTTTCTCTCTGCCTGCTTCTCCTCAGCACCGGGGAGCTCGTGTACGCAAAATCCAGAGTTTATGTATGTCCCATGATAGGAAAAGTCAGTGTTCATCCCAAAAGACTCTCCCCCAACCTATAACTTAAGGATGGAGGATCCCCCTTTCTCCAGGCTACGTATGGCCCCTTCACTGCTCTAAGCCCGCTGACACGTCTGCCACAGGAGATCCCCGGGGTGATACTGGAGATGTTTGCTGCTCTCTCCTCTATCAGTAGATGGAGATATCCAGGTCACTGTTGGGCTGCAGGGAGATGCTCACCAGCCAGGGAAGCGTACATCCCTCTATCAACCCTTTAGCATTGCTAAAGTACACCGAGCTGTAAAATATCCCTATACCTGGGGGATTCCCTGCATGCTGCAGACTCAGCGGGTGACTTCAGCGTCATTAAGCTCGGGCAGCCAGGGCTGAAGGAGCCTCCGCAGGGGCCAGCTGGGAAAACCCAACAGGACATCGCACAGCTGATGAGAATGGGGCATTTTTCCACCTCGAGCACCGGCAGCTTGCCAAACTGCTATGGGTCAGCAGCGAAAGGGGCCGGATATCATCGCCCCAGCAAGCTCCCTCCCTCCCCAAAGTAGGGGAGAACACAAAGAAGCCAGCGCGGGGACTGACAGTGCTGCTTGAAAAATGTATTCCAGCTGCTCTCCTTAAACTGCAAGCTACGGCCCAGTTGGTTGCGATCACAAACATTTTTAAAGAGGCATTTCTGGGGTCCGATAGGGCCTGCCTCCTCCAGACGCGGACGTTTTGGAAAAAAAAGGGAGGGAAGGAGAAAAGAAAAGGCGACCTCCTCCTGGATCTCATCTTTTCCATTCAGATTTCAACCACCAGAACCATTACCAAATAAAATGTCAACTTTTTTCCCGTGTTCATTAACCTTTGATGCTTATTGTACAGCCAGTTTCAGTGCTCACAGGGGACTCGGGAGGCTCAAATCACAGCATTCATTTTACTCAGGGTTTAGGCACAACTTGAATCACAGTCCAGAAAGGAGGGAGGGGAAGGGAAGGAAAAGGCTATTAGCCCAATCCTGCCTCTTCAGCGGTTTGCATGTTTAATAAAGATTGAATTTAGAGAGAGGGGAAACCCCCAACTTAGTCATAATTCCCTTCACAAGTTCTACTATAATTAAAAAATAGAGGCAAGGTCATGACGAGTGCTATTGAAAATAACAGACAGACCTGTAATTATAGCAGGGCCAGCTAAACCAAGGGTTAAAGGTCTCTTAATACTCTGTCAGCATTTCCACTATAACCCCTCAGTTTCAGGGGTTTACAGCTCGCACATAAATATTTGCTGCAGGCCAAAAATGGCCCTTGGAGGGGTCAGCAAAAAGAGGTAAATTTTATTTACATATTTATAAAAAATGGCCTGGCTCCGCAGAAGCAGCACGTCTCTCACCAGCACCACCAGTGCAATTCATGGGGATGAGGAGGGAGAGCTGACAGTCCCAACTGTGAGAGCGAATGGGGTAGGTGGAGGAGCTGGAAATACATTTTACCCAGAGCAAGGGGCTCCAAATCCACAGAAACCCTGTACAGAGGCAATGATCTGCAAATACAGTATATATTATAAAGCTGAATCCTTAAATAATAAGGCCATATTCCTACCATGAATTATACAGATAATCACTCCCACTGTTCAGCCAAGCATGCACATAAGTCTTTGGAAGATGAAAACCTAAGGCCTTGCTAGCATATTGGTTTAACTTAAATCAGTACTTTAACTGATTTATTTAAGCCAGTGCCAAACCCGCTATGACTCCTTGATTTCTGTCAAAGAGTAGCTTATTTCAGTTTAGTTTAAAAAAGCTTATCTCAATTTTTTTTCCAAAGCATTCCTTCCTCCCCTTTTCCTATCTCTGTATTTACATGACCCTAAATTGACATTAGTTCAGTGCTTAAGGATTAGAACAGGTAAACTGGCTGTGACCTTTTCCAGGGCTCCTTTCCTTGAGGGACTGAGCCGCTGCCAGTGGTCCATGGCCGGAGCAACCACTTGCACCCCCTAAATACAGCTGCTTACAGGCTGGGGAACCTAAACGGCTGCTGCCATCCCTGCAAATCCTATTTTCTTTTCTTTAAAGGTCTTCTAAAAAGCTTCTGGTCCTCAGGAAAAAAAAAAAAAATAAAGAGAGCCTCACAAACCCAAACTAACATCATCCAGAAAGCTCAGAAAACCACACCAGCAAACAAAGAGAGTCCTGAATTATGGAAAAAAACCACGACACAAACCCTTCTCTCATACTGGCATGATATATAAGCCAGCCTCCTGACTTTTGGGAGGTTCTCTCACCATTTTCCAATGCCTGCCATTAGCAGTCAAAATAAAGCCAGTTTGACTTGCAGCGAGTTTCTCTGTTGCCGGCTGGTTCAACCGGACTGCCCTTCTCACGTGGCTGCGCATCACTCTGGCTCTCCAGCCGTGGCTTCAGGCTCAGTTAAAGGGAGTGGTGGCAGAAAAGCGAGAGCACTAAATGATCTTAGATCTAGTGAAATTAATTTATTAGAGCTTTTTGATGGTCCAGAAGTGAAGAGAGGGGAAAACTCAGCTAAAATGATTAACCAGGCAAACCCTTCCAGAAACTATTATTTTCATCTGTACCTAAAAGTGTCACAAAATAATACATTTCTTTTTCTCACTAACTCCACTATATTTTTCAATGTGATCCTAGAGGGGCTTGGGGTTTTTTTAAGTGAAGTTATATTGAGGGTATATAACTTTTTTTTTTTTAAGTTTCTAACAAAATATTTATTGTGCAAGACCCAGAAGATAAAAAAGATGCAACTGTTTTTCTTGGTTTGTTTTGAGGTTATTTACTTAGGACTAAGCACCTCATTTTTCTTGTGTACAAAAAGTAATTATGCAGTCAAAAGAATTATGGCCCACATACTTCAAAACATATGAAAAATGTAAAACTTTATTACATACATTAATTTCTAACAAAGGACGTCTCCAGCATCAGTGTAACTGGTATAAGGCAGATAACTGATGTATGGTATATTCGTTGATGTTCCTCCCAAATGGGTTTTATAAAGGCAAACAAACAAATAAACAATTTCTTTCGTTATGTCTCCCTCTCTTGTATAAATTTCATCAGCCTCATACAGGGGAATGTAGGCTTAGGGGAGGGTGTTGTCCATGGATTTCTTTTTTTTTTTATTAAGCTAAAATATTCTGCTCAAGCAATCTGTTCACCACACTTGCCTTTTATTATCTTTCCCTCTCCTGCATTTCTCAAACCAGGCAACCCCAGCTCCTGCCCGTACCACTGCTTGGGCTGAACCCAGCTTCCCTGCCGTGGGCAGCTCCCCCGGCCTCCTGCTTTAGGGTAGGCTGCAGAGCCAGGATTGCTCCCGTCATCCCAGTCAGGCAGCTTTCTACGGGCATTTGGCGTGGAGGTCTGTGGATTTTTCTCCCCCCTTTTACCCCCCCCAGTTGAATTTCTGTGAGCAGGGCAAGCTCATTCCTACTAAAACAGCTGGGCTGGGAGGCCAAGGCAGGAGTTGTAAAACTGAAGTTCACAGCATCCTTATCTTTAGCTGAGCCACTTTAACTTTCTAACTATACACCTGGGTACCATGTCCAAGAGGAAAAGGATGGCCATTTAAAACGTCAAGAATAACTGCAATCAGTTCTCCTCAGTGCCTCTCTTGAAGAAACAAAACAAAATTGAAGTGTGAAAGACAGATTCAAGGTATTTAAGTGAATGAAAAAAGTGAACCTGACTTTTTTAATATTAAGACAATGACCTAATCAAACAGAGACCTAATCTTCTTCCAGTACAGGTTTATTTTGTTCCTGCTGCTTTCAATGCAATATTTAGATATCAATATGTAAACTTATCTTCTGCTCCACTGATAGATGTGCCATAGTACTAGAAGTCCAGCAGAAAAGGATTCATGGCATCCAACAAATAACACACACAAGTAAATACTGGAAGTTTCTATTTCAGTCATGCAGAGTTACCGCACTAATTCAGCCAAACACTACCTCCTGCATCCTGACTTAAGCACAGTCCTCCTTCAGCACAGATGATTTCAGTATTTCACAGTGCCTTGTCAGGGTTTAAGGACTTTAAGGAGAAGCTTGGCAGCTTCTCTCGGAGAAGAGGGCTCTGCTCATGACACACTTCTGGTCTGCTCTTAGCATGTCTGGGCACCACATGGGAAAGCTGCTGGGATGGCATTGCTAAGGCTTAAGATCTAACATTAATAATGATGATGCAGTTCATTTGTGTCTCAGTCCTCATTTATAGGGCCTGGGCTCAGCCAGGTGTATGGAAGTCTTCAAAAAGCACAGAAATCCCCAAATAAAGTTCTGGGTTTGACCTCTCTAAATTTGGCGGAAGTTTGAACTTGGTGTAACCTTGAGGCCCATCTTTAATTAAAGTGTAGTATTTTGGGAACTTGGGACAAAGGGGAGAGAAAGACCTATTTCAAGTTATACCTAAGCCATGAGAATCAAAGCAACCCTGACGGCTGACAGCTTTAGAGCCAGCGAGCCTCCCCCAGCCCCTGAGCTTCCCTAGGCTACTTGCTACCTTTAAAATCTGAAGCCGCAAGTCTCTCTATTCTTTTGCACCTTCTTTAGTCCTCTCTCCCTCCTCCCACCACCCATGGAAAAGCTTTCAGTGTTTCAAAGGTACTCATCACAGGTATCACGAGAAAAACGGACCAGTGCCAGCTCTCAATGGCTTGTTTGTTTTGGGGCTGAAATCTATCCACTTCCATTTCAGGCGTCCATCGGCTGAGCCACCATTTGACATGCCTGGCCCCAACAATCACAGGGGCTTGGCGGGTTAAAAATGCTAGGATTTCATTTTATTGCAGGGATATTATTCATTCTTGGGAAGGTTCAAAAGTACATGCGTCAACTTATGTCATCAGGGTCAAACAAAGTGGCATGCAGAATCATAGCCAGATTGCATCGGCAGAGGGGTCTGGAGGCAGGGCCGAAGCGTAAGGAGAAAGGAAAATGTTTTTTAGGATGTACTCTGGATCACTTCATCCTTCGGCAAGGGGAGAAGGGCAGGAGGTAAAGGATCCCCTCTAAGCGCATTGCCCTGAACAGCGTGAACTGAAATGGAGTTGTGCAGATTTCACTAAGATTTCCACTGCTTCTTGCCCAGCGACATGCCTATGGTTAAGACCATCAAACAACAATGCCTCCTCAATTGCCAAAACGTGCCTCCAACATATACCAGCAAGCCCACAAGTATACACAGACTCGCACAATAATAGTATTAGATGCCATTAACAGGCTTTAGCCTTGTTTCTTTTCAGTGGAAAAACTATTTGACATCCCTCAAGCCCAGGCTCAGCACTGCTTGACCCTTTCCCTTCCCTGCCTACATTAAAAGAACAACTAAATAGCTGCACACAGAGCGAGCCAGCCCCTCCTCGCTCCAGGTGTCTGTATTTTACTTAGGGCCCCAAGCTTGATTCAGCTCATACAGTTTCTGACAAGCTTCAGCTGGCCCTCGTCACCAGACAGGCAGATCAATTAACAGAGGGATTTTTCTTCCCTAGCTCTCTTCCTGGACCTTTAACCCCTTGTGTGTCCTAATGCTCTATGAAAGAAGGGCAGAAAGCAAGCACTAGAAAAAAGGAATTGCTATTTAAATCTTTTCTTTTTCCTCCAAAACCCCCTGTGCTTTTGCTTTCTCTACCCATCTCAGAACCCCACCTTTCTGTAAGATGTAAGAGGTCGTTCAAAACTTCTCATTTTTTTCCATCAGAACTGAAAATTTTAAAATTCCCTTTCCCTCTTTTCTCTTCTTTAAAAAAAAATCTCTTTATATTTTGCTACTGAAGGGGATGAAGTTTAATGTTTTCTTTGGGGTGGAGAATTCTTTTCCACTTGTTCATTTTTCTTTCTCTTTTTCCACTGCACCAATTTTTCCAAATTGCCACATGGAAAGAACAAATTCTGGCTAAAGAGGCTAAGACCAAGTCTGTAGCTGATGCTCTGCAAGCTTTCTTGAAAAGTTATCAGAACATAAATGACATTTCGTGGATGGGAAGGAATGAAAAAAAAAGGGGGGTAGAAGAGACCAAGGCAAAAAAGTATATGGTAAAAACTACAAAATAGAAAACAAACAAAATCATTTCAAACTGGAAAAAAGCATAGACTGCCCTATGAAAGAGAAACAATGTCAACACTGACAATTTTATTTTGCAATTTAATTATACCTCCATTCATCTTTGGTGAGAATGTACAAGAGAGCATGTCAATGGCATGAGAAGCTCCTTCAGCAACAGCAAAACATAATAAATAAATTTAATTGCTAGTGATAATAATTAGACATTTCTGTGAAAAACAGTTCCCAGAACTACTGAAAACTATTGAGAAAAATAAATGTTATGGCTACTACAGGGAAATCCATTTAAATGCATTCATAGCGATAAATAATTTAAAACTGGTGAGGGTTTTTTGTTATTTTTACTTTTTGAGAAAAAAAAACCCTACAATTCGTTAGGACAAGCCTATACCATTACCCGTACAAATGGGTTCTGCCCATCATCAAAGTAGTACCACAGCAATAATGACAATAATAATTAACAATAAATAATAAACAACATGCAACCTGTCGATCTCAGGATGCTGCAGCAACGCTATACAAAACAACAAATCTAAATGTGAAGAAACAAACATTGCTCTTCCTATAAATAGCCTTCACCTGGTGAAATACATCTCAGCATTAGCACACATCATTTTATCAGGCAGAGAAGAGTTTTAACTCTTCCTTGGCAGAGGCAATGGTTTCCCAGTACCTCTTCTCCGAACCTAGGTATATGTACTTTTCTCAGGACAGTGTAGAAAGAAAAACCAGGATGAAAAATCCCCAGCTGAAGTGGGCATGACAGATGTGAAGTGTCGGGCAGAGTTAAGGGTATCGCGTCTTCTCTGTGGTTCATAGTGCACGATTTTCTTAGCAAGGAAGGAGGGGGAGGGCAGCTGGTAATCTTTCACTCTATACAGGGAATCCTTATCGAGGATTTGGGAACAGTGTGTTAGTTCTTGGATGGATGGATGCCGTTGAATGTTTTCAACGCTTGTTAGAAAACACGAAGTCGCTGCTGACACAGACTGGGAAGGTGGTAAATAGCGACGGCAGGTCACTGATGCACAAAGGAAACAATAAGCCAGGGGAAGCGTAAGAAGATATCTTTAGGTAAACAGACTGTAGGGAATACTTACAGAAGGGGAGGACTCTCTCCTGGAAAGAAATGGCTCCAGAAAGAACATAGCAGGGTGGTGGATACTCAGCTACACATTAGCTCTGTAGCTGGAAGGGTAACTTCAGTCCTTAGGATATGTAAACAGGGGGATATAGCCTAGAAGCCCGAGGTAATATTATCTTTGTCTGTGGCACTGGTGTGACCACTAATGGAATAGTGAATCCGGTTCTGGTGCCTATGTTTCAAGAGGTTGTTGATAAATTAGAGAGAAGAGCCAAGAGAATGGCTAAAGGACTAGAAAACACTGGGAGGATTAGAAAACAATTGTGAGAGGCTCAAGAAGCTCAGACTGTTTAGCTTAATAGAGAAAAGGTTAAGGAGTAACTTGCCCACAGTATACAAGAACCTTCACAGGAAACAGAAATTTGATGGAGAGCTCTTCAGTTTAACAAAGACGTACGTAAAACAAGATCTAACGTCTGGCAGTCGAAGCTAGACGAATTCATGCCAGAAATTAAGGGGAATTTTTTAACCATGAGAGCGCTTAGCAATGGGAGCAGTTTACTGAATATTGTGGTGGCTTCGCCGTCGTGGTATTTTAACATGAGCTTTGGAAAGTCTGCTGAAAGATATAGCATCTTATAAAACCTTCAAGGAGTCCTGTGGCCTTTACTAGGCAGAAAGGCAAATTAGGTAATAGCATTGCTTCTTTCTGGCTTTAGCATCCAACAATTTCTAATCTATGCATTATGTCTAAACACTCATAGCTATCTTCACTGATGTGTAACAGTGTGCCTGTTATTAAAAAAAAACACTTTTGGTCTGTTGATGCTCTTAAACTGTTACCAGGAATACAGAACATGACTCACACAACACACATGATGCTGAAAACTTTCTAATATACTTGTTGCTTCTTTCAGATCAAGCCTGGTTTGATGATGCTAAAAACAATGACCTTAATTTTTTAGTACTTTACAGTGTTAAGCATAGAAGGCCAGTGACTCATTCCACTTCTCCCTTTTAGTCAGATGATGCCTAAGTTTCACTTTTTTAATTTGAGCATATGGCTTGCCAGCAATTAATACTCTTGTCCTCAGATGGTCCCGGAGGGAAGCTCAGTGGGTATAAAATAACAGGGTGTTTTTGAAAGGAGTTTGTAAACGCACCACCACAAACTTAAAAAGTGAACTCTCCAAAATGCAGAACTGTGTTATCAGTGCTGACCTGCTCTCAATTCTGCTCATCACAGAATTCATTAAAGTATGAATGAGTCTAATGAGTGAAATGAATGCATTCTTCTACCAAGGCTTCGATAACATTCCTGAGAGTACGCCTCTCATTTTCACTTCTTCATCTACCCCTACAACACTTTGCATGCACAGTCAGTTACTGCAGACTGGTTTCTTGTTGAATCAACATGGTTTGAAGATAGTGTCCCTTTGAAAGTTAAAGCTAGGATGAGCAGTGCAATGGGCCGATCAATTCTATGGTCCCAAACATTTGTCAAATGGGATTTAATGAAAGAGGAGTGTCCTTGCTAACTTGCTAAATCCAGCTTGTAAATCCCCAGTATAACAAGAAAACAAAGACGTTTCCATCCCCTCTTATATCAGGAATAGAGATAGGATGATGGAATGATGCGAACATAAAATAATTGTACACACAGAAGCTTATGCAAAAAGGCTTTGTTCGGAAGTGCTGGAAAGCCACTCACCCCGAAACAATGGGGCAAATTAGCATGCATCCAGCCCAAGGGTGCAAGCAGCACACACACGCACTCCCGGTGACGGATGCTTAGCTCTTGCTGGGAGGTCACCACTACGAATCTTTCTTGAGAAGGCAGCATGTCAGATTTCAGACACTTTCCCTACAAATGGGCTTTTGCAGCTCAAAGGAGGAGGGGGAGAGCTTTTCGATCCAGATAATAAAGTCCATTTACATGAAAAGATGCCGCTTTCAATGACATGATTAATTTCGGAAATACCTGGCATCTGAATGAAGCAAAGACTTCAAGAGATGACTGATGATGAGAAAAGATAATTAGGCAAATGTCAAGAGTCAGTGTTTTGATTGGTGACTGAGAGGCTGGTCTGACTAGGTTATCGTATACTCATTCCAGATGGAAATGAAAGGTCTTTGTAGGGAGAGCAGGGTGATCCCTTCATGGTTAAACATAAACTCTGTTTAAGCCTGGATTCCTCCTGGTTTTTCCTCCTGGGAAGCCCTCCTACCCCAGCAAGTGCTCTACCTGCATGGTACTGGACCAAGCTTGCCTGCCCCATTTGAATCTTAAAATGTTTTAAACATGAACAATTTATCTTGCATTTCATTATTGCAAGGCTCGAGTGGTCTTAGCCTTTCCAAAACATCCTGGGCTGCCTTCTCCCCAGCTCTCCAAAGCTGGAAGATAATACAGACTTTTTGCAGAGAGGACAGAAGACAGTCCCTTTCCCAAATGTGCCCAAACATCTCTCCTCAGCTTCTCATCAAATGCCTGGGGTAGTGACTGCCATTGAATGCTGGTGCCCTCCACAGGACAGATAAAAAACCAAAGAGGATGCTGGGGACCCCGGCATGGCGTACTCTGACAGGATTGCCTTGTTGAGATTGACAGATTATCTCCCCTTCAGAAAAGGGAGCATTCACAAGGCCCTCTCCCTAATCCATCACGACGCTCCGGACCGCACTTGCCATCGCTCGCCCCTTCTCCTCGCACGCTGCTTTTGATTTGTGGGATATGCTGGCTTTGTGCAGGCGCATTTAATCCTCAGCAGGAAAACCGCCGACACTCAGAGACCTCACTGGCTTTCCAAACTGGTTTTCAGAGGAGCTCAAAGCACCGCTTGCTTCATTTCTGTATTGTTGTGCTACAGACCAAATATCAGGCCTGGTTCATCATCTATTGAACCAGCTGCGGGCAAAGACCTCCTCTGTGAAGGCAGGCTCGAAAGAGCAGCCGACAAAGCACCGGTCTGATAAGTCATACCTAATTTGGCCAGCCATCCAATGCTGAGGCTGCTATTAGTTAATCTTCATATAATTTGTTAAAGTAGGCTTTATGAAGTACTGGAAATAATTGTCTCCCTCCCCCCTTCTGAATCCTGCGGCCGTGCACAGTTAGGGGTTTAATAACACACTGTAGCGCGCAGTCAGAAACGGTGAAGGTTTTATAGCAGTGCATTAGCCAGGGGTGGATAACCTATCTCTAGAGGCTTGATTGACTGGAAACATATTCTTAGCCTGCTTAAAACTGCTTAGAGTGTGTCACGGCGGTCCCCCAAAATAAAACGTTCAGTGTATTTAGTGAAACCCTACACCCTAAGTACATGTAAGGGCACTGTAAGATACTAATTAGGTTGTAACATAAAACACCGTAAAAAGCAAAGCATGACATACAAAAAAAAAGTTTAAGCTCTGGCCAGCTCTTTCATGTTAGAGAAATACATTAAAAATATATTCACAGCAAATATACTGGGACTTTGAATAAATCTGTTTTTCATAGTAGCCTGTAGCTGGAAAGGATAGATATTGCTCATTATGGAGAAATTTCTACTTAGAATTGTCCTCAAATATTAGAAACCATCTTTATTTACTTTTCCTTTAAAAAGAAAATAATTCACTAGCACTAAGACCAGCAAATGATCATTATGATGGCACTGGTTAAAATATATATGCCCAGCTTTTTTTTTGCCAATCTTTTTCCCAGGAAAGGTGAGGAGAAGGATGATACCAGACGAAAATAATGATTCTGCATGATGGCATATAAAACTTATGTAACAGTAATAATCTCAGAAGGGTAACATACCTCAGAATTTTTCCCCTTAAATTTAAAATTAAAAGTACTGTTCAAACACCTTTCACTGAAACACTAGCAGAAAGTTAGTTTTTTAAGGTGAAGGTCTTCAGTTCTATCTCATTAAACCACTCCCAAATTATAAAAGCAATGTTATGTCTTTTTTTAGCATCTGTAAATTCTGAGATTCTTAGTATTTTATTTTTTAAGCATTAGTTGTCAGTCAAAAGATTTTCTCCATACTTATGCATGTTTCTTCTGTTATCTAGTGCCACTCAGCTATACCACATTGTATAAATTAGAAACGCTACCTCCTTAATAACGTTGGAATTAGTGTAATTTTTAAACGTTTAAGAATATAATTATTTACCTGCATCATAAATATTAACTATTAACATAAAACATGTGTGATGTACTGAAAGAAGTAGAACTCAGCACTGTCAAGCATAAATTTAAATTTATCAAACAAATTTATGTGTAGATATATAGTTTTCTAAAAGAAAATCTAGGTGAGATCGATCCCAATGCCTTTATAAACATCTCTAATGGTACATACATATATATGTATATAATTTGCATTTTACAAAAATAACTCTATAAATTTAAATATTATCATACCACTACCAAAAGCTACCTTTTGAAAAAGCCTTGCCATTGTTGCACATTATTGAAAGGAATGAAGTGCTAATTTAATAAATATGTCGCTAGCTGTGTTCAAACTAAACACCATTAAAGTATGTTTGTTGTTGTATGTGCATAAGGTTACAGATTGCAAAAACCCTTACTAGGAAACAAGCTGCATTTTATCAATGAATATATTCTTCTTGGGATTTTATGGCTTTGCTTTAATGTGGACGGTCACTTTTCCTCCTTTGTTTGGAAAGGTACAGTTTATATTTCTTTCCAGATTTAGCATTTCCCTTGAAGGTTTTTGTGATTAACAATATAATATTTTTATTGAGTTATTTCACACACAAATGACTCGGCCCAAAGGGTATTCTAGGTTTACAAGATTTTACTAATAACTATGCTCCCCTTTGTATTAAAGCTGCTAATTAGTGCTTTTAAACAGCTCAACATTTAATTCTTTGAAGGCACAATATCAAGGGCTGATATAAAACTGTTTATGTAGAAGGATATATAAAATAAGAAGGTGTTAAACCCAACACAAATTGAGTGGCAGGGGGTTCCCTAAAGTGCTAATTTTATGTTTGTTTTCGTCTCATTTAAAGTTAAGATGTCTGCATTATAACAGTGATGTGTAACATGCTTTACATACAGATTAAGCAAAATGTGTCAATTTATGAGCCTTATTTGCCTGGAGAGGTAGCCACCAGTAGTTTCATCCACCAGCGATTTTATGCATGTGTGTGTATACATATACGTGCGTGTGTGTTTCCACATGTGGGGATAAAAAAGTGTGTGTTGTGTATACATAGATCTGTGAGTGCCCACACACACGAACACATTTTTACATCCGTATTAGCTAGCCTCTGTACGTCCCTGTATTTCAGTGATTATGGAAAACTTAAAACTAATTAATTACGTGAGATTGCTCATTTAAAAAAATTAAATATTTCATTTCATTTAAATATACTGTGAGATTTTTAAGCCACATTTTGTTTAATTGGTGTTGCTAAACTGAACTGATTTATACACACTGAGGATATTAGATGGCTGTAATCGAGAAATAAATGACTTGTGAGCTACATTTTATCCTTCTTTTCTCCAAGTTAATCTTCAAAAAGTCCCAGAAATTCATTAAAAACATGGGAATTTTCACTCAAAAGTGCTGAATGAAAATTGGAAAACTGCTTCTTAGGAAATGAAACATGAAAATTTCCATTTTTCATCAAAGCCATTGTTCGTACAATTACAATTTTGAACAATGTGTTCAACAAGGTTTTAAAAATGATCTTGTGAAGTGAATTTCTGAGTCTCATAAGGAACTGTGAATTGAGTGAGAGTCTCAACTGTCCATCTTCAGCTGACCCCACTTCACTTCCAGAGAGCACCACTGCTGCGCTCCGCTCTCTGCAACCACTTTTGGAGGGGTGGTAGTTGTTTTCTGATATATCCCCATATACATCTATAAGATGACACAGTATCATGCAGACACGAGAGACCAGATTCTGGAAGTGGAAGAGCTCAGTGCAGAATCCCACCCAAGCTAACTGGACCTGGTGCAATTAATCAGTTTACAGGTCTTGAGCTCATACAGGTGTACTCATTTCAGGGTTCACATGCAAAACTGATGAGAATTTATTTATGCAACCTAGTGGCTGTGCATAATTATGTACTAAATGTAATTTACATAGTACCAAAAGTGTCTGATGCAAACATTAAGATGGAGAATGTCACTCAGGTAAAGCTGCAAGAGGGGGTAAAAAAATGGAAAACTATCAGGTAGGATAACAAATACATCAATGTCATCTCTTTAATGCTCTATCTTATTGCAAAGAAATGTAGGTTAAGAACGAAATATCCACCCTTTGCATTGTATAGTAAACTTCTTTAAGAGCTCCCTTCTTAAACTACATTCTGTTCTGTCTTTTCACTTTCGATAGGCAAGTATTAGACATAAGCATCTGGCTATACTGGCCAATGTACAAACACATGCTAAAACCAGACTCTCCCCATAGATATCAGTCTAAGTAAACTGCCTGTTCATGGAAAGATGATAACATAAGAAGAATATAAGCAATAGCATCTTTGTGGGGTCGTTACTTTGAGAACAGTGCTTCACCACTATGTTATGTTTATTTGGGCAAGCTTTTTTCTCTTTTGTAGGATGAATCACTTATTTTGCAACCAATACTACAAATGTTTCAATCTGTTTATTTTATATGCATGTATGAAGGCAGTGGGCGGATATGAACTGGCTAAAGTCAAGATTTTCTTAGCATGATCTTGAGTAAAATCCAGTGTGGCTTTTTAGAAGTCTATTTCAAAAGGCCCGTTAAAGCTTTACCTCATTCCCGAAGTATATGATCAGCTGGCATTGTCAAAGCAGAAGTAATAATGCTGTCCCCACAGTTTCAGGAGTGAGCAGTAGCATTTGCATCTGATTTATGCACCTCACCACATGCTGAAGTATCTAGAAAGACATGTATATTGTTTTGTGTTCAAAATTTAAGGTGAAATTACATATATGATGCTTTATAGTTGCCTCAGCATTAGAACCCAAAATACACCGATCTCCCATTTTCATGGTCTTTGTTTCTCTATTCCTAAACTCAGCTTCCCCTGGAGAGCCTCTGGGAGCAAGAAAAATTGGAAAGTTGCCCTGACTCTCATTCTGCCCTGACACACGTGTTGGTATGCTTTAGAGCAGCCTAGAGGCAGCTTCGACAAATAACATCTGGCAGTTTGCCTCCAAGACTTGCGTTTATCCTACTGAACTTTAGGCACACACACTGAGGCATTGTTGGTGGGAGCCCATCACTTTGTTTCCTCTCTGGGCAAGAAAGAAAGGCAGCCACATCCAAAATGGGCATCCCTGAAGCACATGGGATTTGGTTTTCTTTATAAATTAACCTCATAAAAGAAAAAAGAAATGCAGTTATGATCTGAACTCTGGATCAAGCAGAAATGGGAGAGCAGCTCTGCCATTTCTACTTTTTGTAACTTAGGAAGCCTAGCCATTAACCCATTGGCATTGGCATTTTTACAATAGATTGATGGGTGCCACTGGCTTTTACTGTACAGTGTCAAAGAATTGTCCATAGTTGAATGTTTAGAAGAGTCAGAAATAGTCTGTCTTTGTATGGTCTAAGTCATTTATATTATCATGAGACACACCAGCTTTCTCCTTTATTTCTGTGTGAACTTACTGTACTGAAGAGTTGCCTCATACTACTGCATGACAGTCCAATTCCTAATAAATCCCACCTGACTGAAATGAATTAGGTCTGGGAATATGTGTTCCAGATTATTAACCAGCACCTTTGCAAGTAACTTACCATCCACATTTATTAAAGATATTGGGTGATAATTTGTGCAGTGTTCTGGATCTCTCTCTGGTCTAAGAATTATGGTAATTAGTGCTCAGAGAGAGGATGTCACTCGTATGTTTCTCAGGGTGCAGAGAATAGCATATCATTACACTCCTTTTAGATTTGAGATGGATAACTCTAAGGCTATTCCTACTTTTTAACCTTGGCCAGCTGCATATAGATGGAGGCTCTAAGCAGGTCAGGAGACCTGAGCTCCATTTCCAGCTCTGCCAGCATGGGACAGTGCACCGCGTGCATTGACCTGGCCCCTCATTTCCAGTTGCAAATGAGAATAAAGATTTGTTAGGCTGGGTTTCAATTTCGGCAGGCACTTGTCCAAGAGGAAACACTAGGTTTGATGAACTGCGTGGGATAAAAGGTACCTGCATCTTCAGTGCACGGTGCCAGGTGAGGATGAAGTGAGAGGCCACTCCAGGAGGAAAGATCAGTGAGGAGCTCTGCATGAGACTGATACAAGTAATGGTGCTGATGCTGTAGAGTGACCACTCCAAAAAGCCTTTTAAGACCTTCTTAAAAGATGCAGAAAAGGGCAGAAGATAATAAACCACCATCTGCATTTGGAGACATCAGAAAGCAAGTCTTCAAATTCTAGGAGATAATTTAAGAAAGAATAAAATTATAAACTCCCCCAGGAACTTAAATATTAAATTAAATTCTGTAGATGGACTTTCACTTCCCAAAGTCCTCAGAAGTGTGCCTGCAGTGGTCCCAAGTAATCAGTCTGCCAGAATTACCCAAACCAAAGGGCCTACTAATAACACATCTCAAAGTTTCAAGAGACTTTAGCCACGTCCTTCACCTGAGTTAGACCGATCCTGCAATGTTCTCTGAAAATCTCTGGCCGTTAGATTCCTCTGCTGGAACATGATGTCTTCATACCACTTTCCTGGAAGAGAAAGTAATCTATGTTGCCACATCTTTATTTCTATGTGCACTCATGCAGACACACAAAGGACTGTGATAACAGTACCGTCAACTCTGTTTTCTTCACCCCTCTGCAAAACTTTTCCTTGGCTTATTTCATAGCTAGTCATTAAACAGTGCAATAATTTCCATGGTGCTATTTTGGGGGATGAAAAAACAATCAACTTGTCCCTTCAACAACATATTCCTGCTTAACTTTCATCAAAGAGTTAAACAGCCAAGGGCTTTTAGCATCTCATTTCACTTACACACACAGGCCATTATAACCTGCATAAACAAGGATGACAAGTTGAGATTAATGAAGGTCCCAAAGTGACAGAACAATTTAATTGTCAGAAATCATAGGAGGTGAACTTTGCCAGTGTATTTATGTAAGACTGCCATAGTCTAAAAACTTCCCTAATTGATTATGACCAATAAGTAATAACACTGGAAGCAGTTTTCTGGTATACAAATAAGAAATGACCCAAAACAGTTAATAGTGGTATTAAGATGCATAATATAAGAATAGATTGATGAAATAAATGATCAATAACACTCTGCAAATAATTGTAGTGTTTACACTTAAAAGCAGAGCAGAGCAAACTGCAGCTCTGATGAAAGTCAAATGAAATGGTCTGGCCTTAGAAAAACAACTCGCAGCAATTGGGCTGGGAGCCTTACAGTGATGTGACTACAGCAGAGGCAAGCAGGATCCACGTGGATCTGAAGTGCAGTGCTGTTTGTTCTTCTCTCTCCCGCATTACTTTAAGAAACTTTAAAACTTAATTTCTGAAAGAATCTTAAAATTATTGTGCCTTTTTGTTCAGGAGGAATAAAACCAGTGCTGTGTAAGCAAACACACACACACACACACACAAATCTCCGATACTGATTAAGGGCAGCAAGCCATGCAAAATCTCACTTCTGACCTTTGAAAGAGTCACTAGGTAATTCAAAGCTCAAAAATACAACCCACAGCTCTTTGTATTTTTGAATTCCACATGCTCATTCAGTTGTTGCCTAAATATACTATTGCCTTTGGAGCTCACCGCCTCAACTGGAAGCCTGTTCAACCTGTTCCCTTGCTTTTCTATGATCGTATCTCCTTATTTTTCACTTCCACATATCCTGTCTTATGTTCAACTTATATCTTCTAGTCAGGCTTCTCCAATGATCCCAAGCAAATCATCAAACTAATTTGAATGATAACTCTTAGAGAGCTGGAATTAACCTCTCTTTTATGTTTTTTTTTCTTCTTCTTTTTTTCCAGAAGGTAAGTAACTAACTGTGCTGGCAGTATTCCCCCTTCTAAATATAAAGAATATCTCTTCATTCCAGTAACATTTTACTTAAATGGCTGCCAGGGATGGCTGTATAATTGATCCTGCTTTCCAGCAGGAGAACAGAATATATGGCCTGTGGAGTTTCCTTCCAGTCTTACATTTCAATGATTCTCTAGTGATAAAGGAAAAAGGCAGCACTTAATGCATTTCACTCATATCACCTCGTAACTGTCCCGCCATATGACTAAATCAGGCTCATTGCACCATCTTGTCCTCTTAGTTACAACAGCACGTGTCAACTTAGCTATTCCAAACTTCTTCCAGTATGCAAACCAAACAGGATACTGTAGACCAAGCTCTGCCTCAATATACATGAGCTGTTCCCATTAGATCAAAGGGAAAGGTAAATATAGCTGAGGCAGAAATTGTCTCCATATGTCATATGCAGCCTAACTGGTGTTTTATAAAATGATACTTACTGTCACCAGCAATCTGTGAAAACACTCCCAATTTCCACGGGATCTTCCCCTTGCCATTCTTTTCAAGTGCTTAGAAAAAGGTTAGATTATTTCACAGGAATTTTTGCAAGCAGAAAGTCTACACTTACTTTTCAACAAGAGCTTGAAAACCTCAGTCCCAAATGCATTACATGCTTTTGGAGTTCAGAAAGAAAGTGCCCACATTTCAATTTAGATTAGTTAGGCACATCTTGATAAAAGCTGAGGCCTGACTAACCTTCCTTACTGCTGCTTTGAGTAGGGCATACACAGCATTAAGGGCAAACTCTTTCCTCTCAAGTTTAGCTTCTCCTTCATGAATACATTATCTGCAGGATTTTTAGCAGAGATTTTTTTGTTTTTGAAAATGGCCAGACAAACACTTTGAGCTTTCAGACAGGAGATAACTTCTAGCTGCTGCTTGGCTGATGGATTTTGAGAAATGAATATTCAAAATTCATGATGTCTTGGCTCGTCCCTGATGTATTTTAATTCTTTGATCAGATAAATGTAATTGCTTCAAAAAAAAGTATGTGTCTTGAAGGACTGGGAAAATGAATTCAAAATGTGCTTTCACAACCAGTTAAGGTTATTTACAGAGAGGCTGGGCTTCTACAACTTTTTTCCCCCTAAAATTTGTCATGTGTTTATTTACAGAATGGGAAGGAAATGGAGCACAAATCTAACGCCAAAGGGTTAACAAAATGTAGTTTTTGGGGGAAGGCTCAGGTCACACTCCTCTTGAGCCAATGTATGCTTTCAAGACTTTTATCATCGTTAAAAGCCTCACCGATAACAAAACCAGAGCTCCTTAACCTTCTTACGTTGCCTCCCATTGGAAGGTTGGGAGCCCAGCTCGTAACGGGGTTGGGAAGGACAAGCTACAAACATCATGGTTTGGCTCCGGCACTTTTACTTGATAAGTCCAAAACAGTCCACTTTGACAGGCCCTTTATATGCAAGCTTGAAAAATAACCTATTTAGCATTCCCCAGCCCCAGCACATGATTTCACTGGGAAACTATGCAAAAGATACTTTGGAAATAAATATGCACAAGAAGTTACAACTCTGTCTGAATGACCCCCTACCTTGGAATGTCTAGAACTGTGAGAATTATAAGGTCAGGAAATATGTACAGGCCTAGTGCCTTGAAAAGTTACTATTCCTTATTAGGAATCTGCACAGACATGGAAGCAGGAGTTGTATAAACTAAAAGGAAGATTTTTTCCTGTCGCTTACATGCCTAGTCCTTGACCTATCCCATTTATAGTTTCCTTTAAGATAGTATGCATTGCAAGTTCATTTGTTTCCTAGTAGTCCTCCAGCAGTGATCTTCAGATCCAGCCAATACTGCAGACAGAGCAGGGCTATGTAAGCAGCAGCTTGAGATTTATATGCCTGTAAAATCACAGGTATTCATTTATATCACTGCTAACAATTTTGAGCTCTGACTCTACAATTTCCAGGTAAAAGGTATCCTTACTCTCTGTCTGAAAATCTTAAATGCAGACATATAGAACTGTTTAGTCTGCTTTACTATAAATAGGAGGTAATATGTTATTTCAAACAAAAAGCATACCATAAACTACACACTTAATTTTGACAGATTGTGCTTTCCTATATATGGCACGGTCCTGCTGTGCTTTCATGGATCAAACTCCCATTGACTTCAGCTGTGTCTCCTAACAGTGCAATTTCAAATATTGCCTTTTCTTATACTTCACACCTTTGGGGTTTTTTCCTAATCTTTTTCTCTGCATAAAAGTACTGTATTCTGCAATATCCAATTGTCGGCTTTCAGAGGCGACAAAAAAGCCTCTTAAGAGCTGAAAAGTGCTTGCAAGAATAAATTCTCTCCATTTTCTTTCGTCTCCCCCCACCATTCAAATGACACGATTAGACAATCAGTTCTCAAAATTAAGGAGAATACCACTGCTGCAGATCACCCTCAAAATCTGCAAAAGGAAAACAACTGCTTTTACATTGTAGATAGACAACCTTTCAGCGAACGTTCCCCTCTGTATCCCCCCAGTTTGCAGTTAAATTGCATGGTGTGTTTATTCTTCTAGTGAACAGGCCCATTATATGACTTTAAAGTGTTAGCGTACACAGCACTGACATGTCCATTACATCCATACACACTGATACGTAGATTACAGAGAAGTTCAGGTTACCCAATTAAGAATTTGAGCTGCATTTTGGAAACTGAGAAGCAGGAGGGAGCTCTAGTTGGAGTATTTCAGTTTACATGCTGATAAAGACACCGTCTGTTTGCAGAATATTGGTCCACTGGGTCCAAACAGTGGCAATCAGAAGGAGAGTGGGACTGAAGAGAAAGACCCAAGCCCATATATAAATTCAAAATGCTGGCTCCTAGTTTAGCCTCTGAGAATTGAAAAAATAGGACTGAAAAGAGGAGACGTGGCTTGTCCTCCTGCCAGTGTGGAAGTGTGGTCTGGAGGATGGGTGCGGGTAAAACCCACCGCACGGATCCTGGTCATGCCCAGGGCAGCCTGCCTTGTCCCTGCATCCCATGGCCGCTTTACATCCTGCCTCCTCACTTGCACTGGGACTCACGCTTTAGGCCAAACAGCCCACGTAGCCATCAACACAAATATAAAGTTAAATTAAAAAAAAGCCCAACAAACAAACCTTGCTGTACCAGGAATATGGCCCAGCCAGCACTTACTTTCTCAGTGCTTCATAGCTGTGGGGTTACAGCAGATTTTGCCACATAAGCCTTTCTGATTTGAGCCTACCATTGGTTATCAGAGATTGTCAGCTTTAATTAAAATAAACTAAAAATAGTGTAAGAGGTTTTCTGAGCCTTTAGTTAAGCTGAAAACCTAGGTATTATAACTGCCAAAGACATCCAGTGACTTAGAACTGGAAGACTGAAAGAAAATCCCCTGGGGGGGGATAAGGCTTTTGGCTTCAATGTGGCTCTTGCAAGGGGCTCGAGCCACAATTATGAATGCTGTGGCTCTGCGTGGGTATAAATAACTCACATGCTGTGGGACAGCAGCACACCTTTCTTGGTGCTTTGAGACTTCTCCTTTTTTCCCTGGTAAGGTTCATGCCATGACTCGTTTCAGGTTACCAGGAGATTCTCCACTAACTTAAATGGGAACAGAATTGAACCTTAAGCAGTTGTCAGAGGAGGACACTGATAAAGGCAGCTCTAGCCACTTCCATTTTATTTAAAGATGTTGTTATGTGCTTTGACAGTTCAGCCCTGCACATTTAAACATTCAGTTACTGTAGCTTTAGTGAAAGTGATTCTCTCTAGCAATACAAATCTCTGGTTACCAAACATTTACTTTATGCTCTCAAAAAGATAATCTAACAACATTCAGAATTTTCTGTTTCCAAATAAAATGAATTCATGATATCCCCTCGTGTTATTGTTACAGACTGCACAGCTAAATTTAACTCCTTTATCTCATGCTGATCTTTCAAATAAAGTTCATTATTATATCAGGTATGTTCACGGTTAGCAATGATTGTTTAATATTAAACACCCTTTGCCAATAAAGCTCCATATATAATTGACTGTTACAATCTTGGTTACAGCTGTTCCAATAATAAAAGCTATAATTAAAATCACATCCAGATTTCTGAGATAACCACTTTGGCCTCACTCGTGCAGAAAGTAGTACCTTGTAACTGTCCTAAAGACCAGAGTGAGACCATTTCTCCAAGAAAGCCCCTGATCAGTGGAAGACTGCAGAGGCTGTTGCTCTGTTTCAATTGCTGCCTCCTTTGGGAAGAAAGGGGCTGAAATTTTGGTGCTTTCAGGCATATTTCTAGCTGGTCAAATTCTTTAGAAGTCCAGATGAACTTCTGAACAGTGATACTTAGCTGAAAAACCTATACCACTTTCTTTAACTTTCTACTATGTTTTTATAACAATAGTTTTCCTAATATTTTTCCTAATACCAATATAGTTAAGCTTCATATATTTGAATTGTGAAACTTGCCCTATTGCCTCTGATATTCTCTCCTCCACTTCTTTCCCATCTAGCCCCAACTTGAAAAAACTTTAGGAAAAACCTATTCATACGTATTTGAGTTTGGAGTAGATGATGGTATTTTTTTCCTGGATAAAAGTAATAGAATCTTCTTTGCTTGTGACTCTATCAAAACGTCTACCAAAGAGATCACCTTGCTTGGACATAACATGCCACAGTGAAGGCTTAATATGCCATTACTAAGAATGTTGAGATTAGATGCTAAAAATTGCAGTGGTTTAAAAAAGCAAATCAGTGAATTTAGAAGTTAACTTTGTGGCATGCATTTTTTTGCACCACATAAGAAGCAAATGATAGCCTAAACCGTAGATTGGCTTAATAGGATAAAGCAGAAAGACATGCCTCCTCATCCATCAAAGCATAGGTAACTCCTAAATAGCTGCTGCCCAGAGGCAGGAAAGCATGGCTGATATTTCAGCAGAAATCTGGATCTGTTGCCCCCAAAACCTGTAACCATATAATCCTGCATGCTGAGGGACGCACTCCCTCCCTGGAATGGAAAACGTTTATTCTTTTCCGAACTATGATAGTTCTCACAGCTGATATAGGTGCAACTCTGTAAGTTACTCTTTAATATGAAGTAGGTCATAATATCTCTGTTTACTCTTAAGGAACTGTATAAGTATATATTAATAATAGCCGAAACTACTACCGTGTGGAAGAGACTAACAATCCCACCCTGAGCAGCCAGCCTGCCTTCTGGCAGATTAGGTGGAGATCTGTAAGTAGTGACATAGGTAGAGTTGACCTTGCTCTGGATCTACCACCATCTCATAAAAATGTTCTCAGGTACACACTCCACAAAACCAAATTCAACTTAACCATAAACAGCATAAAGAAATCACGCATAGTGTTCTGCTCCACTCCTCCATTTATTGTCTCCCTCCAAATATTCAGCTTAAAGAACTGAGACCCTGATACCAGCAGGAACGGGCAACTACCACAGCACAAACTGAGGGGTTCTTTCCTGGTAATCTAACCTTACTATAAACCATTCTAACCAAACTTTGGCAGAACCAGATGTGTGGAGTAGCCTCTTGTCTTGGCCCAGTCATCTTACTGGAGCATTGTCCAATTTTCTTAATATTAACATTACAAAGGACTAGCAGTTCAACTCTTCTTTCTTTCTTTCTTTAAACAAAGCGAGCACACAGGGAAACTAAACACACTACATGTTTAAAGGGACAGCAATGAACATAATTAAGTGAGAAATGGAAATGAATAAAGTTCCTACCAGAAGACTAGCTCACTGGCACCAGGACTTCAGCTACAGGCCAAAATTTCAGCCAGTGCCCACCAGTGTTATTCCAGGCACTTCAACCACACTAGTTCACACCCTCCGAAGAACTCAACCCTTGCACATGAGCATGCAATTATGGCTAGGCAGTCTTGACCACTGGAGGGTTTCTTCATTGCTAGGTCATCCTGAAATATTCCAGGAAAAGATCTGTGGCATCTGAGATGTCCTCTTTTCTCCTCTTTATCCAGTATTGGTCCCACTGTGGCTGGCTGAAGCTTTCTTCTTTGCTCTTCATTTACCTATTTAGACCCTGCCTTGCGGGTTGGATTGGGGAGGCTGTGTCAGTGGTACTCAGCAGAAATGAGATGCTGCCAGTTTTTGAGCAGACTCCTAACTCATATGAATCGCTCCACACTGGGTGCAGTGATTTAGGAAAGCCCTGCTGATGTGCAGAGCTATTTTGCAATCGTGCCCTTATGTTCATCTCTTCCATTCAAGTGAGTGAACACTACTGTGAAAAACTTTGCTTCCGAGCTCCCTTGCATTTTAAATTTATACCCAAAATCTGCATTGAGAAAGTGGTTTGGTGTTTCCATACAGAAATAAAACCAATTTGTTTTTATGAGGGTAATGTACCAGGCTAAATAATAATAATCTTACATGGCACTTCAGAGTGAAAATGAATTTTGGGTAATTCAAAACAGTAATCTACAGAGTACTGACCTACAGAGGACCAGTAAATCTGCCCTTCCCCTGCCCCTTGGTACACTGGTTATGTAGGACAGTATTAGGTTTGGCAGCACCCTTCTCATTGCATCATTCCAAAGTGCTTTACAAAGCAGCTCTGTTACCATGTTGGCTTGAGTGTTTCTGTTGTCATGCATTATTTTCTGAATATGCATAAGGAAAGGTATCTCTTGGACCCAGAACATCAGAAGGGAAACAAGTTTCACACCTGGTCACTCAGGTTTCCCACACACGTCTGCAGTGAGACTTTAACTACATCTGGCTGGCTCTCAGAGCCTGACAAAGCATCTTTATTCAGCGGCAGGTCTGAGCTTCTCACTTGCCGTAATAACTGACCCACTTCTCCCCCCCATCTAAGAAGTGAACACACATGATGTATGTTTTAATGTAATACAGGGCTCCCCTCGTTGTATCTCGTTCATTCGACAGCTTCTCCTATCTGGCACCAAAGCCTGATTAAATATTAACATGGGGTGGGTCCTATTATTTCCTGACTTCCAAGAATCCATTGGTAAATTGAGATCTAGCTGCTAAAAATTTCTGACACAACATAATTTGTATTGAACCCCCTTTCCATGCCAGAGTGCCAGTGTTAATAAATCAGGCTGTTCACATTGAATAAATCTATTTAAATACTTATAAAATATTAAAGATGCATTTGGGAAAAGCCTCTAAGGTGATTGTTGCACCCATGCACCTCACAGTAACTAATTTATTAAAGAGTTTGCAAACCTGGGAAGGAAGGGAAAAGAAAAATGGTTTCATAAACCAAGAGCAGAAGCCAATTTTTCAGCTCAGATGATGAAAGGAAGCATGCATTTCTAATCAAAAAGACAGATACGCCTTTTCTCTCCCACCATTCCCTCAACAGCAAAGTGCCTTTTCATCATCAACAACACTCCATTCCTAATGTCTGCTGAGGCCTTTCTGCACCTTCTCCATACACTAGTAATGTACACACAGCATCCCTTTGAAACAAGAGCCCATTAGCCGTGGCAGACTACCTTTTCACATGAAGTCCTTCCGTTGGTAGTCATCAGCAGAGTGCTAAATCATCCCAACTGGGCATGCTCACATCATGGCAGTGGGATAAACAGATATTTAGAGCCACAGAATGAAAATTGCTTTTCTACCTTTCTTGAAGGTGGGGGTTTTTTTGGTTTTTTTTTTGTTTGTTTGGGTTTTTTTTGTTTTTTAGGAAAGGTCATAAACTACACAGGGAACATCTAGCTCTCCTCTCTCACCCCCTTCCCTCCTCCCTTAAATACAGATTTTTTAACAAATCCACTTTTGCTTACACCCAGGTCATCTGTAATTTTAGACCTTCAACCACCAGCCAGTCCCCTTTAAAGATTACATAGTAAATGCAACCATAAATTTGCCCCACAATAAGAAACGAGTTTGAGCATGCCCTGCAAGAGGGATTTATGTGATTGTTTTGCTTCCAGTGGGCGTGGTGAAGGGATATAGAAACTGTCAGCGAGAGCAGCAAGCGGGGTGATACTTCACAATAGCTACCTGAGTAATGTAAGAGAGATTAAGCCTGAATTGAGGACTGCCATTTCAGAGGACAATTAATTTTCAGGCTGTCGTAAAAGCTCTGTTGACATTTCTCAGCCAAGATTTTGCTTCTCGGTAAGGGTTTAAAGAGCTTTGTTCAATACAGGCAGTGGTGCTGCTGCCATTCTTTGGGCTAAGTCTATGGGGGGTTCCCCCTAGAAAAACTTATTTCTCTGACATGCAAGAAAGCTTCTGTGTATTTTGTTAAATGCTGACTTCTAGATCTTCACCTGAGAGCCCATCTCAGACTCAGACTCTCGACAACTGTTTTTTCATAAGCACCTGATTTGGTATCCTAATGCGGTTGGGCAGGCCAAAAATGAAGCAACCAAACTATAAGCAGCTGCCTCTGACCACATTTGGGCAAGGGTCTGCTTGTGAGAACCCTTTGCTAGTCCCTTTCTTTTTAACCCCAGAAAGCACCTAGAAGCACAAGGGACTATACCTGAGAATGGGAAATCTATTGATGTCTGACTATGCCATATGATGTGGGTAAAATGCTTTTCTGCATGCTCAAGTCATCCTCCAAGTCAGTAACTAATTTTACTGCAAGAGATGACAGATGATGGTTCCAGGTCCACAAAGAGAAATCCTGGCCCCTGCCTGACAATAATGCTGAAATTGCCTTTTGCTTTAGTGACAATAATATCCCATTCAAGCTCACTACGACAACAGACTGACATCCCCTAAAACTATTTGGCCAGTGTGGACTGGGGCATCTTCTTCCAGGAGGGTGCCTAAAAGGAGGTGCCTAAGTGAGCTACTGGGCAGCTTAGAGAGCGCAGAGACAAGAAATGAGTGAGCTAAACTTTGGAAAAGGTCTTCTGCTACAGCGAGGCCACTACGAAACTCCAGATCACAGTACCTGGCTGTAAGCACCCCTGTTGGAAGTGGCTGGCCTTGCCGCTGGGTCCAATTTATTACCAGTGACAAATTACCCGTCAAGAGGCAGCTGCTTTGTACGAATATACAAATGTTTGTGTACAGAGACCGAAGGATGAAAGGGTTAATTATCCAACAAACTCAGGCAGAAGGGGAAAAAAAGTTTCAAGCTCAGGGAGGTTATCATTGCCTTTTGCGCAGGCTGGTTTTAATCACTTTCTTGTACCTCTCCCTGACTTCATTTATCAAGCCTTCACATAAAAGTTGCAAAGTGAGGTTATTCAGCGGATACCTCCATTCATCTCGGATGATTGACCAGGGTGGTTTGCAGTACAAGCCAACCTGGGTGATGGCATTCCTCTTGTTTTCATTGCACAGCCTGCTTTCATTTTATGCTGTAATTGTGTTTTCACAAAACCATAACCAAGCAGGCTGCAGATCCCAGGTTCCAGATTTATTTACAAACACCCCTGACCAGCCCCCTCCGCCTTCTCCTGTTATCTGCTTTATGCTGCTTTGGATCTTACCGCCAGGAGTCTGGGGTGGATTAGCACAAGATAGGAACTAGATCCAATCTAACCAAGGGGACCTAATCAACCCATGCTTCCACCCCCGCTCCTCCTCCTCAGCATAAATCCAAGTCCTGCTTCCACACAAACATTTCATGGGAACTGGTATCTGATATTAAATACTTCTTTGTGACTGCAGGAGTGGTGTTGACCTCAGGCAGGTAAAAGAAGTGCTGGTCTTATTTGACAGAAAGAGGTAAGCTGCTCCACCAGGCAATTCAGGAGATGTAAGTGAAGAGGCCACATCTCTCGAGAGACTGTTCAGGCTCCTGAGGGATCATCATCTCTGCACCTCCATCAGATGGGCCATTAAGGTGAATGAGGCAAGTTATAGATGCTCTTACTACTCAAGGTGAGTACATATGGGTGAAGAGCAAAAAGAGAGCAAACAGTTTAACCTAACAGCAAACAAGTTTGTATTAATGCAAATAAGACCGAGTTGAAATTTCATCCGCCAGTAAGGCTTCAGAGCTGATCACAAGGCAAAATGTGCTAAAAACCTTCTTCCTGCCTTTTGTGGAAGTAAAACCACCAGAATCTGGATCCTGCTGATTACTAAACAGCTGATTCACATATAATGTAAGGGGATTTTTTGTGCAGCTCAGGAACTTCAGCTGGGGTAAATCAGCATATTGATGGCTCTGAGTGAGTTCACACCACTCCATTTCAAAACTTGGTAGAAATTTTTCAGTACTTCCTTCGGGAAATGTACATCAAGTGAGAAAAGCCCAGCTAGTGATTATGAAGAGTTCCTGTCGGCACTGTTCATCTGCAGTCACCTTCTAGGCAAAAAGCCTTTTAGATAAAAGTAGCATTTCCATCCAAACAACCTGGACCAGTTTGAGTGAGGAAGAGGAAGGGCGACGGGGCAGAATAGCCAACCAAGTCTTTGTTCTATTTAAAGCATTTCAATAAGATTTCAACCACAGAATATGGTAACAGAACTGATCACAGGGGAAAATGCAATTAAAATACCTTCCTGCATTTTGCAGCCACAAAATCGTTGGCAAATCACTGTAATCTGGCTTTGCTGAAGTGGAGGGCATGAGTCAATGCACCAGGAAAGAGTTTCAGCTAAGTACTTTTCAAGTTAATAACCTTGCTCAGGGACAGTTCAGAGCCTTTTATACCTTCCCTCATAGAAACTGGGGTCCACAAGTGACTTTTCTTACTGTCCTTTGCTTCCACTGCAGTGCTGAAACCTTGAAGAGACTCAGTTCAGTGACTGTGTATGCCAGCTCAGGTGCAGCAGACAGAAAAATGGAAGCTTCAGGTTGATAGAGATTCTGTCGCCTATTTTTTACCTTCAGGTTTTGTTTCTGTCTCTTAATAAGAGACTGGTTTTGTAGATTACAAATTAACTTTGAGCAAGAACAGCAAGCAAATCCATCCGGCCTGAAGCAAGAAGAGCCTTCAGGCGGGTGTTTGTAGGCTTTCTTTAGAAGGGCTCCCTGGACACGTAAAGGGAGTTCATTAGCGGTGGTTTGTATATCACTGCTGCTATCTTGTTGATAGCATGCTTGTCTCTGATCTTCTTTGTCCGAGTCCAATTCAAACTGGAATTCAGACAGAAATAATAACCAGAGAGGGATTCTCATTCATTTTTTCATGTCCTTCCAAATTCCTTGCTTGCAAAGGTAATTCTTAGATTGTACCTTTGACAAAGAAGTCTTCCACTATAGCTTGTGCCTGGACTGAGATCAGTCCTCCTGAGATTATTTATTCTTTTGTGCACGTGTGTGTGTACTGAAGTTGAATATTAAGATTAAAAGGAGCTCTTGGTTCTTTCTTATCAAAGAGCTGAACACTCCCTGACCCCTCAGTGACCTTTTAGGTGATGCTTTGGGGAATCTAAAATCTTCGAAAAAGCAAAGGCTCAAGACCATGAATGTTATTAGCATTAGATGCTGAGAAAGCCTTTGATCGGATGGAGTGGAATTATTTGATAATAGTCTTAATACAATGCTGAATTGGAATCACTTTTGGAGGTAGATTTCTTTCTCTATGTGACCTATAGCAGATGTCAGGATTAATGTAGACAAGTGAAAAGTTTTGTTCTTTTCTGGAAATATTTATAACATAGGCATATTTTATCATAAAGCTAATGAGCAGGTTTTTAGTAGGAAGATTACTAAGGTTACCATCCCGCTGAGATGATCATACCTCACTATTACAAATGTAAATTGAAACGTTACCTTCCTGAAGAGATGAGAAAAAGATTTTGCTGCGTAGTGTTTGAGACAATAAACTTTGGGACAGAACGGTAATGGAGAAATGAATGCAACAAATTAAAACTTGGCAAGAGAGAAAAAAAAACAACCTTGGGTTTTTTTCCCCCTGAATTTTTAAAAGACACATTCTCCAGATGTAAGGAAATGAATCATTAGAGAGTAAACCTGGCATTATCCCTGCATTGAACCTGAGGAATGAAACAGGATTCTTTCAGGGCTGCTTTTTCTTTGAGGACGGCAAAGATTAGCTGATTTATGTGAGAAATTTTAAGAGAATTTTTTCCCCTAAGATTTCACAGATTCCCTTGTTTCAGGATAAAAATCAAGTTTTGTGGGCTTTTTGTTTGGTTTTCTTTTTTCCAGTAAGTGTCATTGTAAATCAAAATTTCTAGAAGATTTTTCAAAAATTGCTAAGTCTTAGTGTCAGCTCGTCATTATAATCAGTATAACCTTTTTGTTGCTTGTTTCAGTGCACTAGCCTATTTTATATCTCCTGAAACCAACAAGGGGGAAAAAAAGCCCTATTTGAACTTTACCGTGTGATGTAATATCTCTTTGTTTGTACTCCAAAATTTTATAGGCCTCCTTTGCTATTGTTCCTTATTGAAAACTCATGCCTTATTTGCTGTTCATTATTATCTTTTCAATATTTCTGCTTCTTAAGATTCCTCATCCTCTTCAACATTTGTTTCAAATGATTTTTTTCTGCAAAGGTATGCACTTGCATTTTTGAAAGGAACTGGCATAAGGCTATCACCTATCCATTTTTCTAATTCCCTTGGTCTCTGTCATGAGTTGTGTGTTGTCCAAGAGAGATGTTTGCAAAGTGTATTAGTTAAGAGTCTGCAGATCTCAAATGTCTGGCATGTGTGGATGATGCAAACAGGTTTAAAGACAGCAAGAAGCCTACGCTGAACTTTCATTTACTTGTGAAACAGTAAAAATTAATAAATGGATGAGGAAGACAGTCCATTCTAAACACATATGATACTCTGCTAAAGTCAATCCTAAAACACAGTGCTGCTGTATTTTTAATGCACTTGCAAAGTTTCATCTGCAAATTTCATTAATATAGTCCTGTAGATCCAGGATGGCTTCTCCTCAGGAGTCTCTACTTTCTGGATCATAAAGTTGTCTTCGCTATAATTTAGGAACCTCTGCGATGATGCATGTTCAGCTGTATTTGTTACTCAACAGATGTCTGGGTAGTTAAATTCCTCCATGAGCCTTTATCAGTACTTCTATTCTGGGATTCCCAACTGGTTCAAGATGTACCTCTCCTAGTCAGCAGCAGTACTACTGCTCAGAGATCAATATGCACAGCTTGGGTCAGGCTTGTTCAGCATGGATCTAGAGCGGCTGGTTGCCTTGACCGCCACCAGTCTTGCTGCTCAAGTTGACCATGTAGGCCTGGAGTCAACATCTTGTGGTTCCTGCTCAAGAAGGACTGGGCTATAGGGGCAGCTGGGGATAGGTTCCACGTTCATAATTCTCGAGACCATCTGCTGTCGTAACTGTCGCTGCTCTTCCTGTGGGGCTACCGCCTGGGCTTGCTGCTCCTCCATAAATTTCGACAACACCTGCTGCTCTCGCTGTTCCTTCATATATTACATCTACAACAGAAGCTCGAAAACATGCGCTGCTCACACTTCATTTAAACAGCTACCTTCCCGACATAACGCGCCAATTCCAAAGCTGCCCTTTGAGCAGTTTGGTTTCAATAAAACAGGCGTGATAATGAGTTAACAATGCTGAGGGTGAACATCTCTTCAGACCTACCCCGGGTTCTTCAGCTGTCCCAGCTACTCTTCCCACTCCCTGGGTCTTCTCTTGTCTTGGAGAACCACTTGTGCCTGCCTTGGCCACTGGTTTCAAGGACTCAGCAGGATGCATTTAACCTTCTGCCAGAAAGATCAACACCCAATAGCAGTGTGGGCAGGGAAAGTTTTAGGCAAATGATGCCAGCCTGTTCTATTCCCTTAGGCTACTTCTTTGCATTACATACTAAGGAGCTTTCCAAAGAGTAAAATAATAATCTGATTTGCAACTAGAAGTGCTGAATCTGGATCACTATGATTCACAGAGTCATAATATTAGTTATTAATGTATTCAGCCTACTGCTGGGTATCCGTGAAAATGCTCCCAAACCCTCAGAGTTTAAGGAATTTTAGCCTGAATGATAGTCACCCAGGAATTTACATGTTGTCATTCTTCCATCTAGAAGTATTTGTCATCCAGAGACCAGAAAAAATCCCAGCCGCTTTTTGGTTTTCTGAGCAATCAGAAATGAATAAACACAGTCAAAATAAATGGTTTATTTTGAGTAAGCTGAAAAGCAATTGTTCTCCTTCTGCACTGGCTGTGCGCCCGTAAGTATTAAATTTACAGGTGTCGGAATTGGTTTGCAAAACATTTCTTATTAAAAAGAGGATAATATTTCCACCTCCCAGCAAAGGCATAGCTAAACTCTGCTGTAATTTCAACTAGTCCTGTTCTGCACTATAGCAACTGGTGAAGTTGTTCCTCTGGCATGGGAAGTTTTGACTCCATTATAGGCACCTTTCACTTTGTCTGAAGCCAAAGTGCTTCCTTCTCCCACTGAAAATGGGCAAGAAAGGAAGGAAGTGAGACAGTATCATTTGAATATTCCTGTCAGTTTGGGGATTTTTGCCTCTGCTAATTTTTCTTCCCGGTCACTTAGACTATGCTGATAGTGATAGACTAGGCAGGATGCGTTTCAGAACACTACTCGCCATTTAAAAAGAAGATAAAGTGCAACCAAAAAGAATTGTTTCTTCCTTTTCAACAACTAAATTGATCTCCTTTGCCTACACCCCTCACCAAGAATCTGACTTCTTCTGGCTAGCTAGCAAATATGAAGTCAAACACCTGTTTACCAGACACAGAGCTATGTGTCTGCCGTTGCTGATCCATCTGTGGAACATAAACATAACTTTCACCAGCTGCTTCTTTTAGCATGGGCTGGTAATGGAAGCCATTATAGAGCATATCAACAACATACTTTCCTAATAATCATGGGCCAGAGCATCACAGGGTGTAAACTGGCAGGGCCTCATGGAAGGTGATACTGATTTACACCATCAGAGGACCTCACCCCACTGTGTTTGTTTTCTTCACACTCTTCTCCCTTTAGCACCCTTATTTTCCTAGTTTTGAGTTTGTTTCTGTTTTTTTCCATTATATTACACTAATGAGGCAACATGTTGTGGAATAATTCCTGGGCCAGGCTCAAGCAGTAATGGATAATTACCTTGGGTACCATACAGCCTCAATATTAATGACTCTAAGAAAAGCTCTGAAGATTCAGAGGTGTGATACTGCAAAGACTCCAACTGGATTTGGGCCAAATGTCCCATTCGTATAAACACGCTCAACTGCATTGACTTCAGAAGAATTATGCCTGCTTTTGTTTGTTGCAAATGTGCTGTAGGTAATTCACAAAATCATGCCCAACCACGTCCACACTCTTTAGATTTAAGTTGAGCTTGAAATCTCACAGTGCAAACAGCAGATTCCTTTTTGTCTTGCATGAAGGCTAGTGTGTTACAACTGTAATTAAATTGCTGAGAGATCCCCCTATCTCTCAGGCTGCTCCAGGATGCAGTAATGAGGCTCTGCTCTTGACAAGTATCAACATACCTCTTTCCCTGTGTCACATCAGTTAGGCAGGTCAGGATCTTGATGGTGACCCAAGACAACATTCGTCCTATGACCAAGCAGTTCATTTTCCTTTCAGTGTAAAGGGCAGAAAGGCCGTGGGACTTTTTGACTCTCCATTTTCCAGTCAGGAGACAACCTGGAACTCAGAAAAGAAATTCCATTAGTACCTGCGGCTCTCAAATGGGAAAAACTTGTACAGCTTTAGAGATGTCAAATTTGGGGAAGCCCATCCTGTTGAGTTCAGCCCAGAAATGGTAGCAGTCCCTGAGACTTGTCCATTAGAATTCGCTTTCCTCTTAGTAATTTTGTAACATACGCTGAACACTGAACAGTGCTTTCCAGGACTTCTGCAATTGCAAAAATCAACACTCACCTCTAATATATTCCGACTTAAAGTGTGCAACCTTGTTTAAAATGCACTGCTAAAGCATATATTTTCATGTATCGTTATGTCTAAATGCATGATAACCAGGTTGAAAATCAAATTATCTGTGTTAAGGTGAATATTACAATGTGACTACTGCCTGCTGTGCCGCGAATGAATCTTGTAAACACAATCAAATCTCTTCTCTTTCTCTGCCTCTCACACACAGAGAGAGACACATGCACGCCCTTGCACAAGAAAAGAGATTCTTCACCTTCTGCCATTGTATTGTCACAGCAGCTCATGTTTATTGTGAATGACATCTTCAGCTACAACTCAGCATGAGCTCCGGTATGCTGGAGCTGAACATCCTACCAGGAAAATCAGCAGTGACATTAAAGTTGTTTCATGAATAATGAAAAAATAAATATCACATTTACTGCAGGTACACAAAATGCTTTGTTTAACTAAAAGCATTTGCAGAGAAATTCCAAGTCTCTGAGGGTAGATACTATTTTATTAACTGTGGGTAGAGAACTTATTCAGATGGAGCTGTTTTCATTATATTGTTAATTTTCTCAATTATACAAATGAGAGAACATGTGATCAGTACTATTAGTAGAATACAGACTTCTCTTTTACAAAACCCTTAAACTCTCAGAAAATCACAAAAAAGCAAATCCTCCATGCTTGCAGCTGGTGTTAAGCACTGGTGAGTTTTTCAGCCACTTACATTCTGTATAAGGAGGTTTAAATATGTCTCCCAAGTCCAAATTTGTGCAACAACAGTTTTAAGCATTTATTGGGGCAAAAAGGCTTCAGAGACAGCAGTGCAATTATGTAAGTTAATGCGAAAGAGAATTCAATTGTCTTGATGCCATACAAGGCAAGCTTATTACAGGATCCCAGCAAAAGACACGCAAAACACGACTGCACTGCATCCAGAGTTTTGCTGGCAGCATCAGTGTGTGTTCCTGCCAGCCGTCAGAAGTTCAGAATCACAAATTTCAGGCAGAAGAAACAAGCCTAGTTTGAATTACGGGGTTACAGTGACCAGAGATTTATATAAAAGTTATTTGTAGTGGAAATGCTATATTTTGTCCTATTAAGGACTGAGCAAACACACTTTTTACATAGCATTAATGTGTCAGGCAAAAGTGAAATCTTTCAATGATTTCAGGCTTTGTGCTAGACTGAAACTTGTGATTCTAAAATGCAATGGCTTTTAATGAAACACAAATATACTTGCTTCCAGAAGTGGAATACAGTCCCGCTACTGTCCCTTAAAAAAAAAGAAGGGTTGTTATTCCCCATTCTTTGGAATGTTTCATCCATATTCATAGCAAGAACCCTGAGAAATGTTCCAAAGTGCCAAAAAATATGAAAACTAATACCAAACACATTGTCAATATCCTACTAACTATTACTTATGAACTTATCAGCATGGAAGTAGTTATTCTCAGTAGAACTTTCTGAATGGCAATCATAAATAATCAGCTTCATAAATAGTGCAACTAGTAAGTACAGGCTTAATTTAGTGATTCAAAAGACCCACCTTCTCTCTCAAGGAGGGTGAACAGATTTGGTTTTTAGCTTTCACTGAGGCAGGCACAAAAATGGTGTCTTTTCTATAAACCTAGGTCTTCCGTTTTTTATATAGAGCAGCATCTTTACGACTTCTTTCTTGTGAGTTCAAGTTGCCTGTATTTCCTATTCATAGAGAAATGCTCATTTCCTGTTTAAAAACACACATGTATTTACTCTTATTTGTTTAACAACATTCTAAACAGCAGTAACAAAAAAGGCAGTAAACAGAAATAATCCACCTTATCGGTACCTGTACACAAAGACTCTACTCATTCTTTGCCTTTAAACAAGACAGAAAATTAAGAGTATTTTTTTTCCTTGACATGTGCCAATGCTTGCAGCAAAAAAATAAGGAGATAAGTCTAAGGTATGTTATCTCTTTAGGCTCCCACTACTGTCAGGTGGGCTTAGGCAGGTGGTTTAGAGTTCCTCCTTACTAGCTGCAAGGCCAAATCATGAATTGAGGGAAGGCCAACATTTAGATCTGACATGCAGGAAGAGGTGCATCAGGTATCCCCTGTCATGCAGTCAAAAGAGTTAAAAGTAAGCAAATGTATGAGGAGTAAAACCCATGTATTAATGGAGAATGTGTCAGTCAATAGCAATGCAAGCTGTGTTTCTATCTATTATACAAGAAAGGTAAAAGTATTCTACTAGGTCACTTAGTTACTTCAACCAGATGGAATCCAAAATGTTCAGAAAATTAAAAATCCATTTATTCCTCCAAAGTTGCATTCCATCTGTTTTCAGACATTTATGGAATCTTTTTGCATACAGGATATGGCAACCACTGGTGCCTTGGAAATATTTCTTCCCCGTGCAGCTCACAGAAAGCCAGGCTGGATATAGACAGCACTGGAGAAAGCCCTTTTTTCAGGTGCTCTTATTTATCTTCAAAATATAGGAAACTCTAGTCTTGTTTTAAATAGAGGAATCATAAAATCCAGTGTATCATTGTCTGCAAAAATGCAACAGGAACTTTTAATCTAAAAAAAAAAAAAAAAAAGAAAGAAAATCAGGCTATTCCCTGCTCTTTCCACCTTGAAAATTTTAACTTTCCTGCCAGTCTGTTTCTCATTTTCAGCTTGTGGAGACAATAATGATTCAGATGCTATGAAGGAATGCAGCCTGGCATGTAGTGATCTCCACCCTGAAGATAAAAGTGACAAAATTACCCCAGGAGCTCTAGCCTTCATCAATCATTTTTCAAGAAATATTTTATTTCATTCAACTACATATTGTGCCTAGATCTAACTGGGGTATGGTCCTCTTCCTTCTATCCTTGTTCTCAGCATCTTCAGCTTCACCAGATGGAAGGATATCATCTGGCATGCAGGCCAGGCTGAATTTTCTGTATATCACACAAACATCCACATTTCCTCTGTTTCCTTAGGACCTTCTTTCCTTTGCAGTCAGTGGCTCATACAACAGTTCAGCATCAACAAGCATTATCCTGCTTGATGCTGAGAATATTTTATCCCCTGGTGAAGCTCACCCATAAGGTAAGTGCAGACTATATCTATATTGTCAGCTAAGTTATATTCCCACTTCTCTCCTGATTATCCACACCTCATGTTAAATCACTCCCAGCTTCTTTGTTGGAAGGAGCCAACTGCATCCTTCTGAGCTGAAAGACATTCAGCAGGTAACTCTGCCCCAGGACTATTTTCTTATAGGTCAAAACCACACCAGGTTTGGTGATCTTACGGAGCTCTCCAATGCTACACCAGCAGTCCTTGGCACCATAAACACCCTTCCTGCCCTTATGCCAAGGCCCAGATTACTTCAGAGTATGTGACTCGGGGGAATACATGTCTTCCATTATCTATATCGGCATTTTTTTCACCTCCCCAAATCATCTGGGTAACTGGCAGGTGACTGTCACATGGAAAGACAAAGCACTCGAAAATCCCAAGCCAGCACATCAGAAAGCAGAGAACTGGCTTCTAAGTGTAAGACTGCATTAAAAAAAACAACAAAAAACACCACACTGAAGAAGAAACTCACAAATGGTGGATGATTTGTTTCAGTCTTTGTGTTTTGTTTTGAATGTCGGCTCATGTTTTCACATTTTCTTCTGCAACCCCAAGGGCAGGGAAAAAAAAAAGGAAGTTAATATTCGTACTTAGTCTCATGCCGTCCAAAGCTGACACTTAAACCCGCCCCCCCCAAAAAAAATTCAGTGAGAGTTATTGCAAGACTTACTGAAAACTGGTACCAGTGACATCAAGTTCTGCTATAACAAGCCTGTACTTTTCATCACTCCAGATTTGAAATCCACCAGGTTTGACTTCAGGGTTGAGGACCACATGCCAAAAGACCATATTCAAGCAGCAGTAGAACTAGAGACTAGATTTCCTCCTTTTTTGGACAAATATTCTCCTTCAATCATTGGGAAAGCTGACACTGAGGAAGCTTGCTGCCCAAGATGGACAAAATGCAAGTGGCAAAACAGCTAAACTAGAAAAGACCTAACTGGTGCAAGAAGGGCTGTCGAGGAGCATGCCGAGAGTGCATCCATCCACATGAGGCAAGCACACATCTCCCTGGGTGTCATCTTCTCTCCACACAAATAAAATACCTTTGTCTCAAGAGTTCAAACTAATTAAAGGTTTCCTTTGATTACGCAGAAGGACTTGGACCCACACCTCCTTATCAGCTGAAGTGCCTGCACTGCTTCTCTTTAGTTTCACCCATCTTCTGCTAAGTTTAGAAGAAAAGGCAACAGCTGTGGCTACTGACAGAACAAGGTTGGCAGCTGCAAAACTGAGATGCCACATTTCAGTATATAATTTTCTTTCCACAGTGTCTCTCCCTAACTTTCCTCTTTAAGAGGCACTTAAAATCCATGTGTCTGACTCAATTATTGTTATTGTAGCTACAGAACAGAATGTGATGCTGATGAGGGCCTACCTGTCTAGTTAGCTTCCCTTTCTGGATGCTTTCTTTCTTTGATTCATCATTGCTTGTGACACATGTATTGTCTAAACTATGTTCAAGAACAAGTCTCTAATACATTCAATGGAAGAAGGTGAAAAATCAGAAAACGGTGTATCAGTTGCATGCATAAATTTATGTGCTAACTTTAAACATCCTATTTCTGAGAAATATCTTATATAGGAAGCATGGTTTCATTGCAAGTTAAGAATAACATTTGCAGTAAAATTAAGAAAAAAATTTATTTTGCTTCCTTTGATTATGAAAGCACTGACATTGCATAAATGCTCTGTCTTTATGAACTCATCTAGAGATTCTGCGTTCCTTCAGCATTCAGTACATTATCAAATCATATCCAAAGTACTAGGAATTCATCCCCCAGAGGGCATGAACCCATATTTAAAGTCATCATCATTCTGTATATTTTCTGCTCAGTTGAAGGTTTTATGATATAGGCTGAATGTCTTTTCAGGACAATCCTAAAAATAAGCTAATGGAGTGGGGACTGAATTTATTGGACATGTACACTCACCTTCAGTTGATGTTCTCCCCAGGTCAGTTCTCATGTGATTGGCAAGGGATCGTGACAGCTTGTATCTTCCTATGAGAAACCTGTGCAGACACTGGTAATTAGAACTGCCACTCAGTCCTCGCTGACAACAGCTACTGCAGTGGCTCTGGGCCTCTGAACTAGCTACTGCCTGTGGAAAATCCTGTTTCCCAGTGTCTTCTCCTGCGTGGGCACATACCTAATTGCATGTAAACATTCTGTAATTTATTACGCAACACAAAAACATCGGTACATTCAAGCTGAAAATACAGCGGTTGATAAATACCGAAAAACTACGATTCTGAAGTGTCACCTACAATGTAGCTCTCCAGCTGCCTTCCCTGACTGGTTGCTGAACTAAGGATACTTCCTCAGAAATGGAAAATCTGAGAAGGGTCTCAATCTCTTTTTTAAGGAGCTTAATTCTTAGTCAAAGTTAAGAGTGTTGTGTCTTGTAATTTCAGTTTGAAAATATCAGTACATTTTCTCTGTAGCACTCTACCTCAATCAGCATGAGAATAAAAAGGCTCAATTAACTACTATTTTTACTCATAATAGATTTCTTCACAAGCTGTTAATGACAAACTAATAAAGAAAGGAAAATGAAAGAAAAGTAATGCAATAGGAAAATGAACATGAAGCATTTCCAGTTCACGGCTGCATTTGCAAGAGACTAAGGATAAGGCAAGATGTTTGGAAATATTTGCAAATGAAAATGAGGCTGAAATATTTCCTTGTACTAGGATATCTACAGAATGAAACTTGGATTCTATTCTCGGCTTTGCTGCAATTTGGAAGTATTATTTCAGATCCAGCTTCCTTGTCTGTGAAATGGGGCTAACAATAGAGCTGTAGTTTCCATGCACAGTGCCCAGTTATTTAGATCTCATCATGTTAAATAGCATCTTTTTTTCCCTCAGTAGAGAAAAAAAAAGCCAGAGCGAGGTGGTCAGGAATTGTTGAGATCCAGGGTTGAAAAGGCAATGAAATCTAATCTCCAGACCATGGAAATCAGTGGAAACTGACTTCAAAACACTGTTGATTTCAGTGGTTTGGGGATCAAGGTTTAGGAGAACAAACTTACCGCACAAAGACAAGTCTGTTTTCCAGAGCAATGCTTGACTTCTTGATAGGAGCAGCCTGTCAGACAGCAGCAGACTGTACCTTTGGCGCAAACCTATACTGAAGGGTTGTATATAGTTGTAGGGTGTCCAGGAGCATCTCAGGGAAGGGGTTCCCCCTCTGCTCTCCCCACAGCTTGTTCAAGACAACAAGGAGGATGTTCTGGCTTACCCCTGTGGTTAAGCAGAAAATATTTGGCACCAGACCAGGTGTGCAGAGCCCTGAGGAGCAAGGAAGCCAGGCTGTGTGGGAAGGGCCAGGCACAGGGACCTGCTTCTACTTCCTACCCCATCCCACTCCACCAGCATCAAGTCTGCTGGCTATGGGAATTCCAGACGCGTTGTGCAGAATCACATACAGAGCACTGAGCGTGCCAGAGCTGGAAGGCATTGCAACCATTGCAATGCTGAGTTCATTTTCCCAGTAACAAGCAAGAGCATGGCACACTGTATTAAGCATCTTGATAAAATTTTATGCAACTACTCTTCAAAAAACAACCCAGAAATGGCAGTGCTGTATTTTTAGACAGATAATTACAAGGGTACTCCCATGTATGTGCTTCAAAATGCGTCCAGTAGTGTAATCATGCAACGGGTCAGAAATTACTGAGTGAATAGTACCTTTTCCTTTTTAGACTTCTATTATAGCATGGTGGCAGTGTAATTGTGCTGTATTTGGGTAACGCTTCGTCACAGTGCACAGGGGGTAAGTGTGGAGCTCCATCTCTGTTCACAGACACTTCTCATTGAAGCGTCCGCCCACCACAGACACAACACACCCTTCACTTCTGTCTTTGTTAAACTATCTGTTCCCTGCATTCAAAAGTCCCACTAAATTCAACACCAAGCCCACAGATTTCTACTCCATCGACTGTACCCAGTTTTCAGAGGATGCAAAACCCAATGTGTTGGTAGTGCCAAGCTCATCCAAGATAGCCCACAACCCTCTTCTCAGGGATGGTGGGGGAGAACAATGTTAAGAGGTAAGTAGCAAAGTACGCACTGCTAATCTGTGGAAAAATGCATTTTAGGAATGTTACAGAAAGCTCAGAACATATTATTGCAATCCCAGGCAACACAGGTGGAGGATGAAATCTAAAGGAAATCACAACATCTTAAGCACTGAAGTACAGTTATGGCAGCCAAGTAATTAGAACTCTGCCCTTCTAGACAGCACGCAGTATCATTGCGCTTAAGAGCTCACGGTGTCCATGGTATACCAATTTTGAAACAAATAAGCTTTTGCTTATTCCTCTCCCCCACCACTCTTCACTACTCTGTAATAATCTCTATACTAGTTTTCCATGTACTAGTAGAACAGATACCTTCTGAGAAAAATATTCTGAATTAAAGATGGTTACAATTTTATTTTATTTTTTCAATGTAGCTATTAGCAGAGGCTGATTAATGGAAAATTCTCTTTTAGAGAGATTTGTGAACTGTTCCTTTTCAGAGCTGTTCTCGTCCGCCACTCCTTCCAGTGACCACTGTCCTAGCTCCAGCTTTTCCTCCTCCCTGTTGATGTGGTAAAGGAACTGGAGTAAGTGTGTACCCAACAGGTACTAGTAGTCAATCCCAAATTACATTTGCGTCCATTTCAGTTCAAGTTTGATTCTAGAAATCTTACTAACTTTGAGAACTACCTCATTTCCACTGGTGCAGTCATGAATATCAGCATCTCTTCTAGCAGGGAAGGTCAAAACCGTTCTGAAGGTCTACAATGGCACAGAGGACGATTCAGCTGGTACCCTGGGAATGTTCTTAGTTTACATAAAACAGAAAGACAGCTAGAAAATTATTCTTGCCAAATCTGACTAAAAATATGTTTGCAATGTCATTAATGGATTCTATTTCCTGTAACTGAAAGGCAATTTGATAAATCATCCTTTGCCATAGTGCCACTAATTGCAATGGATTCTGAAAAAAAATCCCAAAATGATTTTTTTTAGAAAAGCCACAAATCCTGAAGGTACACTGCTGGCAAGCCCTCGAGTGTTTATATTACAAGTCAAGCAATTTAAATAATCCCCAAGTTCATTACGTTCAGCTAGATGCTCAGGAGAGGTCCTCTCTTCCATTGGTTTCCAAGAATACACCAATATAGAGCATCTTACTTTTCTCAACTGATAGGTTTTGTGTGGCTAGGACTAAATTACAGTAGCAGGATTTTAACAACTGTGGAAGACTATAAAACTTTCTGCCCCTTATTAACTACTGTGTGACTACTAGGTTTATGGGCAATGGCAACATTGCAGCATAGGAACAAAAACATTGTAAACGGTCTCCAAAATGTTGGGAAGCAACTTTCCCCAAGAGAAGCAGGGGGCCCTTCCAATCCCGGTAAGGTATGGAAAGGGTCATGTGGCACACATGTAAAACTAGATTAATCTCTCTGTTGTTGAGTAATTAAACCTAATTGTAAACCTGGGCAAGTGCTAATTTTACAACTGAGCTCCCTGTTCAGAGCTCCAAAATCTCTATTGGAAGTTCATGGAAAATGAAAACTGCCTCTTTAAAAGAAATCAGCTTGCAGCTCCCCAGAACGGAGCCCCTGGGCAAGTGGTTCAAAATATGATTTTTATAAACAAATCTGACATAGCAAACTTAATGCAAAACCCTATGCATATAACATCACTTATGTGTGCAACTCGTTTAAATTATAGCTGTAGAGAGAAGGAAATAAAACTGGCATATTAACCTTTGGCACAACAGTGCTCACATACTAGCGATGTTCAGCAGCAGATGATATTATTGTGACTCCCACTAGTATTGTCATAGTGAAGGGTCTGTCAGAATTCATGTTCGAAACCTCTACAGTCAGAGTTTATTAATTCAGCCATAAGCATCCGTTCCAGACCTACCTTGGCATGTACAGTCTTATGAGCAAAATCTTTTTTACTGCAACTTCCCTTTCCCCATCACTGTTGTATTCAAAGTCGCTGAATGCAAAAATAAAATAAAACAGAAATTCAAGAAATACAGCATTTCCTCATCACCATCATATTTAAAAACACTGAACGCAAAAATAAAATAAACCAGAAATTAATGAAATACAGCATTCCACAGCTTATTGCCATAAGCTCATTGAATGCCTTGCTTCCTAAATGTCCTTTTTAAAGAACGGTCTGCTAATTCTTCCTCGAAAGAGAGGACCCTTTTCAGTAGTTCAAAAGGACAAGCTAAATGCATAAGCAAGATAGACTTAAAAAACAACTTACAAATGAATTTTAAAACATTCTCAGATTTTTTTTGGTGAATGCTCCACATTATTGAATACATTTCTATATAACTAACAAAAGCATCATATAGAATGAGCCTTCCTTGTTAAATAATGACTTACTGTGAGTAGCTTTGACAACGTCACTCAGATCTTGATGTACGTTCTCAGCCTGTCTATATGCTTTTGACCAAACATTTTGGTCAAAAGTTTCAGACACAGGACTTACACAACAGCTTGAGGTGTACTTTGATTTGGTTTCTTCATGCATATTGAAGATGAAAAATGGTTCATTACATGTGAAGGCCATGAGGCTTACCTGTGGGTAAGGCTGATTTCACCTGGAGAACAGTTAGCCTTCAGAGTGACGCTAAATGGAGACACAACCCAGCAGAGGTCCAAGTGAGAACATTTCTTGGCTTCTCATTTCAGAGCGTGACTCATAAAAGGAAAAGCATTAAGCCAAAAATTTGAGAGCTAAACAAGTCTACGAAGTTGACGTTAAGTGAACCAATCCTGAGAGACAGTAAGTATGACAGCAAGACAAGTTTTTAAGTCCCATTGCACTTCCCTTGCCCACGCAATGAAAGTGAAACAAGCGCAGGCCTGCTGCTGTGCTGGAGGATACAACGGTTGAAATAATCATCTGGTTATTGGCAAAACCATTAGATTTGAGAAAAGTTACTTTACCAAAATATCACAGGGCCATAGCAAGACACATTTATATTATATATATTTAAATGACATCTAGATAGATTGGTTTAAGCAATCCTCGCTTTCTCTACTTTGTGGAAGAATCCTGAGGGCCACCTCTATTTCCCTGACTCCCTTCTACCAGCAACCCCTTGGGCCAAGCTGTGACATGGGCCGTGCTAAGCAAAGGAATACGTGATGTACTCTTAGTATTATGGGATTAAGAATGTGATGTCTTTTCTATCCTTACTTCCTCTGATAAAACTGGGACAAATCAGGACTACAGAAGCTGCTATGCAAGCTGTAACTAGCACAGGGCCAAAGATCAATGCATGTGAAGCAGAAAGAAAAAAAGACAGATTTTGAGTACCAAAAATAAGCTGCGAAGAAACTTAATCCTCAAAGGTCAGATGTACATCTGAAAGGCCCAGGCCATGCCTTTGTATCAGAACGTTACAACATTAGACCTAATGACTTAATAGTTTTGCCCTTGACTTGTGTCAACAGGAACCTATCTTATTACATGGTAAATTAGTTGCTTCCAGCCTACTCCAGACTCCTAGGTGATGGAGAGACAGAGGCACTTCTAGCAAAATTAGAAATGTAACCTAGTACCTAAACAGTGTTGCTTAGTAGTATTTAGTAGCATTTTAATTTTTGTACATGTGTTTGACTAAAGGCAGGCGGGACACAGCGTGGGGAAGAAGCTACCACGTTTGGCATTCAGGAGCCAAAATTAAAAGGAAGGCATCTCCTTTGCATACTGTTGTGCAGTGTCATCAAAGGTCATCGTCTGCTGCAGATATCAAGGGATAATGAGCTAGGGTCAGGCGTAATGATGGTAGGCTCTAGGTAACAGAGGACGCTTTCTTATGCTCCTTCCCTTCTCTCAGAGAAGTTTGCATCCTTTACAGACTTTCTTCATATCCACGCAGAAACAGTTTCCAAGCCTGGCACAGCACAAAGCCACCAGGTGACCAAGACACATTAGCACCTAACTATTCAGAGCCTCTCCTTGCATAAAACAAGGACAACCAGTAGTTTCTAAAAGAGTTACTGTTACCAGGTAATTGTCTCATTCTATTTAAATTGAGAATTTCCATATTTTCTGATTTATCTGGAGGGCTTTGTTTCACATCTGTCCTAAAAACCTGTCTCCTGTCAGTTAGACAAAGGGTTACTTTTCATAATAAATACACAAGAAGGGAGAGACATGCTTATATGGTTATGTAAGTCTTCTTTAAGGAGTTTTACAGGCAACTAAGATGCAGCTCCAGACACTAGACTTTTAAATCATTTAAAGCTGACATAAGCTGATCCTAGGCACAGTTTATAATCATGTTTTTACTTTTCAACTCTGACAATTACAAATTGTTTGTATTAGCTCCACAAGTATTCCTATTCAGCAGTATTGTCAAAGTCCATTCATCCCAGTCTCATAACAGCACACCAATCCTTTGCTTTGCCAGCCTCCATCCATAACCTTCATCCAACTGTTACCAGCCACGCGGGGAGGGGCAGGAGAGATCTACAGCCTGCAAAAAACCCCCTCATCTGCAATCTGTGGTAGCTGCAGTTCCCCATGTCTCAATGTGGTTTTCAGCCCATCTCAGTTCAACAGGAAGAAGCCTGGCATCCTCTAAGCATGTTGCACTTGTAACCTTTGAAGATGTTCAAAAGAAAAGGAAAAAAAATAAACGAAAGGTCTTAACCATTTTGCATGAAGTTGCATGAAAAGTCTTGGGGCCTAACTTGACTGGAACTGTTTTAAGTACTTCTCTACTACAGCAGCGGTGCGTCATATGAAAGGCTTTGTTTGGCATCTATCCACAGTTATAAATAAAAAACATATTTATCTTTGGTCATGCATATAATTTAAAAGTCGGACAGAAGAAACCTTTTTTCTCCTTTTAAATCTGTAACAAGCCCAAGATAAATTCTTATAAATTATTTCTTTTAAAAGGAGGAAAAGAAAAAAAACAATACAAAATAGCTTGGCTATTTGGAAATCTGGAAAACAGATTATTTCTTTGGATGGAACAAAGTGTGTGTATGTGTCATCATGACTTTAAACAGTTCCACAGTTCCCCATGGAAATACTTAATTGAAGCTAATAAGATGTGGAGTTATCAGTGGTTTGCCATGATAGATTTCATATGGTCTCTCCAAGATGTTTTACCTCCTTTAAAACTTACTGACCTAAGATTGTGTTAACTGGTGATCTGAGCAGCAACCACCACAGATACTAAATTTGAGTGAAACCCTACTCACAGAGGGGACAGGAGTTTGGGCAAACCCCTTATAACTCCAACCTCTATGCAGCACAGACACTTAAACTTCCGATTTGTAGCAGGTGTGACAACCTCCCATAGAAACCGTCAAATGAAAGACTTATTTGCCTCTTAACACTTGCAGCACGGGTCAGAAGTCCTTCCTTTTGGCATCACAAAATTAGGAAATAAACTATTGTCAGCAGACTGCAGTTCCCAACACAAATCTTCCCTCAATTACCATGCTTCATAAGGTGATCCTACAAGCTCATCCCCCTGACACTACAGAGGACCAGGCCCACCTTCTTCCATTAAGCAGATTAGTTGATCATGAGTACATGCTAAGAAAGTTTTTGACTAGTTACAACAATTTAAAAAATTGTGCCCTTCTCAGTTTAGAAAAGTAAATCCCTGCTGTATTTGAGATGGATATACAGTGTCCATAGACAGTAGTACATTCTTAACCATAAGCACGTATCTACACAACCTAATGGAGAGCCAGTAAAGCTTTCCATATGTGCAGAAACAGGTTATTTGGCATCTGCAAAGTGCAGGTGCTTTATAAGCATCTGTATATACCCATTTCTGATAATACCTCAAAATAAAGTTGGCTTGAGCCAACATATCTGTGTCATTCTACATGATTAAACCATTCTGAAGTTTATGGAGGAGGAAAGGTTTTTCCTATACTGATAGCAGCAGAGTTTATAAAGGACTTTGGGTAGAGGTAATCTGCATAACTTTGGCACTCATTTCACACCTACATTTTAGGTAATTAATTAAAATGTCTTCCTAAAATTGGCCAAAATTAAGCAGCTTATCATTATTTTCCTTCAGGATGAGAAATTTGTAGACTTTTCTGGCATTAACCACCTTTTGCCTTCAGCAATTTTTTTTCCTGAAAACTTACTCCTTGTGCCTGCAAATGCATCTGCTGCTTATGTTTCTTTTTAATCTTAATATTCCTTTTGACTATACCATCCCCACTGATAAAGTCAAGTACATGTCTATGGGCTGTGGGGTCAAGTTCAGTGTACCACCTATCAGTAATTACGTCAGTCACCAGCAAGCACAGTGCATTCATTAACCGATAAGCAACCTTGGTATTTAACTTACACTGACCAATATTATATTCAGTATTAAAGAAACTGCATGCAAATAACCATGATACAGGAAATGCAAGGATACAATAAATGTCATGGGGTAACACTGCATTTGGAAATAGTTGAAGTCAACATAAAAGAGTGAATCATAAGATGAAACAATTACTTTGCAGCTGCTTATGGACAGGGAAAGCCTGGGGAACCAACACTCAGGATTAATACAACCTCCTTTAGGCAGTGAACAAGGTGAATCGGAGCCTTGTGTTCATTTTCTAGCCAGCAAAGAGTAAAAGTCACCTCCTGAAGGCAATGCCGTCTTAGGCATCCACACTCTGTGACACCTCTGACTCCTCATCGACTACACAGGGAAGTGAGGGTAACTGGGCTCCTAAGTCAGGTGTCTTGTGTAGTTAGCAAGAAAAGAACCCAGGCTGAACTTTTTGGCATATTTCTGTTACCAGTTTCCCCGTAAGACAGTCTGTAACCTTACACGTGCTCCTTAAAATGCAAAAGTGCATAAGATTTACAAGGTTAGCAATGTACGCTGCTGTAAGCGGCATGCAAACTCAGATGCTGTGGGATTCTTTACCAGTGCAAGTTTTCATCCATCTCAGCATATGGATGAACTGAGCAGAGGAGAAGCAAGCCTGATTGTAATTACATTAAGCACTTTGGCAATAAGGAAAAGTTTGTACTTGTACACAGATGGCTTTATGTTACAATGCTATAAATGTGCCAAGTTTCATGGCTTCACCACATGATGCAGGGAAGGGGCTTGATCCAAAGTCTGTGCAAAGCTGCTGAAAAGCTCTCACTGATTTCAGTGCATTTGTATCAGGTTTATGATAAGTCCAGTGGACACACTTGGAAAAGGGAGTAGCCTTTTGCACTAAAATGCAATTATTTTCAGACCATTTTTAGCCTGGTTTGCCTTTTTTAGCCCAATTCTTCATGCTTTGGTGACTCTGTTTTCCTTTAAAGGAGAAACAATAAAGTCCAGTTCAGGTTGCTTAAAATGACTTTGCCCACTGTAGCTCTCATCTAAGCTGGAAACTTAAACTTTGCAGACCTCATGGAAACTACCTGGGGGAAAAAATATTACATTCTTATTCTATGAGGCCTCCTGAGTCCTTCTGATGCTTTTGATTTGAGTCCACTTTTCTGTGACCCTCCCACCCCTACTACTTCATGAAGGCAAGAGATTTTTAAACTTACTTTAAAAGTCCTTAATTTAGAAAAATAAACAAAAATTCTGTCAACCTATTCCCCAGTGTCTCACCATAACTTATTTTAGAGTAATAAATCTTCACCCTGACAGCTCTCTGATGATGCATTACATTAATACATCATAATGACAATACTTGTGATATATGATGGATATATTTTCTGAAAGGGATATCACCTATACATTCCATCTTCCCAGCACAGCAGAAGATTGTTTGGGAAAAGGGGGAGAAGGGGAGGTAAAGGATGTTCTTTACCCAGAAGGCAAAATCTCACAAGAGAATGTGGAATTAAGTTGATTGCCCTTGTTAAAATACCAAAGGGAATAAGAAATAAAATGCCTTCTGCACACGAACAACTTCTATCAGTAAGATGACCTGTTTGTTCCTCAAATACTGATATTCATGCTGGAATATAAAAGGGAAATTCTTTACTATACTCGTATCAGTCATGCTAATACAGGAGAAATGAACTCTAGGAAATAATCATGACAACTTTGATAGGGTTGAAAGACTGTGATAATGAGAGGTGCAATATTTAAAAGGGTAACTAAGGCCATCTGCAAACAGAAATAACCAGCAGCCTCAGTGAATAATCTGGTGAGAGTTGTGTACACTCCAAAGAGTCACCCATGACTGACACAAACCAAAAATCTTTCCAGTGCCTGAGCACGGACAAGGCGATGACAGGGCTTTTCAGTAGGAAATAAAGTTAATTTTTGACATGGATATCTGGCCTTCCACAGCACCACTGCACATAAGAACCAGACCATAGGCTGGTGTTTGCTGTGCTAGGCTCTGCACAAACAGAACAAAGACAATCCTAGCCTCAACCAATTTAAAATTGATTTCTAAGGTTTAGAATGCAAAATCATTGCATTCTGGCTTAGAAGAGCCTGTTGCCTGGGCAGAAGGTAGTAGTAACTTTGCTCCAAAGGCTCATCTTGCACATGTGACTCTGTGGGCTGAACAGTATGAGATTTGACAGACACCTTTGACAATAACTGGTCTAAAGTGGCCCTCCTGATGCACTTGGCTTGCACACAGGCAACTCTGACAACAACATCAGTGCCCCTGTTCTTGGCATAAAGCTCGCAAGGGCAGTCAGAGCCTACCTTGAGCTTACCTACAGCCTTCTTTTTTTGGAAACTCAGTCTTTCCACCCACTCCCAGGGCACTGAATTCCTACTATTCAGCTTAGGTGCAGAGAAAAAAAAAGTGGAACAACGGGCTTCTGGCTTTTTAGGGGTTCTGATAGTGATCTTATGTTTTGGTGAAAAACCTGACTTTTGCAAAATACTTACAGTGGACTCCCTTCAACACTGAATTGCTGTCAGCTACCCACACTCCACAAGTATCTGAAGCCCATTTGGACCATGCCATTAAGATTCCTGAGGTCTTATGCTGTGTGTGATTGGCAGAACTGTCTGAGAATAAACGCCTTCGGTGACCTCTCTTCTCTTACAGACTTATCCATAGGTACCCACTATGCCACTGAAATGGACTCTGACGATAAACGTTCTGGCCTGGCAAATACTTGCCTGTATCTCCGCACAGGACTAATGCAAAGAAGAGCACATGAAGCACTTTCCGCTTCTGTTTGATCTTGCTAACGCTGCACTGGAGGGGTAGATCTGATGCCTCTTTTCTGAAACAACTCGGAGGTCTGAGGTATTCCTTTGTCAGTTGAAGAATTAGTAAACAAAATTCCTGTGAGACATTTAATGGGAGAAAAAGATGTCATGATTAAGAGTCACAGAAGAGGATTAAAATATTACAGTAAGAGTGAAATCCAAATAAATATGTATCTGAGCATATGTTTCAGTGTGCAATCATCAAGCAAAATGGGTTTGAATGTGGTGGTACTAATATTAGCTCCAGTATAAAGTTCTGCATAAAAAGAGGCCTTGGACATTGCTGTTTTGAGTTTGCTAGAAACACTTGAGGGAGGAGCCCCAAATTCCTGATAGGGACTGGCAGGTCTCTCTCTGTCTCAGGAACACTGAAGATGGAAGCATCAAGAGTGCAAGCAAAGTGACAGGAATGTCACTGTTACTCTGTTGGACACATGAAAACAAGCGACAATGCCCAATGCAAGGCAGTGCAATAACCACATTCTCTGAGTGTGAATGGACTGTTTCTGAAAGGTGCTTATTGACCTCTGAATCTTCAATCTGCAGAAGGAATCTAAGCTATAATGAATATAGGAAGCCACTACGCGACAGCCATGGTGCCACGCTAGCAAGCCTATCTTCTGAGGGTCAGTTACAAGCAAAAAGAAAAAGGTTTGAAGAACAGAAATCAGCTGATATAATCAACCCTACTAAATCCACTGTTACTTGTCTATGGCCACTTGCAAGAGCCTATTGTAATGTTATTTTGCATTGCAAGTATTTGTCCTTTAGTTGTTGAAGGGAAACAACCAGCTCATTTTGTAGATGAGCCATCAGTTTCTGGATACTGCTGCTCTGAGTCAAGCAAACTGCATTACCAAGTCCCATCAATGCTAGATTCCTTGGGCATGCCAGATGTCCTCTCACTCACAGAAAAAAAAAAAAAAAATCAGTGTCCTCAAAAGCACCAAGGAAAATGCTAACTGACTTGCACTGGGGCCAAGTATATACTTAGGAGTTATAAAAAACCTCCCTTCTTACTGACTTTACAGCACGGATAGCACCCCACTTTTTGTCAGCATTGCAAAAATGCTATTTTCTGTCCTAGCCCAGCCTACTCTGCTGTCTTACCCTAGGGTGAGCTGGGGAAGTAATAGTGCAAAAGCTTTTCAAAGATTCTCCATGTAAACAAAGCAGAGGTCTCTCTATATTTTTCTCTGTTCTCTTCTCTTCTTAGAACCAACTTTTGCTCTTTTCATCAAACATGGCTCTGGATAAGATGCTGTAATCTCAGTTGTTACTAGAGTCTAAAGCGTTTTTCCTGTCTTCACTTGTTCCTGGCATTGAATATTCACAGCAGAGTTCTGTTTATTCTTTCACCCTCTTTTGTCTGATGTTATTGTTGTGAAAATTGAAGAAGTGTTACAATTGTATTGCCTTTAATGCAGGAATAGAGTGACTTTCAGGTTCACTTTTAAAACCAGTGATATGGGTTCAAAAGAAACGATTAAAAAACCTGAAACAGGGCATCCTTATTACTAAGGCTAGCTGACTCAAATGATTTTATTAGAATGTTCTTTGCTATTTTTCCTTATATGTTAAGTGAGAAGCACATATAGAAAGTCCTGTTAACCGTCATACAATCCATAGATCCATATTACTGTAAAAAAATTGCTCAGCTAAAGTTCACACAAAACAAAAGTGAAATTACCCCAAAGGAATCTCTGTGTTTCAAGACAATTTTCTTGCTGAGTTTCAAATATTAAAACTCTCCCAGTTGTTAAATAAAGAATGATGAGAAAATGCACGCAATTTTAATTTCCACTGGGATTATGCCTGGTGTGAGACAATCATGTTGTTAGATATTTTTTCTAAAGACTAAAATAATGTTATAGCATCTGTGAAGGATGTTATGAAGAACAAGGTACTGAAATAAAAACATTTTTATCCCAGATTGGCTACTTGTTATGCTTTTTGCTGAAATTGCTCGAATTAGAATTTATGCAAAGCTTTATTATCGAAGACACTTAAGCTCAACTTGCTTTAACTGATGTATCTATTAGCTTATCTGTCTTGTAGTTGGTGAAGGCTTGATACATCAACTAATGAGAATCCATGCAAGTCCAATGGATATGTATAAAAAATGACATAATGTTCACGTGTTTACCCCCCCAGCAGTGCCAAAGCAACAGCATACTTTAAAATCAAAGCTGATGTTCACGATGCTCCCTGCAAAGCCACCGGTTAGTGGGATGGCCAGGTATTTGCAACACCTGTGCACCCGCCTTTGTTCTCTGGGGTCTGGTGGGATTTCAGGTGCTCTTAAAAGATATTTGTAGGGGGACCGAAAAATGGGGAATGAAAAAGAGGAGCTTTAAAAACAAATTACAGTCTTAAATATAACTAGTTCATAATCCCTAGCTCATAATCAGGTGCTGAGAAACAGATATACCAGGTATGAAGTATCACATTGTAATTGTAAGGAGGAATTTGCTTGGGAGATGACTTTCACTCTGGCTAGGAAAGAATTTAAAGGGACTTACAAAACAGCTCCATTGTCAGAAAACTAAAAATGTCAACAGTGACTATGAAAGCATACTGCTAGAAAAGCAAACATTACCTTGTTTGATTTTGTTTATTATTTTGTTTGTCAGATCTGTAACTTTCCCTAAAATGCTTCAACTTGGGCGAAGGAAATAACACTAATGAAAATACTTATTACCTGAAAAATGTGTCAGTTTTGTAATTGAGGATGAATATGACAATATTGACAAAGTTGACAATAAATATTGACAATAAATATGTATGCTTCAGTTCCTGCACGTCTTTAAATGTGGCAAAGTAAAAAGACATGGGACCTGCCTCCTTCAAACTCATTTCCCTGCTCTCACAAGGGTCCATCTTGAACAACTTTCAGGAACTACAAAGTCCTTTTATCCTTTTTTATTAGTAGTATTATTCAGTAATATACTTAGGAAAAGGTTGGGATAGGAGAAATACTAATTGTCATCTTACTCCATTTTCAGACAGTTTTCACAAAGGAAACTGCTCTCTAGGAAATGCGTTATCCAGCCAAAGCTTAGGTGAAACTACATTTTTCCAAATCTCCTTATATTTGACTGTCCTGATGCAGGAGTTTTCCAAGGGAGATGTTCTAGAGGAATTTCCTGGGTTAGAGGGCAGTTTGTTTGTTTTGTGTTGTTTCCTGTTAAATTGCAAATTTGTTCATGGAATGGGAAAAACCTAGGCAAGCAAATCATTTTTGTGGATCTTGGATTAACACTTGTGTGAATGTAAGGAATGGGTAGTGGTAAGAATTTTACCATGTATTCCTTGACAGGCAGCTGCATAGCTGGAAAGAGCTGTGAGAGTGACAGGGAGTTTATGTATCCTGGAGATGTGGAGAAAAACAAAGCGAAATAGGAAAGAAGGGGAAAAAAAATTAAGCAGCAAAATCAGCAGTTACTATAGCGGAACTAGACTGCTGGTTCAAGTCCAATTTTTTTTGGACTTGATTTAGAAAGAAAAATAATATGCACATTTTTTCAGATTTATTGTGTTTGGAGGTAGTATATTTAAGCAGAATAGACAGAGTGGGTGATATGAGTGAGAATCTAATGATAATACTAATTAAGGGGAATTTCAAGGCCAACCAAGAGTGACGAAGGCAAACTCTCTGCCCCCCACACTATTGACAAAGTGGCGCCTCTTCCATTTCTGGATATTTCCAGAGACAAACTGGGACAAAATAGTACAAGAAAAGACAAAACAATGCCAAAATCAGGATCTAGGCAACAGCTCCAGCAAAATCTGTCCCAAAGCCAACTCAACAATGGCAGCAAATCCAAAAGCAGCAATACGGGCTCTAGGAGGCACTGCACCTTCCTCCTCTCTTCTGGCCTCTAATCAGAGCCATCTGCACGGTGTTAGTCCACTTCGAGGCTGACATGAAAGATCCCTGCAATTACATTCACGCCCACCCAGCAATGAGTAGATTTCTCCAAATTAGTCCTACAGGACTCGTGCCCATGAGGTAGAGAGCACATAAAGCCATTCCTAACCTTGGTAGCCTCCATCTGAGTTTCTATAGGGCTGGCCCGTGGTGTGGTAGCCCTATGCTCCATCTCTAAGGTTTCTCCAAAGCCAATGCCAGCCCTTGACAGCTTTTGTAAATGACACGAGAGTTTATCTAGGGATGCCAGAAACCCTGTACCAGTCCCAATAGCAGAGCTCAGACCTGTGTGGGGGCATTATCACATACCAGGGAACCCATTTTTCCACCAAGTAAGATGCTATGGCCTGAGCTACAGCTTGCTAAACGGGTAGCAAAGGGGGTCGACATCTGGCTCATTTCTCCTAAATGGCCAATAAGAGGTTTTAAAACCTGCAGGGTCAGAAAGTCTCTCTCTCTCCACTGTGCTTCAGAAATGCAATGCCACTGACCTGGTTCTTGATTTACCTTTACTGTATCTGAAGTCCCCAAAATAACATTCTCAAAAAATGTGTAAGACAGTTTTGTATGTGCAAGGATAGCAGTGAGTGACTTAAGAGAAGATCATTGGGAATAGAACAGTTTGCTGTTTACCATATGACACTGCAGCTGTCAAAAATGTAAACCATAGAAATGGAAGTTGGAATTAGAGACAAAAAGCAAATCTAAACAAGTCTTTGATGATTTCTGCACAATAAGGGGGATTGCAGAGCTCATGCTGGTGGAAAAAGGAAGGCAAGAAAAGCCAGAACCTGAAATTGGGAATAGGACTCAGGAAAAGTCAGGTCCATTCCCCTCTACTCCACAGATTGTTTTTGTAAACGATAGGCATATTTAAACTCAAGTCTCAAACACAGAGAATGGGAGATTAATACTCTCTACTTCTGTCCTGCCTAATGAGATTGTAAGATCTCTCATTAATTGTTTGTCCCAGTCATAGCACAGCTGAGACCAGACCTCCTTTGGGGCCCCTCTACTTTATGATGCAATTAATGCACACAACCCTATGCCATTTACAGTTCTCGAACCCTAACGTGTAATGTGTGCTGGGATGACGGCTTTTTGTGATCAGCAGTGTCTCACTGGCAGCAGGCCTCCTTTCACTTTGCATCTTTTGCATCTACCTGTTTTTCTGTGTTATAAACCGTTTAAGCTCCTGAGTGCTGGAGCTGATGAAAAGCAAGAGCATCCTTTTATAGGAGGCCAGAGTAAAGCAGAGATGCGCTAGGTGACAGACATCCAACAGGCAAACTCTCCCTTACTTTACTTACAAAGGAAGGTTAAGTGGAAAGAATGGTAAAGCTCCCATTGACCTCAACTGGGCCAGCACTTCTCACTCTTATCTAAGTGACATTATTTGTCAGTGCAAGGAGGGTTTTACTCAGTCTTTCTGTCCCACCTCACCTTTTCCAAAGCCATTTCTATTTCTCCACTGAAGAGATTTCCAACCACAACGGCTTCATCATTAGATAAATCGCTTCTTTGTGCCAGAAAGATTTCATTCTATGTATTTGTTTATTTAATCTGTGTACGCCCATGAACTGACATCTCCTTTGCATTTAATAGGCAGTAGCGGGGCATGCAAAATCAAAGCTATGTTCTGCTGAAACTGCAAGATGAAACACAACAGCACTCCTAACTTCAGGGAGTTTTGTAGAGAGAAAATAGGAAGTGAAACAACTTTAAAAAATGCACACTTTTGTAATGCATTAAAGCCTTCATTCCTTTTGCCAAAACTTCACTTTTAAGAAGAACCAGCTGTGGATTTGATTTCTATGTTTCTCAGCCATAAGTCAATAGAGGATTCAATTTTAAAGCACAAGACCTATAACATACAGTGTGAATCATCTCTTGTCTGCATATAAGATAGCACAGATAGATAACGTGCTTAGTGAAAGCTTTATCACCAAGGAAACACATTCATAAGCATTGAATCTAGCACCTTAACATTTACAACTCACTTAAAAAAAAATGCCAGCTGTAAATAAGTCCATACTCATAACTAGAAATATGTGGTATCTATCACTCATGCCTATTTTAAGAATTACTCATCGCCTAAGAGTGGCAATGGGCAAAGCCAATTTGCAAAAGTTCAGAGCTTCTGGAGATTTGGGCTCTGATCTACCAGAAGTTAATTGTTTCAGAGAGATAATAATTTTTTGGTAATTATGTCCAACCAATCCATAAGTAACCCCTCACAGAATAGGTTTTATCTAGTGCCACTTGCTATTTCCTAAAGGTCATGGAATCTCTTTTTCTCACCTCTAACGGCTCACCTTTCCTGGGTGCACTATGGGGAAGCATAATTTCAGCAGAGTGGAAATTCAGTCAGCAAATGAGGCATCGACATAAATATTCATGGGGGAAAAAAACTTTTGAAAAAATGTTGAGAAAAGAGAGTAGGTAAATCATGGCATCCTCGGGAGACCACTAAGATATGCACTGACAATTTACATGGATTTGCTTAAAATTTTGTCTGTAATTTAAGAAGTGTTATCATACTTACCGACTTACCACGTCCTTGCCAGTATTTGGGCATCTCTTGAGTACTGGACCCTTGATCAAGGACAGAACAGTTGCCCAGATGGCGTGCGGCACCCATTTGTCATATCCTTGATTTACAGTCCGGGAATTAGCAAGGGAAATTATTCTGGATTACTCAGGGAAATGCTTATGCCCCAGTCAATATACAACAGTTGTTCAGTTTTTACAATGTGAATTTGACTTCTATCTAGGATTCTTTCCCCACTTTGCAAACCAAAGATGTGATATGAAGGCAAGCCATGGGAGAAGCACATGAACTCACAGGGACCATCTGCATATACAAAGTTAAGTTTCTGCATAAGCACTAGAAGACATACTGGGCATCATCTCAGGGTAGAGTCCCAGTGGAGTTCAGCACAACTTAATATGGTAATGATTCATTTTCAAGAGAAAAAATTGCAGGAAAAATTTTGAAAATGCTCGATTATGACTTGTTCTGCTTGTGGCTGCGGTCACTGATAACACTTTTATTGACCTTGGTAGGAAGAGAGGGCAGCTGATGCTATGTGCCTTTAGAAAGCCAGCTCCGAAAACACACAATATACTTAAAATATTTGGCTCCTTGCAGTTAATCCTACAAAGACGCACATTCATAGAGACTTTTGTGTAATTGAGAATCCTCTGAACTCAATTCATGTCTGGCTCCTGTCTGGTTCCATGAGGCTAAATAGATACAAATAAATGGAGCCATTTGCCAACTCAGAACTCAAATCACCAGCAGTCATCATAAAATCCAGTGCCCGCAAGAGTCTGAGATGTAGAATACCAGACTCCAGCACCCAAATTTGACCATTCAGTGAAGAATACGATATAAAGGATTACTTTAAAGCCACTGACCATGAAGAAAAAGAACACCGACTGGTGGGTAATGATGCAATCTTGAACTTTCACACCACATCTCGGTAAGTATTACTGCACTATAATTGAGTTCATCAGGTTCCATGAGCAGGCCCATACTTTCTTCTCTATTTCTGGATGATTTCCATTGGTGTTATGCAAAGGACACTACTATCTACTGGGAGGTTGTCTGTGCTAACCCGAAGCACATTCTTTTCAATTGTTTATTTCACCCTTGCTTGTAGCTTTTCAGCTCTCAGATCTTCCCTAATGAGGACAGTGACCAGAGGGCTAGAACATACGTACCTTTCATAAGGACAAAATGAGGGGCAATGTTAAGGTTTCCTCCTTTTTTTCTCCTTTTTCTCTTTTCTAAAGAAAACCTTTTATTCAACCCTGATGCCATAAAAGAAGGTGATGTCATAATTTATGATATTAAACTGGTTACTAAAATGTCATTACACAAGTGATGTTTTAATTGATGATGTTAAACTGGTTAGCAGGAAAGTGTCAAGTGTCACTTTCATGACATAAACTGCCAGTTATGATTATATAATATCAATTATTCTTTGGAAAATGGCATTAGATCAGTTAGTTCTGAACCAATGTAGTTGGGGCAGGTTCATATTTTTTTAAACGCTGTTCATCCAGTTCTCATTATTAGGAGTAAAATATACTTTGGATGCAGTTTAGACTTTTATAACTCTCTCCTTGAAACATAATACCTACCTTTCTCATTTGCCCTTTCAGCTGCCATCAGATCAACAGCAAGCTAAAAAGAAAGCAGCGAGGTAAATTTTATAGCCTTAACTGAGCTTGCCTTGTTCTGCAATCTTACAGAAACCAAACTTTTGAGTTTAAGGTAGACAAAAATAACAAAACATAATTTTAATAGTAGGTTAAATATAGAACATTAGGATTTGCTGACAGGATGTTGGTTACTATGAGCCCTGCTTTGACGTTGGATCTCCTAAAGCTTTAGCGTCCAGCTGCTCTCCAAATTCCTCTAAATCTTATTCAGGCACAGAACCAAAAGAACATATTAATATCTGAAATGCATGTAGCCAGATCTTAAACACTTAATCCCTTCTAGGGATAGTTACAAGGAAAAGCAGCAAGTTTAGTTCATGTATACTCTCTGGGTGCAACAGGACTAGGCTGATTCACCGCTGATGCTGATCTGATCTAAAAAGTTTATAACATTTCCCTACATTACAGCATTTTGTTCCTTGCTGTCAGTGACACATCTCTGGCTAACTGGCAAAGCTATTCAGAGATGCCCTGATAACAAGTTAGATGCAACATAACAGGATGAGATTTTTATGGGAATTTCCTAGCTGAAATCTTATCTATTTTACAGGAGAACAGGTACATTGACATTAACGAGGGAGAAAGCAAGAGGCAGGACTATCTCTTGGTCAAGACTGTCGGATTTGTCAGAGTTTAAATAAAAGGATTGCTCCTGCAGATCAGTGCCAGTACCTATTGTAAAAATGGCAGAAAATTACAACAGAAGGATAAATGCCGTACATCCTTGCAACCATATTGACTGTGAGAAACAGTGAGGACTCCAAAGCCAACAAAAGTTGGCTGCTAAGTAAGCCACACTATTACCTTCCTGAACAACTTCGTGCTCAGACCAGTGTTGCTTTTTAATGAAAGCTGGATGTGGAGACGACTAAAAGGGCCACACTTCTCTTCACTCTGTTACCCGTACTAACTTTGATCAGATCAGAAGCTGCACTTCATGGGAGAGGTCTCGGAGGTTTGATCAAAGGAGCTGTGGAAGATCCCAGGGAGGAGCTACAAAGAGGCAAGGGAGGAGCATTGCTAAGAAAGACTCAGAGATGCACATGTGATTTTCATTAAGCTTAATGGAGATGGTGGAAATTAATCTGCAGGGCAAGGCTTTGAAAACTTACCTCATTATTTCATCCATGCAAAAATAATTTGTTGTCTCCTTTTATGTCTCTTGTTCTCTACACGGTTTTTGCAAGTAATGGATTTCAGTATTATCCCACTTCCCCCATCTTTCTGAAAAGCTTAATGACGATTATCAACCTGAGTTCTAAAAAACAAACAAACCCCCCCCCAAAAAAAACAAAAAAGAAAAGGAGAAAAAGGAAAGAGAGAGGTTAAGTATTGATTATCCACATGTACCAGTTGTTTTATTACCGACATATTTCTAGGTAGCATTCTACCTGTCAGATTTTGGGGACATACAAATTCCATTACATACCAGATCTCTAATGCAGATGGCCAAATAATGCCAGAATTTTGACAGTTTATCCCCTTAACCTGCTATCGTGTCTTCTCTATCCCAGAGACGTTCTCACTAGAGCCTGTAACTATTTTTCTCTTTTTCCTGATTGGCTATAATTTTTGAAAATATACTTTCAAGCCAGAGAAAGCTTGCATAGGGCAGACAAGCGATGCATCACGTCAGTCTAATTTACATAACAAGTCAGATAAAATCTGTGCTAAAGTGTGCACACTTGTTGACATGACAGAAGGTTGAAATTCTGCAAGACATGCCTCTTACAAGAAAGATAAGAATAAAAATTCTTTCAAATCCTTAGTAGGTCGAACCTGTGCATCCACGTAGTTGTTGCATCATGGAAACACGTCCGCAACGCACGGTAGTACTGATCAATGTGCAACAAGGCTCCAGCTTACAAAAGTGAAATTCCTTCTAACATTTCACTGTACTGAAAGAAGGCATCCAGACACTGATGGGTTTCTTAAAAGTTATATCATAATTTATAATTGGTTGTTAATTAATGTCAGATCACAGTGGAATTCCTATGGAATTACAGAGTGAAGCCTCTTTAATTACCAGTTTATAATTATAAATCTCATTGGAATGAAAAACACAGGATCTGTAATAAATGATTATGATCTTAGAAGACTTCTTTGACTAATAAAATCTTCATGTATGCATCTTAAGGAATTTTAGAACAGTAGTCTTCATTTGGGGCAGAAAACATTTTCCATGATGCAGGATTCCCCTTCTTGCATTATGCAAAAACAAAGAGAAAAAAATCTTAAACATTATTTCGCAACTAGAGCAACTGCATCTTGTGAAATGAAAAATGCATCTCAGGTCTTTTAGCACTACATCTTGCAATCTGTGTACACTGTAGGTCACTAAGGTAAGACCTTTTCCATTGTTGCTCTGCAGTTTTGTCATTCTCTACTGATTTGCCTGCAAAAAGCCACAGAACTAGCCCCAGCTGCGAAAGATTCTCTATGCAATCATAGAGTAGAGGCCTGCAGCTTACTGTTCAGGTTGTCATGATCTGTGCTGTACTTGCATACAATCAAGGATGAGATGATTAGTACCGTGCATGTTCACTGTTAATTAAGTTTACCCACAGCAGTTTGTCCTATGTTCTGCTGCACACATTTGTACCTCCCTAAACACCCGTGGGTGGAGAATTACAACTATAACAGCTTTACAGCAGTACCCTACAGACCAAAAGCTGATGCAGTATGTATGCTATTATGAAACTATTCAATCATCTTTTCCTCCTTTCAGTTTAACTTTGGGTTGGCTGAAATGAAACAGAAGTTGGGGTGCCTGCCACGTGGAAGCAGCCCTATAAGAAGAGTTCCCAGTACAGGAACTCATCTCTGCAACACATACGAGAGGCAGGAGGAGGAGGAGGAGGAGGAGGAGGAGGAGGAGGAGGAAGCAGCTGCCTCGCTGCCCCACCAGTGCCATCACAGCATGGGACCCCAGCGCAGACCTGCGCACACAGATCCCCTGCTCTCAGCCAAAGTCATTCACAAGGAGCCCTTGGACCTTATCTCCAGAGCTTGGTTGGGATAAGGAGGAAGATACTGATTTGAATTCAATAACTGTTTTCATAACTGGCTTTACTTTGTTGGTCAGTAGCAGGTCCGGAGCCTCACCAGCTTTTTTATATGTCCCAACAAGCCCAGTCACTTTCATTCTCCAGACTGCTAGTTACTGCTTTCAGCCATCCTCCTAAGACTTGTTTTTCCCCCTCAAGGACATGAGTAATTGATATGTTGAGCCCCTCCTCCACTGCTTCTAACAACATTGTTTTTCTCTGTTCCTTGCATTTTTCCCCGGTCCTTTCATAGTTCTGTTTCTCCATGCCTTTGAAGCTGCAGCCCTGCACTTCTCCCCGCGTCCCATGTACAGCTGTGGGAATCTGTAAACCTGCCAATTTGCACTTTGTAAAAACTTCTTGCAGATCTGATGGGTTTCATTTTGTGAGCCAAGAAACCTGGGCTTACAACATAATTGATACTAACAAATTGAGAGAGGAACTATGGCCCCTACCTAAAATAAAAGACAATCACAGTGAATTAAAGGTCATAGTATAAAGAACTGTGCAGAGGAACACTGGGAAATAAGAACAAATGTAATACAGGCTACAGTAGAGTTAAACCAGAGATGAATTTGGCTAAATAAAACATAAGAAACCTATTTCCTGTACTAATTACTCCGCTTCTTAGAGAAGTGTAATGTTGGCATCAGCCTTCATACTAAATTGCACCACAAAACCCCAAGACTTAACAGTGTTTTAGCCTACACATTAGGCAGGCATTTACCAATTCTTATTTTGCCTAGCTGTTGTTTATTCGCTGACAAATTTTCATTGCAGGTTTTACCAAGTGGAGAGATGCTCCTTGAATAGCAGTTCTGCTATTCAAGGGCTTTGAGAAGTGACCACACAATATTATTTGATTATCCGTTTGTTTTTCATTCCACTTTCCAAAAGTGTCCCTTTAGTAAATGCAGTCCAGCAGCATCAACAGGGCAACTTCCCCACACAGACCGTGCTTCCCATGGAGTACATAGGCTACAGTCACTAATACAGGCAAAAGGACAGCTCATTTCTTCTCATTCATTTTGTTGGCCGAACAAAAACGACGGCACATTAGCAACAGACTTTCATATGGACACTGGAATTAATCAGACTCAAGTTTGCCTTCCCTGAAATCACAGGGTCATGCGAAGGTGGGGAGAAGAATTTGCAGTTGTATCTTTGCAGGACTGCATTCCTAATTCTGCCCGAGATAACGGAGTCCCAGAGCCATGGATTGCTGATTATTACAATCACCAACAGACACACATACATATTCAGGGAAAGTGTTCGAACTCTCACATTTGTATTCATTTTACTTTGACTTGACTGGAATCATAAAAGGAATGTGTAAACGAGGAGAGCCTGTTGCTGAAATGAAGTTGAATTTTTTCCCCACAGAAACTTGGGTTCATGACAGCTTTTTGTTGGGCAGGACATTAGCCTTTTGTAATTTATTGCTTTTAGATTAAATCTGGGGAAACTCAATATTGCAGTTGAATGATTAGAGCAATACCCCTCGGAGTAATAAATTTTCTTTGGTGCTGTGCATCTCCCGATCATGTTTCCCTTCTAATTACATTTACATAAATGATATTCTGCAAAATTAAATTAACATTCAAACCGTTACGCTGGCAAGGAGAGACAAAAATTAGTTACAAACTTACAACCCTAAAAAACCGAAATGACACCTCGTTCTTTCCACAGACTGAATCACAGCTACCCCCCAAAGCGTCTCACACACAACTGATTATTCTAGTTGGTTAATCACCGACCTAGTCGCTCTGCTCCCCCTTTCGGAAGTTTATAGTGGAAGGTCCTGCTTTCCACAGGGTCTCATTAAATAGAAGCAATTGGTGACAATCCAGATTTGGTCAGTGAAGTGCTCTATTCAGACCTAGATTTGATTTCTACAGTTTTGGCCACAGCCCTTCCTCAGGGCTCCCCTGTCTTGGCTCCTACGCACCATTCCTCTAGTACGGAGCCAGAAGGTGCTTGGCAAGGCTCCCTGTGAACTTAGACTCAGTGCTGCACTAACACCCTCCTGACCAGGCTGAAGAAAGATGGTCTTGCTCTTCATGCGTCTACGGTACCACGCTGGCTGGCTAGCAGCGCCATGCTTTCCTGGGCTGCTCTCCAACTGACGCGTGGACGCAGGGTCTCATGGAGCAAGTTTGCACTCGCCAAGGGGAGAGACCATTATCCTGATGAGAAAAAGAGAGTGCCAGCCTACTGCTGGCTCACGAAGCCAGTCTTCAAACAGCTTTTCCAAGATCTGAAGTTTAAATGGATTGTGATATGTAGTGTTGATTTGCCTAAGGTCACTAATCTCCTGACTACTCAATCTATTTTCTCAGTGCTGTATGAGGAACATCAGCTTTTGTAGAGAAAAACTGTTTCCTAAGACCTACTTGGAAAGGCATTATTTTTGTTGTCCAGTAGAGGATTTGCCCCCTCAGATACCTACCCACTGTAAAGACAGAGTACATCCATCTCCTCCCTACTGTCTTTTGTCTTTTGATGCCATTAACAAACCATCAAAATCCTTACACAAAGAACACATGTCCTTTTCTATCAGCGTGAGGCACCACTTGATTTCATTTGTTGACCGTGCACCACTGCACTGAAAATCACAATATTTTCATTCAGAGATTTGATTACTGAACATTGTCCTGCCCTCCCTTATAATAAAGAGCATATACCACCACGTCTCTAGTAGTATCAATTCTTATGCAAGTATACTCAAACAATTTTGAGGCATCAGTAACGAAAAAGGAAAAAAAAAAGTCAGTATTTACTATATGGCACATACATACGTACATATATAGTCACATCTGGAACAAAATCTGTCAGGTCTACTGCAAGTGTGTCTATTTGAGTGTGAGTATACTGTGTGTAAATTGGGCGTTGTATTTCACTGGGGGGAAATACAATATCTGGAGAAAAGAATTAACGTGAAAATGTCAAAGCTGCTGATTAAATAAAGACTGTGTATATATCATCCTACTTTTCAGTTTGAAACCTGGATGATTTCAACATTTCAATTTTTAAAAACAAAGTTTGCATTCAGCGATTGAATTTCCTTGTTGAAACACATCAACATTTGCATTTTAGCATATTTCAGTTTACTTGGCAAAGAGATTGCTGGGGTTTTTTTCCAAAAAAAGAACACTGGGCAGCCTGGCATTTGTTTGAAAATCTAATTTAATTTTCCCTAAACTTCACAGTTTCTGTATTGCTATAGGTCCTACAATAAATACAGTTAATTAGTTGTAGACATAACATTTAGAAACCGTATTTTCTCAAAGTCTTTGATTGCAGTGAGTCATCTGCATGACAGTCCTCTTTCCAGGACTGCATTTCATTCCTGTTCCCCTCACCCTGGTAAACATAACGTGCCAAACACTCTAGAATTTCTGTTAAATAAGCTCGTCTCACAGCATTATGGCCCAGGCCCATTCAGAGCCATAATTGAATTCTTTGGCACACAAATCGCTTGGAAAGACCAGGCCGATTTATATGTTTAGGACCATATGACAAACATCTGTTTCACTGCAAGGAATGCTAGGGTATAATCACAGGTACCGAACGCAAATCACATAGGAAATCTTGGTGCAGGTTCATTAACCACGGCTCCTGGAAAGGACATGAGACTCGAATTTCCATTTAATGGAACAGACTCTTAGCCCATGCAAGACTATGATGAACTTTCCATGAAATCTATGAGTCAGTGAAAATTCAGAGCAGTCAAGGAGATGGGGAACATAATAGCACCAAACCAGCAGGTACATTTGCAACAACAATGTTATACAACAAAATTCAGTAAACCTTTCCTTCCTCAAGGACTTCAAACTATAGCTCTAGAAGACAGAACAATATAACTAAAATGTCATAACTAACTTCCACTGCTAGCATTAAACTTTAATTTACCTTATTTCATCAGTCTCTTCTATTATTGCCATTATCATTGCCATGGTATTTTTTCCCTGTATTTTTAAAAACCAACATAGCTTCAAGACACATATCAGCGAAGCACAACAAATATATGTCTGAGAGAGCACTCAGTGAATGATGGGAGAATTCTTATGATTAAGAAAAGCAGTAAAGAGAGTATGTGAGGCTTCAGCAACGTTATCAAGAATTCATGACTACACATGGGTGTGATTCAGATTGCTGACGTTATCAGACTCCAGGCGCATTGGACAGTGCCTGTGAATAAGCCAAGACCATCTGCCATCCACAAAGAGAAAAAATACTACAAGCAGGGTTCTTTACAAGCTTTCTGGAAAAGCTCCAAGGTGGGGTACAAGCATTTTGAAAAGTTCCGTAAAGCACAGATACCTCATTTAGGTCCTGATCCAGGAGACACCATAGCTCTGAGGAGCAGAGAAGCGAGAAGAAATACAAATTTGTCAAAAGGTACCTCAATGACAAATGCAAAGAGCACCTGAAGGGATGGCTGTTACTTCCTGTTCTTCAGGATAGTTGGAAAATTGTCATCATATTTTATCTTTCAGGAATACCACAAAGAGGAGATTCAAAATTGCATTTGTAGACTATCAAGAGCAACCAGAATGATTATCAGCTAATTTTACCATAAAGGTCAGGCTAATATTTGCATATCAGAGATTATATTAATAAACACGCTTGACCACTTCAGTACCTCTCTCATTTACCACCCTTTGGCACCTGCTTTGAGCAAGAACACAACTGCCCAAGGAATGGGATGGGTGGAGAGTGGCTGCATTTTGGGCTGCTCTTCTCAGATAGTAGGGTTTTTTTCCCCTCTCCCAGTGCAATCCTCAGGGACTCCTGAGGGCAGGCTACTGTAGCCACGAGGAGAGCATCACTGCGTGCACAAGGCATGGCAGCAATTAAGAGGAATTGAAGCTTGCTCTCACAGTGCCCATGTTTCTCCACTTCTGCATTTTGAACTGCCTGATTTTTGTTGTTGTTGATGGTGTTTGAAGATTAAATGTTATGTGCAGCAACAGATGTTAGCGATCTAATTCAGAGCTGAATACCTTTTTACACATGGTTTGGTTGTGCACCAGGGGCCAAGAACTTTGGCTGTAGATAAGCAAAATCAAAATCTGTTTTAACTGGCATATTGAGTCCATTGTCTATAAACATTTGCATTACGAGAATGAGACCAAATCTGCCAAGGGACATTATTATGTCACGAAATATATTTGCCCATCACAAAAGAATGACTGGAAAAGAGTGGAAAAGTGGTGATTATTAAGCTATGTACCAGTGGCCTAAAGCTCCACTAATTGCAAGCAAACACGATCTTGGGGAATAGAGAGAGAGTCACAAATGTATGTATAGAAAGCATCCAAGAAAGAGGAGGCAAGGACATTCTTCGAGGAATAAAGCAAGGAAATACTAGAGCTTGGCAGCTTCTGCCTTGCTTTGATTGGATGGGTGGCTGCTATTAAAGGGCAGTGCCAAAAAGATCAGTGCTAGGCTGGATGGGTTTTTCCTAGGAATATGAAAAACAAAAGGCCAGGAAACAGAAGAAAAAAATCCAAACACTACTGGAGTGCTGCAATATTGATCCATTTTTTTTCAAGCAGTCACAGATTCTTAATGTAAATACCTGCAGATCATATCAGAAGGGAATCACCAGGAAGATGTCCCAGGAGCTGTTGTTAGAACTAATGTATTTAAAGATTTATATTACTATTTTTAGTAACATGGGAGCTGTGCCCTTTTTGTAAGAGTGAAGGAACCAGTTTGAGAAGGAAATGTAGGGTTTCAAGGCATGAAGATGCAACTTTTGCATAAAATTGCTTTTGATGGTTTAAAAACTGGAATCAATTGATAAGAAAAGGGCTGCAAGTATCTGACTTGACTCGGGGCGTCCTTGGGAATCTCACACACCTTTGCAAACTGTATTCATACTGTAAGAGAAATACGTTTCTCAAAGAAGCAAAGACAAGAAGAATCTAGGTGGTTTTAAACAGTATCATAGAAAAAAAACAAGGGAAAAGCATACAACAGCATTAGGCTTTCAGAATAATCTAGTGCACTCAAAGCAATTTTCCAAAGATTTGTCAGCCTTAGTTCATGTCTACAGGCGTGTTTCTCCCCTTCCATCGCTCCACTCACTTTTAGACAACACATGAGCTCTGCAAATGTGTGAAGAAAGCAGGGAATAATTATCATCAGTCATAGTTTGAGGTATCTTATCTATTTAGCAGTAAGTCATCCTAGTGGCCTAGAGGGTCCATCAGGTGTCTTTCTACTGAATTCAGTGAGCTAACAAAAAAGATATCCAAAGCAAATCCATGTCTCTTCTCTTCTAAAAGAACAAGAGAAAGATGACACTCTCTCCTCCCCAAAACCAAACACAAAAGCCACCCAAATCCCAAACCTAAGTTTATATTCAGTATAAGATGGGGATTTCCTTCCAGACCCCTGTCCCAAAGGGGCAGGGGCTCTGCTGAGTCCATGAGGTAGAACACGGACACTAGCAGTGTCTCCATAAATGCCCCAGCTATCGTCTCAGCCCCAGATGTGCATCAGGGTGAACTGATTGCTGAGCAGGGTAAAGAAAATGTCTTTCCCAGAGGTCTATTGACAGGGACCTGGGAGATATGAGTAGATATCACGGAGAGAGTCCCATTGACTTCAAGGTTCATTAAACACAGTCAGCATTGTCAGAACCGAGCTCTTCTTATAGAGACGAAGGAGGTTTAATGGCAGAGTGCTGGAGAAGCCCTTTTGTGTCTCTTTGGTGCAGAGCACGGTGTTATTCTCAGAATCAGAAACCTGTTCTTTGGCTAGAATAAAAACATTTGATTGTGTTTTGCTGTGAAAACATTGTGATTTGCTGTACTGTCCATGATTAATGTTGGTCTTTCCAAAAATTGTTTTCTTTTGTGCTATGTAAATAAAGCTTCTTCCCAGTGTTGTCGAAATGCTGGCTTTCATTATGCATGGCAAAGGAGAGGCTGATGATGCTTTATGATCTTTAGCAAGCACCACAGACATTTCTGGAACATGAAATCAAAAATAAGAGCAAGTAGCATTAAAATGTTCTTTGAGCTAATTTCTCTAACCAGAACATGAAAGTTCTTTTTCATTTAGTGTATGTGAACAGCGTTCAAAGCAAAATAAAAGTCATTCTGAAAGTGAGTCTTTATTTTTCTGGAATGGAGTCAGAGTGCTGGAATAGCGTCAAAGTAAAACCTTTTTATGACAACTGAATTTGAGTATTGGATTTCTTATTTGATGTGACATCTCATCATAAGATCCTCCAGGCACTGTGCATGGATCACCTCTAAAATATAAACATCCTAATATTATATTTCTTCTGTTTCTCTGCGGTAGTAATAATTCACTTTCACATCAACTTCTTGGAAGGAAAAGTCAGAAGTGTCCACAACTTTTTATAGCATATACATCTCTTAAATAAAGATGATCATGAAGACTCTTTCCCTCCCACTGGTAACTACATCATGTTGCAGTGGCAATGACACTGCTGCTGGCTTTCACGGAAATGGGTTTTGAACAAAGTCTGGGAAAAGGGACAGTTCTTCAGGCAGAGTAGGGCTGCATGACTGCATTGACTCCTGTCAAATTTTGCCAGTCATATCATCAGCTGATGACATGTTTCTGACTGGTGAACTTCTTTGAACATGATTTAATAGCTGAATCAAAGCATGAAAAATTCTCAAGATCAGGTAAATCTCTGCAGACCTTCAGGTCTGTGGATCACGATTTGGAAACTACTGATTTAATCTGTCTTCCATCATGATGGCTAACAACTGATTGTACCTCATCCCTAAGTGGCCTAATCAACTAGGTTTGGGCAATGTGAGAGGTGAGCAATATTGAGATCTTACTGTTTATTGAACAGCAGTGTGATGCATATGATTTAGATGACATCAAAAAAGTGTCTCATTTTCAGGAGATCAAAAGGTACAGTGCCCTCCAGAAAAGAAAAATGGTTATATCAAAATAAAAGGAAGCATCCTCAAGTTTCTGTTTGTTATTAGCCTGAAGAGTTTGATTTAACATGGACATACTTCTACATTAAAGTAATGTTTCTTTTTAACAGGATGTTAAAGCTGAGATGCCAACACAGCCTTGTTTGCTGTAGAAATGTGGCAACTTAGGGATATACAAGCTACGCACATACAGGCACCAACAGACTGAAATTCAAGCTGTCATTCAACAAAGATCTTCCTATTTCATACCAGCACAAGTCAACCATATTCTCCTGACCATCCAGGACCTTCCCAGACCCAATTACTATGTCTCTGATGCTCTCTATATTGCCCTCTACCTTCTCCAATACACAAGTACTAACTCACAAACTATTTCTCACAACATTTTGTTTCTTCTTTGCTGCATGCTACCTAGGAAAACATTTTCAGAACTGATCTCCCAGGCATCTATTCTGTCATGTCTTCAAATCCTCAGAGAGATTATTTTTTAAAAATTTGTGCATCCTTGGAAACGGAAAACATTTGCATGATCAAATGAACAAAAAAGCCAAAAGTCAGTGGACTCTTCACCTTGACTTTTCAGAAACTCTTGTCATGAAGAATATAACCTGACTGCTTTCCTGTTTCACACATCTCCCAGCAGTGAGTTGCTGCTTAAGGCAGAGAACACAGTAACGTAACTAATCTGAAATGAAGGAAAACATTTAACCTACAGTCCTTCATATTCAGAACAAATAACTGTCTCCGTGTCCCTTGCGCATGTTTGATGGAGTCAGAAACAGGTTATTAATGAAGAATAACTCCATAAAAATGAACTTGCTCCAATCAGTCTTCTGGCACTACAACATCAAGGGGAGATGCCAGTCAAGCAGCTAATATTAAACCTGTAAATCTTTACCTATTTAGGATGCTTTAATCATTTCCTATGAATTAATACCATAAAATGTGATTTATAGCTTAAGGAGGAAGATCCTTATAACCATTAATACACAGATTCAATCAACAGACATTTGGAAATTACAGATTCACTGGAGCTGTGTGTTGCTCAATAGAAAACCAATCCTGCCCCCTTCTCTGCAGAGAAAGTGGGGCTTCAAATGATGGTATAGGTGCAGTTTCATCAATGCTGCATTCCAGGAAACCTCCTTACATGGGCTTTCTTCAACAGATGGTCTTCTTAATTTGGTATAAGGTACAAGATTTATACACAACCCTCAGCAACATGGGAAGTGCTTAAGGTGTCGGATGAAGCAATAAACAAATGGGAGAGCAATGGTCTCTTAGCAAACATATTCTCCAACCTTTCAAGGACTGCTGTGACCCTGCTGGTCCTACACATATACCTGAGAGAAAATACAAAATTATTTAGGGTGGGTTTTTTAACATGGAAAAGTTATTTTAATTTTTGTCTAGTTTTGCTGCAAATTATTAATGGCAGTCAATGAGGCCATTTAAGCATAAAATCCCAGGTATGTTGAGCTTATCAGAAACAGAGGTCTGCATGCAGTCTATCTACCACAGTCTCCAGTACACCCAGAGATGGCCTGGCTGCTTCCTCCTAAGTAATCCTACCTCTCAGCCTCTAACATTTTCTTGTGACTGTCCTGTCACCACTGTGTACCAAACATGGCTAAAAACAGGGACATTTGTTCTACATTTCCTCCTCTCTGTCACCACAGGTGACTCTGCCAAGTGCCCATCACTTGGTCTCATCTATTCCTGGCTATCATTTATTTTTCTCTTTCCTTCGCCCCATACGTACAGGCTCATTCACCTGCTGGTCCTTCCTCTGTGTCACCGGTTCTAATGCCCCTTTTTCTCTCTGGCATCCCTGCAGATTCATACACACTGTATCCCTTAAGTATATACAAGGGACCAATGTCATCCTTTTCAAATTTAAGCATTTGCTTGAGGTGCCGAAAACAGAAAATGAGTTGCCCTTTGCTTCCTTTATCATCCATGAAGAGAGACAGTATGTTGACAGGCTGACTCGGGTTTTAGCTGAGCAGAATTGCTCTTTGGAGATACCTCCTGGTTTCTACTGACAAGAAAAAGCTTAGTTACTGGCTTTCTAATGCATCACTAAAGTGCTTACAGGGGATGGATCCAGGACAAAGTATAGACATTTTTCCAATCCCTGATTTGTGATTCTTCCTCTCTCAACCTCTGTTTCTTTTTTCAAGATTCAAATTGCTTTGCCTTGTCTGGTTTACATGGACAATCTTATTTTAACTAAAAAGGAAGCTTGAGACACCAGTTCAAGAAGAGTTTTTGTAACACAGCTCTCCAGTGTGGAGAGAAGGCAGGTGACACGCTCTTTATATATTATTGTAAAGTTTTCCAAACAACTTTTTAACCTTTGACCGTTCCAAAAGCCAAACTACCCTACTAGTACAGACTGATATTTATACTTTTATGGAGAGAAAGAAAAAAAATAGAAATTGGAACCATGAGTACTCATTCAGTAGCTGAGAGCAAGAGGTTTTCAGAGAGCTAGAAACCGCTGCAGAGAAGGACACCTAAGCTTTTGCCTCAGGGCATTTAAAACTTCCCTTTCTCCTGCTCCATCTTTTCCCTTCTTCCCTGATCCCTCCTCCAGCACATGTCTGCTAAAGATCTCAGACTGAGGAACAGAACTGGGAGGAAGCCAATCTCCAATTCATCTTGGGATCTTAGAGTTTGATTTAATTTTCCATACGGCCCGACTGCTTCTTTAGTAATGATGTACATCCTGGCTAGCCTGACAAAAGCAGCGCTGGTTTTCCTGTAGAGCACCAGCATGATGGAGTTTCATAGGCAACCTGATACATTTGCTACTGGTCCAAGTGCAGCAGCACTTAGACAGCATCCGGCTTTGTTATAGACAGAGAAATTGCCAAAATGTCCATTAATTTCAGTGGTACCAGACTAGGCCCATGGAAACAAGATGGAAAGGATAAAACTCAGGGAATGTGATACAAGTGGGAAGACAGAGCAGACAGCATGTTTTGAGAGAGGATGGAGAAGAAGAAACACAGTAAGAAGGACGAGCAGAGAAAGGACAGTTATTACAGGAAGAGCAACAGACACCATCTTGAAAGGAATGCAAGGAAATTTTATAGTTATTGTTCAGAAGTATCTTCTTCTCCTTACTAGAAGGGTTATGATGGATGATTCATTTTTTGAAAATGAAACATTTAGCTCAGAGTGGTTTTGGAGGGTTTGAAAGGAAAGAACAGCTGTCTATGGCAGGAGGAGCTGGTTGGATGGACCAGACTACAAGTTCAGCTGCTTTTGTTCCCAACACCTACAAAACCTTTTAAACAAGAACCTTTTCGACACAGAGAGATGTATAGGAGGAGAAAAACGCATATAAAGAAATGGAAAAAAGGAAATATATAATAAGGGCTTTGGCTGTTCTCTTTATTTAATGTCATGGGACTACGAATTTTCCTCATTCTCCCTGAATGACGTCTCTAACTATGTATCTTTGGCAGCTGACACAGCAGCAATAGCTCCAGTTTGATCACTGTGAACATCGCATTGGCTGCACTTTCAAATCATCTCAGCACCCAGCGGCTACCAATTTTGTCGCCAAAATAGGAGACACACAACTTTCCTGCCTGTTTCCTAATAACAGAGATTACGCTGGAAAATACTGTCAAAACAAGAATGGTTTTACTTGGCAGAAACAAGATAAACCCATGTTTGTTGAGCACATCTCACCTTAAGTCTGAATTGGTCAATCTATAATGAAGGTCTAACTTACAGACTGTAGAGCACTTGAATAAGTCAGTCATTTAAATGCAGTAATGCAGTCCAAATACCTTTTTACTGAATACTGTTATAATTTAGGAGTGCATAAGGACATGAGAACTGTTAGTAGAGCAGTGATTTCTGGAAACAAAGTATCTGACAGTCAGGTAAATATTCACCTCAATCTAGATTAAAACCAGCAGAACCTGCACTATTGAACTCCATCTTCCACACTGCCACCCTCGACACACACGTTTATACACCTTTGTTCTGTACTCTTCAAAAGTGGACAAGCACAATTTACTGTAGGAAATTGAAAATGTAAGCTCTTGGCTAATGTCAGCAAAACAAAACAAAACAAAAGAAACCAATTTGCTTGCCCATCAAAAATACACCATTGTATTTAACAGAGACCACATAGTTGCAGTGGAAAACACACTATACTCACTTAAGATCCAGTTCATTAAATATTCCCTATATTCTTGGTATAAGAAAGAACAGACCACATGTGTGGGGGAGCATAATTTCCTGGAGGCAACATTTTATCTTTGATTTCCATTAGGTCTTTCATGAACACACCACTCAATCCCCTCTGCCTAACTGCCCCTGCTGTGCCAGTGATCATATAGCATGTAATGTCAAGTCTGTCTTCGTCAGGGCTGGGATCAATTAGAAGGCCCAATATTCAAATTATGTGCTTGACTCCCAAAGCGTTGCCGCACTTATTCCCCAAGAACAACAGAAGTATGTCAAACTGTTCCACTGCACATGGTTTTCGGACTGCTTTTTGCATTATGTTTTCACACTAACCCAAACCAAATTTGTACCCACTGCTTTGCACGCCCAGGAGGGCTTCGGGCAGGAGCACCGCAGGCCTGGATTCACCCGATCTCACTGGTGGCATCTCAGTTAGGGGATGACTCACCCCGGCTCCATAATTAACAACGGGCTACAACCTCTTTAGGAGATGATTCATCCCATAGGTAGGCTGAAAAACTGCCTAAATATGCTCATTTCTTTCTGGTAACTGTAAAAGACTGTCTTTGTTGACTGGGCTATTAATTTAGTGAGGTAGGACTAACCTGGGACACAATTACAGGTTGTGTAGGGAGGGGCACGTGGAATCAGCATGTGGAAATCCCATCGTGGGAGCAGCCGTCAGTTCACTGATACCCCAAAACTGGGATCAGAAAAAAAAAAAAAAGAGGGGCATGAAGTTCACAAGCTGCTCCTGAAATCTCCGGCCTCAGGGAAGAAGACAGTAAAAGTTTGTGAATATAAACAGGGACTTTACGGGAACTTGACAAAACCCATACTTTTATAGTTATTTGCACATAATTGCCCATCACATAATTCACTGCAGAAGAGAGATTCCCTTTGATTCCAGTCAGAACTGGCGTGAGCCCAGGCGTTTCTGCACAAGGAACGAACCAAACCCAGAGCCACTTTAATCTGGTCTGGGGAGCGAAGGGAAGTCCTACCACTCCACCACACTGCGAGTTGGATTTAACCAGCTCCTTGTAACTCTGCTTTAGCTATGATTTGCAATGGAGACTGACTTTATTCCTATTTGTTCTCTCCAACAAATAAGCTTTCAGTTTATGCCCCTTCACTGGCTCCCTCTCTGTGACCTGAAACCAGTCTCCTGATTAAGGAGATATGGAAAGTTTTAGGAATAGGGCCAAACTGGGGGGGAGATTTTTCTTTTTGGCTCTTTTCAACTTGCATAGGGCTGTATTATGGAAGGCTGTCTTGCTAGTCAGAGCAAGAAAACCTCGCAAACATTACTGCAGAGTTTCATCAAAACTAAAAGACTGTGCAGAATTCTTTTGTCAACTTGCAAATATGCATCAGTAACCCAATTCATTCACCCTGAACAAAATAGCTACAAACATTCATTTTGCCAATATACAGGCCTTAAGAAATGTGTAATTTCACAGCAACAGAAATTTATATTGCAAACGTTAACCTAACTTCTAAGCTCCTGTAGGAAACTAAAATTGTTTAGCAAGAAGGGCTTTCTAAGCTGAGAATCAAGCTGTGAGAAAGAATAAAAAAAGAGCATTCATTTAAACATTTTCAGAAGCCCCTAAAAATGCCGTTTTCACACAGTAAATCCGCTGCACTTGAATGTCTGCTGGCTTTCTGAAAGGAATGCTCTTCACTGGGATGCAGCCTGCTGTGGTCAAGTATGATGGAAATAAAAGTGTTGCTAATGGTGATTGAAAAGGATTCCCACTGCTGCTGGCCAGTGTTGGTTTTAGATGGGCCAACTCTGTCGAACAGAGAGCAACGGGAGACAGTAAACTTTCTCTAAGGCTCTCTAAACTTTGAGTCACCTCTGCTTCCCTTCCTTTTAAAACTAGCCTGTCCCGTTGTTTCTCCACAGAGCTTTATATTAACTCAGTCTGGACCAGCCCATCACTGGAAATGTATAGATGCAGATTTTCACACAAACGGAGCGACACACAAAAAAAGAAACGAACCATGGGAATGAGCATTAGCATAGCAGCAAGTCAACAAGCCCCAAATACTTCTACATTGTGGGTTAGCCCAAGAAACAAAGTCGTACTCAAGGGCAAATATCCAGCCATCCACCTTAGCTGTGATACTTTATATTGACAGCAACTATCAAGAGCAGGGCTCGGTTGTATCAGGCATCTTGCCTCTCTAAGAAAAATCAGCTTTGCACAGGCACACAGAAACTTTGCTCAGATGGTAAGTGGAAATCCTAAGGGCAGGCAGCAAGGCTGAGGCAGGGAATTTGGGAAAATGGGAATTCGTCCTGTCTCCTGAATCCCTGTTCGATGCATCAAGCACAAGACATACCTCTCCTCCTCAGCAGGATCTGACTTCTTTTAATGGCTTTTCTGCCTCGCATACTGCGGGATCAGCATGGCTCTGCTGCAAATTTCCAGTAGTGGCTGACAGTTTAACTGGGCTACGTCTCTCCTTATAGCTGACTAATTACATTGCCTTGAGACTTCAGAAGTATCCTCTGCCTTCAGGCTCAGAGGGAACTTGGTAATCCAGGCCCTCAGCCACAGTGAAAGAAAATCAATTAAGGACATTAAGGAGGAGAAAAAATCAGAAAGAATTAAGGAAAACCTGTTCTTCCTGCGAGTGGACTTCAGCTGCCTGAGCACTAAAAGAGCAGGTATCTCCTGGGCTTTGCAATAGCGATGATGCTGAGGACATGTGGGGTCCTCCTGTGGTTTTACTTGGATGTACGGGTGTCCCCCCACACCTCATGAGTCTCTCCTCCCTGGCCGCAACCAGAGAGCTCATACGGCTGCACGGCTGAGGAACCTGAGCCGGCTGAAAACCAACCTGACAAAACACAATAAATGGGTTACTCAGGCTGGGGCGATGGTTGCCTCAGCCAAGATGGTTGTCCAATAGCACAACTTTTGGCGTTTAAATAAGCGTATCGGCCTAGAGCCTCTGAGGTGGGCAGAGCAGGGTGTAAAGTGGGGGACAGTAGTAGCTTACACACTTTGTCCCAGATGCCTGATTTCTGCCCAAGTTGAACAGCAAGGCCGATATGCTTTGTTTGATCCCGGCTCTCTTGACTCATCCACCCCAGCACAAACCATGGACCCCACCAGCATCTGCTGATGGACATCATCTCTTTTGTGCTATGTTTACTCACTCTATATGGCTCAACAAGGGACATAAAGGAGAAGATGAACCAGAACTTAAATGTACTTTTAAAGTAGATTTTGATGGCTGGAAAATATTTTCAATTCAATATATGTAATCCCAGCAACAAAGCTGGCCCTTCTTAGGCTATTTTCAATATATTAAGAGCATATCAGTCTAGGAGACAAACTCGCATGGCACAATGCAAGTAGTAATTGGTCCCTCTTCACACTGCTCTTTTTTGATCAGTCTAGCTTAGCCTTCTTCAGCAAAATGCCAAGATGTGGATCAAAGACTCTAGAGAGCGCTCACTTTCAGGCCCAAAAATACACACAGATGTGCAGCAATTCTTGATGGGTTTTTTTTTTCCTACCCCCTCACAGGTATCTATTGCAAGTGGTAATCATTTTGTGCTACCCTTTAACATACACTTATCGTTACCTCAGTGACTGAAAAATACAACTCTTGCACCTCATAGATATTCATTCACCTAATCCCAATCTCTGGCAAACTCCATTACACAGCTGAGAGGGGAGCTAGCTCTCAGTCATTCTGTGCTAACCGTGAGTGCACCCAGCCTGTTTTCTCTACCTGTGGAGGCTGGCTGGGCCACTGGGAAGTTGAAAGTGCCAACAACTGGTTGGCCGAGAAAGATGTAAACTGACCAGAAGACAGAAACCTAGAAACTACAGTGAAACTCTTATTTTGCATGCAGAATTATGAGTGTGCAGGCACTGTGCAAGGAAAGCATGCAGGACTGGTTGGAGTAAAGTCTTTTGCTCTTGATCTAAAAGCAAGGTACCTTTTCAGTGGGTTCACAGCCCTCCCTTCTGCCTCCAGTCACCAACACACTTCCCAACTTGCTCAGGGGGATCCTGACCCCAAGCAAAGCGCCTCACAAATCACTAAAGCAGGGATGCACTGGACATGTATTCACTGAACAGAGAGAGAGAGCAGCCCTCAGCCTGGCTCCCAGGGAGGCTCACAGGTCAGAGAGACAACAGGCCTGAGGGCACAGGCTTAGGTGCGGCCGCAACACACCCTCCCAAATATGTTCAAATGTCAACTGTGAGTGTTGCAGAAAAATATTGCAAAACAGCAAACAATGCAGTTCTCCCGGTTGGGGCAGTGCCTGCTGCGCCTAGGCAGCTCTCTGCACCGAGCATGCCGCTGGCCTGCACGGTCATGGTGGGCAGGAAGGAGATCATGCGATCTGCTATTGCAAATGCACAAGTACTCAGGGTGACCCCAATGACCGCTGTTTCTGAATGGCCAGAAACTATCAGCCAAGATGTTTTTCTGGTTTTTTTCTCCTCTGTAAATCACAAGGTGAGGAAATGAAATAAAGAAGGAAGAACAGTTGGGAAGAGCACGTAAGAAGCTGTGGCATCAAAAGCTCTGGCTTTTCTGTCTTGCTACTTCTTCTCCTGACTTTTTAATACATTCATTACACTTACCAGACTACAGCCTCATCTTCATCCTGCAGATCTCACTGAGCAACCAGGATCTACCTCAGAATTACCGATCTGGAAGTATCTAAAGGGGAGAAGTCTGTGCACCTCCTATTTATGCTGCTCCTATCTCCTAACAGTTATTCTGTTCTCTTCTCCCTCTGATTGCCTTTTCCAGGTTCATATTGCACTCATTTTAGACCCTTAGAACAGTGAATTATCTGGATACTGGTGTCTGCAACCTAGTCTCAAATGCACAACTGTCTTCACAAGAAAGTAAACATGCAAAAAAGCCCCCACTATGACTTCTTTCTTGGGCCCAACAGAATTTTAATAAAGACTTGGTTTCCTGGTGAATTAAAAAAATTATTTTAAAATTAAGGCATAGACTAGAACCTGGCTTGGTGGCCATAACACTTTTTCCCCAGTAAAAACCCCCACACTTTTTCCCCAGTAAAGCAGTGGCCTTACTTTTTCCCCCATAAAAACAGGGGAAACTACTGAACTACTCAGAAAGAGCTGCAAGTGAAAACATCTAGGTGAGAGAAAGACATTTTTGTGTTAAGAAACTTCTCAGTATATAACACAAATAACCTCATCAGTCTTTTAAGACACTGAAGGGGGGCAGCAGTTTCCTACTGGAGGTACCAGCAAACATGAAGTCACACAGAAGAAATAGCTAAAGATGGAGTGCTACCGAGTAAGGGCTATGCTCTCCCTTATCTCCTTTGGAGGTTGGTAACGGGCTTTCCAGAGTCCTGCTGTGAATTTGTCTCAGTGTTTTTTAAGGGCCCTTAAAAATGTCATTTGTCACAGAGTAAATCCTGGATGTCTGGTTACTTTCTGCAGGGAATGCTCTTTGCTGGGCTGCAGCTTGCCAGGGGTCAAATATGACAGAAATGAAGTGTTGCTAATAGTGATTGAAAAGGATTCCTACTGTTTGTGGCCGGTGCTGGTTATTAGAGAGGCCAAATTTGTGGGACAGAAAGCAGCAGGAGACAGCAAACTTTCCCTAAGACTTACTAAACTTTGAGTCACCTCTGCTACCAGTGCCATTCTGTCAGACCTATTTGGAGAAAACTGATATTATAATTACTAATCTCAGCGAGGGCCTAATGTGCAACCTGAGGCACTCTTCTGCCGGCCGTATAATTATGGATGGGCTGCGGAGGCCTGCAGGCACTGCCTCTGCCCCCCACCCCTAAAATGCACGGGATCAGGTTACCGCTCTATCCAGGCTGCCAAGGACAGGTAAGCGAGCAGCAAAGTCGCTGGCCTGCAATGAGAGAAAATTGTTATTGTCAAAACCGACTGCCCGCTATTAAAGGTTTGAATGTCACCTCAAAAGAGTTCCTTTTCTGACCCTTAAGTGGTGGCGTCTAAAGGGCTGTTTGAAGCAGGACTCATCCCCCTCTCAGGCAGCAAATATTGATGGCTGAGAACATTTTTGTTTTGTTTTATTATTTCCTCCACCCATTCCCCACCCTACCATTTCTGCACCTGCTGGATTGAACTTTCACATAAAATCAGTTCTGGCTGGATATAATTTAACTTTATCCTCTATGGTCTCTTTTATACATTGTAAACACATTCCTTCAAACCCTAGGCACAGCTTATTATTAACAAGTTCAGTGCCAAGAATGTTTGTCCACCAAAAGGAGATAAACCACTGATTTTAAAAAGAGAAATGGGGCCTTACTCAAGTAGACCATAACAAGGAAGGTGCACTAGAAAGCAGCAACATAACAACCGAACACAGACTAAGGCCCTGATGCTATAAACCCTACATACATGCTGACTTAAAGCAAGCAAGTGGTCCTTCTGCAAAAGGCGGTATATCCCTGCCTAAAATTAAGTGTGGACAGAAACGCTGTGCAGGATCAGGCCTGGAGGACCAGCCCCGTGACAGATTGATCGCCTTTGCGGGGTGCTGAGCAGGCTGCTGCCCTATTGATTTCTACAGCAATAGAGGGGGCTTAGCACCTCAGAGCATCAAATTTCTAAGCCTGGAAGAGACCTGGGCTCTGGAATGGATTAAAGTCACATGTGATGTATTTGGAAAGGCCTCAATTCAGTCTCAGCACTCAGTAACAGCAACCACCATTTATTCTGGTTACTACAATTCATTTAGACAGTGTTTACAATATCGTCCCCTTCCTCCATTATTAGACAAACAACTTTGATAGGTAGCCTTTTATTTTTTACAGCATTTCAGAGCAGAATAAACGCACAGCCCAAGTTATTTATGGAGTGAGCTTTCTGTATGAGGTGCCTTTGCCAAGGAAGTGTGAATTCACACAGTGCACACGCTGTGTATGTTCAACCAGACAACAGTGACCCAGCAGTCAGTGAGGAAGGGCAGAAAGGAAAAACACATGCAAGACACCATCTTTTACATGTCATGTCATCGGAAAATCCTCCCCATAAATTTTAGGGAACTATGTGCCAAATAGCGTTTTACTGACTCAGAAACGTGATCAGAACTGGCATATTGGGCTTTTTCCGTTGGGCAGGTTAGCAAGAGAAAAACCTAAGGCTTCATTTCCCTATTTGTGCTTATTCCTTAGGGAATGCCATGTCAGTTGTTTGGGACAGTGTGGCTGGCATTTGGTGGCCATGAGTACTGCAGATTGTTACAGAAAGGCAGCCTCACTTGAAAGGCTTTTTCTAAAACTTTAGGATGAAGATGAAGATTTTTTTTTTAATTAAAGGAGTAGAGATTCAGAGGAAAGGAGAAAGAACAAGATAAACAGGTTTTATTTCACATGATTTTGACATCTGCTACTGCATAAAAACTTTTCTGCAGGCAGGCTTGCAGAGGACTTCATTCAAAAGTAACTAATTGACAAATTCTGATTTCCTGTTATATCTAGCAGTTAAAGTGCAGGCTCTATCACTTTGTGTTTGTTTCATTTCTGATCCTTCATCCCACCAATAATGTGGGATTATGCAGCAAAGCTGCATGGACATCACCAAAGTAGCATAGGGTCATGGACTCAGAAGCTTATGGAACAGTTTAACAGTTGCAGTAAGTTTAACAGTATGCGTATTTATAAAGATTAACCATGGACTGGCTGTATTTCTTGGTTTCAATTAAAACATACACAAAAATGACCATACAAGCAGCTCTTGCTGCCTCATCCACTAATTAAGACTTCCAGTTGCAAATGCTGGGGCCATACCACAGCCAACAAATCCACCCCAGCACACCCCTAACCCCCTACATATACAAATAATTAATTAAATCAGCATGTCAATAAATCAAAGAGGCTAAACAGCTTGTCAGAAAAGAAACAAAAAAAGAAAAAGTCAAAAAAATAGCTTCGACTGCAAGCTCAGATGCATTTGGCTTTCGGAATGAACGCAGTTCAAGTGTTTACCGTATGTTCAAGACAGAAAGTTGATCTGAGGTCAGAAAAGTGAAGAAAAACCTCAAAGGCTGCTCTGTGACAGAGACTGCAACATATTATTGTCCTGCTCTGAGGACAGATTTCTCAATATGACCAGGAAGTTTTGAAAAACTCACTTTCTTCTGGCTTCCTTAAAAAATTGTGATCCTAAACCCAGATGAACCAAAAACTGCACTCTGCATTATTAAAGAGCAGCCGGTCCTCCAATCTCTTGCAAAGCACTTTTGGAAACCATCCCCTCCATCTAGACAAGATCAAAAACGATGTTGCTTGTCACTGTAATGTAACATTAAATAATAATGCTAATTTCACATGTCATGTTACAGGAATGATTGATATAAATAAATCTGGGGTTGTTTGATACGAAATATACAAACACGTCCCTTCTCTTTCAGAAAAGTTCATAGGAGCCAAAGCCAAGCCTCTAATATTTTTTATCAGATCATTCCTCACTTTGAATATTTTCCCACGACTTAGTGCATTTTTTCATAAAAAGATAAAGTCTTTTTATAGGATAGACTTCTCCTTGCACAGTTAATACTGGAGCAATCTCAGGTCTTCCTTCACAATATTTGAAACCAGACTTGCTGCATTAACGAATATGAAATAGAGCAACAGTAAAAGATTAACTCATGTCAACTCTCAGTGTCTCTGCTCTTACATTATCCTCATTTATAGCACAGCAGCACCTAAGAGCCTTCCACACAAGCCCTTGCGCTAGACTCTCCCTACAGAGCTGCATAGGAAGACGCTGTCTGGAAGACTTCAGACTCAGAAACTCTGATCTTCCAGTGACCTGTACACCAAGACCCTGTGTCTCCAGCTCTGCGGGGAAGAGGCTCTTCCAGCTCAGAGATGAAGAAGACTGACAGGAATCACTGTTTATCTGGATATCAAAACTGCCTGGAGCAGCAACACTCGATGCTAAGAACATTTTGGTCAGGGCATAATGCCTGCTATTTCAGGCTATATTGCCATCCTCACCTCTAGATGATTAGAGCAAGACTAACCTTCAAACAGTGGCAATTATTCTGCTGTAGCTTGATCTTCCCTCTGAACCAGGTACTGCCAAATTCAGAAGACAGAGAGACAAATCGCCACAGAGGACCCTCTCAAAACTTGTCACCTTTTGTGAATACAGATCATTTTCAAATTAGCCCCTCAAAACTCAAAACCACAGTACTTTTCCTTAAGTATTTCTCTTTGAACCTGACTCTCCTTGCAGATGGCATGGTTGGCGTGCTGCTCTCCATGCTTGTTCTCACACAAAATAGAAGCAGTACAAGACATGCAAAGGAGCACACGCTAACTGATGAATGTATCTGCCCCAGGAGTCTAGTTTTACAGATTTGTCAACTGTCCATGGCATTCCCAGCTGTGTGGGAGTCTGAAATCACAAAGACGAGGTGTGCTTTCTTAAAATAAACATCAACCTCAACTCCAGAGAAGACTCCTTGGTGTTATTCACCGCAGCTGTCGTTTGCTACATGAATATTCCCTCCAGGGAGGGGAGTAACTCTCAGATGGGATAAAGCTACCTTGACCAACTTCATAACAGACCTGGCATAAAGAGCTTTTTAGGGGATGGGCTGTATACAGGAGGGACTGTGACCAAAATAAGAGCGTGCACCAGGAATTTGCAAGTACTGTCTCCAGGGAGATAGCTATTGTCCTTGTGCAGAAGAAAACCTAAAAATTATTTTGAGCTTCCTGCCAGCTTTCCTCCACCATGTCAAGAACCAACAGGCTAGGGGAGGATACAGTTCAAAACCTATCTTCCACATCTCATTTGTGCACCTAAAGGTTTCGTCCTCATGACTGGGGCAGCTAAGTCTCCTGATCTGAGACAGAAGGGGAGGGACTTGTTTACAGAGGGAATTATTTCCTTCTTTACTGAGATGAGTTGCTTCAGTGCTGACTTGTTTTATTATTTTTAAATTACAATCAAGTACACCATAATTTGGCGAAGCTTGACATCTGCTTTCACTAGCTCTCAATATTTGCAAAAGCTCTTCAAGAAATGCAAGGGAACCACTTTGGAAAAGCAAAGCATTCACACCTCAGCATACATAATTAGAACACTACAAGGTTTTAACTCTTTTTTAGGTTTCTCGCCCTGCTCAAGCTTTCATTGCAGGTTTCTTAACATAAGTATAGCAATAAGTTAGGTCTATGAAGCAGTGCACCCATCCTGTATCACACAAAGGCACATTTGCTGCTGTGACAATCCAGACCACTTCCTCAAACACACCTTCATAGCCCAGTCCCATGTCAGCCAAAATCTGTAGCCTTTAAAAAATCTCTCCGAGGAAAAGACCACAATACAGTAAACCTTCCTTCTTAGAATGCGAATCTGTTGTCTAAGTAAGCCTGGTTTTCTGTATGTAGTTGCCATTCTCTGCTTCTTTCCTAATGCAGGAAGATGTTATTCCCCTAAAAGAAGGGAAAAGGAAAGCCTAGTATTCCTTTCCCCTAGTCCTAGATGAGAATAACAAAAAGAGGTTAACTATTAAGTGTCACACCTTAGGCAAAACAAACCAGCCAGCTCCAGTAGGTATGCTGATTTACACGTGGCAGAGTGCCGGTCGTTCGCCCCTTGCTGTGCTGAGGATTCTGAAGGACTATTTTCCTTTGGGTTTTTTTTTTTTGTGTCAATATACATGCTGCTATGTGCTCATGGAAAAATTAATGCTGTAGCAACATCGTCCCTTCTGAATGTACAATCAGAAGCACAGTGCAAGAAATTCATGGAAATAACAGGATCCAATCCTTGGAGTATTTTCGAATCAATAGTCCCTTTATTTATATTGTAGCTGCATTCCAATTTATCACTTACAAATATCCTCCGTAATAAATAAGGGAAGGAAATGGAACTATTACAATGAAATTGTAATAATTCAATCCTAGCTCTGCACATAATAAAGTTGCAGAGGGAATCTGTGCTTTTTTGGTTGCCACTAAGCATCAGCAACAACTGATGGTCTTAAGTTAACAAGCTAATATTTCATCCATGGATACCAGAGTGATAATGGCTAAATATGCCAGTCGAGGGAATGAGCACATGTGCAGCTATTTGCCTGACACAACTTCTGCTGTCATGGCCTATTAAAACCAGTTTACATGTGCATGTCGAATTTGATGAATATGTATGTGACCTCTTTCATAGCTATCACTCATTGGACTGTAGCCCTCATGGCAGAAAAAAACAGCACCTCTCATTAAACACAGCTTGAGTTACAGGCATGTTATGTTAATATTCCTTCAGAACTTTAGGGGGTTTTCTTCTCCTTTTAATAAATCTTCAGAATAAAATAATTTAAAAGTATAATTAAAAAAAAAAACTTTCCTATTTCTCTCCTCTTTCACTTGGTGAATGTGTTTTGAAATTTTCCTTATCTAGTAGAAGAGATGGTAAATGAGTTTATAGATAACATATTCAACTGACGGTAGCCAAGTGCGACTTCTCTTATATAGGGTCTTGAACAGAATTAGATATTTTAAAAAACCAAACCAAACCAAAAAACCCACCCAGAACAGAATAGATTTTTCAGGTAAAAATGGGACTGCCTGTCTTGAACATCATACTTGACTCAAATCTAAACGGTACTATGTATTAGAGTCTAAACATACACAGTGAAGGTTCCCTGTTACCTTGCAGTTATCCCACTTTTTCTGCACCTAGATGGAAGTAGAACTGAAAATATGAACTACATTGCTACAGCAAGTGCTTTCACCAAATTTCTTACAGAAATTGTAAAGCCTCAAGAGGCAGAGGAAAGCATCCAAGCTTTTGGTGTTTATGAGAATCCAAATGAACCTCTGAATCTTTTGAGGTTTCTTCATTGCTGTTTAAAAAGCATAAATTATTGAGTATAAGCAAGGATGCAGCCAGATTGTGCAGTCCATATATGGCAAATATTTACTCACATGAGCATTTCCACTCCATCTGCTCTGCAGATAGAGTAAATATTTCACAAACTGACACTTAATTTGGTAATACCAAACCAGAAGAGGCACATCCACATAGGCATTGGTACTTTGTACCATCCACAAAGAAAGCCACAATCTTCTCTCAGTTATAGGGGTTTGATACACCAGCAATTGGAAGTAATCAGTAGGTTTGCACCGCTAAACAACAAAACCAGAAATTAATGCACTAATTTTTACAGGGAACATTGTTGTATCCTAGTCCACCACCGGCTTACTGTGCTGGGATAAACCAGATACTGAAAGATTCATTTGAATGAGTCCCACCTCAGCACCTGAACCAAAAGGCGCACATAGCCGGAGGAGTCATTTCTCTTTCATTTGCAATGAAGCATCATTTCTTGTGACTTACTGGGTCCCTGACATCCAGATAGCTTGGGATTCTTGATTTAGCCACTAAATAAATGGCCAAAATCTGTTTGCTTCACTGCTAAAACTCAACCCTTGACTGCTAAAACCCAAGCCTTGACCGCTAAAACCCAAGCCTTGACCTCAGCCAGGGCATGCCGTAAGTAAGGTGAGAATTCAGTAAGTGACAAGCTAGCACTAAAAGGACGTAGTGGCATTACATACTTTCTGGACTGAAATATTCCACATCAGAACTGGAATGTTCCATATCAGAACATTCCACTTTGGGAAAAAAGAAAAAGAAAAAAGTACACCATAGTAATTTCAACAATATTTTTAAATTTTCTGAAGTAAAGCTTCACAAAGAAGTTCTAATTCTTACCTTATGCTACTCATGTCAAAATATTTATTTTGCCAATATAAAAAACTTTTCATTAAGGTAAAAATATTTCACTTTGATTATCAGTTTGTTTAATTTAATTTAACTTTGGTTTTATATTAATTTTATTTTAATTGTATTAATAATTATACTGTTTTATTTCACAACATTTCAAGAAAAATGAAATTTTTCAATGTTCCCATATCAACTGCTAGGGCTTCTTTTGCAATTTGCACTCTGGAGTATATTTTGAAACAATTACTCTTCTTTTTAAGTCAGTCTGAAAACAAACTTTGAATTCTTAGAATTTCCATTATCTATTTATGCATAAAACTATTTTCTGCAACCAAAAAGTTCCCAAAAGCAACAGATTTGAAAGAAAAGAAAATTAAAAGAAAATTTACAGGAAAAAGACAGGGAAAAATCCAAGTCACTTCAATGTTCAAGTTAGATGAGATACTGAGACCTAATCTGGCCCATGAGGGACATTTATATTAGCTGAAATTCCTGCCCAAAAGCTTTGAATGAAGAGAAGGAACCTAATCACCCCACTTACTTACATTTAGCAAACTTGACAATGGAAAGAGCTAAAATTTCTCATGAAGCTGGTACTGTTGGTAGAGTTTCAAGATATGCTTACAATGTTTATAAAACTTGATTTTTTTTTCCTCCTTACAGTTTTTTTTTAAGGCAGCTTTTTCTATAAGAAAAGAGCCAGCAGCTCTCTAGCATATAGACACATTAATTTCCAGCTTCTTTTCATTAATGCAACAGAAATGTAGACGCTGACAAAGAAATGATGAGTTTGAACAAACTCTTGCCACGTGGATAAGAAACACACTAAGGTAGGGAAGCACCGCTGGCTCTGTTCTGCTATCCCATGATACACACAAACCCCCATGGTGTTCACCTACCCTTCACTGCAGCAAACGGTGGCTGCTGTCGCTACAAAGCTGCGTTAGCTCTATGGCTAAAAAACAGCTCTTCATTTTGTGATTGATCCCAGCGCGTTCCTTCCCCTGCCACGGATGAGGCAGTTCCCATGCCAGGGACACCTATGCACTGGCTAATTCCTGTGCACAGGTCAGAGCATACCTACGGTACAGATGCCTGCCTTGCTCTCATACTCTCCCATCCCTGCTTTTGGCTGCCTTTGGCTAACAGGATCTGACCCAGTCAGGCTGACCCACGTGGCCTGCGGATTGCAGGGCATCCTCCTCCAGGCTGAGCATAAGGATGGTACAGATGAAGCCTGAATTTCCTGTGTTTTTTTTGTTTGGTTTGGTTTTCTTTTAAATAAAGAAAGATGTGGTGTTCCTACACCACATCTGTGCAGCATGCAGTTCCCACTGCATCCTTTCCATGACAGGCTTTTCTTACACGTTTCTTCTTGGCATATCTGAATTGTCACTCTCTGCGACATGAGCATATTTTTGCCTCATCTACCTGACCTAGAAAAACACAATAAAAACTAAAACCAAACAAAAAATCCAAGACTGTCAAAATAGACATTTTACCCCATATAATCCCATAGTTTTCAATTTTCTTGAGGTTTTGGAAAATACTCCTATTGCCCCAAGTGGCAGAGAACTTCAGACAAGGTTTGTGCAAAAGATCCTTCTTAAGCCACTAGCCTTGAAATGCTGGCTTTCATGCACACTCAGTTTCTGAAGGGAAGCCATGAATAATGCAAAAGCTGAACTAGGCAGTTGGTTGTGCTTTACCACCGTACCAAAATAGCCTTTGCACCTGCATGTCCAAAACAGCCCTTAAAAAGCTTCCCCATACACAATCCTACAATACTTTTTTGACTTGCACATCCCATTTTGGAATATGTCTGAGATGAGGTTACTTACATGCTCCAGGTTCAGTTAGTGAACGCAAAGCCAGTAGAGTGTATGCAAAGTGAACTCATAAATTCAATTTTTTGCAGGTGCTAAGCATGCAAAAATGACACACAAATTCTTCTAGAAATACAAATGCCAGGAATATAAGTGACATTGCATAACAGCAAATGAAAAAAAAAACCCACAACCTTGACTGATTCAAAGAAAGAACAGAAATAGAAATGACATAACTTATGGATTTGATAAGGAAAAATACTGCCAGGACACCAGAAATAGATGACAAACTCAAAAAGTATCCGCTCTAGCTCACCCTAGGAATTGATATACATAGAGTTTTCCACAGTCTGTTTCGAAGGTTAGAAAATGTCCATATCAAATTACAGGGCACTACACACTTTCCATATCAGCTCTTATTTAATTAAAGTAATACTGAAATAAAATGTTGCTGTCATATTCCCTTGTGGCCAAAGAGAAGTACTGAAGTATCTATTCTGAGTCTCTGAAATCAGATACACATTTTCCTTTAAATAGACACTTTCTGGGTACATATCAAGATAATTTAAATAAAACTAAATTTAATTCAATAAAAACCTATCATTCTCATGTGGAATAAAACAAAGAAGAGTTTAAAAGATCCCCAGGGTAATCTTCTGGTACCCACAGTTATAGCCAAACATGCAATCTCTGCTAATAACTCTTATTTACATATATATTAAACACGTATACCATTAGGAGATAAGTACGTATTGATAGAGCCATGAAGTTTAGTGGTTCCTTTGAACACATATTTCTAAAGTAAGTACCTTGCTTACAGTTTAATAGAAATTCTGGTTAATTTAGAGATTATGAACTAGATATATATTTCTAGGAGTTCCTGGGAAGTTAAGCCTTTGAAAAAAATAGAAACTTGCTAGAGATGGGTATGGGAGAAAAAAAAATCAGCTTTTCAAGGGGTAGAAAAAATTTGGTGGTTCAAAGCAGAAATGCACTCACTCGCTCATTAGGAAAAAGCTAATAAAGAATAAACCCGAAACTTCCAAATATCGTTATATTTCTTTTCCACCTCCCAAGAAAAAATGGAAGAATCTTTCTCTGGTCTCAGCCTCTTCCCCTCCATTTGATATGAAACCTGAAAAATCATTGAACTGAATTTCATAAACCTGAGCTTTACACTGAAAGTGATATTAAATTAACACAGAAAAAAGAAGCAAAATTAGAACGTTAGAATTAAATATGGTCACTGAGCTAAGACTTGGATTTGACAAACACAATTAAAGTCACTGAAAAAGACAAAGTGAAATCTACTTGGCACAAGAAAGTACTTCTAAAGGAAAATGCCTAAATATTCTTCTAAACAAATCTCTGAACTTTACTTTGGTAGTGTAGATTTCAAAAGTTGCTGCTTTCTGCAGAGTTTACTAAGTGCTTTTAGAAACGCAGTCTTAAACAAAGACATTTCGAATAAAAAAAACTTTCCCCTTAACAAAAGCACTTGCTGGCATCACCAAATGCACTCTAAAAAAATTTATAATGCACCGTCTAGTGTGTAGACACAGATAATGAACCACTATTTGAGAAACCAGCAGAAGGCCTGGAGCCTGACCACACTCCTGGGACAGTGACATCCTCCGGGGCTTCTGCACCCGCTGCCCAGCCCTGGGTGGGATCTTGTATGGGAGCAGGGTGGGAGCTGGGACACCACTCTCCCTCCCTTCACAGGCATGGGTTAGGGTCCCCGAGCTGCCTGCACCCCAGCACCACTGTGTGGCCCAGCACTGCTCCCGGGATGCTCCAAGCTGGCCAACAATGTGCTGAGCAGTGGCATTAGCCACCACGGCCCTCCAGCTGGCCCCATCATGCCACAGGACCCTGCCACATGGCTGCGTCTCGATGCCGGTGGCTCCCAGTGACTCATTTTCGATGAAAGCAAATTGCTACTTTCAGCCTCAGGAAACGGTGGCCAACTTGCCACGTTAAAGCGCTTGGTATAACTGGCTCTGCCTTCTCCTTCATGCTAATTCCGAACGCGTTCCCAAAACCGCACAAATAGCCTGCAGAATTGCTAGGCAACCCTTTGCGCACGTTTTGCCAGCGTATATATTTGTGCTCTCTCTTTAAATTTTATTTTCTTTTCATTGGGACAGGACTCTTCCCTTCTGCCCATGTTTCTCCCTGCACCACTTCAAATGAGATTAAGTTTAGGCAAAGAGGGGAGTCCGTGCTTGTGGCAGGACCATTGTGCATTAAGCGAGTTTATTTTGGTAGCACTGTGTTCTGTCTCTAGTCACTGTCTTTTTACACATAATCAAAACATGAAGATTTATTATAGGGAACACTAAAAATATGGCTTGAAAAGAACAAAAATAAAACCACAAACTTGCTTTACAGCTGTGGCCTTAGGAATGCGACTGGATTCAGTCTGCAATGGGGAGTGGCAACGCTGTCAGGTTTCAAATGTGACTTATCTACTCAGGCTCTCAGAAGCAAGCTCTCCGGCTCCCGACATAGCCCTTAGAAAAATAAAAGATTTACAAGATATTTCACAGCAACATGATACACAGGCCACTGCATCTACAGGTCGGTCCCTAGCAGTAGGTCAGCAATCATCATCTCTGTGTTGCCAGATTTTTCATTATAAGACTCAAGGCTCCATGGGTATTTCTTGAAAATCCAACGTCTAGAATCAAAAAACCATAGAATAAAACCCAAAAAACCTCTAAGGTGCCATTTTTGTTTGTTCATTTTAAATATATTTATAGCCCTGATGGTTGGGGGGAAAAAACTACATCTTGAAAAAGGATAGCCCCTAGCCAGATCACGCATGGAAAGACAAACTGAGAAAAAAAATGCTATGTGAATTATTCTTGTAAACTAACAAATGAATGTCTTCGAAGCCCATCTCATGATATTTTCAACAACTGAAACTGGGCAGCATGACTGGGGCCCATCATCACTATACCTGGTATCACAGACAATAAATCACCCTCTAACTCTGAGATGACATGTTCTCATTTGTTTTGGTGGATAGCTACAAATCTGATATTCAAAGGTCTGAAAAATACTTTTCAAAAACAACTCAGTCAAAGACAACTAGCTGTCTGTCAACCACACGATGTGTACACAAGGATCCTGGAAAAATACTTCCCCAAACAGTAATCTGGTCTGTGACGAGCACTTTAGGCTGACAGTGAGGACATCCTCTGCATTCAAGCCTCAGCAACGACATACAACCCAGGGATGCACCCCTCATTGCTTCCGCTAGCCTGGCATACCTGAGCTCCTTGCTGATCCAAATAAGTCACCTGGAGACCATCTCAGCCCAACCTGGAAATTTCAGAAAGCTGATCTTAAGGAAGAGTCAAGCACACACGTTCTTCAGTGGTCAGCAAATGAACATCTATATTACACAGCGGAAATCACTGCAACTCTCTTGCCACCTCACAGTTAATCAGCATAAGCTGCACATCTAATTAATTTATTCTCAACTTCTAGCAACAGGAAGATCTGAACGAAGCTTGCTATGACTTTCAGCACATAGTCAAGTAATATGTGCTAGGCTGCTGGAGTGCTCCAGCTTGGATGGTTTTCCTAGATGACTCTCTCCTTGTTAGTTTGTTAGCTTTAAACAGGGGTGATGAAAAATCAGAAAGAGAAAGGAGCTGACACTCCTAAGCACATTCTGCATACAGTCATCTGACCATTTAGTAGGAGGCAGGTTTTCTCACTGACTGCAATTTAAACATTTGTGGATCTTGAATAAAAGAGAACAAAAGTTATTATGAAACTTTTAAATTTATGAATGATAACAGAAAACAACTTCCAGAATTTAGTTTATTATCTCTGTATATTGTAGTAATCCATTCACATAATGCATGACTATAAAGCAAGTATAGCAGAAGATGACATGGGTAAAGCAGGGATACAATAGTCTTGGTCAGCATTACACAATAAATCAGGTTTTATCTCCTGTTTCTTTGTCTTGTGCTCTGCAACTGTGCCAAACCTTTACACCCTAAAGAAATTTCCATTAAGATAGAAGTTTAAACCAAAGGGAAGCAAGGTTCAGAGGTATTTTGAGCTTTTATTCGCAGATACGATAGCCTTACATTTCAGTGCATTTGTTCCCTTTGATAGAATGTATGTGCTCAAAGAGGCAATTTTCAGATACGTACAACATATATTTCCATTTTTTAATAACTTTTTCAGAACTTTCAGAACATGCTGGTCTGGCTTTTTATGGATTCTTCCCAGAGAAGATAGTAAAATGTTCATGAATTTGGCACGGGGTATTCCAAGCATCCACGTGTTCTGCTTGACATATGTAATACCAACACCATCTTTCCTATCTTTAAACTCTGGAGGGAGACATAGGCTCCACAAAACACAGGAGAAAATCCTGACTGGTTTGGATTATAGATTTCAGTCCTAATTTGCTTCTTTGATTCGTCATGGACAGCACAAATATATGCAACTCATTAAATACACTGGCCTTCCACATCTAGGTAGTACCACTGACTTCCTTCAGGAGTTATTTGAACTTACACAGAAGTTATTTGAATGGTGTTTACCCCTGGCCTCTCTCCTTCAGGCTCAGACGGGTCTTTAGGTGCAGCCTTAAAACAGGAAGGGAAGCAGTGCCTGTTTCCTGTGGGCACATGTGCAGAGAGAGATGGCTGAAGGCTCCACATTGTGAGTGAAGGTGCATCCGCTACTTTACTCACTGGCCTTTCTGCAGGATGGCTGGGCTGTTCAGTGTAACTGCATGCAAAAAAACCCCCACATTGTAATTTCCCTCTCTCCCTCACCAGACACACTGAAGCAGTGGCCCCAGCGTAGTCCCACACTTGTCAAAGCCTACAACTGACATAGGCTATATAAGAAATTGCAGGGATCTCTCTCACCTTGTGGAAAGGTCCCAGAACAACTTGATGGGGTAAGAAATCCTTCTTTTGAAGTATGGAGGCCTCGGGTTTGTACACCATGATAACGTACTAATGCCTACTTTTTATGTAAGGACCTAACATGCATGGAACACCCAATATATCTCCGTGTAACTGTACATCCCCATTTTCACAGAGAACGAAGGGGGGTGCAAGCAAGGTCCTGGGCATCCAGCCCAAAGGATGCACAGTTAATATGTCACCAGTTTTATGCTCCACTTGAGACTGTTGAGTTGCCATAACTACAGGACTAACAATGGGAACTGCCTTCTCAGATTTTTTTTTGTTGTTGTTAATAATAAAAACGACAGCATTGCCCTAAAGAATAAGCTAATACTTATCATGAATTTCCACTGATCTCCATCATTGCTGGGGCAAAGAATCTGTTAACATTATCATAAGGCATGTCTGGAGACGGTCTAGTCTACTGCACCTGCTCAAAGCAGTCTCGGCTATAGGTTGCTCAGGACCATACCCAGCCAGGTGTTGAAAAGCTCTGAGAAGGGAGATGCTACCACCTCAGGGGAAAAAAAAAAAAAAAAGCTTTTCTTAACATTTAAACAGAATTTTCTGTTTCAGTTTGGGCCCATTGCCTCTTATCCCATCACTAGGCACCACTGAAAAGAGCCTGGCTCTGGTTTCTTTTCTTCCCCCCATCAGCTATTGATACACATAGGCAAGATCCTCCCTGTGCCTTCTCTAGGTTGAACAGTCCCAGCTCTCTCAGCCTCTCCTCATATGAGAGATGCTCCAGTCCCCTCAGTCATCTTTGTGGTCCTTGTCTGGACTCACTCCAGTATGTCCATGTCTTCCTCATTCAGAGGAGCCCAGAACTAGTCCACTATTTTGAAAAGATACTGACTTGATGCCCTACTGCCTCTAGAGGTAAGCTTTCAAGCTTTATGGAATACATGTGTGTTAAACATTGTTTAAAGGCAGAATAAACAGAACAGAAGATGTATCTGGAGAAGCAAAAATTCACTGGCACTTGCTAAAGTATCTCCTTGTTCTTCCAAACCACCCCTGAAATACAAGATTATTTTTGGCCCATTTTATTGACTTAAATCACTCTTTCCTCTTTGTTTTTTTATTCTTATTTTTTTAAATAATAAGGTTGGACTTCCTTCCTTTTACCCTCCGAGTGTGTTGTCCTGGAGGTTGCTATTGGTATGGAGATTTGTGGTTTCTGAATTTAAATGTACATTTCCGCCACCATATATTCGTGCAGTGGCTTTTCCCTCACTGAGCTGCTGCAGAACCATGGTTCAGTCATTATAAAATCAAGTTTGAAAGGAATAATGAATCTTGGCTTTATTATTGAATAAATCTTGGCTATTTTGGCAGTGTTGTTTTGAATGAATTTTTCTCTTTAATGCTTAAGTTTCTTGCGTATATTTAGCTTTTTTTCATTAAATGTTGTTTGAACTGCAAGCGTTTCTGATGAAACTTAAGAGGTGAGCTTGTGGAGCTGACATGCACTAGCTTTCTCTATCCATGATATATGCTATGAAAAATTATAAACTCTCTACTATAACCTCAAAATATTCTGTGCTTAAGTACCTTGCTTGATGAAATCTTGGCCACAGCCTTAATTAAAAAATATTAATAACATCAGTGGAGCTTTTCTCCCACAAGAGAAATAAATAAATACCCAGATTAGTGTGTTCTGCTTCCTACCCTCCATATTTCTTTTTAAATCCGGTTTGAATATTTTTGCAACAGATTTGCAGATAATTTTCCAGTCTAATAATGAGAGATTCCATTTCTAGAGTTTAAGTTTCATGCAAGGAAAAAAGGGATTTCATACAAACTGTGTCTGAAGCATTCTGCTATCAAGAGGGTTGACTCCATTTTATGTCAGTATCTTTGAAGGACTATATTGCAGTTCTAGGTTCCTCACAATGACAATTCTGTTATATTTTTGCCCCTCTCATCAATGCTTCTACTGAGTAGCTAAATGATGGAATCCACAATATTAATGAGATCATTAAAATAAACAAAATAAAATGCATTGCCTTTTCCCTCCTAAGAAGACCAGTTTTCTACAAAACACAAGCCCGCTGCTTTAATGCCACTTCCGTAGCCATGATGTTCAATTTCAGTTTCCTATGACTTACCATTTGACTGTCCTTCCCTCCAGCCTTTTCAATTTCTTCACTGTGGTCTCAGAGTTATTAATACCGAACACTCACATCATCAGGACTAGAATGTTTTAGCATAAAACACCAGAGACTTGGATGATTTTCAACTAAAGATTAATGCTTTGTTTTCGGTAAAATGGCACAGTATCATGTTGTCCAGCCATCCCTTGCAGAATTTTTTCCATTCTCCCCACCAGGGAATGGGACAACTGGAGGGCTTGTCATGAGCTTGCTCAATTGTCTTGAGTGTTGAGATCAGGAGCCTCTATCAGAAGCACAATCTGAGCACAATTTAACAAAATTCATTGTTGCTTTTCACACCACTATACCCAAAATTGCAAATTCACACCCTCCTCCTATCTTGTTTGTCATTCACTGGGACTGATCCCAGCCATGGTTTTTCCAGCTATATAATTCTCCCAGACCAACAAATAGATCTCCCTTTGCATACCTCTTCAGGGAGCAAACACCTAGTCATATGATTCTCAGAAACAACAAATATACAATTAAGAGTTCGTCTACTTGGTAATCTCTCTGCCTTGCTGAGCACACAGTACACATATCAACCTGATAAAATGTCAGGCCATATAGCCAGAAACAAAACTTAATTGGCAGAAATTATTCTGTCCTCATAATTGGTACTTAGAAGACAGTCTGAATAATCCTTTGTGGGAGACTTTGCTGAAAAAATCTGATAGTTAATGTGGTCTGTTGATAAACATACGAATTGCAAGAAGGTATAGAGGAAAGCAGTGCAACTGCATCCTTGATTATGGTGGAGGACCTATTGTACAGATACACTTGGTACTTATACTTTGGAAGGATGTTGAAAAATTGGAGAGAATTCAGAGTCACATGAACGAACAAAAAAATGGAAAATATGCCTTGAAGTAAGAGACTCCCGGTGTTCAATCTATTAGCTTAATGAAGAAAAGGTTAAAGGATAATTTATTAGTCTATAAGTGTCTATTATCAAAGGGAATGAAAATTGATAATTGATGACTCTTCAATCTAGCTGACAAAGGCTTAACAAGATTCAATGGCTTGAAGTTCAAACTAGACAAATTAAGGTCCAGAATATGGGGCACTTCTTATTTTTTTTCTTTACAGGGAAGACAACCAATTAAAGGTTGCAATAGATGCTCCATCACCAGAAACTTTTAAATCAAAGTCATGTCAACAAAGTCATAAAAGGTGTCTGAAAGTAAGTTACAACTGTTGGACTTCAAGAAAGCTTTCGGGGAAGTTGCTTGAGTGATGTTACACAGGCCATTAGCTCGCAAAGGTCCCTTCTATTTGTAAAATCCCAGTAATTGTTCTACCGCATCAGAGTTATGTAGACCACACTTTTTCCTTCTCCGAACATATAATCCTGTATCGGAGTGCAATAAATGTTTCAAGACCTCTTTCACCACCAGACAAAAGAATAGTGGAGGAACAAAGGTGAGGAGCTGTATTTCCCAAAATGGCAACACGCAAGTGAAAGAGTGTGATACAAATCACTGGAGTTGCTAAACATTTTTATTGAATAGTTACAAAGCAGAATAAATTAGAAGGCAAATTTTAGGCTCTTCTTTAGAATAAGTAGCTGGTAAAACCCTTCTGACACTAGATTACAGTCTCTGCTTTGGCTTAAGAGTTAAATAGTCATTACATTTCCCTACAGCCTACCTTTCCAAGGAAAACACATTTTCTCTGCACTGTAGTCTTCGACAATGGGATTAAGTATTACTGGCAGACAATACCACTTAAAACGTTAGCTGCATCAACCTCTATGATGAATGAAAGAGCTATTAGTCTGCAGTGCCTCTTTTAACAGGAGGACAAAAAAAAAAAAGCCCTTATGCTCCTCGATAGGGAAAAAAATACCTATAAGGCAATATACCTCATCTAGATAGAAAATGTACATGAGAAATGGTTACAACAAGATTATTTACATTCTTTAGTCATTAGGGATAAAGAGGATGCTTACTGACCCATCTTTCTAAACAACAAATTGAAAATCCTCTGTGATAAAATTGCTCTGCATTGTGATTTCCAGTTCTGTCAGATACTCCAGAAAAATGGCGTTCACTTAGCATATCTACCTACTCAGAGACTGATTTGTGGTCTTTGCAATTTAGATACTCAGCCTCTCTTTCAACTCCACACGTCCATTACATTTGCTACAAATTGTATTAAGTGAGCATGTGCTCAGGGAGAGTGGAACTGCAGCTTGGAGAGCACGGTAGTCTACAGAGATTGTGTTTCTCTACCCAAATGTTTCAAATGAAGGCTGGCTCAGTTGAGCTTGGAACTGCTCAGCCTGGGATTTGCTGCTGGTGAGTTTCACTGCTGCTGCTGTAAGAGGCTCTGAAGTCAAGCTGGCCTCATTTACTCAATGTTACAGGGGGGCAAGAGAGGTGGAGAGGTTACTCCATTGACTCGGGCTGTGTATTGTAGAGTACATACACGTCTTAGGTTCACAGAGTGCTATTCTGCCATAACACTTCGGGAAAGGAAACAAAATTTTTTGGAGAGCCTGTTACAGTAGAAATAACATAAAATGCCTCTATTTTGATACAGAAGGATAAGAGCAGGGAGGATCTGGGTACCTGCACAGAAACAACTTACGAACTTAACTGAGCACAAGACAGAGCCTATCTTACACTGTGTTTGCTGAATGCCACAGCAAACACATCCTATGTAATATGCCATATTCTGCTAGGGCCTCTGCCTGAAAATTCCTGCCCCTCGTTTTCCCTTTTACAGCGCAAGCATGCGACTTTTTTCTCAGAGTAAACACCTTAGAAAGACAAAGCCATGAATCAAATCTGTACCTCTAGGAAGCACAGTTCTTCTGACTGATGCTTATGTTATTATGTCATCCTATCCAGCAACAACCTAATTCCAGATAATGCGAAGCAGATCAACTTCTGTGATCTTCTCTAAGGAAGGGGGGGGGGGGGGGGGGGGGCGAGAAAAGGAAGAGGTTACTACACTCTGAATTTATCCTTAAGAATTTAGGAAGTTGTAACATAGAAAAATAAAATCAGCCTATTTGCTGCCAACATTTATACAGACTCAGAGGTCACTTAGGATATGTGATGGTTAAAGCACATGTGCTACCAGATATCAGCTGACCAACCTATGGGAATGAATACTGTGAAAAATATCAATGTGAAGGAGGGGGGAAGAAGAGGGTCATTAGTGCAAGATGCTTGAAACATCAAGATGCAATGAGCAGGACAGAGCTGCTGATGAGAACACTCAGGGGATGCAGTATGAAGATCTCTGGACTGAGAGAAGTGTCGTGGTCAGGGAAGGATAATAAAAAGACTGGAACATACACCATCTGGTATAACAGAAGGGAGGATGGGAAACATCAACAGGGAGTTATATTTGCTAGGGAAAGCCAGACGGTGAAAGCATTGATTAAGATTATTTTGTTGATTAGGTGGTACTCTTTGATTTATGTGCTGGTGAAGGAGGAGCATTTACTATGCAAAGGCTGTGCCACCCAGGCAGCTGAAGTGGGATCGGACCCGGGGGGCTTTAGTGGTTCCCCCGTGGAGCTGAAAGGAAGGGTCACGTGGCAGCAGGGCTCACTTGTGGATTTGGGAGGTCGCACATTCCAGTGTGAAGAGACGGAGCCGTGAGGATTTGTGACAGTGACGTGATTCACGTCTTCCTAAAGTAGAGAAGTGGCATGTAGAGGGAGACCAAGGCACTGGGGGTAGAGAGCTGCAACAAGAGAAATCATTTGGAAAATAACTAGTTGAGCAAAATATGTATATATTTATATCTATCTCTATACATTCATACATATATATGTATATACATATATATATTCATATCCATCCAGGGACAAATCAACAAACAATGTAAAGCTGTTGAGCTACACTGACACCAAATGACACAAATTTCCTTTGCTCAGACACCTGGGCTGTTCCTGGGACAGAAAGGGTTAGAAATGGAAGTGGGGATATAGATCAGTGACTCAGATTAGAGTCGCTCCGAGCTTCAAAAGTCCTCAATGACAAAGCACAGCAGGGACAGTGCAAAGGGTATGCGATAATATAGCTAATCGGATAAATTTAGTATCCACCTCACTGAAAGGTGGCACCCTGTGTGGATAGGAAGCCAAGAAATAAGCCAAGGATTTAAGGGAGAGGGCTTGCACAGCACAGTATTATTGGTATCAATCGATCAGTGGGTAAGATGGGAACAACATGACATCAGCAGCAATGCACAGCCAGTGAATCAGCAGGGGGAAAAGGGCAGTAGGTGAGCAGCACCAGAGAAAAACATTTGGGTTGCCTGGAATAAGTCGCTGAGAGTGTTTTTGTAACACTGACTCGAGAGGGATGAACAGTACAGCAGGATTTGCAAAACCCCAGTGGCACAGCACTGCTCATTTCCCTCACTCTGAAACTGCAGAAAAAAACCCCCTTGAACGTCTGAATGCCAGCAAACCCTGGAGAAAAAGCAAACAAGCATTTACTTGTTGTTTAAGTAAAAAGAAAAAAAACCCCAAAAGACTTTTCATGCTAAGCTCAGAGGGTTTTTTCCCCCCTCAAGACATAGGACATGTTTTATACTGCACCAGAAACACCATTTAAGGAAAAACCTGTTTTCCTGCAGGTGAAATGTCACAAAGTGAAAAATGGCAAATTCCCGTAGATTTATCCACCAATAAACACACACACACACACACACACACATTCCTTCACAGCTCGCAAATCTCATCAGCAAATGTTGACCAACCTCCAGTTACTCTAGATAAGCTGCATACAGGTTAAGTCAGACACAGGTAGGTTAAATAGAGTGCAAGAGGGAGGCAGATCCACTAATGCAGCAGCATGGACAGGTATAAATTCACTTCCCGTTCCCTTTGAACTATCTGAATGGGAACAGCCCTAAATATTACAAGTATTACATTTCACTATTCAATAAAGTTGTGCTGAATAGAATTATCACCTTGAAATTACAGGGTAAAACTCCCTATACAAAAACAGATTAAAGACAAATTAGACTGTGGGCCAGGTCACTATGATTGTTAATTAGTGATAATGGAAATACAATTAGCATAATGAGTTCCAATTACTGTATATGGAGAAATATGAGCATACTGCTTTCATAAATCTTGGTTCCAGGAAAAATAAAATGCATCTGGTTTAACAAAGCATGCCCTTCTCCTTTGGAAAAAGCTTCCTGGTAAATATCTTTTTATGAAGCTAAACCTTTCTTTTGATGGGTTGTGATTTGGAAAAAAAAAGAAAGCGACAGAATGGATTTACCCTGTCTGATAGCTGAACAGTTTTGTATTAGCTTGGCTTCTGTTTTAAGCTTCCTAGAAAATCTTACCATCTGTTTCTTCAATCCTGGGTTAAACAACAAAAGACAAAATCATAGACCATTACATCAAATGCACTTATTGTCTTTGAAATATCCAGGGTTTTCCCCCCTTCTCCTTTTCTCCTTCTGATAAACTGTGAAATTGGAAAGCCAGTTATATTCAGATATTTACACAATTTGGAATGGCTTTTCAAAACCTTGTGCAAAAACACGTTGATGAAAGACAACAGCTTTACAAACAGCAACAGCAGCATGTCCAATGGTTACTTCATGAAGAATTCTTCTATTTATTTCCATAGCAGTTTGACACCTTTGCTAGAGTAGGCACAATCAAGCTGGATTTAGCATATCACTCATTGGTAAGTTAAAAAAGTGGGGATTAAAATTATGAACTTACAGATGCTATGGACTGGAGTGCTAATGGAATAAAGTCTTAGTAAAGCCCTACAGACCTGCAAGATTGACTCCATGCCTCTATTCAAACAAGTTGGTGTTAACTATACTGTTAGATAGCCAGTTATGAAGCTACTCACTGTTTCCATGTGTTAAAAGTGGATTCTGGGGTAATACAGTCAAGGATTCAAGAACAGGAAAAATTCCAGCCACATGTGAGGACTAGCTACTAGTGACATTAGGTCCTCTCCCTTTCAACAGATCCTCCAGCCTTCTTATTAGAGGGGAAGTGGGCAAAAAGCTGTGCAAGACCCAAAAGTCATGGATAGGTAAAGCGGATGGGACATGAATTGCCCAGCTAGTCACTCTGAACCTCTAAGATATTGGGGAGCATTCCTTAAGGAAAACTAAAAACATGATAATGGGAATGGAGAGTGGAAGGAAAAAGGGGACTGCTTAACAACAACAGGTCTCCTTTACACCTGCTAAGCTGCAGACAGAGCAGACTGCTTACATTTTCATTATGTCAACAACATGACAATTACCTGAAGGTGTAGATGAACTCTCTTCTCTCACAACAGCCATGATACTTTGCAGCTATAGGGCAGAACCAACTCAAAACGTATCCATATTGACAGTCTCATGTGAAAGCACCCCAGTATCATCTAACTTCAGCGTAGTCTCAATCCCTTAAAGGTTAATGAAACATGTATTTTGGCACAGCACACAAGAAAGAAAAGCGAGTAGGTAAGGACCTGCCCTGGACACTTACTGAGACTGCCTCAGCTCTGCAGAACATGAAGACTTGTCCTGGTGATGGGATCGCTACCTGACGAGAACCTATTTGCTTCACAGATTGAGTAGGCTCTGGACAGATAGCTCTAAGAAAGATTCAGCTTTTCTGATTTTAGCTCTCTAAAAATAAACCCCAAACACTTCAGAATGCCATGCAGCCTGGCCCTGAACTTCCCAAGGATACTGATGGCTCATATGAATGTCATCACCATAGCATTTCTGTGCTTTCAAGTTGCTATTTTAAAGACCTAGGAAAGTACACGGAGCAAGTGAGTTAAAAGAACAGGCTGACAGCTAAGGGAAGTGGCCTGTGGAAGAAATAATGAGTGAACACTGTCACTAAAGATTGTATCTTGACACATATGCACAAGAAGGCTGAATTCAGTGTGTACAGGCAATCACAATTCTCACATTACCTCACTTTGCAACCTTAGCAAAGGCCTTTAAGGGTTATTTCGTGCTTGGTTATATTCATCTGCGAAATGAAGATATCTCAAACAAGATCATTCCGATAGGCACAGTATCTAAGCACAATAAGAGGCATTCTCAGTGATAACAAAGCTTACAAGATAAGTGGATGAGTCAGACCAAGGGAGAGAGAGAGAGAGAGAGGCAGAGGCACCAAGACAAAAAAATACCTTTCCTCTGAGCACACGCAGGTGCCGGTACATTACCTGACCACGAGCCTTGCCCACTGACATGCAACACAACTAAGGCAATAAAAAAAGCTTTATTGGGAGTTTCTAAATGCAATCTTGCTGATTACAGAAGACACTATTCTACACCTTTTCCTGATAGTGGTAACCCTTTGGTGGAAGGGAAAGATTCAGAGGGACAACTGACCCTGTGCCAGTTGGAGCTGTCAGGTGGACACCAGCAGAGCCCACTCATGCCCGTGTAAACCCAATGCATCTCCACGTTATTTTGAATTTATGGCATCATCCCTCAGAGCGCAGGCAAGTATTTCCACAAATGAATTATCTCAATCAGAAAACCAGTCCTGTGGCAAGGGATACATATGGCCATCACTCCCAAGAACAGCTGTCAAGCACTAGCCCTGCCCACTTCCCACTGTGTAATGTCCGTAGTTGCTCAGTCAAGCGAATGACCTTATATGCCCACACAGGTCCTATCTGAACTGAAAATTATTAGCAAAAACTTGTTTTCCTTAAGACTTTGCAGTCTAACAGGGAGAAATAATACACTTGGATGGCAAGTGAGTCTAAATGGCTTTTGTTACAGTTCTTTTGAGTATAAAATCTCTCTACACGGAAATAAAAAAGCTCGTTGGAAAGATGAGTGCTAGACCCCCACCCTCTCTATCCAAAGCATGCTGTTCAATTTAGCATGTGCTTCACTGAATAAATAACACTCCCAGCCATGACGCTCTCCCTCCAATATGCTTAAGTATTGATAGATTGCATCGCTCTATACTAAGTCTGTCTGGAACTTGTGACATTTGCCCAGTGATTTGGTAAATGAACTTGGAATATTTGACCCATGCAGCTGAGATTACACCTTATTTAGACTGAATGGACTAGATCCTTTGTTGTGCCCAAAAAACCTGACAGATACGGCTAACCTTTTCAGCCAACTCCTCTGGGTATTTAGCAATGAGGAAAGTGGCACTCCATGACGATTACTGAATCTCAAATCTCTTCCGCATATACACGTATAACTATGTACTCTGCAGGAATCTGTGATAGAGGCAAGTTGGCAACTGAAGGACCTTCTCCCAGACTGCTTTCTGATTTATGTAGACCTGCCACAGAGTGACTGATACAAGTGAAATAAATCTGTTTAGGACTTAAAAGACATGAAACTTGACAGACATTCAAAGTAAGTCAGATTCAGCTGTTTCACGTTTTATCTTTTCCTGTGCTATATCTCTAAAATGAGATTAGCTAATGTGGTCAGGGGGCAGCAAGAGGGATAAGTGGGCGCAGGGTTTGGACAGTCTCCTAGGACAGGTCTCCTACCCCTCACCTCCGATTCTCTGCTCCAGCAATACATTTTTCACTATGCTTTGATCTTGGCTGACATTTTTAACTTAGTAACATTCTCCAAGACAATCTCAAGGCTGTAAAATTACATTACTCAATGCAAGAAATGCCTCTTAGCAACTGTCCTGCTTTGGGCTTTTGAGATACATTTCTGTATCTCAACAGAGCAATCGTGATGTTATTTCTCAAGCTTAAATGGAAGCCAAGACATTGATGACTCGCCCCATCTTACCAACTACCTGAATGCAGAGAGTTTGCTGGAAAAATATTTAAAATATACTCACTAAACATTTGTGGGATCTCCTACACTGATAGGGGGTGGCCAGTCAGTATCAGTGAGACAGCTGCAGAAAAATTCTGGATCAAGTCTTCAGGACTTCCACAATTTTCCAGTACACCTAATTTTTTTCTCTCTCCTAGAGATATACATGCATCATCCTTCTCAACCTATCATGACCCAAGCAAAAAATCAGAAACAACCCACGTTCTGTGACTCAGAGTAATAAAAGACACCTTTTGCTTTCTTCCATTGAGAAGTTTGTGGTACCTAGTCTTTTCTAGTAAAGATTATAGTTAAGGGCTCTGAATCAGCAAACTCTCTTGCACACTTAACTATTCCGCAAGGACGTTAACATCTCCTTGATTTTTGAGCTGGCAGTACTGAACCCTCCCAGGCTATGCTGTGCAGAAGGGCTGGTGGAGGTGAAAAGGCAGCTAGAAGAGCAGCATGACAGCAGGCTACAGTAGTACTATTCTCAGCTAGTGAGTGTCAAGGCTTCTGTCACATCATTAACTTGGGTATAGCGATAATCAGCAATATCTTCCATTTGTAATAATCCATCTGGGCCATAAATGGTCCATAATGTGGTTGAATTAGCACCACATTCAGAAGCCTACTTCCTGGGTTTAGTACATTATATCTCAACATTAATACTGCCTTCTGACTTGGTGGAGATTTTGTATTCAACAGATCTTGTTGGTATCAGGAATGATTGAAGTGCTGTAGATATTAGTTACGATTCCCAATAAGTTCATTGGTGTATTAAAATATCACAACTGAAGTCCAAGTGGACTTATACATCCTGTAGCTACATGGGAGATGATGTCAAAGGAAAAGGTATTCTCATATTTTACTAGTTTAACTTACTTTGTCCTTGTTCCTCATAAATTAGAAATCCACTGAGTGGAAGAATATCTCTCAAAATTAAATAGGAAGTATGATTCATTCATCTTCCTACTCTTTCAAATGGTATTTCATAGTAAAAACCTCAAAAACTCTTCACATAGGCTTGTTCAACATTTTTTCTTTTTTGAGACCAGTATAACGCTATACTGCTGCAGCATCTATGTGTATATCTCTACATACACTTGATACACCCTACTAAGAAGTTCCCTTATGAATTATCTGCCACCAAAAAGGACAGTAGAGAAGATATTCTTGAGAGTTAGTGGCCTTGAATGTAGCCCCACAAAACTGCCCACAGGTATTACAAGGATGCTGGCATGAACAAATTCGCAAATGCAAAGTAATCTCTTATGAAGTCTTAGCTACAAAATAAAGCTTCCCTTTGTCCTATCTCTCTGCCCTTTTTTCAAGCTTTGTTCTCCTTCTTCTTTCCTTGGAAGGGGACAGAAACTGAAGGAAAAATCAGCTGCAGCAGCAAGAGTAACAACGTATCTACTTTCTACCCAGAGCAAGCTCCCTTTGGGGTGAGGCCAGCACTGCTTTCTATAGGGAAATGTAATTCTCTCCTCCAAGCGTCAGAGTCTTACCCCATAACTCCTAGGTTTGGCTGCAGCCTTTGTTTTTTCAGTAATAGAGCATATTTTTTACATCACAAGTATTGTTTATGTCTGTGGAACAGCCTCTTTATGTTTTGTTTTCCTGATGCTGTGGATGTACATCAAACATCATAATGAAAGAAGCCATCCATGAGGTGCACTGCACCACAGATAGATTATGTAAATATTTTTAATGATCTACCAAGCAAATAACAAATTTAAGAGAAATATAATTATCTTTAAATCCTGTGCATTGTAAATGTTTGCTTTTAATCCTTTACGTAACCTTATTAGAAATTTCAAGATGGATACATTCTTCCACTGAATCTGACAAACATCTGGTTTACGATAGGGTTGCGATGAAATTCCATCCAGAATCACATTTGCTCTTCACTATGCTTTCTCCCACTATCATTCATAACACAGAACTTCTGTGTTTTGTCTGGGATATAAGACAGTACAATGATATGTTTTTATTAGGAATAACACATAGTCCTCTCTCTTATAGAATTTAAATCTGCTATCTATGGGTGGGTATAGTCAAATATATTGATAGTTTCCCTTGTGGGTTCTGCTGACACTTGGGTTTAATTGTAGTGAACTTTGAATTCCTATCTTAAGGTCAGTTATTAACTATTGATGGATTCTCCTTTTCTCCATTTAATGCTAAAGTATTCATACTAACCAAGATAGATGGGAAAGCTGAAGAAATTCTTCAAAGCCATCGCTGTGCAAGATACCCTTACACTCTTCCTATATGACAAACGGAGAGCCCTTTTCTGAAGGTGGTGATCACTCATGTTCAGCTTAAAAAGGAAAACACAACACAACACAACCCTGCGCTGCTGACCCCTCACCACTTTTTTTTCTCCTGGTACTATCTTCCTTGAAACAAAAGGTCCTATATGCTGCTGTTAGGAGAAAAGAAAATAAAATTTCCTTAACCTTGGATACCAACCTTGAAACCAAATGGGGTCAGAATGCAAAGGAGCAACCATTGGCACCACGCACCACCCAGCCGGGCTGACAAACAACTCTGCTCCTTTGGGTTTCCCAGAAGGAAAAAGAGTGCCCCTCCGAGATTTATAAACACATACATAATAAATGGGAGGCTGAAGTTTAAACTGTTATGAAGCATTCTCTACTCCGCTTCCGAAGTCCTCTGTGATTTAAAGAGCTGACATTTACTGTGTGCAGGCCTATTATTCAGAATGACTGTTTGTGTATAGACAATATTTTAAAATGGCTTGCTGTAGATGAAAAATTCTTATTAAGTCAGAAAAACAGTTTAAGTAGGTAACACTCTCCCAGTTTAGACTGCTATAAGTCTCGCTCACCCGCTGTAGGGAAGGCGCGGGGCAGGCGAGCCTGTCAACGCCATCGGCCATGTTAGTGCACGGGGGGATTGTGGGCCCAGCCCCGCGGGTGCTCGGCCAAGGCATGCGTGGCACCAGCCAAAGCTGCGGTCACCTTCCTGTCTCCTGTCAAGCAACGGGCACAAAGAGGTTCGGTGCCACTGTTACACATTTAAACCTTCCTTTATCACATAAGCTTTGACAAGTGCTGGAGCTATGAAATGTCTGCCTCCCCTGAAGCCAGTGGCACAACTCACACTGATGTCCTCTGTGGTCCTTAAAAGCATTCGGGTAACCAACACCTGGCACCAGCCAGGCAAGCAAAGCCCTGAGACTCACCAGCCTGGACATACCCTTTTCTGTCACCATGTTGGTAGGTTTCCCATGCCCAGCCTTCTCCAACCTGTTGCCTTACGCCACAGTCCTGGTGGCAATCAAGCAGGACATATTTCTGAGGTATCCTCCCCACACCGAGCCTACTGCTGCGAGGACCAGAAATCTGCCAGGAACCACTAGATGTTCCTCCAGCACAAATGACTAACCAGAACTTAAGCATACACACAGGGTTTTGATTTTACATTGTAATAATTACAAAATACTCCTAGCAGACTTAATACCTCGTCTTTGTACAACGTACCAGTGGATCTCAATGTACCTTTCAAAGCACATTTGCACAGTTGTGCTTTGCTTCAGTCAGCTCACCACTTGCACACCATCCAGACCTGAAAGTACAATCTTTTATTTTGTATATGCATTTTTCAGGTATTTTTAACTGAAGAACAACAAAAACAGTGATATCTGACTGTACCACTACTGACAAGACTGGCTGCATCTCTCCAGCATGTAAATTATTCTACACAAAAGACCACATTGCACATTATTTTACTGGCATTATATTTGATAATAATGTCCACTTCAGAGAGTATTTTGTATGTAACATATGGATCTGGCTAAATACACCTGGGCTCAGATTTTTCAGGGTGGTATATCTTGATCTGGTAGAGAAAATCATCCTTCTTGAAGTTTGTGTGCTGAAATATACACTTTAATCTTGATGCCTTCCATGAAATATAAGTGTAGATTTAAATAGGGAGTTATAAACAGGGGACTTTGACCCCCAACTTTATGTTCAGACTTCTATGTCGAGATTTTTAGAGGCAGCAAGTACTGCCATTGTCCACTGACACCAACTGAAAGAAAAAGCTATCACACTTCTGAAAAATCAGCGCACAAGGATACAAAATGGACACAGTGAACATGGACCCAAATTTTGGAAGCAGAAAAATCCAGTTCTGAACCAGCATTTGGCAGCAAGAGTGATACAAATATGCAGTGACCACACTAAGGTACTTGCATGCTTTACAAGTAGCAGCTCCACCACGTATACTGCTTGGTCATCAGTCCCATCTCTTGCATGGTTTGGCCCACCTTATCCACCATTCCCTTGGCCAGCTCCCTGGCAAGGACCAGGTATTTTCATAGATCAAGGACCATTCCCAATAGGCAGCCTCCATGCAACCATCTTAATTTTGAAGGCAAAAGTGTATGACAATACGCAAGTGGGCAGCTCTGTGCCCAAGAGCCTCAATGCCACAGAATGGTCCCTGACGTATTTAATTTCCTAATATACATATATATATATATATATATATATATTTTGCTGAAGAGGTTGGTACACCTTGGATACAACAGGAAGACCTATGGGAAAAGCAACATTATAACAAATGGGCTTCTGGCAACAAGTTTAATCCTCTTTTTTCTTGAAATTCTTGTACTGCAGAACAAAAGTCCAAATGAAAACCCCACGCTACCATTTTATAAAGCAACCACAGAAAAATTCTTAACAATTAAAACAGGAAAAAAATTACAGCCAAACTGTGACTTCTAATATACTTTTCTGTGAATGGGTTGAAATGACTAATCATCAGCAGCTGATCAAGAAGCAATTAAATCTTAGCTAAGGCCTGTGAAAAATCAGCAAAGACAAAAAGTAAAGAAAAGCAGACAAATGTTACAAGATTTATCCTTCTATCCAAGAATTTCAAATTAGAAATGGAAAAATATTTGCTTTCTCCCCTTTATAAATCACACACTTTGATATGCACTATTTTTAAATACTGTCTATGAAATATTAGTACTTCAAAACAGATTTAGTAGGTTTTAGCGGTTTCTACTGAATAGATAATTTATGAGAACTTTTGGCTTCTTTAGTTTTATTAAAAGTGTGGAATATAATACTATTTGTGCATCAAGAAACAGTGTATTACCCAAGTGTTGGCAGCCATTCCTATAAAACACATAACTCTTAATCATCTGGTTCAGGCATTTTTCCTATTTGCGAAGTCTGCATCTTACTTTTGTTATTTTCTTTTAACCCCAGTTAAGCCAGTTTTATTTAAAGCATAATACTGCACATGTAATTTGGACTTTCTTATTGATCCCTTTGAAGGCGATTTTTTTGGAAAAGGAAGAAGAATGCACATAATGCACAGTCCTTCAAGCAAAGATCCTCTGTAAAACCAGGAGAGTCAGTTTTCATTAAAAACTGGGATGATGAAGGATAGGAAGCAAGAACCTCTTCATCTTTGCATCTGCCACATATGAGGTGCAAGCTGCTGCACAATGAGAACCATTTTGTGACGGGTGGCTATTCCCTAGTTCAGGCGATTGTCTTTACTACACATGGCTAAATTTCATAGCAGACTGTTTGCAACCTTTTTCCCATCCCAGTTCTGGTTATTCCAATACGTAGGCCTGCAGCGTGCGACAAGGCCAAGTGACTCATTGAAGTCTTGGTGCAAGTCGTCTCCATGCAGGGTACTGTTTTCTGGAAGCATTTTACATGTTTGGCTTGTTCACTATTCAATTTAATTGTTTTTCTTTTCATCTTCCCACAAGAGTATCTGAGGTACAACAGAGAAACCTTCCTTCTATGCTAAATATTAAAAAAACAAAACAAAACAAAACAACAAACTAATATTCTCTTAGCTTTCTCCTAGGATCGAGATGGCATATAAAAGTCCAATGAAGCCAATGGAAATAGTGCTCATCAGTCCAGGGAAATCAGGATCAGGCCTCAGCTTTTTGCAACGGTGAAGTCAGTAGCAAAGCTCCTAATGACTTCATCAGGACTTGGATTTAGCCCTAGCAGGAATCACAGCCATAAAATCATAAATTCAGTAAAATGAAATTCCAAGTGAGTATATTTGGTCGAAGGAGGTGAGGACTGGCAATGTGCAGAGAGAAAAAAGTCCAAATCCAACTGTCTACAGCTGTTAAAAAATGAGCCAGTGTCATGTTGGTAACCCTTTAAAATAATGGTCTAATCATTATTAATTCCTTCGATATTTAATGTAATAACATTAATCACGATGAACTCATTTGGTATTAATGTGAATGTCAGACGTATCTCTCCACATACATGCACATCATACTGGGATTAGCTCTTTGCTATATAATTCTTTTTGTATCCATCAGAAAGTGCTGAGGATAGTTGTTTTGTGACTTTGACACAACTCATCACAAGCACCACTTCTATACAACCGTGCTTTGTGTTTCCACACATGTTTGAGAGCATCTCTAAGTGCCTGGTCTTCTAGGGTAAGCAATTACAGCACCTAGAAGTGGGAGGCAGATTGTGGAAGAGAAGCCACTGGCATAGGTTGCATGAAACCTCAGGATGTTTTTGCTCTTTTCTGCCATTTTCTACATGCTACAAGTGCTGACGACTGTTCTGAGACCCACTGTTGATGTGAGCTGACATCGTAATATTGAAGCTGACTGACAGTAACTGAGGATCTGGACAACTAACAAGTTTTTTTAGTCAAGAGTGACCACCGTCACTGTGGCTTGCTGGTTCGTAATAATCAGATAAAGAAAGTCTGAAGGCATCATCCAGATGATGCTTCCAGAGAAAGTACTTTATAGGCCTACTGGCAGTGCCCAAGATCTACAAAAAACATTAGATTCATACTTTTCTGGCAGACATAGAGTAAGATAATGGTATCAAATAACAGGGTGTGGAAGAGATGGCTATCCTATGGAAGCTAACTGTGGCAAAAAAGGATGCACCCAAAATCCACATAATCAAAGAAATGTCATCAAACCTTTGTTATTTCTAATTAACATGTATTTTCAATTGTATTGAAATTTGTAGTGTTTTGTGCCAGTGGAACTCCTACGAATGCCTCATTACAGCCTTCCCATCCACTCCCAGTAAGTGTGTTCATTTACTGTCTTTCGCTCATTTCTGAATAGCTTGGCATATTGTTAGTTAAAATTCATTCTTTTAAAGCACAATATCCATTTAGCTTCTATCCTCTGAACTTTATTCATTCATTATTAACACTGAAAGCCAAAGTGCATGAGAGAAGTTCAGTCCTATTGGCATTTCGGATGAAAGTAACGTTTTGGTATATTAGCGGTACACACCACTATCATACATAAAATGCTGCCCAGTCCTTCAACAAAGCAGCCGTATCCCAGTGCCTAATAGGATCACTTACTTCAAATGTGACACCACCTTCTTTGAAATATTTGTTTAGATTTCATAAACATATGAAGGTTCTCAAACTCAAACAAAACCTCCAGCCTCCAGCCCAAGCTCTGATTCTAAAGAGCTTTCTGTTCAATAAATCAGAGCCTGAATCCAGGATTTTTTTTATTCTGGCTTGCCCTTTTTTTTTTTTTTGGATAAAAATAAATGTCATCTGGTTTTGACTGCAGATAATGAATCATACTAAGAATTTTAAAAGCACTATTCTCTTTTTTGAGACCTAATTTCAGACCTATTAACACTTTAATATGAAACAGAAGCCCATCATTTCATTAGAAAAAGAATAAGGCCCCTCTTGTACCATATGTTGTTTCTTCCTTTATAAAAAATCCTTTTGAAATCCTAGATTGGGCAGCATCAGAGCAGAATGTAGGTCTGGCACAAAGACAACGTATAGGTGAGCAGACCTCGCATCAGGGAGATTAACTATTTCAAGCAAAATTACAGGGTTCTGGCAAACCCTCCTTCACATTCCTTACGATAATAAATGATCCAACTTAAAAAAATGAACGATTGCAACACAAAAAAAAATCCTGGTGGGGGCGACCCAAAACATGTGAAATGCTAGCATGTCATCACCACAAACTTGCCTATGATTACACCAAGGACAAACAGCTGCTTCTTACAAGTGCTTTTTGGCACATTAGATATTTATTAAATAAGGGAAAGAAAATCATAGCTGCCTCTTCAATATTTACATTTCAAAAATGAGAATGCCTTTAAAACACACAGAACATGAATGCAAGAGCTGGTGTGATAGCAGAGAACCTTATTGCACATAATTAACAGACACATAATGTCTGGTTACTAGTAATTTCCTTCTAGCTGAGTAAGGAAATAATTTAATCATGTTGATCAAATGAATCCCATGAGCCCAGCGTAACATTATGCTTTTTTCCCCCCCTCTCTAAATCTGCATTAACTGATAAGAGTCTACTTGGTGAAATCACGGAACCCACCCTTGTTTAGGTATCCTTAATAATACCTAAAATATGGGCATGATTTTAGTAATTGGTTTAATCAAGCATGTCAGTAAAATCTTTTCTAATTCCTGGTGCTGACTACAAAGAAAAAAAGCAGGGAGAAGGAAGAAAGAAATAACTTAGCATGTTCTTTATTTGGAATACAAACAAAGTATTTTTTAAAACTGCACATTCCATCTTGCTCTGTTACAATGAGGACAGTATTCCTATAAAGACATAAAAAAAAAAAAAAAATTAAGCCCCTTAAATACTTGAGTGTTAAGCAGCTAACTGTAAATTACTATTATTCCCCTCCCCTCACCCCCAAAATATCTCCAGGTGCAACTCAGAAATATGCAGGTAGAATTTTCTTTTTTTTTTTCCCCCTCTAAACTATCATTTTATTTGATAATACATCATTTGCCTTGTCATTCCAGGGTTTCATAGTAAAACCTTTTGTGGTATTCTGCTATTGTTCTCTTTGAACTACTTAGAAAAAGCACTGAACTACCTTCTGTGCTATCTCAGGTAGTTTCCTGTAATGAGGTGATATAATTTAACACTTACCATAATACATTTTATCCATCTATTGTTTGCTAAATAATTCCTGCAATAACACTTTTATTCTTTCCATAATTCTTTAGGGTAATACTGGAGGAATAATATTTTTACTGCGGTGATTGATGTCGGATTCTCCAGCATGAATAGACCCCACGAACACAGGTTATTGATAAGCATAAAAAAAAGCCGTATGAAAAGAATATCAGGGATCAAAGGGTTAATACCATTTTATGAGGTTGTAAAAATCTACCTCAAGAATCTTGTGTTAGCAATATTCTTTGTGTAAGATGTATGTTATTAAAACAAGTAGCAGCATCTGAATTAAAGTGACAGTATGATGGATGACTAGTGAAGTGGAATCAGAGTCGTTTGCAGCATTTTGGGCTAGATGTGGGAATTCTGCCTCAGAGGTAGGGCGCTTGGCAGACGCATTGATTCCAGGCTGACGCATGTTCATAAATATGCCCCTAGAGAGGTGTGGCCTAGCAGAATTTACAAAATTATGTTCATGAATTATTTAACATTTATTTATGGATGCTATATTTAAACAGCATTTGCAAAGGCGAATGGACCATAGCATACATAGTGATCTTTAGATAATGCAAATTCTGCACAAGATGGAGACAGTTTGCATACTTCACGGGGAGGCTAAGTCTCGCAGAACTAGGTAAGTGATATGTCAGTGTTGTGGCTTTATACACCACAGTCTGCTGCACCCCAGAGAGACTGACAATTCCAGGAAATACCTGACATGTTGGCAGTTACGACCTCTGCAAAAGAGATCTCCTCAGACAGAGATACCAACAGTGCTGGTGGAGACTCCTCCTTTAATAAACAGACTCCAAACTTGCTTCTGCAACCACCATGCCCGAGAGCCTGCTCACAGAAAAGCAGTGAACTAGCTGTCCTCGACTGCTGTATGGCCCCACTGATCTTGATATCAGACCGTTTGATACTATTACCACAACACCGGAGGTGCAAGCTTAAGCACTTTTAAGCATGAAATGCAAAAGTTAGGCTGCACAGGAAAATCTCAGCCTCTTCCGTCGTGCGCGTATGTAACTTGCAACCCTTTATTATGTGATCAAGTTCTCTCTCAATTAGTACCACAGATTTTTCTCTGCTGGATACACACAAACTGCTCAGCATACTTGGAAAGCATACGATGAATCCATACTGCATGCAGTGAAACAAAACTATAGCAAAAATTAAAGATGAAATGTCATTAAATAAAACAGAATCCCGAGGTAAAGCACTATATCTCACTCTGGAGGGGATTACCCTTGAAGGAAGGGAAATCTTTCATTTGGTGCTGCACTGCTAGTTTACCGTTTACCCTCTATTTACACTCTATTATATTCTTCCATTGTGCCATTTCTTGATCTTCAAAAGACATAATTTTACATGTAATTTTCACTGTAGGGGATAGGAACAACGCTGTCATGTGGAAAATCTGTTTTGTTTTGTTTTTTCTTTCTTTCTAATCCTAAGTGGTTGGTTTACAATGCTAGATTCCTGCAGAGAACAAGGAGAGGTATCCACGGTGTCCCTGCAAGAGCTATGAACTGGAGATGTACCAGGCTATACAGGGTCCCTCTTGTTGCAGAGAGGTACTTCTTAGGTGATGGTATGTATCAAAGATGAGTCTACTGGCCCATGCACAAAGCAAGTATCCTCTTCCCTTACACCCTTTTTCTCTCCTTGCTGCTTCAGCAAGTAAGTAGGCTCACACGCTTTCATACTTTGTCCACGCAGACCAAAAAGCTCAGGGCAGATTGAAAGGAAAGTTCTTTACTGCCACAACCACTTGTGCTAATACGGCTGCATGGCTGACACCACTGTCTAGCTCCATGCAGCTGTAGGCACTTCAATGTTCCTCTAAGAGAGCTGGTAATGGGGTGATTTCTTCGGGAAACTCTTCACTGGCATTTTCCTGAAATGAAGTCCTTAGGAATACAGTTTTTCACTACTTAATGTGGAAACTTAAGGCCTTAGGAAGGTCATCCTGTCCAATGGGATGCTCTGAAGAGGGATCATCTTTATCCAGCTATTCAATAAAAGTTCTCAGAGCCTGCAATTCCTCAACCTCCATACTGTCAGGATAGGCTCCCCATTATCTAACAATCTTATTCACTGCAGTCTAATCCCACTACTTTTTCTTCTACGTCAAGGGGACACAGAAGAAAAATGATTCCCATTCTCTGTGCAGCCTCTCTTTATATATTTGATGCCTGTGATCAAGCCCTCTCAGCCTTTTTTACTCCAAACAGCCCTAACAGGTTCAGTCTGTCCTCAAAGGCCACATTTGGTAAACCTCCAAGCAGTCTCCTTTCTCCCTTTGCAACCTCTCCCACCGGGGCACATTTTTCTCCTTATCACATCCAAAAACGGGCACACCATCACAGCCAAAGTCTCACCAATGCTTCACAGAGGAGATGAATGCCCTTCATCATCAGTATGCATGCCATCTTCCCTGCCCTCAACATGATCATTTTTTCCCCCAAAGCAGGTTTGTGTTTAGCTACTGATCTCTTAAAGTCCTCTCCGATCCCTTCCCGTAAAACAGGGGTTTCCTGGCTTGTGCTTGTCAGAGTATTCATTTCCACCTACACTCAGAGCTTGGTATTTGGTCTCACTGAATGCACCCTATCTTCTTCAAGCCGTTTCTCCTATTCGTCAAGATAATTTTGAATTCTAATCCCGTCCAACAACCTGCCTGCAGACCCTCCTAGCTTGGTGTCATTTGCAAATTTAATAAGTTTAATATCCATTTCATTATCCAAATCATTAATGCAAATGTGGAAAGGGTCCTAGACAGAACTTATTCAGTACATCCTTCCAGGCTGACAATGAGCCACTAGTAGCTAGCCTGAGTGGTTATTTTTCTAACTCGCTTTGCACCCACATGAAAGTGTTTTCCCCTAAACTAGATTGCTTATGGGAACAGTTCACAACAATGTTTTTTAAATCTGCCCCTTATATTTCAGGATAAAGGCTGACCAAAAATTGGATTTGCTGAGCTAACAGGCATCCAGCACATCTTTTTCCAGAAATGGAAGAGTAAGAGAAAACAAAAAGTAAGAAAACCAGCATCATATTCAGCACAATTATACCTTCTAGCTTTTGTTTCACATCCAGTCTAGATTAAATCCATGTGCTTCAGATCTGTGGTTTCAAGTTATGGCAGAGATAAGCTGTCCTTTGAAACTATGAAACTTTATGTTTCTCTGAAGAAAGAGATTGCCTTCATTCTTCTCATCATCACTAGCATCACCTTTTGCTCATCCCCAGTGGAAGCAAACAAAAAGAAATACAACTCACAGCCACTGTTCAGGTGTCCCTCTCAAACACCGAGTCCCCTCCAAAGGCACAGTTGCAACACCATGACATACTGCCTCCACGGATGTGGGTCGCAAACAAACAGCAACAAAACCACCATGAGAAGGCTACCACACGTCCTCTGCCTGCCCATAAGTGATTGTTTTTCAGTGGGAGGACATGGCCTCACCTGATTCAACTCCAAACAGGAAGAATGGCTTGACTAACCGTCCATCCAAAAACCTTGCAAACCTGATACGAAATAGGGAAACATTTCCCCCCTTAAAGGAACATTTCAGACAACACTGTTTTCTCTGCTGCATAAGAAACATGTGTTTCTATTGAGGATTACACCACAATTTTCTCCAATTACCTTACTTTGGGAACTGATTTATCAAATGTGAACAACTTCCCCACCAGAGACCTTGGAAACTGTACAAATTTTCACTCTGTTCCATTAAGATTTTATTTTAATACCGTGTAACTTTTCAGCTGCCAAAGGTGGTGTTAAAACAAAAACAAAACGAAGCAAATGGTGTTCTGCATTTAACTTTCCTGTGTCAACACGAAGGACTCATCAGCCATAATCTTGCTACTTGTACTAATTGTGCACTATAAAATGGCACTTTTTACAGCAAGCACAAACTTAAAATTTGGGTTTGGGTTTTAGGTTTTCAAATTTTGGTTAAAATTTATTAGTTTATGATTTTATTATTTTAAACAAGACAAACTGTTGGCTCTGTTCTCTACATCAATTTCTTTAATTAAGTACAATATCCTCCAGTTCTCTGATGATCCTGTTCTAACAGGCAGCTCCAAATCTCAACTTTCCCAAAGTTTAGGGATGTCTCATTGTGGCCAACCCCCAAGATTGGAACACTATCCAGAAGTTACTAGGGGCAATCTATTTTGATTTTCCCGCACATTTTTCCTCTGCTGCATCCCCTTTTCATCTAGAAGCAACTCCTGTCTCTTTTCTAATTGATGAGGTGAACTGGTATGAGTGAGCTTATGATTTCTGCTCTTTGCTTGAGTGGCAGAGAAGTAAATGGAAAAATTGTCTCAAAAGTTTAAAAGAAGGATTTGGCTTTCGCAATAGTGAAATTACTAGTGCTCAGTGGATTTCTCTTAAATGTTGCATGCCAAAGAAATAAACCGTGAATGATTGGGGTAGTAGGATTTTTGTTATCAGATAAATCATCACTTACTCAGGTTCTCTGACTTTCCTTCCTTTGTAGGGTTTGGATTTTTTTTTCTTTCCATTTTTAGTTTACTGACAACAAGAAACGTCTCAGAGCTGGAATACCCAGACCTGACTTGAAAGCAGCAGTTCAAATACTTCTCTCTCTCTTTAAAACCTCGGACTCTCTGCAATGGTTGGAGCGCTTCCTTCGGTTTCCAAGTACTTAACCCATCAAGTGTGGTCTTTTTGACAGACTAGAAACACTTCTCAAGGAATTCAGAGAAATTATCTTACTTTTTAAACACTTCATGCTTTAGAAGTAAATATTAAAACTTGAAACTTTGATTTTCAATTCTTTTTACAAGTTGTTGGGATGTTCCTGTTCAATTAATGTTTGTACTTTTGAAAGAAGGTGGATAATTTCCAGTAAAATAAACTCCACAGAATTAGAGCAGGAATCTGCTCAGTTTAATTACTGCGGGGGGGGGGGGGGGGGGGGGGGTAGGAAATCCTCTTACATGCTGATGATGGGTGGATTTGTGACAATTTAAACCATTAAGTACTGGGATCTCAAGAATACCAAAATATAAATAATTAATATAAGCCCTGACGTCTCAACCCAAAAGGTATTGAAGTGCTTTGTAAACTATCACACAAATCTGTATGTCCTACTAATCTCCCCTGTTCCTTTGCAGACAGCAGAGTTAAATCATTTTACACGTCCCTGGTGCAGCTTTGGCCCTACATAACTTTTGCACTTTCCTGATGTAAGTCTGGGCTTTTGAAAGTAAAGACACTGAGCCAAATTGCTTCCTTTATTGGAAGCCCAGGGAAAAATGCAATGTGTCTTGCAAAGCAAACTGGGCTTCACCTTTAGGACACCCCAATTCAAAGCTCAAATTCAGTGTTGACAACACAAGAACTTCTGCTGAGGACACTGAAGACTGTAGGCACACACATGCACTGAAATGTTCTCAGTCCTTCTTCACACGAAATTTGTAGTAAAACATTTGGTGCCAGCTTCATTTGTATCACAGAGGAGCTCAATAAACACAAAAGAAATTGGGTCACAAAGAAACTGGGTTGCAAAGATAACTGCATTTGAGGCTCTGAAGCCTCTGGGGAGAAACAGGAAGAAGAGGAAAAGCCGTTCTCCGTAATTTCACTTTTTTTTTTCCACCCCAGAAAGACTGGGCTGCTACATGCTGCAGCTACAGGCTATTGGGAGCTACAGCATGCATTAGAGCTATAGACTAAAGCTCATTATAAGTGACACAGGAGCACTACAGGTAATAGAAGCATCTTGGTTGAATTCCAGGGATTTTGAACCAGGTGTTAGAAAAGAAATCCCAGCTCCAGTGCAGTCAGTGGCAAAACACCTTTCAACGTCATAGAAACCATGAACTCACCCAATATGTGTTATTTTTTCACTTTTCTGTCTCTCTGCCTGCTTCATTTATCACTTTATTTATTCTATTGGATTTATTGTCCTCTGACCCTTTGCTGTACTTGCAGTCACAGTTTCTCCTAAACAGAATCCAAACTCAATAATGGTCAAGACTGAGGTGAACTTTTGAACTCACAAGGGTCAAATAGGTTCAAAATTAAACAGGAACAAGAAAACAGTTCCGTTCAAGTTATTATCTTCCTACGTTCACCACTTCTGATTTTATTCTCTAGGCAATTACACGTGCAGATTTAACCATGTGCAAAAACATTTACCAGGATGGGATTGGAGCCATAATCTGTAAACATATACGTAATTGCCATTGACATCAAGTTTGCACTGAAAGGCCTTTCAACAAGTTTGATGAAAAAAAAAAAAAAAACACCAAAACTTCAGTATTTGGGCCTTTGGCAACAAACCCAGGCTGCTACTGTAGAGCCACAAAATACTTCCTGTAGTAAAACAAGTACAGTTCCAGCAGAGAGAGGTGAATCTGACACTGTGGCATGTTTTTGGATTTCATCACTGTTCATGAACATTTTGGATATCATTAAAGAAAAATTATGTTTCTAGTCTTCTCGCTACAGAGAAAAGAAGGCAAACAGAGCGCCAACATTTTCTGAAAGCATTCAATTCTGAAGCTGGGCTCTTGGCTTGTAGGAGTTGGCCGCCTCCTCTCCCAGTGGTTTGGTCTGAGACAGGAGAGGTCACTGGTGCTGGAGCAGGGAAGAGACCAGCATGGGGAGTGAGAAAGGCACCGCTAAGGGGCAGAAAGGAGAATTTCTAACTCTTCTCACAAGCTGCTGACTGTAGACAGTCACTCAGAGTGTCTGCCAGGGCAGAATAAAACGGGGGTTTTGCTCCATCTGCTATGTCCTAACCATCCCGGCACTGCAGACACTGTGCGATGTATTTGGGGACAGGAAAGTCACTCTTAAATCAAGTATATATTATGCAAGACTGTCTGCCTTAGCTTTCTGTCTCTCTCACCAAGAGCTTTCATATGGGGTTATGCTGCTCCTGCATGCCCAGAGAGAGGCAAACCCACCATGCCCTGGCTCCTTCCAGCCCCTGCCCACAGCCCAGAGCCACTGGCACGGTGCAGGCAGGCTGCATAAGGGGTACAGGGGCCTCAAAACAGCACTGGTAAGAAAAGGCAGGCAGAGCAATTCCTCACAACGTGACGAAGAGCCTTCCCAAAATACATCCCCCCAAAATCCCAACAGACAAATCCTAATGGCAGTACTGGCCATAGAGTTTCCAGAGAATGTGCGAGATGGAAAGAGGCAAGTCATGCTAGTAGGGAAGGAGGGTTTGCAAAACCCCCGTGTGAAGAGTTAGGCCTCTCTTGGTGGATTAGTGCACCGAGAGCAATCCAGGGCTGAGTCATCCCCATGCAAGCTTAACACTGCTGACAGCAAGCTGAAGAAGTTTGGTAGTGGACTCAGAGCAAGGAGGATCCACAGGGAAAAGAACAGAAGTTCAGTGTTTGCAAAGTCTTTCTCTGCTCCAAGAACAGAGATGTTGGCCAAATACCTTGCCACCCGGGGTGAGTCCTAGCTTCTGATGAGCAACTTCTGCTGAGGATTTTAGGGTGCCCCGTTGGTTATTAATGCTGATTCAAGTCCAGGTAAAATCAATATTGCTCCCTATGCCTGTGAATTTCCTAACTTAAGCTGCATGTGGAAGCCAAGCTCTGCAGATTGCCTGAGAAAAAGCAGGACTTTCCTTCTTTGGGATGAAACAGATCCTCCATCCTTGAAAATCTGGTAACACTTTGCATTAGGGATATCAGAAATAGCCTTCTATTATCCACTGACACCTCGGATCTTTGTCAATCTTGATTTACCATTTCTCTCATGCCTCTGACACTTACAGCAATGCTCAGTGATGAATTTGGCCCAACTCCTCTGGAATCCTCATAATGAACATCAATTTTTAAGCTCACCTTGTTGGCTGACACTAGCAATAATGTCATTCCAACTTTTGTCACTGACTTCTTCAGTTAAAATGTGGAGTATGAGAGTCCTTCTTTTGCTTAAAAACATAAAAAGGAATTTCAGTCATCCTACCAGTTTAAAGAAACGACACACAGGCATCATCAGCAAGGCTGGTAGCATGAATGCAGCAAAGGCAAAAGAACAGGACAGTTGTACGGGCAAAGAGGGGCACTGAAACTGTACTTCTAAAGTCTCCTGTGTCCTTACCCGAAGTGCAAACTTTGCTGTCATCTATAAATCAAGCAGTTTATGAGGCTGCAATATTTACACTCTAATTAAAAAAATCATAAAGCCAGACCCCTTCAGTTTGTAAAAAGAAGAACTCAGGATCTGCTACTGAAACGTGGTGTTAATCAGTAACTCCTAATGATCTGCTCCATAGCCTTAGAGGTTACATGCTTATTTAGCTACACATAACAAACAAGATAATAAGAGAAAGTGGGAGAAGTGAAGGGAATACGTTACAGCAAATGCAGGGCTTTGCTACCACCAGGACCTGTTCCTGATCCCTCCAATCCTCACATCACATTTTGTTTTCTCATTTCCAAAAAGCAACAGATTTATAATGTAAAGCTTTGATAACACATTACATACAGAATGATCCTGAGATGTTTTCCGTGTGTGTAACCCCTGCAGAAGCCAAATATAGCCCCAGAGAAACACCTGCTTTTACCTTTATATGGTCAGAACTCCAGTCCCCTCCACATTAATGAAAAATGAGCCTTAAGAGTCAGCGTTTCCACGTGAGTTTCTCCAAATTCATTAGGGAAACAGCTGATTTCTGAATCTGCCATTTTCTGCTTATGCAGTAAAAAAAGAGCTCTCTAGCAAAGGCTGGAGAAATCCAAGCACTGCACAATGCTTGAAATAAAAATTACGAAACAATACGTCAGCCATAATTAGTGCTCCTAATTCTACACTTAAAAAAGCATTTATCATTTAAACCTCCTCACAAAAAAAATCAGATGGGTCTTGGCACTCCCCACTTTGTGCTAAACCAGCCCCTCTCCCTGCCACATACAAAGCTGCATGTCGAGTGTCACAAGGCTTCGCTCTTTTCCAAAACCAATGGTCAGGAGATACCAGCTGGGACAGGCAGTCCCTGAAGACAGGTTCTTTTGTGGCACTTTCACAATGTGGCCAGTTGACACCAAGGCCTCACTCAAACTTCTCATCTCACATCTACAGTTTTGTAGCTCTCACTGGCTCAGGGTGAAAAAGACAGAAGGCAGAGATTTAACTCCCTGGTACAGGCTGGGAAAAAAAAAAGCAATGTCTGCAATCTATCGGTCGCACCAAGATTTTAATTCTTTTCTTTCCTTTTCCTTCCCCCCCGCCCTTGAAGTTGACCACGGGTACCAAACTGCAGGTGAAAAATTACAGACTTTATTTTTCAAAACCCTCCTTCTTATTCTTCTCAAGTCTCTTGACTGTCTAAAAAGAATCAAGGAATAGTTGTTTTAGGTGAATATGAGTTGGCTTATTTCTGTCACCAGTTATATGATGCTATCCAGAATGTATCATTAAAAAGACTCAACTAAATTACAGTTTTGACTCAGGTATTCCCAGCTCATATATTTTTGTCAGTATTTCAGACCGATAAGAATTAATGGGAGTCACAAGTGCATATTTATGTGACCACAGACACTTAAAAACAGTAATGATTTATCCTGGTTAATAGTGCAAATTAACAAAAAAGCGTGCAAAAAATAGAACCATTCCAGGTATTTTTTTTCTTTTCAAGCAGCTTCTGCAGAGGCAATATGGTGCTCTAGCAAGAAATGTAACAGCATATAGGAGGGAAGCCTAACTCCAACAGACTCGGTCTTTAAAACTGGTTAAGAAAAGTCTTTTGTCAAGAACCTCAGAGCTACAGTGGGCTTGATCAGAGCAATACCTATAAAAGATGGATGTAGAAGGAGAAGAGAGGGGAGAAAATAATCACAGTGAAGCCAGGTGTGTGTTTACTTCACAAGGATCTTCATGTGCCCTAGGGTAGGGCCCAACAGCTTTCTGCCCTGGCCACTGAAATTCTGCACCGCTCGCCTGCTCCTGTACAGGACGAAGGATTGCATGGGGTGAGGGAGGCAGCTCCGTCCCTCCCCGTTATCTGTGCCAGAGTTGCAGCCACCCCGGCAAAAAAACCCCAAACAATATCAAAGGCAAGTTTGATCTCCTTTGGCGAGCACAGAAGTATCACTTGAGAAGTCTGCAAAAGCTCCATTAGCAAATCTATCCCTATTTAATGTGCCCTCCTAAGAAGCTTCCCATCGCCAAAAGAAAAAAGGGGGGAGGGGGGAGAGAAAAACGCAAGATACTCTGCCACAGCATGTGGAGATAAACTCACTTTTCAAGGTAACAATATACCAACGTACAGATGACACTTCCTAGACATGCATCATTATGCCTTGCAGATTTTTTCCACACACGCACTTCCCAATCACTATCCTTTCTGGATTTTACAAAGTAAGCATGAAAGCTATTGTTCCAAGCCATTTCCAAAGAAAGCAGTTGAATGACATACCATAAAACATATGGGTCTCATTAACTTAAAATATTGCCTGTTTTAAACAGCCTCTTAGCAAATAACCATACTTAAAAATTTAATTCCATTTTGCGACTCATGCTTTTACCGTTTGGGCTACAGTTTATCTTAATGATTATATTACCATCGCTTGTACTTTGTTTTGATGGCCAGGCTGCTGGTGCCAAATCCTTGCAACCTCCTGAAGGAGACTTCCACCTCCAGATTCAGCGTGGCTCAGGAGAGCATCGCTGGAAATAACTTACAAAGTTGGCTTTTTAGTCTTCTTTCTTTTTTTTTTTTTTAATAGGCCCATTTTCATTCAGGGCCAAACACAGCTCCTTGGTAACAAAATGTAATCAAAGCAACTTGCTTCAAAGTTTAGGCGTTTTCTGTCATGGCACTGTCTAATGGGCTTCAAACGCCACTTTCAAAAAAACCCACAAAAACCTATACATAACACAAGTCTGTGTAAGTTTCTGCTGGAGTTTCTCAAAGCCAAGGCAGTCCTTTCTTGCTTTTAATGAAATTCCTTTCTATTTCTTCAGGTATGACTCCCCTTGGACATGGAGGGCATATTTTCTCCTTGAGTTAGGACAGCTTATGACAAATAATGATGAGGAATCAATAGACAGGAGGGAAATATTGGGTGAGAGGCTGAATGAATCTCAGAGATAAATTATTGACCACGGGCATGGCCCTCTCTCCTTTCTCTTATATGTTCGTATTCCATCTCACTAACAACCTGAAAGAAAATCAAATATTTTGTTTGGGGGCTTCACTAATATCAGCAACTTTTACTATCTTAATGGCATTTTTATTGATCTCAGCTTTAATGGGAGCTGTATATATTTGATGTTGGTCATTTAAAGTAGATGTGAGTAATAGACTTTCCCAGTGAGGATCATAAAGCAGCCCCTTGTCTGGCAAGCACAGGAAGCAAATAGAAGACAGCATTTAATCTACTGTTCTGCTGCAGTTATCGGGGCTGAGAGGGAAAAAAAAATAAAACGTAAAGATTGGCTGTGTCGTCCCCCCCCTCGCCCTCCCCGCATGCCGACTCTCGGGCACAGTGGTCATCAGCAAACTAACAACAAAAGGCCATTGGCGCAATGACCTTGGCTGTGGCATCACGCACTGGAGGAAAGAAATGAAGCCATTAGACTGAGGCGGGAGAACAGGTTATAAATCAAGCCATTTCCAATAAGCTGCTGTAATGGTCATCCATCATTGCCAACCACGGCGCACAGCAGACCATGGAGACATTGGAGCTGCTAAAGCTGAGACATAAACAATAATAATCCGGGCTTGATGTTTCAGCCCTTCAGGAAATTTAGGAACATTTGCTTTTCTTTTGTTTGTCAGAGGTGATATTTAAAGCATAAGATGTAATAAATAGAGGACAGTTGACACATCAGTACAGTTTACAAGCACTGCATTCTGGGTGTGATTAAAGACGGGGAGGGGGGTGGGAGAAGTTGAATGCCAAAAATATCCAGAGCTTCTGTGATATGCAGTTCTCTTCCCAGCATGATAAATTTAACCTTTTGGGCACATTACACCTAATTTCTTTTCTTTTCTTTGAAAGCAAAGGTGAATTTCTTCACACATTTTCAATACACTCACATCGCCAAGCAGGTTTTCAGGGGTGGAGGGAAAGCGATTAAAATCTGTAATTAGGTAACATGTGGGTAAGTGGAATTAGATATGCATGGACTGTACATTTTAATAACGTTTTATTGATCATTTCTAGTGGCAGAACATTACAGCAGCTGAACTATTTATGGTGAACATTTCAGGGATAAAAAAAATTATATCTGTGTGCAAACAATTTTTTAAAAAACAAACATGCTTCTAAATTTACACCAGGACAAATAATGCAGCATAAAAATTATGTATATGACACTAAATCTTTCACTACAAACAGAAGAAGCAGTTTTTGAGCCTCAGCGTATGCAATAAACATCAAGTTTATTCTACCAGGAATTTTCACAATTTACTCTTATGCTATGGAATAAGGCAACTTTGCATTGTACACCTTGCATACCCCTACTTATCCCAAGATGCTTTATTTGTTTGCCATGAGGATGGCTGCAGTTTTATTAGACTGAAATGTATTTATCAACATATCTTATGTCTCACTTTAGCATCAGGAAACACTCTGTGCTGATGGTGGGTGGCATTTGGGGGAAGACGCAGAACCGCAGAGCCATGCAAAGAGGTCAACAATATCCACAGCAGTCTTTTCATAGCAGTCTATTCCCTTCCAAAATACAGGGAGACCCTTTTGTGGCAACAGGGGCAACATATGGCATGTTTAATTACTCTGAGAATCATACAATCTAGCGAGTGTTATAGGGCCATAACAGTGGCCAGTGACCCATGTACACTTACAGTTTCCATAGAAGCATAGGCTTAAATTGTGGATTCACAACACTCCCTGAGATTTCCACTTCTCTTTCAGTTCAGTGAAGATACATACCTGCCACAGATTCCCCAACAAGCAGCTAATATGACCTTGTAAGGAGGCCTCCTGTATAAAATAGGATTATAGGAAATAGAAATATATTCCTCTATAATAAACAAGAGACAGAATTCCACCAAGGGACTCCCATCAAATCACTGAAGATGCTACTCCACATTCCCTGCGAAAACATCCGGACTTGGTATGAAGATACGGGGTTCATCCCACCCACCGACACTAGTTGAGAGGCTCTCAGCTCAGTTTAACGTAGTACCTCAATCATCAATGGAAAGAGGCACACACCTCCAGCGAGAAACATGCCCTGTCTTATGCATTTGAGTGCATCCCATGGGATGACTTGCCCAACAGGGACACCCATCTCTCTCCGCTGACTACAGCAGAAGTCAAGATGACTCATTAGCTATATCTTCAGCAACTGAGAGAAGGTGGGACGAGCTGGTTTCAAGGCGACTGAGAACGCACAGCATCTTTAACAAGTAATTTGATTGCCTCTTCTCTATCATGGGGTAGAGAACACGAGGCACAGAACATATGGCAGGTTTCTCCACCCTTCTTATAGGTGTAGGGCAACGTGCAAAAGATGGGGTGCGGCCGATGTGTTGTTTCTGTCCCAAAACCAAACTTCTTCACAAGATCGAGTTCTTCAGTGTGGGCAGGGACCACCTAAAATACTCCCTAGAGACTGACAAATTTCTCCTAGCCCACTAGCAAAACCTAAGCCCAGTAAGCACCATACTGCCTATCTCACCCAGTCCACACATGAGTAGGGTGGGAAAGACTTTCCTCTGCCCTCTTCTTCCCCCAGTGCGCCGTACGAGGCAGGCCAGAATTTTTATCCTTCCACTGTAAACTATAATACCTGGTTTAAAATTATATTACAAGCCATTAATACAAACGGAGGGTTTGGGAGGATTTTATAACCCACAAGAGATGACACTCATAGGTTATGATGTCATTCAAACCACTTGATAATATACTGTACTAGCTTGCAATATTCCAAAAGCAGCTATTAAACTAAATATAGATGAGGCACATGTTGCTACAACAACACAAAATATTATGAGCAGCAGTTCTCAGAAATATATGGCTGCAAATCTGATTTTTATTTATTTGTTTAGTCACTTTTTTTTCACATGGGGTAAAAACAACTGCTTCGGTCCTCTGAAGGTGCTTACACTGTGGATTGAATTTAAAATCACCACAGTGAAAAAAATAAAAGGCCAATCAAACACTGAGGTAATCCTAGAAAAAAAAAAAAATCTTTGATGTATGTAAACTACAACACTCTTAGACAGAAATAAATCAGTCATGGCCATTTAAGGTAATTCAGTTGCATTACCTTTCTTTTCATACTAAACTTAAGAGCAATAAAAAGAGAAAATGTAAATACTAGTTCCTACACTTTTGTAAGTCACTATTATCAAAACAGAGTGCTTTAATTATATTTCGAGACTAGGGTATGGGCTGGGTGACAAGATTTACTGGAGGTCAATGTGAGCAATAACCATTTTTCTTCCCAATGAAAAATAATACCATCAACGGGAGCTGTTAAGAACTACTAAAATTGCTGAATTTAAATGCTTCTGTAGGATACTTAATCAGAGACGTTTGGTCATTCTGGTTCAAGGTAAAGATATAAAACAGTTACCAGAGTCATGATGATGATTTTGATTATATTATTATTTTATATTATTCTTTATATTTAAAACTATCCTGTTTTCAGCCCCATAGTATGAAGGGGGGAGATCTTAGCCAAATACCTGCTTGTCCTAAAGGGTGTAAAGTTTTGGGGAAACAGCCCAAGAAGGCTGTGCCTCCATACTTTCCTAGAAAGACTTTACAGAAAAGGGGAACACAACCACTTTAAGTGGTGTGCTGGAAGTGAGGATCCCTACCGAATAGAAGATGGCTCCAGTGGAGTCAGAACTCTGATTTATGGGTCAGCAAAGCACAGGTCCCTCCAGGGCCAGTTATAAAGCCCACGGTTGGAGTCAGGAGGATTAATCCCATTTTCAGCAGTGGGCTTGCCAGTAGGTGCAAAAACTCATCTTTCAAATCCAGCAAAACTCCTCCTCAGCCACATGAGTCACATAGGGGATTTCAAGAGCAGCATTTGGCCCAGAGTCTCAAACAGAAGTATTGCCCAAGTAAGACAAGAATGTGAAGTATTTAGCAGGGCCCTAAATCACCAGAGTTTGGTTTCTTGGCTTTAGTGTGGAACAAAACGAAATCCACCTTCTCAGCTGAATGTGGCAGCCTGACATGAACTGGCCAAAGCAGGGCACTGCGATGCATTTTTTTTACAGTTCAGCTGAATATTCTCTCTTACAATTAAACATTTGAACATGTTTTAATACAAATGTAATAGATTGTTTTCTCATGAGCTGCTATTTAAAGCCTCATTTATAATAAATATTTATAAGTATTTATAAATAAAATATTAATTCCTTAAAATGGCATTTTAATGTGGTGCTACACGTGCAAGGAACACTGGGCTATATTATGTGATCTCAGTTTGGGATTCATGAACTCAGAGGCAGTAACAGCAACCAGTGAGAGTGCTATGAATAAGCCCTGCATCAAGAACCTTCAATATGAGTTGAGGAAAAGTATTAAGTGAAGAGGCTACACCAAAGGACAGTATTCCCCTATCTGAAAGCTATAGAAATGAGTAATGACAGTGATCTGGATGGAGAATTGTACTTAGAGATTCATGGCTTTATAGGTCTATGGCTGGCAGACTTACAAGTCAGGGTTCTGGTGACAATGAGAGGAGAAAGAAACCATTCAAACCAAGAGATTAGCTAAGACCCTTTGTTTTCTGTTCACACTGGTGCGTCAACATCTTTCGGCAGAAACAGAACAGTTCAAGAATTAGAGTCTGAATACAAGGGCCTCTGCAGGTTACTACTGACTTTACGTCATGACTGTCCTATATTTCGTCACGCCACAGAGCAGTACGCTCGTCCCAGCCCCAAAGCAACTGCGCTGTACCTGTGCTTTGAGCAAGCACAGTTTGAGCAGGGACCGAGTGAAACACTTGGTGGGTTCCTTGAGGAAAAAAGGAAACTCCAAACATTATTACTACTTCACTTAAATGTGTATCTTATCAGTAGTGTTCTTCAAAAGCACTCACTGTTTGGCTAAATCCGCTTTCCGTGTCATGAGAGCAGACAGTTGGTATTTCAAATGTAGTTATTAATTGAACCCTATAAAATATACCTCTCTATCTAGGAAAAAGCTTCATGTGCAGACAAGCACATCATATCTCAATACCACTAGTTTTCATCAACAAAATATTCCTGAGGCCTTCACCTTACTATTTCACCTCTGGGCTGCTCAAAAGAATTAACCCTATGTACACTGTCTGCCAAAAAGAAACCAAAACCACATTTTCATTTCTTTTGTTCCATCTTAGTTGTAGGTGTTCAGCACAGGCTGTATGCCGGGTCTGAAAGAATTATGGCCACACAATACTCATGACAGCTGGAGGAAAGCACCGTGTTTGGATACAAATGACAAGTGTGGTAAGGTCCACAACACACCTTCAAAGGGTGCCAGTGTCAATTACCTCCAAGCCTCTCCAACAGCTTCTGACAGGGCAGTGAGAAAGTACCATATTTAATCTACTTAAAGCTAGACCGGACAAAGCGCTAGAGAATATACTGTATGGGGGAAAAAATTTGTGTCGGCAAGGGCAGGGATGAGATGATCTAATGCAGAAGAACTTTTCCGTCTCTGATTTTTATGATTCTCTGATATACATGCACAAATTACAAATCTGAGGAACAACTGTGAACACTTATTTGGATATAATAGACCAATAGTATAATTTGCGATGAAGTTCATTGCGTAGAAGGGGTACATACAAACTGAAATAAGGAGACAACAATTAAAACAAATAAATAATTGTACCGTTCCTGTTTGAGAATCTACAGGACAGGTATTTCTGGAAAGGTTCTTCATTGAGAAGAACCACACAGAGATCCCAATATTTGGGGTCAAACTTTCCAAGCAGGCAGACAAAACACAATCCATCATCATGACCCACTTGCCTTTAATAAACAACTGAAACCGCAGACAGGCCGCCTCAACAGCCTGTTGGAGTGAAAGAGCCAACTGAGAGGGGCAGCTTACCGGACATTGGTGAAGGATGCGAGTCACCACATTGAAGTCAGTGCAACGACTCACATCTTTCTAAGATGGTCATAGATCTAACTAGCTTGCTGAACCAGTGGCCATATATGGAGGCATGGGATTTGTCAAAGTAAATGTCAAAGTTCATGAGATGATTTTGAGAATTTGACCTTTCAGTCTACTTTGCTTCACAGTATAAGCCAGCCATTGATTCCAGTGGGCCTTATACCTGACCGGAACGTGGCCTGACAGCAGCTGAAAGTTTTGCTAAAGGCTTCTTGAAGTCTACAGTATTGCTGGAAGGTGTGGCAATATATACAAGCGAGCAATTAGCTTTTGGGGTAACTAAGTCAGTTAAATGCCACTTACTGAGTAATAAGATCTTGCACCACATATTGCTGCCTCACAAAGCTATTACTAGTGACAAGAAACCACATCATTACATGTGGTCATCTGCAAACCTCAAGGAAGATTTCTGGGAGGAGGAAGCTGCTGTTTAAAGAAGTATCAATGAGCACATGCTGAATAATTTCACTCCTTTCATGTACATCATGCCTGCTTTCTGCAGTTAAGAATTCTCTTACTTCTTTACAGTATGCAAAAAGGAGTTCGGTTAATGGCTTGCGTTTTTTGAAGGGATGTAATTAGCATACATACAGTTGATATTCAGAGGCATTCATATTTAATCGAACTGGGAAAATAAACCAAAGCAAGACACATGTAACTCCCTATCATCACCATCCTCTTCAGACATCTCTTAACTCTAAGGTCTGCACACTTGAAGCAGGTAGGGCTCCCACCCCAGGGATGGAGGTGAGCTCACTTGGCTGCCCCCACCCTCCCACCTCTTCTCCATGAGCAGCACCATGATCGCAGACTTACACCACTAAAGCACAATGTTGTTTCTCACAACACAATTTCCAGGGCAGCATGCACAGAGGGAGACTGGGTAACAGACATGTGACTGAAATACCTGCCATCCTCTCCTTGGTATCACCATGAACGTAAGTCAAGTACAGAAAAACCAAATAAACAAAACATGACAGAGTGGAAATATATTGCTAAACTAAGACAAAATTTTAAAGGCCTATTAAGGAACCCTTCCCAATTACTTTGTGATGTAAGGAGTATTGGGTTTGTCAGAATTGTTGGTGAAAATATTTTCAAATCAAAACAATAAATGACACAAAGACAAACAAAAGGAAACTTCAATTTTGTGCCCTTCCTGACTCTTTCTTCATCTTCCTTAAGTATGAAATTTAACTTTGAGATGATTCAACATATGTAGAAAAAAATATTTTAAAAATCCACTAGTTCTAATCCTTAATTACCTGATTTTATATAATGTTATTTTAATGTCATGATAACTTTGTCAAGCTACAGAGAATATGCTTCAAGGACCAACCTGTTTAGAAATTTCACACAGAATTTTCCTTTGCTATCTCCACTTGATATATATTGTCTTTGTGATACTTCCCCTGAAACCCAGACCAGCTAAAGCAAACTCACTCTGACAGAAGGATTTTTGAAGCTGTTATTTTAATCTTAAGGTTTACATACCTGTCAGAGAATAGCACGTTCATAGCCTTTACTATTGTTCACAGATTCTTTTTTCCAAAGTCTACACATAGGTCTCAAGGGTTCTTGCTCCTCAAGGCAAATTACCTCTGAGTGTTTAGGTTCACCTCCAGCTCTGTATTTTTTTACTTTTCATATGCCTCTTTCTTTGTGGTTTTCTTCCTCTCTTTTCCTTATTTTCAACTCCTGACCAGGACCCTTAAAGGAAAGAAGACAGACACTTAGATACCATGGTGATGGGTGACCTTATGAAAACACAGATAAATAGACAGGGGTATTGTAATGTTTCCTTCACACTGTTTGACTGTGCTACAGCTGGGTGAAAACATTTGTTCTACAAATAAAATAAAACTTTTCAAACATTACTTTGGCCCCAGTCTTGTTCACAGTGATGTAGCTGAGGATAGGACCTGTGTCCTCATGGGCCCTTCACCTAGTCAAGGATGGAAGACAAACTAGTTAATGGAGAGATGTCAATACAGCTGATTGATTCTTCCATACGATAGATGATGTGGTGCAAAGATTAGGAGTTTTGGTTTAGTCAACTTATTTTGGGGTTTCAAAACTATAACCCCACACTTCACTCTCTCCAGACCTTGAACATAATGATTTCTTATCATCATTATAATACATTTCAAAGCATTTTTAGTGCTTTAGTTGGGACTGTTTTGTGACAGCAAAAAGAAAAGTTTTCAGAAAACAAAGGAAAAACAGTAAGAATTTGTTTAAAAGAGGAAAAAACTATGTTTAAGTTTTATACTATGTTTAAACTACGTTTAAAAGTTTACTAGCTTAAGCTATGTTAAGCAAAGATGTTTAAGTTCAACACCAATTGTAATGATATACGTATCTTTTGAATTGTGCCTGTAATATAGTACAAGGGCCTTAAAAATTATTTAACAACCCATGGGTCATTTCTCTCAATTCTGCCAAAAAGCCTTTAAAAATCTTACATATACAAATAACAACTTTTGTTCATGCAAATGAAGATGATTTTTAGCAGGCAATCTTCCTCTTTCTTCTTTTAAAGACCTCATACAAACTAGCAAAGCCTGCACAAGCCATTATTTGTCAGGGGCCAAGAACAGGATACTGCAGCTCCTGTGCTTTGGAAAATAATTCATCTGCATTGCCCACTCAGAGCCCTGGAGAGGAAGGCATCAGAGCAACCAGAACAGGGCATCAAGAGGCACAGTCTGTGACAGCCTAGAGAAGGCAAAATGGGGGGGGGGGGGCAGAACAAGACAGAGAAGAAGCAGAAGCTGAAGAAAAAGGCCAAGCCTGTCCTCTCTGAGAAAAATCCAGGCGGTCCAATGCAGAGGGAATGCAGCAGGGCTATTCTGCAATGTCTGGAGGTAAGGAGATGAGCCAAGTAACAGCCTTGTGAAACACAACTAGAAATTCAGCCAGAGACAGCATTGATTTTTTTTTTCTCCTCCTCCTATCCCCCCGGCACAGAAGAAGATATATGTGTTTAGATCAACTCATGCCCTTATTGAGTCTTGAGCAGAGAAGGGTCTGACTCAAGCACTTTTCATGCAGTCTGCAGGATTCCTGCATGCACTCTGGGCAGATTACTGGGATAAATTAAGACCCAGCCTCTGCCCTTAACCTATAAGACAATTCACCCCCATTGTATTAAGTGGTTTAAAAAAAAAAGGATCCAACAAACTTGCAACAAATCTTTCTAACCGCTAGGTTAACACCGTGTGTGATGTTTGTATGACAGATCATGACGGGAGGTGACAGACTTTCAGACCTTGGCTGAGAAGTAAGATCAGCTGGAGGTAGATGATTTCTGTCAATAGGTGAGCTTCACACAGCCAAAAGAGTGATGACCTGAAGCTACGGAGGGATTTTTATTTTCTTCTATTATATCTCTGTCTGTACATGTTCAGGTATTTTTTTTAATCCACAAAGTAGCAGAAACAGAAAATAGTGTTTAAAACCATGAATTACAAATGCCTTTTATTTACTGGAGGAGATGGAAAAACTGATTATGTGGAATTTGGACAGTGGAAAAGACAACTGCCCAAGATACAATGTTCTTCCTGACCTAGCCCTGTCCTCATCTTTCATCTCATACACACTACATCAACCCCTGCCTCTGCTCCACGCACAGTGCCAGTCTCCACCACCCATTTGTCAAACCTTCCAACGAGCACCTTCTGTGGCATGCCAGCCCCTAGGCAATGGATGAGTTCCCTGTAAAAATCCACAAGGTCATTGGCTATATTATCCTGCTTTACATTCCTCCTTAAAATCACCCCTTGATGATGTCCCTTGGGCAGCATGGGACATTGGCAAAGCAGCTGGTGTGCTAAGGTGGCTGCTGAGGACACTGGCTGAGCTCTGCTGTCATCCCTCGGGACGCCCCGACTTGCTCAATGTTCACCAACACTCACTTTTGGGCCGGAGCCCATACATCTGCATTGCTTTGTGGACAGGCCAGGTTGCATGCGTGCTATATTTGGGGACATTCCTCTCAACTACATGCTTCCTTTTGCTACAATAGGGCAATTCCTGACTTACACACTGGTGCAAAAGGAAAAAGAGAATCAGGGCTGTTACACCACTCCACTGGCACCCTTGCCATCATGCCATGGTGGACTTTTCCTCTGGAGTTGGTTCCTCCTCTTCTTGTAGGCTGTCACAATCCTGCTTTTCTCACAACACCTTCTCAGTTCAACAAATGCAGTTTCAATTCAATGAGCAGAGCGCAGAAGGAGCGAGGCCTATGCATAATGTTCATTATATGCAAAAATTAGCTTGCCCCCACAAATCCAGCATATAGTGAATGACTCATCTGGAAGGCTTGGGCTCAACTGATGACACATAAAGACTAAACTGTATTAAGGTTAATGAACTTCAGGATGATGATTTATACTAAAGAGAACGTAACACTTTATGGCAGCTGATGTTCACTCCTTTTCATTACTTTCCTGAGGACAACCTGCATTAAAAAAAAAGAAAAAGAAGTCCGACACAAAGAGCTGTTGACAAGCATACAAAATGGAGCATAAATACTACCTACTATCCATAACTGCAGCCAGGAGACCTTCGCAGAGTGTTTGAATATCCTCTGCTCTTTATTCGCTGTAATAAGTGAAATGTGCTCTCTTAAGCCAAAACTGCAACTGAACTTGTGGGAGGACAGCCTTTGTGTACCTGCTGCCGAAGCCAGAATGCCAGCTTCTTCCACACGTTAAACATGCATCATTGATGCTGCTGAACTGTCCAGGAATACTGTTAAAAATTTAAAAAAAAAAAAAGTGAGGGTTTAAAATTCTCTCTATAGATGCAACATGTTCCAAGAGCTAACTAATTGCTGCTGCTACTTACTGAAGGAAAGAGCCAAGAGCCATGTGTTTGTGCTATTCATGTTTCTGATAGAAACATCTGATTTTGTTGTTGTTGATGAGAAAATGCTTAGGAAAGGGCATCAGAGCACTTTTCAGCATGGCTGACAATATGGCTCCCTATTTGTTTGCTCTTTTACCTGCTACCTGCTGAAACTCGGCATACGTTCTGCATGGAGCTACGCAAGCTCTGCCTGCCTGTACAGCAAACACCATTTCTTAAAGATTATATTTTGACTGTGCCTTCTCACACCCTTTTGTGTGTGTTTGAGAGGAGCATTAAAACAAATATGTTTTCTGTGGGGAATATTTCTGCAAATACTGGATTGAAGACTGCTCAAAAAAACCCCAAACCCCAACCCACACAGATTTTACATGTGTAAGAAATAAGCACAACTGAAACACATGCCGCCAGGCTTTCCTGTCACATGCACCACAGTCACAGCCCCCAAACACCAGTTCTGATCTACTGCCACACTCTTCTGACATTACAATGGTCTCGTTTTTCCTGGTTAGTGTTCAAGAACTGCAGCACTAATTCCTCCTGGTTGCAGTGCCAATGACTGTACTGGAACTAGTCCATGGAATGAAGTGAATCCCATCTACTTTTTTTTTAGGCATCAAAATCCTAAGATTGATCTTTCAAAATATCAGCCTGGGTTTCCAGAAGATGAATAGCTATCTTCAGGCAGTGTTGGTCCAGCAGAGACTCTCTGACCTTTGGACTTACTTCCCTCACAACAGGGACACCCAAGGGCAAACACTAAGGGCAACAGCCAATGATTCGGGATGTCCTCTAGCAGTGATCTTACACTCTGTAAACAAATGACATTATTAACATGCCCAGTAGAGGCTTGGTTTTGGCTCGTTCTCTTTCTTATTTGAATTAATTTCCAAATAAGACCGCTTATGACCTTTATCTGAAGCTGCATTATGCAAGCCAGTGCTTGTGCAGGATGGTGTCTGTATTCCAGGGTAGAAGACACCAGGAGCTAAAAGGAAGAAAGTAGGTTTCTGCTCCAAAATAAAGTGAAACCAGGAAATGCCTTTAGACAAATAAATCACAATTTCAAGTCAACTGCAATAAGGGAAGGGGGGAATTTTCTATGGCAGAGGAAAAGGTCCTCCATGAAGCCAGAAAAACTCGAGATCTGGCTTACCCAGAGCAGGTTTCTGCCACTGCTTTTTCTGGCGACACCGAGATGCAAATGAAACAACAGTTGTAATGCAGGCTGGAAAGACTTGGAAGAGCTTACTCCAAACAGCAAGTGACTGTCACAAAAGTGACAGTCAGCTTAGTCAAGACTTAAATCTTTTTTGGCTTGTTTGCATTGCTGTGATTTCTGTTTCCTCCATACAACAGTGAAGCATGACGTAGAGAGACTGGGAAAGACATTCTGCACAGGACATCCAATACCCCAGTTATCCCAAACTTTTATAAAACATTTAATTTAATGATAAAAGCAAAGAAACTGCAATACTAGATCAGAGCAACAGTCCGTGCAAGCTAGTATCTTGAGGCCAGACCCAGGTTTCAAAGTGCAACTCTGCGACCTATAGTTATTGGCTATTTGTCCCTCTCAACCCCCAAACACCCAGCAACTGAAGGCTCGATGCAGTGCATTTCTAATGACCTTGCCGTTGCTCTTCCTGCTGTAGCATGGACTACTGCTATAAATTTGGTTATCTCTCTCTAAAATTTGATTTGTTCTCAGTTGAACAGAAGCACAGGATTTCCCAGCTGAGTTACACATTACGGGAAAAAGTGTTCCCTTTTGGGTTTTTCAGCCTGCCATATTTCAGTTTGCTTGACTCTCCACTTCTTGTTTTGTGCTGCCTTCACATCCCTTCTTACTTGCTCCATTCTGAGGAAAAAACATTTCATCCTTTTCCATCTGCCATTAATTATTCTCCCTACTCCAATCAGAAACTACTGTAACTCTCCAGTATCCTTTCAGAGCTGGCGTGCCCTCTGCTACCTATAGCAATGCAATCCATGGGTCTGTGAAACTCTGATTTATGTATTTGTGTAACTTATTTCTTCCCTCCTGCATAAAGTCTTGGTTAATCACACTCAGCATTATGCAGTTCCTTTTCTCATCCCAATATTTAGATGCTCAACTAGATTTTAATTGAAAAGGCATGATTTTCACAGGAAAAATCCTCTTCACTTTCTAAAAGGCCTCAGTGGTAGGCATTGCTCAGACACCCTGTCGACTAGCCCTCTTTAAACAGAAATACTACAATATTTAAAAGCATTTATGGATGTCTGAGCTTCCAAATGCTGTTGAGCACATCCATAGGTGTTTTATTGGACAGACACAGGATCTGGCAGGATCAAGCCCTGAATGGACAGAGAAGAAATAGAAGCCCACAGAAGGAATCACAGAATCATTATAAAACTTCAATTGAAAAATGTTTTTTCTATGAGGACTATTTTATTCTTAAATATGAGAAAACAATGACATAGAAAATAGAAATCTAGTAACAAATGATAAAAGTTAATTTTTCCTCACTTGATGCTGGCATTATCTGGTTCTTTGCTGATAGAGAGTTTTGCTCCACAGGAGAACAAAGGAATGTCAAAAAAAAAAAATTATCAGCAGTATGCTAAGGCAGTAAAAGGAAATACTTAAATTACAGCCTGTGATACTTTCTGCCCACATGCATCACTGGAAAAAAAAAAAAACAGTCTAACAGGGTGCAGTCTAACAGGACTCAAGCAACGATAGACGCTTGTACACATTGAATAGTAGGTGGAATAAAATAAATCCTTTGAGGTAGGACATAAACCATGGGAGATTTAGTCAAGAGTTAAGCAGATCTGTCCCCATGGCCAACGACAGGAGGAGCACAGCTCTGAAAGCCTCAGTTTGTGGTGTTTGGTCCATGCTATGCCCTGGGTTTTTCTCAGAGCACCTGCAGACCTTGTTGGTCTGGCATGATGGTGCTCAGAGTTTCCCGAAAGCAGGCCAGAGGTGTTCACGTGCGAACCCTGAATCAGTGAATCAGCTTTTGTAACGTTATTTTAACTGAAAGAAGACGCAAGGGTGAGGTATGTGCTTGTGGGATGGAGGGGAGGGGCGGGGGAGAAGAGAGAAAAAATAACCACTTTAACTAGAAGCCCTGTCTGTACCTTTTCACTTAGTGACTTAAATACACAGATGACTATAGCTGAGGGATATTAAATGTGAATCCAGCACAGTACATTTTAGGAGATATAAAAATCCAACGTACTGTAGAATTTATAGCTTCCTCTCCCTCCCCAAAAAAGGAAAGGAAAAAAATCTACTGGTAGAACATATAAATTTTGCTGAGGCTCTAAAAGGTGTCATAAAACCTCCCTGCCACAGATACAGTTGGTGTTACAGTAGGTATTTCTATAACGCAGATTTGTAATAATTTGGGTTTTGTACATTGGGTGGTAATACTGCGGTGCTTTAGGCAATATGCCTATAATGTCCAACACAACAGAATGCCTGTTGGGTCTCATTTCATGTATATAAATTATATATAATCTGAACAAACACGAATGGTGGGACCTATATATAAACAGTCTTAATATTTCAACACCTACATTTCTTTATGAACCTGGGTGGTTAGAAAGGTGGTTGCAAATGATTATTTCTTTACCAAGTTCACATGGAGTAGTTTGCTCAGTTTAATAATAGTCTATCTTGTTCAGGCTGAACAAACTGGTCCCTGTGGGGAAAAAAAAAGGCGGGGGGGGGTAATAAATCAATAGCCCAGATGTAATCTTAGGTGTCTAGAATGCAGAGAGGGATTTTGGAGCATAATGGCACTGGTTGTCTATTGTCATTCAGACATGAGCTGCATCAGAAAAGGGCTTGTGGGAACCTGATAAGAGTTGGTCAAAAGTGGGCCATAAATCAAATGCAGGCAGTATTCTGCTGATTTCACACACATGCTCACTGGGAAAAAAAAAAAAAGAAAAAAGATAGAAAAGAAAAGGTGATAGATCTGCAATTTACTGCTTATCACATCTGCTAGAAGTTTCATAATACAAAAGCCTGACCTTCAATGAATAAACACCCTAGTTGACTACCTGTTTCTGCCTAGAAAATACGGCACTCGAGTCTCCTAGAGCTCAGAAATGCAGCTACGAAAATGATGTGACATCTTCAGGTTTAACAAGCTTCTTTTTGATGCTAGGAGTTGAGTAGCTGTCACTTTAGTTACTAGTAGCCACTTTAACTTCAGACGCACAGTGTTTATTGAAAGGAACTAGATACTTATTCAAAGACACTAATAGCCTATGGGGAAAAAATAGTTCATAGCACAAGGATTATGGAAAGAGCAATGTGCACGGCTCTTTTACTTACAATTACGCTTTACTTCTGCCTAAAGAGAAAATAAAAACTAGCAGTAACAATACATTCATTAGAGAGAGGTGTCCATGCTGCAAAACAGGTACCTCCGCTGGGATTCTGGCCACATCAACATCCTCAGGTGACTGGTGCTACTCATTTACTTCAGCCTTTTGTAAGGGTCATTTGTCAATTTTAACCTTGATTCAGACTTATATTTCAAAGCTCTGGCAGTAGCCATATCTTTAAATGTTGCATATTCATTATTTCAAGACCAAACACTTTATTTTTCCAATTTTCACATAGATTCCTAGATTGATGCAATTTTTATCTGATGTTTAATCTATTTTCAGTTGTACCTTCCTAAGGACTTACTGCAGATAATACCTATCACTCAAGTTAAAGTCCTGTATTTTGAACATATTGGGAGGGACTGAATTATTGTATTACAGGAAAGATCCTAATAATGCGAGCTGGCAAGCTATCCCCTAGCAACTCTAGAAGCCTCACAAATGTTAGCCCATAGAAGACAAATCCATTCACCGCCCCAGTATCATACAAAGGGAAAAAGAGTATGAGATTAAAACAAAGCCCCAAAATTAACAGAAGCCTTTCCCCAGGTGCTCACACCTTATCGTGCCTGCACTGGTCTGTCAGATTCCCAGTCCCTTAGAGTAAAGGTTGTCTTGGCTTGAGACGTTTTCTGCAGCGCAGGGTCAATCACTGCTTGAGAATAATGAACTGAACACTAAAAAGATGGTTAAAGTAGTTGGAAGTGTTTATTGCCCTGATTTTGTTATGGCAACTTTATCGTTCTTGGGAAGAAATCTGCCCTTGCAGGTTCAGGGTCCAACCAGTCAGTGCACAGGTAAACACAGAAAGAGGGAAACAGTGGGACATCTGGTAGATCACTCATGTGGGGACGCTTTGCAAGTTTACCTATACTGTATAACCAGTACAGGGCATGCACAAGACAGCCCCAGCACAGCAATTCTTCCCTCAGCAGAAGGGACTTTACTTACCCCAGATACCCCACTGGAACAAGCTTTACTTTTCCTTGCTCAGCTGCAGTGACTTTGGTATATTATCATGTCTAACAGCAGCTGTTAGCAAGAAGACAAGAAGGGTACCAGCCTATTTAGAAACCTTTCCTCACAACCTGGAAGTAGAATTAATGAAAACAACTCAGATTTTGATCCTCGTGCAAGTTCTCTGTATGCTTGCTGGTCTACTTGCCACTGCTGTGCAGGCTTCGCTGTCGGGGAGGACAACGGTCATCAATCACGTCAGAGCACTTTAACAAGGCAAGCAAGCTACAAACACCTCACAGAATTTATGTCACTGGGGAAGAGTCATTAATTTGGATTTCCAGCTTCCTGCTCAGGCAAAATTAAAAAACAAAATATTGAATATAGAGTCGTTTGATTTAACGCACACAAATAGGTAATTGAGTATATATCTGCTGACCTTCCCTAAGAGGAAGGGCATAAATATTCCAGCTTGGTTTTACAAACCAAACTCTTATAATAAGAAAAAAGCAATTTAATTATTTTATATATATATTTGTTCACCTTGGTTTGCTAGAAGAGAGATTGATTCCTTTGTTAAAAATTATGTTTGGAAGGGGGAAAGGACTTTAATTTGTATAAAGTGCATTCCAGGAATTAACATTCTCCCTGTTTGAAGGGGAAAAACTCTGCCATTATATCTCATTGGTACTAAAAGAAAAAGGTTGTAGAGCTTTCTTGGTTTGGGGTTTTTTTTGGGGGGAGGGGTGTTAATCAAGGTTTGGGGGGTTAGATTTTGCAGTGCTTTACCATGCATGTGTGCACCTTGTTTGTCTTTGTGTTCTCCGTGCATGTGGATACACATGAATAGGTCTACAGCTTTATTCTGATAGCCTAGCAGTAGCAATAGCAAGACTTTGCTAGTATCACTCTAACACTCCTAACTGCACATTAAAATTAGCAAATCGAGTCATTCTGTTCCATGCACAGACTGTGAATTCCTACCCTTCCCAAATACAAGATATCTACTTCCAATCCCCTTAAGTCCTATATTATTCCAAACACAGACCTTCCCCAGCAGCTTCCTCTCCTGTCTTCTGATGTCCCCACCCCTTCTCCCTCTCATCGAGGTGTAGTATCTCAGCTGAACACTCTGAGGACAACTCCACAGGCCTAATCCTTCGTCCTTCTGAACCAGCTTCAGCCTGGTTTGGTTCAGCTTTCTTCTTCTCTACAAACCCTGCCTTCAGAAAGTTACTCAGAAAAATGCAGGGCCTCCTATACAGGACTACTCAAGGACCTCACCCATTTTCATGCCCTAGTAGTCAGAGGGCCTCGCTGAAAAATTCCTTTCCCAAAACAACCAGGATATGCTAATCTTGGCAATTCCCTGGCAACTTCAGCTGGGGTCCCTTTTTTGCTAGAACAAGATCTTGACTGCATTTTACTATTCAGCAGCTTGCACTGAATTAAAAGAAAATAAAAATCTACAAACCATATGGAGGAAACATGGATTAATCGGTGTAGGAAGCTCGCGTTATGCGTACGTGCTTATTAGAAAAAAGGCTGAATTAGAAACACTGCTTAGCTGAAACAGCTGACTCATGTTGCTACAGATTGAATTGAGTCAAAAGTACTTTGGGGCTAATGGAAATATGTCGTTCTCTCAGTCCTAAGCCAAGAAATATTTATGTATTATCACAAGCTTGTGTCCTGCATAAAACCTCAGTTGCAAGTTAATTGCTCTGAATCTCTCCAAGGCTTTGGGTTGGCCTGGTAATTCTACCTTACAGAAATTCAACAGATGTCCCTATACAGAGCTGTCTAGGCTCGTGCTATGCCCTTACATCCGGGAGTCCACTTTGAGGGAAAATAAGGAGAAAAAGCGATCAAGAGGTGGAATGACTGTGAAACACAGAGCAGCTCACAAAAGGGAGCTTAAAGAGAGCTCCTCCCAGGAGGAAGGAGAGCATAATTAGAGTTTAGTGAGAGTCATTCTCTTCCCTTTCAACGCAACTCATAAGGGATATGTGTTGATTATAAAATAAAAGAGGATAATGCATTGCTGAGAGACTGTACTGTGCAAATATTCATTTGAAAATGTTTACACTACAAATTTAGCTCATTTCCTGCATATCTATGCACAGATGGTAATTTCCTCAGATTCAAAACTGGTTGCAAAGACGGGGGAAATGCTCACAGAAATGCGAGCAAATTCAAAGGGATCTCTACCTAGCAGCAGCCCCAACGTTTTGTTTTCTGAATCCCCTTTCCTCCTTTTTCTCCAGCTTTCATTCTGTAAAATGGTAATCACCTTTACACACTTCAAGGTTTCATAATTCCCAAGCAAAAATACAAGCAATTGCAAAATATTTTCTAGTAAAAGATTCTAAAGCAAATTTTACACATTAAGAAGTTATGAAAAATAGAACATTTTTGTCTTAATCCTAAAAATTAAAATCTGCTTCTAATTATACATTATTTCAATTAATTACAAATTCCAACCAAAGACATCCAGCAGTCTCAGTTACACCTCGTATTTTTCCCCTATCTCATCTCAAGCTCCAAGTCAGTGGTGAGATGTGCATGGGAAATGTAACCTGTTGGATACTTTTCCTGGCAAAGTCAGACACATACTGTAAACAGATTACTCTTACCCAATTACTAATTTAAGACTAATTTGTTTATGTTTTAATTCTTCCGTAATTTGTTCTTCCTGTAGAACAAATAAGATCCGATCATGTAGTTAACAGCTATAGCCTAAAACACATACAAAAATGATGGAGAGGTCACACTTGCTCCACCAGCCCCAAGCGCTATCCCCCTTCTCCATCCAAATTACTAGATTAATAAAAATAAAAATTATTCTAACATTTAGTGTAAATAATAGACATATTTTATGTCTGGACAACTGCTTCCCAAGAGTGCAGGTGCAGGACATACTTTCAAGCTCTTCTTCACGACAATAAGACTTTTGCAGAGGGTATTGATGGTTATAGCTACACCGAAGAAACACGACTCCAGAGGATGAGAATTTACAGCTAACATCAGGGGAGTTGTCAACAACGTTGCCAGTAAAGCTTAGTTCTGGTATATTTTAACTTCGATCATTCCAACTTCTTCCATGCCCATTAATAAAAAGTGAAGCGTACTGCAGAGAGCAGAGTAAGAAAGAGTGTCAGCATGATAGACAAGGTACAGTCACAGTCAGAAAATGGCCCTTCCCCCAGCATAATGAACTATAGTTTCCACTCTGCTCTCCTTAAGTATCCCATGCTCATTTCAGGTCCTCCAGTGAAAGCACATGGAAGTAAAAAATATTACTGCTGAGTTAGGACAAACAGCCTTACCAGCAGGACAGCGTGCTTTGGAGGTCTGCACCATAACGCTTTGAAAGTCCTCTTGAAGACTTCAAGGAATAAAATCCGTGCAGAAAGACTTTACTTGAGCAGCAGCCCTCATTTCCGCCATGTAAAACATTTCACAGCTTGTCTCATTATAGCATTTGTAAAAACACTGTCTGAGAGCAGTGGTGCATAAATGAATTATTTAAGTTTTGCAGCAAATCACCCTGATCTTGTGTGCAGCTTCTTAATGCACTCTAAGTGAGCCCTAGGAGGCAAATCATAGCAGACAAGGGGTGTAAAGTAAACCAAGTTTTATTAGCCACGAAAAGCCACACTACAACATTCATTAAGTATCAAAGACAGTGCATTTAAATAAGTTTGATTTGGTAAATAATAGCCAACATTGCATCTATCTCCCCTAGTTCCAACGGCTTTTTTCTTTAAAAAAACCAAAAATTAAAAAAACCAACAAAACCCCTCCCCCAAACCAAACAACATCAAAACCAAAAATAGCTGTTTATTTTCTCATCAGTTCTGCTAATATAACGGGTCCTCTCTATTTTGCAAATAGTAATTTTCAACAAATTACCAAGTGTCACAAACAGTCTGCAGCTCTCTAGCCTTAATACTTCGCAGAAAAGTAAAAGTGCATTAGCATGTTATCATCCACTCCTTATCAGCACGAGCTCCGTGGTCCCTGCTGCCCTTAGCAGCCTGGGAAACACACACCGCCCACAGCTCCCTGCCTTGCCCTCAATAAACAGGCCCCAAACACCCTCCTAATATTTTCCTATTTTAGGCAGCTGCCTCTTGTGCTGCTAACAGGGAGCAGACCTTCAAAACCAAAACTATTTCTGCCAGAGCTCCATTTTCAATATGGTACGAAATTTTAAATGCAGCTTAGCAAAGCCTTCTTCCATACCTCTGCCCTTTTCTTACCTCATTAATCTAATCTCAAGAAAAAACTAAGCACTACCTCACATACCATACATTTATGACACAAATAATCTTTTATCTTTGGCCAAGGAGATAAGTCCAAGTCCAGACAGACAATAACAATAAAAAAAAAATTAAATATACCAAAGTACTCAATGGGCAGACACTCACTGATAAATATTTAATGCTCTGATAGTGCAATTTGGGTATTTGTAAAATGCAGCTGGTTTTCCTTTGTGCGAGCATCTCTCTTGTTCTCTCCAGCTTTGGTCTGCTATAAAAAAAAAAAATTGGTAACTCCTCCATGTGCCCTGAATGCTGAACGAAGAGGTGCTTAAAACTGCCCATCTGAAGCCACGTAGGCTTGTAGCAACAAAGTCCAAGTCCCCCATCCTTCCCATCACAGGAGGGAAGTGCATAATTAGTGCATCAGGACTCTTCCATTGTGTGGGGTATGATGGTGGTACAAAAACCAACAAACAAGCCACCCAAACAAGCAAGGATTTGTGTCTTCTGCTCTGAAAAGTTATAGAAGCTTCCTACTACTACTCACTCTCCAGACTACTGAATCCCAGTTCCCTTTCTCAGAAATCACTTGTTTTCTTTTATTTTCTTCTACAATGCTGAGAAAGCAGCCAGCTGAAGATCTGGTGCCTGAGGAATGAAGGAAAAATGCAATTTTAGGCACAGGACCCCGATTAGCCCAGAGTCATGTGGCGATTCTCACTGAATCTTCTAGATGGTGGGACACAGAGCCTCCTCTGGGTGTGCAAATTGTGTTTGTGCAAATAAAAGGCTTTTCTCTCTCATTGGTTTAGTTGAGCATCTTTCACCAAGTAAGCTCTGAGCTCCAGATATGACTAATATTTGCTATCCCAGCTCTTTCTGCCCTCACCAGGGTTTAGCAGCAGAAACAACCATGCTGGTTCTTTGAACAAAAGTGGCAGAATTTAGCCTGAAATTCTGCAACTTTTTTTTTTTTCCTTTTCCTTCTTCCTTCCTTCTTTTACTAGAAGAATCCATTAAATTACTCTCCTTTTTTTGTGACGGCCTTTCTATGAGCGGCTGCACAAACAGGATAACCAGATTGATACTTTTAAACTGAAGAAAGCAATAATCTTTTTTCTAACTGGAAACTTCCTACCATTTTTCTCCTTAGGTATTTACATTATCCAAAGCAAGAGGGAAAAAAAATCTTTATACTTTTTCATTGACGTTTTTTCGTCTTGCCTTTTTTTTTTTTAAATGACTTAGTTGTGAAACAGGGTAACCCTTTCTGCGGAAAATATTAACTATTTCCATGTGATTTTTTAATTTATCGTATCTAGAATAGGAGCCGCTAGACAAAGATTTAACAAAATTACGCAGTACACAGTAAAAGTATCAGATAAGTAGGCCTTCTCTGCAGCAGGACGCAACAGATGTTTCAGAGGAATGAGCAAGTTTCACTTACAGTCCAGATGTGTAATATATACAGAGAGAGCAATGGGAACCCAAAGGAAAAATGATGCCACTTATAGCCATCCATGAAGAGATTATTTTCCTATAGAAAGGAGCAATCAAACAGTTGTCCAACTACTTAAAACAAGAGATATTCATCTTTCAGCCATCCGCATTTGAAGAGGTGCTGCTGAAACTGGCCTGGGAATCCAACAGCTTTACAGGCCATATTGGCCAGAGCAGAATTTGCTTTCCACTATAAAACAAGCTATTGCTTTCCATACCTCATCACCACCAGAAAAACTTAACCGAACCAGCCACACAACTGTTGATGCATGGACACAACATATAATTACAGAAAATGCCATTTTTTGCATCTGGGTTTTCTATTCTTCTGCAGTTATATTCTTATACTAAGAATATAGTATACTTACTATAAGGAGTATCTTATACTCCTTACACTAAGAACTATTCCTATCAAGTACAAGGGATACAATATTTAATGCTCAAATATTAAATATTTCAAAGTTCAGAAGAAAAGTTCATTACCAAAGGAAAGTATAAACAAAGGGATGATAAAACAGTCATCATAAAATATGGTAATAATCCCTTCAATGGCATATCTTGCTGTTGTAATTAACTAGTAATACATTCCTCCCATGTTTCATAGAGAGTTTTACTGCCTTAATATATAACTGGAGCTCTTTAGCAGAATCGGCATAACTCAATCATCATTTTCCTTTTCCATCTAGTATGACCAAGATTCATATCTACGTAGAAGTATTTTTAGTTCGTATCTTACAAATCTATCATGCTTTGATGAGTTATCTAAAGAACATCCAAATTACACCACCACGTTCAAGACTTAACTGCTGTGTCATTTATTGTGCATGTTTCCTGATACACAGCCTTGACAGTGCATTGAGTCACTAAGTTTGATAGTTAAGTCTGTGTTATATCTTCTAAGCAACTATTAGACTGCATCAAAGCTATGTTTTATAAGCAATTTTACAAACCTCTCCCTTTCTGCACTGTTGTTGTTCGTAGAAAATCTGATAACTGGTATTGACTGACAGTTTTTTTAAGTGAGCATGAGTAATCATGTCAGATTGAGTTACACTTTCTAAATGTTCCTAAAAATATTCTGTTATCCTGATTATTGATCAAGGGACTGTGTTTGGTTTATAAATTTAAGTTTCTGTAACAGAGACGGTTTCAGGAAGGCCCACCATTAGCAACTTCACAGCCCCTGGTCAAGGACGTCTTCAATATTCATATTTTGTTTTTTCCCTGAAAGAAAATACATGTTAGTTAACTCCTTAGGCAAATTTCATTTCTTTAAGTGCAAATCAGTTCCCAGTGAAATAATTCTCAGGGAGAAGGAAAAGTCAGGTCTGGAAAGCTAAACTGCTCCAAGTCATGTTAGTGATTTTAGTAGCCTTGATATTCCAGTGCTCAGCTGGAAGACATCTCAGAAGGCCAGTAAGCAGTCACTCCAGTGAGCTTTTGAAAACCAGCTCCTTTAAGATGTTTTCATCTAAACTCCTAAAACTCAGAACAGCAAAATTAAATTAACTAGTCACAAGTAAAAATTACAGGGGCATATCCTGCAAACTTGCTTAATTTCACCACAAATTTTGCTGAGTAGCTGTTGGTAAGATCCAGACTTTGCCTCAAAACTGGCTGTAGTTTATAAATACCCAAGCCCCAAAATACATAACTGTTCGGATGTTGGCCTTGCATATAGGACTTCCTAGTGAGGAACTTAATTTCTTCGAGTTATCCCAAATGAAATCAGTTTCACCCTGTACATGTGCAGTGATCCTTTTTGGTGTGGTCTTGCACTTACACCAAAGTCAGAATTTTAGCTGTCTGCTGTTTCTACAAGCACAGGAAATACACACAGCACCTATAAAGCAGATCAACTGACATTTTCCATTTTAAAGCACTGCTTTCAGACAATTACAATCACTTGGAAGGAAATCCTTCAAATTGGGGGTTTTGTTTTAAATTCAGATTTGGGGGAGCTGGGGTTTGGATTTGGGGGTTTGTTGGTTTGTGTTCAGAAAAATGTTGAGGTGGAAGCTGGGAATTATCATGTGAACTGTCTGGATCACCACACCAAGTAAAAATCCATGAGAAGTGAGGCTACATCTCAAAATAAATGCACAGCTCTCCACATTACTTTCTTTTCTCATGCTTAAAAATATTCTTCCAACCACTTAACTGTTTCATGCTTTGAAATAAAAGCTTGAAATTTGTCAGCAGCTGCTCTGGCATTAGATAAATGCCTTTTGGTACTTCATAAAAAGTTACCTAAAGTTGGTCAACTTATAAGCCTTTAGGGAAAAATAATAAAATCAGTTCACACCTAATCAGAAAATATTTCTTTGACTTCAGCAGCTAAATTCTCTCCTGCCTGCATCTCCAGTGGGTCAGCTTCTGTCTGAAGCTGCAGAGACAAAGCAGGGCTTTCCTTAAAACTTCTTCTTCAGGTGCCAGGCAGGGAAGTGAGAAAACGAAAACGTCTCCTGCAATCTCGAGGCTCTCCTCCTCACCATTCCCATCATACCAGTTACATACACTTCAACTTCTTTGCCAGTGAACAAGAGTCCCATAAATAAGTGTCACTTTCTCTACATAATCCTGATTTATTCCCAGAGTCTATGTTGTACCCTGAATCCAGCAAGTACGGAAGAAATATTATGACTCTAAGAGAATCACAGAGCAGACATGCTACAAAGGCTAAATTAACTTCGCCATATTGGCAAAGGTACCGCATTTGACAGAATTTTTGGCGTCTAGCTTTAGAAATACTTTAAGACCATGTAAAATGGCTATGTAACTGTGTAATTGCACATCTTTAAGAATATTCACTGAACTTCATTAGACAGCACAATATTTTTTCTTTAAAAAAAAAATCATTCCCCTGTATTTGACTTTCCATTTCACAAGTTCTCACTAGCTAAACTCTGCTCTTATTTCAGTATTTAAAATTTCCACTGACTTCGAGGGAAGGGAGAGGACTTACGTCAATGATGCACATTCTGAAAATCCCACTGTCAATACAATGAAGGGCTGCAGTGCTAGAACTATTACAAATGGAGTATTTTACTAACATTGGTAGTGCCAATACAATCTACTTCAGCTTATATTGCCATGCCATAAATACATTGCGGGATAATGAAAACTGCCCGGTATAGGAAAATGCTATTAAACAGTCTATTTTTGTCACTCAGTTTGCCCAAAGTAAACAAGGGGATGCTCAGCCCAGCTTAGTGCTTCATGAATCACTGTGCTAAATTACAAAAACCTATGAAAATCTGGTACCGCAAATATCTCTGAATGCACAAGTCCTCAAATTAATTTTTTTGAAATAATTGTCTTCATTAAAATAAATAAATTAAAATATTTAAGGATTTAACATAAATCTAATATTAAATACTAAAATGTAAACATTTTAGTATATTTCATTTAGAAAAGACTATTATTAGCATAAGAATACACTCTGAAAAACCCAAGGATAGACTAATAAGGTCATACATCTCCAATTTATATCCATCAGTATGGGAGAAATTGTATAGACAAAAGCTTTTCAGAATAGATGCAACAGCATTTATACATCAATAGTTATATGAATCAGCACAGTTCAGAAAGTGTTAAGGTATAAATGCTTGCAGGATTATTCATGTTCCTAAAAACTTAAGACACAAGGCTCTAGTTCTTTTGCAAACCAAAAAGAAATCTTTCTATTAAAAAAAAATAATCTTGTCAATGAGTTCACCACATTTCAGAAAAATCTCATCTAAGGATTCCAAGTCCTTTTACAGAAACAGTATTTGGAGAGATTAGGCTGTATTTCAGGAAAGAATTTCATGAATGGCCTTCATAAAAAAATGGAAGAGAACACCACACTTCCCCAAATATACAACTCTTACCGTTCTTGTTCTCTGGCCTTTCTTTATGTGGTGGGTTTTTTCCCCTCCCTTTTTTATAAAGGTAATATTTCAAAGAATAATTGGGATGAGCATTGGGCTGTTTTACCTCCTACTTTTAGAATATTGCACAACAAGTTGTCTACGTGTGCTGTCACTCACAGCTTTAGTCTCACTGGAAAGTCAGCCCGATGTGTAAAACCTGTTGCCCCCATCCCTTCCCCTGTATGTTCCCTGGCCTTTCTGAGCCACACTGAAAATATAAGGATGATTGACTATTGCTGATGATTTGGGATCTTTTAAGCCTACAAGGAGAGGATGTACGGGAAGGCTGGAGTTTGTTTTTTGAGTCTGGTTTGTTTTATTACATTTCTGTGAAGCTTAGTTTGTTAATGCGATTGTTCCTATAAAAGCCTCAAGTTACTTGTTCACAGTGTTGTCTGGGGAGAAAGGAGAGAGGGAGAGAAGATCTGAAATGAAAGGGAGAGAAGATCTGAAATGAAAACGCTTAAGAACTAATACAGAAAATTATTGTCAAATAGAATTGGAAAAATACTCTCTGCAATTTTCATAAGGGTTTTGGTGTAACTTTTTATATATCTAACAATATTATTTTTACTCGAAAAGGGAAAGAGGATTTTCTTTTATGTGTATTTTTTCTAGTAATACGTTATTAGGAAATAATGATTAAACCTGCTGTTGTTGCTGTAAGTATTTTGACATCTCTATACCCCACATGCTAATTGTGACTAAATTACAGGTGCAACAAAAAATTATGAATCACTTTTCTGGTGTGGCTTCACCTGGAATGAAGACAAAGCTGTCTTTGGACCAAGAAGTAAGTGTGACCTCATTATTTCCTGGTGTTGGGAACTGCTAGCCAACCTCCAATGTCAGCCACACCTATGTCAACTCATGCAATTCAAATTAATCGAATTGAGTTATTCCAGATTTACATTACTATAACTAAAAGGAGAAGATGGCCTTTCAACGACTTTTACAGGCTTCATTGGAACGTGGATTTGTCATGTTTACAGGAATCTGATGTTTTCACAGCTAAGGAATAGGAATAACAAGGAACAAAAGGTATATATGGGTAGTCAAATTTATGCTTCAAATGTTTGGGGCTTGTCTTTTTCTTTAACTCTGTATATAGTTCCATGAGGTTGAGGATTAAAATAATGCAAGCCCCATTATTCTCATGGTATTCAAGTTCTGGGCCAGCAGGAAAATGGTGAAAGGTCCAAATACTGCCTTGAAAAATTCCCTAAGATTCTCCAAGATGTGAAACCCACAAGGACATAGATGCATGCTGTCAATTTAAATGACCCTCAGGAAGACAATGCTAATAGTTCCTGGGCATATAAATGTATTTTTGTTAGTTAGATTGCAAAAGATCAGGGTTGATAAAAGTGATCTCATTTTCTCCATAAAGAAACTTCAAGTTTCTTCAAGAAAAATTAACTTCAGATTTTAACATTTACTGGAAAGCACAGACTTCTAAAGGTCTGAGGGACAGATCAGAATGAGTGATTTAGTGTCACACACTACAAGTCTGTAACCTCTGTGACTCTTTAAAAAAAGGGGAGGAAAAAAAGAATTTTTCCCAAGAGTGATATCTCCCAAAATTATGCATCTGGTAACGCCTGCTTGTAATTAGACTGGAACCCAAGCAGGAAGTGACATGCAAAAGTGACAAAGCAAAAATGAAAGCACTCACATGCACAATCTTTTAGAAGAACGGTTTCTCAAGGGAAGTTTTCCCTGTAGATTAAATTCAGCACCTGGAGAAGTTTAAGCCTGTATCTTAACCAGAAGTATTTTCAACCTTCATTTGCCTTGCTTGCTGTTTGGGAGAGCAGGATCTATCCTTACAAGAAGAAACAGACTATGAGACAGGTCATGCTTACAATTAGCTCACTAAGAATAAATGTTGGCTTGTCCAGAAGACGCACACAATATACTATTTAAGTCCTTTGGATGGAGGTGAATTCCATCCCTAGCAAGTTTATTCCCTGTATTGAGTACCGGAGCCATATCAAATACGATTAGCTTCACTGTAACTCAGTGGAACTCATTACGACCAGGTATCACTGAGGCCAAGGTCTTGGCTGGAATCAAGAGTAATGGGGGATTTATACGGTTATGGAGACCATCTATAGTTACATTAGACAGGATTAAAAAACCCACACACATTTTAAAGGACATAAATCTCTAGGTTTTAAGGCACAAGCCAACTTTTCTCTGAGAAGTTGAGAATAAATTTTCCTTCTAAGTAAGTTATTCTGCAATGGTGGTGGGGAGAGAGGATCTTCCCCATCTCTAACCATGGAAAAGTGCCTTGTCTAACCAACTCTGATCATACAGGCCACCTCTGCAGGCTCTAAAGAGAAATGGACATCTCAAAATTCCCCATACTGGGCTAAATTGCCCAGTAGAGGTCCCTCTTTCTCTTACTGATACAGGATGGACTCTAGACAATGGGTTTTTACCTCACCTAGAAGCAGGTAAGCTAAATCCCACTGCTGTCTACTTTTTGGCTTCCTAAGCCTGAAGCATCTGATGTTTAACATTGCTGCCTCAACCACTATACTCGCATATTAGGGCAATTTCTCTCTTGTCTCAACCAACTATATAAAAGTTACCCTCTTAGTTTGAAGCTGAAGCTAGACAAATTCAAAACCAAACAAGGCATTAATTGTAAATGATCAGGATAAGTAAAGAATTCTGAAAGGTGTAGCAGGTCCTCAAAAATTGCATTTCTGTCGCTGCTAGCTGCCTTTCCTAAGGCTGAAACCTCAGCTCACTGTGAGTTGTTGGGCCTGTCAAATAAATTGTTGGCTGAGACTCTTATACCCTGTGTTAGGCAGGAGGGCAAACTAGATGATGTTAATGGTACTTTCAGGCCTCACAACTGGTGAGCTATCAGTTCTCCAAATGCACAAAGAGGCTGAAATTCTCAATTGCCATCCTCGCTTCTTGCTCCCTCTTACAGAATTTCACCCCGGAAAGATGTAAGTATGAGCAGAGGATGGAACAAAAGGGAGAGGAAAAAGAGGGTAAGAAAAGGGTGCTACATACCGAGGTGATGCTTTGGTGTGCTGTGCAATGGGTATATGCATGCTTACAGAGAACTGTGGGGATGCCAAGAGGAAGGAGAGAGACTCCACAGGATCTCTCAGGTAAATCCACGCCTGAGGTTCGCCACAGCAACTGTAGGGAGAGCATAGCCTAATTCTTTCCACAGTCAATATGTGTGCAGGTGTGCTAAAGCAAGAGATTCCTGCTGCACAACACCAGTGACACAACCATTAAAGAAAAAGAAAAAGAAAGGAGAGGAAAAATCAATAATAGCTGGACATTCATTTAAACAAATGCATCATCCCATAAACAGTGCAGCAGCTTTCAAATGTAAACAAGAAAAGGTGAACTTTGTTCACATTATGTCTCCAGCTGTTTTGTGTTTCAAGACTGTGCGCCACAGCTGGGCTGATGAGCTCCGAATCCTGGGAAAAGGGGAAATATTTAACCTAACTTAAACAGAAAGAAGCAAGCCTCAATGGTGAGAGATAACAGGTGGGAGTCGTGCTCTGCTGCTGTGCCTGGAGGGTAAAATCTGGCATGCAGAGGTAGCTTCAGAACAAAAGTCGTCACAGCTGCTGTTTGCTGTTCTCCTCAAGTCCTTCCCTATTTATTCAGCATCACTGACAGCACCCTAGCAACATTAGTTTAAGTCACTATCAACTGTTATAAAATTAGCTCATGGTCCTGAAGCCAGGGCAAGATGTGGGTGACATTATCTGCACGTCTGTGCTTCTGTATGTCTGTGTAGAGAATACACAGTGAAAACGTGCATGTAAGCCTCCCCCCAGCTAAAATATCGGGATGGCTGCAGTGAAGCATGGGTTATTTTTTTCCAATCCCCAAACCTAAAAGCCACTCAGACCAAAAAAAGAAGTTTAAGAGCAATACCCATCCGTATTTGCAGGGCAACAGCGTTAACATGAATAATCTTCATTGTCTTAGCACGGGGGAAAAAAATCTGATGTAGACACTCTGCCTCTAAGTTTTGTTGCAGCTTTCTTTATCTGTAGCTTGCTTTAATGTCAGGCTTTTAAGACTGCAACGGTCCTCTGGGTCTTGAGTTTCTTTCTCAGGCATTAAAGTCAAACCCAGCATCAGCGGAGTTACAACATACGTTAAAATTTGGTGCTCAGGCCCTCACTCATACAGGTACAGCAGCTCCCACCTCCTGTATCATCACCACACTACACATAACATGCAAAGCCTTAATCCACTACAATTCCAAGATGTTTGCTGTTATGGATTTGCAACTACCAAATGGAGTATGACAACTACCTGAAAAAGAAAAATATATTTAAACCATCACAGCCTCAAAATAGCACTCAACCTGTTACTGTGTGCCCCTCCTTTTCTAATTTTTATCATCACTAAAAAACCTTAATAAATTTCAGACACATTCTCTTGACTGAGAAAGAAAATGCAATAGTCCAAATCCAGCCTCCTTCCAAGCCACTGGCAAGAATCCAAGCAGTTTAAAAAAAAAAAAATGTGGGCAGCAATGTGTGGGCTCTTTTCAGTATGCAACATTCAGCAGGATTTATCTCTTTTCCTGGGCCCTCTCAGGACCACCAATACGGATGCAGATGCCAGTTATTTAGCAACAAAGACGAACGAACAAGTAAGAAAATTAGTAAGATGGCAGCTTGAGTCACATATTAGAATTGCCTAGCATGTCATTTCCATTGCACAGCAGATTCAAAAGACTCGAATCAGTGCATGTATAAATCACATCATGAGGAGGGGGCTTTCACAAGCAGATCTGCAGGGGTGCTTCTGTACCCCTAGCACTATTAGAGACTGCACAAGAGGATGAAGTTACAGCCTGAACCAGAATTTAGCACAAAATCCCTCTTGTGCTGACCCTTACAGGGGCCAGAAGCAGCACACATGTACTTTCCAGCAGAAAGGACCAGCTTTTTAAAGATACAAGCACTAAGAGAACAAGGCAGAAAACCACCTTCAAAAACTTGTCCCAGTACCTTTCGGTCGACCCAGACCAGTCATTGCAGAGGGAGGTGAACCTACAGCTCCACTCACTCCCGAATGTTCCCAAGCATAAATACTGTAAATCTGACTGCCACTTTTTCTCTGTGTGCAGGAGAACAGCCAGGATCTTGCACACAGCCATTACTCCTCCAGTCATATGGGAAAAGAGCAGTGCCTGCTGAATGCGGGCACTCCTTAATCTCCTTCATAAAGGTCTTCCCCTCAGAAATGTTGCTCAAGCTGCTGCTGAAAACCCCAGCTGGGATATGAGCTTTACTGGACAAGATATTCATTGTTCAATTTATGGCTTGACTGTACTTGTAGAAATGTGTTTCACTTCAGCATCAGATGAGCTGGATGAAGGGAAGCAAGGGAGGAGTTCATCAGAGGGTTTCTTTCTTTATTTGATTTGTTTTCCCAATCACTGAAATGAAGATGTTTGTCTAGCTCAGTGATGGGTAAACATCTTTGCTTTTCCCTGCATGTCATTTTTTCACTGGTAGGATTTACAAATTCTAACAGTTGCATTTCTGAAGGAGATACAGAGGCATACACAGACAGAGACAAGAAAAAGGGAGGAAAGTTTTCTATCTGCCAGGAGCCAAAATCAGTTCAGAGTTGCACTCATGTAAGTCCGTGGTAACCCCAACACCATCAATTGGGGCATGCTAGTGAAAACCGACACAGCATTCTATTTCATTCAGAGAAATAAAGTAAATAAAAAGAATCTACAGCCTGAAATTCCAGGAGCATAAGAAAACCTACAGTTATGTTCACCATAACAGCAGATCTTGGTGACGAAGCTGTTTTGTAGGAGAGATGTATTGCAAACACCAACTGATAACGCAGGACAATGCAGCAGTTTGATCAGCATGTGTTTTATTTCACTGCTGCGTACCAGGACTGTCACGAAACCAGGAGAGAGAGGCTCTGCCTGCATGATGGACATCTCTAATGAGGCTTGGTCACTCTGTGTGAAAGTCAACCTTGTCAACCTACAACACACTGCCAGCGCACAATCTCATGTGTTATCATTCAGCTTATAATGCAGCTACACTTCCATACATGTGCTTTTGAGCATATTTTAAAAGCAAAACAGGATTTACCATAGAGATGTAAAGAAGTTACCATAAAGGAGTTACTTTTGAGGCTTTCTAAAGTATGTTCAAAGTAACCAGTCCCCCATATAACGTGAAATCAAAGAGTGAAAACCTGCCAGAAAGGATATTAAGACTCCCTTGATTGTGAAGGCTCATAAAATAAATGTGTTGGTTGTTATGGATTAAAGTGTGTACCAAAAAGATGAAGGAACACCTAGCATCTGGAGTCTATATTGTAGTCTCTAAAATTCCTAATAGATCTGTGTCAAAAAAAGATATACTGAGATTAATAGGCTAAAATGAAAACATATCCCTTCAAGATGAACAGAAAAAATGTTTAGCCAGAAGTAACACAATCCCCAGGATTTATGCACTTCCAAAACTCACAAGACTGTCATTCCTCTCTGCATTTCATCAATTTCTGACCTTAAGATTTATCTAAAGGTGAACAATACTTTAACTTCCATTTCATTGCAAATTCTGGATTATGGGAAATTAACAAAAATCAATGCGCTGTTTGCTTTCCTCGGCACTCATGACCTCTGTAAGAACTGGCTATGTCAGTGTTTAAATGCAAAATCTCTGTGCTCTCCCTAGATAATTTAGGAAGAGACCAGAATTAGTAATTCAGTAGGTGAATCTTTCCAAATTTGACAAAACCTCCTTGAAGGTTTCACTATACCCTTTAAAAGCACCAAGGTATTAGCAGAAGTTAGCTCCTATGACAAAACTTGCAAACGTCTCCCCATGTTCCTACCGCTTTTGAAGGAGAATAAGATATTCTGTGTTTGGTGGTTGGCAGCATCACCACCAACACAGTTTCATAGCTGTTGCCCATCACCAATAAATAAATTCACTGCATAGCCAGTTATTTCACTTTATCACTGCCCTGGGCCTGATAGTCTTTGGCAGTTCATCCGGTTGATACAACTCCAATAGGATGGCAGGATCTGTAAGGGAGGCACAAAAATCCTTTAGGGCCAAATTTACATACCTTGGACCACATCTGTGCAAAAGGGCCTTTTTAATATAAGCCAGAATCAGTATCTCCATGTTCCTTTCACATGGATCTTCCCATATAAATGCAAGGCAATGATACAATGATTGCTCTCCAAATACTGAAATTGGTAGCCAGTCAGTAATCTCTGTTGAAAGGGATTGCCAGATTTGGGCATCTTCCAAATTTCTATAGAGAGACCCAGGAAACATTCAGTGCCTCCTCTTTGCTGCTCAATAGGAGTAGGAGAGTCTTCTCCCATGCTTGCTGCTAGCCCAAGAAGTACCTACCAAGGACTAGAGCTGAAAAACCAGCAGCAAAACAAATAATGCTCTCCCAGTCTAGGTGCAAACCTGTTCTGGGCAGAAGACTTCCACATACCAAAGACAAGGACAGCAGCCTCCCAGAAGGATACTGGGGAAAGGCACCTTCCCTGTAACACAGAGAAGCACCAAGGAACACATGAGCAGAGTTTAGGCATGCCTGGTTCCTGAGGAAGCTGGTCAGAGAGGGGCTTCAAACAAGGGTGAAGGAGGTGGGTGCAGAGAACTGTGGTAGATACACAACTGTCTTCTATTAACATCTCCAGGCTTGAGCTAACCAGGGGTTTCATTAGAAGATGAACCACAACTGGCTCCCAGTGAATTCTGAATGCCAGCTCCACTTTTTATGAGGTTGTTGCTGCTTTTTCAAGCAACTTGTACTTGCTACAGCCAAGGATTTTTTATTTTCTTTCCTCAAGACTGCCCCTCACAGCAATTTCTTTAAACACGGGGAAGGAACTCTGATTGTATGTGTTCCGGACAACGGTTGTAGCACAGCAAATTTTATTTTTATTTTTAATAACTATATATCGTATTTAATTACCAGATTGTAATTTCTTTTTATTAGGCTTCTCTTCAAAATTCATTAGCAATCATGAAGTGTAACAATATTTCTGTCTTTCCATCTACTATAAAGACAATATCTGCCAGAAACTGTATGTAATGACTGTAGTGCTGTTTAAACCATTTACAAAATGAGTTCTTCCTACTTTCAAAGTAGCTTAAAGGCAACTATGAGTGCAATTAATTGGTCCCCTATGATACTGATACACACAGATTGATAAACTCCACAAGGATAATTTCGGCAAGAATGACTGAATGGCTCAGAATTTCAAGTGCTTTACATCTCTTTAGGTTTTCTCACAAAGCTCTTTTAATTTTGAAAAATCTTATTTCTTCTCTCTCACTCAGATGCCGTTTCTTCCCCTATTCTCTCTTCCTGTGATATGACTTTTGTAAAATAACTGCTTAGTTCCAAAGATGGGTCTACTCACAATACAAAATGCTAGAAACTTGCTTCTATTTCTTTTCAAGTCCATCCCAAATGTGCCAATAAGACACAGAAACAGTACATCTGGAGGACGTGCTATAAAGACAATATCTGCTATAAAGACAATTCCATAGCAGTGCAGATAGTCTGTTTAACCCCATCTTGACAACTTCACTACAATTATTTTCAGAGTGAGGGGAGAAAGTGGGGGTGAACTTTTGGCATCATAAACATCTCTTCTACTGCAGCAGCACACTCTAGTAAAAGTGTCTGTAATACTGACGTGGATCTGGAATTTCTTTAGCTAGACAAAAAGCTGAATTTAGAACAACAGACTGCCCTCTATGTACAGCATTAGCATTAAAAGTGTCTTGGGGGGGGGTACACCTTCAAGTACACAAATATGATTAAAATTCTTTTCCTCTTGGATGTGTCTTCCGTTTATTCATTTGTCTTTGTATCTTTTGCTTAGTTCATGCCCTTCTATTTTCACCAAGCACCTTGTTCCTAGTGAGTACCTTATGTCTAAGGGTGTATGAGTCATAAGACTTTGAGACCCCAGATTCTCAAGAGGATACAAAGCTTGATAAAACAATTCACTGCCCTCTTTTGTTAGTAAAAGATATAGCCAATTCCCTCATTATTTTAAAAAAAAAAAAATCAACCCAAAAAGCACTCCAGCAAACAAAAAGTCAGGGGTATTTGAAAACAAAAGTTTTGGGAAGTCCTGAGAAATTCGATAATTTCTCCCTTTCCGAAAACAACTCACCAAGTCTGCAGTTCCTAAAGATCAGAGGATGGATGTACATGTCTAACCAATTCACCTACACTACTCTTAATTCAGTAACTGCTCCTCTGAAATTTCTGAGATATGGTGACATTGTTACTGAGCTTTAACAATGATAATGAAAACAAGGCTGCCATTTTGTATTTGGACTGATCAAGAAGGGCCTGCATTATACATACAGCTGCTTATACCCACTATAAAGGATAATTTTGCTGTATTAACTCCATAAATTTGATAGAGCCAGCAAGGCTTCCACTGCATAATAGCTTAATTTTTCATTCTAATAATAACTGGCTGCCAGTTGAAATGAATGGGAGCAAAAACAAACATTTCTGTTCCATGACATGATCCATGACAGATGTACAGTTTAGGAGGCCCTAGGGCAGGGTATTCCAAGCCTCTCCTCCCTTCACCCAACGGCGGTAAAAGCATTAACACCAAGAAAAGAGACTGAACTGTAAAGGAACTCCTAGGAAAATGACCCAGTTATCCTCTACTTAATCCACAATTGGCAATATGCCTGATTTAAGACTATGCTAAGCATCCAGGATTTTCTAAAGTGCTTGCAGACGGTGTGTACAGTATAACATACGCCTGTAAACTACAGAGTACGAAACATCCCTCTCTCAATCACGCACAAAGGTTTAGTGGGGCTTTTTGCTCTGACTTCTACTTACTCTATTTATGTTGAGAAAACCATTTTCCCTTGGAATGTATGAAGAGGCTAAATAACTTGATTATTACAGTTTATTATTGGTATCAATTTCATGTAATGAAAACATGAAAACATGAAAACATGAAAACACGTATCCCCTTTTAAAGAAACAAAAAAGCCCACATGCTTGAACCTTGACAAATTTCAGTGAAAATGGGGCTGCATAGTTTAGTGCCAACAAGTTACTCAGGCTTTATGTGAGTATTGATTTATCTGCTAAATGAAAATGAATAGCCACCATATCTTCTGCATTGTTTTGCTGCCTCTGCAAGACAGAGCACTTTCTTAAAGAAACCCTAAGTAGTTTTAAAAGGTGAGTTGACAATGCTATCTTTGCTATCTTTGAGTGGGAAAAATCCACTTTAAGGGCCAGATATTTGTACTACTTTTGAACAAATGCTGTCAGGGGCAGGAGTAGGCTTTGTGCACATTTAGGATAGATTTTCAGCGTGGGTTTTTTGTTTGCTTAAGTGAAAACATTAATAATCTTTCTGAGAAAAGTGTAAAGGCAAGAATTCATGCATAAGCCAGGAAAGTATCCGATTGCTGTGTGTGTGAGGATAGGACAGTGATGAGATTCATGAGGGTGGGGGATTCCCCTCACTAAACGTTTAGCATTTGGGGCCATTTAGCAACGGGTCATTCCTTTGTATTTTGTTGGACTGCAAAATTCCCTAACAACTTCAAGTAAAGTGGCCATTATAGGTCAATAATTATGGTAGAGGCTAAGAGGCTATCTAATTTGATATAAATGAAAACAACATATCGTCAAAACCCTGGGAGCTCAACAAGATGGTAAGAGAACTAGAAGTCACCCTATGAAAGACATACTCAGTATCAAAAACAGCACATGATGAATGAAAACAGAATGATGAATAGAAGCATGGCCTTCTGAAGCTGTCATTTGCCAAATATAAGTTGTTGCAACAGAGACCAGAAAGGGCAATCCACGGCTGCCTAGTGCTAATCTTCAGTTTTTACTCACCATCTGGGAGCATCTGGGTTCTACCAAGGGATCTCAAGTCCCCATGTGCCGGCCACCTGTACCAGGTTTCCTGCTCACATCGAAACCCAAGCAGAAGAAAAAAGCTAGTTAGCTTTTTTGGCTAAACATCCTGGCTAAACATCAGAAATCTTTTCCTTGGTAGGCATGGATGAGCTCAACACAGCATACGTAGATAAGTCTTCAGCCTACGAAAACCCTCCTCTTACTTAAAGTCTTAGATTGTGGTTTGTCACAAGTACTGTGGGGGAACAACCTGTTCCTAACCAGGAACTGATGGATACTGCTGAACGGAGTTGAAGGTAGGTGGACGTAAGGTAGGTAAGATTTGATCAACCAGTAAAAAGCACAAAAGTGAACCGAAATTCACAATGTGAGAAAAAAAGAAGACGGTCAGAAATCTGAGATTGCTGGTACTCTGGAAAACTAGGGGAGGTTTCAGTCCTTCCTGAAAGACCCTTTTATATCTGGAAGTAAGAGGATTATTATCTTCACAGAGTGTTGGAAAAGCATGGAGACAAGTTAACATGATAAAAGCTTGGGTCTCTGATTTCCACAGTAAGAATGAAAAACATCTTCTTGATGGAAGATGCAAAACAAATAATATTTTCTATGAATAAGGCAATCCTGCCTACTCTTTCTGTGGTTACAAACACTCAATGGTAGAGTGGGTTACCACTAAAAGTGAGGTCATGTTAAAGCACACCTTAAAGGAGCTGAGTAAGGTGACACAGAAGTGAAACATGGCTTTGCAAAGAAAAACTGTCTTTCACATCTTGTCAGCTGGCTATGGTTAAATATATGGTTAAGAAAGCTTACTCCAGCCTAGCTGACATGAAGTTAAATAGGTCCACAATGTCGGCTAAGTCGATTTTAGTAGTCAGTCAGTTGATCCAAATGTATTGGACTGTGTGTGAAGGTATCCTGTCTTTCTAGTGAAGACAGACACTAGGAGTTTACGCCAACTATAAGCCACAGCAAGAAGCTCTATGGAAACATGGAGATACGTGGTATGATTTGTATAGTTGAAGTGGGATTTTGACTTAATGGATGCTACTAATATCCACAGTGAAATTCCCTTGATGCAAAGAAAAAGACAGGATAGAGGGCAAAGAGGAAATCCCATCTTTCTGTTGCTATTGGACTTCTGAGCACACTATGTCAGTTCATTTTTTTTTTTACTGTGACTAGAATCAGAGACTGTTGCTGACCATGTCAAATTTGGATTAAAACAGAACCCCTGATTCAAAATCCTGCTCAAAGGGTGATTTAGTGTTCAAAGGAAAGGCATGAGTTTGAACATCTCTCTCTTAACACTTTCTTTTGATTCCTCTAAAACAGACAAACATGTTTGTTTCTGCATGAAGAGTCAAGTAAAAACTACTGGCCTCTTCACAAAGCCAGTCTTTGGGTTGGGTTTTTTTTTGTTTTTCTTTTATTTTTATCCCACTCTACCTGTACCCTCTATGTGAAGGCTTTAGTTTGTCATCTGTTCAGAAAAACCCAACTATGATACTAGTATCACACATTCCCACTGGATATGTTATGCAGGACCACAGCAACTTATTGATGGTAAAATTCCACTTTTGTTTTTTGTTATTTCTGCGGAAGAGCATGTAAAATGTTGATTGAGCAACTTTAACAGCATTAACCTTAGAATGATCCTCGTGTCTTTGTCTTGCAAAAAAGAAGCCTTTTCCTATTTTAATTTTATGCATAAGTGCATGAATGCTGAAGTAATATTCACATGCTGCCAGGCAGTTCCATATGCCAGCTTTTTTCTTTCTGCATATATACCAGTCTCAGGTAGCAAATGTTGTGAAGCCAAATTACACATTGCCTACATTTGCATACATGTATGCACATGGATGTGTATTTTTCCCCAAGCCAGTCAGTCCTCCCTGTTTGTCAGCTAATCTGCAAAAGAAAAAGCAAAATCCACAGTTATGTAAATCTCTTTGAAAACAATAGTAGTAATAAATTAAGCATAACCACAGGGCTTCGTCCAGATCCCACCAGCTCTGGTGGTCCTTTATCTCACTACTACACTAATACTAAAAAAGCTGACTCCTTGATCATGTTGGTCACTCCTTCACTGCTTTATCATCCTACTCCTAACCATGCAGTGGCAGTAAATGAGGGGTGTTCTCTGGGTTCCTATTAGGAACCTCATTACTCCTCCTTTCTCTCTTTCTTGAATTAAAAATGTTTAAAATTAGTTCAATATGTCTTGAACCTCTTCAGCATGCTGCTGTCCATCTGACTCACTTCCAAATTGAAGTGCATATATAAAAAAAATTGAATCAGTTCAATGATTTTAAATCACTCTTCAATGTGCAAAGTAATTTAAAATTACTGGAGTGCTTCCAATTTTTATTAGTCCTTGAATTTGGAAGTGATCGAGGTTCTTCTGGGCATGTGCAGTGCACTGTGACTTAAAATGATTATGTCCATACTTACTTTTTTAAAAAAAAAAAAAAGATTTCACTTTACAGCAGAAACTGCTGAGAGGTACCATGGAACAATTTTAAAGAACAAAATGGGAGCTGCGTAATTCCAGAAGGCATCAATCTGGAAAAACTCTTGCAGTTGTAAGGAAATCAAGAAACACCATAAAATGTTTGAACTGTTCTACATGCAGCTTGGACTCCCATTTTAATTGCTACAGCACTTTTGCATTTAATTACTTTCAATGAATCTAATTGCTCTAAATTTAGTAATTTCCCCCAAATCAATATGAGGACAGAATCAAAAAGGGCTGACTTTCTCCTTAAATCTTTCAGATGCTTAGTGATGTGATTAATCTTTATGCACAAGACTAGTCTTATTGAACTTAATATGCCTCCTCACCTGTTTGAGCAGGCTCAGTAAATGAATGCTACTCCCTTACTCACATGGGTAGATCTACTGGAGTCCTAGAGGAGATTAAAAGGACTGCTTACAGACATAGGTATTAACAGTGCCAGTGATATTTGAAAAATATTTGAAAAAATATTTGAAAAAACTAACCACACTACTGCTTCTCAATAGTCCATTCTAATACCACTGTTTCATGCTCTCAGCCTCCCTTTTTTGGAGATGCAGCAGTTAAAGAAGTAATCCTTTAGGCTGAAGGTCTTCCCATTCTCCACCATCATAACTGTAGAGTGAGGAATAAATGAAAAAAACCACAATGAGTCAATATGACCCCCATATGCCCAATAAATTTATTTGACTGCCTTGAAGGCAGTCTCTTAAGAGTGGGTATTTTTATACATCTGGGAAAGCCTTCCGGTTTCCTCATCTATGAAGCTTCACAGAAGCTAAATCATGGACATGTGAAATAAGACCCTCACCCTCACTACCTTTTGCATAATGTTCACAAAAAAAGCCCCACAAACCCTCATACGTTCTCCATAAATATCACGGAGCATAAAATGCAACCTGAGTTCATGGGGAAGGGGATTGGCTCTATGGGGAAGGGGACTGCCATTCCAAATAGGCCTGTTTGCTACAAAACTTATGTGCAGAGAGATGGAGTGGTTTAAGATCAATTACCTGAAACCAGGTGCTGAGCAGATGGGAAAATGATTCATCTGGTATGCACTCTCTTTTTGCACATCTCACCTGACTCTCAATGTCTCCATGGCAGCTGCTGCACTGTGCACACAAAACTAACATGCCACTGGATTTGGCACCTTGGTCTCCCGTGTCGCCCCATTACCCCACTGCCACTATGGAGTGAAAAGGAACTACCCCTCTGTCTCTCCGCTCCTCTCACTGTAACTATACACTTTGAAAAAGCAATTCCGTATCAGCGGAGACAGAAGGCGGCAGTGGCTATGTAACTCACTGAGGTGAGGTACTTGGAGTACTCACTAGAAATTAAGTTTTCAGGGAGGCCCTTTATCACAAAGCTCTACACCTAACTAATTTATCACTCCCAAAACAAAACCTTGGAGCAGGACTTCAGTCTTGCAGAGGCATGTCTTGGACATGTTTGAGTGCATGTTGAAACATGCTTCTGGGAGGGAAAAGAACGCCAAGCCATGCCCTTATTCCTCACTGGGCTCCTGGGATCCTTCTCTCCCAACTGAACATCTGCCTACGAGCTGGCCAGAAGGTAGCTCAGAAGCTGCTTTTAAGAGTAAACAACTCAGTGTCAAAGCTCTTAGCATCAGCACTCTGTGAAGGAAACAGAGGATTTACTGTGTCATATGAATTTAATATTTGATACATCCATCCACATATACCTGACTATATCCTGCCCTTGTAATGGGGATGGACTCAACGATCTAATAGATCTTTTTCCATTTCTAGCTACTATTATCCTATTATTAAAAGTAATGAGCCTCTAATCTAACAACTGAACTAATCAATAAGAAACTGAGTTTGTTTTTCAAAATTGCCTTAATTTTAAAAATACAGCATGTCCGTTCCCTGCTTCCTGCTTTAGACTGTGATAATAAAACTTTCAGTACGGCTAATGTAGTTTAGCTAAACAAATTAGACAACTGTCCCATTTAGGGGGAAGAGAAAGTTTCCATTAGCCATTCAGCTGTTCTTTGCCTGGTCAGCTAACAATTTTTGCAAACCAGGCATCAGAAGATATATGATTTTAAATTCACTATAATGCTGGAATATAATGCTCTGCTATAAACCTACAAACAGTGTAAATGTGACCACAATTTGTTGCTTTATGTTAATCAAAGGGTTTTTTTCCAGTCGCCACAGCATAGTTATATGTTACAAGTTGACAGAAAACAAGCTTGCCAGTGTCTTTTGGTATGGGCACTGGAATGATTTTCAAGGTACCTGGTTTCAAATGTTAGTTCTACCTCATACTTTCTGTTTCATATTGGACAAATCATTTTAACTGTCTCTCAGGGAAGTGAGGATAAAAAACGTCCCTTCTATGCTTTTCACTCTATTGCACTGAGGTAGATTGTAAGCTCTTTCAAGTAGCTCTTGCCAAAATTACTACATGTCTTTACAGTGCCAAGCCCAGCAGTTTCGTGACATTAGTAGGGATTGTTAGGGATATTACAGTACTAACAGAAATAGAATTTGGTATATTAGTATGATATACTGCTGATTCATAATAATATAATAAAAATAATTACCAAGTGCCATAGAAAATAAGCCAGTTTAGACAATCATCTTAGATTAGATGCCTTAACTCTAGGCTTGGCCTACATTAGCAAGAAGTTTGGTGTGAAAAGAACAGATCAACAGATTACTGCAGTTGGTGCTGAGGGCTCTACATCTATAGAATGTGCACTTTTGGGGGGTTACTTTGAAGTAGATTTTATCTGGTTCCTTGGAGCAAATTCCCCTACCACTTATGTAGTTTTAAGCTGACTGAAGAACAGTCATTAATTTGGACCCTTCCTTCCCTAGAGGGGGCTGGTACATGGTTGGTGAGTACGTGGAGCTCAGCTGCTGGTTCATTTTCCTTCAGAAGGAATCTAGTTTTTCCCCACACCAAAATCACCATGAACTGAACCAATGTGTGGTAAGTGGGGAAAATCAGAGCATTTGCTTCTGCTCTAAACCAAAACTCCAATTCAAAGACAGTTGCAGATGAGAAAGTACAGGGAGATGAATCCAATCCCTTGATAGCTTTTTGTCTCCTTGTTATCACACTACCAATGATTCTCCTAGCTTTCAAGACTGGGAACAAGTTACCTGACATGCTGCTTTGAAGGACAGTCACTGAAAAGTCCTCTGATGGCAGATGGGAGGCAAAAGGGAAGACATAAGTAGAAAGATGCTCTAGAGCAAGACACTCTAGATGCCCCAATCATTGCCTTCAGATTTATTGGTTCCCCCCCCCCCAAGTTATCAATACTAATGAAGTGCCCTCTCAAAGCAATGGATGATGGTCATAGTAGCAGTATTGACTTTCCCAAAGCTTTCAGTACAACTGATTTTACTACACGGCACTGTGATTTCATCATGGTAGTGCAATGACATAACTTCAGACAATTGCAAATTATTGCTTCTTTTCTCTTTAATGGTCTTCTCAGTAATATCCCACTGTTCTCATTAAAGTCTTCTGTATCTGCATATCTTTATTTTGATGTTGTAAGAGCAGAAGACTCCTCTGCCTATGACATTTGCCAGTGCCAAGATTTATATTTCCTCTCCACCAAATGTAACTACAACACGATGACTATAAGAAGAAAATACCTGAGCTTGACATATAACCACTTCAAACCAAAGTAATACTACTGAGAAGACACATTAAGAAACCAGCCAAAACAGCAGTCTCTCTGGCATGAAAGACTGTCAACGTATTGGAAAGTCTTAGAGCCTGGATATAGCCTTCACTATCCATGGCCAGCTAGGTAACAGAAGACAGGCAACATGTACAAAACACATCAATCTTGCTAGAATTTTCTGTTAAGTGCTTGAGGAAGTTATTAATTCATGTCCTCCTGTTGCAGATAGTGAAATTCAAAAACTTTTATGTATACATATAAACTTTCCAGTTTTCTATGGAATTTCACTGTTTAAGAAAAGTATAATAGTTTCCAGAACTTTATATTCTTACCTACCTAGATTATTCTGGAAAATAAGTCTATACTGTTTTCTAAACAACTCTAAGTAAAATGCATTGCTGAAAAAATAAGGGAACAGGAGACAACATCACAGTGCTGTTTTGATAGCGTTCTTCTGGGTAATGTAAGATCACATAAGCTCTTCTTCGATCAATTCACATTTAAGATTGCTAAAATATAAATACACTCTATGAATACATATAGTAAGAGGTGAGTTAGCTGTTCAGGCTTGCCCCTTTCATAAACATAAGAGTCATAGCTTTATTGGATAAAGACCTAAAATGAAATAATGACCATCTAAATGATGCAGACATTTGCAACGGCTTGTTTCTTGACCCACTGGTTTGCAAACCCAAAGAGAAATGTAAAAATGTTGACAGCTGCAGAACTTCCAGGAATACTCTTAATTAAGACATAGGGTAGCAAGAAGGGTTAATATTGTTTGAAAGTAAAAGCTCTCATTCTAATAACAAGACCTCTCTCTGTGCACTGCTGGGTCAGCACGGTAATTAAGAAAATTGACTTTAGTGCGCTTGTTTGGTAATGCTATTATCATCTTTTTTCATCTTTTAACAAGAGTAAACTACTTGAAGATGTCCCCATTTACTCTTCTTGCTTCTAGTAACCCATGAACTCATCAAGTCCATACTATGCCAGCATTTAATGGCCTAAATGAGTTACTTTATCATCTGGTTCACCCTGAAGTCTTTTACATATTTTTCTTGACCTTTAACCTTCTGACTATTATTTTGACAGCTATCATTAATGCTGTGTCCTGGGCAACCACACATTGACTAAGATGGATGGCAAAATGGATAAGGAGTTGAAAGTAACACACACCCACTTTCATCTTCCTCCTGATTAAATCAAAACCATACAAAGCCAAATCATACGATGGGTCCCATGGAAGCAGTGGAGAATACAAGCCACAGTTTTAGTAAGTAAAGCTGAACAGAGAGAACGAAAGAGGGGGAAAAGTGGCCTTATTGTAAAACAAATAAGCTATGTAAATTGGATGCCTAGAACTCTATACATCTTCTAAGTTATGACTATTCAGCTATGAACTTAGATGAATCAATAGGTGGTTAGAATGAAAATACTTTAGATTAGTCAGTTAAAACATAGATTCAGCAGTAAATTTCACCAAAAAAAACCCAATCCACAACACAAAGAACATGCTTATGTGGAAAGGACACAGTTAATTGGAAAGAAAGTTTGATACAACTTACTACTTTTCTAATAAGCTACCCCACTTCAAAGGCGAGCATGGCCCCTTCTGATCACTTGCATGGAACACCACGGACTGTGGTCCTGCACAATTGTAAGGTCACTACAAATCATGCACCTTGAACAATTAAACTATTCCCCTTGGAGAAGACGGATGATTTCATTTAAGAAAATGGAATCTAGATAAAAGGGGCAAAAGGAACTTCAAATAGTTCCACGTGCTTAAAATGAGATTAAAAAATGGAAGGAGATGTTAGTGTCGGATAAGATCGTACGCAAAGAGTCATTCTAACTGCATTTCAGACAGTTGGTGTAATCAGGCAGTAGGTTAATGGAAAGGAAGGCACTATATTGCCAAGCAGCAGAAAAAAACGGTGATTTAAGAGTCCACTAAAGTATTATCCAGAGACTAGTTTAAAAAAACCAAGCTAAACTATCAAGAAAAAGCTAGGAACAACATGAGAAGGAAAGGCAACCAGAACAATGTCACAAAGAAAATTCTCAGCCTCTTTGTCTTCTAAAATGAATGACCCTCACTGATGGAAAACTGAAATGCTACAGCTTACTGATGGACCTGACACTTGACCCCTCTTACTAATTAGGGACGGAATCTGGAAACTACAGCACTTAGTTGCTTTACGCCGCATTCTTTAGGGCCATAACAATTTTTGTGATTGCTTTATGAGCAGAATTTTTACTATGCGTGGACCAGATGAAAATAAAGCTAGCAAAATGACTACAGGCAGCTCTTGAGTAGAGGAAAGCTAAACTTCAGATGACCTTGGTCTTACTCTGGTTTGCACATGCCTTGTGTTTTCAAAACAGATGTTCTCCAAAAGCATGTTCCTTGGTAAGAGTTTCAGATCTGATCCTCAAAAGTTGTGCATGCCCCACAAGGCCCTGAACAGACCCTAAGAGTTGGGGACAAACTCTTGATCAGAACAACCAAGCTGCCATATCTGGATCTCTCTACTCTCAGTAAAACTATCCTTTTTTAAAATTAGAGAATGGCCCACTACACATTATTCATCTATGTTTTATGTCTGGTATTTTTAGTTGCAAATATTTCCAATTAAAACAATGCTTCTGGGGGCACGAGTGCAATTCAAGACACCAAATCAGCTTTCAAATTACAGTAAAGCAATAATAATAAAACATTTCCAGAACAAATACTAACCCATGCACTCAGCATCACACTGGCAAAAGCCTTTTAGAAGATGATAATGATGCATTAATTAATCCTGAATGATGATATTACTAATATGTGATGGCTTACTAACTGAGAAACTCACATTAACAAAGCACATGTGCTCCATGCTTCCTTCACACATCACACAGCACGCTCGAGCTCACAGCCATTTGCATTATTTCTCTCTCTCTCTCATCTCAGGTAAGCCAGCAGGTCAAAAGATAATCAAAACAAGAAGCCTCGTACTGCACATTTTTACTCATGGAGGCAAATACAAACTTTCTTAAATGTAACTGCATGTGCAATACAATAAAACAGGATGTGTGCTTGGTAACTTGCAGGAGTAGTTTTAAAGAATAATTGATTTCAGGAAGATGATTTTAAATTAAGATCATTCTCCAGCTCTAGGATCCCACCCAGATCTTAACAACTTCCCTTTAAAACAAGTTTTGCCCTACCAAATTCTGGTGAGATCACAGCAACTCTACTTCAAACCGCGGTACAGGCACTGCACCGTCCATGTGTCAAACAGGTGTTCACAGGACCATTTTATTGCAGGGTTCAATGATCAGAAAAATCTACAGGGGAAATGGGGACGTGTTGCCCCAGGAATTACATACAGTTTTTTTCATGACAAAAGTGTGATGTATGGTCTAGATCCAAAGAAAGAAAAAAAAATCATATTATATTTAACAATAGCCCTGCATTCAAAAATAAATCAGTACAGCTATAAAGACTAGACAATTTTTTACTGGTGACAAACACCCTTTTCCTAAAGCACATTTACAAAAGCCAAACAGAGCCAAATGACTTGGTGGTGTGGTTTTGTATATTGCTGTGGATTAAATTAGGCAATTCTTAATTACCTTAGAATATATCCAAGTTATGTTGCACCATAACCAAAATTAATAGGTTGTTCACTTTTTTCCCCTCAGTTCTTTCCTGGACGTTTCTTTCCTTTGTTTATCTCTGTCTAATAATAACGTAGGTATGTATAAAAATGTGAGAACTTTAAGAAGTCCAGCATCTATAGTCATCCATTTCAACAAGAAACTGATCATTCTGCTAATACTATTCATGATATTGAATAACTGTAAAACCTTTATTACAGCTTGCATATCATCACAAAAGAGTAAAGACCTAATGCAGTCATGTTTCAGGAGAAGTTGCTGTGTGCATTAATCAATGTGCTGCTGTATCCTTATCAATGATTCTTCATTAAAGTAGTTGTCTTATTTGATGAGTGACTGTTGTTTGCTAAAAGATGATGGTTTTTACAGCTACCACATCTTTATGTGCCTATGCTGTCCAAACTAAGCGCTATGTTTACTTCCTTGTATAGGATTTTCTTTTTATTTTTGTATTTTCTTGGTAAAAATGAAACACCAAGTCCATCCCTGAATCAGCACCCCAACCCCTTATTTACTACAAGTGGCAAACTGGGCAGGAAAATGGGATATTCCGATGGCTTTTTAATTCCTACTGCCCAAGTGGCAACACAGTAGCAACATAAGACTAGTAATGCCAGCGACTGATGGTGAGCAATACGTTTAATAAAAAGGCAGTACCAACCAGAGGAATGGGTTAATTTATACTACTAACAGAAAAATTCCCAGAGAGTGTAAACAGACCACAGCTTTGAGCTGATGCTTCCCAGGTTAACAAAGCAACAAAGCCACATGCTGGGTGGGTCTTGGTGGGTCTTGGTCTTTTCACATTAATTTTTGGGGGGCCTTTTTGCAAAGGGTAAAGAGGCAAAGGCGAGGAGATGAGCATACTGAGTGCTGACCACACTGATGTGATTTACACTCAAACTTTATTACACCTCATTCTTTCTTGTTCATCTTCTTTGGACGGAGCCTTCCCGGGCCGACCTCACAAAGGCTCACTGCTTTCCCCAGGCCCCCAGCAAGTGCTCGACAAACAGCTGATATTTTGACCGCAGATCACAGCTGAAGAATTTCAGAAATAAACAACTATGGGAAAACTGAGTATTTGTAACTTATTTCTTGGATGTGTTTCAGTTGCACAACACAAACATGAGACAGAACACTCCTGAAAACAATCTTTGCTCCCCCACGCTAAAAAAAGTATTTTAAATATGAATGTTTGTAATCACATTTCATTGGTGCTAAAATAAATTTATTTTTCAGTAGCTATATAATAGTATTTAATTTCATGCGTACTCAAAAGTATGTCTAAACAGGTATGTGAGTTAACTTACCTTATGTGGTAAGGGCGTTTCCCTGGTAATTTACTTACTGATATGTGAGAGTAGCTGAGAGGTTCAGCTCAATGTTAATTAAGTCAAAGCTGTCACTAGTTCACCCACTCATCTGAGCAGCGTATGCCTGCAGCCTGTCTATGGGGCTGCACCAACGCTTGCTGACATGAACGCAAAGTACCAAATCGGTTGTTTTATTGGGTACTGCACATACATAAAAAGCACCGTATTTTGGCCAGTTGGAAGTCCCAAATGGCCTGGTTTGCACTGAATTTGCCCTGTTGTGCATAATGTATTAGACAAAGCGATTGTGGGTATTTTATTTGTTAACAGTGGGCTGTTATGTCTAATAAGAGACAGTAATACAATCAGTATGAATATTTGTGCAATATCATTGTACACGATATTCAGATATTGGGTTTTGGGAACCCAGGAAACAACTCAGTTAAAATTTGTAAAACTCAGACGATTGTTTGACTGTGTTCGAAGTGGAAACATACTGAAGTCTGAAATAAAATTTATTTAAATCAAGAATAACAGTAATTCATATTGCAGAAACGCCTGCCCTTCCTGACCAAATGATACTCAAACAAAAAGCTGGCTATAATCAACCACTGACAAATAGAGGCTCTCTTAATTTATTAATCTAATTAATGCACTCCCTTTATTTATTAAACTAATTGCATTGGTTCCTCAAAGGGAATTACATTTCCCCCATTTCTCCTTAACCTGTATCCTAGGCAGAATCTTTAGTATTTTATTTCAGTAATTGAAAAAATATTTTTGGTATATTCTTACCCTATAATAAACTGCCATCATAAACAAGGCGTTGTGATTTCTAAGTCATAAAAACACAGCAGGTGAATAGAAAGGGGATGTGATAACTCTGACCATAAAATTTGCACTGCTGCCCCAAAAGCCCTGAGTATTGGCAGCTCCTGCCAGACTTTACAAGTAAATTTCCTACTGGATCAGCACATCATGAAATGCTTTATAGAAAGAGAAAGGAGAATGCTTAATGTAGGCAAGGCTTTAAGAAAATATTTTGGAAATAAAGGAGGCCTCAAACTTAAATGTAATTCAGTAAATAAAACATCAGTGTCAATGACACAATAACAGGCCAAATTGAGCACACTGAGTTTGCTCTAACCAGCAGAAAATGCACTGTAGTGGAGAGAGAGTGAAAGAGAAAAAGTGCATACAATTTTTTCGTATGGGATTTCTAAAATGATTTGATTCAAAGCAGCTAAACAGACCACTTACAGTCATCACAGTGTTATGCATCTGATTTTATCTGTACTTCCAGTGTAAATGAGAAGTGATTCACAGTAAATCAGAGGACATACATAAGATTTCTGGTGAATGTTCAGCCTTGTGCCAATCTGCTACATGTAAGTAAATATCACATTCAAGGTCTCTATTATTTCAGTTAAATAAGTAAAATAATGTATCAGCCTTTTTTTTAAACCAGAAAGGTTTTAATCAGCTTCCAAGCACAAATTCAGAACTGCAAAAATTCAAAGTTGGTCGAGAAATAAAAATGCCAGCATCAGTATAAACTTGTATCCAATTCTACCTGAGGAGACATCAAGGAAAGCTGAAGGGGAAAAAGTGCCTTTTAAAATCTCTACACAGAAGAGGAGAGAGATGGCCAAACCCTGTGTGGCAGAGAGAAAATAACATCTCTGGCATTGCAACCAAATAAAACATGGAAAGAGGGAAGTCCTGGACCTCCGATACAGAAAAAGAAATAAGTCTATAAGGTGTGTTTCTGGGTGAAGCTCTAGCAAGCGTAATGTAATCCCTTAATACTCATACATTTTTTTAGACCTGAACAGCAAGCTATATTCCTTCAGCTGTGGGACTGAGGAATTAAAACCCTGAATTTCACTATATATCCCACATAGCTGTAGTTTGGTTCCTGCAGAAATGACTGATGTCACAGAGAGAGATGAAGATGGATGGAGGAAAAAAAGTGAGCGGAGGACTGCTAAGCTAAACTAAAATGCAAACAGGAATAATGGGATGAAATTAAACAGGGGAAAGTAGAGCGTGAAGAAGAGTCCTAACAGTGAAATATATTGGAACAAGAGATTTGCTAGCAAGAAAGATGATGATGTTCACTTTGACTGCTTCATTTACAACTGGACAAAGCACCGTGAAAGGTACTGGAAGGGACAGGCAGGAGGACGTATTCTGCCATTACAGTGCTTCAGAGTATCTGAATTCAGGTGAATCACATAATGAAAAGAGATATCCCAGTCTTTTGGTCACCTGTTACATTCATTCTCTTTTCAGGGGGGTAAAGTGCTCTGCAGGTAATATTCTATGTATTGAATATTACAATATTTTAAAACGTGTTTGTATGAGCTTGTTCCCCAAAGAGGGCTTCTCTTAACACAATATGGGATGCAAAAATAAAGTACCTTTAAAGTGAATCATTTACTCTCTCTCATCCCTTGGACAGCAGTCCCCTGCCAGGCAATCACCTCTAGTGGTACCTCGGACTGAAGCCAACACCCACTTGTGCCACTTTTCTAAGTCAGGTGCACAACTTTTGAAAATAAAATAACAATAGTTGCACATTAGCATTGGTTAATTATAACCATTTTTCTTAAAGGACTGAAGGCTGCGAATGACATTGTCAACACAAACATCTAAAATATAGGAAGTTAATAGCAATTACCAGCACAACAGATAACTTTGAATATCCCTAAGCCCATGAAGAAGCTGAGCTTGTAGTTACAGCATTTGTGATTTATCAGACCTTCACCACAGCAGGCTCCCTTCAGTGTAGAAATCACTGCAGGAAGAGGTCAGCCTTCCATCCCCCAGCACCAACTCTTCCACCCAACTCACTCAGGATCTACTCTTCCACAAGGAGTGAAGCAGCTCCCCAGTTTATGGCTGCACACCTGCAATTCTATCACACGACGCTAATGGCCAATGCTAATCAGCAGCAGCAACACCTCCTTCCAGACAATCCACCTAACCTCTCATTTACCCTGGTGCAAACTGTGTGGAGAAACGGGTAGGTCATCTTTTCCCCCCTCTGCTGAAATGGTGATGGCAAGAATTCAGCAGACTGTGTGGAGTTCTTCCATGCTTCACAAGCTCTTTACTCCCAGTGTTAACCATACAAATAAGCTGGAACATCACCCGTGGAAGAAATACGAGATAAACTAGGAGGAACATTAATCTTGAACTGTGCTGGAGGCATCCCTTTCAATTACTCTTCTTTCTCAACTCCTTCCTTTTTATCTACAGCTTCTTTGGTAACACCATCTCTTCCAATTGGAAATCCTTCTCTGCTTACAATGTCTCCTTATGAAAAAGGAAAGAGAGCTGCTGCTCTAAGTGTTTTGTACAGGGCGATTTAGGACTGCTTTCCTCTTCTTGACTAATATTCATATAAGAGACATAGCAATTACCTGGACAAATATTGCTATGATCAATAAAGAAGAAGAAAAAACCCCTATAATTTGCTGATGGATGCTTCCTCCAGAAGATGCCAGCTGGCATTTCTAGGTGTTTGGAACAACTAGCTGACTGCACTTGGCTCTTTTTCTCTCACTGTTGGTAGTGCTTTGACAAGCCTGAATTTTGCTTTAATGTTGGTTATTTTTGGCTCATTTCTCTGCCTGTCACTTGGGAACTGTTGGTATTTCACTTTTTGCATCAGCTGTTTCTTGGTGGCCCATGGTGGTATCACCAGGCTCCACATGTACTGCTTTTTTCTTTACTTCATTATGCTTTATCAGCATCTTCTTCTTTACCTGTTTGTCACCATAGACCTCCTGTCTCCTTCTGCCAGGAGCCTCAGATTCTTTCTTCCATCCCTCTCCAGAGTAAATAATAAGAGATCCCTTCCCCTCCCCTCTCCTCTCATTCTTTCTTTTCCATCCCACTGCCTTCAAAGGCCCTCCTGTCAAGCCAGCAGGCCTCTGGACAAGGAAAAAACTTGGAGACCTCCTCTCTGTAAACTACTGGTAGCGATGCTGAGTCGCTGAAGTGCCTGTGAGTCAAAGAAAGGGTTCGCATTCATCCTTAAGGACGAAGCCAGCTTTTCTCACAGCAGTAAAGAATTAACAGTAAAGTGGTTTAGACATGACTTTCTACCTCGTAGTACATGGAATTAACACAAACGACATGGCTGACCAGTATTTTACTTGCTGGATGCATTATCCTCCCTTACATTTTTCTTTATGGAGCCTTTCAGTTAACAGGATAAAAAATTGTACTGTCAGAAATTTTGAGGTAAAACAGGTGAGCCATTCTGAAAGAGGACTTCATGAGATTTCTGACATCATTCTTCAGCTCCTGCTGAAGAGGAAATATTCAGCTGTGAAAAATAATAGTGCAAATAACTCCACGTGCAAAAGCAGTTCACTAAATGAAATTTTCTGGCATTTCCTGTGTGTTACAATTGCTCAGAGGCTTCTGTAATTGGGATGAAGAGACAGTGAAGAGGTGGGCACATAAAGAGCTAACTTTCTGAAAAGTGATCAATTTAAATGCACCTCTCTCACTAAGTAATTCTGTTCCCACAGTTTCAGTATAGTGTATGTGAGGAAAGCAAACTGTCCTCTTCACTCATGGAAAGCAAGGTGAATCTCTTGAAGACTGCACAAACTTCATTCACCTTTTAGACCAGAGAACCACCACAAAGGGTATTCCCCACCTTTTGGAGCTATCACAGCTTCAATTGACTCTACTTGCATTTGTAAGGGCCTCTGAAAAGCCAGACGAACACTCTTGCTGTTCTAGTGAAAAATATTTGTCATTCCACAAGGAAAAATGTTGGCAAAGATTTCTTGTCTTTTCTACAAATATCTATTTTCTGTTTATTTCAACCAAAATCAGTATATCATAAATTATTTTATCTATCTCATAGATGAGTAAACTGATCAGTACAAAGTGAGTAACTGCCTTGTTAAGGTCAGACATGATTTAGCACGGCTGAAAATAGATCACCTCTCACTCCAACCACTAGACTAGTCTTTTCTCATTATTTACCCTCTCCATGTTCTCTTTCTTACAGCTCCATGTTTAAAATGAAAACTGGAAAGGGAGCTGAAAGATGTGGGACTCCAAAGGAAAGTCATTTATTTTACGAAACAATCCTGAAAAGGCTGGCCAAATGTTCTCACGCTTTATTTAGATACCAGAATGTGTTGCATCCATTTGCGATCTCCCAAACCTAGATAAAGCACAAAAAAATAATTGAGAAAGTAAAAAATAAGTGGGTGGCAACAAAAACACTGAACCGACAGCCTGGCAAGTCATCTTAATCAAGTGTTATCGTGGCAACAGAGCAGAGCTCTGATTTTTGACTCATGTCACAGACTGCACTCTGACAGTTCTGTTGAGAACTCCTTTTTCCACTGACAAGCTCTTGTTTTCACAACTGGAAGAAAGGGGTGACCAGAAGTTCAAAATTCAATGGTCTAAAAATGCATGGCTAAAAATGCTTCAAAGGGCAGCAGTGAAGAATGTTCGGAAATTAAAAGCCAGCTTCCTCCAGCCCTGATGACACCCCAGTTCCCAGTGCCTCTGCTTAACGTTGGCCACCGCATGCTTCTAGACCTGCTCTTTCAGCTGTTACATTCTATTGCCTTGAATTTAGTTCTAAGGCACACGCAGATAAAAATGTTAAGACCTTGCAAAGACATGGGAAAAAAAAAATCCTCCTAAGATCCCACAACCTTACCTACCTGAATGGTCCATTTGCATTTGGTTGAGGTATTGCCAATAGGCATAAACACTATGTGCTACATCTCTTACACTTCCTTATCCACTCCCATTCAGCAAAATATTAAGGATTGCAGAGGGAAGAAAGGCAGTTTCAATAAAGTAATCTTGGTCCTAAATCGTGATTCCTCCCTCCCAACTCCAGGCTCTTAATTTAGTCATGACAGGTGATGCAAAGCACTTCCTAGCTGTTCCTCTTTCAGTTCACTATAGAGACATCCTACAGTGACTATATTCAGAACGGAAAAGCAACATTTACACAGAACAAATCTGTACTTAACTCCGCCTTGGAGTTCTAACTTCACTTTAAAGGAAGAGTTAAGTGCCTAAATACTTAGTTAGACTACAATACATTTACTCTACTATACCTACTACCCCAAATAACTGTAGTTTCATTGACCACTGTTTCAGCACTGGAAAGTAAAAAATTCACTACTGTTTGTGTATTGGTATGTAATATGTTGTCTGCTTGTAAACAAAGGATGAATTATAGAAAACAACACAGGGGGACCCAGTACAGGGTAGCATGGTAGCTAAATTATTCTTTTTCTTTTTCTTTTCTTTTTTTTTTTCCCTGTTCTTGAAATGGGAAATTGTTGAGATATCACTGCCCTTGGTAAACATTCAGGTAATAGTGACATTCAGTGCACAGAAGAAAAGTCATAAACGCACAGTAATATCTGGCACAGCATAACAAAAAGAGAGAACTCACTTTATTCTTCCCACAGCCTGTGCACATGCACCCATGGATTCTCTGTGCTCTACCATGAATAAGCTTCCTCCTGTGCAATGTGTCTGTTCCCAAGGAGGAAATCTTCACTACTGATCAGCTACACACATTAAACAAGGCAACGAGTATTTTGCAGGTTGTATGATACGTATGCTTTTTTTGCCTTTTTATATATAACGCATTCTATGCAGCAAGGGTGAGCTGTGCAAAGGGATGCTCTAGATTGTCTTATACTTGTGCTCTCACTTTCCATGTAACATTTAAAACAAACAAAAAGATACTGCTACTTGAACAAGGTCAGAGAGGTCTTCAGATGGTCTATTTCCTCAGCTTGCCTCTGGCTCCACATTGCTTTGCAAATCAGATGCTAGATATATTTTGATTAGTTTGTACTTTAATGGATCATGTACAAAGAGTCCACCCTTCACATCATAGCCATTAATTTTTTCTGGAGTCTGATGGAAAAAACAGGTAGAGGGTTGTGTGTGTGTGTGTGCGCACGCGTCCGCGCCAACGTATGCATGTGTGCTGATTGAAAAGTGATGGATTATTTTCATGTGGTAAGAAACACAATGTTTTCTTTAGCACAGCAGGATATTCTGTTTGCAAGGTCTAACAGTGAAATATTATGCATATCTGCAGCTGGCCCACTGCCAAAAACCAAACAGCAGAAATCAGAAGAGATTTTGAATCTGAATCTTAAAAAACCAGTACAGCCCTACAAAGCAACTAATGAGCCATTCAAAACAGAAAAGCATTTGTACTAATGTATAATTGCTGTCATATATGTCTGCATTTAACAAAATAGTAAATAATTATTCATTTAAATGTTACCTTGAACTTCAATTTAAAATATAAATATATTTTCAGTGTCTTCTACCTCTGTGCTGATATGGGTTAATTTACTTTAGGTCATGATAAATAAAGTGCAATATTTCCCAAGCTCAAAGAAGATATCACTTAAGAAGCAGGTACAATTAAAAAAACCCAAATAGCATAACCTCAAAGCACGAGTGTATGAGAGCTGTAGCACACCAACCAAGAATTTACTAGCCTGGAAAGCTGAACACCAAAATGTTTTAACATGCTTCATTCAACTCCTAGGAAAGAGGATGGGGCTGTGTGTGACGTTCAACCAAAGGGAGATGGCCTGGGGTTCAATCAGCCACTGCTGGAGCTAGCTGGAGTTTTGCCATTCACTTCACTGGTGGACAACCCAAGCGTTCCCCTTTAGAAATAAGACTTGGAGGCCTTTTTTTAGTGCTAAGGTCCAATTAAGTAGGATGGGAGAAATATCAGAGTAGAGTCAACATTCTGATCTTTACATTATGTAATTCCTACAAAAAGGCAGAAAGAAGTTCACATGAGGACAGCGGACTAGGATCCCACAGCGGGCTCAACAGCTTGTGTCATAAACTTGCAAAAAATCCATTTAATTCCAGACAACCCTCTTCCAGCATGGGATCTAGTAAAGCCCAACAGTTCCAGTGTGCTCTTTAGGACAGTCTCACTTAATTGTAAGACAGAAGACTATTATCAGATACTTCTCTTTAATTTGTCATAGGGTGGAGGATTGATTATCACCATTTTGGTGGCCACTGTAAGGAAAAACAACTCTTCCCTTGGTAAGCGTTCTTACATTTGTGTGCACTCCTTCCTTGGCTAATTTATTGTACTTGACTAATTATTAGATAGCACCAGATTGTGTGTGTAAATGAACATATATGTCTGCATTTGTATGCAAACATGTGATTATGTTATTTACCTATTAGCATGCCCTTCTGGTAAATCTCACTCAAGCCGCAAGCTTGCATGGCGCATCTTTATTTCCACTGCATCCCTTTTATCGCTAGATCTTCACACTGGGTTTCAGAAAATGCTTACAGTACTAGACAGTTTATTAAAAACAGGCTAGCGGTTTTATCAACATAGTTAATATTCTAAGAGCAAAAGATTTAGTGTCAGGACACAATCAATGTTTGGACTGTTAATATGGAGACTGTGGCATTTTGAACAAGGAAAAACCTGGGAACTCAGGATACGTATTTAATAAACTTCCAAAGTAAATAACGTCTATTTTTATTATTTGATTTTTTAAAAAGCAAGAACAAAGCCTACTAGAAATTTGGAAACCATACTGGTAAGACACAAATATTTTTGAATATTTTTGAATATAAAGCTCATCATTTGCCCTGTTGCATTTCTTTTGACATGTTACCTCAGGACCCTTATTTTGAAATCATTAAAAACTGGTTTGAAATAACAACCATTCCTGTCCAAAATAAAGGTTCCAGCAAATGATGAGTTGCCGTTTTCCTCTGGCAGCATTCATTACTATTAGGAATTTTCTGCCTAAGTTTCCACTAAGGATTTTCATTGTCATATTTTGATACATAGAAGTTGACTGGCACATCTTTTCAAAACCTTTCTCGTTTTTTCCAAACATAACTAGCATATAAAAAGAACCATAATATGTATTATGGGAAAGCAGCACAGTGATATAAAAGACTTCCATACTAAAAGCAGACGGAAAATGGTAGTTATTATTAATTTAGAAAAACAAAAGAGCTACCCAGCATTTCAGTAATGTGGCAAGTTGTGTGTTATTGAGGGAAAGAGGATTTTATAATTGGATTTTAGAGTAATTTAGGAGACGAGATAAGCTGTAATGGTTGCATATTAGAGGTTAAAACTACAGCAGAAACTCATAACGTAAGGGTTCATTGCACTGAGGAAAACAGAACAAAGGAAAGCAACGCAGGAGCAGCCTGGCATAGGTGGCAACAAGGTGAGTATGGGCTACAGGAAACTGAGGGGCTTTTCCATTAATGACCACTTAAACAGGTATCAAGCAGCATTCCTTCCCTTCAAGAGTGGCTTCTTAAAAGAAAATAAATTATATAATACATATAGATTTTATAGTTTATATATAGATATGTGTGTATGTGTGTGTGTGTGTGTGTGTATATATAAAGGCTAAGGATGTTACTTCCTTAACTGTGCAGCCAGGAACGTCTTGGTTTTAGGAGAGCAATGACAGTAAGCGTTTTCATCTTCCTCAATAATAATGGCAAAAAAATACCATAATGCCACCAAGCATGGCCATAGCATGAAACTTTTGCACAAGGAATCAATGAAATTTCAGGGCACAGTAGGTCTGGAGAGTGCGGGTGCCTTTCCCTACTAATTCTCCCTCAAGCAAATGGAGACTCAGCAGGAGACAGAGTCCTCTCCCTGGGGGCCTCACGCTCCCAGCAGACCCTGCAGCTCCCGCCGGCTCTGCTGCTGCTTCCTCCACCTTCTCAGAAGGCTGAAACTCTTCCCCTCCCTCCAGCTGTCAAGTCAAAATTTGAACCGACCCAATCTCCAGAGCCTCTGTAGCTCTGGTCGTGGCTGGAGCACACAAGTAATGCAGGCAGCGCTTTGCCAGAAGTGAGGAGGGAGACGAGGAGCAGAGACCAGAAACAAAGGCTGGGCCATCAAAGCCACACAGAGCAGAGGCTGAGACAAGCGTCGAGGATCTGTGACGCGGCCACAATGTCTAATAATTCATAATCAGGCGCATTCTGCGACATTGCTGCAATGCCAGCACAAGGAGAGGCCCGCCAGTTGTGACATCCAGACAGATCAAAAACTAGTGTCCTCTCAGACCTATTTGGGAACATTAAGAAGCCATTCAAGCTCTCTGAACGCTGTGAAAAAAAATTAAAATCTCACACTAATAATCCTTTCTGGGACTAGTGTCTGCCTCCATGCCATCTATGAGAAGAAAGCCTGGTTGATACAGTGCCTACCAAGACAGACGCTTGATCTAAGCTGGCATGCCTGGGTGCAATGCAAGTGAAGGGCAGACGTTTTTTTAAATATAAGCAGCTACATCCCTGCAATCTGCAGTATGTCAGCTCAACAGCCAAGTCCCATTATTTTGTTGGGGAGGAGGGCGAAATATTCTCCAGCATTTTTCCAGGCAAAGAAAGGTAGCAGAACACACATGTTCAGTCTCCGTCCCCAGACAGATTCAGCTGCAGAATGGAGCAGTGTGACCAGGTTCTCAGCAGTGGAAAGTGAGTTTAGGCTCAAGATCGGTTGCTTTATATTAAACAAAGGCCAGGCCTTGGATTTTTCAAAACCAGGTGTCTAATTTTTTTTGTGGGACTTTGCCACCATTGAGATATTTTATGTTTGCCAGCTGCCAGTCTCTGTTTGGAAAGCATAGCTTCCTCACTTAGCGATGCAACTCCATAGGCATAGCAAATTATGTACACGTTTGGCAAGCAGCTTTGAGAGGAAAAAAAAAAGAAAGATGTATTCCGTGCCAAAAAATGTGAACACTTCCAAAAATACAGTAGTTTATCAGAAGACAACAATTTCCCCTCCTGTTTGCCTTCCAAGGATTTAGCTGGGGAATGTTCACCTGAGCAATCTAAAATCTCAACCTACAGCCAAAAGAAAAAAAAAAATTCTACACGGTGAATTCCCGTGCCGTGGCTTCTCCTAGCAAACAGAGCACCATCTCTCTCCAACAGCGTAAATAACCCAAGCCTTCAGGAAGCAAAATCTGTTTAGAGAGTGCGTGCTCTCTGTCGCTGTCCTTATAATGAAGGATACTCCAAAGCTGGACGCCTTCTCAGTTACCAGTGCTTGGCTACCCCCTGCTGGGCTGCGACGCCTCAGACCTTTCTGTACCATCAGGCAGCAACAGCAAAGCTCCCCAAACACAGCAAGTTAATCACTGTGATAAGCTTCCTCAATTAAACTAGGCCCCGACTCTTTACTCCTGCTCGGTACTGAAAAATGACACAGCCTGGTCAGCTGAGATTAAAGGCATGGCTGGTTATCGCACCACAAGTCTCCTTTTTTTATATTAGGTGTCGATTTCTCATAGGTTTTCCCCAAATTCTAAATCAGCACAATCTGAAGAAACAGTGATACATTGAGATGTCAATAGCTACGCTCAAGAAGCAAACAAGCCCCCACACATGAAGATCCAGAAAATCAAATGTTTTCCTAATAAGTATAAAACTCTGAGGCAGCAAATTTTGTTTCTAATTCTATATAGATTGGGTGAGCACATCTTAAACACTTTGCTCAGAGTTTGCTTTAAAAAGCATTCCTCAAATACAATTTAGAATAGAAATTCCCGGTATGAAACCCTTCTTTATGTATTCTGTGGATAAATTAAAACAGGAAAATGTGCTGCAAGATGTGTTCAAACAACTAATAGTTCCTGTAAACCAAAAATATACTAAAAAAATAAGTGAAAAGAAAAAGATTAGTTGTTTTAAGCTATAACACAGCTGTATGCAACAAAAGCCAGAAACATGTAAAATTAAATTGGACTGGGGGGTGGGGAAGAGGAGGAGTGCGCGATGGGGTTAAGTTTACTAGTAATTCAAATACTTTTTTCCAAGTTGCAAAATGTTGCAAATGTACTGACACATTTTTTTCATTCTGTTTATTTTTGCAGACAAGGCAGAAAAGAAATTGACATTTGAACTATATAAACAGAGGCTACATATGCCGGCTTAGGGCTCTTGCTTAGACAGTTACTGCTCCTACATAGCACAGGGGTAAAAAAAATGTCAAATATCCCTTCAAACATTTATTAGTGTCACATAAATAGTAAAATTCTATTTACCGACAGATTAATAAAAGGCTGAATCAGTCTCTAACCTCTTTGATTTTTAAATGCTGGCAAGACACCATCACCCCTTGTTCCTTTATCTAAATACAGCATGTGTAGCAAACAAACGTTTCCCTTGTGTTAGCGCAGGAAAAGGGAAGAAGTTTTCATTAAATAGAGTTGTAAAGGGATCATATTACTGGACTAGAGTCACATCTCTCCTCTCAACTTTTGTCCTTTATGCTGGCTGTCCTCTGCAAGAGGAGAAGTGGCAGCGGCAGACTTTGGGGAGGGAGGGGGAAGACAGGATACCACGCCTGTCTGTTAGTCAGCAGGGGCTGTCAGCTAAAGGGGACGGGTTATAATATGTGGTTCTCAAAATCTAGACAACTAATCTATTTTTTTCTCCTATATTTAGATTCTGGTTTGCTCTCAGGATGCACAACCTTTTCAAAGTTTCACTCCTGAAAGGACCGAAGTGCAAAAAATAGCATTTCAAAGCTACAGGCCAACAAGGAATAGAGCGATCCGATCCTTTGACTGCCACTATTGACAGAAGGCCTTTGCTTTACTCAGAATGGCTTTGCCTCTGCTGTGGATCTGCTCACAATTTATTTGAAAGCAAGAGGCACTTATTTAAAAACAGGCCCAGAACCTAACACTAATCTGACAAGGTTTCCACACAGCTCCAGCCCAAGCTTTGTCTCTGTTGTTTAGCACTGGCTATACACTGCTGGAAAACAAACAGGGCCTGGGAATCATTCAGCAAGGAAATAACACTGGTGTCTAGTGTGAAAGTGTATGGAAGAAGAATATGTCTTGTTCCCTCCAGGCTGGGACCAAGGAAGGAAGTGATGGACATCGCCACTCCATCCCATCCCACAGTTCTGGCTCCCAAGTGGGCAGACATGGAGGAAACATCCTGTGTGCCCAGTCATGCCACTGCACTTCATCACTGGGCTTTTCCTGAGAGTTTCTGGATCTCATCCCAGCAGAAAGCCAGGAGTAGACTGGGATGCACATCCAGAGCTCAAAGCTAAGAAACACTCACAGCTCTCACAGTTTCTCTTATATAGTCCTCAGGACTGCATCCAGCCTTAGGTTTCACTGTATGCCCTGGTCTTCATGACAGCTCATCTTCACCTCCGCATTCCTCTTCCAGCTCTCCCACAAGCCACCTTTCCTACTCCAGCCTTCTTCCCTGATGGCTCTTCCCAGCTTTCTGTCATGATTTTTAGTGGCCCAGTCCTGGGTTTCTGAGACTGCACATGCAGCTAACTATCATTTTCTTACGGGCTCAAATTGCACAGATCTTTCCTGGAGCTACATAAATTCTAACTAACGTCATCTCTAACCTTAGTTACTCCTCTGCTAGTCTGCTAGTAGAGTTTCTCCTCAGCTTCTGTCCTAGCTCTCTTGCAGACATCTTTTTCTGGAAGGTGCTAAAATCTTCTCTGATCTGTCAGGCATTGCATAGCCACCCCACTCACATCCATAGCTACCTAGATTCTCCGATAAAACCTCATCACTACTTTGTAGGGTATGTCTGTGTTAAAACCTGTGAGATGCATTTTCTCGCTGCCCTCCTTGTAATAAGTGAAGAATGCAATAACTAGGCAGTTTGGGAGAAACAGGAGAATTCCAGGTATTACTCCTGCACACAGAAGTAATTTTCAACTATGGATATGAGCAGAGGAAGAATATGAAAGATGTGAGGAATATCCTGGATATGAGGAAAGAGAAAGAGAGAGAAGCTAACACAAAAACTGGCTACTTTGGATAAGGCAGTATTCTCAAGTATTTTAGATCCAAAAGATTACAGTTCAAACACTGTGAAGGAATCAGGCTGGAGTATCAATAAATTAGCAACAACAGCAGAACAGATCTCTAAACACAAAGAATATGCTCCAAGGGAAGCCACCACTTTTCCTCTACTCCCACTAATGTGTCCCACTGCAAACCGCGATAGGTATTGCCACAGTTCCCAGCAAAATCAATGACTCACGGTGACATGATTCATTTCTGGTTCTAACATCTGGCTGGAATTTTACGCATACAAAGCCTGTGATTTGTACAAACAATTACTTTAGAGGAACAAAAATCTTTGCAATTCACCATGTCATAACCAAACCATCTGTCCAGCAGGCCACTACAGGATCATGCGGATGGAACAGAAGGCAGAAGGTGGCCCATTTTGTCCAGTATGGCTGGTATGCCAACTGATTTATATCCATACCTTAACAGTCAAAACTGTAAGCAAAACAGCCTAGCCATTGAAGCTCTGTCTACCCTACAAAACAAAGAAAATTAAGACAGCTGAATACAAGAATTGGTATTTTATGTGTAAACTTGCATGCTGCATGCACAAGTGTTACTAATAACATTCCTTCGCTTCTCAAAAAACCGGAAGCATTGGATATATGAAATGGCTATGTTTCTTCTAGCCACAGGGAAGGCAAATCCCAGAATATGTACATTCAAGTCAAATCAAAAGCATTTAGATCCTATCACAAATTCAGTTCCTTATATGAATGTGAGTAACTCAGTGTACTTACGGAACTCTTGCCAGAGCAAATTAATGTTGAAAGCCATGAGAGACATGAGAGACACCTTCCTTAGCCAAGTTGTGACTACCCTTGCCTAGAGCATACAGTATGTGGCATTTAAAAGGGTCTGCCCTGCAGAGTGAGCTTTGCTGGGTTGTGACACGTTCCCAGAGAAAACAAAAAGATGAATGGGCAGCAACACAAACATATCCCTTGCTGAGAAGGCGGCCTTTTAGATAACATACACTGTGTCATTCTGGTACCCCTCACTTGGCAAAACACAGGCTTAAAATATATTCTGTTAAGATAAGAGTTTGTCCTCAGATGGTTTCAGCATGATCAAATAAATGCAGAAAAGAGGGTGACCTTAATTAAAAGGTCATTTACAATGTATCTCCTGCCCTTAAAGCAGGATGAGCTTCACCATGTTATTTCTGACAGATATTTGTATAAGCTGCTCTTCAAAATCTCCAGTATAGATTCAGCAATTTACCCAGACAATTTGTTACACTACGTAGCTGTGTCTGCACTCCGTGGAGCATCTCGTGTTGGCTATGAAAAGACTCAAAAAGGCTTAGGGGCTAGTATAACAGGAAGAGTAGGAAAGGTCAAATAAAGACTGTGTGTCCTAGTTGGGCAAAATGAAAGAGTATTCGTTATTTAATAATTATGTTATGAAAGCAAGCGAAGCCCCTGGGGTTAGCTCTGCGCTCCACTGTACAAAGCTCTGCCCAGTGACAACATTTCAGGTAATCAGCACACCCAAGTGAGGAGACGTTTATCCGAGGTGATACAAAAGCTGCCTCTATCGTCTCTCCACAGACTCTTCAACACTCACAGCGAAGCGTATGAACAATCTATATAATAATAACCTACATCTGCGGTTCACTGACCAACCGACCGTGCTTCTGCACAGAAAGCAGAGGCTGCTACGCACGCAGTCAGCACCAGAGCAGAGGAGCAGCCTGCGCTGCCTGGGTTTTTAGCTTGGACAGCAGTAAAATTCAGGGCAACTGCCACAAGAGTGACAGAACTCAGTGAAAAATGCAATGTAAAGAGGGATTTCGTTTTTAACTTCATACATATTTGTAAATTTAAGAGATCCTTTAATAGGCCATCTAGTTTTAGCACTTTTTTCACAAAACAACTGATTAAGAAGGTATAAGATCTCAAGGATTTTTCTTCAGAAATGTTGGTAATGCTGGGCCAGGAAGAGGTGCTTTATTTTCACAGCCATGGTGACACCGCGCTCACCAGAGGAGCAACTTACGTTGCATGTAAAAATCAGGAATTCCTCTTTTTTCCCTACTATCTACTAGCACGCTGGCTGGCACATGAGCAAACCTGCCAAGAGCAATGTGTTGTCCAATGTCATTTTCATCTTCCAAAATGACTTAGTCTGACTTTTCATGCCACTCACAATTTATTTCATGATGTGCATAAAGGTTTACATGAGCAGCACCCCTCTCTAAGGCACTGCAGCTAATACTAAAAAAGGCTTTGACTCACCAAAGTATGGAGGCCTGGCTGCGGAGCACAAGCAACTGTGTTGTAAGATGGTATTTCCAAAGAGCTGTCCTTCAGGAAGCAGAGAGATGTTGTGTTGGCAATAACCCTAGCAAGCAGAGCAGGCAAGATTACTAACTGGATAGCACTTCTTTTATACCCGCGTGCACAGCCTGAAAAAATCATTCCTTCTTCTCTTTTTTCTCCTTTTCTAAACTCAGACCCCTGCAACCCCTAATGAAAGCTTTTCTATTGACATAGTAACAGAAGAGTACACTTTAACTTACTCTTTTTCCATGAAGCAGATGTCTTTTCTTGTGAGAATTGGCATATTTTTACCCTTAGAATGATCTCTGCTTTTATATGCCTAATTAAATTTTAGCAGTCCCTTGCTTAAATAAAGATTTATTAGCTGTTAAAATTGTAGCATAATTCTTCTGCCACCTACACACTATCCTTTAACATATTTACAAGCAGACTGGCTTATCTACTATAAAAAAAGGTGGATGATTTAATGTTGTTATGTTATTGGTGTCAATTACTAAACTTCAGCCTCACAATAGAGCTTTCTGAAGATACTACTACTTAACTCTGGAACTGTCAAAACACTCCAAGAAAGAGAAGTTATGAGTCTTAGATATCAAGTACTCAAAACAGTTCCACTAACAGAGGCAATCTGTAGATTTCAGCCCCATGTTTGGACTCCTCCACAGCTGTGACATGGGCTAACACGTCATCAAACGGAGAAGGAATCCAGGGAATTATTTAAAGGAGCTGAAATTTGCATCGTCAGAAGCACCTACTTATATGCTGCTTCTCATTTCTCTTTGTGCATGAGAAAGACCAAGCTTGTATATAATATCTTTGCACACATAAATTTATATATACTGACAGAAAGACAACAGTAACACAGTAAAGTACGGTGTTTGCCAAACTATTGGAAATAACTTCTTTATAGTTCTGGGCTTCGGGTTTTGTTTTTTTTTTAAAGCTCAGTTATTTATTTACCAGGATTAGAAGATTAGTATTTTGTTGGTCTTTCATTAGTTTTACTTTATTACAGTCCTGCTTGCTAACATATTTACATCACAGGGAATATCCTTTTCACCAAGCTGTAAGCCCTCGCCTCTCTACCCTGTACACTGACATCTTTGCACCTTGTAAACACCACTACTACAAGCAATTGTGTTCCATGTGTTTGTCAGATTGCATCAGGAGCACTGAATTTCATCTTCCTGCTATAGTTTTAATACCATTCAGATAAAACTAAAGCTTTTGGTAATTTCAAATATACTTTATGTGCAAGAGATGACTCACTCATTTAATTTCACCCTTCTAGGTCAGGATCTCTTTAAAAAGTCACAAAAAGCAGGCCACTCAAAAAATATGCAATATATTAATGTCATACAGTTGGCCTCACAAATAAATCAGCATACAAAATCCCCTCTTACTGAAATTTGTCACAGTAAACATCAGAAGCTGTAAAGTGAAACTAACAGGAAACTGTCATCTTCTGTAATTTGCATGCATGCGTGCACAGACACACGTGTGCACACCCCCCCATCTTTAGCTTTGTACCTTTCCATGTATGTGCTACGCATTCAGAGAGCAAATTACTACAGCCAAGATGCCACCAAAGATAATATAAACCTGGAACAGACATGAGTGAAAAAGCCTAGAAAACTTCAGTTTTATATTAACATTTTTTTAATATCAATATATATTGTTCCTTTGCCTTGCACTCTTAATTATAGCCACTGGCTGCTGATAGTACCTTTGTTTTTCAAGCGTGTATTTCAAGGTCTATATAAAATACTAAATACATATACAGGATACTACATGCATATACACAAGGCAAGACATCTGAAGCCCTCTGCAATCAACAGTGATGTTGGAAGGGCAGCCACAGGGGTGGCTGTGATCACAGCTGGGTTGGTGGGACACACACCCTCTGCATCCCGTGCTATTCTGCAGGCAGCCTTTGGACAATGCACAGACCCATCCTGTACGCTCGGATGTGGAAAGCCCTGCCTGATTTAGAGGACAGCCCACACCCACACTCAAGACCAGGATCTATCATTGGGAGCCAAGCTGGCCACATGCACTGGGGTCTGAATGGACCTGACACCATTTCTGGACTCTCCCTGGCGCTAACTCTCTAGTGGAGGACTCCAGGGGCAGGGAAAACTAGTCAACACCATTACCAACAATCCTGAGCAAGCTGCCGTTTGGCTAGTTTGGGGAATCATCCTGATTCCCCAAAAGTCCTGATTCCCTAGTCATCCTGATTCCCCAAGTTGCTGTTTGGCTAGTTTGGGGAGCAGATCATCCTGAGTGCCATCACACGGCATGTAGAGGATAACCAAGGGATCAAGCCCAGCCAGCATGGGTTCAGGAAAGGCAAGTCCTGCTTGACCAACCTGATCTCCTTCTATGACAAGGTGACCCGCCTAGTGGATGAGGGAAAGGCTGTGGATGTTGTCTATCTGGACTTCAGTAAAGCCTTTGACACGGTTTCCCACAGCATTCTCCTGGAGAAACTGGCTGCTCATGGCTTGGACGGGTGTACTCTTCGCTGGGTTAAGAACTGGCTGGATGGCCGGGCCCAAAGAGTGGTGGTGAATGGAGTTTACTCCAGTTGGCGGCCGGTCACAAGCGGTGTTCCCCAGGGCTCTGTGTTGGGGCCAGTTCTGTTTAATATCTTTATCAGTGATCTGGACGAAGGGATCGCGTGCACCCTCAGTAAGTTTGCAGAAGACACCAAGTTGTGCGGGAGTGTTGATCTGCTTGAGGGCAGGAAGGCTCTACAGAGGGACCTGGACAGGCTGGATCAATGGGCTGAGGCCAATTGTATGAGGTTCAACAAGGCTAAGCGCAAGGTCCTGCACTTGGGCCACAGCAACCCCATGCAACGCTACAGGCTTGGGGAAGAGTGGCTGAAAAGCTGCCAGGCAGAAAAGGACCTGGGCGTGTGGGTTGACAGGCGCCTGAATATGAGCCAGCAGTGTGCCCAGGTGGCCAAGAAAGCCAATGGCATCCTTGCTTGTATCAAAAATAGTGTGGCCAGCAGGACTAGGGAAGTGATCGTCCCCCTGTACTTGGCACTGGTGAGGCCGCACCTCGAATACTGTGTTCCGTTTTGGGCCCCCCACTACAAGAGAGACATTGAGGTGCTGGAGCATGTCCAGAGAAGGGCAAAGAAGCTGGTGAAGGGTCTAGAGCACAAGTCTGATGAGGAGCAGCTGAGGGAACTGGGGTTGTTTAGCCTGGAGAAAAGGAGGCTGAAGGGAGACCTTATCACTCTCTACAACTACCTGAAAGGAGGTTGTAGAGAGGTGGGGGTCGGTCTCTTCTCCCAGGTAACAAGTGATAGGACAAGAGGAAATGGCCTCAAGTTGCGCCAGGGGAGGTTTACACTGGATATTAGGAAATTTTACTTCACTGAAAGGGTTATCAAGCATTGGAACAGGCTGCCCAGTGAGGTGGTTGAGTCGCCATCCCTGGAGGTATTTAAAAGACATTTGGATGAGATGCTTAGGGACATGGTGTAGTGGTGGTCTTCGTAGTGTTAGGTTTACGGTTGGACTCGATGATCTTAAAGGTCTTTTCCAACCTATACGATTCTGTGATTCTGTGAATGTAAAATTCTCACTTGAGGAAGTGTGGTAGAGATTGGAAGATATTTAGGTATTTAAAATGCTAAGACTTACAGAGAGCCTTACTCAGAAAAGACCAAACGGAGCAGCTCTTGGAAATCAGTCAAGTGAGGAGAGCTAAGAAGTCTCTAATTCTGTTTTAGTTTTTTTCCTCTCTTTTTGAGGTATAGGTAACAGTATCTATTCAAGATGCATACAAATGTAGCATGCAGATAAGTTATCTTCTTATATCATCATCTACAAAACCACAAGGGCATGTTTATCCAAAAGAGTCCTCTGAAATAATTGTTTCTGTAAATAATTATCCTTCTGTATTATCATGGCTGTCAGGCAGAAAAATATTCATGTATTTCCAAGCATGGACAGAAATATAATGGTATCCCCCTAACAACAGTTTCATCTTTTAATATCACTGCATATATTTCATCACTTCAGAGTTGATGTTTCAGATGCCAAGAACACAGGAACAGCAATAGTATCAAGGTAAAACAGCAAATATTTATATCATTTGTCCCTGCAAAACACTACTCTAACGGAAGACCTCTGCTGCTCAATGACCAGGTTGGGATTTTCACAGGAGTCGTCCAGTTTCTAGGAAATACCATAGGAATAATCACTGAAGTCCTTTTAATTGTTTTTGAAAATCCCAAGCAGCCTCTTCAGTAAGGGGAACAGCCACGTTTTCTAATGGCAGTTCCCAGATTTTCATTCCGTTCATGCCTTTAGCATCTCACTAATACAATATATCTCTGTCAACCCACAGCATTCATGACTGCAACACAGGTTGTCACATGTACATGTCAGCTGTAGGCATCCTGTCATCTCAGACTGCACATATTCCCCTTCAGCTTGCTAGACATACCACTGCTGCTTGCAATGGTCATGGAAGCTATACAACATCACAGACTGGAGAAGGAAGAGAGTTGTCCTTGGGACCCTCAAAAACAAACCAACAAAACAAACAACCAAAGCATATCACCATCACTCATCCAACACCCTCCATATCGCCCCCTCCCCCCCAAAAAAAACCAACAAGCCCAAACTCAACAACTCTGAACACTGAAAACGTGAATCACGTGTAAACTGAAGGTGCTTTATTTTCCCACATCTGCAGCTGGCCTGGCTGGGTGTCTCTGAGAAGTGTGAGGTCCTCCCTCCAGCTAACCTGAGCAGATAGTAACCTTCAAGTGGAACAGGGTTACACCATGTTGACATTACATAGATCACCTTAGCAGACAGGAGGACTCACGAAACTCACACGGGATTGGGGGAATGACACAGGGAAGGACTGACAAGAGGTATAGAGGAAGAACAGAGAAAAAAGGAGGGGACCGGAGGACACAAATCACAGCAGTCCTTAACCATTACACTCAATGTTGTTCCAAATTCATGGAACTACAGCACTAAACACACAAGCACAACAGAGAAAGATATGAGCACATACACGCAGCCCACATTTCACGTCAGTGGGGAAAACCAAGATTTTTCTCCCAACCTTCTCCCAACAGTCATGCTAGGGAATGAGAGGACAACTGAACAGCTTCACCAATTGACCATAACTAAAAATGGACTTTTACTGCTGCTCAAGTAAGTCAGATCACAGAGGACCCAGTTAAAAGGGTAAAAAAGACAGACCACAGGATATATCCCTTTTCTATTCACCCATAAAATCTCACTGCCTGTACCTTCTCTGCCTGCTTTATGAATGTAACAACAAGAATAATGATTGTGTTATTCACAGATTCTGTCCAGAGGAGTGAAATCCCAAACTTTAACATCATCCTATCCAAAACACTCCTTTATTTGTGGTGTAGCGTCTTGTGCAAGGCAGCACAGAATGAGTCTAAAACCAATCCTCCAAATACAGTAAAAGTCTCATGCAGTATCCTGGGGACTCTCCCATTAGCTTGTAAAGTTACATTAAATGACTTTTTGAAGAAGTGAAGAAGAAGGAGCTGCTGCTGGGACATTTAGTCTATCAAAACACAAATAATTAATGGTTGAAAATACTTTTTGTTTAATAATTGCTGTTCTTCATTAGTGTGAACCAAGGGCACAGACTATCTGAGACAATAACATCTGCACCCCATATTTCATTATCACCAAACTTCATGTTTCACACAAAAGCATAGCTAGCAAAGCCTTACAGCTTTAATTAGTTTCTGCCATAGCTGTGAAGGTCAGCCAATTATTGTGTGTGAAATTTCAATATGAAGCGACTGAATTGAAGACAGCATTGCAACATTGTGAAACTCTGCAATGCTGTAAATCTAGCATGATAGAACCTTTTTTTTTTTTTTAAACACAAAATAACATAAATTAATCATCAGGTATGTACAGCTTCAAGGCTTATTGGCTAATTTAACATGTGTTAGAGGGGGGAAAAAAGGAGGTAATTTCTGATAGCATCTCATGCTTTGCGGGGTTTTTTCTTATCAGTGTCACCAACCATGACAAAATACTTAGCTGGGTTCTCATTTCTACAAGGAAAACACATTTTTTGGTGGGATTCAGAGTCCTACTGTCAAAAGAAAACAATAGCATTAAGCAGATGAACTTCAGCCATCTAGAATGAGGGGCATGGGATGTACAGCATGTCCTGAAAAATCAGGTCTTTCAAAAGATGCTTCCAGTTAGGCTCCAAACTCATGGTTGGCTTTTGAAAATCTTGAGCCAAGTGCCTTATGTGTATGTGGGTATTTGTGTGTGAAAACATATATGTAAGAATTCGGATTCAAATGATATACAAATAATCAATACCCCAGCTGGCACTGAGGAAGTAGCGAAGGATGCAAAATGATGCACCTACCTCCTACCCGAGACACAGCCTCTTTGCACATATTATTCTTGCTAAACAGAAATAATTTATGCAGTGTGCTGTGCACTGGGATTACAGATGTGCAGAAGGTCTAACCTGAACCTTGAATACACTCAAGACCAGCCTTACCCTTAAGTCTGGCCAGTGGTTGTTCATTAAACAGATATGTGTTTGCCCGTTTCTGCTTTTTATTAATAGATTAAAACTCTTTTGAATAAATTTTATCGCATTACGTAGCAAATAGCAAGATTTTCAAAGATGCACTTCAAACTCATTCTTTTATTTGGATACCACAAGATAACACACTGAAGTCAAATAATAATGATACAAGGGTTCTATATCTCTAGCTCTGCTGAACTAACAAGACCTGCTCTTGATTATAAATTTACAGGTGAGATTCACTGGGTTTCAATAGGAGAAACAAGGGAGGGAGTGATGCTTAGGGAATGGATTTATTTTGTGTATTGTTCAAGCCCTAGTTTTCCAAATGAAATGATCCTGACAGAAAATATATGCAAACTCATTTTTAATCTAGCCTGGGACAGCGCATGCAGCTCTAGTAAGCACCATGGCTTCATTCATGTGGAAATACCTGCATGTTCATATGTATATATGCACATCACAACCAATTCCCCCTTCCTGTGCCCCATTTTTTCCTGCCATTGGGAGGACCAGGTAAGTGGTTATGCAGAGCTCTGCAGACAGCACAGAACCACTGAGACTGTTTCACCATTCAGATTCTCTCCTGGCTGCCTTCTTTGCTGGCACAAAACACATTCGCAGCTATAATGTGACTCACAGCAGTTATTGTCAAAGCTTTTTTTTTTCTTTCTTTAAAAAAAAAAATAAAATGCATAGCTAGCATTAGAAGCTCAGGAACGTTTGCAGGCTCCTACATAAATGTCTGTATTTCTGGAGTTACCAAAATCCCCAATTTCTGGTTACTTCAGCCAGAGCATGGGTGCTGGTCTTCCTCCAAATCAGCAAGCCCCAACACGTGGCTGTAGAGAAGCTGAAATAAATATCCATACGCATTATACATTATTTAGAATTAAAACCATCACCATGATAAAGATGTTTTTTTCCTGCATCTAGAATAATCCCTTTAACTAAACACAGCTGAAAGAGAGATTGTGAAATAGTTGGCTATTTGTTTTCTGCTGCACCTTTTCCAACACCTCCAAATATATCCATGTGTGGAGAAAAAACAAAAATAAGAATTCTGTTTAGTTTGCATTGACAGAACAAGACTGATGCCTTCTAACCAACAAAGGCTCAACTGGCTAGAACAGATACCAGGAGTAAATTAAAAACTACATTGAATATAATGGGAATCCAGGTCAACCCTACAGGAAAAAATAAAAAAGGTAAAGTGAGCAACAGTCTTACAGTTAAGAGCCAGATCTTTAATGTAGTACCCTGAAATACTCTGCTCCAATCCCAGGATCTCAGCAGTGCTTCAAGAAGGTGACTGGGAGTCTGAATTCCACTTCAGCCGCTGCCTAGAGCTCTCTGCCACAGGGCTCAGCATCTTACTTAAGCTGATGCACCCTCCAGGGCCCCACACAGGTACATCAGTCTCTCTATGTCTGCACTGCTAAACAAAAGCCTAAAATTAGCTGTGAATAGGTAGCTACAGGTTCCTTGCTTTTCCTTCCTATCTAATTAGGAGCCTATTAACTTTGTTTTGTGAAGATAACTTGTAAGACATACCAGGAAGGTATTTTCTTTTACTATTCATAGATACGGTGGCTAGCACAATAAAATCTAAGTTTGAATTTCTAGGCACTGCTTTTGTACTTACAAAACACAAAGGAAGTTTATTGTACTAGAAGTAAAATAATTTCTAAGTCCCAGAGGTGTATCACCCACAGTAATACAAAACATTCACTGAAAGGTAAAATGGCAAAAGATAGAGAGGGGAGGTGAAATAATTAACAATAGCACCAAGAATGCTAAAGAAAATGTGTATTAGCTAACACCATATTATGCATTATAAGATATATCCTCTCTCTTAAAAGGAATCAGCAAAAGGAAATAATTGAAATATAATGTTACTGTTGAGTGGCCCAAAGCAGAATAGAACAGGACCACCTGAGTAAAAATCAACTCCAGAACAGAAGTGAAAAAAGAGAAAACCAGCCAGATCATGCACACCAACATGCATGCACACAGAGGAAAAACAAATTATTATTAGTGAAACAGACTGAAACCTGTCTTAGGCAGTCCACCCAAGGGAGCAGCAAAAATCAGTAGCCTGGCTGAGGGATTCTTTTACTAAAGGTCAGACAAAACTGCAGGAGAAACCTCAGGGATCCCTTAAAGTGGTTCCCTAAGACAGGGGGTTCCTAATGGACATGGAGAGTTGTGCAGGTTTCATTGTGTTTATTAAATACACACTAAATATTAAACACAGTAACAGCAGCTAAACTAAATCAAACATACTTTTAAGTGCGATACAAATCATTGTTAGACAATGTAAACAAACACTCAACACACACAAAGCCACACAAAGCCTTTATTGCAAATCCCAGCAATTAGATCCATCCCCAGAGAGATGCCACAGGCTCCAGGAGCCCACGGCCCCTGGCCATGGAGGCCTACTTGGTTAAGGACACCGGAGGCGGGTGGGCTGCATCAGCCCACTGCAGGAGCTGAGGGAAGCTGCTCTTGCTAAGACAGCCTCCTGCTCTTGCTCACTCCGCTCTGGCCCTGCTCCAGCAGCAGCACTTCCCTGTAACAGGGTCTCCACTCAGCCCAAACCACTGGGGACAAGATCTCTTCCAGCCAGGCTTGCCAGCGGCAGCTGCTCCCAACCAAAGAGTCTCTCTCCAGAGAAAATGCTCTCTCAAAGCCAGCCATGCTGCAAGAACAGTGGTTCCTAACATAAACGGTCTCCTTTCAAGAAGAAATACAGGGAAAGTCCTCACAGCCAGTCTCTTTCCAAAGGGAGCAGCTCACACATTAATCCAATGAATAATTCCAGGCTGGGAGATAAAATATTTAAAGCGAAAAAAAGGCAAAAGATCTTCAGAGTTCACAGTTTTCAAGCCAGCCTTCAAAGCTCACAAGCTCACTATCACTTGCCAAGTAGGATCAACATGAAGAGCACGATTATAAGAAACATGAAAAATTGCATCACCAAATCAACAGGGACTTCAGAATTTAGTGAGTATAGGAGCCAGTGGAGCTGCCGAAATGCCAAGTTCAGTAACCACAAGCAGGAGTCCGCTATGGTGCCATGATCTAATGTATGATTCAACTGATAGTCATTATATCACACGAGGAAAAAACACAGTAATTGTCATACTGGATCAGACTCATCTAGCAGGGATCCTCCTACAGTAGCCAATACAAAAATCTTCAGCAGTTAAGCAAAGGAAATCCTCCAGCAAGCAGCTAGGGCCTAGCCGACGTACTTGGGAAGTTTCTTCCTTATGCCACTATTCAGAGCATGGTTTACGTTCCAAAGCCTGAAGGTCTGCTTGCCCTCAGGGTTGTTTTTATCTCCATCTAATGTAAATATGCAAGCCTTTATTCTACACAGAGATGTCTAAACCTGACCTAGAAATGAAGCCTGTGAGGATTCATAACACCAATTTCCACCAGGTTACTTACGCATTGCCTACAAAGTATCTCTTTTAACCTCTTTCAATCTGCTCTCCTTTTCTGAAGTAATTCTTGGTTCCCGTTTTTGTGGAAAGGTAAACAGGAATGCTTAACTCATCTTTTCTATACCATTCTACAAAAACAAGCACAGTTGCACTATTCCTTTGAAAGAGGATATACGTAATTCAAAGTTCCTCACCGTTGCTGCAGGCTAAGGGCATGTACACAGGCAATTGCTGTTGGATCAGCTTATGTTCAATAACTTGTTATCACTCACACCACTGAGCTTCTCACTTTCAGGAAAGCCCATTACAAAACTTGCAGTAAAGCTTCTGGCTGGTCAAAGATTTTCTGAAACCCAAATAACTTGTCAAGTGGATCTTTTCTAACCATATTAAATCTGCAGAAACTATGCCAACTGGAGCTAACATTGTGACCATCTACATTTTTTATAACATGGTCTTTAATGTTAGTTCAACCAATTTCTCAGGTACCAAAACAATGCGTACTATCATGAAGCTCCCTGAATCTCTACTGAAGCCTACTTAAATTATAGATAAACCTGTGCTACTCTTTGTCTTCTGGTAATATAGATTACTTTAGCAAAGACTGCACTTTTCCCCCAGTGGTATATATTTCCCCCAGGTATATATTTTCTGATGATTTTCTGCCCTTTGATTTATCAGCTGGTTGTAACATTTCTTCTATTGACATGTCAATCAATGAATGGCTCATCTTTACTGGCTGAAAAGTAGGTATTTGCCTAAGATATTTGAAGTGAAGACAGAAGCTGCAAAATCATTTGACTTCTCTGCAATGTCCTTAACCTTCATAATTGTCTGGCAGGCTTTCTCATTCACAGATACTTCGAAACTTTGAATTCTTTGTTGTTTGTGCTCATCTGATCAGATTTCTCACCATTTCTTTCCTGCAGTATAGTCTGGTTTCTATAAGGCTATTCCATTTTCTGAAGGACGGTTGTCTGCTGTAAGTCACTTCTTCAGCTTTAATTTTTAAGTAGGCATGCAAGATTTCATACAGCATACTTTGAAATAGCAGAAATTTGACTAAGCTTTCCAAACTGTTCCTCCCCAAGATGTCAGTTACAGCAGCTTTATCAAATGTTGAAAGTACCATCATGCCTTGCTGGCTTTTTCCACCCTTCACCTCCTGCTCACCCCCCATAAGCCTACAGCTAGGGGCAAACCTACAGGGTGCAGTCTGGGCAAGAGAGGTGTATGTGTATGGCTAGAGCTCCTCATGTTACATCATTCCCATTGGAAAAAAAAAAAAAAAAAGAAAAGAAAAGGAAATTCTGTTTCTGAGCCTTGTTTTTGTGAAGATACAATCAGAAATATGATCCAAGAGTGCTGACTGAATGCTGTCTGCTCATGCCTTGAAATGTCTGGCAGAATGAGTTGTCACATGATTTTTACTCATTTTTATAGCAAGTCTTTCTCCTTTGATCTAGTAACAATAGACACTGGGATGCATCAAGTGTGTTTCAAGTTCATTCCAGGCTCTCAATCACAATGCAATAAAGATTTTGATTTTTAATTCTTTTTAACAACTTACATCGTCTTCTGTGGTATACTGTCAAAAACCTGTCCATCTAATCTGGACCTTTTTGGATGGCTGTTCTGGAAACGTGGGAAGGCATTTTTCCTACCCTGCTACCAGTCTCTAGCCGTGCCACTGTATTTTATTTGGGCCACACTCTAAAAGCTAGACTTCAGCCTAAAATCCCCGGGCAAATATGCTGTGCACGCTTCAGCATTTTGCTGAACATCCCTGCTCTGTAAAGCAGTGTACCAATGTCTCAGTGGCAGTTTTACAGAAGTCCACAAGGAAAGCTGTGTCTGAGAAGAGAATAGCCCTAATGGAATGACCTTTACTGGGACTTGACACCTGCTACCTTGTAAGCTTCTTACACACACAGCTTAATCCACCTGGAGGCTTTTTTGCTTGATGGAAGGTGATAAAAAAGCTGTTAGACTGTAAGCTCTGTCTTAGATTCAAAGCATGTAGGCTCCTTGATATTCTGCAGCTTAGGGCACACAGAGGGGAAAAATATTTCTTAGTTCAGGTGCAATTCTCAAGTTGCTTATTAGGGATGAACCCTGGTCTAAGAATCACTTTATTGGTATGAAAGTAAAGAAAAGGCTTCCTGATAGGAAGTACGGTCCCAGTTCCGCAGTACTACAGACAAGATAATGTAATAGTGATCATAAAGCTTTCCTCAGCAGACAAGAAGAACAAAGCAGCCCAACTCTAGAAATTTACAATCCACAGAGGATCAAGCAGATTGTATTCTGGATACCTTAAAGGTGAATGCTCTAAAATGTGCATCAATCTATAGTGATGAAAACCCGGTCCCCTCTGATTATAAATAATTCCCTCTTTCTTTGAGACAACAAGGGTCTAAATCAAAAAGTTGTATGAGTGTGATTTTTAGCATGATGGAAAGGGGGAAAAAAGCAGAGTAAAAGACAGGCCCCACTGCAGCACTACCTTGGCACAGCTGTTGGGAGAAGCCAGTACACAAAGACTGAAACAGCCTCAGAATTAGAACAGAGGAGGAATTAGCATTATTTGGGAGTTAGTTTTATTTGGAGCTTAAAGGAAAAAACAAAAACAACAAACAAAAAAACCCCAAAGAACCGACCTTCTAAACAGCTGATGTCCCTGAATAGAAAATGACCTATCACTAACCTCTCAAACTGTAGCGGAAGCACAAGTGAGAACAGCATACCAAAAATGCAGTGGTGGCTAGGAGCTAAACTAATGTTCTTGAAGTCACTACTCCTCGCCCTCTCCTCTCCTCTGCCAAACACCATCTCCCTCAGGGAATTGAATCCCTGGAGCTCATCTTCCCTCCTGCCTGAGCTAAGGTGCATCAAAGCCACCAGCTCTGGCCTTGCACGACCTGGAGAAGGGAACTGTGCAAACCCTTTATTCCATTCCATGAGAGGAAGCTCAGATGAGCTCTCTTCAACTGAAAGCTTTTCCTAGCAGAAGCTCCCATTTCATGTTCCCCTGGGTATCATTTCTATGATTTTTTTTTTCTCTCTGAAGGCTAATGTTGGCAATCTCCAATCACCATGGAGTCTTCAAACACTTTGTCCTCTGCAGTTGGCCCAGGTGACTAACTTACTGTTTTAAAGGGTTGGATGCAAGAAGTTCAGAATGGAAAAATTTATGCAGAGATTGCTGTTTAAGAAACACTGTGAAACAGTTGGAAGCTTTTTATTTATTTTAAGGTGGCTGACACCTGTATCGATGGCTTTAGATGTATTGATGGCTTAGATCTAAGGACACTCGCAAGCACTTGTAAGATCGGAGTTTGTGTTTGAAACACCCCACTTGTAGCATATGGGCTAGGCTCTAAATGTAGCAGTATCTAACCTTTATCTGCTGGCTTTTATAATATAGGCTATTTATATGAAGTGAGTAGAACATTGATCCTCCTCTTCAAGTTTCCTGAGATTATTCAGTATTAGTATTGCTGTGATTAGTCACACCATGGCTGCTGTTCCTGTAGATTGTTTGATACAGTATATTTCCCACTATACACGAAGCAGCACTGTAGGAAAACCCAATTCAATCAATTTGAGCAGCCCTTCTTGTGCTACATTGGTATATTATGTATTGGACAGATAAAGTTGTGATCCTATCTAATATATTCTTTGGCTGGTTTGACTGATGTACTGAATGAATGGAGATACCTAATGCTATCCAATCCTGCTGCCGAAAGATAATGGCATTATTATTTGAAGATAGACCAAAAAGGGGAGTGGGAAGAGGAAAAGGTTTAACCACTGCTTCCCACATCTGTAGCAAACATGGACACTGCAGTGTGTGAAGGAAGAAAATCAGGCAGAGGAGACTTCTGACAGCAAGCTAAAGAAAAGTGGAAAGTGAGAACAAGGAAGAGGTCTAAATATGGATGTGACACCAACTGCTGCAGAAATCAGGGTGTCCCAGCCTCATTTTCAAGAGGTGCTCTGCAAACTGCAAGGCACTTTTAGATAAGCATCTATCTGAGCCCCAGGCTGCTGTATTCTTTTCCCCATTTTTGTAATTATTTGTTGGGATGGCAGAAGTGCCTATACCCCTGAGAGAGGGGCTACCACATCCCTGCCAGCTGTATGCACCAACTGGCACAGGAGAGCACTTGCAGCTTCCCTTGTGGCCACTCTCTAGCAACAGTGCTCCACAACTCCAGGCCCGCCAGGTTTAAAAATAAGAAAAAAAAGAAAGATAATTTTTTTAAAAAGTTTCTGCCAGTTGACCTGCTGATCTAAAGCCTTAAACGAGTAGTTAATGCTTCCAGGGTTTAGGCTGACTTTCTAACACCAGGGCTGCACAGAACGTTTAAAAGCATGTCAGCTTTTACCTAAAACGCCTTGGAGCCAGTCCAGAAGGAAGCCAAGAAATTCTCTCATATGTTATATTATAAAAAAGAAACGCAACAACAAGTAGCTCATAAGAACGATTATAAAAAAAGGAACAGCCATGACAGGTAATGGAAGCGCAGCATCGCCAGACAACAGTTAATGTAAGGCACAATATGTATTGTGTCATAAATGTAAAAGTCTGAGACATGGAAGACAGTGTCATAAGACAACAGAATAATGGTGTCATCAGGTGATATGTTTTGTTAAGTCTTGTATATGGACTCCCTTGATTCCTTCAGTCTCTTGGCAGCCTTGCATTTGTTGCTCCTGATGGCTTAAGACAGCATTAAATTTACTGATGACGTACCTTAGTCTGGAAGCAGCACCATTTTATAGCACTTGAACTATATGCATTGTATAGTTTTACCCAATTTATTATTATCAACATATATCTGGACAGCTTTGCTAGTAACCTGCTGTACTCACTGGGGACTATTTGGGTCTAGTTCTGATGTTTTAAAGCACTAGTTTAAAATCACTAATTGCTTAGTTTCCTATACCAAAATACTCTTATTCAGTGAAAGCAAATGATAGTTCATCTGAGGAATGCATGTGTATGTATGGAAGGAACCACTACACTATGGTTGCACAAATTTTCACTCATTTGAATAGTAGTATGATCCCAAAGACTTCAGATCAACCAGATCCCACTGCAATTGGGATTGCAGATACCCATCTTTGCTGCTTATGTTCTTCCTCAGCTTATTTAGTTACTTTTTAATGACCCTCCCCAAGGCCTTTTACATAGATATTTTTCTTGGGTTTAAATACGAAGTTTTTTAATTGACATTTTTTTGACAATTTAATTAGAATTGCCCTTCCCTTGTGATTACATTTATTTTTACACTTTGTCTCTGTGCCAATTTTGATCCATTTAATTAGTTTTAACTATGTCCCACACTGCTCACCTTCAGAAGTACACCTATTACATCAACTCAGCTGTTTTTCCTTATATAAATTATCTGAATGTAGAGGAACTTTAAGGAAAAACACTTGGTTTTGTTTCTTAATCATACCACGATGCTATTTATCAAGTTCTATGGATGACCCACCATAGTCACAACCAATTTAATGGGATTTTGGTGTTTTTTGTTATCCGCCCCCCCCCCCCCCCCCCCCCACTTGGACAAGGACCTAACCTTTAGTAAGATAGTAACCAAAAGCCAAACTGTGCACTAGTAGCCGTTATCAGCTGTTGCCTGTAAGGATGCATTTTAAAATTTCATCATGGATCTCTTCTCACTGAAAAATACTTGGAACATACAGGCAGCTCTTTGCCTCCGACACATTTTTCAAATGCTGTATCTGATTCTTTCTCTGTAAGCTATTGCTTTCATTGACTTTCATGCAGACACTGAGGATAAAGCAATATAACAACCTAAAGCTGAGGCACACGCACAGCCACAGGCTGACGCTTACATTTATGCCACAAGGCAGGGTGGAAAAACATATGTATTGTGGAATCTCCAGCCCTGGAGATACTCAGAGCTTTCTTGTACAAGACCCAGAGCAGTGTGATCCCAGCTGGCCATGCTTTGCACAGAGGGGGAGCCAATCAGATGACCTCCAGAGTCCCTTTCTGACCTAAATTATTCTATGTTTCTATTAACCTGATGAAAAATCTCATTTGAGCTTTGTTGAATCAGGGCATTCTTCTCAACCACTTTCATTTTGCCAACAAAGACACCAAGTTGGGAAGTTTTAAGCCCGGAGATTCATCTTGCTTAACTTCAGACACTTAGCTGAGATGGCTAAATTAAGAACCTACTTGTTCTACATGTCATTCCCTGTCTGAAAAGACAGGATGACACCATGACTCATGTACAGCCCAAACCTAGTCAATAGGGAAAGAGGGATAATTATCATATAACTCAGCTGAGTGCTTAAAGCAGGTGGGATGGACTTGGAATCCAGTAGCTCACAATGGAGAGTCTATAAGGAAGAGTTACTAGCATTTTCTGCATTTCTGCCACTACAGCATACTTATTTCTTTTGACAAACTGAAAACATTTTTTTTATGTTCATCATCAACATTAATGCCTCAAGAATTAAAGTGGCAATGCTATTTGAAGCGGTTCCTGTAGTATTACAAACTGAGTTAGTATGTTTCTAGATTGTTATCTGATGTCCATAAACTCAAAGGAATATTTTAAACATCACAGTATTTCTTTTTTTCTTCCTTGTGGAAAACTGCAACCTGCTAGACTAATATTGTATATCTGATTCTGATTATTTCTCAGGTGTCAAATCCTTCAACAGATGAACTTGCATTTGAAAGTTCAGGGAAGAGTAACAAAGTAACCTGACATCTGCTGTTACCCGAGAACGGTATTGCTACCATTTCCTTTTAAGCAGATTCTCAAAATTAATCTGAAAAAATTGGTAAATCATTTCCCCTCCCTGTAATAAACAAAGATAACTGGACTGTAACATCCACTCTCTTTCTGGGAAATATAACAGGAGGGTGTAAACTGAACATTGTGCCCAGCCAATAACACAGGTTATAAGGGTTTTTATCTTGAGTATTACCAGGCAAATTTTTCTGAACTGATTTGTATCAAGCACTTGATGTATAGCCATAAAACAGTATCAACTGACCCTGTGCCTGACAGATACAGATTTTGTTTATCTTAAGGAGGAAGAGGAGCACATGCTAAAAGACTTATGCTTGCCTTTCAACTGGACTGACCACTGCAGCCTTACCAGGAGACCCCTACCCACCACAGGCGTGAACTCAAATTCAGTACCCAGGAGGCTTTCAACAGCAAACCAGACAATTTTCTAAGCAATTTGTGCTTGTTTAATAACAAAACTAAACAAACTTCCACCTAAGATGACTTTAACTTGCAAGAATTTCTCTCTAGGCTAGGCATCTTCAGTTTTAAAGACCTTCTGAAGCCCAAAGACAGCCCCCATCAAAACTAAATGGAAACCACACCTCCACAGCTACAATACAACACAGTGGGTGCATTTTCAGCTTCTCATGGCAGATTCAGAGATTCCCCACTCTTGCTCTGTGAGGAAGAGGTCACTGTCTACCTGTGTAATAGGAGAGACATCCAGATTAACCATGGGCATTTTTCCCAGCCACTGTACAGGAACTCTTTAGCTAACGTCCTTAAATGTTCTAAGAACTGTGGCACACTTACCACAGATTTTCCATCTATGTCTTTGATTCGCCTCCTCCACTGTCTGGAAGAAAGCTAATCATTGGAAAGTATTTTAAAAAGCGTAAATCGGATGATTCAGATAATGCTAGGGTGCACAGCCTGACATCGGCCCTATGAAAAGTCATGAAAAAGCTGATATTGGATAAGTATAAAAATAAGAAAGAGTATAATTAATGCTAATTAATACTAATTACTTCATTAGTTTACAATGGGAAAAAAGACAGGTTTTATCAACCAAACAATCACTAATAAAATTACTGGTTTGATTAAAGGCAATTATGTTGACCTAACACACTTCTGTAAGGTGTCTAAATTACCCAAAAGAAGGTTAGAAGTCTGATTATTATATCACACACGGAAGAGTTATCCACTTCTGAATATGAAAGAAAGATATCAGTGTATTAATGTCTAAATCAGCAGGAAATACGTGTTAACATGATGAAATAGTTGGTAGCCACAAAGACGAAATTAATAACTAACAAAGGGAACACTTTGAGCAAGGAAAAGATGGTAGATTCTTCACAATTTGAAATCTTTTAGAAAGAAACCTTCTTAGTGTAAGCATCTGGTACACTTACATAACAGACATTAGCAGCTTAATGCAAAATTAAAAGATAAGGCTCTCTGGTTTATATTACAAACCCGATAATCATAACAGTCTTTTCAGGCCTTAAAATGAATCTATTAGCATGGTTCCAATGTGCAGCACATGGGGTTCCTCAGCATGATCTCAAAGGCACTTCCTTTGATCCAGCTCTTTCGGACATCCTCAGAATCGTTAATCCCAACATGGTGGAGTCTGTCTCTTGCTATTTCTTCTTGTAATGTCATTTTCATTCCTTCTGCAGCAAGACTTTTGGAGTGTCACTCTTTAGCAGAGTATTAGCTTTCCTAGAGGCCTCCCTGGTGCATCATCTATCTGTGCCTCTGGGCCATTAGGCCAGTTTCCACAAGGATCAACCGACTGCCCATGCTACTGACCTGGTTTACATTATTTATTGTAACTCTCTCTTTATTAGCATAACTCTTTCAGATTCTGGTAACATTTTCTGCAGCTTGCTGAAGTCATGCTGTAGCATCATACCTTAAAGCATACACCTTATTTTGTGCCATTACACCTTGAAGGTGCCTCTACCTGCAAGGTGACGCTGACACGCAGTGCCTATGTTCGGTGTCAAGTACCCACCCCTCCATTTGTTCTCTTACATCCAGAACAGATCCCTGTCATACTATGCTGTATTGCCTAGGTGCCCAAATTTAAGATCTAATCTGATGCACTTCAGCTGAAACCCACCTTGAGCTCCCTGCCTGTCAGGGGAAATTGTCACCTCCAAAGTATAGTGGCCCCACCACCACTCCAGGTTGGGCCAGCCTCCTGAAATATCTGCTACAATACCACCGCCAAACCTAAGGCAAACAGGATCCTAACTCAGATGAGCAGTTATGGTCTGAAAGTTAGGCAGAATGAATATAAGCCTGTATGTTACCTTTGTAGATCCAAGAGAACTGATACCAAATTAGATTAGCATTTTCCTTCCTTTCCAAATCACCTTTTTCTTTATGCAGTTTCCTGTTTATGAAATTTCTGTAGCAACCTTAATGGGTATTTTGACCCAATGTACCTTGTGATAAATGCCATAATCATCCATTTGGAGGCTGTCCCATGTTCTCAAGACCATAGATTTTTGGATCACAGCCTTTTATTTCATTTTCATTTGGCTTCTGTTCCTAAGCACTTTGCTTATCATCAAGCCCTTTTGTTGTGTGTACTCCAGTTCCATCCTACTAATTGGCTACAGTGTAGGTCTATGATCCCTATCAAATTAACTCCTACTGTAATTGAGCCTGCTAGAATCACATTGCCTGCATAACCTCCTCTTTAAGTCATGCTCTCATTGCTGTAAGATCTACACCTAACGTCGAACTTGCAATACTCTCCTTTATACTTTCATCAGTGATTACGCATCTGAAGCTATCTTGGACAAAAGCATCTCTTACATAAAAACTGAGTGCCTTTTTATAACCACAAAACAGCTGACACAACGGTCAATATCTAATGGTAAAATTAAAAATCAGTCCATTCAGCTAAGTTAGGTGACTCTGTTGATTTTAGAAGGATCAGGGGATTCTCCTTACATGGCATAGTAGTGAGTGGACATAGTACAAGATATAGTCAAAGAGTCTAAAATAGTCAAGATTTTCCATTGTGGCATCTAGGTGTGGTAAGAGTTTCCTTCTGGATAGGTTCATGACCTTGTGGAAGACTGGGAAGAAAGAGGAAATTCACTTTAAATGCCTAAGACATTTCATTTGCTGTAGTCATCAAGGCTCTCTATAAAGTCAATAAAACCTCCATCCTAAGCCATGCTCTAGAAACCCATTTCATTTGGTTTAAGTAACGTAATAAGAATCCACTCAAAAACCAAAACATTGTTGAAGATTTCCATAACGATGTTGTTACCCAGAACGAAGCCATGATGTACAGGTGCCAGGATTCATGGTGGAAAGAAAAGAGAATGAACTATCGGCAGTGCTTTAAGAAGTGGCTTAGTGAAAATAATTAGAACAGTCAGCTAAGTGGAAGCTACTTTAGCACTCCTTTTGCTATTTTTACTTGCACTGGTTAATACATTCTTATGTCTTAAGATAACTAGGCCAGCTTGTCTGAGGGAATGCAGAACAGGGTGCTAATTTCATCTCTGCCTCACAATTCACCAGTGTCAGCACTTCCTAAACTGGAATTAGGCATCCTGTCCTATTTGATGATGTCGCATAGCAAGTTTTATACGTTGTTACTTTTTGCTGTTAAATTAAGCAGAACAGTCAGATTTTGACAAAACCTGTTGGACTAATAGTAGTCACCCACTCACTCTGTATCCTTCAGTATTGCTCTTCCCACCTCTCCCTTGTTAACATCACATCCTGTCTTCAGCAGCCGCTTGTATGAAGTATCCAAAACTTTCCAGTCCCCCTTTAGTTACTACAATTCTTGGAGTAACTGATTAGTATATAGACTTAATTAAATATAGATGATAATAGAAAAATATCTTACTTGTGATTGACTAAGCCTGGCAAGCACAATCTGCATTTTAAGAATTTCTTCTGTGGAAAATTACCTCAGAAAGCACAAAACCAAAATGGTTGCTTTCAGTTTGGGGTGAAACTTCTTAGAGATTCTGCAGGGTCTTCCTGACTAGTCATCAGCTGCCTCCAAGCACATAAATTGCACTCACGTATTAATATATGGAAATTCCAAAGCAACTGTTTGTCATTGGATTAGAATGTCAGTGACTTAAAGATGAGGAAAGATAGGTGATAAATGTATAGCTGCAGCGTAGAAAAAAACCCCAACAAACCTGTGTTAATTTATTTCTCAAAGCAGGTATTTCTGACTGCCAAATTCCTTTTTTTTTTTGCATATGTAAGTCTCATTGAATCTACTGTCTGGAGTGCAGACCCACCCAGCCAGATTGAGAAGGGAAAAATAGAAATAATTTAACATAGAGGCATTTATGTTTGTGAGGTAACAGGAGTGTGTTAATCATGTTTCTCTTATTAAATGACACAAAAATTGTTATAGGGTATAGGGTCTTTAGGTTCATAAGTATTGCTTTATTTAGAGTTGCCTTATGAAAAACCGGCCTCTAATGAAGACTTGGCTTTCCAAATAGTCAGTGACTCACATGCTTTTAAAATGGCTCTCATTTCTATAAGCAATACTGAAGACTAGAACGATCATAGAGTCTACTAGAAAACACCAATTCCCTTTCTTTTCTCTACTTTTGCTTTACTCATACAGCATGCAGCTATACATAAAACTATTCAGAATAAACAGGACTTTGGATGCACAGTTAACAACAACAACAAAAAAATAGCAAACTTAGGACCAATTGATCATGTCAGTACAACTACATTGCTGATCCTTCTCTTCCAAACCAGTTTGAAACTGGAACCAAATAGAGCCCAAGGGGCTATTTCATTTTCAAGAGTCAGACAGGTCTCCAACATGCCACTATATTTGATTCTTGGTCAGCAACATTTCTTCACCCCCAATATGCACGTACAGCATCATCCATACAATATTTCTCTTGCAAAGACAAAGGCTGCCCAATGATATTTTATTATTTAATGCCTCCTGTGCAAAGAACTGCAATAACCTGTGGGAACAAGAAAGCACTTCATTTGTTAATGATTTCAGAAAAAATTAACTAATTTAGAAATAAAGTTTGGAAGGCATTTTTCTCCTGCAAACAAGCACTGGCTATTTGGTATGCAATGAGCACCCGTTCACCCTGTGCAGCCTCTTAGGCCGTACAACACAACACTGGTGGTGTGACCTGACAGTAAATCACAAACCAGGATGGTATTCACTTCTTGCCTCTCCTTTGCGCTGGAAAGAAACACCACACATACACAACTATCTAAGATCAGAGACTTGCAAAATGTTCTTGTCTATTATTTTGTATAGTCAAATTGCTTTTCTACACATATGTACCCAGTTTGCCTCTACACTGTTTAAATGCAATTCATTCATAATGCTAACATAACACAGATCACTAACAACAAATACAAAGAGGCAGTTTTTTCCTTTCAAAGCAGTGTAGTCTCGGCAGATAAAATTTAACCTTTCACATTGAGCAGAGGGGAAAATTTAAAAGATCTTAAAGTATACTATAATGTGCTCTCTACAAAACAAAATTAGGGCTGAACTCCTTATTCACATTTAACTGAGGTGTACAAACTTCTCCCGTATAATTCCAGGCACTTAAATGAGGTGTCTATGGAGGAGCCTGGCTGTCCTACGCTCCCTCTCCACTTGCAACACAGAAATGAATTCCCTAAAGTGTGATAATTCCTGTCCTCCCCCACTACCCCTAAACAAAACCTTTCCTTCCCCTCAACCTGAATGGCTTCAGTGAGACTGAGAGGTACGCATATAATTTCTCCCACAGTTCTTGATTTATTATCTATATGGAGACAAATTATGGTTGCTTTATAAGAACACAGGACTGAAAGCAATGCCCTGGGCTATCTCATCAAGACTCTGTTCTCCTCAACTCCCTGTGTTTACCTCCCCTGAAGTATTTGTAGAGAGCAGTCACAGTCCTTCTCAGCCTTCATTTTGCTAGTCCAAACAAGCTGGGGTCTTTTGTTCTCTCCTTGTAAGACAGCTCTGCATTTTCCTGATCACCCTAGTAGCCCTTTCTTGGCGCTTATTCCAGACTGAATTAATCTTTCTCGATTACATTGACCTGAAACGCACACATTGCTGCAGACATGGTCTCATTCTGGCCTTATACAGCAGCAATAATGCTTCCAGGTCCACTAGAAATACTTGGTCTCACACTTCTTCGGATCCTGGTTGCATTTTTCATAGTGGTATCGCATTGATGATTCACAAACCTCTCCTATGTTAGACAAACAGACATAAATCTGTCTTCTTCACTCGTGTTTCCACAGAGGAGCTTCCAGCTAGTCATGCCTGCCCCTGGGCTACAACAATTTTAATGAGTTAAATGAAACAGGCAACAAACATTTTTGTCCTGGCTTCACTAGCTGAGATATTAAACACATATTAAGGTCGTTATTTTAGATGTTTTCTCAGGGGCTATTTCCAAGCCTTCCCCAGCATTAGTCAGGCCCATTCAGAAGCACACAACCCTCAACAGCACAGGGCTCTTCCCACCTAGAGTAGCAAGAGGCTGCCAGAAGTTTGTGCTGTCTCTTTCTTCTTTTATTTCTGAAATATTTTATTCAGCTCACCAGAATGACTGCAACCAAGAAATCCAAACAGTTTAATGATACAAAATGGTTCAAATTAGTGTCTGTCTTGTTTTTCTCTGTAGTTTAAGGGATCAATATTAATGAAGGGAGAAGCTATAAACATCACTAATGAGGATGAAGTGGAATATCCCCCACCAGAGCCGTATGCACTTGAGCTTGCACCAAATGAAGATGACATCCACTATTAAAGGCTGCATTTTAATCCAGCCACAATAATAACACTGAAGTTAGTGCTATTGGTAAATTTTAATAGATGATGTCTTTTTTAATAGATGATGTCTAACAAAAGCGCCCTACTTGAAATTCAGTCCAAAGACTAAATTAAAGTCAAAGCCCTAGTCAGTTAACTGGGCTGTAACATGTGAAGAATTGATTTTCTTATTTTCAGCTGTCAGACCTGCTACAAAGAATGAGTTTTAATTCTGGGGATGTTATTAAACTCCTTGCTTAACTGGCAGAAAAATGGAACCGCTAGCCAGGCGATAGTGGTGCGGCTGTCGGAGTGAATGACACCTGTCAGAGTATGATGAATGACCCTCTCTGCCCCACAATCCCCCGCTCTGTCACTCAGGTGAGGGCCATTAATCTTCATCGAGGGCCTGTCAGGCCGGGCAGCCACGACGACAAAACGTCTTCTCGCATTTGCCGCCGCCACGCACGTAACAATGCGATATTCTTATTGTCACAGCGACGCCAAATTAGCATAATTTATTATGACTTTCCTCCCCCCAACCCTCCTCCCCACCCAAAACACCAAGTAGGGGAGAGATGCGATTAGACAGATGGAGGGTAGGCCCAGCCTGCCAGCCCTGGAGCCCCCCGCAGTGCTTGATGAGGAGTGGAGCATCTCTACAAACCAATCAAAAAGCTGGCAGTTCAATTACAGAGTAATAAAGGGACATTCATCATTCAATTAGGCACCTGTCATGGTTTCACAAAAGGGAAAACTTCTAACCTGAGACTCCAGGGAGAGGATGCTACAACCAGGAGGCAGAGAAATAAATGAAAAAAGGACAAAGTCAATTACTGGCCAAACCAGACAAAAGGAAATATGTTAAAATAAGGGAAAAGTTATCCCTAGGCAAAAATCAGGGAAGTTACATGACCTTACAAAGATTATAAAGGGCCAGCATTAAAAGAGCTGTGCCACGCTACTCTGTGACACGCACACTACCAAATTTCCCCCCTTCCACACTTCAATGAAAGCTGAAAAAGCTGAATGTTATCATGAAGAAAGCTTTAGGGAAATGGGATTGTGGTTTAAAAGCCCCAATATTGCTACTGCAAGAGCATACAACGCATACCATCTTCAGAAGGAACACACCTATTCATCTCAGCTTGTTGCTGTGCATTGTTTGAAATGCTATAAACACCTGGGGTGATTCTTCCTATCATGTTAGAAACATTAGCAATTCTGTTAACCAACAACAAAACAGGGTGAACCCTTTCCAAAAAAAAAAAAAAATCACTAACAACCCATATAAATGCTAAGACTTTGGCATGTAAAACAGCAGAGAAACTAAGCAAGCATGCTTCATTCAAAGTTATTTTGTTCAATTTATGTGTTTCGTAGTTTGCAGAACCCAGATCTTGAAAGTTATCGAAAATTAGAACACGGCACAGATGAGATTGTTTGTCAGACGGAGACTGGAACTAATGTGGATTTATCCTGTTCTGCAGCTGCAAATAACAGGTAAAAAAAATAATAATATTAGATTGCTGAACAGCTGCTTGTGCAATAAACTCTGTTAAGTTGATTACCTGCCTGCTAAGAAGGTTTATAGTAAATTGCAACTCCAACATTAAATTACCAGAGCAGCAAAGGTAGGATTTGGCTAGAAAGATGTAAGACTAATCCAAAAATGTTCTTTAGAGGTGATAAATGAAACCCTGTATAACCAGCTGGAATGGGTAGAAAAGTCTGGAGTGTCTTGATGATTTGAATCCAGCACTCATTTTCAGAAGGGCTGTCCGAGTTCTGGTGCCTGCTTACACAGAGCATCACAGGATCATGAGGAATCCTCCATTTACCACTGTGTGACTGTAGCACTGCTTGCCTACTCATCCCCACGCTCCGTCACAGTAAGCCCAGGAGCATGCCACGCTAACACAGCTATAAGGTTTCCAGGAGACAAGCTAGTTCCTGTGTGGGGTTGCAGTCTGACATGTAGATGTGTCACCTCACTGAGACGTGGGTCAGGCTACAGTTCTGAGTGCTCATGCCACATCAGAGCATAGGATTTACACCTCCAAATCATGCTAATGGTTTTCAAAATCCTGCCTAAATGAGTTTATATACTATAACAATTAGGGAACTCTTTGGGAATATTTTGTCAATTAATGAGGAAAAAATATTGTCAGATAAACTTGCTTGGGTTTAGCATATGACTAACTCCAAGCACCAGCAATTATTTACAGCAGTAGTCAGAGCTGATCTTGCTGGGGAGGGGGAGGGAATCATCATTATGCAGTGTTGTCTTTACAAGACAATCTAAATCTACAATAGGGTGCAAAATAAGGTAAGCAATTGATTTGTGTGCTGAATACTTCCTCCCATGCCTTTTGCATTTGCATCCCAGGACCTAATGAAGTTCTGATACAACATAACAAAGAGGCTAACAATACCTACATACCTCACTCGCAGGGGGTGCTGCAGAGATCAATCTTTTAAGGTTTTTAAACTGGCGTGGAGATGAAGAGTGCTACATAGCACAAATACTAGCTATAGCATTGTGCATTGTCTTCATTAGACTACTTTGAAAAAGTCACCACAGACTATTGTATCAGCTTTCCCATAACACCAGACAGGGGATTTTTTTGTTTTCCCCTTTCAGTATAAATACATTCTAAATACAAGCTTGCAAAACCCAGCAGATGGAAGGAAAAAAAAAAAAAAAGGGGGGGGCCAGAATTACTGAACCACAGAATTTATAACTCCTTCCCTATCCTTCCCCCTAGAAAATATAGTTTATCAATACAGTGGTTGCCTTTGAGATTAGTTGCAGTGTCAAGGTTTTCAACAGAACGAGGCAGGGAATGGTGCGTGCAACTCAAAGGTGTTTGACAGTATCAGTCCTTGAGGTCTTGTGCATACAGTTCCACTGCTGCTGTGCAATGGTTCAAAAAATTGAAAGCCAAGCGTCCAGGGAATAGGTTACAAAATTAGTAATTTGTTGTTCCTGCTTTGATGTCAAATAGAAAACAAACACAAATAATACCCCTTTCAGGAAGTCTAAAAATAACTAAATAAACAAACAGAGCTAAAAATACAACAATTGGTTTCAGATGCAGAGCCGCAATTATCAGGCTCCAAAACATCCAATTTGCCTTCTCTCCTGCACAAGCATACATTATAAACAACCCCAGGAACTCAGAGACTAATGCAGGGATTCTCAGAAGTTTTGTATGAGGGAAAATTGGGGGGGGGGGTGTGGGGTGTGTGTGGAGAGCACTCCTATGTATTCCTAGTAGGTCACTACTATTTGAAGTTCTGTTTTGCCATATAGACTTCTATATAGATAATGTGTCACAATAACTTACTAAACACTACAAATTAATTAAGAAATGCATAGATGATCCTGAGTTTCCAATATGGTAGCCTTTAACAAATCAGGTTATCTGTCGTATCAGTGATCAGGCTGTCGTATCAGTGATCCGGTTTATTAAGTCTTAATAAACCCAGCACATTTATCCAAATGCCTCAAAGAGCACAATTTACCCTTGTTCCTGTGGATACTGTGCAGTTGCCTTGAGAAACACAATTTCCCGGGGAGGAAGTGCTACCAGGGGTACATGTCAGCAAATCCACAAAAGGAAAATGAGGGTAGAGGGAATAAAAAAAGGTAATCACGTTGAGACGAAAAGGGAAGACAGTAAAGTACCAGAATGATAGCAGGATGAATAATTGATGAGCTGGTGGTTTACGAGTGAGTTTCATTAATATTATCCTGCAGGTTCATTAAGCACTGTCCCACGCTCATCTTCGAAGGTTCCTCCCGAGTTTTGATTAGGTGCTGCAAGTCTTTTGCTTAGACATCAGAACTTCAGGCCTTCAGTGGTGACAACCGCTTCCTAAGCCCCAGTCCCTTCAGCCGAGCACCTTTCGGAGCTGTTTTCTATTCCCCTCCCACTAATCAGAAGTCCCTAACCATGACAGCAAGTCTTAGTAAATAATATATCAAGATAAATGATAATTGTTCTGTTTTAAGTGTCTCCTAATGAGCATCATAAATTAAAAATTAATATTGCAAAGACTGTATGAATAGCATCAATGCTATAAACAGAGCAGCAGGGATCAAGAATGCAAATGAAAGTGAAACGCTCCCTTATCCACCTCCCTGTATGAAAAAATTCTGGAGCCAGCAGACTGTTAGGCATTACAAAGCTAATAAATGACTTTAATGAAGTTCTGTAACAGGCAATTTCTTCTTAATCTTCCCTTCACCTTCCAATATTTGGCTCTTCTGGATTGTGAGACTTCTTTTGTTGATTCCCCCCCTCTTAAACCATCTCTCAAGAACTGTTTGTTTCTTCTTAGGTGCAACAGTAATCTCTAATTAAAGCATGCTGCTGCAGCGAAAACTAGGGAATGGGCTGGTTAACAGATTGCTGGTCCTGATGATCATGCAGAAAGGCTAAAGTGAATTGGCAGTAGCCATTCTGTTGTGTGACGTTGCTATTATCATTGTGCCTATTCAGAGACTGCATTCAAATGGTGTCTTTTTCTGGGTGAATGAATAAGGTACACTCAGCTATGCCCTTGTACCTCCAAGTTTCAGCTAGAGAGAAAGAAGGCAGCTGGAATTCTTACCTTTCCTTCTTCCAGAACCTTAGTTTGTTCAGTTTAGATGTAGCAGAATTATTTGCACAAGCAATGTTTGCCTCTTTTTTAATGGCTGGAATAATCTGTAGCTGAATCCCACCTCCTTCGGTTTTGTAAATACTGAAATCGATCCTTTTGAAGCAAATGTCTTTGGATGCTGTATTGGCATCATCATGTCACTAATTATTCCTAGGCAGTAGATAATGTCAGACTTAGAGAAACAAATAACATACAAATTTACTAAGTTATGAATGACAAGGTACAAGTTCATGAAGGAATCTGACACTCAGGCTAGGATTAGAACACTTTGATAATTTACTTCTTTTTTTTTAAGATACCTAGCAAGTCTTCTAGTCCTTGTCAATAATCAACAACCAACCAAGGTACCACAGAAAATAAGACTTGATCGTCCAGCACATCAGACTGGATCACCTAAAATGCCATTTCACCACCCATTCTGTAATTCCAACCCTCTCTACTTTTTTCTTGCTTGCCTTTTCGTCCCCTCATCTGGCAGCTTTGAGGTAAGGAATAGCAACATTCAGCTAGTCTGCTCCTTAAATTATATGAGACATGGGAATAGTGGGTTTAAAGAAAGAGAGCGTAAGTTATACATTATGAAGAAAAGCAATTACTGAGAAGAGGCTACTCGTCCGTCTCCATCATTTTTAAGCCTAAAGCAATGGAAGTGCTAGTCACTGCTCTGTAATTAAGGCTGAAGTCTGCATTTCAAAGAAGTTCAACTTCTTTCCATAACACGCCCTCTCCAAACAGAGCATTTGCTCTTTAGAGCACAGAATGACTTTTGAGAATTTATAAATATTTTATTTCAAGCTCACTTTTATGACAAAATTAGACACCCTGTGCCTTTTTATTGTCCCAGTTGAAATTAGTACTAGAATAACTCAGATTTTAAATACTGCAGCAAAATCTCAGCATAACAAATTATTTTTTCTAGAGCAAAAGGTTCTCTTATCTTCCTAGTGTCAGACAACTCAGACAAGACTGAGACTCCTCTTAAACAAGATGAAAATTATATCAGAGATAACTAAACTACTCCTCAATTGTAAGAAGTTTTTCCTAAGTAAGTGTTATGAGACATTTATGCTCCCCTAGTGTTAGGAGCTCCCTCGGTGGAAGACTTCACTTCTACCATCACTACACCTCAATGGTTCAGAATTGCTTCCTTGGCTTTGTGGCCCTGGAAGTTTAGGCAGAAGCACAGGCAAAGCCGTTAAAAGCACAGAGTCATTAAAAGTTGGAGACTAATGTATCTTTGAAATCCAATTTCATCTCCTTTGGGACAACAAACAGTAAAATGCATTAACCATAATTGTATGATTATCTCAGGGCATCAGTAGATGGAAGAATTAATGTTATTCCAAATTTCAGCAAGCCTGGATTTGTTTTAAATGTGATTTTAATTCTAAGGTACTTGGATTTATAATTTTGGTCTTTAGTTAATTAAAATATTACTGTAACATCCGTAACCTTTAGATTAGTAATACAGTACATCCACAGTGAACTGTATTTTAATGTTGGAAACGTTTTTTGTTTGGAGATTTACATTTGTCTGGGGATCCTCAGCTGGTGATAATCGCTGCAGCTACACTTAATGGATCTATGCCAAATCTATGCCAGCTGAGGATCTAGAAATGTATATTTGCTCTCTTGCCTTTTTTTTTTTAAGTTCATACAAACTATGAGCATTATACCCAAGTGCGATTCCTCTTTTCTACCAACAATGGGTTTTGCACTGCTGCCCTCAAGTTTGATCTGTGCTGAAGACACCTGCTCTCAAGGAAATGAGCTGGGACCACCAACTCATTTCATAAAGGGCCACCGAGCAGCTGTCACATGGTAGCAACTCCCAGGCAGTACTGACCTTTAACAAATCTGAACCACTGACCTAGGGGTGAAAGGCTCTATATCCAATTACCAATCCCCTGAGTGAGCCACTACTAAGTTTTGCCTTGAAAACATACATAAATATGCACAAAAGAATAAACAAGAATGAAGTAACACACAAGTTGCATCATTGTTAATACTTTGCTATACACCTAATCTTGGAAATCAAATATATCATTGTCACTGGCAGACTATCTGGACTCTGTGCCTATGAAAAAAGGCCTATTAAGAGGGACAGACTGAAGCAATATTCTCCCTTCTTTCCTCTGACATCACCAATAGAAAACAAGAATATCCACACAAGATTGCCATAAGAAAAGAAAAGAGAATGGTCGATTTCACATCCGTGTTGTCCTGTCGTCCCCCCCCTTCATCTATGTAAATAACATTTTCCCTGCAAATGGCTAAATAGTAAGCATAAAAATATCCTTATTCTGTGAAGTAAGCCATTTCCTCTGCCTGCAAGTTCAAGAAAAAAAGGCCACTTCATGATTGAGAGCCTGATAAAATGAGCTGTAATGCTACCCTGTTAGAGCTCAGGGAAGAACACACTTTTCTCTGCTTTGGTTCCATTTCACTCACATTATTCCTGACAACGTCAGTAAGCAGCAGCAGAAGAGCACAATCTTCCTTTATTTTTAGCAATACTGAAGCTGCAAGAGAATTCTTCTTTTCTTCTCTCCCAAATATAAAAAGAAAAGACATCTAACTTAAGCAGCAATAACACAAAAAGCTGCCTTAATGATTTAATCTTGATAATTTACTGCAATTACTACATAATTATATCAATGCATCTTTATAACTGTGATAATACAAGCTTTAACTAAGGTACCTTTTAACAAAGGTAAGGAAAAGAGTTATTAGAAATGAGTCACTGAAAGTTCACTTCCTCTTTCAGGTTCCACATCGTGCCACGCTCAGCCCTCTGGGTCTAGGTAGATGTGGACTGCGAGCTCCAGGCTGAGTGGCAGCTTGCCATCCATCTGCCCACCTTGCCAGCGTCTTCCTCTGTCCCACCCAAGAGAACAGGAGCTTGGTAGAAAATATGCTGACAGGATAGCAAATGAACAAAAAGGCTGTGCAAGTCCTAATTTTGAGCAGCAACTTACAGAAATTTTTTTTTTAAAAAACCCACAAAACACAGTCTTTTGTTATGATTTCCAACAATTTCTACCACAGCGGCTGTCCCTGCTTGTAACAATGAACAGATGACAGCTGAGTCACTTTGCTGAATGGAATACTTTTTGTGCACTTGGCCCAGGTTTTGCAGAGCTGTCGCACTACAGTCCATTAATGCTCTCACCTTCACAGGCAGGGAGAGCCTTAAAGGCAGCAGAGCCAGTACACAGAGGAAGGAGAGCCCTGGAGGTTAGCACAAGGTTGGGATCTCGGTTCCAATCCCAAGTCTGCCACTGCCTTGCTGCAAGGCTGCAGACAAGCCTCTGCTCAGCTTCCCCCTTATTAAGGAAGGATAAGGGCGTGAGTGTCCTTTGCAAGCTATATTTTGGATTCTATGTCCATAAAAGCTGAACAATGCTATTACTTAAAGAAAGAGGCACTCTGTATGCACTGGAGAACCTCCCTGTCCTTAGGGAGTGGGACCACTTCAGTAGCAGAAGTGGAAGGGACAGAAAAACTTTCGTGACTTTTCCGTTGCACCCCAATGTACTTTGCCTACTGCTACTCTGGAAATGAATGTAACACGCAGCCAGAGAAATGGAGCAATAATGCTCTGAAGTCTCAAGGGAAGGATTTTTTTCTTACCAACCCTTGTGGATTAACCTGGAGTCTAACATGGCTCTTCAGGCTCCATGCTGCGATCAGCATTTGCACCTCAGAGGGAGCTGACCATGACGTGGTGAGTTAGCTTTTCAAGAACCATCACGTAATCTCCCTCCTGCACTTGGACAGCTGTCAGGAGGGAGCTTGCAATGAAACTCAATGCAATGGTGCACCAAACAGCCCAACACTCTCTATACTGCCGTATCAAAAACAAACCTAAAATCACAGTCACATGTTTACTCCCCTCAGGTGAAAGCAAGACAGAGGGCATTCAATAACAGATGCACTATGGACTCTTGCTAGGAAATGAAGTTGCTCCAGAAACATTGTTTATTGGTAATCTATCACATTCAGACTCATTTGCACTTCAAAATGTTATATGTATCACTGACATGCATCACTGTTTAAGGATCAGTAGCAGACTCTCCTTTAACATTTGTATACCTTAACTTGGAATTTACATTTGCAAAGTTAACTTTTGCATTAAAATTGTTTAAGACAGTCACTGAAAGAGAACATGATGTTTGTAGACCTGAAACTAGATTTTCCTCTTTTGCCATTTTTAAAGTTTTGATAATAGCTGATAGTCTCCTTGGTACCTCATTCCTCCCAGAGGGGTGGCAAATTTTCTGGAAAGAAATTTATCTTCCTTGGTATCAATTGTCAAGACCCAAGCATCCTACCCTTCCTCTCCAGTCTGTAAAGACAGTGGTTTGGATTTAACCCAGCTAAAGAAAGATGGGATGTCATGTAAGCAACACTTACCAACTACACAATGAGAACAGATACTAGAAAACTAGTCTTGACGAGACTCCTAACTTGTAAGCAGCTAAAGCTTCATGTGTAGTATTTGCATCTGTTTCTACACTGTATTACTTCATGCCAGCAGCCACAAAGTGAGTCACAGATTCACCAAAATACAGTATTCACCAAAAAAATCAATGCAAGTTGGATCAGTCCCTTAAAAGCCAGAGGGTTTGATTTATTTTTAAGGAAATACATTGGTGAGAATCACGGGGCAGGGGGGATCTTTCAGCTTGCCTACTCTATAAATCAAACAGATTTTCCCCCAAATAAATATATAAGTGAATGACCATTTTAGGACATACGTGAATCAGTCCAGAAGGAATCATTTTTAAGAAAGTTGTTAGTGAACGGAAACAGGTGGCTATAATTTGAGTTAAACTGCAACCTTAACTGTAGTGTTTGCTATCATGAACACTATAACAACAGATGTACAGTTGCACCTTGGGATGAATTCATTATGGCCTGAGAAACATAATCATGCCATTCAGACCATATTTTGTCCATATGCTCATGTGGTTTACACCCCTGGTTTATTGGCATTGTGCTTGGTTATATAGCAGGAGACTCCCAGGATCATAATTTGCACTTACTGTTACCGTTCAGGAGAATCCCTTTGTAGGATTTCCCGTTAAGGCAAAGATTCCCTTTCAGAGCAGGGAAGGAAGGCCTAGGTCACAGCCTTTGTGGACACTGCGGAAACTTAACATCACTTGGGATGCTTTTCATATAAAAGGCATTGCATACCTCAAAGAAATAGAAAAAAAATTAACCTGAAGAGTACAGGGGGCTACTGTTCAGGACATTTTACAGTTATAAAAATGTAGATTATATTGCTATCTTATCCTGTAATTTATGGGATGAATATTGTAATTCATTGAATGTCACGACTTATCTTTTATTCATATAGTTACTATTCCATTACTAGAGAGGGAGGTTTGTCAAAGGTTAATTATTTTAAATTGCTCAGGCAAATTTATTTTGATTTGTACAATTTTTTTTGAATAATCAAAGGGCTATATATTCATACTGCATTACGAGGATTCATTTAAAAAAAATAATAATACTCCTTGATGATACAGTCAGATTAAACAAACGCTTTCATAAGGACCAAAAATGGATTCTTTCAACCCTAAATGTAAAGAAGCTAAAAAAAATTGGCAATGGTTCTTTCTCCCCCTTCAGTTTTACTGTAAAAAAATTCCCCAGCAGTCTTAGACTGCTGAATTATACTTCCCTCCAGCAATCTATTTACAACTAAAGAGCATCTTGCCACAATCTCAAGACCTGTGTCCCTGGGGCAAGGAGTATTCATTTTAATTGCTTCCAAAGCACCTATCACAACAGGCTCTTGATTTGTGCTTCACCCATGATAAAAAAAAATAAGTACTACCATAGTACTGAAGTACTTATCGCTCAGAAGTCACCCACTGCTCTGTACCTCTTGGTTCCCAGAGATGCTCAGTTGTTATCAATTCAGGCAGCCATTTGCCATTCAGCTTCAAGCACCTAACATAAGGGCACAGGTTCTGGAAGCCATCAGCAGATCCACCCAAAAATGACGTGCTCTGAACACACAGAGCCAAATTCCAACACTGTGTAGCAAGAATACCTCCTTCTCCGCTGACCCACAAGAGGAGCCCTGATGGTAGCTGGAAAAATGCTTCCAGTAGAAGGCTGTGACATTGACTAACAAAATGAGGAAGGATGCCAACTCCCAGTAAAGTCTTTTAAACACAAAACTTATCTTTTCTCCTTCTGAAAAAAAAAATCAGTTAGCCTATTTCTGTGTCTATTTCCCTGTAAGCAAAGTGAGGATAATGATACTTTACCCTGTAGGAGCGCTGGAAGTTTAAATCCATGCACAATCAAGTGCTGTGAAAGCCTTAAATGGAACGTGCAAAGCAAGTGCTGAGCACTGTACTAAAAAAAAAAATAATTACTATTCTTATTACTGAACTTCTGATGAGCCTGCTGGAGCTGTAATGGCAGGAGGATGGTCCTCGAGGTTCAAGGGATCTTCATCTGGACCCTTTTCTGCACTTTATGTTGGTTTCTAACTGTAGTAACTGCTGCTGTTGAGACAGAAATGCTTCTTGGGAGAGTAGAGTGCCACAGCAAGGGAGGCACAGCTGCTATGTCAGCACAGCTGTGGATTGGAAGGCATGCTACACAGCAGGCCACGAGCAAAGTATGAGGTACAGCGTGGATCAGACTCTTCTGGAGGACTTCATTTTCAGAAGCTCTTATGACCAGGAGGCTACAGCAAACAGTCAGTACACCTAAGGGCAGATTCAGACCCTGTGCTGCAGGGTAGTGCTGGATGAGATGGCAACAGAGTACTGCAACACCCCTGGCTAGGCTCCATCTAGCCCAGCCACGCAGTGCAGGGTGCAACACCAGCTAATTCAACCTCCTTCCATACCATGCTGTAGGCAACAGGGCATGGAGGGGTGTGATTTGAGGCAACAGGGAAGGAAACAGGTCCTACCACCCACCTTGCCTTTAACACAGCTGCACTATGCTCCTGGAGATCTGTAGCTCCCCCATCTGTGAGGCTCCCCATGGGGGAAGCACACAAGTTGTGGGTCTCAGCCACACAGTACCATCAGGACTTCAAAGCCAGCTTTTGCTGGCTCCCTCCCAACTCACCGCCACCTCCCCCACTACAGGCATGGCTGCATTTGCATTCTGCCTGTCCTCAGACAATATTGTGCCTTATGGGCCCTCTGCCAGCATCTGCTATGGCTTCAGCCCAGAGAAGACAACAGCCTAAAAATCTACCTCGAGTTACCTTGAAGTCTGGTAGCTGGAAAATAAAGCAACATCCTATTGTTCTACGCTCCCCCAACACTTCATGTTTTCATAAAGCTCTTGGACAATATTGGGAGGGGCGGGGGGGAGAAAAAAAACTCAGGGGAAACAGCTGATTAGATTCTGGCAAGGCGGACCAAACATCTGCTTCAAACAAAAGACATCTGCATATTTCACATTTATTTTTCATAATTTACAGAAGCAACCTGCCAAAATTTAGCAAGGGAGAATAAACTAGCACATAATTAGCTAAAGTTTGCTTGCTTTAGAAGTTATTAGCATGAAGCCCAGTAGCTCACCTGGGAGGACATCAAGGAATGTAGATAACTACAGTTTGATTTTGCAAATTCAATTTTCGATCTGGTGTGCCAGGCCAAAAAACAACGTTGCCATGCCAATTAACGTAAGCCAGCAAATGTCCTGATGTCCCCTGATGTCATACACTGTAGAGCTGTCTCAAAGGCATTGATAACACTGTTTATTAAATAAGGATCGATTAGACAGACATTTTTTCTCCAGTTTATGTGGTACAGCAGGCTGCAGGTTGGAGAGTAGAACAATACTTTTATTTTTTTTAAATCAGGAGGTACACTATATGCTGTGTGTACAGATGGTACAATGAGTGCTGGGGAAGTGGGCATGTGAATTTTTCAAGGCAGCCAAACAGCCTTCGTTAAAAATGCAGAAAAAAGATCCAGGAATGTATATGCCCTCAGCGAGCTACACTTTCTCAATTGAATTTTGTCATCTACTGGGTCATTAGAACATTTGATAGCTAATATGCTTCCAATTTTAACAGAGTTAAGGGGAATAGCATGATATCCTGAGGTTCTGAAATTCAGCTTTGAAATCAATAGGTGTTTCACTTACTAACTCAGTATTTGGCCTGTAAGGGCAATAAACAGAAACAGGCAGAACTTCAGGATGGGAAATCCTGCCTCTGCTGCAAATGGGAGTGGAAAAACTCCTGTTAACTCTGACACAGCCAGGGTTATACCCTGAAGTTGACCCAGGAGTTGAAGGAATAGGAAAGGGCTTTCTTAAAAACCCCCGAATTAAACCCAGGTTCATAAAAGCATCTGCAAATCTTCTGGATGAACCAAGGTGGAGGTTTGCCCTTCTTTCTCCGAGGAAGGATTTATTGTTTCAGACAGAAACCATGGGAAACTCACTCACTTGGACTGAATTCTGCTCCACATTTCAGATTTATTTGAACCTGAATCCCAGAACAAAACTCAGGGGGTGAAAACTTAACTGCCAAAAAAATTGTCAACCCCAAAGGAACACGAATTGCCAAATACAGCACAGCTCTGAAAGACATTTCAAGCCCCTTAATCTGGCTTGCACCTCTCCATAGTAAGATGAATCCAAGACTGAATCTGAACACCATGAACTTTGTGGGAGCAGGGAAGAATGTATGAGAGTGTGAAATAACACCACCTAGATCTGGGAGGGTTTACTTCTAAGGTTTTGCATCTAAATGCTGAAGAATTTGGGTAAGAGCCGTCACAGGAAGACTGGAGTAGAAGCCTCTTTTCATGCCAGATTGAAACATTCTCACATCAACAGGGATTCAGAGCTCTGAATCATGCCCATCGCTATCTTAAGACACTTTCTTTTTCCCCATGCAGACTTGTTGCAATTGCATCATAGAATCAAACCCACCTAATTTCACTATATAAATTACAATCTCTAACATAACAATCTCTAATATTAAGTCATTCAGATGCAGCATTTGAACTGATACTAAAGCTGACTACTGTATAATTATAACAGCCATCTTATATGCTGAGCTTCCCTCTCCCTTGCTACCAACACATTTCAATATCATAATTTCCTTTACAAGAAAGAAAAACTAAGGCATCTAGTAAGAACATGAACTTCCCAGACACAAGCCTCCCTCTTGGCAGACGCAGGGACAGGACAGAGATCCCACTGCAGTGCTAGCAGCAATTGTGACCCTTTTTTATTCTTTTGCAGTTTAAAAAAATAAAATTAAGAATGGTACAGTGGAACTAAGTGACTAGCCTGTGTTGACCTACACTTAGTGCAGGATGCTTCTCATTAGAGATATGTAAAGTAAATATTCACTCATTTCGAACATGCACTTAGTTTCTGTTTGAAGAAATTCCTAATCTTGTTTGTCTGAGTGAATCAAGACCACTGTTGTCGTTCTGGGTTTATTAAAATAGGAGTCTTACAAAACTGAACTGCTTCTTGCTGAGCTACTCTTTTTAATTGAACATTTTGAAACAAAATTAATTTCAAACAGTCAGAAGCACTTCCCTAAGGATATCAAACTGGTACTGAAAATCTTGGGACTTTTCATTTTGAGAACACTGGAATATTGATCTGTGAGCCAATGTGTAACCAAGCTTGCATTTACATATTTTAGATCTCCCAAAAGTTTCACATTAAAAGTTTTAACCAGATGTAGCCATTCTGAACAAGCCCCATCTAACTTGAAATGGTGACCACTGTACTGGTGCTACTGAACTTTGCTAGAAAGGATCTCTTCCTTCAAACTTGGATTTATCTACTTACTGTATTTAAAGTGTTCTTCAGCCACTGAGTTTACCTGCATTTAACCATTTCCAATTTAGTCAACACAGAGTTGACCAATTTCCACTGCCTTGCTTGAAACAGACACAAGATGAGCTCCTGTTGCTTGTTCAAACTGGACAGGCTATTCTACATTCCTGTCTGTGGGCCCACACTTGGGGAAGCACTGAAGCACTTGCTTAACACACAGGTGGGGCTTTTTTCCTCTGTAGAACCAGGATTTAGTTACACTGCCAAAATCACCATTTTACACAAAGCATGAAGATGTTTATGGTATGGTCACTAGAAAATGAACTGAGAACAACTACCTCTCTTCTACAGACTCCTTATTTCTCAGAAAGCACCTTTTCCCAGACCCTACCACTGAGGCTGCCTTGCTGCCAACTCCTTACAGCCACTGCATCTGTCAGGATTATAACCTGCAGAAACACCGACAGGTAGAAATAACATTTTTTTCCACTGCTCTGGACATAGTACAAGATGAGCAGCAACAGATGAGGACAGTAGTAAGCAGACTATATTAAGCAGTAGTAAACATTCCTGATCATAGGACAGATCTGCTGCAGTGTTAATTGTGCCCTACAGCATCTTGAAAAAGTGAAATTGTGTGCCTATGCAGGTCCTTTTCTTAACATTACGTTTGATCTCACTCACACATGTAATTTCATTCTACTGCTTTGTCATTATTCAACTTGTTCATTCCTTTTAATTACACATAGAGCAATTTATCATATATATTTTGTTATAAAGATTTAATTAAACATATATTAATACAGTTTAATGATCTTGCCAGTGACCAAAATTCTCCTGTGGATTAAACAGAAAAGGAGGCATTGAACATAAATTTGTACAGTAAATAAACAAAACACAGACAGCCTTGTAAAGCAGGAAGAAAAACAAGGCCCACATGGCCAATCTATTTCAAGAATGTTACAAATGGGAAGCATTTACTATTTTAAAAACATTAATCATATACTCACTCCATTTATTTACTTATCTGTGTTCTTCATGTAAATCTTTCTTGAAAGTGCATAAACTCTTTAGAATTATAAACAAAAAGTGAAGTCACATTTGGTATTTCACCTGTTTACACTGTAATTACTCAACTTTGCTGGAAGCTGATGAATTAGAAGTTTTTCATTTCTATCCACACCTTTTAGCTGGAAGGAATCCATTTCATATTTCAGTATAAAAAGTATGAGAGTTACCACTAGATGAGGTAAGCTGCAAACCTGCCTATACGTATGCTCTGACCTCATCGGTATTTGCCATAGGTTTCCTCACACTCACAAAACAAAAGACAATTGGCAGTACACAAGAGTAGATACTCTAGCTATATGCTAGGTATCAAGATACTTGACAGGCTAATAAATTCACATTCTAATATGCCCTATGAAAAGCTTTTGACCACATAAACTCTCAACCTTGTGTCACCCTTCCATGTTTTATTTGTCTTGGAAGATTATGGATATGTACAAGGTCAGAGAAGAGCTACCATTCCTCAGCACAATGTAAGTAGGAACTAAGTAGGTTCTGCAATGCCTTGGCTATATGCCTTCTATTTTCCTTCTTCTGGAAGCTGACTTTAGCTTACTTTTTCATTTGAGATACATTGCACAGCCCAGCAGCCTGTTGCTTTTCTTAGTTTCATGAAGAAATGGTTCAATAATTTTTTTTTCCACCTTCACAAGACTGGAGAGGCCCTGACACAAGCAGAGACCCTTTGATGGTAGCCAGAAAATACCTCTTGCAGCCTCAGCCCCCTCACCCCAATTCTCCCAGGGCTGTACATGGACTAGGACTGGCCATGCTCAAGCCACCAGCCTTTCTGCTCCTCCATCCCAGAAAAGCATGGTCCAGAAAGAAGCTCCGTTGTATTTTCCTTGGCACATGTGATGAGATGAGCATTCTCAGCTGTGAGAGGCAACAGTTACCAGCCATGTATGCATTTATTCTCCATTCAAAAGCAGAGAAGCCACTAATAAAAAATTTGTTTCCCCACTGTCAGGGAAAACACTTTTATGAGCAATTAATGTTTGCTGCACTTACACAGACTTAAAAAGAAAGCCCCACACAAGACCAACATTGTTTATTTTGTCCCTCCCTGGAATTCTGATCAAAGCAAAGACCAGTTTTCAACTCATGCAAGAAGAAAATGAAGCAATACATAGCTGCAGCATGCTCAGAGTGCCCTTTCTGGTTCTCATCAGTGCCACAATGCCAGGTGAACAGCAGTGGTCATGCTACAAGCCCTTCTCACTTGCAGGCAGCAACAAAAGGGCACAGACAAGGGCAGAAGTTAAGTTTGCTGATGACTGAATAACTTTCTAGAGATAATCTATGAAGGTAGGTGTGGCTGAGCCAAACACACTGAAAAGCTGCATGTTATGCATCCTTGAGGTCTTGTATCCTGGGCAATTTGGGACTTCACGGATTAAGCAGAGGACCTGGTTTTATACACCAACAGGTACCAAGCTTGGCAGCTAAGTATATAATGACACTCTGAATTGCCACACACATGAACCTCTCCCAAACTCCTTTGGCTACACAGAGCCCAGCAATGTACTTACATACATTCAAATGCCTACCGTAAGGCCCGCAAAGATCCCCTGCAGCATCTCATCATCTTGCACAGTAGTACTTATTTTCTTTGCTTCTCCATTGGATCTGCAGTGCCATTGCCAGGCTAAGGACATGTTGAACATACAAAAAATGGCAAACATACCTTTCTGGAGCTAGGATTGGTCATCTTGGAGCAGGGTCCTAGTCTGTCTTGCCAGGAGCAACAATTGGAAAACTCAAGAAGTAAAGCCAGGAAGACGGTAGTTTTCAAACTTCCCTCTTCCAGCAAGGGCATTTAAGACCTAGAAGAGAGAAAAAAATTCTATGATAACAAGATCCATGCTGATCATTTCTTGTGCTACACTAAGGACTATCCTTTGCACTTTCCCTCTGAAAGCATTGGGCTAAATTGCCAAGATTATTGAAAAGGGCAGCCAGCTCTGGTTTGCAACATAGCAGCTGTCTAATGCCTCTCAACACCACTCCAGCTGAAGCTGGAAGGTCAACTCCAGTTTAAAGAGAGGATGCAGGTACTGTGCTATGTTCTTTGGGAAATACAGTGACCAAGGCGCAGATCCTTCAAAATCCTAACTCCTCCTGACTAGAGGATATAAGCGTTAAATGCACCTACATCTCACTCTATAAAAACAGCACCTCCAGGAGCAAAAGGCCTTCTCATGTGCCGATCTGGTTCTGGTAAGGGTGTCATCTGTTCATAAATATTCCTTGGAGATTTGCTATGCAACCACTGATCTGAACCAAATCTGTTTGGACTACAGAATTTTCATCACAATCTCACAAGCTGGTGTTGCAATATACACAGAGCTGAAACAAAGAAGATTTATTATTCTACTGAAAGATCTCTTTTGGCCAAACTTGAATAAAAGCATCACATATTGATACTTCTGTAAGATCATAAACTCAAATGAACACCATCTGAAGAAGAGGACAATGGTAATGCCAGATGACAAACTGATATAGTCATCATATTCATCAACACCAACAGCAGCGGGTCACTTCCCCCCCCTTTGCTGAATTAGCCATGAAGGATTGTTTTAACGATAACAAGAATGTGTTAAAAGCATGCGTCTCAGTGGCAGCTCAGAACAGGAAACTCAGAAGCCCACATCTGAGGATGAGATGGGGGGGGGGGGGGAAGACTTGCTAGGAAGGACTAAAAAGAGGTGAAAAAACCCAAAATAACTGTGTGGTAAGGAAAAAAAAGTAGATTAAAGACTAAAAAGCAGGAACAAGTTTGACACTGAAAACATACTGCATTATTCAGCCTCGTGGAAGAGTGTGTGAACAGAAGTGATGACAAAAGCTACAAAATTCAATATGATCACTTGAAGGGTGGGAGTTTTTGCAAGCAAACACACTACTTTACAGCAAAGGAGAGTCTCAAAACATTTGAAATAAACATTGAAATTTTACACATTGAATTACAAGCTTGTTTATAGGCTTCACGTGGTCTTGTTTCTTTGTAATCCTGAGAAGTCAGACAGCTGCATTGTACACATGGCATTTTCAAGTGACAGTGGCATTTTCAAAGGATAAATCTGTTCAACAATTTGGTACTTGGGTCTCTGTTTTGAGACAAAAACATCCATATTGATCTCAGTTGGAGGAAAAAAAATCATACCTAAGGCTTTAAGGACAAAGCCATTAAAATAAGGAATGCCTTTTTACTTCTGTTTTTAAATTACCACAGGTTGACCGATTTATCTTTATCAATTATTGTAAGCAGCTGCTTATATAATGTAAATTCAGGACATATACAAGAAAAAGGCTGTTTGTTCATTTTTTCCAAGCATCCAAACAAGGTACAGTCAAAAATAAAAGAACAGGTGAAATAACTTCAATTAATTAAAAAGCTGAAACTTTCATGCTTGGAGGTTTTAGTTTCTTTTTTAAAATCATCATCAGTTTGACTTCTCCTGGTTTCAAGCAACTTCCCAAGTAAAAGTACCACATCAGCCACACTAAAGCCCCTCTTGCTCTCAGTCATCCATCACCCCAGGAAGCATGCATATCTCAGGGGGCAAAGGGAGCAGGGTTACAAAGCAGCAGAAGAGGTCAAACACCCTCCTGCACTTTGGTTTTCCCTCCTGTGTTTCCTCCACAGCTGCTCCTACCACAAACTTACAGTAAAGCGGGGAGCAAAAGTACATCCTCTGTGGAAGAGTAATGCAGCTTGCTCTTGCAAAAGCCACTCTAAAAGTCAACTCTGAAGCACCCACATGCATTTGCACTCCCTTTCCCTATACCCCCCCAAAATTAAGAAACTTGGGGCCTGATCCAAAGCCCACTGGAAGGCCTCATCAACTGCAACAGGCTCCAGACCAACTTGAAAAAAAACAAAATGCTTTTATTCAGCCTGAGAAGCATGTTGATGTTTTCCTACATTTTTTTCAAGCCTCATTAAAGCCACAGATGTGGGGAAAAACTGTTACTAAAGCAGTAATAAAAAAATGAAAGACTACCTCACCTATGGGCCTGGGAGGGGTGTTTTTGTTTGCTTTTTTAACCTAAATATTTGTTTTGGAAGCACTAGAAATACAGAGAAAGACAGGAAAAGAAGGATTACCTCATTACTGTCATGATCTCACTTTTTATCAGAGCCACTTAGTCTTCTGCAAGGCCTGGGGGCACTCAGGAGAAGACTGAAATACTTTAGTGAAGAATAAGTAGGTAAAAAAAGCAAACTACAAATGAATTATCTGTAGCTTGTACCACTCTTCCAAAGTTCATTTCACATTTGGGCCTTCAAACGAGGCTGCCCTTCATCTGCAAACAGAAACCACTGTATGAGGTCCAAACAGAAGTCTGTCAAACCCGCCTTTGAGAGATTTTGTTTTGCTCCACGGCAGTTCTTTCAACCTTAAGTCGCTGACCTCTCCCCCTGTAAAAATACTTTCTTGCAGCCTGTAGTGACCCCTCAGTTTTTACCTGAATCTGGCCCAGCTCTGAAATACCCAGTGTGTTGTTGGAACGCTCTCAGAGAACTTGTGGCAGCAAGGGGTACATTCTTCCAAAAACCACAGAGGGGATTTCTCAGGGAAAGCCCAATTGCCAAAAGGGCCATGGATGCTTTGGAAGTCGGTCAAGCTGAATATCTCTACACCTCACTTTCTTTGTAGTTTACTTACCACCTATTGTCTGCTGAGACAGCCCTCTCCTTCTGACCCACACCCATTTTCTTGTCATCTCCAGTGAGCAAACCTCCTCCGTCCTCTTAACTAAGATGATCTTGTGCATTACACTAGAGGAGCATTACTCTTGGTTAGGAACAACAGCCAGACACTCTGCTGTGTAGCAGGTAAGGATTTCAGAAATAAGTGTTCAGAAATTCAAAAAATGTCGACGTTATTTCCCTTGCAGGTGATGGAAATAAAGTGCTTTCTGTGTCCTGGTTTAATTTCATGTCAGTCACACAAATCTCTCAATAACAGAAGCCAAAACAATTTTTCTAAGAGCACTAATCAGAAGTCCATCAAGGTTCATACAAAGACTGACTTTAGTAAGCTTTGGACCAGGGCACAGATAAATGCAGAACTTGCAACAAATGCAGACAAACTTTAGTGTAGGCCAGACCTATTAAGAGAAACTTGTAAACCCCAGTATTTTGCAGTATTTCTTCCTTAGACTCTTTCAGGACTACACACTTCTCTTAGGGAAGATGATCTTCATACAGTACTGTATTGTGGAGTCTGAGTTTCACCAAGTGGTTCCACAATCACCTGAAACGCTCCTCTACACCACAGGGAAAAGGAAATGAAGGCTCAGTCTTTCACAGAGCAAGCTGCCAGAAGAGTGAGCAGAAAAAGGTATTCACAGAAATAAGGTTTGACTAAAACTATTACAACTTCCACCATTCTCTGTCCTCCTCTACGTGATCCTCCAGGTCCCTTAGACTAAGTTACACCAACATAACCTTTCAATTAAGTGGGGTAGAGCAAATATATAATAAAATGAAAAGATGCAGGTTTTCAGTTTTGATAATTTCTGGAAGACTTAAACTTACCTGGGCACAAGAGTCACTTTTACAATTACTCCTTCAAAGCCTCACGCTTGTGTTCTGCCTTAGAAGATGTTTAAGCACATTTGCACTATTAGCCTGAGCACTCAAGACCGATCAGGGAAGAAAGGTTTTAAGACAATCATATACTCTAACTTGACATTTTATTTCTTCACCAATATTAACCTGATGCCCTAAGTCCATTTCATTTTTCTTATACAGTGACTAGGCAGACAGTAGAGCTGTTTACAGATAGATTTGTGAGGTCTTTTTGTGCAACACATCTCCAATCACACAGACTGGAACAGTATCACAATGTAGTGTTTGGGGGAAGTGTATTGTAATGCTCCAGGGCCAGATTTACATAGTTATTTTGGCACCTAGATACTTTTGCAGAGACGGCCCAAAGTGGTTAATAATGGAGAAAAACTCATTCTCAGCATTCATCCTGAAGCAGCAAGACAGAATTTGACAGCTCGTAACAGAATGAACTTCTATAGTCTAACAAGAAGGTTTTTACATTATTTTGATCTCTAAACAGATTGATAGAAAACAGATAATTTTATTCAAAATATCATTTTTCTACTTCTGATTTTTAATACAGTCTCATACCCCTGAATACATACCTGCATGTGAACGCACCAGAAACTCAATCATGTAAGACATACTTAAATGTCTCTTTACTTATATTGGATGAGGGAACATGTAACTTCATGATCATTTTTAATCCCACTGACACCAGTAAGGTTTTGCTATTTGTTTCAGTGGGAGGGGGAACTCTCCCCTTCAGCAGAGGTCTCTGATCACAGCTTTTCCCCTCTCCCCTTCCTACCGCACCCTGAAGGAAATATTCATCTACTAGCATGTTGTAAACACACCTTTGCATTTCTAACAAAAATGTAAATAATTCAAGGCAATAGCAGAATCTTGTGTGTTCTGGCAAAATCACTGATTTTCATCAGGGAGACAATTTTGGCTCAAGTCTAGAATACAGTCTATTCTTTGGCACTAGGGATTTGCAACATCGTTGTGAAAAAGCAACCCTGGGATACCTGCCTAGAATGGCCCAAGAAACATTTACCTTTACCAATAAAAACTGAGGCCCACTTAACTATTTCCCCTAAAGGGCAGGTATTCATCTAATCACATCTGGAATCCTTTCTAACTTGGTTCCTGCAGCTAATGCTACTCTGTCATGATCTGATGGTTTAATCCTAGTTATTAAACTGCTTATTCTAGTTAATAATAAAAAAATGTGGACAAATGCCTGCCTGTCAGTGCACCAACCTCAGAGCAAACACTGAAGTGGGCCCCCTGCTTTCTCTAAGCAAACAGGGAACACCGTTTGGAACTCAGAATTTCAAAGAAAAGCTGCCAGATCTAATGAAAATATTGGCAAGTTTACCAGGGTGGGGTTTTTTTAATCCCTAGACAACAAAAAAACCAAACAAAAACACAACAGCAAACCCCTTTGCAAATCTACTTTTCCCTACTACACACAAAGTTCCTTTTCTCTGGTCTCAGCAGACAAAACTATAACACATATATAATGCATACATAATGTCTGAGCCAGCTGTGATATACTGTCACTCAAAGTGTTTTTAACAAAAATCAATTTGTTAACAGATGCATGAAGTTCTTCATGATTTTACAGGAAAAAACCCCCCACAATTCCAAGTCTTCATTTCCCAATGTTTCATTAAAACCAAATATTTTTAGATCCAAACGATAAAACTTTGCCAGCAGCCTCTGCTGACTAGTAAGCCATTTTCTGTTGAAAACACAATATTGATGTGAAAATTGCCAACTAGCTTTTTTAAAAAAATATATTTATATAGCTATAAATAAAACAGACATACCAGATAGACAACACACCACATGTGAAAACAAACTGAACTCAGTATAGCAAGAGGTTTCCATTTCCATCAGTGCAAACTTGAACCTTGTCCACACATTCCACAGCATGGGACTGAATGGATATGTCAAAATCCAACTGCACAGCCCAGAAGTAATCCATAGCACAATTCATTCCCTGCCGAGCCATATGCATGTGTGCTAGTTTGGTCACACAAGAAAATAACCTCTAAAATCACTGACTTCAAATAAAGTCTGAAATGTTAATTGCAGAATTCAGACTTTCACTTTCTGGCCCAATGCAGAATTCTTATTTCAGACTTCAAGGCTGAGGCCATCACTTCATTACTCACAGTCCAGTTGCAAATGCAGCTCTCCTCGCAGTTTGTTCCTCCAATTCCTCCATCACAAACAGAAAAGACTAAGGCACTTCTTCAGAGGAAGAGAACTTCCACTACTGCTTGGAGTCTCCACTCCAGACACTTTGACAATAGCTCAGGTCTCAACTCCCTCATCACTTTAGGCTCAAGATGTAGACGTTACCAAGTCAAAGCACTGCTGTGAAAAAAATAGGCAGGTTTCTATCCAACATAAGGTATTTTCTTCTCAACAAAAATTGCTAACTTTCCACCTGTTCCACTATTAATTATTGTTAATGGAGGGAGATGACAGATAAGAACAACAGCTCTATTCTTTCTGCTGCAGAGGTTTCATTTCTAAATTTTAGACAAGAAGTACATCTTAGAGCTCACTTTACTGAGGGGCTTTGGTTTTATTAACTCTAAAGAAGTACTACTGGATTTTAACTGACAATAACTACTGTCAAGATGATTGTAAGAAGTTATCTATTGATAGACAAGACTTTCCCTTCCTCTCAGGCAAACAGCACATCTAATTGCACCTCCCACACTGAAAGACATCTCAGAGGCCAGGAGTCTCCTCCTAGAAAAGAACCATTACACATTTTTGGCCATTTCCCTCAGTAACTCAAGTGCATTCCTGCAAGAGGGATGCATCCTCGTTCCTATCTCAGCAGCATTGCTGGCTAATCCTTTTGGCCTCTAGTCAGTCAGCATAGTTAGAGGCCTCTGCGGCATCAGGAGTGCAACACCATATGTCAGTGCCGCTGCTGTTAAAAGGACTGAGGAAAGTCACAGCAGTAACAGGATTTGACAATTTTGACCCTCAGTTAAAGGATAGAAGAAGGATACGAAGGATCACAGTCAAAGCTGAGTGTTCCCACCCTACAGGGTGACCCTCTTTCTTGCCATAATTTCTGGTCCCCACTTTCATCCCAGCCAGAGGGCTCAGGTTGCCTTGGCTCCATTTGTTTTGCTGGGGTAGTTTCCTGCCATTTTAGTGCAAGCACCCAAGCTGAAGCAAGAGAAACAGCAGGAACACATGGCCAGGAAGTATCAGCAGGCTATTAGATCAGCTCATCCATCTTGTGGTACCTCATCTGTAACTGCCTAAATTAGAAATACAGTCTCCTTAGTCCCATACATAATCAAGAGAGAAAGACTCAGAGTGTGATTCAAAATGCCTAGGATTAGTCCTTTCACAGGAGGTTTCAGAGTTGAAGCTTCAGCCTCCCCCAGAAGAAGCCTGCAGAGATTAACCTCTAAATTTAGGAGCGTAGATCAAGACAGAATGATTAGTCCCCAAAGAAAACAATTTTTGAGCTGAATCATCCACTGCTACCGAGATTTACCTAAAGCAGGCAAAATGAAATCAATGCCTAAAAAAAAAAAACACATCAAGGAACCTCAGGGCAGGAATGACAAAGGCATCCATAAGCTTCACACAGGGTAGTGACATCGTGGCAGCCATCTGGCAGGAGAGGACTCGAGTCCCTCAGACCTGCTAATACCTATTTCCACCAGCATTTACTCACAGAGGCAGCCACTGATCATTTGGCTCCTGGGGTTTCATGGATTGCCTCACCTCCAGTGGGGCCAGGAAGCAAGAATTTGAATTCAAAGCGCATTTTCAGGTAACACATGAGAACACCTGCTGTTAGAATAATGCACAAAAGGGAAAGGGAAAGGTATGGATTAGTCAGACACACCCAGACACAGCTGCCAGGCCTCTGCATTTCAGCTAGATTAGTTCTCCTTTTTTTGTTGCCGTTAACAATGAACATGAAGAATGAGTCATTTGACCACCTCTGAAGGATGTGGTACTGGATCTGAGGAATTCCACGCATTGATCAAGAAGGTGGATATTAATGCCTTTTTTTTTTCCTGTGCTCATCTCAGCAATGTGTGTGCAGGTCACAACAGAATGGCCAGGCCTGAAAACACCATATTAAAGCTAAATCCAACATCCAAAGTCCTTGACCTGGGTCCAAGTCTCAGCCATTTGAGTCAATGGTAAGACTCCTGCTGGGGTCAGTGATCTGTGCAAATAATCCTCAGTCCTTTTTGACAATCGCCACCCAAGCACACTGCTCAAATCAGAAGAGGACCAAATGCTGCCACGCAGTCCAAGCCACATTTTGAGACACAGTACACATCACCAAAAATTATGTTTTATTTACTCTTCTAGGAAGAAATACAAAGAGTTAGGGTGTGGTGGAAGTGGTTTACTGACAAGGTCGAGGTGAGCATCTTATGAATGGCTAAGCTTTTGCCAAGTAATATTGACATCATGCAAAATGACTTACTATAAAAACCTTTATACTATATCATACTACAGTTTCAAAAACAGTGGCAGCTATTTGACAGATGCTCAGAGGTTCAGAATTTCAGAAGTAGACCTAAAAAAGGCAGATTAATGAGCAGATGATGGTGAGGTAGTAAAGTTGCACAATAAATGAAACTTAGCAGATGGCTCTGCAACTATAAAAATCTCCAGATTCCTAGATTAGATGGAAAGGACACTTCCTTTATTTTCTTGAATTATTTCTGCCTTTTCATTATAACTTTGGCAGTATTGCTGCTATCTTCTTTTTAAATAGTGCAACTTTCCAATTTTATTTTCCCTTCCGCTTTAAGCATAATGGATCTCATTGGACAAACTTTCTACTCTTATCAACATGAAGGAAAACGTTAGGGTGCACATTCAGAACTGCATATGCACAGCCCCATGTTTCCTAGGAAACAAGCGATTGCTCATCTCTGTGCCGAAATAAATTGACACATCAGTTTCGGCTTCCTACAAACATTAGTATTTTGATTCAGGACAGAATCCCAAACACCCCCAGCATACTATCAATTGTGATCTTCATAATTCTGCTTCTGCTGCTTATCAGCATTTGAGAAGCTAGCAAGACCGTATTGCTCGTTAGAGCTGTTAAAGATAAATTCTGATTGCGCGGTGGCGGTGCAGACCTGAGGACAGGCAATCAGAGACACCATCGGTGCTCTCTGCCCAGGGAGCCAGCAGAGCCATATGCATCCCTGGGTGCTCATGTGCAGCCATCTGGGGAGGAAGGAAATTAGTGCCTCCCACCGCAGCACCTTCTGTTGGCTGCGCAGAGATGAACAGGAGTCAGAAAACAGGCATTTTGGCTTTGGATTATCTTTGACTGACCAACTCCAAGTTTAAAAAGAGTCATTCTGACACAAACTGATGCTCCCTTGGGTATTTCCACATTCGTACAAAAGAGTCTGGATTTCTCTCTTCCTCTTTCATTCCCTCCAGGAGTTTCCTCCCTTAAACTTTACTTACTTTCATGTTTTTATGGGATTATTTTTTTCTTAAAACCATATTCCAAAGTTGACACTGATGTATTTCTAAATAATATTTTACTTCAGACAATTCCAATATTGATTTAACACTGCGTTCCTGGAATCTAACTCTTAATAGCAGAGTTACTGCAATGTTAAGCTAAATGCTTGTGACAATTTGACCCACAACGCCAATACCACAGTAAATAGCACTCCAGCTGATTCCACAGGAAGGGCTATTAAGGAATATATAGGCACGTTTCAGATGTTCTGCAATTTCAGTCTGTCAGTAGCACATACAATAGGAACTCAGATATCAAAATCTAAATTTTTCAGAAAACTCCCTGTCATCTGAAAGATGGTCATGTCCCCTGACATCTATTAATTGCACTGAAAATTTCCTCATTATTCAAAATGCCAATTATATGAACTTATTCAATGTCTCCCCTGACATTTGGATAATCGAGGTTGTATTGCATATGGGCCATTCTTGCAAATCTTTGAAGACAATTGACTACCCTCATGAGTAAAGGTTTGCGAGATCAAGCCATAGAACACATGAACAACATTCATCAAAAATAACTTCAAAATAATTTGTTGTATATGATCGAGCGTTAGTATCAATAAATGGGCATCATGGTTAATAAGGCCTGAGTGTATAGTGTAGGTCTTTGCTAATATAGCATTACTAATACTTGATATTGATCAGCCAGCCAATCTGGAACCTCTTAAGCAACTTAACTGCTTTTTCTTTCAAGATTAGTAGTATAAGTTTCACAAAAGGCCACTTTGCAGAAATATGAGAGTTTAACATTTTCTACTACTTCTTTTTCCCCTTTAACTTTTTTGCATGAGTTGCTCTAGTTCATCATTGTAAGTATTTCAAAATCTGGATAAAGGCAGAGTCATTAAAATAAAGAAAACAAGGAAAAAAAAACCAATATGAATTTCCAGGACAAAAATAAAACAAAGTTTGGAAGCTCAAGAGATTAATGTAATTTTGCTGCCAAGTGAAGTAAGCTACATCACCCTTTCTGCCATGGGGTACCCAATTTGGGGGTGGGGGAGGAAGGGAAAAAAATGTTTGCATGCAACATCAGCAAAAGAAATAGAACTTCTGCTCAACCATTAATGCCAACAACATTGCTTCTTTAACAAGCAGTTGTCTGTGGAGGGAAAGGTGCTTAATTCTGCTGCAACCTGGACCTAAGCCAGCTTCTGTCCAAATTCTACTCATGGCAACTATATGGATGGGGATCAACAGCACAAACTTCTTTCTCATCATTCCTCCTAACAGTTAAAGACATTTCAGATTTTTTTTTCTTTATACACTGATAATTATATACTCTGCCCTCACAGTACCGAGGAACACCATAAACATACTTTACAGAAACTTTAACATCCTCTGTGTGTCTAAGGAAAGAAAAACTATTATTTTGCAGACTACCAATTTCTTCTTTCTTCAGTTGGGCAAAAGAATAAAGTCCTGAACCCACAAATACTTTCCTCCACAACTAACAGCTTTCTTACACAACTACAGCATCAGCAGCATTACAGAGCTGTAAACATTAGTCAGCCTTCTCTCTGGAACAGTCCCTTTAGTTTAACTTCCTAGCTTCACTTGTTCTTTAGCTATGCAGCACAAGTACTGCAGTCTAAGTCTATGGAGAAAAGAAGATGCTTTTACTCGTGATCTACAGTTCCTCTATGTTTGGATCCCCTTTGGATCTCACACCACATTTTGGCCCGGCAGAAATTTCTTGAGGAAGTTAACAGTGGACACAGGAGGTCATAAATACAATTCAAGAACACCTTATGTTTACACCAAATATTGTACATGGACCTACAGGTATTGTGTCAGGCACATAAATAAATGCAAAGACTAGCATTGTTTGCTGACAAAGACATAAATGAATATTAGGGACAGAGACATTTTATTTTTCTCTTGGATTTTTTCATCCCATGTGTGCTGCATATTAGGCTCAGTTAGAAAATTCAACAGGCCCATATGGCTAAATTGCAGCATTGTACGACCTACAAAAACCACGCTGAAGCATGCAAGCATCATTGGGGTTAATCTTGAAAAAACAATATATTAGAAGTCCTCAAATGCTGTTATTTTCCATCTGTTGCAAACCCATAAAATTTGCAAGAGGCATCTTTTCAACTTAATATTATTATTTGCTAAATGCACATTACAGTGATGCCCATCTAGGGATAAGTCCAAACCACGGCACTCCGACATGGTAATTTATTCCAGCAGCAAAGAAAAAAAGAAAAAAATGCAGTCTGTTCTCTAAGCATTATACACTTTGCTTTAGGGCATAAGCCATACATTCAGCTCCCCAGTAGGAGGCTGTGCAGTAGCTATACTCCAGAGCATTAACTGGGTGGTATTCTGCTCTCTGCTATGGGTATCCAAATCCCCTGCTGGAGGGGGGTGAGGCTAGGGGGACATGGGTAGGAAATCAAGATTCAAAGTCAAAATACCTCCATAACTGACAGGGAAGGATTCAGAGCCTGCAGTCCTATGCCTCTCAAGTCACTTCATCCCTAAGGTACCTCCCTTGACTATGTTAAAGGGAGAAATCATACCAAGGAGACATTGCTCATCTATCAATGCACAAGATGTGAACATCCTCCATTCACCCCTCCAGCATGTCTTGGCCGCAGATGACCTGCAGAGGCATAGGAGGACTCTTCCTCAAAATCACTCCTCAGGCAATACAGCCTGTCCCCACCAAGATATCTCCACACTGGAAAGAGACCACTGTGGTTTTACTAAGCGCCACCTTGCACCAACAAAGCATCCAAGTTTTTTTTCCCCACAAGCTTCACTTAAAATCACTATGTAACATACGGAACAGCCTGTGTTTCCCATATATTCAGGGGTGGCAGGCGTTGTTTCGTTTTCTAACCAGGTGTCATGAGGGAAATGAGAAGTCCTATTCCCACTACACTCTTTTCTGCTAAAAAAAGGCATAGCAAAATTGTACAAGTCAGATAAAAACATGCGATTACTGCAGTCAGTATTAGCACCTTTTCCAGGTTCAAAGAGGGAGCTTTCTACAACTGTACCTGCTTTGCTTTCTCCATTAATCATTACCTCACTTTCTAGCCAGAAGAAGCATCAGATGTGCACAGCAGCCTAATCTCTCTCATGTATGCTGACAGTGGTACATTTAAGTGCCGCTAGTCAGCATCTGAAAGAAGACAACACTTGCTTTGCACACTAGTAACAGGTGACTAATTCAGGCTACAATGCAAACTGAGTATTTACACAGCCAGTAGTCAAGCCAGATGGAAATATATAGCAAGACACAAGTCAATCAGTACAAACCCTTCCTGAGAACACAGCTACCAACATCTTGTATTAAACCCGCTCCCTATCTGCAGCATCAAAATTTTCAGCCTGCACACTTATCCAAGATCAGATGAACTCATAACTACTAGGAAGACAATTAATAAATGAGATAAGATCTTCCTTTGGGAAGAACACTAGATTGCTCCATTAAGATTATTGCAGCGGCATAATGTTAATAAAGGCATATCACTTTGCTAATGGCACCATCACTTCCAGAAGATTCCTTCACTCTCATATAAACTTTGTATCAATGCAGCCAATTTAAGTTCGTTTACTGGATCATACCGTGCGAGACATCTCACCGCAAAGCCTCTTCTGCCTCCATATTTTGCAACCATACCCCTAATTGCACTTTTACTTCTGTCCACAATCGTAACTGCTACATGAACAGTATTTCTTGCCGAAATTGATCTATTCCTTTATATTTTGGGCATTTTTTAAACCAGTCTGATTCTGAATTGATTTCTCCAGGAAGGAGAACTGCATTTTGTTGAATTTTCAAACAGATTGGTTCCCACCATCCCCCAATCCTTCCCTACCCCTTTCCCTCCCTCCCTCCCTCAATGCAATTTAGGTCACTTGAATACAGACATCTCCAAATCGTGGGTGCAACCAGGGTATCGCACATAAGTGACCTACAAAGAGGTCTGGTGGGGACTGAGATGAAAATCTGAATCTTAAGGGATTTAAAGAAACATCATCTAATAAACATCATCCTTTCTTCTGACTCCAAAATGATCACATTAAAAGAAGCCAAAGTGCACAGCTTCTTGGCTGTATGCAAAGCCGTTGCTTTATTAATTTATGACTGCATAATAGCAGAATGGTAAATAACATGCAAAACTAACAGGCAGTCAAAGAGAAAAGGATCTTCCTCAGCTATGGAAAGGCAACAAGGAGGTTCAAAGACACAGAAGGAGCCTGGGTTATCACCAACATATTTTTCAGGTGCAGAGGCTTGTAATTCACCCCAGAAACACTCAATTCTATAAATTTCAGGTTTACAGGCAGATCTCAGAGGAACCTGGAGCAGAGTAAGATTCTTTCCCATGGAAATCTGCTGACAAATGGTAGAGTTGCAGCCCAGCTTCCTGCCACACATCCCTTAGGCACCAGGCTAAATTACTGATCATTGCTCCTCACCTCTGTGCTTAGGCTCAATGCTTAACGTGTATTTCTGTGGAGATTAACAACTGCACATAATCCCACCTTTAAGCCTCCTATACATACATACATATATTAGCTTCTAAAACAACTGGTATGAAGCCTGCACACTACCATTTCTTCAGGAAGGAGAGGTTCAACTGAAGCATCTTCCACTAAACATGGAGAGAGAAACCCAGGTTTCAGGAGGTTAGAGCTGAAGTGAGACACTAGGAAATAAGGCTGTATACATGTGACTGTAACGGGAGCTACATTTGCAGTATCCTCACATGCAGCTCTTGAAGGAGAAGGACAGTTTTGCTTTGAAAGCAAAAGATTCTTTTACATCACTGTGGTCAATACAGTGAGACTAGGGAATTACTGGGCACCCAGAAACACAGGAAACATTGGAAGGAGTGAAATCAAAGGGAGCACTGAATTTGGGGGGGAAAAAAAAAAAATAACAGATGCACTACATGAAAGAGTCTTTAGCATTTCTAAAGTTGTTAGATCAAAGAGCCCTGCAGTTCTTACTGGAGCCACTTACTACACAATTCTGATCCAAAAACATATGACTAAGTGTTAGTCATCCACAACAAAATCATTTTGAGACCTCTAAAAAAAAAAAAACACAAAAAACTTAATTTAAGATAATAGGGTACAGGATGTAGAAAGGACCCCTGAGTCACTGAGTCTATACCCCAACTACCACACCTTGAATTGCAAAACTCAGGGAAGACAACACCCATCTTCAGCAAGCAGGCTGGTAGCACTATTTTTGACCCTTTTCTCTCAAGGGCTATCCCTTGACTGCCAACAAGTATTTGAGAAATCATGAGGGAGCAGAGCTCCATTACACACCTCCTGAAGGTGCTCTTTCTTCTCCTGCACTTAGGATTTGAGTTGACCTTGAGGTAGGGTGTAAAGATCAGCCTGACCAGAGACAAGGTCTCAGACACTTGGTAGTCCTTCCCCAGGTTTTGTAGCTTAGCCTGATGCATGATTGGCTCCTGCAGCTCCACCCTCATGATGAAGCAGCCCTACAGGTGAGCCCTGAGAGCTCTCCTGGCTAGCTGAAAGGACTTTCCTTGGCTTTAGCATGAAGACCCCTTAAACAGGGCTCCCCAGAGGTTTCCTCTTTTTGTACAGAGCACACTGTGTGTCCACTTACAGGAGCAAAGCACTGCTCTTCCACTTGTTCTATGCTCTCTGCACCAACTGCCTTCAGACCAGTAGATTAGACCTGGTAGTTTTCAAGTGCTTAATCAGAAGAACCCAACCCAGATCTGATTTTACTGAGCATGATTTTCATAGGTCTAAACTACATTTATATTGCAAGCTGGATTCCTCTGGCTTAGCCTTAGCTGCCAACCTGAGATGCTTCTTTTCTAAACCTCAAAGTAGGTGATGAGGACCGGACACACCTGCAGAGCATGGCTGAACATACCTGCTGGCACAGCTGCCCTCAGGAGGAAGGGTCTCTCTTATCATTGACAGATGAGGCTGCCAAGAGCAAGCAGGCTCCTGGCTTAAGCACCTCAGCTAAGTGCTTAATTTTGATGTGAGATAAAGCCAGCCCATTGCTACAAGGCACTTTTTAGGAAGTTTGACCTTCTCCCAAAAACTGGCAAGCAACTAATCTCTGGCTGTGATGCCCATTAGAAAGCAGAACTTTTTTCACCAGAGAAACAAGCCCTACTCCTCCATACTCTGCCAAATGAAACCTCTGAAAATTTGTTTCTCCCCTTAAACAAGGGTGTTTTTTCACTCAGTAGCTGTCAGACCCTCTGGCTCTCTGATATACTGATATTTTTTCTCACTGTATTCAGGGCTGAGCAGCTTGGTGAGGTAGAAGCCTGTACAACATTATAAAGTAATTACAGCATGTAAAATAATTTAAATAATTTCTTTCTTACTTTCCACCCTATACATGAGCAATCAGGTTTTCTTTAGCAACAATAGCTTTTGCCACAACCCTAGGGACAGGAACCTAAACCATATGTACATAAAAAAGGTAACCTCAAGTTTCCTCTTCATAGCTCTGATGTGGAATACCACAGGCACATTTAGTCAATTGTCCTTCAAATGTCTTCTGTACATTTGGCTTTTTTCCCCTTTATGCTTGAGAAGACCTCAGAGGCTCAGCTTCGGGGAATGTAGTAGAGTTAGACTCCTGTTCATTTCCGTTAGCTGAATTTATGTTGTAGGCTTCTGTTGGGAAATGTCATATTGTTTCATGATCTTAGTTTCACGTGTAGTGGAAGTACTCGCACTAGCTCTCTTTCCTTCCTAGGAAACTGCATTTCTTTGGATGGCTATCACCCAAAATACCTGGCAGTAAATCCAGAGAACTAGGTAGATTGCAAGGTTAATCATGTATGGGGCGGTGATGATGTTTTCATCCTCCTCTTCATCATACCGTTTTCTCTGGCAAGAAGTTCTGCATTTACAGTATGCACTGGGAAGAATTCAGTCCACATCAGAGGAGCGAACCCAGAGACGTGAGAATCCCACACTACGCCACTTCATACACGTAATGCTGGAAGGTTTTCTCCTCAAGCTGAAAGCACAGCATCTAGAGAGACTCTCTGCTGCTCTAGGAGACTTACCAAGAGAAACATACCATAAAAGTATGCTGCTGAGGTGAGTAGGTGTTAGTCCAAGCCTTGTAAGTTAAAAGCAACATCTCATAATCTCTGCTAAATGTAATGGGTAGTCGAAGTAATGAAGCTAACCCAGGCGTAATGATTAATCTTAGTGTGAGTCATGACCCTGGCAGCTGCATTCGGAACCAGCTGCAATCTATATAATGCATTCCCAGGAAGACCAGACAACAAGGAGTTGTATTAGCACACAGTGCAGATGGTACGAATGCGTGTACCAGCAGACTCAAGCCTAGCCAAGGAGAGCAAAGGTCTTCGTTTACTAATATTCTTAAAAGGATAGCAATTTGTCTAAGATATTTATTATGCTTATCATAATCAAAGAGCTTGATTTCTAGAATTAATCCTTTTATTGCTAACAAAAAATATTACCATTAAAAAAGGTTGCTAGAGTGGACGCAGTCTGAGCAATGCATAGGATTAGCCATCAGCAATACATTTTTTCCTCCTCCTCCCCCTACATAGTGTCAGGGTCATGTAAAGTCAAAACACTAAATATAGGACAACATCAGTGGAAAGCAAAGCAAGCTTAGCTGGCCACAATGGAAACACAACATAGGGCCCCTTGCAAGGCAAACCCATCAAAACAGCATGATTAGGCTAAAACAACAACAAGAGGCTTGTTAAACCAACAGAGAGTATTTGTGCCTTAACCCAGATCTGTATTTATGAGATTCATTCTGGAGATCTGAATAGATTATTGCAGGAAGGGAGCACTGATTAGGAGCACTTGCAGGGTTCTTTGGGGAAGATCCATAGGTCTGAAAGAATTTCATGAGTGGATTTTCACTCAGGAAAGGCAATGCCCCATCCAAAGAGAGGAAACAAAAGCATTTACCTAAATGGGAGCTATCTGGACTGACAAGCCCCATCATGTCTCCTGGCAAGTGCAGGAGAGATGGAATCAGCCTCTTCAGCCTGGGAAAGATCTCCTTTCTGCTGGAGAGCTCTGCTATCACTCAGCTCCTGACTTCTTCGATCTGTCACACACTTTGAACAGAGCCACTGCTATAGGCTTTCACCGTCTACAACAGTTTCTTCTTCCCTTCAGAGCTGTCAGTTCAAAAGGAAAAGAGCCTGGCAATAAGCTGGACTTTCCAAAGTTCATCTATTTTTGGTCATGCTCTCAATCACCTTTAAACAGCCACTCCTTATTGAGAAGAGGCAGCGCTACCCATATGGTAAGTTTTGCAGTGCTCAGTACCTGGACTTTATGCTGCAGGAATGGTGAGATGGCTGATGGGACTAGGGATGTAAAAGGTCTTAAGAGCTTCAGTGGCAAAGTGGCCGAAGTAGAAACAGTATTACAGCATTTTGGTATTCAGCCTGCCTGATGGTACAGTGAAGAGCAGCAGTCTAACACGCTAGTACATGCCTGTAAACTGAATAGAGCAGCAGATCTAATTTTAGGTCTAATGGTTGCTGACAATTATTTCCTTTTGATCCCATCTTTTGCTTCACTTTAAAATATAGTTTGAAAAGTACTTGACATACAGTTTCAAACCAAAACCCAGGTCTGTATTTCTAATCTATTCTATCATTTCCTCCTAAGTTGCCTGTCACTGCAGCAGCTGAATACCAGCCACCCTCATACTGACAAGTTCAGGTCTACTTCTGACCTGCACTGCTGTCCAGAATCTGTATGGCAAGTGCGACCAACTGGGAATGGTGCCATAAAATTTCATTTGCTGAAGAGGCTTTTTTCTAAATTAAACTAGTTAGAACTAAGCTGATTCATAGGAGCACGGTGCATTTTTTAAATCTCCACTTGTATGGATCTAAGCTATTCTCCCTTGCTCTCCCCTTGAAACATACACCTATCGATTAAGGCCTGTCCTAACGTACAGTAGCCCTTCAGTAATGCTGCAGTGACCAGCTGTCAATATAGGGTACCTAGATCATCCAAAAAAAATGAAAGCATCTTCAACAGTCATCAAATACAGCGACTGGAGATATTGGTGTAGCAGAACTTGCATGAGAAAACCAATGAAATGTCTTTATTCCTGCAAGCTGGTTTTGGCCCAGCTGGGGACAGTGCTTTGCCTGGGTTAGACAGTAGACTGTGCAGATAATGAGCCTGGTGTTTTTCCACTTACTCATGGGAGAAAAAAAACAGTAGTTAGTAACCTTGAAAAGAGAGATAAAATAAGTTCTTTAACACTGAATATCCCCCACATTATTCTAGGCAACCTTTTGGAGTCTCTCCATCCTTAGCCCACTGTAAAACAAATATCAGTGTTGCTTTATCCTCTGTATGTTCCCAGGCACTTGACAGAGGAATAACATGAATTCCTGTATTAATCTGTCCTGGATGACAAATATTTGCTGCACCCCACTGTCCCCCAGGAATGGCTGTCCCAGCAACTCCTGGACCCAAACGTGGGGCCCAGAGCAAAAGGGGAGGGATAAGGAAAAGTGAGTACAGTCTGAGCCATACTAATTTAAATCTTTCACATTCCCACAGAGTTTCTGGGGAGTAAATGGGTCAAGGGCTACAGACTCCCACCCTGCAGAAAGCTCTTCATTGGGAGACCTGGTCCCCTCCACACAGTGGATAGCCATAAATAGACAGACTCCTTTCCTCCCAAGTCTCTTGCATGTTTTAATGACTTGCAGGGGGCCCTGATATTGGTTCTGGGCTCCACCACAATGGAAACAACAAAGGCAGCAGTAGAAGAGATGGCACAAATGAAGGCATAGTATAAACCAGCACACACCTAAATGAGCTCAGTGTTGTTCATTTGTAGTATGCTCACCCCCCCGCCCCCCATAACAGCAGATTATTATTCACCTACAGTAACATCTGTTCCTTTGCCACAGTCTCACCAGTGTCAGAGCTGTGCTGGAGCAACTCCTATATCCCCTTCCAGGAAAATCTCCAGTGAGACACGGTATTATAATGCCCTGACCAGAGAGTTGTATACACCAGATGGATACTACCAACCTGAGCACTTTAAGCACATACACCCTACAAATTAAAGCAATCAGTCAGCCTCAAAGAGGAGTAAGAAATAACAGCAGATTTTTTTTCTGCCAGAAATTCAGCTTCACAATAAAAGCTTCAGTGCCACACTTTCAAAAGGCAAAATTGTTTAATTCTGTTAAGATCAGTAATTCTCATTCTATTTTCTTGCTTTGCTTTTATTTTATGGCATGCTAAACTACCAACATTGATATTATCTATTTACTATTTTAAAATACCAGAGGCCTATCTTTAAATATTTTGAGACAAACTAATTGTAAGATTCCAAACTGAATTTTTTTCTGAATTTACTTTCCCCTTGAAATTATCTGCCACTCTCCCCCACCCCAAAGTTTCAGACTCAGAAAAGCATCAGTGTTTCATGAGCACCTTTGTGCAGTGTATATACAGACATTGTTCTAACCTGTATAACTTGAATTACTCTCTTCAGCATTTACCAGGGGTTAATGCACCCTTGGTAAGCTGAGCAGGTGTTAAGGTCCCCCGGGAATTACTCCCCATCCCTGAGAGATGCTCAATTGTCTGCCTGGAATCCCTCAGCCACGGACATGTTCTCTGTCAGGGAGGAAGAGGACAATCTGGAAAGGGTAAGTGAAGCAAAGGCACAATTAATGCAGTCCTTATCCCAGGGGCTGGCCAGGAAACTGAGCTCTATAAAAGCTAGAACCCTCCACAAATAAGAGAAATATACCTGTCTGGCTGCAATTCAAGGTTCCATCTGATACAATTCAAGGTGGCGCAAGTCATTTCGTGGAAACCACAGCAATGCATGCCAAATTTGTTTCACCATTACTTCACTCTTCCATCAGATTGGAGTGCCAAAGGTGAGATAGTAGCAGTTTACCCAGTATGCCCCTCAGTTTCTTCCTTCCTAGCTTTTAGCATCTCATCTGACAGCAAGCTGCCAGAGTTTAAACAATCTCAGAGGCACTCACAAACCATATCCTTTTTTGTTGTTCATTTTACAAAATTAAAAACATTAAACATTAATGTCTCTTGAGTTTCCTCTCCCCCTCAACCCCTCCCACCTCCCAAAGTAAAATATGTTTCTGTGATTCCACATCAGAAGGAAACAATACTTTGTTGTGCCCAGTACTTCATGGGTGTGGGTGTTTTCAGGAACCACTTCTGAGAAGAAATCCCAGAGGTTATTGTAATCATTCCTTTCACTCCTGGGTACTCAAGCACAGGATTGCCTGCAATCAATTTGCTCTTGCATCCAAGTATTAAACTCCCTGTGTATAAAAGTATCACAGGCACTTTCTATATTAATCTATGTAGCAATGTTCTAAAGAGCTTTTTATTATGCTGCAAAGAAATTACAAGGCAGAGCAAAAGCCACTAAAGCCTACTTGAGCATTACCACCAAATACCAAAGTTGGGTCAGATCCTCAACACACTCCAGCCAGCGTAATGGAGCAGTCTTGACTGCATTCACTGACTCTTTTCAGGGCAAATTCAGGTACATGTCCCTGTAGCACAGCCCCATAAGCCTACCTTAATCTTACAATGAGGAGGATTACAAAGCTACAAAAAACATGACAGGAAATTAGAACACATTTAATGTAAAGCATATGAACAGAGATCCTGATTGCTTTCAAGCTCATCTTTTTTTTTCACTTTTATGTCAAAGATTTGGATCAACAGACAAAGATACCAGCACCACAGACTGCTCTAAAACTAGCCCAGCAAGAGGGTTTAATCCTTGAGCTCTAATCCTTGGAATATTCCATCTGAAACTACCCCGACATTTGCTACTCAGTATTAAATGTACTATTTAGTACTAGTGTCTGGGGGAAACAACTGCTTAACACAAGGAACTTGAGACTACTTTTTCACCTGCAAATTGGCTTTAAGGAACCCACACCACTCTTCCCACACTGTCCAGCCTTCTCACTCCCAGAGAGAAGGCTTCTCAGGCATTCTGAGATAGTCTGTTCCCAGTTACACACAGGATTTTTCACCTCGCCAGCCAGCACTGCTGGATATAAGAGGATAGCACACAGGCAATGATCTTACGTGTGCCTTTAAGGATTTTCACTCTGGTTAACTTTTCCATGGAGAACCTATAAGCAAGATGTGCTGCCTCACCTACCACCTTTTCAACAATATTCAAAAAGGTTGGGAATGAAGTAGTTCAATTCCACAAATGGATCAGAAACAAATTTTCTATTTGTGTGCTGAGCTATGCCGATTGTGAGGACAAAAGTCCTGTGGCATTGTTTCCCCTTCCTGGCTGGACATGCACAAAGACATTCTTACTTCATACCTGAACTTATTGGCTCCAAGTGCCTTTTCCCTGAATGCTCAGGCACCGATTGTAAAATTCACTTGGATGCGCTTGCTGAAATAAAATTACTGTTGTGCTTCAGCCCCAAAACCTTACAAACCTGACTGAAACAAAACCATTTCAAGATTTGAGTGATTCTACACAAAAATCCCCCAAACCAATGAAAACGTACATTCTCTCTGCTCACTACAACTTGTGGTAACTTGTGCAGGCGGGATTTGATTCAAATATCTTGCAGGGAGATTCCTTAGCTCTGCATTAATCCTTCACATCAACTCTAATCCTCTAAGTAAACTGTTTGCATTTTGCAAGTTTTCATCGTAAATGACAAGGAATTTTAGGTTAGAGATAACACAAAACACAACAATGTAAGAAAGGAATAAATAAAGAAAAGCTATTCAGGGTCTGACAGCACTGGATAAGTAAGTAATATGACCCATAGGGCAAAAATAAGAACAAGAATGAACATGGGGATATATGTTGCAGGTTTTGTAAAAGGTAATATAGGTTTGGAAGAGCCGTAAAAGCAAGCCACACAGTAAGTAAATGCAGCTGTAGCTGGAGTTTTATGAGAGTGATGGATTCCCAGAGTCGGAAAAGAAGCAACTCTAAACAGAAAACTGTAAAAAGCACAGGACAGTTCGGTCCTGCTATAGGACATCTGAGTGGACGGAAACGGCAACTGCTTTCCAGCCCCTGCTGATTAGAGTTCACGGCGGGGGGGAGGGGGAATGGGTAAAATCCTGCATCCCCTGAGAACAGTGGCAACACTCACAAATGGTCATAGCAAATGCTCAGCACATCTACCTACAGGTATGATCCAGCTCCAGAGACTTTTCTTACACATTATAAAGCTTCCTTTCTAAGGTTAGCTCATCATATTTATTTCTGTTATTTTCTTTTTAGTCATTCTAACTAACCCATTTATGATAAAAATCCTGCATCATAACAGACTTAGGAATACTCGTAAGACTTCAAAGGAAAACATGTCTTTTATCTGATAGCCTTTCAGTACTATACTATTTTGGTATAATGACAATCTTTATCATGAAAATTTTATTGACAGTGATCATAGAAAAGTGAAGTTCTTTAAACAGGCCATTTTTCAAGGTATTGTAAGGTAATTTATGCATAGTTTTAGGCTAAAACTCAAATAGCTATCCACAAATCAGTATCACAATGATGTTTATTAACTGCTGCATCAAAAGCACATCTTCTGAATTTGTGAACTCAAAAGGAACATGAATGAGAGAAAAACACTAGCACAGATGAAACAGTCTCAATTCCGTAACAGAGCTTTTCACTTCAGCTTCGATTTTGACTGGTTTAACTAACTGAAGAGCACAGAAAGGAGATCAGCACATCTCAAATGTTTATGTTTATGCACCTGCAGTTTAGAAAAGTTATGAATACAACAGGGATTCTCCTGTTACCCTTTTTACTTTCATCATTCACACATTTGCAAACACAGACCTTTCAAAACTCCAACAGCAATGACAGTGCTTCCAGCTGCACAGGATCTACTGGTTTTCCGAAGGCCATTGGGACAGACAAAAAGGTCGGCCAGGGGGTCTCCTTTAACAGCCACAGAAGTCCCTGACCGTAGGGCTCAGCTCTGCATGCTCTTAAGCTGCTGATTTAGGGCTCACAGAGTCAAGCCCTTAAGTGCTGTATCAACTAAGAGTAAGCAGAGGCACCAGAACAGAGAATAGCAATTTGAAAGGTCCCTACACACAAATCACCCACTTCTGGAGGTACACAAACTCCATCAGTGCACATCAGACAGTCTTTGAGCATGTGGCACTCGCTGTTTAGTCTGCTCAGACAACTGTCTGCAGGTAACGTGTGGAAAAGGGACTGGCTTCCAGTACATCTCTTTCCCCTTTGGCTTTTGGAGTCAGTACTGCACCCTCTGCTCGTGATCTTTGACATCCAGCAGCGCAGCCTCACTGGAAGAAACAGAAAGCACCCATACCTTTTCTTCCTTTCCTCCTTTTTCTGATGAAGGAGCTGACAGCGCGATGGCAGGGTATTCTCCTGGGAGATGCAAGTTTAATCCTTCGACATTGAATTACTCCTCCAGGCATCCCAGCCCCAACTGGGGCACCCACCAACATTTTAAAACAGTACCCCTTGTGCAGTTCATTCATAGTGGGGCTATCAAGATCTGTCTCAGTCATCTCCTAAGTAACCATCTTACTCATCTTCTGAGTAAAGTCTATGAATTCTGGAAAGCACTTAAGACTTCTGACTGTATCTTATCCTCTTGCTAGCTCCTTTGATAGCATAATGCTTCTGAGGCACTCTTCAGCCACTGTAGAGATCTCCAGCATAGGGTCCTGTTTGAGGAGGCATGTGCGGCAGCACCTTTTCCTTTCATTGGATATGCCTCTACCCTGATCCCTGTCTCCACTGCCCTGACGAACACAGGATTCAGTTCAAGAATAAGGAGAGTATCATTTCTTCCCTTTTCCTTTCCTCTCATACACACTCCTCTTCTCACTGAAATACAAAGGGTGAAGGCTGCCTACCATACATAGCAGCCATCCAGTGTTTTAGAATAGCGAAGTACAGGACTGGTACTCTATAAAAAAAGGATAGTTTTCCACGCAAGACACCATGTCACAGGACACACACAGTGCCACAGCATGCTGATATAGCAGGAGACTTCCTTCAGAGTGGTTCAAAGTTTGATGTGAAAAGAGAGTGGCTGAAGTGAATTCCATATTAACTATTGTCAGGCCTTTAGCATTATTTGAACATGGGATTTTTAATGCGTGGTTTTATACATCTACTTTGTAAACTGAGTGCTTTTCAAAGAGAGCTCCAGAATCCTACAGAGCTGTCTTTAGGGGGGCTTTGATCTTTCCAGAGCACCTATCCTGTGTGTCTGTAATTGCTCTAGTTTAACAAGGCTCCATAGCACTTCAAGAAAGAAAAAAAAAAATCCTTTTATTAAGGCTGTAAACCTAAGTGACCGCAGTGACGGAATGTGCTGCTGTGGGTACCCTGTAAATCCCCCGGAAAAAAACAAAAGAAGAATCTCCACGATGAAATGAAATGAAATATTTATTAAACATGTTGCCAATGTCCCAGGTGGTATGAAGAAGCCTTGTGGTATGCTGAAAGGCTTGATCTTTCTAAGTATTATGAATGCTCATTTAAATGATTGGGTGAAAGCTGAGGAAGTTATGGCTGAAATTTTGGCTAAAGATGACAGCTCTGGGTTTCAAGTTGCACAAAGCAGTCTGAGGGATTAAGCCAACAAAACCCACTCAAAGATATCCAGTTTCAAAAAGGGTAATCTTCGTATCAGTGATTCACACTCAGACAATGGTGAGGATTCCTCATTACTCTGACTTTGCCATATTAATCTTACTTTACAAATGCATGCAGTGATTTATATCATGTTTAATTAACTGATTGAGGGCTCCTGTGGTAAAATGGCATCACATTAAGCTCTGTCCTTATGGCAAATGCGAATCACATCTTTAGCCTTGCAAGAACAAAATATCATGGGATTCACTGATGACAGGATGTAGGAATCGAAATAAGGTCCCTCCTGTTGTTTGAGAATCCAGTGAGGGTGGTTGCCATATGCTCATCATTTCCAAGGGAAAAAAATGACAGGATAGAAGAAAGAACTGCTCTAGTTCTTCCAATATGTTCAAATCTCAGATGAAAATGATTGTACAGCAGTTCTGTACTGAGGCCAAGTTTTACATGAAAGTGCATAGCAAACTTTCAGAAAGCTTATAATGAGAGATCTTTTTAACGTGATTTTTTTCTATTTAAATAAACTGCTGTGTGAAATTACTCCTTTTTTTAGGGGGGAAAAAAAAAAAAAAAGAAAAAAAGGGATGAACTAAAAAAAAGAGGCTTCTTTGCCAGCAACATAAGACAACACAAAATTAACTTAGCTTTTGCTATGAAGAGTTATTCCCCTCTAGCACTCACAACCTGTTTTTGAAGATAAAAACTACAACTGCTATCGTCTGATAAAATTAGATCGTGTATATAATTTGCTGCTACCATTACCAAGATTAAAAGCCTTGTTTATATTATTACAAAGTTTCTTAAAATTCAGAAAGCGTTTTATTTTTAAAAGCTGTTTTATTAAGAGACCGCATTTTTTATACTTACAATGAACCTTACATCCAGTAAATTCTCTAGCAATTGACAAATTGTATTACATGAGTCACAGTTTGCTCCCAGGAATTCAGTGGATTTTTGCAATTTGTTTCTACGGCAAAGAGGATAGCGGTGGGACGGGAGAAGCAGGTTTCACATTTTGCAAAGCTTTTATGAGATTTCAGAAATGATCCCATTCCTCCATGGGATCAAGACTTTTTGAATTTTATACACGAGAATGAGAGATGGACAGACAGTCTTTAAAAGCTGCGTAGGTAAAGGACTCAGTGCTGCCTGCTTTGCCACTCTCTCCCATTTTACACGAGTGCCTTAGCCATCAGGTCTCAGGCTATTCCAACGCATCAGGGACACATGAGGTCTCAAGATTTCCTGCTAGCACGGCTCCACTTTGCATAAACAGTTAAATGCACAGCAAGCAAACAACTCGAAAGCCTAGTGTTCAGGGCACTCGCTTTGTAAATCTCATGTTCAAGTCCCTAGGCCCAAACCTTGATTTTCCACATTCCAGGTGAGTGCCCCGACTGCAGCGCTACCTGATACTCCAACCTTGCCATCTCCTTCTGGTCTCGACCAGAAATTCCATCTGACGGCTGACAAATCTCTTCTGATGAAAGTTTCTTTGAAACTGATACCTGCCTGCAAAAAAGTTTCAGTTTCCTCAAACCAGCCTTTTCAGTCAAAGAAAGAGAAAATTCCCAACCCCTTCTAACCATTTCATTGATGGGTAAAATTGAGCCACTTGTACGGCTGGGAAACGGTCAACTCGGATGGCACATATGACAGTACAGCCAAAAACAAGGGGCAACATTTTTGCCCACAAACACCTGGGCAAGCCATCATTCCTACAAAATCTGCTGAAGAAATGGCTTTGTAACCCCGTGCTCCTGTGCCCCCTCTTTGTCCTTTATCAGAAGTCAATGTGCTTCACTGCTGCTAGAAACATTAGTATGGTTTTGTGATTAGAAAGGTTATATATGCTTTACAGTCAGTTACTTCATCCTGCCCCTGTTCAGATCCCTTAAAATGAGTAGAAACAGGGTAACTATTTGCCCTTTGCGAAGTACATAAACTCTGACTCTCATCATATATCTTTTTAAAATTTCATCATGAAGCAACCCCCTCCTCCCTTCTCACTGCCCCCATTACAACATTTGATGTTTTAAAAAGTTTTGAAAGTGTTTTCCGAATGTGAAGCACTAACAGGATACCAAAACCAGCTTGGTTTGTACTTAGGATAACTGCTATCACAATAACTGCAAATAAATGTGTACCATATCATAACTTCTGTTAATAATTTTGAAACTCACAGTGATTTTAACACCTGTGCCATTAGTCCATGATAATTTGTGATAATTTCTGAAGTTCTGAAATGCATTTTTAAATTTAAAATGTCATTTTTAAGGTATTTTTAAATTAAGGAATTCAACACAAGTCATAATGACTTCCTGTTAGATAAAAAGCACGTGTCTAAATATTCTTCTTAATCCTAACACGATGCTAGGAGCAATTCAAAATTGATTGCATGTAGAACAGCATTTTGATTCTGAAAAAACAGATTTTAAGACGTAGATATATCTATTTTAATATTTTGAGATTACTTTCACATTCTATACAAAATTAACTACTTTTAGAAAATATGTTTAATTTTTCTGTTTTAAAAGGCATTGTAAAAGTTTAAGAAATATATACATGTAACATAAAATATCCTGAGCAACGTATGATTAACTATTTTGGGATATTTTTTGCTTAAAATTTACTATTAACTAAGATTAACTCTTTGGGGGGGCTAGACTGCATTTCCCTCCAAAAACAGTTTGCATTTGAATTTTTTAATATTTAGAGTTGAGCTTTCAGCTGTGTAAAAAGTACCTTAAAATATGTGAAGGTCAAAGTAAACCTTCATTTTAAATATTTCAAATTGTTATAGTTATTGCTTTGAGATAATACGACATTTACAGTAATTGCTGAAATCCAATTACTTTCAGTAAAAGCTGCTTCTTTTGCAAGTTGTTAAAAAATATAAAGGTGCATTGGATATTGCATTGCTGGAGACAGAGTCTGCAAGTAAAGGCAATTAAATGTGAGTTTGATGATACACAATGTACTGGACCAACATTAAAAAGACTTTTCCGTGTTTGACTGTTTACCAGTTTTGTCTTTAAATAATAGTCTTATTTCGGCATGTAATGTATATCTGCTTGCACTAAACATAATTTATGAATATTTTAACACATGTGTACTCAGTGGGGTGTATTATCATACTGATATAAATAGAATTAATGAGCAGTCAACCTGCCACATGTCATGACATATGACAGGGCAGCCAGAGCATGGGAATAATTCTTTCTGTTTCATATTAAAGCTTCTTTTCCCAGTTGAATTTTTGTTCCCAGATGCCAACAGACCTAATTTTCTAAGGACCATTTACAAAAATAGTAAGAAATTACAAACCTGGACTAATTTATCTTGGGTCACTTCAAAGAATGTTTATTTTAATGCCATTTCAAATGCATAAATAAACAGATTAAAGGAAGTGGGTTTCTTCAGTTAAATTTTAGGGGGTTCACAACAAGGGGTTTGATATCTGCCTCGACTTTCATTCCCAGCAAGCAGACATTTTACTTGTTGTTGATTTTGAATTTGTTTCAATGTCATGTTATCTGTTTCTTCTGTTAAAGGACTAGAATATATCAACCGTCTAAATAGAAAGATGACATGTACCAGGTAAACAGCTATTCCAATGCAGAAAGAAATATAAATGCTAATAGATAAAATCCTTTTAACCAATTATTCATTCCAGTTTCAAAGGGTAGGTAACAATCTGCTAACCATGACTAATAAGATTTTTTTTTAATAAAGATACAGTGCAAGTTGACAGAACATGCAGAATACAAGGCTAGGCCATATTCCCCCTTTGGCACTTTATTTTAAAAGATAAATATTGAACTGTAATATCAATTCCGTTTACAAAAGGCTGCTCAGTCAGTTGAAGGCCAAGGGTCATAATAAAATTAACAAATTAACAAGGGTCATAACAAAATTAACAAATTAATATCAATCAGATTGTCCAGCTAACATCTAATTAAAGATCCTTGACTTGAAAAGTTTTCTTTTCAGCAAAGAATACTACAAATGTTCTTTGATGCTGCAGTGTTAGGCTACTGAAAACAGGGAGGGAGATACATACCCTGCTTTTTCTCCTTTTTGGTTTGATTTTTTTAAAAATTATTTTACTGCTCATGAATCTTTGAAGTCATGACTCACTCTCTGTCCTTAACAAGACAGTCTCCTAAAGATGGATATAGTTCAGGTTTGAAGACTTGAAAGAAGTAAGAGAGACTTCTCTCGGGCTCTTAATTATATCAAGGGACAAGGAGTCCCTACAAGTTTTTGTGCCTGATGATCTTCACGGCAGGGCAGTAGCACCTCTCTTGGGAAATCCAGCTCTGTCACACTCAAAGAAAAGGGGCACCATCTAGTGCTTTTTTGGAGGAAAAGCTGCTAATACTAGCAGGGGTGTAGCGGGGGGAGGAACACACGAGGGGGAGGGAGAAGAAATGACACTCCATTTTTTTCAAAAGACAAAGAAAACCTGTTGGCCTGTTTCATCTTCCATTTTGAGGCACTGCAGTATTTAGCTCCAGGGTGTAAGTAAAAATTGTCAGCTTTCACAGGGTGGAAGGAAGGAGTCCCAACAGCTAAAATAATATATACAATTTAAAATGGACAGGGGGCTGATATACAGACATTATTCTGCTTAATAGGTATTTCTTCTGCCTATTAATACACTTAAACATTTCCCTATCAGCCCTTTTCATTATACATTCTCTCTTTTATTAATCTAAAAGAAACCCTTTTCATGTCATTTTCATTTCATTGGAGACTACACTGTGCTGCTAATGTTCCTGGAAATGTTCTTACAAATAATGTGTCCAGAGTTCACCCAACATAACAAAGAGATTCTATGAAAAATGATTTGTAGCACAAAATCCTTTACAGTGCAATAAGATCAAGTTAACCACTGATGCTGCTAGGAAAAAGCTTGGGAAGTTTTATCTGATTGGCAAAATAGGTTCATATCTGAGTCCAGGGAAAGAGTGCCCTTTGATAAAATTTCACAGCACTAAAGTCTGATTATCGGAATGATTTTTGAAACCTCTTTGAAAACAGCTTGGGGGGGGAATATTCCTTTCTGCTGTAACTTGGGAAATAGATTATTTTCTAAGAATTGTGAAATAGTAGCTCAATATTGTTTAACTTACTGATACTATGAATTGACAGAAATTGTTTTAGTCAAACTAATAAGTGCTCGGTCAAAATAACCACCGTTTCAAAGGTACATCTGCTCCTTGGGAGCCCCAAGTTGGGGATGTTTGTTGTGAACTGCAGGGGCTGCTGCCTTTCAGACACCCAGAACAACCACAGCTCTACACAGCATCAGAGCTCAGGATGTGCTGAAAAATCAAACGTGCTGATACCCTGACCAGAGCCCCAAAAGATACACAGTTAAGATCAGTGTTCATTTTTTAACTTCTGGGCCATAATCTTGGATTCCCTGGGCACTCCGAGCTCTCAGTCGACTTTGTTGTGGTAACAAGGGAATGTCAGACCCCTGTGTAAGACTAAATAAACAAGAAATATTTCTACTAGAATAGTGCTGAGCAAAGCAAATATGTGGCTTGATGAGTAATTCTCGGAGGGAAGCCTATCTCAGGAAATTAAAACAAAAATATATTTTATGTTCCTATAGAGCTTTTCTTATGAAGTTGATCATGCCTGTAAGGAGACCTTTCACAAAAAATAGCAGGTGTAGAGTTAAGGGACTTGACTAAAAGCAGGTTAAGTTGGGAGCAAAAATCAGTAAAAATGTCAGATTCCCAAATCCTAAATAGGGCTAGAAACAACATGCAGGTCCTGGCAATCATTCAGGAGCGCTCTGGTCTAGTGGTCTGACCACAAGCTGGGGAACCATACTTGGGACACACTTGCTCTGCAGCCCTCAGATTTCAGCATGTCAATTCAGGGCCTGCCTGACGGATATGCTGAGCATCCTTGTTTTCTAGTGAAATCAGGAGCTCAGGACTTCTGCTATTTGGACCATGGACTCGAGTTGCCTCATTTTAGGCACTCATATTCTCACATGTCACTATGTAACCCCTCTGTGCCTCAGTTTCCACAACTGTAAAACTCAATAGCTATGCTTACCTTGCATGGGTGTCAGGAAGATTATTTCAAGTCTCTAAAGAACTTTGAAAAGGAGAAGCAAAACGAACTGAATTTATGTATTATTTGTCATTTTTATCCCATAAAATGGAAGTCAGATGCAGCCCAGATAACTGTAACAAAATGTTCACCTAAGGCTTCCCTATGGCTCTGATGCCAAAATAGCCAGTGAATTCAGCATGGCTTTGCAGGAAGAAGGCAGGCTCCTCACCTGCTGACCTGGCAACACTCAGGGTAAGTGGTAAGTTAATGCCTTAAATAACCACAACCTTTACTGATTATTCTATACATTTCCATTATATTCTTTAACTGAACTATCAATGCAGTTTACTGTGTATTTACGATGAGTAAAAAATCCCTTTTAACAGAAGAATCCCTGAGAGGGAGCTTACTCTACTGGGAAGAAAAAAAGTTCCCAATAAAAAACCTCTCTTTGGGGTTTTCCTTGGTGCAGAATGAACCTCATTAGATTTCAGGCAGACACAATCTTGCATTGACAGGTTTCAGATCTTCTAGAATTCATTAGACGAGCCTGTTAGAAAAGTCTACACCAGTTTCTTCCTAACTTGTATTTGAAGAATAATGGGAGACTTTACCTATCATATCCCTTTTTAACAAAGCAGCCACTTGCCTCCCATGCTGGGTACCTTTGCAAACTCCTAATGTATCTTCAAGTTTCTTGTCTGAAGCTTTCTCTCCCTTGCTCTAAGTGTGCCATTTTTCTCTGGTCTTTACAGTCTCACTTTCCTGAACGCTATAGTTCAGTGAAACCCTCTGGTAATGACAGCACTGGAGTGATAATGTACTTTCCCGATTTCCCGTTAATAGTAGCACTTGATCCAGCAATGGGTGCCAGCTCAGTGGCAGAAGGATGCTTTAATATTTTCTAGAGGTAAAAGGACCAGTTCAATTTACAGCCTTGGCTAACTCAGCAGTTTCGCTGTCTCTTGGCACAGAAATGAATGTTTTAGTTAAAACAAAGCAAAAAAGAATCCCCCTTAGTTTGCTCAGTTTCATGCCAAAGACACAAAGTACAATTGCTTTTTTCTCCCTGAGGAAATGTGTGAAAACTGCATAATGCAATGAAGGAGTTAAAATAACCGAGGGGAAGGAGGGAAAAGAGAAGGGGGTGAACAGCAGCATTAAAAAGGAAAGCAATTTGGTTTTCTATTTTAATAGGAGACACATAATCACAGACCATCCAACAGTACGTGTATCCTTGCCGAAGAGCTGCTGATATTCTACATTAACCTTTGATAGCGAGAAGTGTATTACCCCTACTGTTTTCCACAATAAATTATGTTATATCTGGCATCCAAAGCGCTAGGAAGTGTTCAGCCAGCTGGAAGCACCAGATTGGCCCAACATCCCTAACGTTCAGATTATAAATAAAGGGTACCTCATACTGCTAGTATAACAAAAACAAGCAATGTGGAGGAAGGGCAACTTCCCCCCTGCCCACAGAAGCAAAGGGCGTCAGTTGGGGGAATGGCAGAACAGGAATTCAAGAGGGCAGGTTTTCTGCAGTGAGATGCAGTCCCCAGCACACCAAACCTCAGGCAAACGCAGGACTTCAGGCAGAGAAATGAGACTTCTCCGGTTACATCTTTACCAAGGATTTGCACATAAAAAATGCCAAGGGGAAGTATATCTGGCTCTGCTCTTCCCAGATGGTATAACCACACAAACACACGCTCACACATACACACATCTTCCCACTCTTCAGGGAGCATTGCCTGTTCTCTTCCAGCCATGAAAATAATTAGCTCAGCCACAACCTCAGTTGCAGAGGATGTGGTCAAATGTGCCACGGTGCACGCTTCTCCCACGCTCTCTAATCAAAGGACATTATGGCCGTAAGTACATAACGGCCTTGTGATAAAGGCTGAGGAAAACCCTGCCTATTATGATCTGGAAGGTGAAGATATCAAGTAGGAAGAGCACAAAAGATAGTCCCAAGACTCAAAACCCAATGACTGAAAATGGCTATAAATGGGCTTTTCAAAAAGGGCCCCTCACTTTTGGGCCCCTCACTACAAGAGAGACATTGAGGTGCTGGAGCGTGTCCAGAGCAGGGCAAAGAAGCTGGTGAAGGGTCTGGAGCATAAGTCTTATGAGGAGCAGCTGAGGGAACTGGGGTTGTTTAGCCTGGAGAAAAGGAGGCTGAAGGGAGACCTTATCGCTCTCTACAACTACCTGAAAGGAGGTTGTAGAGAGGTGAGGGTCGGTCTCTTCTCCCAGGTAACAAGTGATAGGACAAGAGGAAATGGCCTCAAGTTGCGCCAGGGGAGGTTTAGACTGGATATTAGGAAATTTTACTTCACTGAAAGGGTTATCAAGCATTGGAACAGGCTGCCCAGTGAGGTGGTTGAGTCGCCATCCCTGGAGGTATTTAAAAGATGTTTGGATGAGGTGCTTAGGGACACGGTATAGTGGTGGTCTTGGTAGTGTTAGGTTTACGGTTGGACTCAATGATCTTAAAGGTCTTTTCCAACCTACATGATTCTGTGATTCTGTGAAAAGTTTGCAGCAGGTCCAACTGTTCTCAAGGAAACCACTTCATTAGCTTGAGCGGGAGCACCACTGAACCAGTGCTGAGAGCTGCTAAACCAGCTCTACTGCTGGAAAAATTAACCTCATCTATTTATTTTAAGGGCTAGACTATGGTGGTCCCTGGTGAGGATGTAATGGGAAGTCGGATACAAGGAGCTGTTCTCCTCACCACTCCTTTTTGGTAGGGGCTGGCCACAGCTGCAGTCCCTGTGCTCTCCTGAGGGCAAGAATTAGCCCCAAATTGGTATATTCCATCTTCATTACTCCAGCTATTATATAAACATGGCTATATGCTTGCTTACTTAAGCTGAAAAATGGAAAAGAGGAACTAAAATTAAGCTTAATAGAGCTGGACAGAGTATTCCCCATTTACCTTGCCCTCACCATAGCTGCTTCCCCCTTCTGCCTTGAGTAGATCTTTCCCCCCCACAACAGCACTATTTTTCTCTTTACCTCTCTTCTCCCCTCCCTCCTATTTTTCTTCCCTGGTGCCCTCTTCCCTCCCGTTGTTACTGCTGTTGTGGCTGTTTAACTTTGCCTATTCAACATGCAGCTTGAGAGTTCTGAAAGAAGACACTAAGCCAGGAGCTCTCCCTCTCTGGTCTGTAACACCATGGGTAAGGGCCCTGAAGAATTTGTACTAACAACAAAATTTATGAAATTTTCAGCATCTTGTGATGGATCTCATGACTGAAAGGAGCTTGAAACTGAAATAATGCATGGCCAGCAAGATGTCTTTTAATGTCTACCCATGTATCTCTCTACAGTTGGTCTGTGCTGCCACATTCTGAAAATTTTCATTTAATTCCCCTTTAGGCAACTGAGGTGCTGCCTGGAAAGCCTCTAATCTGTTGGTTTTTGCAGGCCTGAATGGGTTGGTGAGGTGAAACATATGCCACAGAATAAATCAGATGCCCTGATTTATTTCAGGAGCTTGTAAGTATTTGTACTCCTCAGGGGGGCAGAGGGGAGGCCAGTCTGAATGCAAGAATCACACGTTTGCTACTGCCTGTACATCCCAGGTTTAGACCTCTCTTTCTTGTTGTAGGAGCTGATGCTTCCCACTCAAAAGGTGGTTTGTTCAGATCCAGCTGTTGGCCCCAAAAAGATTGTCTGGGTTTTTTTAAAGAAATGGTGCTCCATCCCAAAGAAATAGCACAGATTTTCTAAGACACATTACACTGGTATGAGATTTCTGGAAGAAAAGAAAGACCCAGAGAAAGGTTTGAAGAAAAAGAGGCGGATCTGCAGCACTGTATCCATGCTTTCTTTTCACTGTCAGGGACAACATACTGCACAGCTTGTTTAAGGATTCTGGATAGTGTAGTCCCAGCAGACATTTCCTGTACTAAGATGTATTCTCATTAGAGTTACCAAAAGGGAGTATTCAAAACATTACTTATCTGCACATAATCACTATATCACGCCATGTATCCTTTATTTTAATTCCTACTTGCTTGCTAATTACCCACCACACTGAAGGTCTCACAACTGCTCTCCTTTCAGCAGCTTTGTTTGCAAAGTGTCTGGCAATAATCTCCCAGCAGTGTATTATCATGCCCTTTTCATCACACTATTTAATCAATAGGGTAATGACCTCATAGAAGCTAGTTCCAGGACCTAGCCATGCCATGCTACATAAATGAAACAAACAAAACTGTGGGCTACGTGCCTTCTGTTTTACAGACCTGGACGTGAACTATTTCTGCATTAAAACCTATTAAAATACATAGAAATTGCAAATTCTTCACATCTCTTGCCAGAAAAAAAAGATTCTACAGTACTGTGGGGAAATGGCTGGTTTCTTTAAACAGACATAATTGCGAAACATGTGTGTTCTTGGTCAAGTGTTCATAGGAAGATTTATCCCAGTAACACTGGAAACAACCCTTTCCCCCAGTACATCACGTCATCACTTAGAGGACTGAATGGTGACCATCACAGCTAATGGGATGAAATCACATGCAGCACACTTCCAAAACAGAGGTTGGAACGAACCTTCTTTTCATAAGGATTTCTGTTCTAGTGAGCAGAAGGAAAGCAGCTTCTCTCCATTTCCTGAGCTGTAAACTTACAAAGTGTGGTTCGCTTTGATTTTGCATCCCATGGCTGGATTATACTCTGCCTAATAAAGTGCATGTGAGATGTGTTTAGTAACGTGTGAACTCTGGAGCATATGTAGCATCACTCTAGTGCGGCGATACTCTTGTCCAGAGGAACGGGGGTGATAAATTGGGTCTGTCTGCTCTTCTTAACCACCACTTTTCATAATACTAGTAGGATTTAATTTCAGACAGACTTTTTTTCATCAAATTTTGTTGTAACTGGACAACAGAAAGAGAGGAACACAATTGACTAGCTGGCACAGAGAGTGGCTGCATATCCCTTGCATTCTTGGGGAAACCAGGGCAAAATATCCAGAACAGCACAGAAGTTTCACCCCACACAACCTCTGACAGAATGGTTAGGATAGAAAGTAAGTTGTCTTCACAAGACCAGCACAGCTGGGGAAGGGTAGTTCAAGAACATCTGAAAAGAGGACAAGTATGCACTAGAAGGGGGATAAACCACGCAATTTTGTGTTTACCATGGCAGTATCACCATGCACTGCTTTCACATGAATGGAGATCCTCCCCAGAAACAGAAAGAAAAATAATAGTTTTTAATCCCATTTTATCCCAGATATTAACTGAAGCCAACCTATTTCTACTGATATACCTTGAGACAAATTTTTACTGGAAATTTGTTGCTGCACCAATGCCACTTACGTGCTTTTGGCACTTTCCTTTTAGGTGTGTTATGAAAATGACAATGTGCCAGTCATCCAAGCTGTCAGCACCAGCTAAAATCTGTTCTGAGGCAGAGTAATTTACACTTGGATGAACACCTCCCAAGGAGTAATCACATAAATACCTTCACGTTGAGATACAGCTCATTGCTGGTTAGGTAACTCCTATAATGAGCATAAGTGTGATCTGTCCCAAAGATCTGAAATGGCTTCAGTGCAAATATTCTGTTAAGCTGATGTAGAAGATGTTGGAGGGATAACTATGCAGTATGCCTGTGAAGCACTTGCTGTGTTACAAGATATTAGTTCTGGACTATAAAACTGCATTTTGGAAAATATTCTCTCAAAGTGTCCCATATGACACTAGTCTAGCAAAGAAAGAACTTAAAAAAACCCGACATTCCCAGTCCCTTAATGAACTGAAACTCTCCAATTGGCCCATCTGGTGGTCTAGCCACTGCAAAACTACTACCTTCACATCTAATGCAGAGGCAGAAATAGCAGAGAATAGCAAAACATGAAGGAAGTGATAAGATTAAGAAAAGAGAAGAAAGAAAATTCCACACATCTCCAACTGAGGCAAACTAACCTCCAACAGTGGGTGGTCACACTAGACATTAACAGCTTCCCTGATATTTATTAGGACACTCAGAATTAGTCAGTGTAAAATATGACTGTCAGATAACACTATCTTGCCTTCCCAGCAAAATCTGTCCTTGGATTACACAGGAAGAAGGACATGTCATTGAATTATTTCTCTAATCCATCTTTACAGAAAATAAATGATTCCTATAATTGGTGATATTGCAGTACACCCATGGTTAGGTACAAGAAATCCTTATGCATCTTGTGAAAGGATCCACTTCTACAATGGCAACACATCCCTCCAACAGATGAACAGGGGTGGCTGGCATGAAATATGAGACCTTCTGTCCTTCGGGGTGCTACTCAAAATCCAGCAGAAGGATCAAGCTGGACAGGATAGCAATGACTTGCCTTTACGGTTCACCACTTTGGTACCAGTTAGCTTAGCGTATTGATACTTAAAATGCCACCAGTAGTTTTCAAGTTAAATGGTGACTTAAATGAACTCTCTTGCAAGAATATCTCTTGTCTGTCAGGTAGACTTTCAAGCTTTTGGGAAGTCTCCTTGTTCAGGAAAACACCATTGTGTACATTTTCCCCTAGCACTTTTATTCTGCAAGCATCGTTGTAAGGTAGAGGCAGAAATCCTTATTCCAGAGCATTCTCCTCATGCAAAAATGTTACATTAAAAAACGTTGGTTTTCATCTCTTACCATATAGGCAGTACAAGGTAATAGCTTTCCCTTCAGCCCTGTGAGCCTCTCTGCAGTCAGAGGGCAACAGGACACTATGGTCTCTCTGTTTACTTCTGGATGTCTCTCTTTTACAGAGAAAAAGGAATGAGGAAGAAGAAGAAGAACCAAAAACGTGGCAACTTTTCCTCAGAAATTGAAAAAAATCTTTTAAAACATGCGAGTTTGGAAAGAGAAACACACAATCTAACATCTTTATGAAACTTTTCACTTTAAGTCCTAAAAACAAACAAACAAACAAAAAACCCGCTACCTCACCCTCCACTGTGAAGACTGCAGGACTTAACCATATGGGCAGGTTGCATGGTAAAGGCTTCTGAAGATCTTCTTATAAGAGATGGCTCTAAGTCATCCTGAGACCTACCGCTGACTGATCAAGGAGTGCAGGAGCACCTCAGAGAAAAGTATACCTGACAGAGATAGGGTGGAAACAAATGAAAAAATCTAAGGCATCAGAGCCTCAGATTTTTCACAATTTGGATGTGTGTCAATATCAAAGTGGAAAAAGTAGGAATTTGATAAAAAGATCTGATAGAAAAGCAAAAGAGGCATATAAGTGATAACTAACTTGATAAAGAACTAAAAGGGATAATCTTATTAAAGCTGATCCACATGGGTTTCTGGAAAACAGATCTTGTCAAGCTAACTTGATATCATTTTCTGATGTGATTACAAATAGGACTGCTAAAGGCAACCATCTTGATGGCCGCCTGTAAGAGAACTGGCTTTGTACCACACCATAGTTTGACCGAAAAGCTAAAAAGCATAAGAGATGGGATTCATCCACAGTAATTATAGCTGTCTAAAAGTTTGGCATCTTGTCTTAACTTCTCTCTGTTCCCATTATAGTCAATGAAAAGAAAAAGGTACTGTTGAAAAGTGATTTATGACTTTTCAGATAAGTCCACTACATCTTTCTGTGAAGGTCTCCATCTCTCTCCATTGTCTATTAAGAGCATAGAAAACTACCAATCATTAGAAGCTAATTTTTGGATGGCTAGAATTAGATGTGATGAATCAGAATGGCATCTTAAACTACTTACAAACTACATAGCAGATACATCTAAGCCATCATTACATGATTGGGGAACAAGGCACTGGTATTGGAATTGGTTATTGCCTCCTAGACTATCTTTAATTTTTGTTAAAAAAATATCACTTTTACAATATGGGAAGATGACTAGAAAATGGAAAATAATGAAGACGACAGTTGGGTTAGGTGAGTATAACCAGACATTATGTACTTCAGTACAGTCAACAGGAAGGCTATGGATCAAGGAATGAGTATAATGAGACACACTTAAGGAGGGAGGACTCTACTCTGGGAAAAAGGGATCCTAAAGAGGAGGCAAGGATTTGGGAACAGAGGCTATGACGAGTAACCAGACTACTATGAATTCTAGAGTAGTGCAGTAACAAAAAGCTACTATGCTCGCCAGATGTACTAACAGTAACAAATAGGAGTAGGGAGGTTATGTTATCTTATTTGGCATCAATGAAATTACTAGTAGTTTCACTGGGTTCACAGTGTTGTTTTAAGAAAAATTCTATGGGTTATGAGGAAGCCAGGGGAACAATTACAGTATTACAAAACATGTCCTACCCACAGTCTACAAGTGCTTACCATAGGGAACAAAAATTCGATAACAGACCGCTCTTCAATCTAGCAGGCAAAGGCAGAACAAGATCCAAGGGCTAGAAGTTACAGCAAGATTCATTCAGTCTAAAAATAATGTGCATATTTTAAACACTCAGGGAATAACTTGAAATAACTTCCCAAGAACTGTGATTTATTTTCCATCACCAGAAAATAAGTTTTAATCAACACTTGGCCTTGTTAGAACTTTATACTTCTATTTCTAAGCTTATTAATACATTCATTCTGAGAATCTCAGAATGTTATTGTGGAGAAAAAGAATAAATGTTCTAAGCTGGGAAGCGTTCACTGCAGTATTCATACACAGCCAAGAGATTTCATTTCCATTTGATCACCAAGTCACAGACCCTCTACTGTGAAGCCTGCCTCACTGAAACACCTTCTTACTACTCCACACTATGCAAACCTTTTTGATTAATGAGCACTAACTCAAAGTAGATTGCACTAAAATTAGGAAGCAGGAAGAAATCATAATTTGCAATTATCCCTCGCAGAAATACCTCGATACAATACTTTAGAGTCATTTTAGGCGTACCATTGTTTTCCAAATGTAAAGGTAAAACACAAATCACAATATGGTAAAGATCTCTCAGTAGGCAATTAAAAATTAATCAGCTAATTAGATCAAATGAACGAGAAAATAAGGCTCAGGAAGACATCCATTCTAATTAACATAATATTAACTTACAAAAGACTTGTTCAGACAAAAAAAGATCATCTTTATTTCAAATATCAAACCAATCAATAAAAGGAAACAAACAGTTGTTTCTTACCTTGTTATCCCCATGACCAAAGCCAAAAGGAAATGACAGTAATAGTGAGTCAACTGCCTGTGCAACTGTATTAATTTCTTATTATTTCTAATCTTGTTAACTATTTGAATCAACAATTTAAACTAACTTGTATTAAATTTATGGGGATTCTACCTATATTGTGCCTACTCTATACTTGCTGTGTCTCTTAAGAATCTTCTAGGTACTTAAAAATGAAACTAATGAGATCCAAAGTCTCACCTAGGTTTCTCCTCAGCTAGGTGATTCCTAACTAAAGCACAGGGCTTTACTGTGGAGACAGAGGATGTTAAAATAAGAAAAAAGTGGAGGGATTCTTAAGTCTGTGTCAGGGATGATAACATATACTCTCAAGGAAGGAAATAACATTATAGGACACCTTATTGAATAAACCTGACTGGTTAAGCGGAAAGGCTCAGGCAATCAGACAAGGAATTGGGCATGGTTGAACCTAATTAGATAGATTGCATAGATTAGAAATATCTGTAATTATAGGACAGTTCCTAAAATATTTTTTCGAATGGCAGATTACTCCAGCAATGACCAACCACCCCGACCTTCCGGTTGGTGTCACAGGACACATGCCACAGACTTTTGAGTGCTCCAAGGGAGTTGGCAGCTGTGAGACGACCATGACTGCCCACGCTCCAGTGCAGCAACCGTGTGGACAGTTCCCAGCACAACCCACAAGTACCACGTTTTGCAGCCGCTCATGGATCTCCTATGTGTTATCCAGATTCATATTACCCAGTGACCCCTTTTCCAGGCCAACGCAGCTTCCCTGCCCATCTCATGACACAGGCCTGGTTTGGGAGCAATCCTTGAACTTCCCAAGAGCTGCAAGGGACTCAGTGCTACAGGCCAGGCTGGACACGACCACAATATTTACTTTTGCAGGTGCAAAAAAGAAATCTAGAAAGAGTATGTAATGGTTTAGAAGCAGGCTTTGCAAACCAATTCCACAATGAATGTATTTCACTTTGATCACCCCTTCTAGCCCACAACAGAATTGAGGCAGTATTTTGTTTTGCAGAAATTAGTACCTTCAAGACCTGCAGTGGATTTATTATTTCTGCTAGGGCTTGCACTTCCTTTCTGATCCACTGCTGTAAAATCCAGAGGGACAGAACAGCGCGGAAAATTACTGCGAAGATGTAGTGTGACATAGGAAGAGTCAGACGCATTATGTGTGAACAACACGACAAAAGGAAAAGCCATCTGAAAATAAATGAAAAAATTAATAATCAAAAGGGTGTCTAATTCTTATCTGGGCACTTGTTTGCTCACTCTGTGAATTAGGGCCATCAGGCCATAGCGTATAAAGCTGGAAGGGACCCTGGGCCTAGAACTCAGTCCTGCTTGAGGAAGCTGCCAGAACCAACCATTCTGGGGAAAGAAACGGTACCACCAGAAAACAAGTGAGCCATCGGAAACATAATTTTTCTCTTGCTTCATTCCTGAAACTAGAGCTCCATGACTTGGGGCCAAACCTCCATATCCACTCCAAGCTTGGTCTCATCACTGAAACAACTAATAATGGCAGTTAAGTCACACAGGGCAACAGTCCTGTAATGCGGGCATCAGGTACTGGTCAGAGACTTCAAATCACTGTGCAAAGATGACAAAACTGCTATTAGGAGAGAATAACTTCCAATTACCCCAACATTAAAACCAGCAGCAGTATATGCTGCATAATGAGAGTCACACACGCACATGGAACAGAGAGACTTCATTGTTATGCATTTCCATGTAAACTGTGGCTTGTAGTTAATGGGATACAGGCTCAAAGGATAATGTATAGAATTTATAAAACGAAAGCCTCAAAAAAAGCACTCTGGTAACAGAAATTGTTTTTTCAACTGCAAGCTATGAACACTTGACATAAAAATAGTCTATCCAGAAATTGCTGAGTATGTTGGAGAACAACGGAGAATGACTGCACTTGGAGAATTTCATACTAGTTTGATCACTGATTATTCACTAAGCTATTTAGGACCGCAGGCTAAACATTCTCCTGGAACAGATGTATCAATCAAAAGCTAAGCCTACTTTAAATAAATAAGCAGTGCCTATTTTCTTCTCCAGAATGCTTGATCAAAAAGCTGTCTTCTCTGTCCATCCACTGCTTTGTGTTTGGTAACTGACAAAATATTTCACTGATTTACACTGTAGCATGTGAGAGTTTTAGCAAGTCTAGATCTCAAATACAAGTCAGTTTTTGTCACTGATGAAATAAATCATCTACAGGATATATAGTAGATTAATATTTGTCAGGCTTTCCAAACAAGCCGGAAACCTATTCTTTCCTGTTCTTTAAAGAACCCTCTAACTTGTTTTCTTATAAGGGATAAAAAAAATTCCAGAAACTAAGAGAGCAGAACAGAAAACCTATTTCTCACTCCTTGATAGCCTGGAGCTGTAATACAGCAGGATCAACAGATTAAAAAAAAAAAAGGAAAAGAAAATAAAACCTTGCTGCTGTAATTTCTATGAACAGTTTTTGATCCTGCCCTTATTTACATCTTCTCTTCACGTATAAACAACAAGGTAGCAGAGGGTGCATCTCAGCTGGGAGGATCACCCAAGATGCATGTTCTCCTTGGTACAGCAAACCATGATAGCATGGACATGAGTGAAAAACAGTGAAAAGCTATGAAAGCTCCTTGGCAGCAGGGCCAGACGCAGCAAATAAGTGAGTGGACGGGGATGGCTGCCTCAAGACTCCTCCTGGTCATTCCTCAGTGCACGCCTATCCAGTGTGAGCCAGCACAATGCAGAGATGTCCAGATCATTGTACCTGTTGAGAAGCAGCAGCTGTTGAGCTCCTCCAGGCAGCAGTGCACTGAAGCTAACTGGCCCAGCTAAGATTTAAGGCAGAAGTTCTACAAACAGTGGTCTCCGCAGTCTTGCACTACCATGATTCATCTCCTCAGTGCAGTTCACCCTGAGCACTGGAGAACAGCTGTGGAATTAAGCCTACATTATAATAAATACGTAATAGAAGGCCCTCCCGGTGGCTATGTCCAGCTTTCTGCAAGGGGCCTGAACCTCCAGGGCTTCCTACAGACCTCTGTGACTCGTAGCCTGTTCATTGCCTGACCTAATTCTTCTAAATGGCTCACCCATTTTGGCTGACAATTTCCTTTAAATGCCCAGACACCAAGCAATGGAAAATTTCCTTTAAATGCCAGTTAATGAGCAATGGAAAATGTCATCACGATGAAGTTATGCAGGTACTTAAGTGCTCTGCTGGATCAGGCCTTTGTGAGCTACATTATAGTCTCACATTTGATGAGATTTTCTGAGTGTGATAAATAAAATAAGATGAACCTCTATGATAAGGGGGGAAAAAAAGAGATATATGTAAAATATTTTTAAAGCTTCTACAGTTCTCAGATGGCATGGTGGAGAGAAAGAGGGAAGGAGAATGCAAAAGCATAAACTAGGCTATGCTTGTGTAAATTACTCTGACATTTAATAACTCTCTACTAAAAATTCTCAAGCAAGGCTACTTCAGATATTTTTAAGGTCATGTATCATTTACTGTCTAGGTCAATTTATGCATCAGCAAAAATTGCTGCAAACCCTTCTGGACAGCACTTTAAAAATAAAGGTATATGTAACTGTTTTGGCCATATTTTCCTCACCAGTTTCTGCTCTGCGAACATTTCACCTTGGAAAATTAAAGTAACATTCTGTAGTAAGTGAAGTCAGTATGATATTTCAAGGCAAGCCAAGGACAAGCTTTATAACTGTGCTATCAAAATGCTATTAATAAAAGCAAAAATACACGCACGATGCCTGTGTTCCCCTATGGATGGAAAAAATTATTGTCCTTTAAGTTAACATTTCAGATACCCTCTCAGTTTTTCCTAAGCTCCCAAAGAAGGCAACAAAACACATATCTCTTGCAGTTAACTTGTATAAACTATCTGCTACCATGTAGTGCTCTATTTTAGTAAACACACCAAGGCTTCTTAAGAGAATATATGGATGAGTAGGATTTCTGGGGGGGGGAAAAGGCAGAAAACTGTGGCTAGAATATTTTACTTTCATAGTTAAGTTTTATACTGTTGTCTTAGTTTATTTTTGTTTGGGTCCACAGGGTTGTATTTATAAATGCATCTTACATTAAGCATCTAAATTCACTCCTCTGTTTATATAGTTCCTCTCACTGCCATATCCAACGGCTCCGTGGTTATCCCCAGGACAACCCATGCTGCAGTAAGTACTATTATCTCCTTTTTACAGATGTGAAGCCAGACATACCAGGGTATGCCTATGCGGCACAAGGCAGCACTGCACACAAACATCCAAGCCGGCTCTGAATGGGCAAAGCTGGCTAGAAGATACCAGGCACATTAAGTTACCTCACTCTGTGCCCCTTTGCCCATCCCTGAGCGCCTCTGAGCCACACTGCAGAAATACATGGCAAGTCTGAGGACAGCCTGCATCATGCAAGGAAGCATGGTCAGAGATTCTTGTTCCCAGGACCACTGAAATTTCCTGAGGACTTCTGCAGAACTGTAGACTTAATGCAGTAGTGCTATAAATTTAAATATATTTTGCTTTTGTTAACATTTGCTTTTGTGTTTTTCTTTTGTACACAACCAAAGAAACAGACAGGTTCTCACAGGTTTAGAAACCCTATGGCTTTTCTTGTTACCTGTCTCACCAGAAGCCTACCTGCAGAACAAGAGAGACTGTGACCTGTTTATCATATTTCCTTAGGTACATAGTACAGGTGGCTACCCAGCTACATACACTATTTAACTGTTCCTTCCCTAGGAGAAAAAATGTTTATGTTTAAAGTACCATACAATTGTACTGAGTTGTAGAGTTTGTACCCACACCATTTTTTAAAACAAATTATCCAAGGAACATATGGCTTGGAGAATTTGTCTTTTCACCTGGTCCCAGGTGATCAAAATGCATACACACACATTTTCATTGGAGACAAATTATGAGCACGTGTGTGTGTTTTGTTTATTTCTTTTTCAGTGCCTAAAAAGAAATCAATTTTGAAATGAAAATGTAGTTTGGGAACAAAAAAAACTAAGATAGCTCATTTTGAAAATGTCACAAAGCATTTAAAAACATTCTGGACAAAGGCAGTATTTGTCAAATTAATTTCATTATTTATAATAACTTCCATCCTCTCACAAATCTTGATATTTTCATTGAAATCACTATTATTGATTTTCCCTTTTTTCCACCCCTAACAAGAATGAAAGATGAACTATAACATAAAGTCACTGCTCTTTGTTAGTTACATTGATGCAATGTTAGATATTTTGAAAAACCTCACTAATGATACATACTCTTTCCAAGATACAAATGCTCACTTCAAAGCTCTGTGCTCAAAGGACTTTAAAAAGGAGCCTTTTTTCACTCATAAGAGTGAAAAGAGTTTCAATGCTCTCATTACACTGACGGGAAGTTCTTAGGAAACTTCTCAGGTCTTCTACATTTATTTCATTTCATTTTAGATCCTTGTCTCATAAAACACAGTGAAAAGTTCTCGGGCAGTTTATAGTACTATTAAAAACTAAACTAACTTTATTATTCATTCAATCTCCTCCATTATTTATCCCTCTTGATTTGAAAGTAGGACTCACAATGGCAGCACTAGGAGTTTGCTGCAAGTCCCTGGAACGCAGCCTCACCACAATTAGCCATTGATCCAGCTGCTCATACCATGACAAGGGAACGCAAACTCCCTCCTCCTTCAGGCTACAGCTCCACAGAGAAACCCTTCAACATCACAGACTTCTACCACTACATTTCTTAACTTAATAAACAGCATCAGCTCAGAGCTAAGTTCTTCAGCTGCAATGAGATACTCACACTTTTATTCATTAGGAAAGTGGGTTTTTTTTCCCATTGTGAACCTGTTCAGCTTTTCTGTACGTGCAGATTTTTTTTTTTTTTTGCCAACTTTTGGTAACGCAACTTTACATACACTTAAATTGATGTAACAGGATCTCTCATGCAGAACTAGATACACGTTAAATATGGGGTTTTTTTCAAAATGCTTTTACTGTATGAGTAAAACCTCACTAATGTGTGAAAGACCTGTGGCAAATATTCACATTTTATGAATGAGGTTAGTGAACAATGAGCTCAGAGAAAGGAAGAAATCAAAGAAGGCACTGCAAAATTGAGCACTCAGTGAATATGACAGATGTCACTTAATTTTAATTATTGATGACAGTATTTCAGACTATGCTTGTTAACGTGCAGGAGTATGAAAGCAGACCACTTTACAGCACCCAGCTGCTAAGAGGTCACTAGGAAGTGGTAGGAGACATCAAGATTTTAGTAGCACTTTCTAATAAGTGTGCTGACTTCAATGTTTTGTTATCCCTCAAGTTGTATCTACCTCTACTGTAAAAAGACAGTTTCTCCTCAGTATCCATTTTAACTGGAAACAATGAGCAAGTAAACTACATTGCGCCTATGGTATAAAGAGTCCAGGTAAGCCATTTCTGTACCTGTGTGATACATTACAGCTTTTAATTACTATAGTGCAAACCAGTGGTCAAAAATATCATGCATACCTTCACCACAGTTTGTACTAATGCAAAGACCTACCCATGTTAGTATGATTACGAGGCAGTAGCCATGTTTAGATGTCTATGATGGATTTTGGAGCCTAATTCTTGACCCATTTTTTCAGTCTTGTCTCCGATTTGTATTTGATAGGTATGACAGAAACAAGCTGATTATTCAAATGTCACAACTTTCTGCGATTAACTGTGATACTTTAAACAGGCATATAGCACAGCTTCTCTGTTTAATACATAGTACTTAATTTTTTCCTTGTTAAAAAGTCTTCTATTGGCTTTAATTACACTCATGAGAACGGAGAAGTGAAAAAACATATTGTTTGCCTGAGGCCTCGGGTAGAAAGAGGTTTCACAACTCAGAGAATCACTCTTTGGTGACTTTAAAACTTCTCATACTCCCGATCCTAGACTGAAATCCACTGCTCACGTCTTATAAATGAAGTGTGAGCCCAAAGTACTCCAAATCGATTAAATGAAAACCAGGCAGGCCAATATACAAGTAGTTCACTCCTTGACCCTATATGCTTGGTAGATATGTTTATACATTTACGTTTAGTGTCTCAGGGAGGAAATATCCACCTTATGATGTAATACATACATGTGTTTGCATTTATATTGTTTTAAATAATGATGTAATATCACAGTCCCTCAGGAACCTCATGTTTATTTCTTACCTACCAAATTTGGCTTCTGTCAGTCTCTCTTTGCCAGCCCCAATTCCCATGCTGGGCTGAAACAGCTTATGCCTGTCTGGGTTTGTTTTCTCTTTAAGGGCACTCACCGCACACCCCTCTTCTGGGCCCCGAGGACCTCAGCAGAGACCTGGACCGCCACAGGGCTGGCAGGATGGCAGCAGCCAGCACAGGGTAGGAGCCACAGGCGAACTGAGGGCGCGAGGCCGCCTCAGAGACGAAGCCGCCTTGCCTCAGAGAAACACGAGGCCGCCTCAGAGACGAAGCCACTGTGCCTCAGAGGAACAGGTTCACGAGGCCACCTCAGGCCAGGCTGACGGCCGGGGCCTGCCGGAGGGCACATCCAGCCTCACTGGCGGCGGCGGACTTAAGCGTTTCTTTCACTGAACTGCTGGACTAAAGGTTTTTAACTCCGAAGGCAGCCCGCGAAGGGAGAACCGGCCTCCGCAGCGCCAGGGCAGATGGGCGAGGGAGGGCGGGAAGGCGCCTCACAGCAAGAGGGGGCGGAGCCAAGGGCGCGCGGCGCGAGCTCCCAGCCAGCTGCAGTTCCCTGCCGCGTCCGCCGACCCGCCCCCGCCGCGCGGGGCCAATGGCCGCTCGAGGCGGCGCGGCGACGGCCAATCGGCGGTGGCGCGGCGGGCTCCCCGGCAAAATGGCGGCGCCGGCGGCGTGGATGTCGCGCCGCCGCAGCGCGCGCTATGCCCGGTAGCCGGCGGAATGGGCCCTGCCTCAGGCCCGCCGCCCTGAGGAGGCGGAGCGGCGGCGGCGGCGGCGAGGAGCAGCAGCAGCAGCAGCAGCAGCAGCAGCAGCAGCAGCAGCAGCAGCAGCTCACCCGGCGGAGGCCGGCGGAGCCCGCCGCGGAGGAGGCGGCGGAGGCCGGCGGCGCAGAAAGCGGCGCGGGCCGAGGCCTGCCCGCGGGGGAGGCGCCGTGCGCGCCCCGGCCGTCGCCGTCGCGGGAGGCGGCGGTGCGCGGCGCTGCAGGTACGGCGGGAGCGGCCCCTGGGGGCCCCGCGCCGGCGGGGGCCCTGCCCTGCCCTCCCCTGCCTGCCACCCCTGGAGCCGCGGGGGGCGGGGGGGGCTGCGGCCTGCCTGTGAGGAGAGGGCCGGTGCGGTGTAATCCCCGGCTCTCCCCCGTCCGTCTGCGCTGGGAAGGGGCTGCTCTTGTCAAGGAGTGATGAAGAGCATCTTCCCGCGGCAGATACTTAGAACTGACTGAGGACGCTAATCCACTCGAGGAGAGGATAAAGCCTGGCCGTGCGAAGCACTTAAGTGCAAAGCATCTCCTAAGATGCTTCTCACATAGTTATTGCATCTTTTAAAATTATTTCTGTAGGCTGCCACATCTGCAACGTCATTTCTAAAGGGCACGGATGACTAGTTGAGCTTCCCATAGTGTATTCAGTTCCCTTACTGATCTGAGACAGCTGCAAGCTGTTTTTGAGTTGCTATATTTCTGCTTTTACCAGTCCTAGCTGAAAAGCCCCAGTGGAGGAAGTATAGATGAAGGTAGGTTGTGACCCAGAACAGTTCGGGGGCCCATTAAAGTTGTGGCCCAAATCAGAGTCTGGGTGAAAGACATGGAGCAAGTCAGAATACAAAATATTCTCCCATATAGGTACACATAGTTTTTCTCTTAATGTAAGCTGAAGTCAATATTTTCTCAAGCAGGAGGACTGACAGTTCTCATCCTTACCATCAGATGCTGAGCGTGTAGCTGTCAGTATCATGTAATGCTCTGTTATCTCTGTGGTGATGTAACTGACAAAGATAGAGTCATATTCTGCATTAAGCATATATAGTTGTGAACAATATTCCTGTTGTAAGTAAAGGAATGTTGATGAGTGTGAACTTGATTTTTCTTCTTAAAGTTCCTAAAGCATCTCCTTTGTGCCTTGTTCTGCTCTATGTTCGAAGTTATTTTGGCCTTTTTATTTGTTGTTTTGTAATAAGGATCATCTTTCTGTTTACACAGAGTCATGTTTACATAAAACACCAAAGAGATCGTTGAGTAGGAAATCCCGAATACCTACTTTCAGCTCTCCTGTTAATGACACCGATATACAGCAAGAAATCTTTTGGGATCCTCATTCACCAATTGCACACAGACTAGGTAATAGTAACGAAATCCAGACTTAGGGCACCTGTTTGAGGCATGCAGTGGGAGCGTACTAAAAGTTATCACATTTCTTGAAAAAAGGTCCCTTTCCATTATGGTTAGGTTGTTTTGGTTTGTTTTTATTAAAAACCCATAAATTCTTCAATACAGTGCTGAATCAAGCTCTGATTTTAGTACATATATTTGAATTAGTTGAGATATACTGCACTTTATAAATTGAATTGTTTTGCAGTTTTTAAGAAGGTTTTTTGTTTGTTTTCATAGGCAATGGAAAAACCAAGCAGTCTACCAGTAGCTGCGCAGTAGAAATTTCAGAAATTGTTAATCGTATTGCTCCTCAGGTAATTGTTACTTTCTAAAACAATGCTCTGCATATGCAGTAATCAAACAGAATAGTGCTACAGCCTTAGTGAAGGCTCAGTTGTAGTTACAGTAGTCTCATGGTAAGAATTGGGTGTGTAGAAAACTAGTAACATGTTCATAAAACTGGTTTGAATTAAAGTCATAAGCATAGCATTTGACTGGTTGCTCTTATGAGTCACAGATGCTGTAAAAAAGGACGTGTTAAGAACGTGGACTTGCAGCAGTTCCATTTTAGAAAGTTTTACTTTCAGAATACAAGTTATTGCCCCTGGTCTTAGGAATACTGCTGTGTTTATTTATCCTTAATCACTCATCTGTTAGAAGGTAAGAGTTTCTTCACATACTGGATTTACTTGGCAGTTGTTTTTAAGCATTTTGAATGGTCTTGAATGACTGCTGAAGTACAGGAACAAGACTCAGATGAGAGAGAGACTCCTCAATAATATAAACATAGTAACATTGCTTCATTATTCTAAAAAATTTGCCTTTTTACCCTAAGACCTATGCTCTTGGTGTCTCCCTCTTGCTGTGAACCTGATGTCCACAGCCTGGAAAGTGAGAATAAGAGTGTTGGCTTATTGTTTGCTTTTTATTGAGTGCAAGAAGAGAATGTGTCATTCCTAAAACAGTTCTGTAGTATTTAGCTTGTAAAATATGCCTGCTTATTTGACAGGGCCGTTTAAAATGTATTCACTATTTGGCATATTTGTGAGAAACTATATTTAAGAATTGGAAAATCATTGATAAGGCATGCCACTTCCTTCCTTTTAAATGATTACAGCCCTGTCATAAATGTAAATAATATTAGGATTTGCAACTATCTGTTGCTTGTGTTCTTTTTTCCTTAAAAAAAAAAAAAAAAATTTTTACAAAGAAAAAGAAAACCTACCCAAAACTACCCTGGTAGTTAGTAAAGTTCAAATTACTTTTGCTGGCTTATGTGCAGTAATTTCCCACATCCCATGGCTCTGGCCCTCTAGACATTTTACCACTGCAGTATTGTATCTCTTAGATTACAGAATTCAAATCCAAGCATGAACTTTGAAGCTCTGAAACAACTTTATTTAGTTTCTGAACTTCACTTATTTCTGTTTAAAGGCTCCTGGTATAAATGAGTTGTAATGGAAGAAGTCAGAATTTTTTTCCTGCAAGCATACAGAATATGATTTCTTTCAAATTCGCTGATCTGTTAATGCTGCTTTAAGTGGATAAAGACAGTGCATCTCAACTAGCTCCTTAGTAGTATACTAAATGAGATCACAACTTGTAATGGGAATATTGCAGATTATGTGTAAACCTGAAGTAAACAGAGTATTAGATTTGAGCACCAAAGTAACATCAGTTATTTTAATGGAAGTTCCTGTTTTAAATCGATATAATTAAAGTGATACAACTATCAGTAGACAATGTCGCAGTAATCCCGCTTAGCTTGTATTGGTTTAGCTCCTGTCTGTGGCATTCAACAGATTTGATCCAGTTGAATTGGTTTAGCAACTTTAACTAATGCAAGATGTGTGTCTAGTCCAATCTTTATCTGAAATCAAATTGCTAAGCATTATAAATCTAATCATTCAGGATGAAAAAGCAGCCTGTAATGAAGGCTCCCTTTTAGGGACATGGATTGGTGAGGATGCTATTCCCTGTACACCTGGAGTAGTAAAAGTGCGAGCTAGGACAAAGTTAAGTTGTACAAGGTAAGTTACAGTTTTGTCTTGCCCATCACAGCTGGGCTTTCATGAAAAAGGGTATGCGGTGTTCCTTTATGTATAGTGAACCATGTAATTGTACATTAGCACACAGAATGCTTTTAACTTTGGGCTTGTTATCTCTTCTTAATGGGGTATTTCTTGGGAATTATCAAAAAGATTGCATGCTGACTGCACATTGAAAGCAGTGGGGTTCAGTCATATTCTCTGTAGTTGTTAAAACTAGAGAATGAACAGCTCATATGGTAGTGTTAATGAGCTTGGCTAAACTTTCTCAGTAGGTCTGACTTCCTTTTCTGTTTTTTTTTTTTTTTAATCTAGAGATCTTAAAATAAAAAATCCTGAAGAGGAACTCATGAAATTGGCTAAGGAATTTGATAAAAATCTAGTAGAGCTAGATGCTGTTCAGGAACAAGAGAAGCTTGGTCATGACTTCATCCAGACCACCTCAGAGTCTTTAAATAATTCTAAAGATGAAGTAAATATGAAGAACCTGAAATCACTCCCTGGTGAGGTTTCTGAAACAGATACTGCTCCGTCCCTGAAACCAGTTGGACAGAGCACTGGCATCCCTGCTGCAGAGGCCTGTCAATCTAGCAGTCAAAAGTGTATAGACCTTGAGGCTGAAATAGCCCTTCATGCTCTTTTTGACTGCTCTACCCAGAAGTGTAGTGGACAGTTGAGTCAAGGACTATCAGGTATTTCTTTAAATAATAGTTTCCATGAAAATAAAAGCACCTTGGAAGAGGAACACCTTCCTGAGCAAATTAAGGACATGCAACATGGTAATTCAGAGGCATATCAAAAAGATACTCTGTGCGCACTAGGAAGTGTGAACCAGAATTTTCCAAAACCTGATACTCACATGGTGACAAAAAAAAATCCTTGTTCTCTGAAGACACAATTGGTCGTCTCCAGTAAGCTTGCTGGAGTAGTTAATAATGATTTTGATGACTGGGATACAGATTTTTTGGCAGATGACTCTTTTGTGATGCAAATAACCCAAAATCCTGAATTGATAAGTACTGAAGAAGTACCACCTATTTCTACAAATCCATCTGTGCATGGTTTCAGTGATGCTAGCAGAACAAAGGAAAGAAGTAGTTGCAATTCAGTAACTTGTTTGGGGAGTGTACACAAATCTAACAGTTTGCAGTTTTCACCTTTGAAACATTCTACTAAAACCACACAAAATGTTGCAAAATCTCTTTCTTTAAAAAAGCCATGTAATAAGACAGAAAACTCAAAGACAGAGACCATAGCCTTTCATGGCAAATGTGACATTAAGCCAGATAAAATAAATTCTGTTTGGAAAAGTGCCCAAAACAGCAATTTGAACTATATTACTGTTTCAATGCAATCTGAAGTGAAGAATGGAAATGAAACTATTCAGTCTAAAAGTGACTCTCTTCCTCTTTTTCCTTCAAGATCTAATCCTCATAGACAACGGACTGAAAAACCTGGGAATAACACACACAATATTTTCTGTCAATCATCCAGTGTTTCTACCAATATGAAACCTAATGATCTAACTAAAGTGGTTAACCAAGCTAATACAAGTCACTTAAATCAAGTTGAAATACCAAAGAAATGTGCTCTGTCATTTGATGACTGGAATGAACCGAAATTCTCTGACGAGATATTAGATATGTTTTGTGAATCCGATAGTCTTTGGGATGCAAACTGTGAGGATGATGAATTGTTGTATCAGGTGTGTGATAATATAGAAAAGCAGACTCAGAGCCAGGATGTTAAACAAGGAAATGAAAGAGCTAAAACTATACAAGAGGCCAGTATTAATTCCAGATCAAATGCTGATAACAGCTTCCCACCATGTAAACAAGGACTACCTGATCTCTTGGCACAAAAACCAAATGCAAAACAGGACGCTTTCTCACTAAATGATTCCTGTAGGAATTCATCAAAGGTTACATATGGGCTGGCCACAACAGGTCACGTAGTGAACTGTATAAATGTCTCAAGTCCTTTAACTGTGATCTCGGGTACTTCTATGGAGTGTAAATACACACTGTCTAAAAACTGTCATCAAGCTGCTTCTGAAGATACTACAAAGACTCTTTTGGGAAAATGGTACAGGTCAAATTCTGTGGTGGCAGGAGAGACTAGTTCTGAAGTAAGTCCTGTTAATGCCGTAAACATTTTTAGTAGCAAAACATTAGACAGCCCAGCTCTTTTGTACAATCCAGGAAAGATACCAAATAACAGTTCTGGTAACAAAACATCACTTATGCCTTCAAAGTTTAAGTTCCGAAAGACTAACAATTCTCAGGGTGCTCTTCGTGTAGGGTCTGAAAATCCAGGGAGTCATTCTGGCATTGGAATTACTCTGCAGGGTTTGGAAGGAAGCAAGAATCAGGTGAATGTGACTTTGCACAGCAAGCTTGACAATAAGAAACCACCTTTCAAGAGGCACCTTTCAGAGTCTTTTGCACTGCCTATATCAGGTATATGTCTTTACTGTATCATTGTTAGACTGATTTTGTTTGTTTTCTTACTGTAATCAGAATGTCAAAGGAGAAATTTATACTGTATTGCAACTTACAATAGGCTTCAATATTCATCCATTCAGTTTAGGCGTTAGTAAATGTTCTAACAAGAATCTGGAGGTTGTTTTCTCCAAAATAAAATTGTCCTGATGCATCTTCAACTCCTGTAGTTAAGGACTTCCGTTTCCCATTTTCATTCCACTTCTCTGAATACTTCACACTCTCTCTCCACAGACACTCAGAATCATTAGGATCAAGTACAGATTGATGGCAGCACTCAGCATACCATATTCTTAAATCGTTACTTAAAAAGACTACTATTTTGATACGTAGTAAATGTTGTAGTGTGAATCTGTGCTTTAATTTACAGTTCATTTTGAAAAACATTTAAAATTACTTATCTCAGCCATGATTCGTAAAACCCCAGTTAATGGTGGGGCAGGGAAAGAAGGCAGCCTACTGTACACCTGGAAATTGGAACCTCGACTTACTCGATGCTTCTGAAACCTCAGCCTGTATTGTTGTTTGCTCTGTTGCTAAAATTGCCAGTGAAATATTCTTGTGTTATCAGTCTAAACACTAACATTTCCTTTCATCTAGAGGGGAGGTCAGTCACTTTTCCATCATTGGGTGACAGTCTGTAATATTCCATGCACTGGTGTTACTTGCTAGGGAAATGTAGAACCAGTCAAGTGCCAGTCAGTCTTGTGTTTACGTGATGTCATGGCTTGGTGAAGTTTTAATATTAATTTTGATAAAACGTGCCTTTAGAGTGTCCTATATCAACCTCAATTTTCAGGAAGCACTGTTACAAAAACAACAAAAAAAATTAATTCCTGCAAACTATCAGCCAGCATTATTTGAAGAAGCAGTGTTTTATCTGTTACTTCCCCAGCAAAGAGGCAGATAAATGGAAAGTAGAAATTTGGATGTTAAGGGGGAAGGGAGGGGAGAGATAACCAGTCTTTCTGTGGAATGTTCTAGAGAATAAAGGAATAAAAAAGAATAGCATAGATTTTCTTTACAGATAAACAACAACTGTCCTGATCTTAAATTTTTGGTGGAAGGACATTGCTGTAACAAAAAGATGGATGTTAAGTAATCCTTTCAAAAACAGATATGTAACTTTTTCATGGACGTCTTTTTAAGAAGCAAAGAGACCCTTTGTTTTATTTATCCAGTTTGAAAGACTCCTTATTAAAAATACTCTTTATTAAAAATTAATTGGAAATTGGGGTATAAAGCCGGTAAAATTCTTGACATGTTCAGGGAGTGTTCCTGTTGGTTCCAGTGAAGTCAGGATTTTATTGTATGGGAATTTATAGTTCTGTAACACAACATATAAAATATTATGCTTAGCTATCATGTTCTTGTCTCCTTTGCCAATTTTTATTGCTACTTTTGACCTTTTTTCAACCTTTCTGGTTTTATTTGTGTGACACCTGTACTGTATCTGACCCCTGTGTCTATACCATCTCCATGCCCATATCTCTGCCTAACTCACTAAATTGTAGAGCCCTTTTCACTCTGATAGCCTTAATTTTCTTAAACCATCGCCATCTCCTATGTTGACTCTTGATGTCACAAGGTTCACTTGAAGGGCAGCCAAGTAAAATTTCCTTGAAGCAAATGTCTGCATCCCACTATTTTCACTGGGAGGTAGTAATCAGTAGCACTACAAAGGTCATGCATCTTATCCCCCTTCCTGCCTTGGGGACAGGATAGATGAGCCATTTTTAACTTGGGTGCCTGGTATGTCAGAATAGTGTGCTCTTGCCATAGATCTTCAAATATTGAAAACAGATAAGTTAAAATACATATTGAACAAACTTGAAGGCTCCTAATACATGTTTTTTATTTACAGCCTCTGTGGTGGAACAAAAAAATAGAAAATGTTCTCAAGAAGAGATTGAAAGAAAAAAACAAGAAGCTCTTGCACGAAGAAAATCCAGAATGCAGGCGTTCTTTAAAGATGCTTGAATTTGGAGTTTATTTTGTCTATGGAGTAAGTTTTGGGGAGGGAAATACTATAATGCTGGAGGACACTTTTTAAACTCTGTTCACAGCTACTGACAGCAAGCTTTTTCTATTTCTCAATTTAAAAAAATCTTGACCTGAACCATAACTAATACTCTGGTGGTATTTAGTCTTAATTAAAAATCACCAATTGTAAACCTGTAGTCCCAAACTATCTTCAGCACAATGAAGAATGTATTGAATTCACATACTGTTACGTGTTGAAATTGTATAATCTGAAAATCATGAGAGCATGAAAGTGTTTGTACACACACGTAAAGAAGATGTCAAAACCAGACTGTATGTGTTTTGGCTGTATTTCTCTTATTGCAAGTATTTTAATCTATAAGAAGACTCAAGTACACACAGACTAAGAAATACTAATGTTTGCTCTCAGGTAGAAGAATGTTTTTAAGTTCTGGTTTAAAGAAAGTACAATCTAGAAAACATCCAACATTGGAAAACTAATGGAAATGAACAGGATTTGGAAAGCGTGCTCAGTTTGTCTCTGTTACCTTGGGTAAGAATTGTACGTAGTGAAGGAAGAATTTAATATAAAAGTTTCATAAGGTGAAAAAGCATCCTGGAAAGGACATTTTATCTTTTTTTTTTTTTAATTCCCTTCATGAAGAATTGGAAATACCCTAGCTAACAAAATTGGACTACCTTTTTCTAAACATGCATTACCGAGCTAATTAAAAAAGGTAGCCTATGTCATTTTACCAAACCATGAGCAATGTAAAATACACCAGGTGAAATCTCAACAACTATGAATCAGTTTAGCCTTATGGGTTGTACATATTTTTCAAACTAAAGGCTGTTAAAACATAAAAATGCAATGTCATGTCAGCTTAACAGGGGCTGATAGAATTTTTGATGTGATAGATGGGTGCAGAGCTCAAACTGCAAAAACTGCCTGTGGGTAAGCTGCAAGTTATTTTTCAACTGAGAAATGCTTATATGTAAACATGTGACACTATGAAAAGTTACTGTAATTTTTCCTTGTAAATAAATAACTTTGAAATGTACCAAGGGTTAGAGAAAGCTTTTGGTTTCTGTAGTACGTGCCATTTTTGTAACTCCTAAAAATGTAAGTATTGTATATTTGTAAATCATCATTAAACTTTTTTACATTTTTTTAGTCTGTTCTGGAAAATACTATACTACAGAAACTGGTAAAAGGGAGTGAAATGGGAATTCCATCTGACTTTACCTGAACTTTCTCTCTTGGTAATTTACCCAGTTATTCCATGCCTCAGTTTTCTACCTATACTGGTTACAAAGTGCTTCCTTTGATCCATTTAAACTAGAAATCCTTGGTGAAGGAACTGGTTCTACACCCAACCATCTGCAGTGGAGTCCTGAAATACTTAACTATACTGGTTTTCAAACTAGTGAATTTGCTTTTGTATTCACCACCATTCTTGGTGCTAGCTAGTTGGATTATGAAACCAAATCCCCAAGTCCACCAAAGACCATGCTGGTGCCCACTAAGACTTACTTACAGTCTGTGGCTGCAGCTCTCTGTCCTGCCAGCTCCAGCCGTTGTGCAACGTATGATGAGATGGATCAGCTTACTGATCTGACTGAAAATTAACCCAGCAAAAATGTTTGCAGCTTTTCAAAGAACTTCATCATCATAATAAGTTTAACAGGTAATATAACCTGAAATAGCAAGACTCTCTGTTGTGTTGTCAAGCCTCTGCTAGCAATGTTCAAACAGTTTATAAGACAGAAGACTTGCATGTCCATATGGCAAATAAATGTAAGGTCCAAATAGTGGCTGTTGCAAAAATTATATTTATCCTGAAAATGTAGTTTGATCTGTGTATCAGAGGGATATGCTTGTCTTCGTGGTGTTCTAGGAAAATCTAAACTTAACAGGTAACATGCCAGATGCACTATTAGCCAAGAAAGTGGCAATGAAAAAAGGCTTCTACTATCATTATTAAATATGAGAGTTATAAAACTGGTGTTTAAGGTACTGATACACAAGAATGTAAAATCTTACTGAGAAAGATAAAAACTAGGCTTTTGCTAGGACAGTGTTCAGGTTATCAACCCTTCCTTCCCCGGGATATTTCTCTTGAAATAATTCTGTAAAAGAACCAGGATAATTTTTGTTTTCAAGGATAATATGGTTAATTATACTACTGATTTGAGAATATGAGCTAACTGGAAAGGAAGGAACTGTTGTGGGTTCCTTTTTTAGGAAGGTTTCATTCTCTGATGCAAAAGGACTAACTTTTAATCTGGTTTCAAATTGGGATAAATAGTAGATACCTAACATGAAATAAAGGCTAAACACATAATGGCTACCCGAGCTCAGCATACAAAATTCTACATGCTGAATGCTTGCTGCTATGTGTCCTTGCGAATTTAAAACCAGCTTACTGCCCTTACAGGTGATGCTGATTTTCTCAGCACCCAGGATAGAAAGGCCCTGGAGCTGCCTGCCTAAAATGCCACTACTGGTGTCCCCCTGAGAGCAGGGTAAGAATCCTTTAACACGAGCGTCTAACCAACCCTCTGGTCTCCTGAGCTGTAAAATAAGAGCTCAGTGTATGACAAGGGGAATTCTGTTGCCACGAGGGGTGTGGAAAGGACCCTTTGCAAACTTTCCAACTGGAGGAAGACACAAACTACTTTTTGACCAATTATTGTCACTTACCTATTTACACAAGTAGTTCCTATGTGCTGCTTAACCATATTTAAAGAATCTGTTTGCTGATCAGTGTGAAACATTAATTTTGACAGTTTACAGCAAATGCAGCTGTTGCCCTCCCTATGAAACTAATCATAACAGAGGGGCTTTGATTTTTATTTTACTTTTCATAAATACCTATTTTTAGCATAGATATTACACTTCAAGACCTGTAATTTGTTTTTTCTTAAACATTACTTTCCAAATAGAAATCACAAGTCCTTGGGATCACGGTTTCTTAACTGATGTCGAGACAAACTAAGATTTTTTTTTGGTCACACCCTGACTATCCCCAAATGCCCCACCATACCATCTCTCAATTAACAAATTGAATAGAGTTACTTCTTTTTGTGACTTGACACTATTATAAACAGAAATAATTTATTGCATTAAAATTAAATCACTCCTATGCCATTTTTATTAGGCAAATTTGATAAAAGTGAAAAGCTTAAAGAAATACTTTAACTCCATATAGTTTCATTGGTGGAGTCAATGCAGGCAGAAGTAAGATTCACTAGGGCTTAGAAATAGTTACAAAGAAGAACAACGTCTACAATATCAAAAATAAAATTCCACCAGCTAGGAATTTTTGTCTTTAAAAAATAAATATATTCATATTGACTGGTCAGAAACATCCAAAAGATTTAGAAGAAAGCTAATGAAAAATAAACTGTCTAGCTATATATGTATTGAAAGAGTGCACACCACACAACTTTTTTCTTGGGAGTGCCCTTGCTCTAAGTGCCAGCCTTGCCCTTCGCCTCTTCTCACTATGCTGGCGTCAGTAGACAGGGTGGACATGGACCTATCCCAGCAGACAGGGCAGCATACTGACATCGACAGGGGTGCAGACATAAGGAGTTTAACCTTTGCCTAATTCTCGAACATCTGGATATTAAAGCCAGCAACGCAGCAGGGGTGTAGCTAGAGATGGCTCCGTGCCTCCTAACCTGAGGGTGATAGGTTAGGCATGCAGTTATTGCAGGTGCTCTTATGGCAGTCAGTGATGCAGAGAGGGTAATTTGGGCGTCAGGTGCCTGAACTACATTTCAGATGTGCTTAGCTCTATGTCAACAAAAGCAGCCTAACATATTTTAGGGATGTGTACGGGGCCTAGACAGCTGCTCTGCTGTGCGTGGGCAGCCAACAGCTTCGGAGAGCAGATGAGAAGAGCAAAAGCTGCAGCCCTACTGCTTGCTTTCATGTTACGTCCTCTCCTCGCCAGCAAGGAAATTAGTTGAGCGGCAGCCTCAGGACCCCACAGATTTTATAGGTTATGCTCAGTACCCCTCATGCTTACTGTAAGTTCTTGGTGACCCGCTGATACTGCATGTGCCTCAGTCATGCAAGCTTTTGTCTGACAGCTTGCAGTAGACAACAGATCTTCATTAGGAAGTATCTACATCATTTTAATTAATTAATACACATGTATGCATAAGAAGTTTGGTATTTCAATAGCTGACATTTCACTATGAAGCCACATCTTCCTCCAGGCAAAACAGACCTATACAAATAGTAACAACAATCTTAAATACGTTCTAAATTAAATTATGACTGTCATGTTTCATTATAAATTAATTTATGACTGTTTGCTTAAGCACTCATCTTCGTTTCATTCAGAGCATAGTAATTTTTAACATGAGCAGAGCAATCAGTGAGCTTAAGTTTAAATGTAAATGGAATTCCTGTCTGTCCCCATACCTGAGTATAATTTTTATTCCGCAGGTATTGACATATTTCACTATGAGTGATGTCACTTGCTAAAATCCAAGGATTATCTTTTTCAAGTAAAACCTGTGGTGGATTTTTTTTTCGTTTAGAAAAGGCAGATATGATCAGGTAAAGGATCTGTTCTTCATTATTCTCCTTATCTGTATCTAAAATTATGTGTTGTGGAATATACATACATTCACACCCTTCCAGTTCACGCTGGTGAGGGATCATGTTTAAAGCATTTGAGAAATTTAGTAATATTGGTTTTTTTATTGTGTTAGTTGTGTCAGATTTTCAGAGATGCCAGCATCCAGCAGCTCTTCGAATTTTGGCCTATAAGGCACAATTAATCTTGAGGCTGCAGTTCAGGAATAGCAATGTAATCTTATACTATGTGTACCACTTATTACATCTAGACCTTTATACCCAGAGGAATAACATAGATGAATTCATTGATTATATCTTTTTAAGCCTAAAAAGAGCTACAATTTGTCAGGAAAGAATAGCTGGAAGCAACAGATAGTGACCTAAATAGTAGAATTCCAAAGATAAAATAGAAGAAAATGAACACAAATGCTTCATTGTTTGAGAGCTGTATTGTCTGCAACACACTCCAGTGAATCCAGTGTTTGTGGAAGAGGCCAAGGCAGATATAATCTGTGGAGCTAAAAATGACAGCCTGAGTAAGTAGCCATCAAAGATGAAGCTAGGAAGACTCTGGCAATTGTGCTGTAAATCATAACTGCAATATTTGTTCAAAGCTCCGGTTACTACGCATGCTGGTGTTTTTGTCAGAATAGTCAGAAAAGTCCTGCCTCATAAAACACTTAAGGATATCTAATGTACTGTTCTTGTGGAACTAAATATAAATTTCTGTGACTATTGCCTGGGTGTAATGTCAGTATGGTAGCTGGCAAACCATTAAGGGCCTGATTCTACTCTTGCAGCAATTTCCTTAAAGCACTGGAGGTAATGGAGTGACTCAGGCGAATAAAGAATCAAGCCCATGCATTTCATTATTGTAAGTAGTTCTTGTCTTTAGCACATAAATCTAGTAAAACAGCATTGCATTTATCAGAAATTGTTATTGTTTATGTGCATTTTCAAAGTTTTTTGCGAGAAAGGTTGCATTTACGCATACCTTTTAAAAGCCGCAGTTAACAGCTTTCACCTCGAACAATGTAGTTAACAGAGGCGAGGAGAGGACTACAGGATTTATAGATTTCCTTTTTAATGAGGTTGTCTGCTCTTTGCAGCTTGTCCTCGCTAAAGGAAAAACTTCATTCAGGTTTTAACCCTGGAAAATTAGGACCCATGTAGACATCAGAATGAAGCTTTGCATGCACTGCCACACTCTCCTTGAACAAAAAATGTCCAAATGAAATATTATATTCTAACTGAGCATAGAAATTTAGGTTTGGGGTATTTTTTTTTTTTGGCTGAGCAGGGTGGGATTTCTTACATACCTAAAGCTGAGCACATGCTGGGCATGTTTTGCAGAATCGTGGCTGTAGGGCCAAGTGTCTAAGGTTATTTAAACACCTGGGGAAGTTACTCAGGGCGACTCAGATTGGTGATTCACAGTAGTATGAAAAAGAGCTTGATGAATAGTTGGTTTTGAATATCCCACTGGATACTTAGCTGCACCTTTGGGTGTTAGAGACCTGCAGAAAGCTGAACCTCGATGCCAAACAAAATGGACATAATGAGAGAAAGAAAAATGTGTTCTTCAAGGCTTGCAGAACAGTTTGGAAACATTTTAGTAGATGAAGTGTTAACACTTCTTTCACCAATAATGACTTGCAAAGGACTTTTTTTTTAAATTAGCTCTCATGCTCTACAGCAAAAACCTGAAATATATGCTTAGAAATATGACAAATTTGAATTCCTGTCTTCCTGGTTGCTTCTTATAGGCTACACTGTACCTGGATAGGGCCAGATGTTTTTGTAAGCTCTAATGCTGTAGATGAAGACAACATTAACCCTAATAACTATTTTGTTATTGAACTTGAATAGGTGTTAGTGATGAAAAAATGAAACTGAATTTTATAGAATGACTATGTTTTCCATATCACTTGCTCAATTTTCAGCATGCTGACTTGTGTGACTTCCATGCAAGCCACTCATCAGAAGGGGCGGTCAAACCAGCAAAGGCTTCAGTTTCCAACATAAAACTTCAGAAGATCCCAGAAGATTTTCTGTTTGTTTTTAATGCCAGATTTCCAACCAATAGTAGGAAAGGAAAAGAAAGCTATGCTCATTTACGGGCTGGGGGCAAAGTCTCACAGACTCATTTTCCCTACAATTTTCTCCCAGGTCACAAAGGCTGGCCTGGGCCCTTGACAGAAGACACTGCCATCCAAATCTCATACAGGCTTTTTTGAAATTCCTCAGGGCTTTTTTCCTCTCCATCCCTTGGTAACTGTAATCCCTCAATGTCTGATGTGGTTGTTAAGCGTGCTCTGTAGATCACACTAGGAAGCATGTCCTATTACGGCTTCCACAACAACCAGACTCCTGGTCCTTTATGGGAGATTGGAGCTATCTACTATGTTTCAAATTTACTTTTAGTTAGATCTTTAACTCAGATGTTTTCTAAGGCATAAGGCATCCACCCCTGACATTTATGGATCCCAAATTTCACGTGTTAAAGCTGTACAATCTGTAATCTGTGGAGGGGAATAGTTGGACTGCTTCTAAAGGAGGTGTGCGGGGTGAGTGAGAACAGCAAGTTCATATATGCTATACAGTGATCTATGTATGTGAAATTTCTGAAAGGCTCCACATCACCGATGAAAAATTTCTAGAGATTAGAAAAGTTTGAATACACTGCATTACAGCGTCAAGCCTTGACAATATAACACATTAAAAAGAGCCTGCCCAAGTGACAGTTTTCTAATAGATAACCATAGAGATATGAAGAAAAGTTGGAGGACAGCCTGTAGAAAGAGTTATGGAGGTGAATGGAAAGAAATTTGAAGATGGTTTAAGATAATGTCAATCAGTGTAGACCAGATAAAGACAGACCCTTTTTCATTTTCTTGAGAAAGTTTGAGGCACCAATGAAACTACATAAAACACCTGTTAGTTATAAAACTGTCAAACAAGCATACATTTGGGAAATGGAGAGATTCAAACATTCAAGAAAGGGCGAGAGAGATTCTTGGAAGACATGTCAGCTATATTTGTCATCTCTGCAATTTGCCTGTCCGTGTTCCAGAAAAAACACAAGTAGTTCTGAGAGCACTGAAAGTAATCAAGCCTGATTTCCTCTAGACTAATTAATGGAGTTTCTAAAAGATGCAAGTTCCAATTGAACCTTTTTTGGTTGAGTCCCATAGCATGAGAATCCAGCGTGGATTCTCTAGCGACTAATAAGAATGAATGCACACCTGAGCTCTTCTGCAGATACGGGGACTTTTTGAGACTTTCTCCTCCATCATCCCACTCAGTTTCATCAAACTTATGAAAAATACCATTATTTTTTAGACTCTCTAAAGATCTGACCCTTCTCTCCCTCAGTCTACTCAGTGAAATTTCCCCATCCTTTTCATTTAATGGTAGTGTTGTACCACATGAGAAAATATTACATCCACCCTCCAAACCTGCAGAATTTTTGTTATTCATAGGAAGTCTTGTGCTTCGCTAATTAATAAGTAATTTGATGTTATTTCTGACCTAGGAATGAGAGAAGATGGGAGAGGGCCTAAGACTTTAATTCCTTGACGAGCCTTATGTGGGACCCTGTGCTTTTCTCCATGTTGTTGTCAGTCAGCTACCTTCCTGCTGATAGAGGCCACTGTCAGTCTGCTTGCTCGTAACAGCTAAAACCACCAGTCCTGCCCTGTTATATATATGTATGAATATTTTAATTAATTTTCTATACAAGGATATTTATCAGCTAAAATCAAGAAGTAAATCTATTTTAAAATGAAGCTAGCTTCAATATTTACTGCAACTTAATGACAACTTTAGACAAGAATTTAATTACACAGAGTCAGCATACCATATATATTGTAGGGATGTACCATGGGACTTATTTTAAAGTGTAATTTAGAGTATAACTTTTAGACTGCTCCTCAATATGAACTTAAATCAAAATATTTCCACTGATGGAGCACATTCTTCAAAACTGATTACAAAAGTAGCCACAGTACTAATGGAGGCTTACTGTAATTTTATGTGTTATGGTATAAATGACTTGCAAGAACACTCTTGGGAAGTTGTACTGTAATTTAATATCTTTAAAGCTAAAAACTGCTAGGGAAATATTTTTTCATGGGGACCTACTTTCTCCCCTTAGTGTTACCCAGAAATACATCTTTCTGTAGGACAGTTTTGTATCCCTTGCAATTCATGTACCACGTCCAGAAAATACATTGAAATGTCTTGCTGTGCTTTGCAGAACCAGCCTCCCCTGAGGAGGAGGACAACAGACGAGGACTCAGGAGACCGAGCTTTTCCTTCCTCCTAGTCACTGCTGGCTTTGTGCATGCTGGTCTCAAGGAGGTTTACAAAGGCCAGTAATGGTTTCCTTGTTCACCATTACCCTGTTTTTTACTGGCACCACTCATGGTGTTGTGGGGAAAGGGAGGTGTTCTGAAATGTCTGTATTTCAGGGCCTTGCTGTGAAAATGCCACACAACCTTTGTGACACAGCTGCATCCCACCACGGGGAGATGTGAATTACCTCTGTGAATACACAGAAACTAGCTGCGTTTAACAGTCTACCCATACAACTAAATTCTTATTTACAGTGACCGTATTTTACTGCCATGAGTAAGAACGGTTGCTCTGTGACAGTACCTTAGGCCTTTGCCTACATAAGGCTGCTGTTCAACTGTTTAACAAACTTATTTCAATAAAACAGTGGCTGACACCATTCCCTGAGTAAACAATTTCTAGAAGAAAAAGTAGGTAAGTCAGCACAACACTCTTGGGTAGATGAGGAGCTAGGTTTATTCCAGGACGTAACTGCTTAAAGACGCAGACACAAATGAAATGGGCTATGCCAAAGCACAAATGGATTTTTTCACTACCTAATTATCCTGTGTGGCAACTTTTTAGTGGACATTATTTGTAGATCTTCATTTAGGTAAAAATAGCTATATTGCAGATCGCTATGGCACCATTCTATTGTAAGGTTATGCCAGGCATATGCTCAAGGATGTTTCTACTTTATAGACAGGCATGCTATCTCCTAACTGCTCCAAAGGCATCTAAAGAAAGATTTACACCCACACAGTGCCGTAACAGCTCCACAGGAACTCTAACTAGCCATGAGTAAATAAGGCCCATAACCAAAAACGCTGAGCAGCACCTCAGCTGGTGTAAATTGTCACAGCTCCTCTGTGGAGCTGGGGACACTTTACCCAACCAGAGGATTTGTTCCTCTGAATGCGCAGAAAGTCGACCTCCAATACATAAAATGTCCTTGCACAGCAGGAACACGCAAACTTTCTTTTGAGCTCAGTGGGAAACTTGTGATTTCTCACTCCAGCCCCACAGGTGTGCTTCACCTTTTATTGGTCAAGATGGGTATTTGCAATGGTCCACTGGGTACTGGAGAGATGCCTTTTTAAGTTCCTTTCTAAGTTATATTCTAAATACGTCTGGAAAAATTTACTTGCAGCTGGAATTGCACTGGGTAAACCACACAGATTTTCAGTGCTCTTAGATAAATTCAGTACTGCACGGCCATCCACTGCTGCGCTGACGGGCTCATGAGGCTTGATTAGCCCTGATGGGTTCAGAGGCCAGGAATTTGCAGTAATTAACTTGCACTCAAGCAGAATCATATAAAGGTATCCAAATCAATTTTGTGACAGGGAAGGCAGGACTAGGCCCTGGCTGCCAAGGCTGTTGTTGGCACACAGACAGCCATGGTAAAGGAGAAGAGAAGACTTTGTGCCACAGAGCCACGTTGGAGGGACGGTGGTCACCTTCAGATTTTCTAGACTGCGGAGAAGCCTAGAACTGAGTCAGAGGTCAAAGCTGGCTCAGAACTGAAGGGTTTCCAAAGGAAAAGCTTTCCTATCACACTCTGTAAGAAAAACGGATCAGCACAATACATGGGTTACAGGACAAGAAAGGTGACATGGGTTGGTCATGGAGTGACCCCCAGCATTTAATTTAATCTGGTTTCCTGTAGTGGGGGAGTTTTGGTTGTGGTTGTGGCATGTGGATACATGAAAGTAGGCTGGAGATATAGATCTGGATCCTTCCGTTCATTTTTCTGTAGCTCTTACCACTTAAAACCTTCAGCTCTAGACCTTGTTCAAACTATATCATGGTCCTGATGCAAAAGGAGAGTCATTCACAGGACACAGGATATATTGATCTGACCTGAAGTTCATAAAATCAAGGGCAGTCCTGCATGAACTGGAAAATGACTCACTTGGCTGCAGCACATCCGGACTCTTGAGTCAAGGCCTACACAGCCTCTAGATCATGATACTAAAGAATGCAGCGTTTTTAGTAAGAGCACTGTGTGGCATTATATACCCTCCCGGTACCACAGGAATATTTCTAATAATCTCACTTAATGGTGCACACACAGAAGTATTTCGTTATTTCTGTCCTATGGAGTTTAGCTATCACACTCCTCCAGCACTCCTTTTAGCTTGGCTGGGGGAACTTCGCAGAATATAATAAAAACCTATGCAAAAAATTCACCCTGCTCTGTAAAACTCACTGAGATAGATAACCTCATTCTAACAACTCCTACATAGCTTTAGCCATAAAAACTCACTCAGTAAAGCTTGAAGTTTTGTGTAGCAATGCTTTCCGAGTCACAACAAGTAATTGTGTGTACCAACAACTCTCTAACTTTTAATGGAAGTCTTTCAAAACAGTAGCCAGTGTGCTTCAATGTAAGATAATAGGAGTTGTACAACTAGCAGCTCCTCCTTTCAGCTTTGCTCCAGGCTTCCAGGTATTCACTGTTTTCATCTTTTTTTTTTCCCTAAATACAATTATTTAATTTCTCAGTATAGTGATTATTCTACATTCTTACAACAATGTATTGTAGCACACTGAGCACCTTCCATGCTTTGCAAATACAAGTTCCAATCACTTATCTCTACCATCTCCACAGGCTCCAGGTAACTTGGTGGACATTAACTGACTTCACTAGGCCTGTGCCTGGGCATGAGAGAAGAGATTGCATTAACGGCGCTCTGGCCAGTATCACAGTTTTTGTCTTCTAGTGCATTAAAGCCTCTGCTTGACTGAGAGAAAGGGATAGCTGAAAGTTTAGAGGTGAGTTTTAATGAAAGATTTCAGGAAGCAAAAGAAAAAATTGCTCATGGATGACAGCAAAAAAAAGCTTCCTTGTCTATGGAGCGGCACAGCGGAAAGTGCAAAGAGAGGAAAAAAGTGATGGAGGAAATCTGTAAAAGAGAAGAATAGGAGAAGCACATGGCTAAATGGAGTGGAAGATAAATGGCAATAGAACTTCAACCAATAGATTTCACAGGGTTTTTTTTAATGGCTTGAATTTCTTATAGCAGGTAGTAGAAAATCAAGGAAGCTGCCGGCTGGTGGAGACAAGGTGGCATTGGCAAGCAGCATTTTAGATGGAAGGGAGGAAGCAGGGAGATCTTGCAGACATTGTCCCTCAAGAACAGAGATGATCATAACATTTTTAGCTTGTGTTGATGAAAAAAATCATGATTGCCATCATGATAGGGAAGACAACCAATGGCAGGAGAAAGGACAAGATGGGAGAAGAGATGGTCTAGGAGACAGCCCAGGAGACAGCAAGTGTAACAGAACTGATAGAGGAGATGAGGATCTGAAAATCAGGAAGAAGTGGTAAATAACTGATCTTAAGAAGTCAAGCCAATACTGAAGTGGCAGCTGGATGTGCCACAGTGCAGATAGATAGTTATGAAAGTCTGGACAAGAGCATTACTGGCAGAGAAGGAGAGTGGCTGGCAGAGAAGGGCAAGTGGATTGAGGATTCTCACACAGATACCTCTGCGAGGCAACAGGGCAACCAGGTGGCAAAGGGAGGCAAAAAAAAATAAAGGAGCTGTCAGCAAGGGTACATCTCCAAAGCAAATCAGGAATATGAGAAAGAGAGAATTACAGAAGCCAAGTGTTGGGAGGGAGAGATCAGGAAAGAGAAGGGTGAAGATTGTCCTCAGATGGAGCCAAGTACAGTAGCTGGAGAAGCCTGTCTGTTAAAAATCAGAGACAACAGAGAGAAGAGAAGCTACTTAAGACAGTGGGAACAAAGAGCAACTTCTGAGAATGTGGAGACAAGTGGCATGAGGAAATCAGTGGGTTGTTAAAAAGGCAGACCGAATTGAACACAAAGTAGCAAGAGCATGCTTGAAGGCAGAGGTCTACAACACGGTGACTGGTTAAAAATAGACAAGAACGGAAGAAGAACTGAGAGATAACAGAAGACAGAGAACTTGCACTGGACCTGGAAAGACATTATGATCAAGTATGAAGAGAAGTAAGGGAGCTGGGGTTTGGGGAGGACAATACAAGAGGAAGCTGGAGGTCTTATCTAGACATATTCATTCTGTCCTTTAAGAAGAGGACTAGATCCTGGCAGGGGAGGGATGAAGGTTAGCAGAAAAACACATCTTATTAGTCATGAGCAAACACAGAGGGTTTGAAGCTTCCAGTCCAGTATGAACATCTGTATGAGAGGCAGTTCAGTCTCTGGAACAAGTCCTGACCCTATTAAAGTCAATGACAAAACTCCTGTTGCCTTCAACAGAGCCAAAATTTCACCTTGTGTCTATGGTCATTCCACTGAGACTTCCAACATGAATGCCAATTAGTGCCAGTTTCAAAGGTGATATTCGTGACATGGATATGCACTCCACTGGGAGATGAGCTAAGATTATCAAATTGAGTTTGCATAGACCAGTAAAGGTAAGTGTGACATTCCCTGTCCTAACAATTGACAGAGGCAAATAGATACACACAGAAATAGCTGAGATTTTGAATACTTCCAAAGCATGCTAAAAATGTCATTGTCATTGATTTAAAGAAAACTAACTAAATAAAAGGAATTAGTGTGTGTGGCAGGTCTAAATGAATCAATTTGTATGTTAAAAGCCATGCATAAAATAATGTTTAATTAAAAAAAAAGGGGGGGGGACCCTTTAAAGGGTAAATTGTCTCATATTTTAAATTGAATTTATACAAAAAAATGACCTGAGGATAGTGGATTACTGCTTAGAGGCTTTCAGATGCTAGACTTATGCGACAGCCACTATTAGCACATTCAGATCAACAGTAATTGGAATATTAAACAGAACATGTCATTTTGATTTCGTAAAATATGCGTCTGAGTATTTTACTTTATACTGGGTTGATCTGAGATGTAAGTAGACTGGAAACCACACTACTCAAAACAGTTACTTTTTTTTTTTAATTTGCATGTTGATGTTCTACATGCCCAGATCAAAACCCATGCAGTCAATGTACAATTTAATACACAGTATCAATTAAATCTCCTGATAACAGTGAACCCTTCCCACTTTATAAGCCTCTGCAATACACCAATTTTACAAGTATCTACGGTGAGTCAGATCTGTGGTTTCCAATACTACTATCCCATTTATGAGTGTAAATCTGGGCTAATCTAGTGCAGATAGCCTCGCTGTTGTGTTTTGCCTGAGTTTTATGTAGATCAGAATCTCTCCTAATGCGACTGATTCCAATTCTCCACTCTGCTCTATTATTTTCATATAACCATTTAATCTACACTGTTTAGACCAGTATAATAATGGCTTAGAGGGGTAAGGGAAAACCACAATAATATACAAACTACAATAATATATGCTGGGTAGCAGGTAAGCCACATTTCAGCCCCTAAGAGATTCCTCTTCAAGGCAAATCTGTATCTCATTCTAAGCCAGGTTCTGAATAAATACATGATCATATCAGGAAGTCACCACATGGCTTATCGTATGCGCATGTACAGACGCAGACATCGCCTCTGAGCAGCTGACAGTATGCTCAGTTCAGAGGAGAGGGAGGCTGGCATAGCAGAAGGTTGCACATACAGCCTGAAAGTGCACTGGCAGCTCTGCATGTGGAAGCTTGCACATCACCTGCTCGCATTGTACCTAGCCCTAGGAAATGCACTAAATCTTTTCATGTTATACATGCCAAATTCATCAGCAGCTTTAAAACAGAGAAAGACAGACATAGATTGGTTTTTAACTGTTCCCATTATGTATGATAAAATAAAAATTAGAAAAATAATACAGTGTAAACTCACTGCTCTTCTGCCACTGTGTGGAATAAGGCTTGCTCAACACCTCAGTACCTTTAAAGTGTGAGCCTGTTAGATGAGCAACCCAAGCTGAAACAAAATGAGTAATCAGGCTTTCTCAACCTTCATCACACTGCCCAGATTGGCTCTGCTTTTGCTCAGCGTGCAGCTCTCCCCTGATTTCAACCGCAGTCTTGTGCGAAGATCACAGGTAGAATAAAATTGGGTTGATACCATACCAGTGTCAAAGACAAGGGGCGCAATCCCAAGATGCTGAACACGACCTACCCCAATGCTTGAAGCCAGGCTCTGAATGATCAGACCAACGGTGGAGGAAGAAAGCTGAGAAACTTAAGAGTTTTTCATCCTAAAGCTGTGGACTAGACAGGTTTTTCTTATGGAGTCACCGATTTGTCCATTCCAGAAGAGGAGAAGAGGGGGGGTGCTATGTGTGTATGTGTCGAGTGAGGAGAGAGAGGTTTAATTAATCTTAAATGCCTTTACAATTCAAGAATTGTAGCCCTGGATCAGTTCCTGTGCTAACATGATTAGCAAATATTGACTTTTGAGTACAATAATAATGTGTCATCTGAAACCCTTGATAAGTAACTTAAGTACTTCCTTAGCTTGCATCTTATTAAATTAGATAAGGTACCGTTGAGACGCATTACACAAAGCCATTGAAATGAGAAATCAGACCTAAAGATTTTAGCATTGATTAAGGAAAGTCAAAAGTTACAATAAAGATGAAACTCTGTGGCCCACATTCTGATCTCCATCCATCGCTGTGAGTAAGATTGCCTCGCTCTAGGATTTATACTGATGCTAGTGAGCTAATCAAAATTTGTTTCAGTATTTACTAACACGGATGTGTTCTTCAGAGTTCTTCGGTGGAGGGTGAAGTCACTTTTTTCCATTTTTGCAATACCGTAATTCTCATAGTTGTAACAGGGGTTCACTATTTGTGACTTTTTGACATGCAATCCATCATTTGATTATGTATGATGACCATATAATGTCAGTTTTATGGAAGGTTAACTGGCATAGGTTTTGAGCTTTTGAAGTTATTATAAGGGAGAAAAAGAAAGGCGTCACACTTGTGTGCCTGTGAATATGGTAAGTATAACATGCTCAAATCTGTTCATAAGGTTTAGTTTAAAAATGTGTACAGCAACTCAACCAAGAAAGGAGTTAAAAGATGTGATACTCCTCAGATGCAACCTGACAAATCTTACTTTATTGATTAGTTTTCAAAGGCAGTGCAGTGAGAGCACTACACTTACAATAGACTTTGGAATGAGTTGGAGGGGGGGAGAAAAAAGCTCCAAATGCCATCAAAGCAAATGGTCTGTGAATGTTGCTTCAAAGCTAGTCATTAGTTGCCAGGGTATTTTGCCACAAAGCTTGTAAAGAGGTTTTCCTGGAGGGGAAGGTATGACAAAATGCACTTCTTGGCAAGATGACTTCTGCTTAAATAGCAGGACACATTAATTCTTGCTTGATACGTAAAATTAATTAGAGGATTAACATCCTTTATGAAATTTTGCCAGAGATTTTTTCCTTTTTACCAGGAATAGACCCCAGGCCTTTTCTGTACTCTAATGAAATTGCAAATTGACTTGTGTTCAAATGATGCTTGACTAAAATGAATAATTAAAAATGTATTGCTAACAATGAGATGGGTCAGCTGATCTTTTCAAGGATTAATTAGTTTCAAGAACCATCCTTCTTATGTAACACAGCAAAGGCCAATGCCAGCACACCTTTTTTTCATGCAGTAGTTCCCCTTGAAGTCAATGGACCCATTCTACTCCCAGTTATCCAAGGTTTTATTCCAGATTCATCTGTTTAGAGTGGGGTTTCCTCTATGGCAACTCAGAGAGGAGCTACACCTGAAGGAGCTGAGCTGTTATTCTATCTACAATTCAACGAGCCCAATTCCTCTCTTTATTAGGGTCTGATCCAAAACCAAGCTGAACTGGCAAGAGTCTCCTGTTTGTCTTCATTAGGCTTTGCATCAAGGCCAGAAAAGTGCGTTACTGTAAAACCCAAATACCTCTACAGAGATGAACAATGTAACATCAGTGTAAGATCTCTGTGACTGCGAAAGGAATCAGGATTAAATTTGCCATAGGTCAACAACTGGATAAATGGAGAAAAGCTAAGACTAAAGGCAATAAGGAAGTCTGTGTGCATGCTTGTCCATGAAATATGTTGGGATTTGCTACTCTCCAACATGAATAAGGAGGTTCAGGATCTAGGAAAAATGACTCAACATAAATTTTTCAGAAGCAGGTCAGGAATCTAATTCTCAGATTTTTCAAAAGTTTAAAGTATTTAATTTCCAAAAGCACCTATGCGCAGTTACTTACTTTCCATTTTCACAGGTGCCTTGAAAAATCCCACTGAATGCCTAGCTGTTTCTTTACACGCCTTTGAAAATTGGCTCTAAGTCCCCATTTTCAAAAGTGACTTGCATACTGTGGCATCTAACTCTGGCTGAATGCCATGCAAAGCAACATTTGGAGGTTAAGAGCAAAAAGCTAGAAAAACCACCCTACTACTGCGATTATTATCCCTTTTGGTATTTGAGTTAGTTCATTTAGGGCTGATGTGGGTATATTTGCACAGTGCTGCCCTATGCTGTGTAGAAATTTTCTCAGGTACTTTGAAAACGTAATCTTTAGCTTCACGTAAGGTGAGATTTACGGAGGCATAAAGGTGCAAAGGGAGCTGGTGATTAGAGTCGAGGACCCAACTGGTAACTTGCTGCTGAAAATCTCTTTCATTGATCTTTCACTTTTAAAATATGAAATGTCTGAGTTACTTCCCTAGTGTGTGCAAATAAGCGTGTTTCACTTTTTAAATTCCTTAATCACCTCGTGTGTTTGTAAAAGGTCCCTTTCTGCAATGAGAATTTTAAAAAAGGAAACCTAACATTCAATTTCAGTGTTTTCTCAGAACACTTTCTAATTCTCAAAACACTTATTTCGACTTGCATGTTTCTGAGTTCCTGTCTCTGATGGATTTTTCAGATGTGTTTTATGTTGTGTTATGATGTTTCTAATTTGGGTGATGAAAGGTTAAAAGATACGCCTGTATGAAATTACCCAGTGGCTCTTGTGAACTAACATCATATCTTATTGAGTATGATCACTCTGTCATTTGCTTTGGCTACAGCAAAGCTTTCAGATACAGTAGGAATAAGTTGGGATCCCCAGAGCCTACTGTAGAATATGAAGGGGGGCAAAAAGACATCGTTTCCTTGCCTAAGACTTGCTAGCCATGTGTAAAGAGACGATGCTCTGGAAAATGTTGTTTTTCTTTGGCTGCCCTTTAGTCAGATCTTCTCACTGCTGGCATTGTGCAGAGTCAGCTTAAAAGGTGTATTTAGCATTGAGGGATTTGGTAAATACTGCTTTATTGTGCTTCATACTCCCTACAGGGCATTCTGAAGAGATGAATAATAAGTGTGAACAGGAAGAGCAAGTTTCCAGTCCTGTCAAATTAATTAGAGCAGTGTAGAATGAAGTGAGGTTTGCCGTTAGGTAGCTTGAAAACAGGCAAAGGGAATCACTCAGGCATATACAAAAATGTTACCCCACTTCTATTATTATTGTTTTCTTTTGAATTAGATATAAAATGTAGCTATGTTTTGTTACCCACAACAAAACCTCTCTCAAATACTGGGCATATAAATAAAATAAGCTGGATATGCAGAGCTATCCCCCTGCTGTGGCAAAAGCAAAACTTGCCAAGCGATGACGCTGTCCTTATAGCTGCTGTTCAAGAAGTGTTTCCTTACAGTTTTAAGGGAATTAGCGACACCCAAGCTCAGTGTCATTTAATTCCGTAAAGATGTTTTAGAGCTTGACTCAGCTCCCAGCTGTAAAACAGCCCCTCTGATTTGCCAGCCGCCTACTTCAGAATTTTCTGATACTTGCATTTTTCCCTATAGCAGCCCAAAAAAGCCATTCTTGGTGTCATACTTGGGCCCTAGTTTGTGTCTTTTCCTAAGTCTTTTCAGACAGCCATCAACATAGGAGGTAAAAAAGGGTCTGATCCAAATCCCGCTTGAGTCAGTGGAAAAGATTCCTGCTGAATGAAGTGAGGGCTGGATAAGATCAGTAGACCCTATTTTTTCACTCCCTGCCTAGACAGGAGTGATCTCTATTGTGCATTTCCAAGCTCTGGTATGAAATGACTCAAACTCTGAGGCTACTGCTTCTCCTGAAAACTACTCCCCAGACTAAACAGATCATCTGATAAGAAAATTATTCCTCCCTTTATCACAACCCACCCTCCTTACTTCGTTCCCCTGGAAAGCCTTAATTTTTATTCTCCCACAGTTGTGTTTTCGCATTTCAAGTGATAATTAAGCATGTATCGTATTCCTCCTGCACTTTGCATTTCTACATATTTAGGTGCTTTCATACTTCCTTCTAACTAAGCCCTTCCAATTCTTTGAGCATTTTATGACTCTTCTGTGAATTCACTCCAATACATAAACCTTCTTTCTCTCACTTGCCTGCATGTGGTGTCTAGAGATGTGAACTGCTTTACTGCGGTATACTACAGCAGCTATCCTCACCAACAAGAATATTTGGGTGGGATTCATTTGATCCCTGGCACTAGTCACCCTAGACTACCTTTCAGCTGATAGGGAAAAAAAGACAGTTCCAGGGCCTAATTTACATCATCCTAAAGCAGAGGTTTAAAACAGGTCAGACTGTGTCCTAAAGTGCCTGTTTCTCTACGGGAAACTTATAAGGGAGTCTAGAAGGACTGGTGTGGCTGTGAAGACATCTCCCATAGACATGTCCCATCACATGATGTGAGTCACGCCCTTGGAAATGTGCAACTGGAAACAGTGGCTTTGAAAGCGAACAAATGCCATGTCTAACAAAATAAAGCTGTTCTGAAAAACTTGTTCCGCTAACTTCTTATCCAGGGAGGAGAACAAAAATTAAGCATTTTTATAACCTTGGAAGCTCTCGCTTTGATGTTTTTCGAATGGAAAGTTGTGGTTGTTGCTGCTGTTTGTGTTGAAAAGTGTTACAATGAAGATGCACCAGATTTCTAAAATGAATTAACAAAAAATTATGCTGAAACATGAATGAAATGTTTCAGTGTTCCCTGCATCCCATTTTCAGTTTAGCCTTAGGTTTCTTTTTCTAATTTTGGTTCATAGAGAATTTCAAACTTCTTATGCTCAGCCTGCTTCAGAACAAAATCACACCTTAAATTTGGGATTTCCAGCTAAATTGGGATAAGAGAGTTAGCTCCTGCTCCATTCTGTTCTTCATACACAGCCTTCCTCAATCTGTGTTTTTGTTTCTCTCTTTTACTCTTAGTAGAACACAGGAATACTCACTTCCAATTTTTCTCCACTTGTCCTCTTTTTCTGAAGCTGCAATTTAGATGTCACTGTTGGCCTCTGATAAGCACAGCTTGTTCTACAGCTCTCCATGTACCGTACTTGACCGCGGGGGTGTGGGGAGGAACACAGAAGGTCAGGGAGAAAAATCTTATCCTTACACTTTTCGGTCCAAAATTCATCTGATGTGAATCAGCACTGCTCAGCTGACTAGTGCTTTGTGCCTCTGAAGAGCTCAGAGCTCACCATGATATGTGCCTGTGCCATATAAAGCCAAGGAGAAGGCATAGCATATCACTGAGTGCTCTCTCCTTTTTAGGGTGGGTGCAGTGGCATGGGAGTCAAAAATGTCAGCTCATTGAAAGAAAACACGATGAAGAGTGCTTCAAAAACCGTGACATTCCTGCAAGCAGGCTGTTACCACTGATCTTCTCTCAGCTCCCTAACTTCAATTTTTGGCAGCTGCTTTAGAGCAGCCAAGGAACTCCTGCTCTAGGATCTACAGAGGGAAGACGGTCCACAAAGGGAACAGTTTCAGCACCGGGGACAATAAGAGGTCTGGGGCCTGAGACTTCGAGGCAGACACTCCCTTCTCTTTTTGAGAGAGTTTCAGAATGCTTTGGTTTTCATTCCAATTTGGAAAAAACCAGACATTTTACAATTGCAAAACCCTCCATAAAACTGAACGATCTTTCTCCCCACAGCTCCATCTGAAACAGATGGAAATTTCTTTAGTGAAGTGACCACTTAATTAAAAATATCTGATACCAAATTAATACCATTTCAGCAGGTACTGGGAAGACAAGTGAAGATTGTCCAACCTTCTCCAGGTGTCTAAGACAACTATCTATTGCTTTTTAAGGTGCCTGGCAGCTGGTAAGTAATTTAAACGATGCTTGTCAGCTCCCAAATAGAAGAAATAAATGAACACAAAAGAGCAAGATTTCAATTAAAGTTCATCATGTAAAACAGGCCTCATGCCTTCCCTGACCACAGAGATTAGCTTTTGTGTCTGGAATTGCATTTCATAAACCTCCTCCCTCGACATGGAACATCTGCTCCCTTTAGGACTATTGTTTTACACCCATAAATAAAACATAAAATTACATTTTTGTCACTCTTCAGGCCAGATCTTCAGCTGGCATAAATCAATGGCAAGCAGTCAACCTCAGCAGAGCTCTGCTGACTTAAACCAAATGAGGATCTGGCCCTTGACGCTTTGGTGCTGAAGAAAATAATGGGTCTGGGCAGAGTGTGTGGGACATTGTTTATCAGTGAATGTGTGTGAAACTACGTGGAGCAAGTAACCATAAAGCATGATTGATCTCTCCAGCATATTTTAACACTTTTTTTTCAGGGTTTACTGAAACCTTTTAGGTAGTGCAGTCTTCTCAGATATCATTTTATGTTTGAAAAGCTTTCTAACTCATAATGAAAAGTTACGCGTCGCTCCAATGAACCTCTAGCTTCAATTACTTGCTGTGCAAATGGTTGGCCTGCATTTTGACCAATGTTTATGGTGCTTGGCAATTTTTCAGTAGCTACTTTACCCTGATATGATTAATTTCTTGCATAATACGAGGTTTTGCATGTGTGGAGCTGAAATAATCCTACTAGGCAGAAGAGAAATAAAAGAGCTTGTGTGTTTCAGCTTTAAAAACATTTGAAACATAACATCACAATTTTAAGCGTGCCAATGATAATACAAGTTAGCCATGGATGAAGACGACCACAAGAGACATGAAGTTTCTGATGGGATTCAGCAGCATGAAAGTCATTACTTGGCTAGTAAGGTCAGCACACTAGATCATAGCTGGGCAGCCCCAGAAGCAGGGAACCAAGAGACAAACCTGGAGCTCATCGTACGTGACTGCATCAGGAGAAGTAAGAACGGCTGCCAGTACCCGTTTGCTTTCTTGAATGTCAAATCCTTCTCTACCTGCTAGTCTCCCTTTGCACCAGAAGTTTTAACATGTATTAACTACCCTGAAGTAAATGGAGGTAGAACTTGAACAAACAAATCTTCATTTTAAAATATGTTTGGCTTTAAGCACCTCAGAAATCTCACTGGTGGCATGCTGGAAAGCTAGGTTTGTGCTTTAGCTTCTTTAGATCAGACTTTACAGTAGGTGACTGGATAGCGACATTTGTATCTATGCAACCCTAAAAGACAAGGATTGCTGACAGCTTTTTTTTGAAAGGATTTGAGGAGAACAAGAAACCAAACCCTCATTGCATTCTAAAGCAGAAAGACATTTCCATGGGACCTGGCACTCAGTCCTCTTTGGGCTCTGTAAAATGAGCAATATGGAGCATTATCACACAAGCTGTCTGCCTGCTTCTGCCATACCAATAGATACATCTGCTCTGATTCAATTCATCATTTAGTGTCTTAATGCAGGCACATCCTCTTCATTGATTGAAGCTAAAATATTGTGCTGTAAACTCAAGAGGCTCTTAGGTGGGCACGTGATCCTACATGCTGATTCACAGGGAAAGTTATCTTCAGCAGAAGTTGCGAAGCAGATCGGTGGAGGTGGTAATCTCTTAAACCACCTTTGAAAGAAGCCCTCAGGTGCCTTCAAAGTCCCAACCTCCATATTTTTACTTAATACAATCACGCACTTGTCACCTTAATAGAAAGTACGTCTACATTGCAAATTCCAGTACAGCGAAGAGGTACTCAGTCTAGCTATAAATGAGCTAGCCATAAATGAGCCTGCTTTCTGGCAGGATAAATTAGCCCATATGGAGCTAACACTGCCAAAAAGCAGGGTAAATTAGTCCTCTTGGTGTTCTCTGCTGTCTCGTCTTGACTGCGTCCAGTATCCACAACGGTTCGTTTACAGCTAGCTTGGGCATTTCTACATCATCATGTGGACATACTCAGAGCAATATTGTTATTACTGCTGTAACATCTACAAGAGCACAGGAACTGAGCCTAATGAGGGTTAGTTACCTTTTACCTTTGCCTTTTAGCTCAGTGCAGAGGGGCCGAGTCAGAGGTCAGCACTGCAGCATGACCTCACTGAATTCAGCAGTTATTTCTGCTTACGTAAATGTACACAAATTAGATGGTCATCTTGGATGATAATGAATACTGAGTCATCTGGAACCCGAGAAATTACTTTATGGCCACAAAGATATGCTACAGACAAGCATTTGATGCTGAGACTTTTGTGAGATTTTTGCTTTTTAACTTTTTTAAGCCAGCCTTTTGTAACACTTTCTGTTTAAAATAAAGTAAAGAGGTGATATATGTGGGATTAGGTGACCTACCGTGGGTAACTCAGCCACTGTGGTCCTTCAAGTTCTAAACAGACCGAATCAGCAGCATTACTTAGGTTTTAACATTCTTTTTTAATATCTAAAGACTGCATTTTTGTGGATCTCAAACACTTTGAATGGTTTTGAATGAAAAAAATGCATTAAAAAACTTAAACATGTTAGAAAATTACCTGAATTAGCTGAATTCAAAACGGGTCCTGGGTATCTGAAGCAACATCTACCCCTGAAATCTGAAGCGATGTAGAACTTCACAAGGCACCTATGTGGACAAAAGAAATGGAAAATTGAGCAAAGAGCAATCTATACTTAAAACTTTCAGATACATTGATAGGTACGAAACTGCTCAGTATAGATACACTGCCACTGCCAGAGAAGTGCTTAAGGCAGGATGGCTTATTTCAGTTAGGTGAAGTAAAATAAGCTATGCTAATAAAAGCCGCACCAGTATATCTGCATCTGACAATTAGCACTTATACTGGCACAGCTATCTGGCAAAAAATCACATCCAATTTAATGCACACATGCCAACAAGACCTCTAACACCGATTCCAAATATATCATGTTAACAGAGTTCTATAGGCTTCAGAAATTAATTTCATCCCATAGTGCATAATTTTACAACCAGATAGTACAACACTTTGAATCGCTGGTTGACTTATGTGGTCTTCCTCGGTACCACGAAGAGTGAAGAAGACAACTTTAAAATGCCCCAGTGCTATCCAGTTTCCCACTCGGTGTTCTGCCTTGTCTAGACTTCGCAGCAAAATGGGGTAGAGCAATCAGCATGTGATGAAATCTCCTTGAAAATGTGAATGCAGCCCTTTCTTTTTCTGTATTTACTTATAGATCAGTGTACCCCTGAAGAACTATAAACAGCTGAGAGCAAAAAATAAAGGGACCTCTGAAAAGTTTTATGTCCTCCAAACTATAAATGTCAGGTGGCAATACTAGGCAGTTTATTTTTCTGTAGAAATATATAAATTCTTTTTTCCACAAAAATATTTTCTCTGAAAAAAAAAAAGCTAGCTCGTCACTGGCAATTTTATGAAATACATATATAAATTTGCAGTGGTACTGATGAATGCCTTTAATAAGTTGAGTTGACAATTTTTTTTTCTCCTGCCCAAAAGAAAGTAATGTGTATATTAAGAAGTGCTTGCATTTTTAGTTTTTGGTGTTTGGGATTTTTTTTCAGATAGTAGAGTGCTAGTGAAAAGGATCAGCCAGCAGTAATGCGCCCAGGGATCTGCATAAAAATCCAGATAAGGCAAAATTTTGGTATAGCAGCAAAGAACCACAATGGACTGGGTAACTTCAGGAACAGCATTTGCCAGACCAAGCATTACATTTTTAGCGAGCTAAGGGTCAGCATGCGATGTGAAGCAATGGAGTTGAGCACGTGCGCATGGCTGGGGGGCAAGGGGCACACACAACATTTTCCGAAGGTGGGATTCTTCACTACTGTGCTTTCCCTCCTCAATTAAGGGTTGAAATGAGCCACTGGAATCTACTGTATATCCTGGGGAAATGAACGCCCTGGCTGCTTTCCAACTCGTATTTCCCTCTTTCTACAGCAAACAAACAATAGGCCAAGTAGGATGTTGTATGTCGCCCTGGAAAAAAAAAAAGTGAAGTATTGATAAACTGAGATTAATTTCTACAAAAATGTTTATATCAAGTGCATATGCTTTGCCTCTTGGCCATTATGGAAATGTCAGGGGTTTAATTGGCAGCTGTGAATAGCAGCACCTGCAAACAGCTCAGGGCTTGTTCCTGTGGTCTGGCAACATTCTTACTTCATGCTTTAAATAAAGGCTTACTCACTGAGACAGAAATAACTGACAGTGGATGATTGATGATTGCCCATCACGCAATGGCTGACATCTACCATTCACTGAATCCATTTACAATTTCACTTCCAGATTTCATTAACAGGGCCGTGACATCTAGGAACAGGATTGATACAGATGGCAGCTCAGTTACAGAGTTCAGCTGATGCTGAGCGTATGTTAAGCATGGAAAACAGATTACTATGAGCTCCAATCTATGTCATGTGGTACATTTTGGAAACCCTATCTGTTTACTCCAGGTAACCTTTTATAGTTCTATTTATCCTGCCTAGTTTCAAATCAGATAGCAATTTTCCATAGTGGAGAATTTATAGTGCCATTTGCAGTGTGCGCTTATAAAATACTTACTTCCGTGAAATATTAGGACAAGATTTTGGCATTCTAAAGGTTCCCTTTTTGAGTAAGAAGGAAACAAAAAATGTGAGCACATAAAATCCGTTACTTCCCTCATCACAAATACCCTCTTCTGAGCAAAACAAATGGCTCACTCCCCACCGCATACCTGCGTAGGTCTCAAACCCCAGTGGCCATGGAGCTCAGAGGCAAAGAAAGAAGTTTCCAGCTAGAGGGACCAGTCCCACTTCGCTCAAAACTCCCGCTGACCTCTGCCTGAGATGGGGCACAGCGTCCTGCAAATCCTTGTTTTTATCTCGAGCTCATCAGGTTTGGCACAGGCTGTTCTTCAGGAAGGCTGAGGCTCAAAATGTAATTTTCCATTTTCATTAAGAAGCTGGGCCAAATATCAGATCTGAAGTTAGTTTTCAAACCCCAGAAAGTCTGGAGCTGCTCAGACACAGGATTTCAAGTTGGCTCACGATTAGCGTGGGGGACGCTTCTAAAATTCAGAGCCACCTTCAGATCGAGGGTTTAGGCTTGCACACCTTTCCTTTGGTGTTTGTGTGGACATCAGTACAGGAGCAGCAGCAAGTGGTGATATTCACGCTAAGCAGCTCTTGACTCTTTAAGGAGTACCAAGAAATGTGAAGGGCCACCCCTGAACTAAAATACTATTCTGCAGAAGAAAACATTCACAACTTAAACACTCACAACCACCTATTCCATGCAAACAACCATAACTGAGCCTCAAAGGAGGAGAGAAGAAATAAGCAGGGTAAAAACTAGGTGTAACATCTCATCCGAGTGAGTAAGGGTGACACTAAATGGGTCGATGCATCTGCTCTGTACAGCTCAGCTGCTGAAAAAGTGCACGATGTGCAAGAGGTTTTTTCCACCATTATTAGATCGTGCTTTTGCTTTTCTAGCTCAGTTTGTGAAGTTTTCAGGCCTTCTCACAGAGCCCTCTCTGGGAATGCACCTCTTTTGGGCAGGTGCTGCAGCAAAGTCTGAAAGCAGGTGGGCAACCAGGGCTCGCAGGGCAGCTGCCAGAAGCTTCAAGGACACATCAGCCCACGACCTGTAGCAAGCTTTCAAAACCATGCAGCAGACCCTTTCAAAACTACGCAGCAGAGCCCTTTCTCAGCTGCTCTACCCGCTTTTTCCCTTCTTGAAGTCCATGTAGCTTCACCCTCTCCTACTTTGCTGTCAGTAGTAGGGTCTTCTGAAACCCAGATTTGTTACTTCTATTCTTACAGCCAAAAGATCATGCAGTGGAAACTGGTGTTAATGCGGTTCTTCAGCAGGTGCAGAGATAGCCAGTTTCCAGAAAGACACTTGTAATGGCTTTCCAGAAACAGCTCTGCTTCATGTCAAACTTGCTGAGCCAAATCCAGTCTTTCCGTATTTCAAGCAACTTTATACACTTAAGCCACTACTTCGATCTCTGTACATAATTGCATGCAGTCTTTCTTGTAAAAAAATTCAGTGGTTCTTTTCTTTATTATGATTATTTAAAGCAATTAAAGATGATCACCCACAAACTCTAGAATTAGCATTGTGCAAATATTTATACAGAAGCTAAAGCTAAGACTTTTCCCCCTTTCTAGGTGAAATGTGGAAGATTCATTCCAGAAAAAACAAATACATTGTCCAGTTTAACTAAAGACAGTATGAAAAGTCTTCCTTTCTACTTCATTTAAAAAAACTGTGATGCTCTTTGTAAAGAAAACACCCTTCTTTTCTGTGTACCTTCTCATACGTGTGCCATCACTGATGGTAACAGATGACAGTACAGAGGTTTTCCAAGAAATTCGCCTGAAGTTGCAAAAAGTACTTTTCTGTAATATGGTTACATTCAACGATGCAAAAAGGATTTTTAAAACTTGTCAAAGATACATGAAAAATGCAGCAACTGTAACAGAAACAGTTACTCCCTGCTTTGGAAATGAAGACCTGTATGCACGGGTTTAAACAGGGCTTTAAAAAGCTAACTTTAGGCACCCCTTTTTTATTCCTGCTTCTGTAATTTTGATCCAGCCGAATGGATCTGCACTGAATTTTCTGCTGTCTAGCACACAGCTGGAGGTAGTGGAATATTTTTTTGCTATTCTTTCTAAATATCCCGTAAAAAGCACACTAAGGAGCTACTTCAGCCTGGCACTCAGGTGGGTGGTCAATGCCACCTCCCCGCCGCAAAGCCTGGAAGCAGCACTTTAAAGTAAGGCGTGTGCCCTGGTGCTCTGTTGAGCAGGGGCCCAAAAATATGACAGATGCACCCTAAAGTCAAGAGGAATAGGATTCCACCCCAATTTTAGATGTTCAAGTGCAGGCAGCCAGCTCTGAGCTAGTCATCGTGGCATGCTCTATAGCAAGTGGACAGAAATAAGTACTCATAGCTTGTGAATCATCTACTGCTATGGTAGGCATCTAAAACTGGTCAAGTTAGCCGTGAGCTCCAAGTGCCTGTTTCCTACTGTTGACTAGATGCAATGTTCAAATGACTGGCTTAGACGTAGACATCTACTTCACTGCCATCTACAATGACACGAGACACATCCCATCCATAATAAAACCAAATCTCTAGAGAAACCTTTACTCATGCCCCAGGAGTGGAGAAATTACAAGTCTACAGATCCTTCTTTTTTTTCTTTCTAACTCCTGCATGATCCTGCTTTGTCAGTTTTCAGGCAGGAAAGAGATGAAACAGGAGAGTCAATACATTAAATAGTATTGGGAGGATCTCTGCTTCTGCCTTGTAGGTAGGTGTAACCTGAGGATGCCGCAGTGTGGCTTGTAAAGACAGAGAAAGCTACGTCCAGCAAGAAAAAGCTCAACTTGTGGGTGCAGTGAAGTACTGTCCCAGAGTTTTGCCATTCAACAGGACATGGGCTGCCTTCGATGTGGTTCAAAGCTTTGAGGCAGACCAGCAATAAAGGCAGGTCGAGCTAACCTGCTGGCTTGGCACCGAGGCAGAGCAGGGAGCACACACTGCCTCTCTGCTGCTGATGGAGCTCCTGAGTACAATAATCTCCAGGACATGAGTGATGAAGAACAGCTTGGGATAGTAATATTTGCTACTAGCCTAGCTAGCTCCCTGACAAAATGTCTTAGCATACTCTCAGGCATTTTGGTTCTTTGTGACTCCAGTGTATTCTTGTCCCCAAATGTCCCTTACAACCCTAGGATAACGGGGGAGAGACAGATGCCTCCACCAGCACATGCCAAGGACTCCATTTACACCCTTAATTATTGCCTACTTTGACTTTCTCTCCAGAGGCATCAACTTTCCTGAACTGAATATATGCTAGCCAGAGGAGATTTTTGTGCTTAAAATTAAGTGCCTAAATCCATGAATGTGAATTTGGGACAAACATACTCCCAGGGCTACTTCTGAAGGTAAAACCTTCAATGATTTTGATACACTCGGATCCTGCAAAAATGGGCACCGTGGGGAAGTCTATTAAAAAAAAAAAGAAAAAAGCCCAAACTTATTTTACACCGAGATGGAGGATACGTAATAAAGCTGTACCCAATGGCAAGCATGCGAAAGGACTGTTCAACAAACTGCTTTTTTGGCTACACGTCATCCACCTGGTGCTCTCAGTTAGGCAGGGATTCAGTATAAAGGTGGTATACGGTTAGGTAATAAAAGATCAAATCAAAATGCTTACGTGGAAGGGAGAGGTGTAAAGGTCAGGCCTGCCACACTCACCGTGTCGCGTCTTGGTTTCTGAGCTCTTCATTTTGCAATCAGTACATTCCTGCAGCATAATGGGGAATCTGGCACAAAGCTCTATACAATATGTTTCTTTATGATTACCTAGCAAAATGCTGCGTTTCCAGAGCCAAAGAGCACCTATAATTTCCACTGAAGTCAGTAGAAGCTTTGGGTATTACTTTGAATCCCTGACAGTAGGCTTTTTTAAATTTTCCATTTTAATTGTTTCAAAACTTTAAGAGCTAACTGAAAACAGTATAAACCCATGCAAAATAAATGGCAGTATAAATTGTGCAAAAAAAATGTATTAATAGATATTGGCTAAGGTGCTACTTTTCAGACAGTGTCTCCAGTTGCATCAAGAGTTCCAACTGGCAATTACAATTGTTTTCAGGTCTGTCCCTTATTTGCCTTTAAATAATGATGCATCCATATATAACATAACAAAACACAATGTGATCCAAGGTAACCCTGTAGAAATAAAAATGTGCTTTGGATCAGATCCTTGTTATTATATGGATGGTGAACATTTGAACTGTATTTATTGCACTTGGACTGAAGTGCGCAGACGAGTAAGTGTCCTCAGTTGGGCAGTTAGCAGATCTTTATTTATAATTTATAAATAAGGACTATGTTCCCATGAACAATGGCTCGGTGCAGCCTACTAACCATCGCCCTTGTGTCACTCCACTCAAATAACCCCCTTCCCTTTTCTGCATGGCTGTGGTTGAATTCTTAACAGGGTTACCCTGTCTCATATCTCAAAGGCACATGGTGTGGCACTCAATTGTTATTTTGAAATGAAGGAGAAATTGTTTTCGCAGACACCGGAAAATATCAGGGATATGTCAACTTTGTTTGGGATGTCCCAGGAAAAAAACCATCTCCCCTAAGAGGGGGAAAAAAAGACAGAGAAGAGCAGAGAAATTTGTATTTACACCACTCAGCCTTGTAAAATAAGGAGTACCTTCCCCAGTTCAGAAAATTTAACCCTGGTTTGTTTCTAGGATAACATTTTTCTTGAAAGGAAAGGAAGCCATTCCGCCTCCTCACGTCCCAGCTTCTGTTTACACAGACTTATTGTGCAACTCATCCATGCTGTTGATCCTCTTACACTCTGAATCATGACATTTGCTTGGACCATTACAATAAAACCTCATTCATTTCTGGCAGATAAAATCTCTGTTTTCCATGCATGAGGGCAGACAACACAGTAATGAAAATACAGGTCCAAGAGCAAAACACTCACAAGTTCTTCAGGGCAACATGTTGAAAAGGCAGAAAAGTGTGTGAGAAGTGAAAAAGGGGCCACCAAACGGGTGTAAATAAAATTCTGCTGCAAGGCCATATTTCACTACCAAGAAGGTGTAAAGAGGCCTCAGTATTAATGAGAATCAAGCCCTGAGGCAGAGAAGACAAATGTTGGCTCATAGCCCACAGATAAATTAATGGCAGATAGCGGAGTAGGGCCTACGATTCACCCCAACAGCATAATTCAACTGATTTTAACACAACCATATACCCCGAGAATTCGATCCCAAGGGCAGCAGCCCTTTACACTGCACAGACAAAGTGTGGGTGGAGAACAAATCCCCACGGGACGATGGTATCTGCTGCAATCTCCTGCCAGGTCAGCCCAGATAACCCACCAACCACTCAAGTTGAAAGCATCCTCGCAATGGGATCCTGATAGTTTTCTCTGGATGCGAACAACATTTTGTGTTTCAGCTCCTCAGAAAAGTTTTGAGATGACTTATATATGCCTTTATTCAACTTTCTAAGAATGATCCTGCTGCATAAATTCATGCTGAGGAGAAATTAATAGCCCTTCAGGTGAACTGGAGGCAGCCTTGAATTCTGGAAAGATGGGCTGACCGTGACTTTTTAAAATTACAGACAATCCATCCTGGTCATTTGTGTACGGTCATATGCAAGAGTTTTGTATTTTTACTTTTTTATTAAGAAAGAGACAGCTAAAACAGGTAACTAACAAATGTTACTGACAGAGGAGAGACAAAATTTATCACCTCTCCCACTGAAGGCATTTAGAGAACTTTCCCTATGCAGAACATCAGCACGAGACCTCTCCTCCCCATGCCTCTGCTTTAATTGTGAGTCTCAGCATCTGCACTGCAAACAATTATTTTTTTCCAGGGGTTCATAACTCAAGTTTAACAGATTGCTCTAGGCTGACACATGGTTTCAACTTGGGAGCAAGCATTTCTTTTATAAACGGCTTTTTCTTTTCTTTTAAATGGTGATTTCTTTTTGGTTTTGCTTGTAATGTATGTAAAATGATTTGGGATGCTTTTTGCACTTGTGTACAGTAACTCAAAAGCAGCTTTCATTGGAACAGTGGAATTTGGCAAGTGAACAGTCAATATTGCCCTCTAATTGCTTTTAGCATCTTTGCAAAAATAAAAACGTCATTTAAAATGGCTGAGATATTTCAATTTGAAAAGTGGCTACTGAACAGGCACAATAATGGCATGGATTTTTACTTTGTGTATGTAATGCACATATTCAGCATAATGCAATCCCTAAAATATACATCTCCAGATTAGTACTAATCACTGATTTTTTTTTTTCCACTTCAGTGGCTGAAATGAAAAAATAAAATCTGTTTGGGCTGATCATTGAACATTTTTCCTTCCTCCTCTTTCTCCATCAAAATCCAAAACATTTTCCTATAGAGGTAATAAAAGGTTCCTTCTGACCCAAAACATAATGTAACATCTCCATTTGGGGGTCCAAAAAAAAAGAATAACAGAAAAAAATACATTTTAAAAAAGCTACATTAAACACCCTGTACAAAAAAAGACAAGGACATGATCATGTCCACCCCCCATGTCACAATCTGAGGACATATACCCCGCACTTTAAGCCCCTCTTCCTTTACCAACCTTAAACACATATTGACTTGGGAATGCCTTAAATACTAGGCTACCAAGTAACTTAGGAGGATGTTGTCCATTCACAGTCACTCTCATAGGTTTCTTATGGCCGGTAGGAGTCCATTAGCTAAAAAAGTCTTTACTTAAAAAATAGGCTTTTGAGTTTGCTCCCAAGATCTGAAGATGGATCCGAGTACATGTCCTTCCTCCACTCTGCATTACGGTCATATTGACTCTCTCCGCAGGCCAATGAATATTTAACAAATCCTTGCATCTCCACCAGCTTTAACAACGCAGCCATATACCTAAGAGTACGTGGCTACCTGCCCGTGAGAGCAGTTATAGGACAGAAAGGAGATGGGAGCACAGATATCCCCAGGCAGAGGGAGGAGGATCTCTCACCTCCCAGGGAACTGCTCTAACGGTGGGGTAATAGGAACCAAGAAGCACTACCTCCTTTCTCTGATGATGTTTTGGGTGGCCTTGAACAAGCCCAGGCTTTGCCAATGAGTGGCAGGGGAATGCCTGTTTTGTGAGATCTGCCAGGCTGTGTGGATATTCTCAGTCCTACACATTAACCAGAGCTTAAATACCCACAGGTGACTGGCCCAGTAGATACTTAGATACCACAAGCCTCCCTACAGCACGATGTGGCTTTACAGTGCTTTGAACCTCTCAAATGACCACACCAGCCTCTTCTCTCCATCACAAGACAAGTTTTAAGATTGTGGAGTTGTTATAAATACAGTGTTTATTTTCATTTGCCATGCATTGTTTTTAACAGGCAAATTGGCACTGCACTTTTGTCCTTTTCTTCTACGCTCCTTTTGATCAAAGGATCAAAGCTTTTGTTTACGGTTGGGTTGTTGGTTTTCTTTACAAGAAGCTAGGGATGAGTCTATATTCATGTGACTCCAGAGCCTGAGGCTTTAGAAATCATCACAGGAATCTCACTAAACATCATGTGTTGACAGCGGTGCAAATAGCGAACATTCACTTGCCTAGCGAGACTGTATATTAATTCAAGACCATCAAGAATCACGACCATATTTCTCTAAAAGGCAACAACAAGTCGGGGCGGACTAGCTGGGAGAGAGAGCTGAACAAACAGGCGTTGTTCAGACCTTTTCATCCCGATGCTGGTGTGCTTCAGTGCAAGGAGTCCCCACCGAACCTCTCCCATCCACCCCCCTTGTCTGAACGGATCCGCCACAGTCACCAAGAGGCTTTTAAAACGTGGCACTAAGTTACAATATGCCATTCTAGGTCTTTTTCTGACAGGTAATCGTCAGCTCCATCTATCCAGATGGAGTTAATTTGGCTGAACTATGCTGACCTGGGTGAAGGATTTTCAAATATAAATGGTACAAGTGCAACTTTCTCTGGCAACAAAGTCGTCCTATGTTACGATTTCCACCATCTCTCCCCCAAGCCTGCCTTATAAGGAGCGCGTTCCTTCTACTGGGATTCATTCTGTCATTAATCTACGTCTTCTTTCAACAATAAAAGAAATATGGAATGAGATTACCAGAATGGATGGCCTGGTGCAGACTAGAGAACACTTCTTTTTAATAGGGATTTAAATTTGACATCAGTTAAGTGTCTTGTGCCATCATGTTTCAGCTCTGTTATGTGGATTCTGGACCACGCTACCTACTTGGACGTGAATGCACTGCACTGATTTAAGGCTTCTCCCCCAGCTATTCAGAGGAACTGAAATCCCATATCCTGCTCCACAGCTCGCTCACTTGGCCAAGGCGGTGGCACAGGGTGGTGGAAGCTCTTTCCAAGAGGGACAGGCAGCCACTCTTCACAGTTCGGCTACGCTGTCTGCCCAAGTCAGCTGGGAAAGGAGGAATAACAGGCAGGAAAGGAAAAGGGCTGCCTCCAGTACCTGGGCTAGCTTCTGCACAGCAGACCCCGGGCCCACCTGGACTTCTTGTCTCCCTGACGCTCCTGGGAAACAGGAATATTTGCTTGAGTTACCCTGCTGTGAGAGGAAAATAGGGCCAAAGGAGCAAATGTTTCTTATCCCTAAAGTGACTGTTCTAATTTTCCATTACCTAGGTTTAATTAAAAGGCTAACAATATTATTTACCCTATGAATCCAACTGCAAGAGAAATAGCCTTCGTCCAGCAGCATTCATGCGAGACCTGAAGCTGTGAAGTGGAAAGCTCTTTCGCCTCCTTACACTAAAACTGATATGAACTGTTTTATTTCAAAAACCTCAAACCTCTACTCTGAGGCAAGTTTGTTGGTACTGGGACTATTTCTACTGGCTCTGAGATACCGCACGTTACATTTTGGCTGCTGTGCTTATCTCCAAAGAAATCACTCTGGGTAGTGGGAAACTAAATGTAGATTTAAAAATAATAATCTCCTCCTTAGCAAGAAGTGTATGCGTTAATTTTCACTGCTAACTATCTGCCTAATATTGTTGATCAAATCTTTGATTAAAATAACATTAGCAGCTGAGCCTGTGTGACAGGAAGGAACTGAGTGAGTTTGGTTCAGACTGTTATAATAATTTGGATTTCTTAAGTGCTTTGTGATACAGTACCCTGAAGAGCTAATATTTGTTCAGTAAGGGCATGCAACATAGTTCTTTTATTTCCTGCTTCTCTCTTTCACATGCAGTGATTGCTAGATACTAAGACATGTTTTTATTGTTTCTCAATAATATTGAGGCAGTACCTAGAATTTTCACATTTTCATTGTGTGCTTCATAAAGAAAGTAAGATTCTGCTCTTATTCAGAGAAAGCAATCATTGAATAGACAAAGGGAAAAAAATCCGGGAAAAAAAGGCTGGCAAGGAAATAAATACTGCAGTCCTTAAAAATGCTAACTCATCTTCCAGTTACTTATAATATGCATTGCAGTAATGTCTAGCAGCTATTACTCTAGGTGCAGTGTATTCACAGAGTAACAGTTATTCCCTGTTCTAAAGAATTTATAGTACAAAAATAAGATGGGAGAGAAAACAGAAAGAGGACATTACCTGCCCAGCTTGGTGGCAGGGCTGGGAATTCACCAGCTCACTCACGAGCTGATTCCCAAGCCACGCTGCTGGGCCATACACTGTAATTCACTGGCAACCACAATATCTTGGTCTTGTTTTTGACACGTAAGAGGAGAAGGTGTCTGCACAGCAAATGTCCACAGCCAATATACAGAGATGTAAGAGGAATGACAGAAGGGAAAGAGCATATAGGATTTTCTATCTTTGGTCATAAGATTCACCAAAGGCTGCAGGGTAGGAATGGAATTTGAACGGGGGCTTGAAAAGAAGGAGGGACAGGGCTTTGCTGCTCAACTTGGAGAAGATAAACTAGGCATGAGAGCTAATGGCAAAACTTCTTATCCTTTGGCCTGTATTTTGTCTTAGAGAGAGAGGGCAGGACCTTCCACTGAGCCTTTCCTACTCCACAAAATCCCTCGCTCTTACCCTAAACTAGGAGGGACTCCTCTTGCAACACCTTTTGTCAGCCTTAGTGATCCTCTCTTCTTTACTGGCTATGATGAGAAGAGGTTTGTTCAAGTAAAGACCAAATAAAAGGATTGAAGACCAAGTGTTATACAGTCAAAGACCAATGCAAAAACAATATGAACAGGTAAATCAGAGGCAGACAACTGAACTTTTCTGCCAGTCTTTGTAAGTTATTTATTCCCTCCTCCCCTCATACCCTGCTCTCAGGCCACATCCCATTTAAGCTCACAGCCACAAGAAGCTACAGGAAATGGGTTTCCACAAAATGCTTGGACAGCTCTCTCAAAGTGAGACCTCTCTAAGGTGCCTCAGACTGGGCATCCAAGATTGAATGTCCCAGCTCGTAAATACTGTTTTGGGTGGCTTCCCCAGTTTTCTACCCCAGCTTCGCTCATTAGCATTGCTTTGTCTAGAATGAAGAGCATTTCTCAGTCCAAAGACAGCCAAAGGGAAAATTACAGACACACAAATACCATTGCAGAAAATTGACCATGTTGGCCCAATGTCCCTCAGCAGCTGCTAATGTATCCTCACCCAAAGAAACTTCCACTTTGTAATAACAAAGCTGCTTTGGTACCAGGGAATGCTTTAGATGTCTAAATATAACACATTGCAGGTCTAGGTGGAGTCACATGAAAAGATAGGGACATGCCTAATACTATAAGAAGAAACAGGCTCAGCAAAAAAAAATAGTATTACAACTCTGGGAAAAAAAGACAGAACAGCCTGAGGCTTTAACATGGCCCTGGCTTGTATTAAATCTATAAACTGATATTGTATACATACAGAATACATGTATATAAATTCTTGCTGCTACTTCCTCAGTTCTGTAATTCAGTGTTGCATTTTGGGGATAACCCTGAGCTGCCAACATTTGAAGACCCTAGAACTGAGTGATGCCAGGCCACCAACAGACAGGACATACAAAGCCGATCCGTGTGCCTGTGGCAGTGGCCAATTGTCCAGACTTCTTGCAGCCAGCCAGTGTAGTAGCTGAGTGGGCTGCCAGATAACTGAAAATCCCAGGCATACAGACAAAAGGGACAATAAGATGACAGATAACTTGCAAAAGATATGCCTTACCACTAAAAATGATAGCATTTGCAGGTATGAGATAATAATCCTTGAGTTCCCTGCTTGCAGGGGCAATGGATCTATGGAGGTAAAATCCACAGGGTTTCAAAAAGCCTACCTGAAGGAAAGCTGGAAAAGTATCTCAAGCTCTTATACTGTTCCCATGGAGCTGGAAATTGTGATCCCAATGGCATTAGCAGGTAAGGGACTCATCAGATACAGCAACCATCCCTGGGCAACCCCCTAAACCCATATCCAATTCAGTGGCAGCTCTGAAAGATGAGGTGATAATTAGAGCTTGGAGACGGAATGCAGAACGATGTTCTTTGAAAATATTCCATCTACCTGCCTTCTCACTCACTTGTGCTACTTACTATTATCTACACTGGTAGCTCTATTCCTTGAGCTGTTAGAGAAACTGGTTGTCTGATGAAATTTAATGGCATTCAAGAGGCAACCAAGATCTCAGAGAAGAGAAGTGCATTCTGCAGGAACATTTCACCTTCTGCTTTTGAAGTCCATGGTGATAATATTCCCATTATATGAAGTGTATGGTTTTACTCTCCGTACCAATGAGTAAAAATGTTCCTCTAAATCCAGCCCTTTTTAATTGCTGAAGGCGGTAACAAATGCAACATGCCATGGTCTAGTCCTGCATTTATAGTGAGTGTCTACACCCTTGGGCATTCAGAGGTATTTCTTCTTCAGATATAAATATATATATACAGATGCACACATTACACATACATATATATTTATAAATACATTTAGGCATAGGACTGTATTTATGATACAAAACGATTGCTTCCCTTTTAATACCCAGCTCATGAATAATTTGGGAAGACTGAGGTATTTTCTCCTGCATTACAAGACTTAATTGTTTGGCTTCCTCATTTATCTTTGGCTCTGATTTGCAATTTATGCCTTCACACAGCTTTCTGATATCTAACATTTCTTTTGTCCCTTGCCCATAACATTTAATTCCTCTCCCACTGATTATTTATCTCTGTAATTTAAAGCTATATTATTTAATGCTACAAGCTATAAAGTGTTTGGGGATGCCATTTGTATGAAAGATGCTGCACAAAATAGAACTGTATTGTCCTATGACTCCAAGTTCTTCATACGTACAGCACATACCATTTCCACAATTGTAGCATGCCCATCCGTTCCATATCAATATATTGTTTATTTTTTCAGGATATCAAACTGTACATGCTTTGAAATATATAGAAACAGAAGTACTTTTTTTCTGCTGAAATGTTTGATCTTTAGTGTCTTAAACTAAAAGGAAGCAGAAAAAGCTTTTGCTCAAGTAGCAACAGTGACCTCTAGTGTGTTTTTTAAATTTCTTCCATTGCCATTTACACCCATTGTTCCTTTAACCTTTAGGGCATTATTTAAGAACAATTTTCCGGATAGTATTTGGACTAATTTTCTTATTGACTCTAGTCTATACCAGAACATGATTCTTGGGCGATCTTCTTTTATCCTCATACTCTATGGTAAAGTAAGTGTGTCTTCATTAATGACTGTAATTATCATATATAAAGTTGTCATTTAAATGAGCAATCATCTCTCTCACACACACATACACACACACAAATTGAGCTTTATTTGTAGCAGGAATTGAAATTTGGCTAAATATCCTATTTAGCTTCAAGCAGTAAACATCAGGAGCACAGATTGCATTGGTTGACAGAGTTTGTCAGCCAAGACCACAGTTGGGTTCCCCCCCCACATTTCTTTTTTTTTAACCATACTAGTCTATACCACGCACAGATTGTCTTTCAAATGAGGAATGTTGCAAGAACACTCCATAGTGCATACAACTGTTAAATTGGCACTGCTGTCACTAAGCCTATGTCAGCACTTCCAATCTAAGCTGCTATTTTCAGGAGTTTAAAATTCAGTTACATGAGCCGTTATGTACTGGCACTTTATGCACGTGGCCCTTCAGGGAAGAAGGTTATTCTGAACTAGAGAAGCATGTGTTGGCTTTATGGGTGAGTTTTTGTGCGTGCATATGTGCGTGCGGGTGTCTGGGCATTCACACGTTTTGGACGCGCGTTGCAAATTTTCAGGCCTTACCACTGAGTACCGTTAAACTTTTAGAAAGGCAAATAAAAGCTCTACTTACAACAGCTATTCTCCCCCTCCTTCTACAGATGTCAAAGCCAGCCTTTCCTTTTAATAAAAAAAATGTTGCTCTAAACTCTTCTGATTTTTAAAAAGAAAAGTGAATTGTTGATGAAGCTGGTGAAGTCCGGTAGTCATGAGATGAAACTCCTTGCAGGTTAAAGAGAACAGATCTGGGGATACATTTTGAAAGCAAAGCATCTGCAGACTGCGTATGTACTAGTGAACAAAATTACAGACACAAAGAATAGCTGAGCCCGCTTACATGCTAACGGAAACCTATATTCTGCACCCTAAATTATGTTTGTCACATGGGCACCAATATTTTAAAGTATGACCCTGATTTTATTCATCCTTTCGTGTTCTCATGGAAACACCTTCCCTGTAATGCTTTGTCTGAGCCCCAGTTTAGCCAGCATTCATGCTTAACCTTAAGCAAGTGATCTCAGTGCAACTATTTACGTGCCTAATGGAGGATGCATCCTCAAGTGGCTTGCTGTGGCTTCTATTTTACAACACCAGCAACAGAGCATCTCCTGTTTCTTTGTCTCAGAGGCAGGGATCCCTGTGATCTATCAAGTCACTAAGATGTATTTTTTAAGAAGAGAAGATGACAAACTGGGACTCCATCTTTCAGTCATGGTGCGGAACTTTCAATTTTCCTTCCCACAAATGTGTGAATTAGGGATGGTGATGGCCTTCATTTGATTCCTCCGGCTTTTCTCAAGTAGTGACAGCACCCCAATATCATTTTTTATTTTAATTTAAGGGTGTCTGGATCCATTCAAGGCAGGGGAGGAAAAGCTTTGCTCACATATTTAGACAAACAAATGAGCTTAAGAAATCCAGGAAAAAGATGCAAAGGGATTATATATAATGTGTAGACCTTCAATGTGCTGACCGCACTGCTGCGGAGGAGGAAAGTCAAGTTTCTGCTTGGCTAACGGAAAGGAAAAAGAGCAATAAGGAAAAAAATGAAGTTGCAGAGGTCCCAGATGGGTCTCATGAAGGGCTTGGACCTACATTCCTTGCACACCTTGACTCTCACTGACAAAAATCAGGGCTTGGTATTGAAAAATGAAAATCAGGGATTACAGCAGCACAGAGATTATGAGGGTGGTACTGCACCTGCAGCCTCACAGCAGGGCAAGAGCGAAACACTACCCTGCTTCCAGGCACCGGCGGGCACGCACCTGAAGCAGACAAAACACTTCCTGACATCTGCAAAATACAAGTGGGATGCCATGGCTCTAGTGTATTTGGGGACAGGGGGACGTTTTGTGCCTGGCCAACCTCAGGTTGGCCCAAGGAAGGACAGGGGAAGAAGGCGGCCAAAGCTAAGAACACAAGACTTGCCCAAATTCAGGGTGAAACCAGCATCTGCATGAGCCCAGGCCACAGACTTGTCCTCACATGGGGTCTTGTTCAACACATATTCCCCAAACCCGGCATTATTACTACTCCTGCCCCCTCTTCGTTTCCTGAGAACCTGCCTTGCTGAACTGGGCCCTACCTCAACAGAGAACTTCCTCCTTTCAGGCTGGTCCTTCCTCTCCAGCTAAACAAAATCCTGTTTCAGGCTGAACAACGTTGTCTGACGAATGCTGGTTTCGCCTAATAGCAAAGCACAGCTCCTAGAGTTTTCAGAGCTTTTCTTCTTTTCCCCTTACCCAGTCTGTAAACAGCATAAATTAGTAATCAAAAAGATACAGCCCTCTGAATCTTTTATGATGGTGTGAGGGAGAGAGAAATTTGCAGACCAAAGGCTCTAATACACACATATTTGTAAAGGTCGTCTTTGTTTAAGGAGAAGAGTGAAAAGGCTGGAGGCTTGTCCCTCCCCTCACCTGCTCTTTGTGAGTTAATTACAATCTGAATGAGCCGCCTGTCTCAGGGTCTTTCTTCAGGGCACTTTCTTGCACAATACCACAGATCTACATCAATTATCTCCGAAATCCCTTTTATTACTTAGTTTTAAAATACCCAGTTGTAAAAAAGTTATGCCGCACCCCCAAATAACTTGAAATGCTGCTGGAGCACAGATTGAGCACGATTCTTCTTTCTTTTTGCTTATCTCCCAGAGTCAGCATATATACATGCATGTGTACATATCATGTACATTTCTCATGTATATTGGAGTAGGCAGATCTATACAAGGCCTCTTGCAGCAACAGAGTGCACATTAATAACCATGTGTCCGGCCTTTATTCCCCCAATGTAAGAAGTCTGGAGCGACTGCTGAGACTTTGCTGAGAGCAAAGGCTCTCTGCAGACACATGCCAAATCCTGAGATATGACCTCCTGTTTTGTCCTCTGTGCAGATGGCAACCTCCCTCTCAGAGCAGAGACCTGTGGGTTTCAGCTGGACTGAACCAAGCTCGCAGCTTCAGGCCCTTTCCAGCAGAAGGGCTGCTCTGCTTCAGCCCGAGGTCCCTCCACCTGGTAGCTGCCTCTGGCATGCCTCACGAATAGAAACCCAGGGAAAAAATGGGGCCAGGGAAGCACGATCCTCTCCTGGTTACAGTGTCCTGCTTCCTAAAATCAATGGCTCCAGGATTTCCTGACCTGGAAGGTTTCACCTACTTCATTAATAACCACCAGTGGACCTCTTCTAATAAAGTTGCCTAATCCCATTATTTTATTTATTTTGAACCAATTTATTCTTCAGGTCTCCTCAGCATCCTGTGTCGATGGGTAGCACAATTTCATTATGTGCTGTGTGAAAAAGCACTTCCTTTTGGTCTTGTTTTTTTTCAACTCCTTGCTTTGACCATTTCTGGGTGCCTTCTTGGTTTTGTATTTTTTTCTTTCTAGGCTGAATGAGCCACAGGGCTCTATGGGACCAGCAAAGCCCACACACAGCAGTCGGACAGGAGAAACCTCAGGTCTTCCCCAACAGAAATTACAGAAGGTATTGGTGTGAGAGAGATGTTCTAACCAAGAAACTACAGAAGGTATTGGTGTGAGAGAGATGCTCTAACCACTAAGCACAGGTACTGCAGTCCCTGCCAAGCTCCCACGATTATGATAGGACCCTGACTTGTAAAAACTTCCACCATATCCCTGTGCACAAGACCCTCGCAGCAACTAAAGAGGGCAACAGTGCTGACCTACCACAGCCCCAGTTACAAAAAAGCACAAGCTTTGTGGAAGGGGGGAAAAATGAAAGAGAGAAGTGGAAAGTAAAATACAAATAGCCTAATTTGCACAGATAGAGCCCTGGTTCACAAAGAGTTGAAGAGGTGCTTCCCTAGCTTAAAAGAAATTAAGCCACCATTCCTGGGGTCAGGTCCACAAGCACAAACACTAGCTTTATGTCAAAATACTGGCAAGTGTGGATGCACATTACTGGTCTGGAGTCAAGTAACAGTGTTTGTGACAGTGCTGAACAACGCCATTCTCTCAGATACACATGCGCAGAGAAGAGAAGCATCCTCCCTGCTATGCACATGCAAGTCTGCTGCAGAGGGAGTGATGCTTTTCCCAAGAATCTCTGAGAGGAGGTCTGGTAACGATGGCATCTGACCTGGGAGATGCATCTTCCCTGGGCATCTTCCCTGAACATCAGTCTTTTTACACTTTTTAAACATGGGATGAAGTTTACATCCTTTAGTTAATCTTCTAAAAAGGACTGCCTTACTGATTTTTTTTTTTTTTAATTGGATTCTTTCTCCAAGAAAAAGGAAAGAGGATGGGGTGGGGGAGGTTCAGTATTTCAATGGAAAGGGAATAATGGCAGAACTGGAAGTCTTCCTGATTATAAACTAAACACTGATGTATTGAAGACTAACTGTACTATTCTTCCTTGGTTCTCCCCCCCGCCCCAACAGATAATTTGCTCCCATCCATCTGATTGCATTACTTTGCTCAAGTTAAGTGTGATTTTTCAGAAAACCAGACTTCAGTCACTTTCCAAGTAAGAAGAAATTGTACTGGCTGCAAAGGTATCAATATTTCATCAGGTCTTTGTTCAGCACTGGTTTTAGCTTTTCTTAATTGTGCACTTTACCAGGCAGCTTTTTCATACATCATTAAACAGCAGCTATAGCACTTGTGCCCTGTTTCTGATTTACCGTAGATAGTAATGTTTAAGATCACATTAAACACCACACATGCTCTCAGCTATTTGAGCAACATCAGAGTAATGAACAGTCAATAGTCTTACTAAATTAGTACCCTTTGGAGCTCTCGTTACTGAATCAAATAAGTATCCTTGGTCCTCTGGTGAAGGCAATTCTAATGTGAAATAATGAATTTAGTGTCTAATCAAAACTTAGGGGTTCCTTTTCCCTTCTGACTTTCAAGAGTAAAATATATAAATTATGTAGAATAGATTTAATACTTCCAGCACCCAAGTCCTGAAAGATGCTGCTGAATAATTACCGTGAGTGATTGGGATGCCAAGGTCCAGCCGCATGGTAATAAAACCTGTGAGGGAGACAAATGTAGAAGAGCTGTTCTGGGGTTACAGACATTCAAACAAGAAAACAGGGTCTGAGTTCACTTTCCAGTTCTGCCAGAGGCTCTGGACAAAACGCCACATAACCTGTTTGTACCTCTGCCTCCTCTCTGCAATGTGAGAATATCACCGCTTCCTAATTCTAACCTGCTTTTTACGGTATCTGTATAGCAACACAGGAAAAGTTTTTTACAGTAAGGGCCCAGCACCACTAAATCCTCATCACTGATGTCTAAAAATGTTGCTGTGATTAATTGCAAGAGTTCTCTTAACTAGAAGGAAATAGGAGACAGGAACCAAGATAAAATACAACTAATCAGTAAATAACTTGCAGACCCTGGCCAAGATTTTCTAAACACCAGAGCCTGACACTCACTTCCCTGAATGTAAACATGGAGCCTATTTTCACAGTCGCTGATCCACCAGCAGATTCCAAGTTACTGGTACCTAAGTATGTATGTAGATGCCCAACTTCAAATGCCTTTTTTATTTTTTAACTCATAATCCCTATACAGGCGTGAAGAGCTAAGTGTTTGCACCGATCTCCATAGAAACAATACAGGGCTCTGAAAGAACAAACTGTACCGTATCATCTAGGAAGCAGATGCTTTAGGAAAGCTGTGCCATTGGCCTATGGGACAATAACAGAGGTAATAGAATTTATGCTAAATTTAGAGGAAATTATGTTTTCTCTTCCTTGTCTTCCATTTGCAAAATATATCACCTACCAATAACGTCATTAGCCTTTTAAAGCGCTCTACGATTCCTTGCAAAGAAAGCACTGTATTTTTTTAATGAAAATTTATGTTTCAGAAGAACAGCTCCGTGATGCAGCCTCAATATTCTTTACAAGTCACTGTTCTTATTCTTAATACTATCAATCTCTTAATCAGGATGGCCCGATCTTACATAAATAACAACATGGCGTGAGGGTTGTATTTAAAAGCTAACTATGCCCAAGCAGCATTTGAATTTATCATAAAATATTTTTTAAAGTTTTGTGGGAAGTGCTTTCAGTTCTAGAGAAAGAATTAAAAATCTCTGAGTTAGGTCCTCTACCCCTTTTGAAAATCCCCTTATTTGCTTTCTACCTGGTCCCAGCAGATGACAAACAGGACGGGACTACAACTGGGGCCTCTGTGCTTATGGCCAATCTCTCAAATATTGGACATCAAAATAGCATGAGCATGAGACACCTCCTTCATGTTTTGGGGTTACCTACAAAGCCTTAGGGCAAAGCTCATAATGTATCCTTCCATCAAAGGCACTGGCTGCTGAAGTCTTCCTTTTGTTTAATACTTCAATGTATCACAGCTACCTTTAATTGTGCGGTTGCATTAGGGCCACAGATACAGCCCTGCTTTGATCCTCATTATCACCCACCTCCGCCATAGTTTGCAAAGGGAATTTTCATTGAGGTTGGGCACCTAGCAAACCTGGACTTCACTGGAAATCCCAGCCTAGTTATTTGTTATTAAACACACATGGTGTCTATCTACAGTGTAAGAGCCTAAACATCCCAGTTTCGTATTTCACCTAAACATTTAGGAGAAAGTCCAAAATTTTGATTCTTAGAAGCCTTAAAAACAGCTTTATTCTCTGTATAGGCATAATGTCTGCCCCAGCAGTTTGTGCTCCCTAAAAGTCATGTGTTTTCTCCAAGCCTATCCAGCAACTTAAGAGATCTATTCCACATGTATGTATATAAAATCAGCCGGATGAACCACTGTGCAGAGTTGCCTACCTCCCCTTCCAATAGTTAGAGATACAGCAAAACACAGCAAGGAAACGCAGTTGAGTTTCTTTCACAAAAAGGTTTACATTTCCTTTTGCAAAATGCTTCTATTTTTATTCCCATTTTAACCTGTCCGACCCTTTTTAAGAGAGTCTCTTTTCTGCAGTAATTTAAAACTGCAGCATTTCCGTACGAAACTGAAAAACAAGTATCTACCAAAACCAATCACATTTTTCCTTGCCTTTTCCACAGTAGGGTCAAAACATTGTCATGACCATTTGTGCGTGCTTGTGCATGGTGGGGTGGTGATGGGGAGCTTTTTAAAAGAAAAGAGAGAAAACAAATAATTTCCCAAGCAGCTTGGCTGGGCTGTTTAGCCAAAACCACACCATAATGGGGGTGAGGTTACTTCTTTACAGTAACTCCCCCTTAAGTTGTAGCTTATTAAGAGGCTGGTATTGAGGCGTCCCGAGATGCCCTTCCCTGTACATTCCCCCTTTGAATCAGAAGCAGTACCAGGCATTAGAAGATGTTTCTGCAGAATGGCACATACCTACATGGTGCAAAGCTGTGCAGCTTCAGCAGCGCACTGTGACCATGCTAGGGTTACCACAGGACACGGTGTGCAGCACGAGGTCCAGGACCACTGTACTACAGCCCGGTCTATAGTACAGCTGTGCTCAGAGACTCACAGCTGAAAACAGCCATGTGCTGCAACAGACTTTCACCCAAAGTGCTTTGAAGTCAAGAGAAAGGTAGTATAGATTACAGCGGGCTTTGGATGAAGCCAACGCAGAGGAAACAGAACTGATACTTATCATAAACAAGGAGGTTGTTTTTCTTTCCTGCCTTTGATTGATTTTGTCATTCACTTGTGATTCCTTACTACTTTCTCTTGTAGAAGGCTTAGCTAGAGAGCCTCAAAGATAGCAATTGATCAGGAATCGTGTTTGAATGAAGAGAATTACTTTTATGTTTTCTACCAGCCCTTGTTTTGTTTGGGCTCTTAAAACAACCATGATTCCAAACCTCTTCTCATGCCCAAATCCTGCAAAGACATGTACCTTTAACTTTGCAGGCAGTTGTTTGTCAGTTCTGGATTCAATAGGCACGCAAAATAGCTGTACAAGTCTTTGCACGTTTGGGACCTTGAGTGCTCACAGTTCTATTAATAGCAATAATTAGCACAGACTAATCCACAAGGAGAAATCAAGCCAGGGCTTTGGTTTAATTTCCTTTAACTCTAAAAACAAATAAACAAAAAAATTCCCTAAAAATACCCTTCATTACCTGAAAGTCTCTTTTTTTTTTCAGGAATCTCCCAGAACCACTTTCGCTCTCTGAAGGCTATGGCTCCTGGCATGTAGAACATCGATTTTGAATCCCCTTGGCTTATGGGGCATGCAATTCATTGGAGAAAATGTAAAAGGTTTCCCTAACCTTCACTGGTAGGAAGGTTCCCGTTTCCTTCATCCTAACACATAAATCCATATTTGTTCTTCATCTGACAAGCCTGTGAAGGGCTTATATATCCTAACAGGACTATCCAAGGTTCCACATATCTCTCATCCTGCTTAGCAATCCCAATTGTACACAACGCTTAAAGTTTCAGATCCATCAAGCTGTCATTCCTACTATCCGCATGCAGAGAGGTTTTGGCTCGAGTTTGAAGTTTATGAGCAAGATTAAATCAGTGCTAATATCGGGTTCACATTTAATTCTTTAGAATAGCCATGTTCTTACAAGATTTTGACCTCAGCAAGACAAAAACTCTGGGAGATGAGCTCCTCTCAGGAGGTTTCCGAGGTCTGTAAAGGTGGAAACTTCCTAAGACACATCCTGATGATTTATCCCATCTTATAAATACATGACAGAGCACAGATGATTCTGGTCATCTCACTGAAAGCTGCAGGAATACACATCTACAAACCCAAAGCTTCTACCCCACAAACTGCAGGAAAGTACTGGATTTGGGGGGGGTCAGGCCCATTCCCATTTCTAAGGTACCAACGCTTTCCTGGAGAGCATGATATATTAGTAGGATACGGCACACTTTTTTCTTTATTGGCTATGAAAGATTGTATGAGATTTAATATTCCTTTTTACTATTGGTTGTAAAATGTTGTTCAAAAACTTAATAAAAAGCAAAATCTAAAAAAAAGAAAAGGTACTTCTGAGCCAAGTTCATCCAAAGTCTAAGAGAGACATCTGGGAGGTTACTGCAAATAGTTCACAGCAATATTCACTCATTCATTCATTCCATTTTTAAAGCAATTGGATTCAATTATGTTTTCACCTTTCCCATGTTTTCTTCCTGTCAGTGTTCTAGTGAACAAGTTTGCTGGCAAAATTGTTTTCAGCAGGAGTGACCCCTAACAAAGTACTGAAGTACTGTCTTAGAAGGTGTTTTAAGTACATTTTCCATGAATATTCAAACTAGTCGCCTGCTCCGAAATGCTACATTTATCCAGTCAAAGAGAAGTGACGCTTCATAGTCTGTTTGGCCAGTCAAAACTAAACAACAGACCTTGAACACATGGTACATGCAGGGAACAATGAACAGGTCACTCATTACTCAGGGAGTGGACGCACTCGGAAGAGCCACAGGGGCAACTTTTGCCTGTCCCTGCCATGCCATGCTGACACAAATGGGAATATCATTGCTGACGTCTGTGGAAATGGATCATACCTTCAGGAGCAAGAAACAAAGAGGCAGAATAAATAAATAGTTTATGGTTTATATTTAGCAAAAGCCAAGCTGAGGCATGTGTGGCAAAATCTACAGGAGGCTGAGCCTCCTTGCAGGCTTGTGCTGAATGCTGATGCCACTGAAAATCAAGAGCCCGCTCATTCAGGCTGAGCCACCAAAGGCAGCTGGATATGCAAGCAGTAAACACTCCCTATGCATCTTTGGCTACAGAATACGGCCCACTAGCCCAGATTATAGCTAGCCTGGGGATTCCTACACTGAGGTGGGTGTTTATGTTCTTACTTTAAAGGTGCATTCACTGATAGAAAGCCCTGCCCCTCCTTTACATGACTCCAAGGAGGAGTCAGGCTCACGTAGCTGTGACGCACACAGCCGAGCGAGTATCCACGCAAACTTTATAGCCACATCTGTAACCTTTCAGGGCACTACAGTTTCTTGCCAGATTGTGAAGACAGAGGAAATAACGCATTGCACATGCTCGGGTCACAAGAGCTGAATGTACATGCGTAAGGGGATGTCGGTACAAAGGGCCAGATTCTCCAGCTGTTGTGTATCAGCCCAACTCCATAACAGGATTCTCTAGTTTTCAATCTGGCCCACGAGTACTTACCAACAAGGTACAGAATCATTTCCTCAGCTCAGACTGTTTACCCTCCTGATGGGAACATGAGGTGGGTTGAATTATCCAAAGGAAAAGGAGATTTAAATGTTGTTCGGTTAATGATACACACCTCTATCTTGCAGGTTCATGTACCTCAAAAGGCACTTTTGGATACTGCTGTCCAAATCAGTATTTTTGCTTCGTGTGGTCTGGGGTAGAATATCTGCTTTGAGGAAGCGATCATAAACGTCAAAGAAAATGTCTAGGAAAAGGTTGTTCTGGTGGGATCCAGCCACTTCCTAGCACAGATTAGATCAAGCTGAGAAGTCAGCTAGACTATGCTGGCTACAAGGAGGCTCCCTGGAAATCGTCTGATAAATGAAGACAGAAACCTCTCCATTCCCTAAATAGTCCTGCATAAGGACTATTTAGGGATGAATGATTTTAGAGAGGGATGGGTAAGAAGGAAAGACACAGGTATTACAACAGCTGTATGCTATTTTAAGAATCTTTTAAATGGAGAGCATCCACTGCTACCACATCCATCACATTGAGGCTTTCAAAGCACCTAAACTAGGCTGACGCTCTGATTAGCCCTTTGGGCAAGCCTTCCTCTTTCTGCCCTTTGACTGTACAGACCCCCTTTTGCACCATAAGATGGATAAAAGCTGGCTAACAGCCTGGAAAATATAGCGTCAGCTTAGTTAGTGCTGTATCTCTTCCATCAGCTGGACAGATCAAATAGATATTGCTGGACAACTGATTTCTGTTAGCAAAGATAGTTTAACGCAGGTTTGCAACCCTCCTCCTTTATCCTTAGATAAATGGCATGACAGAAGGCAAAATTGCTTCCTGTCCTCCAAGAAAACCTAATGGGAGGAAAATCAAATATGTTCATATCATTGCCAATAGCTGTATTAACTTCAGTTGCAGCAATATGTTCTGGATGAAAGGGACAAGAGATAAAAGTAAGCGGATATATTACCCCTCCATCTCATGCCAGATGGGCAGATTCTTTTCTCAACACGTTCTGCTGAAAGTAGCGGGCACGTCTGCGGCCCAGTAGCACAACATCAGCAAAGAGGAGGGGTCTGATTCACCTTGCCAAGTCTGGGTGCCTACAACATAGATATTAACCTCTGAGCGAGCTGACAGGACACCTCATCCTAAAGCAGACATCTGTATCAGGTCGGCTTGACCCCAGAAGTTTCTGTATTGCTTCCTTGGCTATGCAAGAAGTCTAGACACGACATCCCTATATAGACTTCTACAACAAACATCTACAACAAACATCACCAAAGGTAGGTGAGATTAATGCTATTACAGGTATTCTTTAGGTATGAAGTTAATGCTCAAAGATTAACCTGCGAATTTTGAGTACTGTCATTTGTCACAATTATATCAAAAGATGGAACACCTAAGAAGTATCCCACATTTTTTATTCCTAAAATAGAAATAAAAAAGAAAGTCTTCCCAGACTTTGCTTTACTAGTTTTGCTTCTGTTCCCTCTCTCTTCTGGCTGGGCCAGAAATAACCTTTTTCTTCCTCATGGTGCCTAATTAACCTCTCTTATGATATCACTGCTTTTGATGATGTCAGCCAGTGAATGAACATGGCTCCTAATATTCTGACATTCCATGTTAAACCCAGAGGTAGCCAAGAAACACAAACGGATATACAAAGAGGTTAAAAACATAATGCAACTGTATTCTCAGACAGCAGTTTTCTAGCTCATGGTTGAAATGGGCTGATACGCTACACCAGTATTTTCCAGCGTGGAAAACCAGGGCAAAATAGTAGCAACCTGAGCTGCTAGATTTTTTTTTCCCCTCTTTAAATTCTCAAATGTTCCTATCTTGCATTTCTCAAGTCATTTTCACCACATCAGCCAACCCCCTTGCAGACAGCCAATTTCACTTTTTTGTTCTTAGAAGAAAAACAACTGTCCAATTTCACTCCAATTTCATTTCCTCCAAAACTGGAGAATTAATCCCAGGGGTGATTTGTCTCCAGTGACTTTCTGCTAAAAATGCAAAGTGTTTTGCAAGCTTGGACAACAATTGCTAAAAGCAACAGGCCAGATTCACCTTGGCATTGCTCTATTTCTACACTGCCATAATAGCACTTTAATCAACAAGCAGAACTGGCATAAAGCACTGATGCATCAGGCCCATCATATAGAGTACACCCACTTAATCAGGTAATCAACTTAATCAGGACACTTCCCAAGGAACCAAATTAAGCCTAATGACACCAAGTGGCAAGGACTGCTGCTTAATTGGGATAGTAATTCTGCTTATGGTAATTGGGATGCCTGCAGGTGATTAAATGGTACTGAGCTAAGAAGAGACAATCTCTGTGATGCTCAGAGATTGTCAGTGATTTATCTCTCCTCAAAAGCCTCTGTCAACAGTGGATCAGCAAAACAAAACTTTTATAATCCTCTCATTTGGGCACTGTTTGAACAGAGCATTTCAAGATGGAAACAGGAACATAGAAGCAAAAGGGGAAAAAACCCTATAGATTCCTTAGGTTAGTCTGAATCTGACATTAGGGCTAGTACCAAAAACCCCCACTGAACGACAACAAAAGAATCAAAACAAAACCATTATATACTGAGAGATCTTTGTCTGGGGGAGATATAACTTTCAGTCATTAAAAGCTACTTTCTGCCTGCCTTTTCAAACATGCCTGTGGCTGATGTTTCACAGCACAGCAAGAGTTCAGTGAAATGGAAGCGCTCAGACTCAGGGAAAGTGAGGACTTCTTACAGATAAGAAGACACATGTGAGGAGCAAAGGAGGGGTCACAGAACTGCTTCCCATGATCTCCCATCCTATTTAAGAGCCCAGAAATGAACGATTTGCAAAGTACAAAGAAGAGATGGCTGAAACCCGCAATTTAAAAATATTTCTTGTAAAAATGACTTTTTTCAACATCTCTAATTGCTCTCCAGAGTAGGCATGAAATGTTCTAAAGTTAAAACCCATCCTTCCTTTGAAATAGCTGTTGGAAATCATAAAGTTCTTCTGGAACTAGGTCCCTGATAAAACTGCAGCCTCCAAAGTCATCACACAAGGCATGGAGGAGTAATGTTTTCAGAGACCAGACTTAAATGACTGTTTTAAAGTGCTTTTCGCTTTCCGGTGGCCACTTTGGACCATGCAATTAGTCAAAATGCAGGGTCTCACAGTGCGCTCCAGTTAAGAAAACATGGGGATGAAGTGCAGTTTCTTCTACACAGCTTGTTTATTTGCAAAAACAGAGAACATCTTGTTTTGTTTCGCTTTTTCTCATTCTCCCTTGTAATGTTTGCCTAGCCACCAAAACTGCACAGATTTATGGCAAATCTATGACTCCTTTCTCCACAGTTTTACATTGAGATACGCCCCTGCTACCTTCTCCTGGTCACCCACCCAAAGCAGTAAACATTAATGCTCCCCCGCACAGCATGCTTGGAGAGCACTGCTGCGTCAAGAGCTGCTTGTCCCCTCAGCCATCCTGAGCAAAGGACAGTGTTTTAGCCCTCTGCTCTCAGAGATTTACCCAAGTGAAGAATAACATATCTCTTCTTTTTATTTTAGAGTGAAGAAAGGCTAATTCAAACTAAGATTTGCACCCATGTCTCTCCAAAATGTGTGTGTGAAAGGGAGAGTTTGGAGTATGAGGTTTTGGAACTACAATTTAGGCAAACTGGGATCTCATCCACCCACGCACATCCAGAAACTGCAAAGAGGGAACGAGGGGCTGTAGGCAACGGCAGTCAGAAGCCAGGGAACCTGCACTACTTTTGCCTTTGACAGCTGCAGTCGCCTCCTCGTAACCAGAGTTCACCACAGCGCTGGAGCCAAGGAACCACAAAAAGGATGCTTTTTGATTGCTGGTAACGTAAGCCCATGTGAATTTGCATGTGTATGTGTGCGTTACCTGGTTTTCACAGCAACCCCCACTGCTGCACCTACCCAGGAAAAACCTCGTGCTGCATTAGTCATACTCGACAATCGTCTCATTGTTGTGGCTTGCCAGTGTCCCTCATGCAATACTCCACTCTTCTTTCAGAAGGCAGATTTGTATCCCACTACTTGGCTACTTTTTTTTCCTGGGCTTTGCTATGCCTTTCCTTCATCACATACTTCATGATTCTGTGTGCTCAATATACACCTGTATGTTTCCAGGTAGGCTGTTCTTTACATGACACTTAGTACTGAATATTATAAAGGATAACTCGGTCTTATCTCCATGAGCATTTAATCTACTTGTTCCTGATTTATTGCCTTGTCATGTTATTAGCTTCATTAGAGGAACGAAACAAGTGTGCGTGCAGTGTGAGAGTAGAGGGGAAATTCAGATTCCCGTTTGCCTTTATCCAGTTGCAGAAGTTCCCAAAAAAGGACTTTCAAAGGAAAAGGTAAGAGAATGGAGCCTTAAAAGGCAAATTCTTAACACCTCCAAATGGCCAGACCTCTGCCCATTTGTGCTTCTCAGATTCGGTCTACCCACACGAGGGTCCCCAGAGGACTGCCAACAGGGAACAGCTCTGACATGCTTCCAAAGCTACGGCATTTGTGTTTCCTGCTTCCTACTGAGCACTCCAGCAGGAATTTCACCTTCATTCCTTGCTGGTTCCACCAGGCTCCAGGAAGCAGCCAGCAATTGCAAATGTTAATTGCTCTTAACTAAAATCTTCCAATATGGTCAGAGAGGCTAAGAGAGCACCATTGCAGTTCTGTTTGTTGGGAGATGCAATTTGCCATGTGAACTCATCAACTCGGAGCTCCCACTCCCTCCCGCTTTCCACTTTTGCCTGTTTTGCATCACGTCCGATGAAGCCAAACTTGCACAGCAGTTGCTGGTGAGCCCAGCGAGATGACCCCCTCCCCCATTAGTGCTTCCAAAATACGATAAATAAATTCTAATAAATATACCTTCAAATCAAAACCATTTTGAGTTGCTTAACTGAGTGCATATCTAGTCCTTTGTACACATATTTGTACAAAGTGTTGCCTGTAATTTTAAAGATGCTTGCCTCAGGGAGGTTTCATTTTTCCATTGAAGTCCCCTTGATTTACTGTACGCAATATGTTACAGCTTCCTTATTTGCTCCTTTGGGACAGTTACTGACAGTAAATCTCTATTAAAATATTCTTCCATATGGTTGCATGAAAATTTTATTGCAGTGAGCCTGAGGCTGAAGGTCACAGCTGAGTAGCTGCAGTTAAGTATTGCAGTCTATGGACTCTGAGGTACATCTGTTCTGGGAGCTGGAGCAAAATTAGAATTTTACTGTCAATAGCAGTTCTCCAAAACTAGTTCCATTTGTTTACCGTCACAGGCCCGTAGCAAGGCAATACCCGCCATATACGTGTTACAGGCCATTGTGGCTACATGATTTAGGACTTTAGCTCTGATCCAAAAATTACAGAATCCAGAGGTCGCTGGAGAGAGTCCCTAATGTATATTTCATTTACGAGACATGAAAATTTAATTTTCTCTCACGTGATTTGACTCTATCACTTGCTTACACGCTTTTTGGTGTGGGCTTCCCTGTTCACTGAAAGCTTTTCTGGGCAGTATATCACACAAACTTTACAAATGATACAAAAGTATAATTTTTAATTGACTACTTGCAAGCAAATGGCCAGCTACAGGAACACCTTGCCGTTGCCCACACAACTGGGTTGAGAAAAACCCCCGTAACGTTGGCTGGCCGTGTGGTTTGGATGCCATTGATCTGCTGGTCAGTAGGTCAGGCTCCTGTTGTAGAAATGCCCACGATTTGTACAACTTGGAAACCTGTTTGAAAACAACATTCCACTGTGGAGGACCACAGAGTATCAGAGTGTTAGATTGCTCTAAACATTACATTTAGCAATTGCCGCCAGGGTCAGCCAAATGTTAATCTACTGCTTGTATTTGTTTGAAATAAAAAAGGAAACATCTAGGCATATTTCTAAGCCCATCTTGTTTAGAAATATGACATGTATCAGAATGGCTCCGAGCCAAACCAGGCCTTTCCAATATGTGGCATGATTTGGAATTTCTAAAAGAGAAATCAAACCTAAAATGCATCTGTGATTTTAACCTACGTTAACAACATTTTTTAAAAGGTTACAGCATCCAGTTTGATGGCATTGTGGAAAACTGCCAGCCGAGAGATCTGAGAAGGTCAGGAACAGAGTGAATTTTTGAGACACTAAAGCCTGTTAGAGAAATGCAGTAATTTGAAGAACAATCAGCAGAGCTCCAGTCCCCTGGGGACCTGGACTGGAGATGCCACGAAGGGGATCTCACCACTGGTACCTCTTGTCCTGACCTTCTGGGATAGAGGTAATTTTCTGAATGCAGCCACTAGACGGAAGAGCTGGCAGAGGAGGAGGTGGGGAAAGTGTGATTTATAAGGTCTATTCGCAAACGGTAATCTCCAGTGAAACTTGGGTCACTGTTGTGAAGTAGTTTCTTGAACAAGGAGATGTGATGACTGTTTAGTATCACCTTGGTATGTGCCGAACTAACCATTTTCTGAATCAAAAGATCAACGACACTGCATACACAGCCTAAATTCATAATGTTACAGTGTATCTGGATGCAAGGATACCGTGGAAGACTACAAGATTTTTTTTTTTTTTAACAACATCTATTTCTAGATTGATGTCCGTGCAAGAATGTACTTCCACTGCAAGTACAGCATCTAAAACCAGGCATGGCATATACGGCAAATGTTAAATAGCTAGAATTTCAATTTCCAACCTTGCTATTAATTGCTCACTTAAAATCTCGTATGAGTTAGCCAACTGTTAGCTCTCCACCAAAATCGCAACACATTTCCACATCCAGAATACACATATGGCACCCGGGGAAGCCGTGTCCCTTTTTGGTGGCCAAGCTATAAGGCGTGAAGAGCGGTTTGGCCAGATGCCTCAGCAAACTGCAGATGAAGATACCGTTGGAACTGGTGATCAGCTCTCTGATAGTATGTGACAAGTCTTGTCATGCTGACAATAACATGCTTCAATCAAAAACAAGCTACTGTTTTGAGCTGGGAAGGTGCTGTCTTTAAGCAACTGTGTGGCTACCAGTTATTGGTTCATTATGCATTTTAAATAATACAGAAATGTATCTTGCAGTGAAGACACCTATCATGGTTTTACAGGTGAGAGTTAATACTAATTAGACACTTTGGTACTCACAGGCTTAATTAGTTTACTTGAATCTTATTTGTCAAAGTAGGACAGACATAAACTTGCCATAATATTTTACCAAAATAGACATGTACTATGAGGAAGTGAAACGAATTCCCCACCGCTCTCTCCCACACTCTGACAAGCCGATAAAAATGATATTAGGTGATTAAACGTAGAAATAAAAAAGGAGGCAGACATAATGATGAACTGTAATGAAGTTAAACAGCTGGCAGACTCCTTGGTGAATTTGCCACCTGATGACTCGTACTAAGATGCAGGCAATGCCCCCAGCTCACTGATCAGACGGCAGCCCCTTGTATACACACTGAACATCGCCTCCCATTCATTAATTGGCTTGATGGAAACTAGCTCTCTTACTATAAGGACAGAAATCATTGATTTCATATGTGTGCATCTGGGGAGAAAAAAAAATGAAGGAACAACTTACAATCCTCTAAAAAATCCACAGTAATGCAAGATTAATGCTCCTGAATGAATTCTGGCTAATTTGCAGATTGGGATTGGACTCACAAACACCAGTCTCATCTAAAAGACATAAAGACTTTGCTTCTCTTTACCTTGAGAGGAACGCATTTCAAGTTTTGGTTTTGAAATACAGGAACTGGTATCAGAAAAGGTCCCTTTCTCACTGAGTTCCAGCATAAGGTAAGGAAAAAGAAGATGCTAAATTGTATTTTAAGGAAAGATGGAGAACTGACAGGAGAGCCAACGTTATCACCACCTGATCTTCCACTGACGACCAAAATTCCAGTTATTGTTTATAATAAATACTGGCAAGTCCAAAGCCAGAGCCATCCTCGCTCTGGTCACTGGCTGTATTCCCATGATTTAACGTCACGTCAGCACCGCATGCAGAATATGCACAGCGGTCTTGACTCTGCAAATCCCTCCACACATATGCTGCGCATAAGCACCTGTCTTGTCCCCAGGACTTCTCAAAGTGAAGCACATACTTAAACCTTTAGAGGCTCAGATGTGGCTGACGTCTGTACCTCCCGTGCTGCCTCCATCCCTCCCCAGTACGGGCTGCAGGGGCACGCAGGCCCCTATGCAAGCATTCACTCTGTGTAAAGTAATGGCAACATGACAGGATCCTTAATGGCTATAACACAGTGTTACAAAGCAGAATCGTCATCTTACAGCTACCTCCCCCGTCCGCCAGATACGGCTGTCTACTAACTTGGAATATAACGCTTGGCATGAACTATGAGTAAATAGTGCTCTTTGCAGGATTTTTAAAGCTAGCTTAGTATGAAGGTCTATATTATCATCTATGCATATGCCTATCGACCCATGTTTTTCTTTCTTCAACCATGCATCTTTTTACACAAAACAGTGGCATAGGGTGCTAGCCTCAGGGAGGAGGAGAAGCCCCACACTTTTTTAAAATTATCCACTTCGTTAGGAATTGTCTTTCACTATTTAAAGTGTGTTTTGATGAAGAGGGATGGCTTCTCCTTTAGTATTCATATTTGCCATATTAATGATGACAACTTCTCCCAGACCAGAGGAGCGAGCAGCTTTGTTGAGTACCAGCAAACACCAACTAACAACTTTGTACCGTTCATTTCCTCTTCAAGTTCCCACCCTCCACAGAAAGAAAATTAACATATTTTCAGAAAACATGGGTTTCCCTCTCCACAGATTTTTTTTCTTTCAGACAAAGCCTGCACTTCTCTTTCTTGGGACCCGCATCTGAGAGAAGAGCTGAGCTCGAGACAGCTTGTGCAGCAGACCTGGAGTCTGCCCCAACAAGTGGGACACCCCCACTCATGAAGCACTTTTGGCTTTCCTCTCTGAATTGGTTTCTTTTTTTCCCTGCTCTAAACTCTTCGCCTTACCTTACATCTTTTCCCATCTGCTTGCCAGTTTCCTAAATATTATTGTTTTGTTTGCTTATATTTTATCTGCATCACTATTTTTCTTAAAAGTGCCTTCCCCCCACATTCTCTTTCAAAATTTCTCCGCTGCTCATTATCAGGCCTCATTGCCTCTAACACCTTGCTCCTGACCCTTGCCCTGGCTCAGCTGTCTTCTCCCTTCCCACTCCTCACTTTCCTTCTCCGCTTGCTCCCTTTTGCCCCCCGTTTCCCCTCTCCTGCCCAGGTCACCCTCTCCTCCCCGAACTGGGGCTCACTGCAGGCACCCGGCAGGGCTGTCCCCCTTCCCCCTTGCCCAGACGTCTTCCCATGAGCACAAAATACATACAGCAGCAGAGGGGCCTTATACATGTGTATCAAAGCTCGATCCACATAAATAAAAGCAAGTTGGTGACTAATTTATTTTCTCAGTATCTATTAAACACAGCTTAAACTGCCCTGGACATATTTAGGCTGGAAATTAGAAGAAGGTTTATAACCACGAGAAGAAAGACAGCCTCTCAGTAGGAGTAGTGAGGGCAAGAAACCTAAATGGTTTCAAGATGGAACTAGATAAGTGCTTGAAAGACATCAATATGATGTGGTTGCCTTCAACAGCAGGGGACAGGACTTGATGACTTAGGAAGTTCCTTTCAGTCTTAATTCTTATCTTCCTGTGTGGGCCAAACGTCACCCACAGCAGTCTGCAGATGAGCCCTATGGAGACGAGGCACAGGAAAGGTGGCCACAAGCCTCTGCCGGCTGCAGTCGCCTTCCCAGCTCCAGCACGCGGTTGCTTTGCAAACTGGGGTACAAAGGGAACTGGTAAGACTTGAGTACCATCATGAAGCACTCTAAAGTATGTTTCAAAAGGATGACAAAGTGCCCAGGCTGCTCAGACGTGAATGTAACATGCTGTAATGCCCTCTCTGCTTTTCCTCCACACAGAAGAGGACAGCAGCTAGGATCTTTTTTACCATTTCTGAAAAGTTGCCTGCCTTTGGTTGGGAAAGCTCAGGCTCTGCAGCAATCAAGGGATATTTGCTCCATGTATAAGGTTTCAGAGGAATTGACACACTGAACTATAAAGTAAAATTAAGCTGAAAAGCAAAATCCAACATCATCCGCTGGGTTCAGTCACATGCTTACTTGTACAGCGGCTGCAGAACGAGGGCTCACAGCAACAGCCTGGGCTCACAATTAACTGCAACCAAGCCAGAAGAGCTCGAGGAGGTACCTCCTCTCAGCTGAGCTGTCCCTGCCAGCAGTCCCCAGCACAAGTTCAAAATGTTGGCTTAAATCTTTATCAGAAGGTTGATTTTAGCATCTTCAGCACAAGAAATACAAGCTGATATATTTTGCCTTGAAATGGAGCTGGGCTCCCTTCAGCAGCTCAGCTGAAAGGAGGTAACTTGTTAAGCTGTTTTAGCTCACCTGCCCAAAATTGCTGCAGGTGTTAGCAGCTGGGGATGACATGGTCAGCAGTGATGCTCAGAGGGTGGGTTGACATCTGTGAGTCTTCTAAGACCTCCATAACACAACCCGCAAAGCCCTGTCAGACCAGCTCTGCCTGTCATTTATTATTTGTTCCTTTGCCTGCAGCTTCTTTTGAAGCTTTAAAAGCTTTTGTTTTTGATAGCAAAAGGATATTTGTGCCTTGCCTGTGGAAACGTCAGGCCCTGTATTGTTCAGTCCACAATAAAATGTGTGTTTCAGTTTGATTTATTGCTCTCAGTTTACTTTGCCTTAAGTTGGCAGCATTTCCTGGTTTGGATTTTGCTGATGGCTTTACAGTTCCTTTTTCTGTATTAGGGCAGCCAGTTTTATGTTTGTTATTCCAACTTCAGGACTATATTCAAAATGACTAGGAGTTGTAGTGTTTGAAATCTGATTATTTACAGCAATGCCTCTACTTGTGAAGGCATTTCCAGTAGAAATTGTCTGAAAGCGGACACATGGACTCAATTGAAGACATGTTTTTAAAGTTACTTGTCAGAGGAATGAATCCTTCTGGCCACTTCGGAGCTTTTAAGGGTTTGCTTTTTTATAGTCAAATTATATTTAGTCAAAAAACCAAAAAACCGCAACACCGAGCAGGTTTCAAAATGCAAGCCTGCCATGTGACCTGTCACCCACACCACCCAGTGCTGTCCTCTGTCTCCCTCTCCTGCCAGCTGAGCTGCATAAACAGGTCCATGAGCTCCCTATGGCCATGGCTGGCATGGGTTAGAGGCAAACCTGGCCAGCCCACATTCGCTTCTCCCCTGCCAATGTCTCTCAAAGTGTCTATCAGGTGCTTGCAAGCCTCCCCACAGCCCACACAGCACCCATGGATACAGCACTAGGCTGGGTGGATAAGATTTTTGTCCCGCTTCCCAAGCGAAATGTTTTGCCCTGTGCAGTTTAGTTTCCTACCTGCAATGCAGGAATGAAGGCACTGGGCTGCACGCAAATGCCTTGAGATCTGCAGCCTGGCACTGACATTTCTGAAGGAGACGAAGTGCCCTGAAATTCCACTTCAAGGCTCTCAAGTATGTCGCTGTATTACCATTACCTTCATAAATACAAAAGCCTAGATAAAATCTAATGAAACACAGCCAATGAGGTCCTCAGAAGAAAATAAGAAACTCAATGGAACAGCTGGCTGGATATAAGTCCAATAAAAATGAGGCATATGCAAAGTTTCCAGGCCAGCACAGGAAGATTTTCCTACTAAGACAATATACAGGATTACACCTTTCTGAAAACGTGACATAAAGTTCATTGAAGGAGGAGTATTTGTTGTTTGTCTTTATGGGCTTTGAATTGTTTGCCAAAGCTGTCTCTTCAAAGTACTATTCCCTCTGACTCCTGCTACAGTCAATGGGAATCAACAGGGCTGGGATGTAGGGCCCCTAGAGTGGAAACCGAATTTTGAAAGAGATTTTCATTAAAATAATCTTCACGCTGGCTGGCAAATTTCTGAAGTCATGGGACACACAGCCAGGAAAAGGCATAAATCCTTGGACACATAGATAGAGTGGCCGAAATTCAAATGGATACCAGAGTTGTCAAAACACTCCCAGCAGACTCGGGACAGAGCCAAACCAGATCTCCAGCCTTTTCACTCCCAGAGTGAGTGGATGGCGCAAGTCCTCACAACAAAAGTTCCCAAACTCTCAGAGTACTCATCTCCCAGCGAAAACGAACACCAGACCTACGCAGACCAAGATTCCCTTCAAGTATGGTTAGTCTTTAATAACTGCATCTGTCTTTCCTGAACAGCAACACTTTTCTGTGGACCAAGAAAAAGAGGAGGAGAAGCATGGTGGCAGGTGTACCTGCTTCATTTTCCATCCCCTTTTCTCAGCTGGCAGATTATGAACTACATGTCTTTTAACATTTGCTTTTGCTTTTGCTTTCTCAGTGACACAATAAACTTAAAGAGAAAATGGATAAAAGTATTCGAGCGATCCCCAAATATATTTCATGTCCACTTAAAAATATGAAAACATACTGCTTCAAGTCACAGAAAGCTGGTTTCACCACGCTGGTAACAAAACCTGCCATATCTAGACTGGCTTTAGAGCAATAGGTCTAGCTGCTTTCCTGGGGTTCTTTCAGTACAGATTTGATCAACAGGCCATAGCAACTCCTTTGAGTTATTTTATATACCACGCACAGTAAATCACCCGGAGCCAACATATCAATGACACAATTGACCATGATAGCTCCTTTGGAGCACTTATAGTTTATCACACCAATGGGGTTGTCACACACGCTTGCAAAGCCTATGAGATAAACACCTGTGTATTAAAAAATCCTTTACTGCACAAGCTCGTGGCCACTTTGGAAATGCTGTAAGTTCCTTTACCCTCATTAATTACCATCCAGTTAAGCATCTGCTTGACGAACTTCTAGCTGCACCATTCTGCCTGAGAAACTAAGATGGGATTATCTTTCTTTCTAACAGAGAATACTACCTTTAGAAGGATAAGGAAGTGTTTTCCGTTGTCAGGATTTATTATTTATTCTGTGGTCACATCTTGGGGTCATGAACGAGAGACTTCCTTCACTTGCAGTTGAAATCCTATCCTGAAGCATTAATATGCTGCTTTTTCACATTCCATGCTTACTGCTTAATTTGATTTCAAATGGTGTATGTTACTACGGTTCCACTGAAGTGAATGGAAGGAGTCCAATTTACACCATGTAAGAAGCTGGCTCCTTGCCACTGAAAAACAGGCAAGATTAAACTTCTCAGAAAAATTTTATCACCACACTCTAAGCCCTTGAAGATAACGTACCTAGTGACAAAACTGTAACTGTGTTATTAGGAACAGCGTGACACCCTGTGTGAAATCTGGACAACAGCATTTCAGAAAAGAACATGGGTCAACATTTTTGGTGTGTAACATTTGATACGAGATTGACTCGCAGATTTCCTTCAGAAAGTAGCTTAATTGGCACCGCTCATGAACACTTGCAAATCCTGCCCTGCAAAATTCCACCAGCTCTACCTGTTATCTTTCCATATCAGGCCATTTCAATCTATCATCTTAAATGCAGATTTCAGTGTCCAACTTTGGGTGCCCACTTTGAAGAAGCTGGACATAATCTCACACTTCATGGTCTGAAGCTTGAAACAAATGGCTGACAAATGTAAACATGCCATAAATACCACAGTCTATAATCTTGCCTTCCACTTTTATCGGGACTGTGGACAAGGAAAAAAGACCCCGGTATACTCAATACTAAATTGATACGCATTTATATTAACACAGTGGGAAGCTGAAACTCCAGGCCAAGTCGTTGTCTTTCTTAAGTAAAAGCATTGCATCAGCAATTCTGTTTACTCAATCCAAGACTGCTTTCATTTCTTGCTTGTTTTGCTATATATTTCTATTGAGGGAACACTTTCTCAGCAGCTTTTAGTCACTTCTTAAATGCATTTTATGAGGAGACAAAGTCAAATCACTATTACTTAATTAACACAATTGTGAAGACTTCACTCCAGCTACACAATAGCTCTCCTAATCTTGCAGAAGGATGCATGACTTCATTATTGAGTATATTGTTTCCCATAAACATATAAAACCCCTACAATAACAATCCCATCAGCTGAAATGAAGTTATCTGAGAACAGAATTAAACTCTAAATGACCCTTTGCTCCACTCCATAGACCCCTATTAATAATTCTAATCTAATCAGTGTGGATAAATGTACTGTTGCAGCCTATGCCAGGCACTCTGCCAGGAGGTCCTACTGCAGTCCATCTGAGTCATTCCAGCCCAGAGCTTCTCTGGAGAAGACGCATCCTGCATGGAGAGGCCACTGGCTGACTTCCTCTTTTGTTATCTTTTAGTGGCAAAGTCATGTCCTTGTAACTGATAGACACTTTTCTTTGTAAATAACCCTGGAGTGACTGATAGAGCTTTTGCCAGACAAAGCCTGTAAATAGCTAGGCATTATTCATGCCAGGCCTGAGAACACTGTGTCATGGCTGACAAATTTATGGTAGATATGAGCTCACCTCTTCCATAAATATATACTTTCCCAGCAAATTCATCACATGTTTTAATGGCCCCATACTGAATTTGTCAGCTGTCTGTCCCTGCACATTGTTTCCTTTGGATTCCTGTCAAGGATTGTTTGTTAAAATCATCTCCCTCTTCCATCCTTCAGCTGCTAGCCCCAGGAAAGATCAATGATGACACATCTATTGATAATATTTTATATTCAACTATTTGGGTCATAAATCATTTTAACAATGCTGGTATGTTTATTGAGTGTCTGCTGGCATTGCAATTATATAGAAAGTGATGTCACCCTAAATCTTGGCTTTGTTGGATTGCTTTTTATTTCTTCCTTCCCACTCCCACCCTACTTCATAATTAAAATATGTCACACTTTATATTTTTGCATTCCCACTTTAGAAGCAGTGAGAACTTTGGCATTTTAGAGAAGGTGTGGAGTCCCAGGGCCTCTGTCTCCCATTAAAACCAAATACGCAAAAGTATTTCCCAGCAGTACGTGAAGACACTGCTTCAAGTCTGCACAGGTCCCTGACAGAAAGCAGGATGGAAGGAGGGAATGACAGAAGGGCACCACTTCTGCTCTCTACCCTGACTCAGCAAGTTGAGCAGAGGACCCTTCTCCAAGCCCTGCACAGCTGGCTCTGTCACCAAAGTCAAAGGGGCACCTCACGTGGGAGAGGAGTGGAGAGAAGATACTGAAACTTTGCGGTCATCAATCCTGCAAGAAGACTCGGACAGGTTGAAAATCTTGCCCCCAAGCCCTGTCCTGCATGCATACTCAGCAAGATCTTCTCCATTTCATGCAAAACACTCCACCTGCAGATCTTTATTTCAGATGATTACCAGGAATAATCTAGAAGACTAAAAAAGTCGCTCTTACTCCAGGTTTTGCAGTTTCCCTCCCTGCACAGCTGCAGCTCCAGGGACTCCCAACTGTTGCCCTCCATTGCACAGAGGGAGCTGACTTTACCGTTCAGCTCCATACATTATTTTGCCTTTTAATTCATGACCACAACATTATGCAGTTACAACATTTCTAAAAAAAGATCTAGGGTTTTGCAATTCATTTAAGACTGTTTTCCTCCTTAGCGAGCTTCTGTTATGTGTAACCAAAGGGAAGAAAGAGAAAGCAAGAGAGTGTTGGCCAGCAGGAAAAGTCACATTTGTTCCTTGAATGCATGTCATCATTCATTAGAGAAGACTTGAAAGTAGAGTTTCTCCCAAAAGCAGACAGCAGGCAGGATTTACACTATTTCATCAACCTGCTAATTTTAGTGGCTGCCTTTTTTCTTTTCTTCTTTTCTTTTCTTTTCTTTTCTTTTCTTTTCTTTTCTTTTCTTTTCTTTTCTTTTCTTTTCTTTTCTTTTCTTTTCTTTTCTTCTCTTCTCTTCTCTTCTCTTCTCTTCTCTTCTCTTCTCTTTTCTTCTCTTTTCTTCTCTTTTCTTCTCTTTTCTCTTTTCTTTTCTTTTCTCTTTTCTTTTCTTTTAAATCCTGTAAAGATATAGGAGGAATGATCTTGGTATGTGTGAAAGATTTTTATAAATGCATAAACACGAAGGTGATAAAAGCCTGAAGTGGTTTTCATTGGGATGCATATTTTCCTTTATGTACCAAGATACACAGAGCTGATTTTGTCATTACCAGTGATGGGACACACCTCTTAAAATATGTTTCAAATATGCAGCCAACTACCTCTGAGGTGTCCCACTAATTTGAAACTTTTATGATCTGCCTTCACAAGCCTATAAAACTGGACAAGAACTCTGATGAGAATTTCAGGCCGTATAGAAGTATATTGAGAATAACAGTTTTTCCTGTGGTATACTGGCACATCAACATGTAGATTTAACCTTTCTCATGGCTTTCCAGAGCGTACTGCTTCTAAGGCCAGATTCAAATTTCATTTATCCCAGTATAATTTCACTGTGTCAAAAGATATTACTTTAGATCTACATAGACTGAAGCAAGAACACAGCCTGGTCCTTGATTTCAGCTAGTCATGGGCCCAAAAAAGAAGAGCAGATCTGCCAAAAGGGGAGATATTTAGAGCTGTAGCGAAATCTGGATTGTGCTCTGGCTTCTGGGTTTGCGAGGGACGCAGATACATTTACTATTTGGATTTCAGAACATATCTGAAAGTCTTAGGAGAACAAGTACCACAGACAAGCAAAAATTCCTGGCGGATAATTGCACTTTTGCTTTTGCAAGTTGCCTTGTTCACCCTGTAAATGTTTGAATGAATCTTGGCTGAGTCTCAATTTTTTTAACAAAACCCCCAGACCAGACTACTTTCATATGTTCTCTGGCTTTTTGCAAACATTTTATGGTTTCATAACTCTGAAAGGTATTTTCCTGTTTCCAGTGCTTCCATTTTCCTTAGCACTGAAGGCTGAGATACCTTATATCCTCTTCATCTTTATCATAATGGAAATTCTGGTAAAGAGGGAAGTCAAGCCTTTTCCATTGGGAATAGAGAAGAAATGCACGACTTAGAAGGGGCTTAGCCTAAATTTGACTGAAGTCAAAAAGAAACTCTCTGACTTTTCTGGCCTCCAAACAACTGTACATTCCATTATAATGACTGCAGGCATAAATCAGCCCTGAGTTATGCCTGTCAGATAACCCGCTAGATACCTGCTTGGCCCCATTTGCATTCAACAACCTAACTTATTACACACTCTTCAGTACCTTGTGTATATAGATAGATGACAAAACTTGATACATAAAAATATAATAATCATGGTTTTCACTCTAAATTGCATCTCCCGCTGTTGTGTGCAAGCAGAGGCCAAACATTCCTATCTAAGGTAGGCTCTTAGATCTGATTGAGTTGCTAGGCACTGTGAAGATATGGTGGGGACCAGGCAGATCAGGGGTTCAAAATGCCTCAGAAAAGGTCACGGGTCCACGTAACTTTGGGCAGTTAACCACAGCACCCACTTCAGAAGCCTAAATCATTTTAAACTGCTTTTACGATCGATGAAGAGTCATGGCTTTTTCCATGATGGTGATTTATTCTAGTTGAAACCCACCCGTTCTGTTCCCATTATAGAGGTACCTGGGATTTACGCACACCTTGTAACTGCAAAATGTGAGATGGGGTGAGTCTACACGTACGCAATTGTCAAACACAATTTATCGGGATATTGATGCCTAATTATGTGTAATGATTAGAGACACCTATTGCTTCATCAGGTTGCCTTTAGAAATGTAGCCCTAAATGTTCAAATCCGTTTGCATACAGGGTCTTGTACTGCTCAGAAAGAGGACGCTGCTTTTCCAAAGGGTCTTTGAAAAAAAAAAATCACGTGGATGCCAAAGTTTGGTTCAAACTCACTTTTAGGTACATCCTTGGCTCCATTCTCACAGAGACGATAATCAGGAGCCGATATACTCGTGCCCATTTAAAATCTGGCTGAATCAGGAACAGGCCCAGTACACTTATCTAACAAAATAAATTGAAAAGCATGAAGAAAATTGTTAACAATGATGATATATCCTTGCAAGTATATTTGATATATTATTTGGCTGTCTTTATTATCAGGGGAGCACAAATGTCTTGCTCACCACAGATTCCAGAATATTTCAAGGATGAATGGGGTATTGTGTTTGTTTTTTGTATTTTTGGGCAGTATCCTGTATGTAGTCATAGCAAACCCAATTCTCCAAAAGACTGTGAGAAACTTAATTTCCCCAGCAATTGTTTATATCCATTTTAGCTTATTCTGCTAAACTTTTCAGTACCAGTTGGGGTTTAGAAATTCCTAATGCTTTTGCACTTTAAAACATAGGAGTGACTGGGAGGAGGGGATTCATTCCCACATTCACTTAGCAATAAACCAAAGCATGTGCACTTGTATGATACTTTTGCCAATTCCATTATTTTATATACAAAATGTCATTACGTTCCAAAGTATTATCATTTCCTTTTTTTCCCAGACAGTGACTGTCTGTAACACGCTGTTTTGGAAGGGCTCCCTCCCAGATTCTGGGTATTCCTTCACTTACTTACAGAACTGTTTCTCACCACAAAAACAAAGAAGAAAAAAAAAAAAAAAAGGCAGAGTGTTGGAAATCCAGGCATATAAAATCCAAGGGCATTGGTCACCTATTAGCTTTAGCTTAATTACTGATCTTGACTTGTACATTTTCCCAGGAATAACGCTTTAGAGGAACTGGCTATCTTTATACACTGGGTTATTTTATGGATCTCAAACAACTGCTTATGAATGGGCTTTTCCAACAGGACGCAAGCTGTGTTTGATTTAACTCGATGTATATTTATGTGACAGAATCTAACCAAGTTGGACTTTGTGCCATAACCATAATGTTTGCACAGTTACACCTGGGGAGGAAAGCCCTCCCACTAGAGTACTGACAGGATGCCAGTGGCAAGAAAGTTTACATAATAAAATCATGGTTTAAAGGATTTATACATCTGTCAGTAGAACAGTGATGACATTCCTCATTTACAAGCATGGTACACAGCTTTGGCTGTGAGTAAAAGATTAAGGATAAGGCCAAATAAGAGCCCCTGTAGACAGATAATGTGTTTTATTCCATGCCCCTTTCCCTCCTCCAGCAAGGATCCTGAAGGGCACTTTGCTGGGAACCTGTCTTCTACATGGCCTTCTGGATGTAGACATGAGTGTGTTCTTCTTGTCATCCAGCATGGCCAGATGTGAGCTAGTTCACACAGAAACAGCAGCCACAGAGCGGTGTTTACCATGGCGCTGGGCCCGTAAGCACTGCAAAACACTCCTTACTGCAGTCAGTGGCTTCCACACATAATTTGGCGTTCTCCTTCCCCGCTTTGCTCTCTCCCTCCCTTGATGGCCAAGATTTGCAGCCCTGGGGAGCAAGAGGAAGGTGACGGAGCCACAGGAAGGCACAACTTATCTCTACCTTGGCACCAACATCAAGGAGGCTTGATTTTCAAAAAAGCATAGAGCAAGAACAGCCCACACTGACTCCAGTGCCTGAACACAGACCCAAGAGCAATGTTGAAGGCTCCTGGCTTTGAAACTCTCGGCTAGAGCTGATGTCCCTTCCTTCATCAAGCTCCTGTCAGACCCCTATGGCCAGCACAGGCATCGGTGCACAGAGTGTCAGGAATACACTGGTTTTCTTCTCTCCCAGCTGCCAAGGAGAGTGCCAGAAACAAAGCTACTTGGAGGGGCAGAGGATGGAGAGCAGGAGCTACAGACAGAAAGAAGTCAAGGAAAAGGCTGTTCAGTTTTCTTACTGAATGAAAGTGTCAGGCAATAAAAGAGGGATGTAGGAAAGCACTGTGACTCACTTGACTGGCCAAGCTCTTCTGAATCACCACCTTGGGGAGGTGAAAATTAGCACTGCAGGAGCTCAGGGAAAACCCACCTGGCAACCCAGCTCACTTTTTAAATGGTAAAGTAAAAGCGTCTGATGCTTTCAAACCCTCGTAGCCAAAAGAAGGATGGGGAGGGGAGAGAGAGTCCAGGAACCTGGAGCAACAGAGCACAGCAATGGCAAGGGGGACAGTGCCGAGATTATGCTGCGGACTTTCTTTCTTTAATGGATCCCTTCCTCGTTCACCACGAGCAAGGCAGCTGGCACGTGGTATCTGGGAGTGCAGATGGATCAGCAATGTCAGACATGCAGCTGTGCATATTTAACACACAGGGATCTTATTATCTATTTGCTGGCTAGCCAGAAGCAGGCTGATTTTGGAGGCGATTGCTCACAGTTGTAGAGAGAGAAAAATAGAGAGTAGTCCACAGTCATTAATCTTACACAACAGGCTGCACAGTGTTAGAGCCAGAACTGCTACTCTCCTGCATCTGTCCCTCCCACTAGCCCTAAATCACTGCTTCTCGACTCCTCTCCATTACCGAGAAGAAAATTGTCTGGGTTGGAATTAGATACCACAACAGCACAAGCAGCCCTGCTGCACGAAACGGCTGCTACAAATTTTTACCGGTTTCAGGTCTCTAACAAGCCTTTGGTCTTACCATTGACCAGCCAGTGGGGAAAAAGGAGAAAAATGGAGCGTTTTGATGCTAGTCATTGCAATTTTCAGGTTGGGAATCAATTTCAGGCTCACAATAAGGCCCTCTTTTGTGGAGCTCTTTTCCAGTACAACTTGATTGGCACCAGAGGCAGAGGTACGCTGCACATACAATCATTCACCCCTCACTAAGCAAAGTCATAAGGTTTTAGGTCTTCATTTAGCAATGCCCCTAAAACACATGTCTGATTTGATGCATGGGAAACTGTCCTACTTGTAGTTCATTTTAAAGTTCAGCCCATCTTTAAAAGCTTTGCTGAACCACAACCTAAGCGCTTGTGCGAGCTTGAGCCCATGATCACACTCCAGTTTTTCCTTTCCCCTTACGTTGGAGGCAAAATGGGATATTTCTCAAAATAAGCAACTGGCAGCAATGTTCTCGAGGAGGGGAGACTCAACAAAGAGGCTGAAGTCTTTCTGTGTGTGTAATACACAGGGAAGAAGTAATGCGAGAGATCTGCAGGGCTGTCTATAGGAATAACAGCCAGTGGAAATAAACTCATGAACGGTAAGTTCTGCCTCCCAATACCAAATAGCAAAATCAACCCACTTGCTGTAAGTTCAGCTAATTTCCAGCCGATCAAGCTTGTATGCTTTGGGAAGTGTGTTTTAGGAGATATAGCTTCTAAATCACCTGCTTACTGAGAAGACCATGTTTGTCTGAATGGTAACCAGCCATGTCAGATTTGTGGTAAACACCTACGCAAGTTCAGATGACACATTTTAAAATAAAGAGTGCTGAATTGTAAGATATTTAACTTCTCTGTGTCAAGTGAAAGGTTTTGGTTTTTTTCCTAATGTGCAACTGGATATAGAAAAAATGTCTCTACCAGGAAACAGCAGCAGGGGTGAAGAGACAAGCAGGTTTTGTAAAATGGTTGCAGTCCTGAAAACATTCAGGATGTTTTCCAGTATCACTGAAAAGCAGAAACCAGCCATACCTAGAGGAAAACCCTCCAAAATTGAGGGGACGAAGGGGTGGGGAGAAGTCAAGAACTTTGCAGCTAGAAGTGAGACGCTTTCAGTGGAAACAGGCCACTTTGAAGAAAAAGAACAATTTATACATTAAAAATATGTGTAATAGTAGGTAGACCACTTGCAGCTATTTGAACCTTCTCAGTTTTTTAATTGCAAACTTGTCCCATTACACGCAATGTAAAAGCAAAAGCCTAATCTCCCAGTAAACACTTACAATCCTAACTCTGAAATAAAAATTATTACACAGAGAGAGAAGTGCAGCAAGAGACTCTGTGCCTGTGAAGAGAGGAGGCCTTAAGCCATGTTCATCCGTGAAACAACAGAACTTTTGTGATTTCCCTCAGCTGCCTGCAAAACACCCACCTGCCTTATCAAGACTGAAACTCAGCATCACCAGAAAGGCAGAAGGAAGAGTGACAATAGCTGACAGATGTAAGGAAGGTGCAATGAGGAAAAGCTTTACTAAACGAAAAACTAGCTTGAAAATAGCAAAAATAAAACCGCAAGGACTTTGTATGGAAACTGAACCAAGAAGAAAGAAGATGAGGGTTTCGAGGGATTGAAGCAGCCCCTGACAATGGCAGTCTTTTCCTGGACTCCAGGAAAAGCTGGCCTCATTGAAAAGGATGTGATTAAATAACTCAGACTTTAATGAAAGAGATTATGTTTCACTAGAAAGGAGCAAAGTCTCTGAAAGACTCCTTATCAGCCTATACTGCACAATGAAGAAGAGGTCAGATTCAAGTGGTACATTAGTCAAATAATACCATCTGAACATTTACTTTCAGCTCACTCTTTTTGATGAAGGCCACGGCCAATAATTACTAATGGATAAGAAAGGTTTATTTGATGGGGACCTGACATTCATTACAGCAGATGCTGGCATGGTTAATTGATCAGAAGGATAGTAAATGAAAGAGTTACACTAAAAATAATGCCGTTAACGGAGTGATGTAAATGTGCTATTGGTCAGCATCATTTCATAATTAGGTCACTTAGGGAGCCTTTTGGGTCATTGATGGTGGAACAGCAGCCAAAACCACCAAATATGCCTGCTGTGACAGATGCCCAAGTTACTGTTGTGCATAAACACTACAGGTGCTTGGGAAGAAACAAACCTTAGAGCCTATAAATATTTTAGCCATGGCAGATGAATAATAAATTGGTGAGAACAACATAGTGACATGAACTCATGTGAAACTTTACCACACACTGTGAACAATATGGCCAACTGCATTAAAGCAGGACATTTTTAAAAAAATCCTTAAGAGCTGGTCATCAGTCTTCTTGATCCTGTTTCACAGCTGCCTAGAAACCAGTAAAATCAGAAATGCCGGCTCTCTGAATGAAGTAAAACTAGAAGAATCTGTTTCTGTACTAGTGTTCATCAGCTGCTAAACTTGCAGGGAGTGAATATGGCAGCCCCATGCACCAGAGCTGATACAGGTAAGGGAATAACAGTGATGGAAGATGCACACCAGCAAGAGTAACAACGTTCAAATACGAAGCGGAAAATTAAAAGCCTATATCACCCACATCTTTTCAACTTCTTCCAAAGAAATAAGGTCACAAATATTAATTTTTACTAAAAATCAACACAATTTAAAAACGCCCAAGAACTTTCATCCTCAGACTTGGAGCATGCAGATAAAATGGAACTTAAACCTGAACCAACCCAGTCCGTTTTTATGTTACAAAACCAAATTACTACTAATGAAGTCCTGGCAAAAACAAATCATCCCTGATTTTCCTATTAAAGAAAGGAATTTCAGAGCCCCAGGGCATGGGTAAAATAGATCTGAAATCCATATCACTCTTCTCATCTTAGCTTCTTCCAAAGCCAAACCTGAACATCTGTATTCTTACAACAGCCACCACCAATGCCATTAGAAATAAAGAACATGCCGACTCTGAAATGATAATGAGACTTAACCACACACTCAGGGTAAAAAATAATCTCCCTCCCCAACTGGAAAAAAATTCCATTCTGCCAAATTGATCACCAATCAATTTTTGTCTGTGCCAAAAAGCATACTGAAATTAGTCTGAGCCTTTCTGCTGCCTCTGCCTGGCTTTGGATCAAGCTTGTCCTGACCAAAACCAAATTCGCAGAAATGAACAACAGGTAGATGACAAAGACGTCAAGCAGAGGAACATAATTATAGGGACTTTTCAGAAATCATTACTTAAGCCAAATGCTTTTTTTCCCTCGCTTTCAGATTATAACTCACTGATTTACATTGGAATATTATTTAATTAGATCAGCACCAAATGACTCATCGTATTTTGTCATTTTAATGATTCTTTATATTTCTCCAGTTTGATGGGTTAATCATTGCCTATCACAGTTTATGGCCTCTATCTTCTTTATTGTGTTTTGCCTCCCATCAGCTATCCAAGGTGATGTGAACTTTGTGCTATTGACTTTTCTCACTCCTCTGGGGAGGTTGTCATGGAGAATTAAGCTATTGACAAACCAACAGCCAACGCGCTGAACTCCTTCCTGCACGTCATCGTTAGGAATGTGGGAACCAGCCAACTTTCGGGTTGTGCAGAACCAAGATGTTCCACCACATAAAAGAAATCCCAAAAACCTACATATCAGAATCTGCTCATTTAAAGCTCTGCAAATCTGGAGTAAAAGAAGGATTTCATCCTGTAGTTTAACAAAGTCTTTTTAGAAAAAGTTCAGGCAGCAGAATTAAATGAATGAATTTCAGACTTCCGCTGATAATTTTAATCTTCTCAATAGACACAGTTGTTGTTTCCAGAAGCTGCTGTCTTCATTAGGTGTGACTGAGCAAATGAACTAGGCAGAGATAATTAATACAGTGCTAACTGCAAGAAGTGATAAATAACAATTATTTTTCAAACGCACTTAATAAATCTTAACTTGCTCCTTTTTCTTCTTATTATTCCGAAATGTGGGAATTATTCTTATCATCTAGATAATTAGTCCATCAAAAATATCTAACTTGTGAGTCAGAACAGTATCACTCCTTAACATAGAACCTCCCATTACTATATAAAAGATACAAATTGATACAAAAGATTTCTGCATGACTAGAAGGTAAAAAACAATGACTTATTTACTGAGATGTGATAACTGAAATGGAGATTTATTCTGGTTCATATTTCAAAGGGTGCCTTCCCCTCTTTGTTGGCCTGATCTGCTAACAACTTTTGTGGATATGGAATTCAACTGCAGGTTCAGTTTTAGTTTGTTGCATTGTGGATTTGTCCAGGGGCAAATGTTATTCCCAAGCACACCTCTGCTTAACTGAAAATAGGTCTCTTAATGTACCATTAAATATACCTCCTTGTGCTCCCCCCTTGAATGTTTTCTCAAATTTTAATGAAAATGTAATTTCAGAAATGCTTTCTTCCCAAAGCTGTTCCACTGCCAAGTAAGAAAAATAAGTCCAGCTTCTTGTTGCTGTGGTCGTTGTCAGAGCAGATGATGAGCCAAGGAACTTGCACTATATGTTCTATTTCCATTCCCCAATGGAGAGCTTTAGATAAGCTCCTCCAACCAGGGTTATGGAGATAGTGCCAGGAAATGTTGTGGGAGCTGGAGGGAGTGCTAGACAGTCTAGAAAAGCAAAGGAAAAAGCTCCAAATTCAAAACTGAAGCTTTGCAGATCCAAGTCAACTCCCTGTTTTTCAATGGCATAATCTACTGCTTAACTTCAGACTTGCAATATGAAAGTATTCAGTTCTCTATTTGCTTCTCCCTAGCGCTGGTTATGCCAGAACTCACCCTTTTTCCTGTTTTAAGTTAGCTGCAATCTTGCACTGTCTCTTGTTTCATGTCAACTGATAAATCAGTCAAACGATCAGATCACTTTTTTTTTAATGAACCAAATTTACTTTTTGACAGCTGTGCTCCATCCCCTCCTCCTCTTTTGCAGATTGCAAATACACTTAAATTATTACTGTTACAATAATGCAAATCCAGTAGGAGTGAGACCCCTGAGACCTTGCATCAGCCAGCTCTATTAATTAAGCTATATGGTGCCATGCAGTGAAAACTTAAAGCTTGTCATGGTTGTGACCTCTATGAAAAGAATATGACTTTTAGAGTAGGTTTTACTTTAGACACTAAAAATTAGCAGTCTAAAAATAAGGCAAGCCAAGCTGGTAATCTGCACTCCCAGAACAGTACATGCAGACAAAAAAGGCCCTTCCAGAGAAAATCTCATGCGTCTAAGATAAGCCAATGACCCACCAGTCTGGTATATCTCCAGGAGGATTAATATTATTATCGCTATTATTGTTATTTATTTTTTTTTAACTCAGTAGCTCCCCCAGAAGTGTCGCTAGACTGAGTGGTCAGCATTAGCTGGGAACCCAGTGTCAGACATGGAAGCAATCAAGGCACAAGTGCATAGGTAGGATAAACTTGGTGACACCAACCTGTTATTTTCCTTTTTTCATTAAGAGAAAAGAGAGTCTCTTTTTAATAAGCAGCTCACCAACTTCCCCTAGTCGTGCTCTCCATCCATTTTGTATTTATTTCTCTTTCCTTATTCCATTTCTACATTCCTCCACCCTCTTCCTTCCTCCTCTGCTCACAATATTCACTCCTCCTTTTCCAATAATTATCTCCTGCACAAATATAATCTCTGAATTTATTTTGTCAAAACCAAAACAACCCAGATGCTCTGAAAAATGTTTGAAGAAGTTCTTACATGAAAAAAGTAAATGAATGAACAGAGTCTGAGTAGGAAAAGGAAATAAAACTAATGAGCTGCATGACAAACATTGCCCTGACCTCTCTGAGTACATCCCTTTGCCCAGACTGATCTATAAGAAGTCCCATGGAATTACCAGGGGAATGTTTTCATGGCACTTTCTGTATCAATCCCTCACCCTGCCTCCATTCTGTTTCTCCATACTCTCATCTCTCCAAGGCAGTGCCCATGTGCTCCTAAGCTTGCCCAAAACTGACAGCAAAATGGGACTCTGAATTTATGGAAGGCCATTGGAAGCAAAGACTGCTCAAATCCCCATGAGAAAGTCTGATGTTTTGATATTGGCTTTACTCCTGAACTAGGGTGAAAAAATCAGAATATCTTCTTGGAGAAAATTCAGATTTTATTATGTGAACAGGAGTCTCAAGACTCTCTGTGAAAATACAGCTGCAAAAGAGACCCCCACAGAAGCTGGGGGGTGCAATGCAGGAGAGAAGAGAAATGTGAATAACCCAAAGCAACAACTGCCAGGAAGTCAAAACAACCAACAGCCCCTTTTGACTCCAAAATCTCTCAGGATGTGCAAGGGTTCAAGTAGAGCCACAAGCTAGCACTAATCTGAGCTGAAAAGAAACACATCGTTGGACATATGCAAAATTCAAACAAAATCAGTTTTCCTTCAGATTCTTCACTGAGACTTTTAAACCAGAAAAAACTGTTTTCTGATACATCAGCCCACTCCGATAAAGAAATACCACATTTCACAAAATCCCACAATGTGAAGTCACATCTCCAGTTTATGTACAATGCAAATACAGCATCCCCAAATCCAGCAGCCCTGAGGGGGCATGCTGCTGTGTGGATCCATGCAAGATCCAGGGGAAGGGGGATGGAGAGACTCTCCCATCCGCTTTGGATGACAAGTTGTGGAAGTTTCCAAGTTTATTAAAAACTCTCCTTCAAAGGAGCACGTGAGCCCTATCTCACATCGAAGTGACAGTCTTCAACTGACTTCTCTGGGAGTTGGTCAGCCCCAGATCTGTGCTTATTTAAATGAGCATACACACAAAGAAAGTATTCAACTGTCTTCTTTCATGTATGAAATAATACATGGTAAAAGACCACCATTACCAAATGGATTCATCTGTCCCTTTCACTTACTAGTCAGCGCAAATCTAAAGCCTTCATCTTCACCCCTTTGACCTACCCTGTGGGTTTGTCTCTGTCTTACTATTTGGAGAAGAAGGGACCCCTGATTAAGAAGTATGTTGGGACATCGGTCAACAGAGAGACAAGGGTCTCGTTTCCTCCTGCATTAATATCTCGCTAGTGTTAATTGCAGTTATGGGTGAATAGGCAATATTGGAGAACAGAGGATGTGAGTGCTTTGCCATTACTGATTACCTCACATCACGCATTCAAAATGAATTTGCTTGTCCCTGCAGTCCTTGGGTCAGAGAAAAAACATACTAGGAGGAAAAAAGGCTGTTGTTACTGACAGCTGCTCTTCAAAGGTCAAGGATTACAATAGTTGGAGCACTGCAGGTCAGGGCTGATGTGAACCACACAGAGAAACTCTTCTCGCTCTCCCTCCAGCTTGGCTGTAACGAATGTTATCTGTCCCTCTCTCTTTATAAGCTTTGAATTCACATTAAAAAAAAAAAGAAGGAAAAATAAAGCAAATAAAAAATATTTACAGTGTAATCTCTTCTCTGCACACACCTCTTCCAATCAGGCAGCTATGAAAGCTGTCCTCCTGGCAAGATAAACTATCATTTTTTAACAAGGTAGATGGATGCCTTCATACATTTTTAAGCTTGGGACAGGATATATTTTGTGGTTTATTTATAATGACATCAATTACACTTGCTCCTAGGTAATAATTCACTCCTTTATAATTATTTATGAGGTGATTTTTACTTTTTTGAAAGTTTTATGTTTATTGATGTGTTTGGTTAACGAACACTTAAATGACATGGTCAGTTGCTTTGCAGGACGCTGGAGAACAGCAAAATCAATATGTTCTGCACCTGAGAACAATCTTCTTAGTTTTGTAGTAATGATTCCCTGAGCAAGGTCCCAGGAGCCTGAGAGATAATTGCAATTCCACATAGTCAACAGTCTGCTCAGATCTATATAATCACTGTCTTTAGCTGCTTCATTTTGTTTGGTTTTGTTGCGTGTGATCTTTGCCATTAACATCTCTTTATCTGTGATCTCAACTGGCTGGTTTTTGCCTCCCAACCGTCCTTTAGCTTTCATTTTAGAGCCTCACCTCTGTTGAATTCAGACCCCTGCGCTGAGTACAGAAAGCGGTTAGTTAAGTAGCTGCTTTCTGCCACTCAATTTATCTTTGTTGATTGCTACCTTTGGAGAATGAAAGTTCACAGCGCTCTGGATAAACATTAAAAAAAGACATAATAAGGCTTAGTATCCCCAGCTGAAGATAATTGATCTCCTCAGTTGCTTTAATATGCAGAGTACAGAACGCAGACAAGTGTTAATGGAATAATATATTCTATAGCCCCTCTGTGCTGGGAGGCCGACAGCACTCTGCACAGTGAGGGATGGTAAGCAGGGTTAGCTCCTCCAGTCGAGAAGTTGGCAAAGAAATTTGTCTTCAGGTTGCAAGGCCTTTATAGATGCAAAGGAGAATATATGATGGTATTTCAATCTCCAAAGTGGCTTGTGCTCCGGCTGTGGCACAGAGTGTTTTTTAGAAGGACTGGATCAATGGTTTAGGGCCTTTTTAAAGTGGTAATTGTAGCTTTAGCATATTTGTGAAATGCCTCGCCCAGCAAATGCACTGAGGTAATTAATCAAGTATATTCATAAGTTAGGTTTGAATGCAGAGCGCATAAACCAAGACAGAGCTTAAAAGAGTAAGCCAGTCAGGAAAGCATTACAGATTTAATCTGTGATTTCTTACAGTGAGGTCCTGGACCACGTGTGGTCTACAAGGCCTCCTTCAATACTCTGCAGTGGGTCCATAAAGACATATCAGACGGTGAAATGTACAGTGTTTTCACATAAATGAGAGTGCATGTCATTCCACAAGATCTTTGAGGATCTGACACTGATCTAAAGTGGTTGGGAATCACCATCTTCCTGGATCGCCACAAGCACAAGAAAAATAAAAGCCTTTTATGGGGTGCCACAACTTTCAGAATGAGCCTTCCTCTCCATGACATTCAGGTACGGTTTGTTCATCAGCTCATGCAGACAGTCATCTGCCACACTCCTTGGATCAAGTGGTTTTGAAACATGCAACCTGATGCAGTCTACTACCATCCACATGAGCTAAAGGACTGCATCCAAGACCTCAGCAACAGTAAACACCCTGTTGCAGGGGGTCCAGCACGGCTTTCAAGCGCAGATGCTCTCAGAGCAAAGAGAATATCTGAGCAGAGAAAGGATTTGGTAGAAAGGATAACTAATGATCAGACCATTTCAATCTGGAGCTCAAGCAGAGACACCCGAAAGAGGGCAGATTTCCACATACTGAGCACCTGAGAGCTGAAAACCAGATGTCTTAGCTGGACACCTAAACTACCAGGTATTCTCAGCAGTCACGTTGGAAAACACAGCTCTGAGTCCTTCGGTTAATACAAAACAGGCCAAACATCTTCCAAATGGTCCAGTGAAACCCCCCCCAAACATACCATTTGGAAAGTTATTAGCTGGTAGCTGACAAAACCAATTCTCCCCCTTCATTTACAAAAATGAATATTGGCATAATTCTTCTGAGTTTCAAAACAGACCAGTAGTAATGTTAACATGAATAAATCAACTGGGAAGATGTTTGTAAATCTTGATCAGCCAAAGAGATATAGTTACCTGCTATAAAGGAAGATAGCTGACTTTTCTACTTCCATTAACTGTTGCCAAATCTCATAAATGTAAACAGAGAATAAATCCTTTCAGTCACTGAATATTAATATTCTCCTGGGAAAATCCAGCTGGCATCCAACTTGATTTATGTGCTTTAAAAAAATGCATTTTTTTTATAAGCCTAGGATAAGCCTTAAAATATAAGTTCATGTGTAAAAAATATTATGGCTCAGGACCTATTTCAGCAAAAAAATTACATCCTCTTCTCAGCTGCCAACCATTCCCCATGCCGAGAGCAAAGGCACGTGAACTCAGGGTCACAGCATTTGCTCGGAGGAATCTGTTAAACTTAGGTATTGAAACAATGACCTCTAGCTTCACGGCCCCTTTCCAGACAGCTACTATGGCTCCTAATCTTTGCACCAAATTTAGAAGTCTGGAGCCTCAATATTCATTGTATCTGAGCCTATGTGACTTTTCCACAGCCAGAAAAAAGAATTGAAAGCCTTCCTGCACGACTCCATCTTTGCTGCTTCTCATCTGTGTCACTTCACGTGAAACGCTATGTCCCCCAGCCCATACTTCATAGATGCTCCTAACGTCCATCTTCTAACCCTACTCTAACATGTAATACCTTACCTGCATATTCCACACCTGTCCTTAATGAGTAAACTTCAATTCTTAATAAACATTAGCATCACTGGCAAATTTAGGCCAACTACAAAACACACTGCTTTCCCAGCCATAGAATATTTCCTAAGTGTGAGAGGGAAAATATATCTTACAGCCACTCGTTACTCTTCAATGTCTTTCCTCATTTTAGATGCCTTAACCAAATCATTAAAGAAATGCACATCTTTTTTTCATAGCAAGGCCATATTATTGAGCAAAACATGATTACAAAGTCAGTAACAGGCCTGTTCTTTGGCTGGGGAGGCTGGAGATCCATGAGGTCTGGGTGGTGGAAGGGAGTGAGGTCATGCTAAGAAAGATTTGAGGGAACAGTGGATATTAAACTGACTATTTCTCTGTGTTTTGTGTCTATGCCTGATTATTTGGTCTAGTAACCTACTCCCAGATTTGAAGATTTTTCTGTGCGCATACATACAAACACACATGCACACACAGAATACACACTTGTTCACTATATACGAATGTCCCATGCCATTTTATTTTCAGTCTCGGGGAAATTGAGAGAACATTGCCAAGCGCGTTCTCAGTTCTACTTTGTAGAGGCCTGAACTAAAATTACGACTGAAAAGCAAATGCAGTGACCTTTAAAGGAATCGAGAAGAAGCTATTTCCAGTACATTACTAAATGCTATATTTTAAAGGTTCTAACCTTATTTGCTACAAGTGTATAATATCAGGAAAACCTTGTGAGTGAAGGTTCTGCATTCATCACATAGCCCAAGTCACTTACAAAAGAGATGGGGAAAGTTATTACTTTCCCCCTTGCAGACATTAAAGTTCAACCCCCTTTCCTGTAGTGTTTTGCAGCATTAAATAAGGTTCAGGGATCACTTTAAGAATTACAGGCTTCTCAACTTAGCAAAAATATAGTTTTCTGCAAGCAGCCATAGATGCCTCATCAAACAGGGAGAGCAATTTATGATATGCATGTCCTACACGGCTCAAACAAGCTAAGGGGAACTGGGTACTGTTACCTGATATTGCCATAGCATAAACTTTATTTAACAAAATACTCTTTTATGACAATTATAATAGAAATTGATTTACAAGATACAGTTTAAAAGTAAAAGATAGGACAACAAAAGACATGTCATAAACTCTTGTGAGGCCACTCTTAAGCCTGAAGTTTAATTGCATCAAGTAAGTAACAAGAGGAGTGTGATGGTGTGGTTGTGTAGTGCTTTATTTAATGTCTGACAGTCAACAGAGACTGTGTTTTGATGCTTAGAAAATCATAAAGTGAAATCTTAACTTTGCTTTATTTATTATTATTATTATTGATTGATTTATATTGTACCTTTCGTATGTACAATGGTACTTTACACCAAATAAATCAGGGAGCGTAAAACCTTCATCACAGCAAATAAAGAATGAAAGCAGACAGAATCAGAAATGTCGATAAAATGCACAAGTGGTGAGTAAACAAGTGTGTGGGGTTTATCTGATTTTTATAAATTTGTCTGGAATTAGCTGTATGGGATATTGTGGTGTCAAATATTTCACCAAATAAGTTCCTAATAAGAAAATACAATGCATCAGGTAACAGACAAATAGAAGAGGTGAAAAATGCAAATACCACAAACCAGAGCTACAATGTGGCTTGCACAATGGAATATAAATTGAGTCAGGAAACAACACTAAGAAAATATGCAAGATCTGAAATTCCTTAAAAAGCACTGTAACATTTACAATCAAGAAATATCTAATACAAAGACAGTCTGCTACCATTCAGATCTCATCCCTGCTATCCAAGTCCCTGGCCCCTTAAGCAATAGTATGGGCTTAACCATGAGCTTACAATTAAGCACATAGTTTACAGAATCACCGCTAGATATTACATGTGAAAATGAGAAAAAGTTGAAGAAAAGCTCAAAAATACTGCACAAATTATTTTTTTACATTTCATTTTTGGCCATCAAAAAATACCTCCATTTGTTTCAGTGTAACAGGATTGTGCCCTTAAAGAGCTTAAAGAGTTACAGGCCCTGGATGTGCTTTAAAGCAGTACAGGAAATCACAGGCACAGATATGGTACTTGACCTTTAGTGGTGCAATGAAACCACTAAAATATATGTTAGGCTGCAAAATACTGAGATCTTCTACCATGAAACAAAACAGATATTGATTTTTCCTATACACCTTTTAGTACAACAGTAAGTCAAACATAGTTGGTGCCAGATGATTCTGGTTGTTTGAGATATCATGCAACATGTTCAGTAAAAGTCAAGAGTAGTGAGATTTTAGTGCTTTTGCAGCTTAGTTTTCTGAATTAAATAAACCAAAACTGTGGGTTAAATGAATGTGCCACCAATGTCTCTTTCTACCTCACGTGAAGTGAAGCTCTGTGGAAACCTATGCATGGCCCCCAATGCTGCAGAGTTGGACAGGCGAGAGGATGCAGTTCTGCTTCATGGACACGAGACGACGTTTGGATGAACACAGTTGGATTTCTAAGTTAACCACTAGGAGGAAAGCAAAGGAAGACTTTCAAAGATCCCTGTGTAATGGAGGAGTCCATGCCTCATCAAAAACCAATTGCAAATTTCACCTAACACGACTCTAGAATAACTTGTGGATTTGACCATTAATAATTTTTTTAATTATTTTAAACTACTGAATTTGTTAACCCTGAAATGGAAGTATAGCAACATATTTTTGACTCTAAGAACAAATGCTTCTCAAAAAGCCTTTATAAGCTAAGTAACACCTGATGGTAACAAATTCTAATGAGAAACAATTTCATACATCAAATATATTCCTGCATTTCTGCAACTCAGAACACGGTGTTGATTTTTACAGACAGATACGTGAGCAAGGACGGATTAGTCTTTGCAATTTTGGATATGAGTCTACAAAGCTGCTTCTCCCACCCCACTGCAGGTCCAAGAGGCTGAAGGTACACAGTACTCACTAGTATATCCTTTGCACTCTCCTGCTGTATGATCCTACTTTAAATACAAAGATCTCAGTGACTTTACTACTGGTTGCTGTGCAAATTCTTGTGAGATCACAGAGGTCTCAATGAAAACAGCAGGAACTGTCAGATTAAAAGTGGCTTTCAATCTTTCCACAGAGCTCTATACATTTAAAATTTGTAATTAAAATCCACAAACAATAGGTCTCCTATTCTTAGTGACCTTTCATAGGTCACTACATGGTCTAAGGATACTTGTGGACTCTGTGCAGAAGTCCAGGGCTAGTCATTCTAGAGAGGCTATGTGTTCTACAAAGGGATATCGATCCAACTCCAAACTGAGCTACCCACACTGCCTACTTCGAGTACCTAAGCACTAGGCAGAGGGAAGATCCTTAACAGAAATACTCAAGGTTGTTTTGTAAAGGCATCTCCCTGTTGCCTGTGAAGGTCCTTGAGTTGTTGCTTCTTCTCCAGTCCAAGTTGGAGCTTTTCAGGACTACCAAGTCTGCGCTATCAGGCAGGTGGGGGCTCCTGTTCTCCAAACGAGGGGAGCAACATCAGCGTTGATGACCCAACCGTGCCATTCTTGTATACTCAAAATCTAGTCCTATTGGTATACTGATGTGATTGGTATGCTATGTGACAGCATCAATCCGAGCAGTGAGGCCAGAACTGCACACTAGCAAGAATGTAGGTCTTCAGCTGACTCCAACAGGAGTTCGTGCACAGCCAACGTGGAGAGTCAGCACCACTGAATATTACTAGTAACTGCAGCTGGGTTCCTCTCAGCTAAATCTGCCTCGTCCACAAATGACCACCAGAACATGAAAAAAACCAGACGACTTGCCTTACCTTAAGTGAAAAAATATGATTGAATAAATCCTGAGCATAAGACTTTGTGCCTAATTAGTTAAATCCCCTTAAGACATAAAAAAAAATTGCTAAAAGGGCTCTCAGTAATTTGTAATAAGATGCTTAGATAATGTGCTCACTATCAAGGGAAGTTTCCAGTTTCACTGTACTCCATTTTTTAACATATTGGCAAAGACCTTTTTCTCCCTCTCATGCTAAAGACCTCCCATTGACACTGTAACGTTAGCCTGCGAGCAGCTGGTGACTATTTCTGATGAATGGCAGGTGAGAGAGTTTTTCACGCCAAACCAACATGCATGCAAAACTGAATTCTCCACCCTCGTTTCCTTCATTTAGCAGTTTTAAAGAAGCCCTAGATGAGGCTGTTTTGGAAAGTTAAGCATTCACCTTACACAAGCAGGTTAGCTACAGGGGAGCAAAAGCAAAGAGGGAAAAAGCTCCGAGAAGGAGCTGCCTGTCCTTTGGCTTGGCATCAATACACTCCTACCCTACACGGGGCTCTAGCAGGGCACTGGTGGCCCACACAGGCCGGATGGGTACCTGAGCATGATATTCCACAAACAGATTAAAAGAAATCTCTTTTGGAGCTGACCCAGAATGAAATGGGCTTTCTCCATAAAATAAAAAAGCAAAATCAGTTGAAAGGACGAATTAAAACATTAGCATTTCTCTCCATGTCTGATTTTCGAGGGATTTTCTTGTTTTGATTCTATTTTTGCCTTTTTAATATTTAATATACTTAATTTATATGTATTTTGGACTTGAAAGTTTATTTCAGAATAAGAAAATTAAAAGACTTTGTCTTTTTCCATAATTTTTTGTATGAATAGTTCTAGTTCTTTTGAAACTGCATTTTTTCATCCCTGCAAATAAACTGATTGAATAACAACTGTTGCCCACTCCCTATCTACCAACATGAAACACATTAGAAAACTCCATGTCAAACATTATATCCAAACCTTTCATCAATGGATAGATTTAAACCATGTAAATTTAAATCACAGCTTGACAATACTGTAAAGATGCCAACCAAAGATGCCTCTGCTGACAGGAGTGGTCCCGGCCCTTTAGCACACTGTGATTAGAATCTGCTCTGGAGACCGGACTATTTTGATGGGCTGGATGAAGACGGAGTGGTCGGTCTATCATTTCGGGTGTGCCGATGCTCCTCCTGATTTCTGTACATGAAGAGTGCAACCACCAAAAATGCTGAGTAGCCTCAACTGACTCAGTTTTTACAGAAATCAAGGGCATTCAGAAACAACCAGGATTGCCCCTCCCCTTTTTTTTAAAGTTCATCAAAATACATTTTTACATTGCTTCAGCTTTTCTTTTTGTGCCAAGTTCCAGCAATAAACCTGCTTTATTAAACTGACATTTTGCAAGTAGTTAGTCCTGAAAATTGACTAAGCCCTTTTGGTATTAGAAAAATCATTCTGGAGGCAGCTGAAATATTAAATGAAACAAAAAAAATAGCTAATGGAACGGCAGGAAATCTGATTAATTTCTTTTTTTCGCAGAGCAATGCTGATGAAGCAAGATAGGCATTTTATTCAGCAATGAGGTAATTTGTTTGGCAAAAATAGAAACTACCTGAATCTGGGCTGAAAATCTAAACCGTGCTTTAGCTGAAGTTCAGAAATATTATTTAAGTTCACTTGAATTGTGTTTTTGTATTCCCACTCTAATTATGACAGATTGGCACCCATACCAAATTAGAAGCGGCCAAGAGGTGGATGGGAAACTTGAAGAACAGTAAAGTTCTGCCTGAAGCAAAGAGGGTGATTCATTTGGAAGGAGGTTTTCTGAGGAATCAACATTCCAACTCAGTTACCTGGCAGTTTGGGGCAATTAGATTGGATATTTGAAACTGCAGCCGAGTTGCCGGTCCCGTGAATTAATTTTATTATTCTCTCTTTAGTTAACTAAGCTCACCCTGAGAATCAAGGTTTCTAAGTGAATTTGGAAGTGGGATTTAAAAGGAGCTTTTCAAAGCAAATATTAAATATGTATAGTATATGGATATACCACCTTATAATATTTGTAAGAAGACTGGGAACATAATGCATGCAAATTCACATAAACATTGTGAAGATTTTTCTTCCCTGTCTTTTCTGCAATTTTATGAAACATTAAAAATGTGTAATTGCACACTCAAAGCAGATAGTCGGGTACTCCACACACCCTGCACATATGGTCGTGCGCTTTTTTAGCTAAACACACCACGCTGAACTGTATGCACTTCACTGAAGTGCCTAAATCAGATGGGCAATTCCAAAGAACAATTCAATGCACCCAAAAGCTAAGCTGCCCTCTCTCTGTTCATCTCTACCGAGCCTAGAGGGAGCCCACAGTAATGAAAATCTTATTTAAAACCTTTTTTAAGTGCTTGTATTTTCAAGGGATGAAAGCAGGCTTTGTGTGCATCTTATTCTGTGGATTCAAATTCAGCTCCATTTTTGCAAAAACTCTTTCTTATCGCCATGAGTTTTGGTAATTTGAAGGTTAAAGAAGACAACTTCAGAATATTAGTTAATCTGATCATTTATAAACTCTTGCCAGTTACTACAAGGCTTTCTTTTGTTTCTGTAGCAAAATAGGTAAATTTTTCATTATGTTTCTTTCCAACCTGCTTGGAGGAAAAGTGACAACCATTATTGCTGCCTAATAAAGCTAAGCCCCTATGTTACACTGCTCTGAACAGAAATACATCAGGCATGGACTAGCTAGCGTTTCATTCTCGGGACAGAAAGAACATGATGGTTGTGAACAGAAAATGAGATTATACCAAATGGAACAAAAACTAGAAATGGGAGCAAAACCAACCAAGTCAGAGCATTGCTGCAAGCTTACTATTATTACAGATGACTGTTTTACCTTATACACCAGGTTTTCATTATGTTTCTGATAAAGCTGCCATTTGGAAAAGGACTGTTTTCTTGCCCTGCTTTGAGAGGATTTTGCTTACCAGTTGGGTTGTGCAGCACCATTACGTGAATTTCACCAATGAGTAGATCTAATAAAGAAAGCTGCAGAACAATATAATGAAGTCACCTTAAAGTGCCGTCTGCTCTTTAAATCACAGTAATTAAAACAAACAAACAAAAAAACCCCAACCCTCTCAGCTCTGCAGGCTGGTACAGCCCCAAATCATTAATCTCTCCAAGTGGCTAGCTTAGTCTAGTTTCTACAATGTCATTGTACATTGCAGTCTATGTCCACATCCAAGAACGTACACTGATCTGGGAACTCTTGATTTAATACATGTTGCCACACTGCCCTTGACCTCACAAGGACTTTGAAGTTTTCTGGCTGGAGATGAAAGTTACAGTATGTGTGGCAGAGCCGGGCTGTAAGTAAGAAAGAATTGCTAACTCAACAACTTGTTAAAACACGTATTTCCAGAACTTTTTTTTATTATTTATTTTTTTTAAACTAATAAACACACGATTTCCAGAATTTCAGTCCTCTTGTTCAGATTGATTAGATGAGAGATGAATTTGAACAGACAGATAGATTAAATCAAGAGTTACGGGTAAATTATTTCCAGTCCTCCGAATCTGGCCTGATGGTATCCATTTCCTAGTTCTCCTTAAGGATTTCTGCTGGAGTGTGGCCTATAAAGCTTCAACCCCTGTGCGCATCATCAGCTTATGAGTGGCAATTAGATGCAATCTGAGGATATCTTCCCAGAGAGGGCTTTATTCTTTGGAAGTCATAAGAGGAGACCAGATTCAGAAGCTACTTGTTGGCAATGTTACTTTCCAAAAGAATGAAGAACTTGTACAGGCGTTTGATATAGTGTGACCAAATCTGTGTGAAAAACAAAAGGGATGAAACTCCCCGAGATTATTGTTTGCCTCCCTGTCATATGTTCATCCTGTTCGGACTCAATGCAGACATCTGTTGGACAGCTTAGTCATGTTGTAAAAAGGCCAGATGTAATTAAAATGTGTACTCGTTTCTTGCCAATCAAAAGGAACTGAAAAAAGAGCACAAAACCAGAACACCAGATCACAGTTTTCTCTTTCTCATAAAGGATCACATTTTCATGAGCAGAAGCAGAAGCCTTATGCTTCAATCTGCTGGGCAGAGATTCACCCACAGGCAGGCAGGCTTTCAGCAGAAAAAAAACCTTGTCAGATCTCTCTTCAGACCTCTCAAAACATACTGGCGTTTTCTTACCAGCAAAAAGCAGAATCAGCTCTTGATACCACTCTGTGCCTGGAGAACACTAAATTTGCACAGACAGGAACAGTTTTTTATTTCATGAGAGCCAAGCATGAACAAGGTTTGACGACGTCGATGCTGGGTATCTAATACTGAATTACTCTGACTTTGGACAAAGAGATGTCAAGTAGTCACAAGCAAAAAAAGAGTTAAGACCACCTTGTGAATCAAAGAGTTTGTAGGACAAAAAAGCATCATCTGTTTTTTATGTCCAGATTGGATAAACTAGAAGTTATGGGCATAAAACACCACCTGAGAGATTCAGGTTCAGCACTAGCAACACAGAGTCAGTTCTGATCATAAGAGTGCAGACTCAAATTAGATTGCCTGGGAAGAACGGCACACGATGAAGTCTTCAGCACTAGGCATTTGTAAGAACAAGTTCAACAAGCATCTATCCAGAGAGTTAAAATCAGTCCTGCTCTGGGCAGAGGACTGGATTAGATGATCTAGTCATTTGGGTGCTTTCATCCCCAAGATCCTAAACTCCATGTTGAATCAAAGCACTTGCTTTGCCTGCACCTCCTGGGAATTGGTTCTGTGATAATTGTTAACCCTTTTCCAAGAAATCAGTATCTTTTAGGTTCACAGCAAGAAGAGTTCAGCATTACCAGAAGACTGTAATACCCTTTAAGCAACAAAACACTGTAAAATTGCCAAGTAAGAGAGCAGAACGTCATCTTAAGGACTCCCCCACCAATTAGAAGAGCTCAGCAAACTTCAAGTTAAGCAAAATCATTTGGCCATCTTGCTAAAATGTGTTATGATTTATGGTATTCAGGCACAGGAAACACCAGGGAAAGCAGCAGTACACAATCTTTTTTATTTTTTTCTCCCCTGCCAGTCAGTGAATTGGTTTGTAAACTACAATTATTTACTGCATGATATCCTGGAAGTACTTCACCAAAACAGGTCCACACCGTCACAGGTTTACAAAGCATTTGCAAAACAGATTTTCAGTAACTGAAGTACTGGCAGACATATGGGCTGTTTGATTCTCCACACCATGATGCTGGTATCATTCCTTTGAATCAAGTACCAGGACTAAACCCATCCTTCAGCAGGATCCAAGAGCATACTGACTGCAGGTTAGCAACTCCAGTACCTTTTATTTTTTTCCCAATTTATTTCTGAAACACTATTCTCAACCTGTTCCTGGTCAGAACTGTTCCTTATTGCTGGATATCTCTTCTAATTCACTCTTTTACCTAGTGTTTCCTACTAATTAGCTCTAGGCAGCTCCCTGCTCAGTACATTATGTAGACCTGAGTTGTTTTTCGAGGCTAGCTAGTTCCCTGCACTGATCAGGTAAAGGGAAGACAGCTGGAATTTAGGCCACCTGCATATGGCTGCTTTCTGCTGGGTTACTAACATTCATATAATTAAGGAGGAAAAAGCCCTTTCACAGACATGCATGCATTCAATAACTATTAAAAGAAGTCCTACCAGCATAAGTGGATTGAATGATATGCTTAAAATTACAAGCAGGACCAACTACTGATGGCTTCCTTTTACTGTTCCTGCTGAAGGGCTCTGTTCACCGTACAGGTGCTGACAGATTGTTTGATGAGATTTTCAAGTTCAAGAGATGAACAAAAGCAAATATTGAAACCAAAAGAGAAGGAACTATTTTCATCCTGTTCTTTCGTACTTCAAAAAGTGGTACTTGTTTCCCTCTTTCCACTTGCTCTATCTTCGTTAATATGCCTTAGGTCATTTAGAGTAGTTAAACAATCTTGAAGTGCTAGTGAACTGATCCAAAAAGTAATTTTTCACACTTAATTAATATGAACATTTATGAAGGGGAGGGGTTTTTTACTTTTGATTATTAAAAGCAGATGTGTTGGATCAGAGATGGACTTACAGAGTCACTGAGGGAGGACAGACTGCATCCACACTAGCCATCAAAAACTTATGTGTGTAAGTCTAGGCTAGTCATCAAGGATGCCTACAGCCAGCTGAGAGGGATAGGTATCTTCAGGGTATGATTCAGCCCATCCTAAAGTAACTGTCAAGGACAATACAGATGAATCATTCCATGCAAGTGATCATTTCTCTCCCACCAACTTCAGACAGAGCCTATACCTTTAGGTTAAAGACAATGAATTCCTAAGTGCTTAATATATGTTAGATGAGAAAAATCTCCTCAGAAACTCAAAAGTCAACCCCAAATTGAAGCCAATCTTTTGAATCAGATCTCCTCTTTTTTCTTCCAGGATCAAAGCTGCCAGACTCATCTTCCATTATAATTTCTTCTGCTAGACCTTCTAATGTTACAGATCCAGAAACTGAACACCCTACCAATACAGTCTTGCATTTTTTTTCCGCTCTTCCAAAAAAGTTGCAGGACTTTCCTGACAAATTGTGATCTTGATTGTTTCCTACATTTAGGAAGAGAGAGACGAGCCACGTAAGTATCCACAAATTTATCTCAGCTCAACTCCTGAGTTATTTTAGGCTTGGCAATCAATGTAGCTGTGGGAAAGTTTGCAAACTATATGGCTGATTACGCTTTAGCACCACTCCCAAGTCACATTGTGACACTAAACATTCTTTTCTCTATTTACATATCCTGGCTTTCCCCCATGGTAAAGTGACTTTTTTTTTTTTAAATGAAAGGAGCTATTTAACTGCTTAGCGTTTGGGTTTTTTTTTTCCCCAGTCTCTCTTGTTTGGTCATACAGCATATTCAGTATGATGTTTTGACATGACCAAATTTTTCACTGTCCAGACTTACTATGTTTCTGCTTTCTAGTCATATATATGTTTTCCTTTGGTGCGTTTCTATCATCTGGTCTGGGCCAAGAACCATCATCTAGATAGGCATTGCTCTGAATTCAGAATTCCACAACTACTGTGGGAAGAAATGACAGATCTAATGGGGCACTTATGGTTAAAATGGCAAATTTCATACTTTGTCATAGACTAATGGAAGATGAAAACAAACACAAACAAAATCACCCTGATTGCTCTAAGTGGCCTTTTTGCTGCCATCTAACAAATGTTAACAGTGCAGCACAAGGCATTTCACTAAGAGCTGCAATTTCAAGCTTTAAAACTCAGAAACCATTGTGACATTTTAGAGGTTTGGGCTTTGAAAACTGATTTTCACATTTTATTTGCCTGGATGCATGGTGATGAAAGATCTGATAATATCTCCATGACCTCAGTCTACCACATTTCACAGCAAAATGCATCAGCACTGCATTTTCATGGTAGACAAAGAACCAAATGTTTATTATGGGTTTTATGACACCACAATAGAAGTGTCAATTTGACTATATGATTTAAGATTTTATACAGCTTAGTTGAGCCACATAAAATATTCCTTTAGAAGACTAAAATTTTTAGTCAGTCTTCATATTCTTTTTAAGACCTAGTTTCATCTCACAGCCCTTTTCATTCAGTCTCTTCTCAGATATGACTGCATCTTTTGGAAATGATGGTAACCTATACTGAATACAGCACAGTATGGGGTCTTAATGAAAGAACTAAGCAATCCATCACCATCTCCTTAAGCTTATATTCTGCATTCAGGCTCTGAATCCTGGCATTCCTGTGGCTTCTCTAAATGCTTCTCCAAAATGTCAGAACATTTCCAGGAAAAAGCCTCCATTCTTCCCCCACCCTAGTACAGTACAGCAGCCCCATTCCTCTCTACTGTACATAGGACAATCTGGTAAGTCGGTTTCTAAATCAGTTATATCAGTCAAATATGCCACTTTCTCAGATACAAACTGGATACAAATTGCTTACTGATATGTATTATATAGACAAATATTTCAAATCAGATGTCAAAGGCTCAGCTACTTGTCTTATGAAAACAAATCTTGTCACTCCCATTTCTCAAATGCATTCCGACCCAAAATAGTACAGCAGTTAATAATCCTTCCTGAATTCAGTTACAGAAGACCATTATGATTCACACATTATTATCATTATTTATGCTGAAGGAAAATTAAAATATAGACAAGCAATTAGCACTCAGAAAAACAATGTCTGAGCGAGGAAAAGACCTTAACCCCATTTAGTCCATACTCTAATCTTTAACTAATTGGCTGCACTCCCTCAGTTAAATCTCATATAAAAGCCTTAAACACTGAGGCAGACAATCCCATTTTAATAGGTACCAAAATCTTCTGAACTTTGTAGTTCATTTATTGCCAGCTTACAACATCTTTGGATTTGCGTACCTCCAAAATCTACAGTCATGTGATCCTCCTATAAACACATGAAAGTCAGAATTGGGTCTAATCTCATCCTCTACACTCCTTCCATAATGGAAAGAGAGAATTTTCTGAGGATGGTTCACCCCATCTTACAATATGTGTCTGAGGTGAAATGCACCTTTTGGCCGTTCTTGTTCTTCTCCATTAGCTGAGGAGCAAACAGGCACTTCCACAGAGCAGACTCAGACATACAATTTTAAAAGGCTCGAGTCCACTAAAACGAGCCTGTGAAAACCAAGGAGAACGAACCTATGTTCTCAAGAAATGGTCTCACTCGCCAAGTTGAATAGAAATCCTCATGTAATTCTACAGAGAAAAAAATTCTTCATGATCTCAGATTTTAGCGTCACATTTCAAGGACACTGAGGAACTTCTGGAAATGTTTGAGAACGGAACTCTTGCTCTGTGTGTGTGATTTAGTGACTTAAATTTGCTTCCACTTTGAAAAATGCCTCATCTATCTTTTCACCTGCCATATTAAAAACACCTTACTCCACAAACTTTGAAACAAGTAGGTTTCTTAGCCTTCCTCCTATCATTGGGTCTAGGGTAGGAAGGAGAAAAGATTATTTGATTCTGTACTGATAAATATAATGAAAGAAAAGATGACAGCAGAGAATTTCATTGTTGGCTTCCCAAATGGTCTCTGCTACTTTGAAAAATGAAAAAAAGGAAGACTTATATGTGTGGTAAGCCCCTCTATTTCACGACCACTATGCAGAGTACCCGTGGTAAGATTCATACATGATGAACAGGCAGCCTAAGTTACCATCTTCAGGTTAGGAACTGCAGAAAGCTTGTAGCAGAGCTAAGTGTTAACCTGGACTTAGGAGTAGCCGGAGCTACATTTTATCCACCAAAAAAATCACTTCCTACAAACAGTTTAGGTTCTCAACACTTAGTTGTGCCAGTTATAAAATCTGATATCCATCTTTGCAGAGTGCCTTGAAAGCCACAGTAAGGCATGGTTAGCAGTTGCATTTCGTTTTTAGTCAGTCCAGAGACATGGAGTGAGCTGGTTTCTGGCCTATTAAAAGTAGCTTCGCACAGGATTTAAAGTCATGAGGAATATGAATCTCAGTATAGATGAAGCTGTGCACACCTAGATCTGTTCCTGTACGTGACAAATACACTCCACTCACATTAATTTCAAGGAATAGAAATATATCTTTCCCTCAAAGAAAGAAAATCTTAACATAAAATCTTTTGCACTGCCCTAAAAGAAGTACTAATCTTTCAGTAGCTATGTTAAAAAAACAAACACACAACTGTATCAATAATGTATAATGATCAATTTCAAATACATGCTCACATGCAAGACCTATAAGCTCATCTACCTAAATAGAGAAACAGGACCTGAATAGATAGGATGGTTTACCTATTACACAGAGTACAAAAGAAACTAATTTCTTTAGAAGGAAAAAATACTCTGGTAACAGAGAATGTTTCTCTCCAGACGGCCTCCTTTAAAATGAAGTATTTAAATACCAGAAGTACCATATGGAAAAATACATTAAAATAACCCATCCGGGGGTCAGTTCAGTTTTTGTTCTGTAATGAAGTGCATATTCAGTATTGCTCCCCGAGATTAATGGATTTATTCTATTATGCATACAATCTACAGAGAATTAGGCAGTCTTAACTATCCTTTCTGCAGCTCTTAGGCACTTGTGGTCCATGAAATCTTCTCTAGGTCAGTCAACTCCAATCGCACAACAATCTCAATTTTCATTTATTTATTTATACTTTTTTTGGAAAACTCCTTTTCTCCTCTTATTCCCAAAGAACCACCTCAGTGGTGACCCCTTGATTTCTACAGTGAGGCTGTGTCTTTCCTAGCCCCTGCAATACCTTTACCCTGTGTGCTCAGAGATTCCTTCACAGGAGCATCAGGAAGAGAAAGGCCCAGAACAAAACATTTCATACCCACATGGTGGGTATCACCTCCATCTGTTGACCTCTCCTCTGCCTTCTCCTTTCTTCCACGTGCATGGGACACTGTCTTGAATCCTGACACCTCACACACTGGCTCTGTAGCCACCTCTGCCTCCTCCACTGTCTTTGCAGTGCACACCACGTTGTAGGATTTAGCCCAAACATATGCTAGACTGGGTCAGAGGAGCAAAGGCAAAAGCAACCATTTCTTTTTTTTCCTTAAATCTGCATTTACTTCAGTCCTTAGTACCCTACTGCAGAGGAGTAGCTACACAATCCCAGGAATACGCAATACAAGAAGACAATGCAGCCTGGACCCACCACTTCAGATCTCTGCTCCTGTCCACACACAGTCACGGAGTAGGAGGAAAATCTTGGAGCCTTTATCCAACAGCCATTGGTTCTGCTGAATTCGATGGCAAAGTTTCCACTGCCTTCACCAAGGTCACAATTCATGCTGTGACACTGTAGTTACTAGCACTGTTGTTGCCAAAGTTACATTACACACACGTGTGTATGCACACATAAAACACAAGCACTCTGCAAACCCTAAAACATTTTGCTATAAACTGCTAGAAAAGTTCCACCCGTCTCCCCATCTAACAACCATTCTCTGGTTATTCCAGCCACAGGTTGCTGCTGTTTTTTTCACCGAATTAACTCCAAGCATTTAAAAGAAAGAACATTTTAATATGTTTTTCTGACAGGTAAGAAATTAACTGCATACCAGGAGCTATTGAATTCAGCTGTAATAGTATCAATAAACATTTCTGATTAAATTATGAAATTGATTTTATAATTTTGACCATTATGTTTTTACATCAATATCATCATATGACAGCAAATGTAGTTACTGCTTCCTTATTGATCTTAGACATGGCACTCCAAAGTACTCATTTGACTATATTACAAAATCAAACTTGATTTCCTGTAGTACTGTAGTAACTTTTGGTCATGACTTGATATGAAGAACCAATAACAAATGGATTATCAAGTTATTAAAAGGTATGCTTTGTCCTCAGAAGCCCAGGCACAGCTCTGCTGCATGCTTTTAGCAGTTTCAGGGCAAGTTTCAGGACTTAGGGATGTTGTTATTCTTTTATGTCAAATAATAATCCCTCCTCTTTCTCTTGATGAGCCATCTATCAAGTTTCTTGTGAGCAATCTAAACACTATGTATTAATGAGAAGGAACAAAGTGCTATTTATAATGCTCATTCAAGCAATCCAACAAAAACTCGGAGTTTCTGTAGCTTGGGAGCATTACTCTTGATCTCACCCTCCCCTCTGTCAGGATAATAGTTATGTGTTGGGCCACTCCATCTCCCCATAAGGTTTAATGTTCTGTTAAGAGAATGCATAATTCAAAAGGACCACTGTTGCTCTGATACATGCATAATAGTAAATCAAAGGTGTAATGTGCTGGATATTTATGTCTCAGGGTTAAGAACAAGTCTGATCAGATTAAAGAAATTTCAGTACTGGGCTTTTTGGCTGCTGTAAATTTTTCCACAGGCCCTCCCATGTCTGAACCTTTCTAGGCTGAAGGACTATGAGGCATCTTCATTGATATAAACTGCCGTCATGAAAGAGGAGCAGCGAGTTGAGACCTTAAGCTGTTTTGTCAGATTGCACTTTTGTAATGGATCTGTGGGTCCGCTGATATGTTACCCAAAGGTGTCTTTTCCAAACAGTCAGTCATGTTTCTTCCTCCCTAATTATAGGGGCATCTGTTTCAAAATGTAACTAATCCCTCCAGGTTTTGTGGGCTGAGGAAAGGGGCGGGAGGGGTCAGCTGGAACTTGCGCTCTTATCCCTCTTGCAAGATTATTCCCTAATATTCACAAAAGTATTTAGGCCATTGACAAGTATTTGCCTTGACAAGCCCGTGGAGAACTCAATACACTCTTGTCTGTCTGAGATAAACTGTTCCTGAACAAGACATCAGCGGAGCACGGGAAGTTGTTTCACCTTGCTTTGATTAAAAAAAATACAATTGGTAAGCTGCTTAAAAAAATATTGGCAATTTAATGCCTACAGGAATGAGTGATTTATATAGTGCCGGTTAAACCAGTCACAGTACAGATAGGCAACACGAAGACTCCGTGCAATGAATATGGGCCCTGTAACTGTTGCTATACCAAAGCCAGAACGTACTATAAAGTACACTATAATATGGTCTGGTGGTCTGGTGGTGGTGTGGGGGTATCAGTATTTTGTTCATTCAGTTTATGCTGATGCTCCTTTTATTTCCTATCCTACACTGTACAAGGTCTCATGATGTATTTAAGCAGAAAATGCCTCAGCAGGTCACCCGTCAGAATCAGGGTACAGTTTTGATGCAATAGTTTAATGCCCTGCACAAGAGATTTGTGTGTGGCCTTTCAGCTCTGAGCCCTTTTGCCAGAACAGCTTCCCCAAATCTTAAAAACACATAGCCCAAAGTCTCTCACTTGTCTGACGTTGTCTCAGAAATCCCTTTTTGGCTTTCGATCACTAACCGCTTTTCCAAAACTACACCTTTACCTTGCAAAAGCTTTGACACTTCATTCAGGATTCTGTTTGGAAGTGTAAAAATACCATATATCCACTAGACACTTTGGGCTGGAATCAAGGCAATAGCTCTGCTGGAGTCAATAAAGCTTGCTGATTTATCACCAGCTCAGGACGTAGCCTTAGTTGCAGGTCCATGTCTCTTCACTGAGCCACCTGCATCCTGCACAGGAGCTCTTAAGTCAACAGCCTGACACCTGAAATCTCCTTGAGGACTCCTGATCTTATATAAGACAGTGAGCACCCTAAATTTATCACCACAACATGGCAAAAGGGGGTAAGGATACTCAAGGTACAAGCAGCAATTCAACACCAAGCTCTCACTGCAAGTGAAGGAAAGCTTTAATCTACACAGAGGTGGAAAAAAAATCTCTGAAGGACCTGTGGTATCTTTTCAGCCTTCTTTGGGAAATACAAAAAACCAAGTGAGTGCTTCCCACTAACTCCCAAAACACTTTGCCTGTTACACGTTAAGGTAACAGCATGCTCTTAGAAAGGTGCTCCTTTTAAAATTTAACATATTTATTCTTACAAGTACTTACACTGATGAAACAGGGAAGGATGAGTGTCCTTGCTCTACAGAAGCAACCAACTGGGGTGTCATGAGTAAAGACGTGAGTCCTCTCACCTCATCTTAGTTAACTAAAAGCTGAGCATCCCACCTCAGGTATTTGCATGTGCTCCTTTGTAACTGTTGGAGAGAAATGCCTTCAGAAGGTAAATCATCCCATCCTCAAGTAACTGCAAAAGTGGGATGAATCACTGAAGAAAGAGAGAATTTCAGTGACTGACTTAAACTAAAAACTAAACTAAATTCTAGACAGCTAAAATTAGGTGAAGTTAATCGCACCCTAAATAATTTGCCTAATCTCACAAAAAATAAAAAGCTTGCAGCAGAATGGAAAACAAGAATCTCTTTTCTCCAGTCTCACATTGATACTTGAACCATCAGGACATTTCTTCCTTGCTGCTGAGCCACCCTGCCTTTGCATCTATTCAGCATTTATCACCAAGGGGAGGTTTGCAAGGGCTCAGTGTGCAAAGTGATAAAATTGGCACTTTCGACTCAGATCTGGGTTCTGAGCTCTGATCATTTGTCACTCTCTCGCCATTTTGAAACCAGTTTTTCCTCAAAAAGTGCCAAAAGACCTCACTGCCCCCACAAGTCAGGGCATGTGGTACCTCACAATCCTCTGTTCTTGGTCCAGGAGATGCTTGTGCTGCTGCTAGCCACAATTTATCAAATCATGGATGAAATATTTTGATCTTCAGCCTCCGCTTCCCTCACTTCGGCAGTCTTCCCAAGCACACAACTTAGTTAAGTAAGCACATACCTAAAGAACATAAAATAGATTTTGGGACAGACTGGGCACAAGCTCTGAATACTTCCATTTCCAGGAGCTACAAACAGAAGCTTCATTATTGCACATTCACCAGTATGCCTCCGACGCAGAAGTGAAAAAAAAAAAGTCTAAAGTTCTCTTCCCGGGTTAGCTGAGGTTAAACAGGTGTTTTTGGTAAGGATTGCAGTTACATTTTGATTACACTAGCCCACATTCTTACATCACATAATGCAATATGATATACCCAAATGGATCCTTCAGTGCCAAACTGGGGCCCCCAGCTTGATGTTGTTCTAATTGTGTTTTTCATTAATCCCTGTGACCTCTGCAAAGCATCACCAACCAAATACAGGCTCTCAGAGCCAAGTATTGGGTTTTCTTTGGGGGGGTATTTTTTGCATCTCCTCTTCACTTCTCGATGAAGCAAAGTAAAAGCAAAAAGGAGTTTTCAAATTCAGCTGTGAGCATTAAGTCTGACGTTTGTCTGAACAAAAATACATCTAAGAAACCAGTTTATTGCAGTTGGATAGTGTGTCTTCTCTAGTAACCTGCTCTAGCCTCCAAAAGGAAAACTCTTAACTTCTTTAGAGGGCTTTGGACCCAGCCTCTGCTACGGGAATGCAAGCATGAGGCAATATATGCTGCTTTATGAAGAACTAATATTAAAGGGGAGGCTGGGGGGAGAGGCCAATTCTTGATCTCATCCTGGAGTCACTCCACACACTTCAAATACGGCCAAATTCTGTCTCCAACCACACCCTGGCAACCTCATTTCCTTTATTAGGGTTGCAATGGCTCTATCTGGGGGGAGAATTTGACCCAGGGCACCTCATTCTTTCCTGGCAGGAGCCCATCACCTCAGGAACTGAGGCTCTCCAGGGCCTTGGACTCGGGGGATGTCGGAGATTTCTGTGGGATTACATCAGGGACACTGGTGGTCACTGGCGTTTCCTTACGTTTTGTGCAGAGGAATAACATATTTCACTATAAAACACAGGTCTGAAGTAGAGTGTGAACAGGAGAATTTTCAACTTGGAGAAGCTTCTCTGGCAATACAGGAGCAGCACAGCTACTATGCGGCTCGCCTGCTTTGTAGGTCTGTAGGTGTATTTTCGCGCACTCTGGAAAGCGTTTGACAGATGTGCATTATTATGCACAGCAATAACTGGTGTGTATTAAAATGAGCTGCTCAAGAGGGGAGGAGAGAAACAATGCACCTGTTTATGCACCTTCCCATCTACCGCTGTTTCTTCACTGAAAAACAACCATTGATTTATGCTCATCTGCAAAAAAGGAAAAGACTTTGAAGAAGATTTTTCTATGGCAGCAAGGGTAGCTGGTGTCCATTTCAGGCACTCAGTCTGTCTCCCAGGTACGTGCTTTTAAATTCACCTCTGAATTATTCTGCAGCCGGTTGGAGGTACTACGCCAACGTCTGAGGCACATGGGATGTATTTTCTGCAGCCTGCTCACTCCTGTCCTATCATTTGCTAAGTCCCAGCCCAGCTTTTCTAGTACCTCCTTCATAATGTCCTATTTTCTCCTGGCAAAGAGCTATTACATACAGCAGCCTTTTCCTTCCTCAGTCTTTTTCAGATTCCCAACTCCTCTCATTCATTTCAGATAAGGTCTTTGCTTCCGCACTTGTTCAGACAAGGACTCCTTCAGAGTCACCTATTTGATCACTCTAAGTCATTTCAGAATGTAATGTGTGAGGTGAAAGCCAAGCCACTGAGAAACCAGTGGGAATTTACCATTAATTTCCATGCTCTCAAGATTTCTCCTTTGCCATCTATATTTTTGAGGAGGTAGCAAGAGGAAGAAGTTCTGTCCCAACTCTGACATCAATGATAGAAGATGATGAGTTACTTCTGGGAGAAAAGCTAGGCTTCTGTGCAGTCCCATTTGTGCAGCACAAATGCATTGCAGGAGTAATGCAGGAGTACACACAGACCCCATCAAAATGATGGGGGGAAGGAGTAGCGGCTGCACTGCTGTCTCTTGAACCCTGGGAGCTGCTCTAACCAAGGCCATGGCAGAAAACCATGCTGTTGCTGGATGATGGTTTGCAACTTCCCTGCCTTCCATCTGCAAAGCTGATGAACCAGCCTTTACCAGGAGATTCTCCAGAACTCAGAAAGGTGACTGGGCCCATGGGAAAATCACCAACAGAGAAACCAGGTGACTCAGCAGGTCATCAGGATGGAAAACGAGGCAGCAGCCTCAGCCAAACTGATTATTTTAGGACTATTTAAGAGCTAAGGCAGCCCCAGCAAACAGCTTTGCTGTGGTAAAGGCAAGGCACAGAACCAGCTCCCCTTCCTACCCCTATGGCAACAGGAGTCCGTGCATTGCACGGCCATCACGCATACTGTCCTGTGCCCTGTTTTCTGGACAAACCACTGTCTGACAGATTGGCATGTATGCTGGTGATGTATGGCACATATGATGGACAGACAGAATTCAAAACCTAATCCATCAGTATGCTACACAACCTTGAAACACAGTATAAAAATGGTATGTATATAGGCTTTTCACATTTCCCTAATCTTCCTTTTCTCTGCCATATGAACCAGAGGTGGACAAGGAAGGAAATCCCACATCAGCAGCTTGAACACAAACCTCTAATATTAATCAGCAGGACTATTTAAGGAGTAAGGCTCAGGAAGGATGTCAGAATAAGACTCAATTTGGATTTATTATTTCATACTGTTTCCAGACACTTTTCTATTTCATCCACAACAGATTATTCCTGACACTTTTAGAGGGCCCCTGGCCCATTTGCTTATTGGTCTGATCTTTACTAGCAATGAAACTAGAAGTCTTTGCTTACTCGACTTCTGGAGAGTTAAGAGGATACCCTTTTATATTATTCACTGAAATTGCTTCTTGGCTAAAATATTCTCCTGTCAGTGTTTTTCATGTGTTCAGCAACATCTGCAGGATGTGGAAAGAACAGAAACAAACCAGATGTTGCAAAAGGTAGTGACACTGAGAAACATAATTATTACAGTATCTTGTTCATTTTTTTTTGTCCATCTTATGCCTCATACATCAGTAACTTTTACTGCTGAAACAGAGACTGACTCATCTAAGTTCTCTCTAAACAGATTTACAATCATTTGTAAAAATTGACATATACTCCCCATTAAAGCCAAATTTCCTTTAGCAATTTCAGAGGAAAATAGATTAGGGGAATGTGGATATTTATCTCAGCCATCAACATTTATTCATTTAGGTAATTATCACTTCATTATGCTGTCAAAGAGAGCACGCGGGGAAATTCACCACTGATGAACCAAACACCACTAAAGTCCTCCACCTCTTGTGCGAGATCAGGGTGCCAGCTCATGCCCTCGCCAAGCATTTGTCACAGTGATGTGACAAGGGCTGCGGGTCCAAAACGGTACAAGCGGAGTCTCCTATGCCGTCTGGGCGAACAACCGCAGCCTGATCCAACAGCGCCCCCAAAAGCAAACCCACGGACAGCCGGACACCCCGACACCCTCCCGGCACCGCGGCCTACAGCCCTGCTTGCATCTGCTGCACAAACCAGCCATTTCATTTTAAAAGCTGTTTACTTCATTAGAAGAAGGGGAAAAACTGAAAATAAAAAGCATTACCGCCTTATGAACGCCTGCCACAGTGCAAAAATCAGGAGAATCTCTGCTAGATTGGGAAAATTTTCCAGTTATTTGAACTCAGACTTCAGGAATTTCGTAGGGGGATCAGAAGACCTGCAAGCTCTGCCAAATTCTGAGGGAACAAAGTATAACTAGATTAATATATAAATCTTATTAACTAAAATGTAGCTGAATACAGTCATTTGTTATCAAAGTCTTTCGATTGTTTAACAAATTGCAACATTTTGGTCTCACAGGCTCCCTGCCAAGTTGAGGCCTAATTAAGGTGGTTGGAAATGAATAGTGTTCTAATTAGTTCAATTACAATATGATGAATTATCAAACTAATTTTTAAAAACAATGCGCAATTAGCCTTTTAGCATTCAACCCCCATTTTCTGAAACAGGAAATGAAGCGGAACATACTTATTTTTATCAGGAGGCTGGAGGCTGAACCACCCCAACCCAGGAGCGCCCGAGGACACAGCGAGACGTGCCGCCGCCCCCCTCCTCCTTTCACCCCACTTCATGCTTTGGGCATTGACTCCAACGCCTCTGGGTGATGTCTGTGGAAAACATGTTGTTCAGTCCAAGACTGGACCAATGCTCCTTTTTGGGTTATCAACCTGGAGTTCTCCCTATTCCTTTGCTTAATTGGGGTTGCTTAGGAAATCCTGAAGCGTTACATGCGTGGCCATACTGGCTTGGTAAGGTTTTTTTATTCTTACCTTTCAAAGCAGTGAACGAGCAAGTTCATCTGCCCACAAACCATAAAGGTATACAAGTTCCTACCTACAGCACATAGGGAATTATTATGTTTGTAACCATCTAGTCTGTGCTCCATAATGCCAATTGCACAAACACTATTTTCCATTTTCTGAGTATGTTTCTTTTACATTTGTCCCCCAAAGGCTATTTTCTGCCTCTGGCTACTAATCCCACTGCGTCACTCCCACACACAGCAAACCTTTCCAGAAATATACTTGCACCTGCATAACCTCAGTAATGTTGCACCCTTGGAAGTGAAAGCACCATCTGGCCCTACTGTAGAGAGGTTCATTACTGGAGGAGTGGCCAAAGGTCGCCACCTTTTATTAGCACTGCCAGGTATATAAGTAGAGTTTGGCTCAATTACAGCATAGCTCATTGCTGAGCAACAAAAGAGGACGTATTAAAAATATAGGCACCCATTGAATGGAAGGAAGGAGCAAAGAAGTTCACTTTAATGACATGAATCCTTTAACAAATAATCAGGTTAAAAATGATCCACTTGGTATTTTGATGAGAATGGATTTTCTCATCCTGTGAACCAGAAAGAAAATGTGGCAGTAAAATAGCTTTCGGCATGACTTAATTATCCCCAGAAAGACTTAGGAGCCTGCTCCAGTAAAGCACTTAAATGCATGCCGAACTTTAAGCACATGGGCATTCTCTCAAGGGACTATTCATACATCTAGAGATAAGCATATGCTTAAGTGCTCTAGCAAGACACAGATCAAATTGAAGTCTCTCACCAGGGCCTGGAGTCACAGCTAACGCATCTGGCAAGCACGACAGCGTTTGAGATGTCCTGTCTACCTGGGCGCTTATAAAGTCCCCGTCATCCAGACTATCTGAGTGTTTCCCAATAAATGAAAATAATCAATCACAGTTTTCTCGCTTCCTGACTGGCACGTAGAAAGAGGATTTGAATAGGTGCATGTATCTGTAGATTAAATCAGTTTACTGGAGGGAACCAAAACAAGGAGATGAAGTTGCCATATGTTTCTGCTTGTGCTGAAGCTAGTGGTCATGCTTGTTTTTCCTGGAAATTTGTTCCACAAGCTTAGTCTGGCTATTGCCAGAGCCTTCATTTATTTGTCAGCAGTGGCAAGGATCCAGCAGATGAGGCTCATGTAAGAAAAAAGGACTGCAGAGAGCGCTGACCTCTCAAGTAACTATGGTCAAACCTACCAAAGGCTTGAACACCACAGGGGAGGTGTTCAGCTGAAATCTGCACGCTGAGGAGCCACTCCAGGCTGTGTCAGGACATATTGCTACGAGGACTTGGTGATGCTTTTTGGTCTTGCTGCTGTCTCCTAGGACTGCCTCTTTGCCAGTCACAGCTATGGGCATCCAGCACCACAAGGGTGCTCAGAAGAGCTGGAGATTGCTGATCAGTCCAAAGGCCCATGCTTTCAATAGAGAGGACAGAGAATAAACACAGTTTTCTGAAGAATTCCTCTCCTCTTTTACCTGATTCTTAAGGGAAATGGAGAGCTAGCTCTGTACCTTCCTACCAGCTTTCCCATTTAATTTTTGCAAGACTACAGCTGTAGGGAGGACTGCTTCTTATGGACCCTAAAAGCAGCCCTCTGGCTTGAGGAGGACTGGGAACTGGCAAGCCAGGCTGGGCCTGTCTGTTCACTGCCAGGGATGCATTCGGTGAGACAAGTGTTTGAAACAGGTGCATTGCCAGCCGTGCAAGCTTATAAGAACTGACAAAAACACTGACCAAAAAAAAAATCATTTCTGGCAATAAAAAGGTTAACACAAAACAGTAGGTATAAAGATAACTTGAACCCATCATTAAAGAAATTCAGTTATTTAGTCAATTTTACTTATTTACAGGCTAGAAGATTAATGAGCTCAAATACAAACTGAGACAGTAATTAGGTTTCAAAAACATACTATAACACAATCAATCATTGCTTGGGAGTATAATGACATTAGGGTAGAGCCCTCTTTCAGCTGAAGTTATTAGCATGTGATTGGTGAAGACTGGACTTGAAGAGAGAGTCTACCCCAGGGTCCTGTAATAAAATGAAAGAGGAATCTTAAATAAGGAGAAACTATGTCTTTGACCCTTTGTCCTTTGCCTGTAGATGTAGAGATACTGTATTCTGGATTTAGGGCTCTGTAACAGGACTTTGGGGAATGATGGCATTTCAAAAGACAGTTGGTATTTTACTTTAAACAAGACTTTACTTGAGACCTAATACGACACAGACAGTATGTATATGTCCTCTAATCTGGTCTTTGAGGCTATTAGCAGCTCCTTCCAAGGCATTTCAGATTTCTTCTCAAAGTCTTTGCAAATACATCAACTTAGAGAAGGAATTAAAAATGTTACAGAACACAAAGTGGGAGAAAGGGTGAAAATTTAATGTAAAGAAAGGAAAACCAGAAACTATACAAAAGCAAAGTTCTCTATTATTGTTGCTAAAGCATTATTTGCTGGTGACCTGCATAAATGGCTTTTATATATTCTCCTTGCAAGGAATCTAGGTAAGTGTTCCTTAAATCCAGCATCAGTTGGGTTCACAAAGAAAGAGAGGATATGGCTTTTAAGATTTAAGCCAAATTTCTAAGTCAGGTTTCTATGCATGTATCAGCTTAATCCAGCTCCCACAGAAATTGGTGGTAATTCTCCGACTGATTTGAATAGGAGAAAAGTTACAACAGTGTGTTTGATTTTTCAAATTCCACCTAAGTGCTAAAATCAGACACTTCAAGCAAAGGTTTTCAAAAGAGGCATTTTCTCACATTCTCTAAAATGTCTTTGAAAATCATATCCCAAAACAAGGTTTGAGCAGCTAAATAGAAGTGGCCTAATTTTCAGAGATACTGAGTACTCCTAGACTTCAATAATTTCAGTATTCATCAGCTCTTAAAACCAGACTACTTCCTTTGACGTACCTGTATTATAGGGTTAAGTACCTAATTCTAAGTGCCCAAGTTTGAAAAATGTCAGCCTTAACCCCCACACACACTTCTCATGCATATCCAAGTAAATACATACTTCCACAAATAACTTATGCATCACCGCCACATCTAAAATGAAATCTTCATCATTTCCTTCACCTCAAGGGCTCAGTGGCACAGCCTCTGCATTTTGCTACTAGCGTCATTCTCTACAGACATCTAGTTGCTATTATTTATTCACTGTGGTATTCTCAACTATCCCAATTCCCTAATGAACAATTGAAATGGATTGCAATAAGGACGTGACACACAGGAATAAGAAGCTGAAATGTATTTCCCAGCTTCAACCTCCTAACCTGAGGGAAGGTTATGATGGTTGACATGGTTGGGGTCAACAACAATCGGTTCTAGTGGTTACTGTCACATAGATACTATGAATACTTTTGATGGGATTTCAGAGCAATCCTAGCGGTTGATAAATCAAATGCAGAAGAACTTTAACTCAAAATATATTGTAAATAATCTCAAAATGGAGGGAAAAAAGACACAAAAGCAAAACTATATTTCAAAGCAAGACTGTGAAAACATAACAACATGCAACTCCAGTCAATACAATCAATCCTGATAACAAGAGCAGTCAATGCAATTACATTTTATAAAATCAATGCATCCTCCTACTACAAAAACCAGGCAAGGAAGGAAATGAACCAACATCCCCCTCTCTATCAGCATGTGACAATTACAGTTTCACCAAACACAGCTAAACAAGGAACAGAGCAAGTGTAAGATCCTGAAACCTTGGTAAAGAAGCCAGCACCATATAAAATCTTCGGTCCAAAGGACAAGCTTTTGCCTGGCTGCTCTTCTGACCCTTTACAAGTAAATTCATTTTCACCCACTGATACAAAAATGTAATTCTTCCAGCAACATTCTTCTGAATCTAAGCTGCTGAACCTCCTTTTTTTCTCCCCCCGTGATAGAATTACAAATGCGACATATGACATTGAATCAAGCTGTACGATTACAACTGCCCAGGTAGCATAACTTGTGAGCTATTTTTTACCTTTCCATATCAATTTAGGGCACAAAAAAGCCTGGATGGAAAAACTGACCCTGTCATTTGCCCATCTGAAAATTCTTTTCAGTTGACCAAAAGTGAATTTTAGGGGTTTGCAAAAATCCACTAATACCTCCAGTTCTTTGGTATTAAGAATCTTTAACAAACTCCTATCTTGTCCCACGCCCTGGGAGAAACCCCTACAGAAGTCAGCACACGCCCTGCCCATGGAAAGCCTGAAGGATGGGCTCTCAATACAGTAAATTCCCAGGTGGGAACTTTAGATTTTACACTAATTGGGCTCCCTGCCCTGAGTGAAATGATGCCTTTCTTATCAAAACATTACTGCTGACCTCAGTCCTGTGAAAGAGGCTGAACAAAGAGAGACAGAGCTGAAAGCAAGCAAAGGAGTCTTTCTGATGGCCCTCCTTAATTAAGAAGCTAGTTTTAGGTTGGAGAGTATTTGATGATCTTGTGATAAATGTTTGAAACTGGAGTGCAACAAGGAAGATTTAGTGGTCGCAGAGGGTGCAGTTAAAGATTCACACCACCTAACTGCAGGTATCTAACTGTGGGGCGTTAAACCGTTAATCTCTCTCCAGGGGAGCCTTTTTTCTCCAGAAACAATACAAGAACTTTGGCTGCTAGACAGGGTGCCTGAGTTAGGTGCCCACCATCAGCACACATGACTTGCTGTCCAAGGATATGTTGCAATGGGTGGGCTTGTCTGATTGAAGGAGAAAATCTCTTTTTAGCAGGTCCTGGGGAGTATTCCCTGCCATCAGGCTTTGCACACACTTACCCCTATCACCTTCTCCCCAGCATCTGTTTGGACATCTGTCCAAAACGGAGATGTCATTAATTTCATGCAGGGTTGCAAATTGGTTTTAGCCATAGCATCCCTCTGCAAGAGGTGTTGATCATCATTTTCTGTAAGTGATGAAAGAGAACGACAGACTTACAAAACTAAACCAGAAATTACTACCTTGGTTTGTATTATCCTAAGCAACAATACTGCAAACATACTTCCAGCAAATAATCTATTTTCCATTTAACGAGTCCAAAGGAATTGCAGATTCAAACAATTATTGCTGTTACATGATGCACTTGATGTGGGAGAGAGCAAAAACATAGTTTTGTTGCATTCTTCTTTTTCCTCTTATGGAAAACCATCCAGTCTTAACACCCCTTCCTCTTGGAAGAGAAAGCTACAGTTATTATTTCCCGGTCTTTCCAGCTTAGCAACTACCCATCTGTAGTTTTTTCATCATCAGTGTTTTACATGTGTATGACCAGCCTCAAGCAGCCTCACGATGACAAAAGTATTTGTGGATCCCTGATTTGTTACCTGCATACCTTCCTTGCAGCATTTTCTCACCAGTTTTAAAGTGTCTCAGGAAATTTCCATGGGATCCCATGGATCAGATAACATGTCAGGTTTACAGGCCCTTTCATATGTTGAATTGTGGACTACTAAAACAGTAATCCCTAGGCATCTTCTGGATCATCCATAAAGCTGCATACTCTTTCTTGGAGACAGTTATGGCATGATCTAACTTAATTTATTGAGAAAGAAATGAAAGCAAGCAATTATAAAATTAGAGAGAAGGAAACAAAGTTGGAGTACACCTTGCCATCCCATTATTTAATATTTACCAAAACTATACTGAGCATTTAGTAAAGAAAGTAGTTCTTAGAGAGGAGCTATCCTCAACTTTGGCACAGTTTAATGACTTTCAAAACAAGGAAAACTGCTCACCAATTAGGAACAAAAGAGAATTGCTAAATAAGAACGTGTAAGTTCTTCAGCTTGGCAAGTGATGCTTGGGTAGACTTCCAGGGAAGCTGATGAAAGCTGAGCAGCAATGCACAACCTGTGTAGCCCATGTCACAAGAAGGAAAACCAGCTAACACGCTGAACAGCTCTAGCATACCACCACTGCTACCATGGGGTGATGCAGTGTATCATCCCTGTTACTGCTGTGCTGTGTGGGACTCTGACCCTGGAGAGACTCTGACCCTGGAGAGAACTGAAATCAGTATGAATCTTCCCATCTGAACTCAGGGGGTCCTGGAAAAACACTAATATGTACATTCAATTAGAGACAAAATTCCTCTTGGCCATTAGAGATACCTACTTAAGACTAAATGAACTATTATTACTAAAGAAACCAGGTGACTAGACCACAAATGAATTCAGCTACACCAAAAGAAGCTGAAGGTACTCATCTCCAAGCAGGTAATACTCACACTGATGTAAGATTTGGGCCATGGTCTACATCCCAGCCACAACCTGCCTCTGTACCGCCTGGCTTTACAAAAACAGATCATAAACCAAATGGTCAAAAGGACAGACCTAATAGCCAGGTCTTCCAAAACCAATGTGTACGAGCAAAAGTCCCAGTAACTTTTGGGAATTCAAATCTATCGTGGTTGCTACAGCTGGATTCAGCTTCATGGTCTCAGCAAGACCTTCAAAAATGATGAGGGTTTGAGATTGAGCCAAGCTTCTTGTCAGCGCTTCATACTTGAAGGCATTTGTATTTATAATTCCTGTTACTTAACACAACAGATCCTAGCATGACAAATCCTAGAAAACTGTTATGCTGGGGTCTTCGTTTTCAGGATTTGCACCAGAGCTTAACTAAATTAGAAAGTATTTGCATGGCATCTCTGTTTGAGCTGCTGGTTGGTGTTTTATGTTTTAATGTTTTAAGTAAAGTTTATTATGACAAGTCAGTGAAAGTGCTTTTAGTAGGTCAATAAATCATGGACCTATCATATCACTGGGTGACAGCTATGCAAAGCATAGAAGGAAATTTGATATTATTCCAACAAAATAGCAACTACAGCTACTTCCAGCTTAGCTGCAAAGCCACATCAGCCTGTTGATTGTGAATTGAAGAGGTAAATAATTATATTTTGGGGAAGGAAAGCAAGGCCTTTGTAGATTTTTATCTGTCTGGTATTTCTAAAACTCTCTTGGGAGGGCGGGGGGAAGAAATTATTTATTTAACCTAAAATGGTCCTCTGGATGCCCACCATGGAGTCTGTTCTATAATTACCTAATGTGGAGGAACAGGGAAGGGGCTGGGCAGAAACACAAAGCAGATGAAAAAAGGAGGATAAAAAGATTTCTGGAGAGATTGAATTCAGCTTTGGCATCCCTCCAACCATATGGAAATTGAAGGGATGTTAAAAAAAATTCTAAGAGAGGATGCACAGGACAAGGGTGGCAAGTTTCCCTCATTATTACTGTCAGGAGGAAAAAAAACCCCAAAACTCAAACCAAAAACCTTTTTATATACAAGACAACAGCACACCTGTTAGATCAGGGTGTGTGCCTAACTCCAGTAAGAAAGCAACAAAGACCCAACTGCACTTTGAAATTGCTTACACCTGATCAGACACATACGAGAAGTCTCTCTGAGTCATGAGGCAGAGTTTGAAGAAAAATTTGCAGGGAAAAACTATTCTTACCCTCTCCTGTTCCACAGTGCTTTCAACTGCCTGGTATAGCTTTTGACAGCAATAGCAGCTACTTATTGCCTGGTGTAGCCATCGCTCTATGTCTAGCCTTGGGTCTGGACTCCATGGCTGCAGCGCAACATCACGGCTGTAAGGCATCAGGGGAGACCCACGCTGAAACCAAGTGTCTAGTTAAAATTAGACTACAGAATCTACTGTCATGTTTTCTTTAAATGTAAAGGGCAAAAACACGTGTGTTCATTCTGGATGCCATTTCTTTTCTGACTGTAAATTAACAGATTTAACATACATAAATCTCTTTGCGAGAGGACTGTTACATTTAAAACCTGATAAAATATCTGTGGATTCTCCTGCCATCACAGCTAACCACTGGATCTGTTATGCACCACAATGGTATTTCATATGAGATTTGTAAAATTTGAGAAAACTTGGGAAAAGCATTTTAATCCACTTTTGCCTTATCTCAGGATCTGAGCCTCTCAATCATTTGCAGCTTGCGTCCTCTTCTAAGGAAGAGAAATATACCCCAGTTTTAAAAGTGAATCAGAGAGTAGAAGGTACGATGAGTCTGTGAAGAAAGGCAAAAGATAACTACATATCAAATCTAGGTCTTTAGAGACACCCATACTTCATTACTGCAACCTTCTCAGTCTGTGAACAAGATCCATTTGAAGTTGTAGAAGCTAGCATGTGAACAGGTTCACCTGCTGCAGCAAGACCTTTTGGGGCAATGCTCAAAATCAAAACAACATCTGCAAAGGTATGTCACCAGGATTTCACATGGGATAACCCAATACTCTTCCTGTAAAGGCTCAGCAGGCAGGTGACATCGGCTTTGGAGAATATTACATGTGGGGCATGTGCAAACACAAACCATCTAGGTACACTTGTGAAAGATAGCCAGTGATGCTTGCTTGGCATACAGGGAGAAATGGCAAGCTTAATCGAGGAGAGAACTGGAAAGCTGGCTGCAGAAGCTGCTCCTTTACTGCCCCAGTCGAAAGGCTGGGTCACTGAACTGGTACTCCACAGACTTACATTGTAAGTGTAAGAGTGTCAGATCTGAGCAACCTTGGGCAGATCACTTTTTTCCCTGTCTCTCTCCCTTGGACAACCCTGCCCTTTTAAAGTATAAGATCATAAGGGTGAATTATCATATGCACTCAATTTTAAAGCTATTGACTGCCTTATGTGGAAGATAAGACTATAGTACGCTACTCTCAATAACTCTTTGCACTCTAGTCGTATCTTCAGTCTTTCCTGTGGGGTCAGAGTCCTACTCTTCCAGGTACTGTATACAGAAAAAAAGGGACATTTCTAGTTTTAAGAAGACTCTCAGTATTTCTCAGACTTTCTCTTCTGAGGCACAGAAGAAGATAATCTATTATCACACACCCTCCTTTGCAGATTAAAGCACTTTTCAAATGACCTGCAGATTCAGGTCGGAATGGAAAGGCTCCTAAATAACAGTATCTGTAATGGAATGAGGTTTACAATTAATGACTAAGCAGAAAAACTAAGCCTGCAAACTTCTAAGAAAATAATAGATGGATGATCTTAACTTTTGTTTTACCAAGTAAGACAAAAGAAAGGAAGAATGGTAGACAGAAAAAGACAAATGTACACTGTTAATCTCAAATAAGTACAGTAGTACTGAAAAAGGTGCTTACAGTGAATCACGATTCAATGGGATTAATTATAATTAAGAACATAATTCTGTATAAAATATGGGGTCCAGCAGTGGAGTGTAAAGATCAGAGGGCAAAGCTGGTGTGAAATATGCTAAGAAAAGCAAAGATGGAGAATTGAACGGAGCAAGATCACAGCAGGGGTTAAGATAAATAAGACATTTTTAAAGTACATACGGAAGGAGAGGGCAGTGAAGGAGACAGAAGGGCCTCTTAAAAATGGCAAGGGTAATTTATTGACACAAGTAGTAAGGGCATTGTTTAAGGGAAAAAAAATAATGAAATGAATTCTTCGCCTGAGTGTGCAGAGAGGAGAGGGGACAGATGCCAGAAAGAGACATAAATTTCCCAGAGGAGAGAGAGACATGCTTAAGGAAATCAAGATCATACCAGTGCCAGTGATCAAGAAAGTGGAATGTCAGAAAACTGAAAAAAAACTGCAGGAACAAACATGATGTATCCCAAAATCTAAGGGAGAGGGGAAGAAATATTGCAGAGATGCTTAGAACCTGGAAAGCACTTGGCGGGAAGCCGTATGTGCCGGCAGAAATCTGACACTGTGCTACCATATGGTTAAAGCTAAATTCAGGTTGTGGATGCCACCCAGCAAGCTGGTATTTTTGCTTCAAAGACCTTTTGGCACTAAAGGAAATTTTACTAGCAATAAAAAGGCCAGTCTTCTTTGCTTCCTTCTTGCTTGCCCGGTTTCCTTTCCACCACCTGCTTTTTGCAAAGTTAGCCTGTGACAGAAAGGGTGCCTGCGAAGGAATATTCCCGAGGAGCTGTGTGGCCACGGTGCTTTCCCACAGTGTATCTCAAATCCCCTGGTGTGGCTGCAGGAATTGTATCACTCCCAATCCACATTTCTGCCTTTAAACTGAGGTTTTTAGCAGTTCTAGAAAACAGAAGCCTTACCAAAGACATAGGAAATCCACATTAAATTGCAAAATCAGTGACCTCAGTCCACAAAAGCTACAGACGCTAAAGGACTTGGCCTTGCATGCACCAGCTCGGCTTTAAGCATGTGATTATTCCATTGATGCCAGTAGAATTGCTCATGAACATCCATCTGAGTCCATGTGCTACTGCTCCAATAAAGAAGCAGTAATTAAGCTGGATCTACAGCACGTATATCATACAAATGGAAATAGCAAACAGAGCAGTAGAAGGACTAATGTTGGAGGGAGATGGTGTCAATGACATGCACTTAAGCAAAGACAGAGTCAGGCCTTAAAAGAATTTGCGGGGAATTTGGCTACACTAAGAATAGACGGTACTTGGAGCAGCAATGGGGCAGCTGCTATTCGTAGAAGTTTAGAATGGCTACTCTAAACTTAGTGCGCAAGTATTCAAAGGTGGTAAATACTGAAAGATATGCACAGATGCTACCAGGAAAAAAAAATATTGCTGATTGAAGAGCATGATCAGGCAAGGTGCTGAGTGCCAGTTCCTCAAAGGAGCTACACTGATCTATACCAGTTGAAACCCAGCCCCTACACGCTTCCTTCTACTCCTAGCAATGAGATTTCAGAGCTCTGCACCACACAGGAGCATTTTTCATCATGCAGGATTATATGCACAGGGCCTAATCCCACTGACATCAAGGGCAGACCTTTGGACAACTCCAAGGGTTCGTATGGACTTTCAACGAGCATATCCAGTCCCAATATCTAGAGCACTTCCCCCAGTTACTACTGAGTAACTGGCTTTACTCTGCTGGGGATGGCTTTGATAACACTCCAAATCAGCACATAAACTAAGGCCGTCAAAGTAAAATGGGTTGATGCCAAGCGCAATTGGATGCATCAGATACAGGCAGTGCAGGTGTGGGGAGGACAACAGGAAGAATTCAGATACATGGTGTGAAACCTCAGTGATCAGTGGCCAGGGGCTGTGATCTGTACTCTTCGGGTGAAACTCTGCCTGGCAATCACTCAGCGACCTTTGCAGACGATAATGACGTGCCTAAAATAAATAGAAGTGCAGCTGAGAAATTTAGGACAAGACAGAAATAAGAGCAGAAGCTGTAACTCTTTGGAAGATTTATAATTTATGACCGTTCCATGGCATGAGTTCAACTGTGACCTCTCAGCTGGCAGCTGTCTTTATGCTGCTTTCTCCTTCCACCTGCCTAGTGAGAAAACAGCTACCATCTCTGTGAGCATGGATAAATCTGTCATACTGACTTACACAATGAACTCTCTGGAGGGAGACTGAAGTAGTCCAGAGAATAAATCTAGCCCTCAGAAACAGTAGCAAGGTTGTCCAAGTTTACAGCATCTCCTTTTAACCCCTTTGGTGTGGATCTTAGTGGCTATAATTATAACTGGCATTGTCTGACATGCTGAAGCCGGGAATCCTCTGCAACATGATGGATGTCTCGCTCAGGACAAGTCAGAGTCGGACACAAAAAGCATCCGGGACAGGCCAATGATGCAATACACAGCTCTTCTCTGACGTGGCAGCCCTGGGCTTTAAAGCCTTTCCCAAGGGCATCCAGGTGGGCAAAATGGTTTTACAAGAGAAAAACGGCTTTACTGAAGTGCTCAGATCACAAGGACAAAGCATTGAATTAGGTCATTAGATTTTAAGGCCAAAAAGGCATTATTAGTTTAGATGGATTAACGGGCTCCTTCCACTCCTCCTACCTTTCTGATGGGAATATGGCAGACATTAAATTGATGCTGAACCTAATCCATGCCAGAAAGACATCATCCTCTAATAAAATACCTCTAAGGCAAAGCATCGTGGTATGCTCCAGCAAAGTACTTTAACCAAACCAAATGGTTCTCTGTGACTGGGGCTTACAGTTTGTAGAGGAAGCTAATGTTATTTTAAAATGAACACTTTAAAAAACAAATATCAGAGACTACTTTTTGTTCATGGTTAATATTAAGAATTCATATCTAAATAGCTTATAAGGGCTTTGGACTGTGATTCATCTGTATTGTGATAGATGGTAAATTCATTGTAACAGGTAGTCGATTAATTGCCCATCACTGCAGCTTATCTTGAACACCTCATGCAGATGTGCTTGGACACCTTTTGAACATGTTTACAATGTGCCTGTGACATCTCTTGAGCCACACAGAAACAGGACCTTAGTGCAAAGGCAAGGAAACTGCAGTATCATACAACGTTACAGTCAGGACCAATGCCAACACCACAAAATCCCCTCTGAGCAAGCCCATTATTGTCACCAGGCCTTAGTTTTATTCATGCAGTTTCTTTCTCCTGTAGCTCTAGTTTGCATCTGAGCTTGATATAGTCTCATGAACAAAAAGTCATCCCAAGCCATCTGCAAAGCCACATTCAACTTCACCATATTGTGGCTTTGCTCTGGAGGCAGCAATAAGTTGTAGAACAAGTGGGTGAAGAGAGGCTCCTGCATGCACCATCCCTACTGGAAAGGCTGCTTTGTAGCAAGGATTATTTATATTTTTTCTTAAGAGTGCCCTGTGAGTGCACTGTGACTGCTCTCTGTTATTCTTGCCCCTCTGTCATTCTCCTCCTCATCCTTGTTTTGTGTAGGACTTAGAGAGTCAATGTCCTCTGCAATTTTATTTCCTCCATTCCTCAAACCTTATCACACACCCCAGACATAGATTTCTTCTATTGTGCCTAAATTATTTCCACCCTTTTTCCTGCTGTGCTTAGATTCCAGTAGTCCACAACATTTACCATTTCTTAACTGAGAGAGGAAACTTTATTGTGCGAAAGGAGTATTATTTGTCTGGAACTCATGAAATTACAACTCAATACAATGGCTTTGTCACAGACTTTCTATTCTGTTATTGCAATATCACTCAAACCTTCTGGCCTCCAGATCTCCATCAGCAGTAACAGTAAGACCTCTCCCTCAGCCCCTATTCATATTCCTGCTTTGCATTCAAAACCTTCAAAGAACAGGGAGGCCTTTGATGCAAAAGAGCACTGACCAAAAGAAGGCTCAGTTTTCCAAGAGGGTTTCATGATAAAATTGAATGCCAAAGCCAATAATGAGAGGCATTTGGTAGGAGTCACCTTTCAACTATTTTGAGAAGCTCTTTTGCCACAGAAGCAGCCTGCAAGCAAGGGATTGTACTGTGAACCTCCAATGTACTTTTCTAAGGGAAAAAAAAAAAAAAGCTGTAAAGAACTTCTGTACAAATGTCCCTGTCCAAGTCCAACAGTAACATTATGAACGACTGTGAGAAGAAATCATGCAACGTGCTAATCAGACTGCTAAAGCCAGATGCTCGAAGGTGCAGAGTACCCTCAACTTCCCATGACCTGAAGGGAGCAGGGGGTACTTAGACACCTTTACTATCTTGCAGAACTGGGCACTGAGCAACCAACCTTGCATATGCTTTTCTCTTTAAGCATGCATTTCCATATTGCTTAATTATCTGATTCTGAAAGCATTTCGTTAGAAGCTGTGTGAGGCACATTCCAGTCATGGAGATGTACTGCAGTTTCCAAGATTTAGTCCATAAAAGCACTGTGGTAATCTTAATATCCCAGATACTGTTGACAGTACAGTAGTGCAATGTAGCATAACTGTCTGCCAGTTAAGGTAATGATCAGGTGGCACGTAACAGAAAGAGGGAGAGAGGGAGAACAAGCTACTGGCCAGAGGAGGAAAATTGCCATACCTCGTTGTTCTCCTGGCAGAGATTTTGTTCTCAGGCCTTTCACTCCTACCTTTCAGATATCATCCTCCTCTTTCCTTGCCTTCCCTCCCACAATATGACTTGCATCGTCACATCTCGGTTAAGAGTTTATTCCCCCATGGCATTAGATACTATTACACGGCAGAAAGCTGGCGCCACTTTCTTATAGATCTAAGGTGATGAGATCTCTGCAAGCATATGTCTTGACCCTCCTAACTGATGTTCCTCCTCAGACTGCTAAAATCCCTTTCTAAACGTGCCTATATTCAGGAATACGACCTTCCAGCTCCCGTGTTTTGCACAAAGGGGAAGCCCCTGCCTTGTCTGAACTGATGAAACTCTAAACACAACAGAGGATGTGAGGGAAACAGGTAAGTCAACACGCCCAGTATCTTCACCAAAACAGCAACAGAAACTGTAAAAGTGGATCTAAGCACATAAATCCCTCAAGACTGTATCTAAGGACAAAATTAACTCCAGCAAGAAACTATTCTAATGATCATGCATTCTTACAGATTAATTTATTTTTAAAAAATTCACTTGTTAGAGGCTAGTTTCCAACCTGAACCACAATGATTTATAGTCATGATCTCTATTACTGATCTTCTCCACACATTGTATGACAGCACACAACTTGCTTGTATTACCAGCAAGGTTCCTTCAGTACACTGGTCACCGTCCACCCACTGGGGTGGTGTCTGAAGTGATGGATTGAGAGAGCACAGAGAGTCAGTACACAGTGTTACAACTGCAGCAAGCTGTTTTCTTCTTCCTTGCCATTTATGTCTGAAAACGGGATATTATTGCTGGGCCTGGATGTGGAAACTCAAAAAAAAGTCTGGGGAATAGCAATAAGGAATGTTGTTTGCTCAGCAAGATTTGGGAAGAAAGGAAATGATCTATTTTGTGAATTGAAATTATCCCCTTAATGAATTTGGCTCACTATTTCTAGTAAAAAAAAAAAAAACAACAAACCCCCATGCTTTATTTTTGTAAAAAAAAAGTGTCAGCTGTCCAAAAATACTGAACAGCTGTCCTGAAATAGCAGATTTTCCTGTATGTTTTTTTTATGATTCAGTCCATTCCATAATTTTGCAATGAGAACTGCATACAGTTCTATTTTGCTTGCAAGAAATATGCACAATATGGCATGTGCCTCAATCTTCTGTGATTAATGTATAAAAACACAGTCAGAACATATTTATACGATGGCTTGTAGAATTACAGAGATTGATCTTGGTTTCACTCACGGCCAATGGCTAAGCAGCACTTTAACCTGCTACAGGTGAAAAGGTAATGCAAACACTCTCATGTTTATTTAGGACAGCGATTGGGAATATTTCATGCCATATTTCAAATACAAATACTCTTTGGCCATCTCCAAGTGAAGGAAATATAAAGTCATTAGTATATGGTTTTCTGCAATCTATTGTAAATATTAAAATTACACAGGTCATTTGACCCAAATTGAGATTTCTGCCTAGTTTCTTTACAATCTTGGCTTCCAGGGGACTGTGAGAGGAAGCAGTCTCCACCATGGCATCACAGTACAGCAAAGCCCACTCCATAATGAAGTGGGAATGGTATTTCAGGACATTCCTGGCAAAGGCTTCAAGCCACCTGAAGACTGAGAGCGAGAGTCTGCTGTCATCTGAGTCAATGGAGAAGCCCCCTTTGCCTTTCAAGACTAAACATTGCTTTAAAAAAATGCTTTATGTGAATAGTCTTCTTGAATCTCTTTTTTTTTTTTTTCTGATGTACAGGTTAAGATCCTCACCTGCTGTCAGCTGGATTTCTGTTTTGGCGTTCGCAGAAGAACCCTTACTAAGGAGTCTCCAAGGAAGAGCTTACACATGCCAGCCATGCTTAGTGTTCAGCAGATTAGTTGAGATGATTATTTTATGTAGGCGTGGACTCATTTTCATAGCAACAATGGAAATCTCCTACAAGGACCTAAGAGGTGAGGTGTCCCATGCAAATCCACTCATTGCATAGAAGCACCTCTTCGGCAGGGTCACAATTTACTTCACGTATTTCCTCTCAGGAGGTTTGTATTTCTTCTGCAAGCTGAACTTCCAAGTTTAAAACTACCCAGTGTACTTCTTGAGCTTCACGTGCTAAGGAATGAATCTCCATCCCAAGCCCCTCATACAAAAATATCTTAATTGTATTCATATGGTTAGATAAAACACTAAGTCAAGGAACACTTAAACAACGAATGACAGGATAAAACTCCAGCAGCAGCGAAGTGCTCGTGCATCAAGTAGCATTCAGATTCCAGACACTTTCTCCAACTTCTTCTCCCCCATCCTAACCGCACCACCTTTCCAAAATCCCCATCTGCTTAATCTCTGTTTTTGGTCACTGCCTGGAAGGCCTCAGGTTTAGTAGCTTTTTACAGTTCATCTCTGCTCTGTAAAACCATGGAGGGAGACTGGACAAAACAGAAACAAAATGAAACAGGAGAGATCAAAACGACCCCAAACACATTCTGGGTCAAACTGACATCTGATACAGGGGCTACATCTTCATTGAAGTCAGTTAGGTTTCCACTGCCTGTGCTCTTCAAGGTGAATTTGGCTGATGATATGGCCTGAGACAACTTACTGCCTGAGGCCTAGAGTACCTTAGCTCAGCCTTGCAGTGATGAGGAAACTGCATACAACTGCAGTTACTTTCCATCTACTTTGAATATTCAAGTGACCCAAGTAGTCAGTCAGTCATGAACAGCAATATATGAAGCCCTGGGCATTTTTAGTCTAACAGACTGAAAATATCAGACAGAAGTTACATCCAGTAGCACAGGGTTACTCTGAAAAATGAACTCCAGCTTTTTGTTCAGATGACAACTCACTTCAGTCTAAGGTTAGTTATAAAAGAGCAGTCATATACTAGTGCACTAGGGCTTGGGAGACCTGGGTGCAGTACCTGGTTCTAGCAAGGACATTGTATGTGATTTACACTCAAAAGAGTTACTATCTAATTAACTTCAGGCATCTGACTGTGATGGATGCACTCGACCCCTTAACCAAACTAGCAGTAGTTTGGTACAGGCCCCAAAGGAGGTAAAGGCCTGAGCTGCAGCCGGGCCAAGAACTCCTCTAGTTTCAATCTGTTTTCTAAAAACCCACAAAGGAGCAAAGTGACACAGTGAGCATCGATGCATATGAGTTTGGAACACCGATCATGCAATTAACACATGAATAGCAGGTGGCTTTTCCAAGACTCATTTATCAAGGAACAAAGAAAGTTGTCGGTACAAGGAGTCTCATGCATACCTTTCCCATCGCATGTGATTTAGCTACGAACCAGCCACTTTATCCCATGAATATGACAGCCTAAGTGAGCCTTCTTTGAGCTCTCCCTGCTAGGCAGCATGGCTGCATGGCGGTGACCTCCCCTTGAGCTGGGACACCCCTCAAGGTTGCTCCTCGAGGCAGAGAGACCTTTTACCAACAGCAGATCTTTGGTAAGTGACTGATAGCATGCTGAATTAATACTAATGAAACATTACTAAACCATGTAGCTATTAAATATTAATTAGTATAAATTTTGTATAGACAATTCCAGTAGACATAAACTGTTGTCCAAGTCTGAGACTAAGATTGGACCCAGCTGCACCTAAGCTCCATCAGGAGTTTAGAAAGCAAGGAGGTCCCCTCTGAACCTCATGACTCAACAGGAGGGTCCTCCTTACCCTTTTTGTCTCGTCTCTGTGTGAATCTTCCTAACTCGATTCTAACTCGATTTTCCTTTGTATGTTTCTTCCATGCAGTAATCAATAAAGTGAACCTTGCCATCAAACTTATCGAACCTTGGTAAACCACTGTTAAACTTTTTAAAATTCCATCAAATTTATTGAACCCTGTCAAATTATTATTCTACCTCAATAAAACATATTGCTGCTTCTCTCTTTTGAGTGAGGCGCTTTCCACTCTTTCACAACAAATTGCCATAGTTGGCAGGATCCTAAATCAGGATTTGCAAAGCTGACTTAGGAGCTGAGGATCCACACACACTCAATGAAGACAGACAAGACTCCTAAGGTAGTCAATGTGTCCCTTTAGCAAAACGCTACTTGTCTACCTCAATTGCAGAGCAAATTTTATTCATTCCTAACATTAGGGGATAAATATAACCCTGCTGTGGCACAGCTCTTTCTCTTGCCCACCTCGCAGCTCTTTGGAACGTGGGGAGATGCCAACAATGTTTATTTGCATCATCTGACACATGCAGGACTTGCATCTTGATGGAGTACGTGAGCAGTGACACACGTGTCACTACAATGCACGCTGTCCTGTGCGAAAAAAAGCTTCACTGGGGGTGGATTAAAAGTATAAACGTGGCACAGGGTTGTACAATCACCGAGATCAATCCAGTCTATCTTATCAGTAACTTAAAAGATATGCTAACTGATGCTTGCTGGGTAATCTTAAGTAACTCCTTCTGAGCAGGTAAAGGCAGATAGCTCTAACTATAATGCCTTCACTTCATACTCGCATGACATTGTCTATGCAGAGGGGGCAAAGATGTGGACATCCTTGAGAGTTTTCTCATTCTTGGAAAGGTATTCCTGCTGCAAGAAACTGGGGTGGACTGGACAGACAGCACATGCCGAGAAGCTGATGGAGTCACCACCTCCAAAGAAAACATTGATTCACTGCCTTCCACAAAGTCTAAACCCTTATGTAAAAAAAAAAAAAAAAAAAAAAGTACCATTTAACACTTTCACATGGGACTCCTCGCACAAGTTTCCACAGCGCTACCCTACTTTGCCCTCAAACAGCATGCTTCTAGGCATTCAAACGCAGTGTTAGTATGCGGAGGGGTTAGGGAGAACAAAGTCAGATCAAAATATCATTTCATCCCTTGGGTCCACGAGCTATTGGCTGTGAATGTAAAGGAATTATCACACACGAGCTTACTTCTACAGGCGGCCTGGCAGGAATGCATTCCCATTCAGTTAAAGATCCTTCACAGGGAGCAATAGAAATGTTCTGTTCCTTCAATATCTTTTCATTCCTTTTCAAGCATTTATACAAGTATTCAGGGGCTTAACCAGAAATGAAAGAAATTCATTTTAGGTTATGTGTATTAAGAGGCTCTGGGACTCCTCTACCTGTCTGACTGTGCTAAAGATTTTGTTAGCTGACTCTTTTTTTTACCTCTGGTAACTACCAGTAAGTCCCAGGACTGGATTATTCTGTCCATCTGAAACAAATTCTCTTTTCACACTGAGAAGCATTCAAAGCATTTGAAGATGTATGGGACTCATTTGGTATATTTACTGAAGAATTTAGTTGTAATCGCTTATAAACATCTGTTGCATTTTAGCTCAGTAAGTGTAAATAACAGAAATACAATGGCATGTGCATGTTGGATGCTATCTCTTGGAAAAAACAAACCAAACAAGGTACATTTCTCTTACCCAGCACTTGGTCGCCAAAAAAAGGGGAAAAAAAAGTACAAAATACTGCTTGGGGAAGCAGAGTTGATTAATGGGCTAGCCTGTTAAACCATCTGCTCTTGAGGACCCAGCTTTAAATCCCAGTGCCCCTAGCTGGGTCAGCACTTTTTCTGGTGCTGAGAAGCAATATTAACTCTGCCGGCCTTTGCTTTTAGGAAGGAAGAAACAGTCCATGGAATTTCATTTGCCTTGGAAAAACAGAAATACCTTCCCAGATTCTGAGCACCAATGTTAGCAAAGTTTGGTAAAAAGGAAGTATTCCATCAGCATTGCCTAGAAAAAAAACACGTAATGCTACAACTCAAGAGGACTGAGTTCAAAATGTCTCTCTGGGTGCAGAGAATAACCTGATCATCCTTGGAGTGGAGTGTCATAAAATTAAAAGGAGAAAAAAAGGTACCTGGGGCTTCTCTGTGGCATACTGAATAAATGCACTTCCTGACATTGTCTTTGATAGGGTCCCCATCAGCTTGTCACTTGGGCAAAAGGTAATGCCGGCCTAGCAATAAATGCTGTAATAACGTTTCAAACCCTTTGAACTAGATATCACAAAAGCTGGGGGCAGTCAAAATGCCAAATAAAGTTAACTAAGCACAAGAGTAGAGGCCAGAGACAGATGCTGTAAGCTGAATGTCAGATCAAGGGATGAGATCAACAAGGTGCTTTAAGAGGCATTTCCTGGTTAACTCAGGAATCTCCAGCAACCTTTGTAGTCTTTCATCCAAGCCTTATTAAAAGAACAGAGCATGGGTTTTATAAGGGACATGGACATGCAAATGCACATTGATTTGAACTCATCAGATCTAACTGGAACTGTTTTGGGTAGCTGCTCTCCCCAATGCAATGTTTCAACTAAAGTTATCATAAATAGGATACAATGAAATGAGAGATTTCAGCTCTAAAAAACTGACATAACATTTGGTTTCTTGTCTCCAGTGCCAAGTGCCTTACTACATAGACATTACTAACAACTCCTTTTTTTCACCTATAAAACTTATTGACAATCTTTTTCATCAATAGTAACAATTAATTAGTAGTTTACTGGTATTTTGTGCATCAGAAGTATATGGAAAATGAACGATAGTCATACAAAATAGCGTTCACTCCGATATAGACATTAGCTTCACAGTTAAATATGGCCTACATAAAAATTGTGACAATTCAAAGCTATGAGCAACAAAAATCCAGCAACTACAAGCAATGGTGGAACAACAACTGTCCAGGATATGTTGCACCTTAAGCACTGGCACAGGATGGGAAAGACTTGAGAAACTGTGCCAGAAGGATTGCTAGCCCCAAAATCCTCGACTCAGCAAGAAATCTCCATTTGGCTTCCAGTGCCAACGCGTTACTGCAGCATGTCCTCCAGCAGCCACCTGGGAACAGTATTTCCAAGGTACCAGTGATGTCCTAGCAATTTTAAATACACTTGTCTTTCAACTCCAGTTTCAACTTGGTGACTGGGCTGTGTTTAGTCCTTTATTGTAGATACCTGCCTTACATCATCACGATTACTTGAATTCACAGGCAGTGGAAGGAGCCAGGATCTGCCAACCTAGAAGATCAGGCAATCTCAATGGCTTTTTCCTTTCATGGATATAAATATACGTGTGTTTGTATGTAAACACATTATGATTTTTCATACTTGTTACTGACATGCTGCCATACTGTACAATAGAGAAGGTGGAATGTAGATATTTCGTTATACACATGCAGACACATGTACGTGTTTGTGTTAACATGGTACATATGCCAGACAGATATTATGACGACTCGGTGGCAAATAAGGCAACATTCTCCCAGATGGGAAACACCAAAAGTGGCAATTTTTTTCAACTTGAATGCAGTCATCAAGTACTCTTGCCATGCCTTTCACAACACAGACAGAATCGTGATCCGGTGTTTTCAGACTTGAATGATTAGCCATGTGTGTTTCACTGAACATGCTGAGCCAGATATCACCGCCAGCGCCCACTGAAATCCCTACAGTTGCATCAGAATAACGCAAGAGAAAAATCTGCCTCTGATTACTGAAAAAGATGCTGTATTTTTCTCAGAATTGATAGTTTCTGCTGCTGGTAGTATAACATCTAACACTGCTTTGTGGTACATCTCTCCCCTTGTTCCTCTACTCTTGAAAACATTACAAGAGAGAAGTAACAAAACCACGCAGTTCTCATCTCCCATCTTTCATGTGCCTGTGTGTGGTGTTGCCTCCTCTAACACAAATTGATCACTGTTACCACAGCAGCCCATGTATTAGCATCATTAGGTGAGTTACAAGTGAAATCTGAGCCCTGTTGCGCCATGCTCTGTAGAAATATGCTTCAAAAGATGGTCCCAAGTACCTATCAATTCTAACAGATGAGATAAAAAAATAGTTGGAAGGAGAAACAGAAAGTACAGATGAGACCACAAGACGCATGGAAGAGTTAGAGGAAAGAAGTCCGATTCATCCTGCCCAGCGTATTAATCCGAGGGCACTGTGCTTACTTCCATTCATCTTTTGAAACCGGGGCAGAAGACAAGCTTGAGCAGAAAATTTTTTTCACATTGAATGGACAGGAAATGTTAGAAACAAGCAGTAATGGGTGGCTTCTGACTGAAATAGTCTTGACATATTGAACATTGTAGAACATTAAAGTAACGTCAATATTTATTATACAGATATGTGTATTGATTGTGCAGTAAAATGATCCAAAGTAATATATGCTATAATAATAATTTAACTCCATTCAGAAAAAGAGCACTGACATGCAGAGAAGGAAAAAATCACAAAAGACTATATCCATTTATTAAATTAGTTCATGTGGGCATCTGATTACTGAGCAAATAGGAATAGCTACTACAAAGCACTGGACATCTTGCATGAGCAAAACAAAAAGAAACTAAGGCCACATTTCTAAAATACTCCATTACAGCTTGTTGGAGTTTGCCAGTTTAGGGCAGATGAGAAATTGGCTGTAGCACTCCGCAGTTCAAACTCTGTAAGATGCTCTGTATCCTCTCTCACTCATTTGCCTTTTCTTATGAATGACTAATGAATTTCTACATTCAGCATTACCACACGACACATCAATGCAAACACTGTGCTGTGCTTTGACCATGAGGTATTACAATTTACAGAATAGCAACCATTAATTCAGAAGAGATTTGGATAAACTAAGAAATACTGCACTTACTTCCAAATTCAAACAGATGTGGCACCTCTTTATTCCCCCCCTTCTTCTTTTTTTAAGTGTGGGTTAAGGAAAAAATTAGCCTGCTTTGGGATTTTCTTTGTTTTTATTATCTCTGGTGAAATTGGATTTATTTAACTAAACTGGCTGTATATTTAAGTCTCTAAGTTCACAAATTATCCACATAGTCTTCCCAGGCTCCATTTTGCCTAATTGCTAGTAACAATTCCAGCCATAAGACTGCTTATACAGCATATTTCCCACTCCTTCACCAGATGACTGATTCTTTTTTTTCCTTTTTGCTTTTAACAGGGGAATGATAATGTTCAGTATTGAATTAGTAATGAAGTTCCAATTAAAGACTGTGAAACTGTTTGGACTTGCAAATATTTTTAGGACTATCCAGCTACATGGTACCTGGTGTTGGACAAAGCCAAACATTGGCAAGGAACCAAAGTCATCCATTTACAAACCTGCTTGCAAATCCAATTTTGGTTACTCTTGTAACCCTTCACTATGCACTAACCTTGTAAACATATTCTGCCTTGCAGGAAAAGCAGTAGTGATATACCTTAGGAAAGGCCATAGTTCTGAGCCAGTTTGAACCAGGAAGCAGTAGAATTGTCCTGATGAATGTTTCCAGGCTGACTACAAGCTAAAAAAGCTTTTTATAAGCTCCAGAGAAACACTTAGCATTTTGCAGACCCTCACACTGCTATTCTAGAGTCATATGGCTCTGCAACACCCACACCTCTAGCCTGTATCTTCCAGGTGCATCTGAGCTGGACCAAGAGCAGTCACACGAGGAATAAACATGATGCTGGTGTCTTGCCTCAGAAACCTGCAAGCAGACAAATGGGTTCAATTAACATTTAATTTTGGCCATAGTCCTATGTCCAAAGACCATATCTCTTTGCAACAAGCCTATAATGATGGTACAGAAGGACACAATTTACTTAGAGTTGGCTAGAGACATGCCAGAGCTGTACAGATGACCATTTAAAGCAGTGCTGAGCTTAAATGCTTCGCTTCTCCGTACTCTGTGCATCTCGTTTCATACCTGGATGGCATGGTCACAAAATGAATCTGGCCTTGGCCAGTCAGATATGTCCTGCATTACTTGAATTAACAAGACCCATTTCAACCTGTTTACTCAAGTTGCTTCTACCAGTTAACACAAACCACAAACAAAACAAATATTAATATTTTTAAGATTTCTTCAAGTAGCTACACTGAGAACTGGGGGATTTCCCTGTGACACTGCTGGGCTTTTTTTGTCCCAAAGAGATGGTTTCAGCACTTCCCCCGACGCTGGCTAAACCCTGGACATCTGTAATGGCAAATGAAAGCACCTCCTGGAATGGCCTTCCTTATGCTTCTTTCTTCCCTCTCTTTTTTTTTTTAATTTTTATTTTAATTTCTATTCTTTTCTCTTTGGTTTAAGAGCAGCTTTGCTAGGCTTGCTAAGACTGCTGTAAACAACACGTAAGAAAAGACAATGTTAAAGAGCCCAAAGCAGATAAAAATCAGCCAGGAATAAGACCACAGTCCGCCTGTGTCTCCATGTAGCATGAAACTGTAGGTAAGAGTCAGCATCAAACAGAGAAGTAACTCCCCTGACTTCATTGTCCTTCTTTATCTTTGTGTGTTTTTCTTGTCCTGTCCTCAAGGCAGAGGGGGAATTAAGGTCTGAGACAGCAGCAACAATAATAGCTCCAAGACAGCCCTCCCATCTCTGGAAAGGAAAACTTACCACTACTATCTCCCCATCAGGGAAAAACTTTAGTTTCTACCACTAAAAGGAAAGGGATGAGAGGCTGTTAAAATAATAATTAAAAAAAACCTTACAGAATAACTGACCTTATAAGTGCTTAACTATTGTCCACTTGTATTTATTGTATTTTCTAGTAAGATAAAAAGATAGATAGCTAATGATTTTTTGTTGAAATCTAGAATAGGCTATGGTCTTCATATTCAAAATGCTTGGGTTTATTCTACCTTTTATTACCCACTGGCAGCGTCAAGTTAGGTTTAAACTTTTGTCCCTGAACCATTCTTCCCAGCAAGAGGAAGCTCTCAGCCTGCATTCACCCACCAGCTCCAAGCCAGGTGCCCACCCGCAGCAGTGCCCACAGATTAGGAAGCCCTGCACCATGCTGTTGAGGAGAAGCTGCTCTACAGCACTTACTGGTGACCCCACTGATGCCACTGCGTTTCAGAGGTGTCGCAATAGGACACTCCAAACCCTACTGGACTTCGCGATGGGGTCTAGAGACATCTCAGTATTTGATATTTCAGTCAATATCTAAAAAAGGGGGGAAAAAAAAAAAAAAAAAGAGAGAGAGGGTGGGAGGAAAGCAGAATCCAGATGGAGAAATGGAGCACAGTCTGTTTTGGTTTTGTTCTGAAAGGGCTTTTTTTCCTGAACTGAAACTGGCTGCATTTAGCTTGCAGCCCCATTTGTATGGTGCAGATACACTAATGATTAATGATGTGCCAAGTGGTTCAGAGAAATTCAATTCAGACCCACAGATACTTGTCAGTCCCCAAGGAACGAGACCCACTAATTACCCATGAAAAGATTCAGGTAGTAGAGCACACTTGACCTTATTCTCAACGGCAGCAGCAGGTCTGATTCCAGGGACTTTCTTTTACTTCTTTAGTCTTCCTGCCTCAAAACTTGAAAGGCCACAGTCCAAGATCAGCTTCCACTCCTCAGTAGTTTCCTAAATTTTCCAGATGATATTTTGCACAATGATGTGTCATTTCATGTTGTATCAATCACATTACAGTATGTGACTTAATATAGCATAAGGCAATATGATTGACACAATCTGAGATGACTTGTCACAACACAACACGTCAACTGGGACATTTGTATGTTTTGGGTTTATGTACACACACACACACACACACACACCCCTTCAAAAGATGGGGGCTGGAGGGAGGACACTCTCCCTCCTTTAAAAGTTTTCACAACACTTTCTGTTGCAGCGATTGATAAGCATCTGTTAAATATACAGAAATTTCTTCAGTTCTCTCTCTAGGCTACTTCTAATAATAAACTACCAGAGCTTGAGTTTATTCCAACCTCTATTGATAATGGACACCTTCTCGTGACATATAAAGCGCCCTGTTCCCAAGAACAGCCTTATTGTTAGGGAGTGGCATAATACAAAAACTCATTACAATTAGCCACTTGTCCCTTGGTGCCATCTGATGCTAATTCAGCTCCTAAACAATTAATTTGGAGTAACCTCACAAAGCAATCCCTAAGCAACAGTAATTGACTAATTCCGCTCTACTTATGGTTATGCTCATTATATTACAGACAACTTTAAATCAGGCTGTCATCGCTAGTTCTTGCTGTCACCGAGGTGGTTCAGAAGGATAAGTTACTACACCTGCGATCACTTGTAACCCATCTGCGGAAGGAACTCTCCATCCAGGAGTGTTGGGAAGGTGGGAAATCCCGAGCCGCGTTCTGCAGGGGTTTGAGAACACAAGCATGACTGCAAGGTAAGCTGCAGAAGTTACAGGACTTTTAATTCCTAGTGAAGAAGCATGGCTTCTTAATGAAATTTTAAGGAAGGTATGTTTGCCGTAAGATCTCCAGGCAGTATGGTCTGGCAGAGAAGCCCTGACTGGGCACTGGGATTTGAGTCATGTTATTGTATTCTCTGTGTTCTTAGAGCTTGGCTAAATGGCAGGGCTTAGACACCCACTAGCTAACCAGGACCATGAACAAAGAGTTCAGACATGTTTGCGCCTACTTGCGGGTTTCATGTTGTTCTGCCCCATGCCCCAATTCTCCATTTAGCAAGCAGAGCTGGTACTTCACAGGGGTGTTTTGAAGCTAAAACTCACAAATGGCTGAAAGATGCACTGGGACTGTTGAAAAGCAGAGTACAGAAGGATTTCATGAGCCTGTTAAAGTAAACTGGATCTTTCTTGGACTGCTGCCACGTTTTGCAGCTGGGGAAATAACTTAGAGTGGCAACTGTACAGCCAGATGTTGCAAAACTAACATTTTAAGTTCTTTTTTGTGGCACAGTGTGGTGCTACATAGAGATATCAGAACATACTCTAAATATGCCAACTCAGGTACCAGGAATGGTATGTTCTGTCGAAGACAGCTCTGTCATCAGTCAAAAGTTGTAGCAAAAACTACGTGATTGACTTTGACTCTCCACCACAGAGATCAGATGATTCTGCCATGGCATACGGTGTATCCTGACCTGACGAGCAGCTGCAGATATGCCATCTCAGATCACAGCTGAACAGTGGTGCCTGGCCAGAAATGCAGTATCCCATATTTGTTCTGAGGTTGCAGAACTACAGAGGGTGAACAAGGAAAATATTAATTACAGTAGATTCAGATGAAACTTGTCCCCCTCCGCAAAAGAATCTTCAAAGACTAAATGCTTCTATTTTCCCCAATATGTTCACCAGAGTTTTCTGCAATATGGCGGTTCAATTCACATCACCCATATGGTGAGTCATTTTTTAAAATTCAACATGCAAAGATATTCAAAAGCAATCAGTAATTTGTAAGCAACTGTGAATCAAGAAATGCACTGTTCCGTCATTAGTATTTCTTTCAAGTACCATGGTTCTTCCTGCTTCTAAACCTGCATTTACAGATGGGGTAGAAGCTCAGTGGCACAGAAAGAGTGAGAAAACTGCACAGATGAGACTGAGTAGGCGTCACGTTTCATTTGTAGTGTTCCTAATCTGGGGAATCAGAGACCTCAGAAGCACAGACCATAAAACAGGAGAAGAGACCACATCCTCAGGTAGTATATTGTCACAACTGTCATAATATACTAAATATGCTAAGATGGACATCATAAATGCCAGCTACAAAAAACCCATATGGAGCAGTAGGACATGTTTTTTTTCCTAGCTGAAGAATAATCAAAAGTTCAAAGGCAGAGAGATCAGTACTGAGAATTTCCCCAACTTCTCCCAAAAACACGACCCTAATCATCAGTCCTTTCTGCAGGGCAGTGCTCACCACTCCTGCGCTTGCCCCATCCGACACCGCCTGGTCCTTGGCTCAGGGAGGCACTTTGCCACCCAGAGAAACCCATGTAAGCAAGGGAAAGATTGAACATGCAAGCCAGTTGCAGTGTAGAGACTTGACCATGAGATGGATGCTGCTTCCAAAAGGAAATGCTCATCTCCTTCCTTGTGTGGAGCCAAAGCGCTCAGTTTTACAAAATCCCTGCGCGTTGCTTATTGCTGGACTACTTAGTGTTTTAGGGAGAGAAGAATAATTTTCAGTAGTTTATCTGAACTGCAAAAACACAAGATGAAAGGAAGAGGAAAAACAATTGTAGATTGAGAATTGTTCCCCAAGAAGGGCACGTGAACAGCTGTATAAAGGACACAGCACAACAATTAGAGCCATGCTGCTCTCCCTTCCCACCTCCAAGCTATTACAAGTATAAGTCCACTCTCCCTTATGCTGTAGATTCATGAGAAATTCTCCAGTTTACAAAATTACGTTTTTAAAGGCTGTATCAGTTTCCTGAGACAATTCAGCACAAGGCACTGGGTGGCAGAGAGGGACAGCATGGAGCAGAGACAAGCCGGCAGGTTTGGGAACACCCTGGCTATCTGAAACAGCCACATCTCTGAACATGCAACCACAGATTCCATTTGGTTAGGTGCACGTCACATTTCTTTTGGTGGTTAAAGCAGTGCCTGGACATTCTGTGATCTTTTGCAACAGCACTTGTCTGAGATAACTTGTTTCCACACAGCTGTTACAGAGCTGGCCAGAGAATTCAGCAGGTTAAAAATAACCATGCAAATAAGAACAACAGTAACACCCCAGCCCCAGTATTTGGGTTAAATATAATCTAAACAGTTATCACTACCAGGAAAATACTACGTAGAGTCTCACTCACAGGGATGGCGCCTGAGCCAAAATCCCTCTGGAGCTCCTAGTCAGCATGATCTGAAGGTCTCATCATGAAAGGCACTGAATAAACACCACCTTCTCCTCATATTGTGTAAACTGAGAAGGCTTAATCCCCACAGAGTACATCTACAGTATAAAACAATACTGATCCTTATTGCTGCACATAATCTGCATATAAACTTAGGCCAATACAAGATGATACACAAAAGAACCCAACTTTTTTTTTTTTTAATGTAGTCAGTGACATAACTCCCATTTATTTCAGAGGAGAACATGGCTGGGATTGGCGTTTTCAAATACATCGCCTAGCCAATGTGCAACTGAACACAAAGCCCGCTGGTTGCTGAGTTTCTGCATAAGCCCCCAAAATCAGCTTACATAGTGCATTAACCTAGTGCTGGAACAAGTTTGCTTGGTAGGTTGTTCCAAGTCTTCTCCCAAAGTTTCAGGTCGCTGGGCTGAACAGCCAGTCACTTATTAAGGGACATTAAAGTTCCAGATCTGAAAACCCTGGAGCCAGAAAGCCTATGACAGAGCCAACTCCAGACCCAACACGACAGTCATGTGAAACTTGATTTGAACTTGGTGTGAACGCCTTCCTCCATCCACATGGATTTGCAACCTTTGTGTTTCTACTTTGCATTTCCCATCAGAACAAGCCCCAACTCTCCAAGCAATCTTTGGTCAACATAGTCAAGTTTCACACCAGTTTCTCATTAAAATATCACACAGAACTTCTAATTTGGTGTGACTTCAATGCTCATGGTTATTTGAAACTGATCTCATGAACATCAAAGGTGGGTCAAAGCTCCTTCAGCAAAGAGTATTTAGAAAAGCAGGAGTAATGCCACAGTTTTTGCTTAAGCATTGAATAATTTTTGAGTTGTTAATAGCCTCTTTGCAAGTGCTTGCAGGTTTGATTGCCAGCATCTCACGTGGTGTTAGCTGAACTTAAGTGTGGCTCATTATTATTATATCCGTAAGCATAGCTGGTATCACACATGGTCACAAGCTCTGCAGTGACCTCAGTAAAATTACAAATCAAGATTCAGCCTTCCATGAATTTTTCTACTTCTCTGTATTAAAATGCTAACATCACTTCAAGGTCCTTCATATAATTTAATTATATACCTTCAGTCTGCCGTAGATAATAAGTAAACGTATTGCTATTGATGAGCTAGAATTATCACCACTATTTCATTTATATAATCTGATGGAATAATGGAACAGTAAATTCTTCCCCTGGTAAACGTAATGAGGGACAGCTCTTGATGTCGCTCTGAAGGAAGGAAAAGGCCAGCAGGAGCAGAATCTGCGCCACAGACAGCTTGCTGCCATGGAAAACTGACTTGAATTAAAATAGTTAACTAGAGTGATCAAAGTCATTCAGAGGGGAGCTGCCTGGAACAATTCTTAGCAAAATATTTTTTTTGATCAAAGTATGCTAGTTTTGTCAAAGCGGGAACATTTTACAGCGATATCTATTTCAGTTAAGTTTTCAAAAGGAAGATCTCCAAGGCCTGGGCTAGACCGCTCTGTCACTGGGAACGAAAGAAATCATAAACCTGACTTCTTTCACAAAATTCCCTCCTGTGAAATGCTCTGGAGCCCTTGCCTCTGTTCTAATGATGAAGAAAAACAAATACTTGAAAACCTCAAAAGTTGTTGCAAACGCTGTCATTCTCTGGCTGGCCCCACACTGAAAAGCTATTGCTGACTCTGACTGCTAGCTCTAGGTATTACAAAACTTGTGGTGTGTAAGTCAAGACCACCCAATGATGTGAAATCTGCATCTATAACACAAATTTCAGTGAGACCTTTAAGATCAGATTGTGCACAAAGGGAGTGGGAAGGATATAATATTTTCTTTTTTAAAAATGTAAAATATTGTTATTCATTTCCTTTCTGATAGCAGCCCAACAGAAGCAAATCAAACACGTGTGGTACAAAGAGCTTAACAGTGCAATGGCTGCAGCAGGCGGCTCTACTGATGCAATAAGATCAGCTGTGAGGAGGTAGAGATATTTAAGAAAAACAAAAAGCAAAATCTAACAAGTATTGCATCTTTTAGTTCACTTTCTACTGGTACTTTATGCACTTTTTTGAAGTGTACAAGAGCTGACACAAAAGACCTTGAAGGTTTAACATAAGAAGAAATGTCTGCACCGTCAACAAAAATGTATTCCCCCCCTGCTAAGACTTGAGGTGAACTTTCTCTTAACAAGGTCCTCAAGGGAACTTCCAAGGGAGTCTCAGCACCCACTTCCTACCTCCTCTCACTGCCTCGCTCCTTTAATTTCTTATCATGCCTTTCTCTGCCTCTGCCACCTTACTGAGGAGCTCGCCAATCCTCCGGCACTCTCCACTGACCTTTCCAGTATCGCCCCAGCTGTCTCTGGAGCTCAGTTCTCAGGCTTCACTGCTCCAGGTTTCCCAAGCTATAGCAAGAGCAGTCATAGGGCATGATCTCATCTGCCACGTTTCATCGCAAAACAACAAGTATTAACACTTGCATGAGCTTTTATCCATTACGCTTTCGCAAAAACACACTGCAACAGTGGGGCACTCAGAAGCAACAAGGCAAAAAGCAGCAAATACAAGAGTCAAAGATGTACGCCACCACAGAACAGAGCCCTCAGATCCTTCTGCAGAAAAAAACCCAAGGAAATTTCAAAATGTTAACTGAAGTTGTGTGCCTCATATAGCGTTCACTAAACCTCGACTTTTTCAGGCCGCTAGAGATGCATGTTTCAGAGGCACACACTCTGCTTCACTGACAAAGCTGTGTTGTTGACTGCAGGGAGAATAATCACAGGAACCCAACAGATTGTAACTCCCATGATAGGGCATGAAGTAGGGGTGGGAGGGAGAAGCAATTTTCTCAGCTAACCTTGTCCCAGGCCTTTGAGGGCTTAATAAGATCATAACCAACACCTTGAATTATATCCTGAAATAAACAGGTAGCCAGAACAGAGAACAAAGCTCAAGATTTATGGGCTAATAGTAGGTGACCTTCAAGAGAAAGGTTGCTACAGGCTGTACTCGCTGAAGTCCTTTGCAAGAGCGGCCCCAAGCACTGAGCAGTAACCCCGAGGTGATGATGGCGTGGAGCACATGCATCACTGGGAAGCCATCTCCGCTTCCAGAACAACCATAAATGAAAGAAATAGTACCATGAGGATTGGAACTAATGAAGTCTGGTTTCTTTCTTAATTGGTTCTTGTGGTTGATTGACTTCTGCGTCTAAAACAGCACAAGAGTCTGAAGGTTTTCTGGCAGCAGGAGTATTATAAGATTCCTTCCTGTGTGGATTCTCTGGTGTTAAATAACTTGTGAACTCACACTGAAACCATGCTTTCAATAAAGGCTCTGATAGTGTGTCTCTTCCTTATCCAGTTTCTTACTTTCCCCAACATTGGGGGAACTTAGTTACCTTTGAGCTTAAAACTCTTATTTTACATGGGTTTAAGAATGAACAACACTAAACTGTTATATAAATAAGGGGAGCACTTGTACAGACATACATAGAATGCAGATAACCTTCATTTTCCTTCAAACCTAAACTAAGATGACAGTTGGCTATATGGGGAAGATTTCTTCTCAGTGGCAGTGAGGGGAGTCAATGATGATGTTTTCTGGAGAGCAACAAGCTCATCTTTTGACCTCTAGCGAGTGACCAAGGGACATCACACCTGAATACAGATGACACTTTGTGGAAATATCATGAGCCAAAGGCAATGCATAAAAATTTGTTACGATAATGAAGCAGGGGGTTCAGCTGCTCATACAGAACTGAAGGACCTGTCTTGGGCCAGTCTCTACAGAGCCAGTAAACAGATGCTAAAGTTTCATTACTTCCTCTGGTTGTGACAACTCATCTTAGCAAACAGGTTTAGATAAGAACCATAAAGTAACTTCCCAGCCCCTTTAGGGCGAAAAGCTTCTCCACGTCAGGGAGGAGAGGGCACAAGAAATGGCAGGGCAGAGCAAAAAACTTGTGGTTTTCAGTTCTGTGACAAAGAACTTGTTGCTAATTTCCAGTCCCACCAGTGTGATAGGTTTATCAGATACTCTTTACAAGGAGAGAAAGAAAAAAAAAAAATAGGTGAGGTACAGATTAGAAAACCCTGAGCCAGACTGATTCCCTTGATACTGCTGAGTAGTATAAATCAATGGTGATACCCATTTCAGCGGTGCCAGTTTCCTGAGCTGAACCACAAACCTCTTGGTCCAGTTCTGCTTACAGATTTTGCGTAGAGCTGGGAGACACACTGCTGAATCCTGCTCTCCCTCCACCCAAGTCATCTGCAGATGTATTGGTCCCGAAGGCCACTACTTGAAATTTCCATTAACTTTTCTGAAAAATAAGAGCTCAGTAACCAGCTCCATCTTTTAAGAAACTATGAGCAAAACCAGGGATGCAGCAACAAAAGCAACAGACATTGGTTAGGCAGGTGGCTGAGTTTTATTTAATCCCAAACCTGTGCTATAAGGAAAGATGAAACACAGCCCATTCTGTGTTGCAATTAATCCCAAAGGTTAATTTTGTTGCAGGCACATTGTAAACAAAGGGGATATTTATTTCAGAGTCCAAGTACGTCGCAACAGAGGGAAAACAAAGGGAAGGGCAGTTTGTACTGCGGATTAAGAGAAGGCTGCAAGACCTGGTGAAGCCAGTGCTGACAGATTCCCTTATTAAAAAGTGTAGCCTTGTGGAAGGCCTGCCACTGACGGCTCTGATGCGGCTGAACTTCAGAAAACCAGGCACAATTGGAAGACTGTGCTGTGGCAGGGACAGTGGGGCTAAGGGGCACTTCTAATTTGTCAAAGTTGTATCTAATTCCACTGAACAAAGTTTGCAAAGAGAGATGAGCAGAATCCACAAATGATTGCTCATTCACCAAGCCCTGATGGAAAGATAGGCCAGCACACAGATTGGGCTTTGTAGAGTAACCTGAGCTGCTCCAATCAACTTTGGATAATTCTGCCTTGCAGGCATAACAGTTTTCCTTGTTTCTTCTTTAATAGGATTATTCCTCACAATATTAAAAAGATAACATCAGTGTCTTTCAGTGTCCCCATAAACTATTTCTAGGTATATGAATGGATGCTACAGGTGGTTTTGTTATTATTTCTGATACAGACTTATGAGAAGCGAAGATCTAAGAGAAGAATTTGATTCAAGTCTGACATTTGTTCTGCAAATAAACTAAAATCTCAAACTTCCTTTTAAAAGAGAGAGATCCTCAAAACTGACACAGTAGGAACAAAAAGAAGAAAATTACCATGTTGACCATGACTGAGAGCCAACCTCTGGATTCACTCCACTGATTAGTACATCCTTCCAAATACAGTCAAATGGCAATCCGGCTATATTTACAGTTAGAGGAGGCTTTCCATTTACAACAATGGATGTTGGATCAGGTCTTCAAATAGCCAGTTCTCAGGCAAGAAAGATAACTAATGCATATTTTTAAAAAATTATTTCCCCAAATTAAAATAGAAGAGAGAATACGTTCTGTCACAGCTTAATGGTATTTTCAGAAGACAAGAAGAAAGAAGGCAAACACCTTCACCATTCCTTTCCTCTCCAAGGAAAAAGAGAGCTTATTATCAAAAAGTATCACCATATCATATTATTTTGTCACTTAGGAATGAGCTCATTTCTGTCCTTGTATATTATTTTAAATGCTGTAGCCCTCACTGAAACTGTAGGAAGGTAAGACTGAATAGACCATGGATATCTTAATGCAGCAAATTAGGCAACCAAAAATCAGTGTCCACTTTAAAACCATCAAAAACTGAATGGTTTGCAGCTACCCAACACTTTCATGAAATTAAGTGCTAGAGAGTTTAAAAACTTGCCCTAAAAGATTCTCTCAGCAGTGTTTTCAATTTATAAGGTACATTATTTGAATGAGCTAATGCATTACTCTTCACTTCATTTAAAACCAAGCCACAGTGAGATGACCATTTAACTTTGAATTTGTCTACACCTGGATCTCATACAGATTGCTCTAACACAAATCTGGTGGTAGAAAATTACTCCTTACTGGGAGGCAGAACAAGTTTTGTCTGGAAATATGTTTCAGATCCCAGTGCTGTTTACGGGTTTTCAGCAGTCTCGGCAGGCGCTGTATTCTCCCTACATCAAACAGACCACGGACTGGATTCCTGGGATGCTATCCCCATGAGGGTGACATAACAGCATCTGCTTGATGCTACAATTCTGCTTAAAAGGTGGTGCCCACATTTTTAAGTGTAGCTAGTAATTTCAGGTGTCTGTTTACTGGCTATTCAGCCTGGGATATTGTAAAGTTATCTGAAGTTCACTGTATATCACATAACCGATCTCATTTAAGGAGCACCTATTAAACAACCTACAGTTTGAAGTAGCCAAAATTATCACAAATTTGTTTTATAAAGATATATAAAAATACATCTATAAAATAAATATATATATTTACACATATATATAAATATGTATAAATATAATTATTTTTTTTTCATTATCTACATCGCCAGTAAGCCACTGGTAGAGTAACCGAGATCATTCCACCTCTAAAACTGACACCCTAAAAAAAAAAAAAAAAACACCAAAACAAACCACTCAGCAATAATCTTTTTTATTTATTAAGTAGGCCTCTAATAAAGGCTCCACCTTTAGCTAGGTCTTTGCACATACACACCCACAAAATCCTGCTGTCTGAGAGGTAAGGGCAGCCCTGCTCCTTTCCTGTGCCAAGAGAGAATACACATATCATGGTGCTGGCTTGCTTTCTCTTTGCTAGGAGAGAATAGGGAAAACAAGAATATAGAATAGGAGAGACTAGGGAAAATAAGGCTGTAAATCTGTTTGGGTTTTGTTTATTTTTAATAAATACATGAATTTTAAAGCCAGACAGGACCATTTATCATCTAGATAATCATTTGACCTTCTCTCTAATCTAGACCAAAAAATCCACCTCAGGGACTTCTTTCATTCAGAAAGTCTTCATTTAAATATTCAATCTATCACATCTCTTGCGAAATTCTTCCACTGATGATTTAGCTTCAGTACTAAAAATATGCATCTTTTCTTTAGCCTAAATTTAACCATTTTACACATCTAACTAGTGGACCTTGCCGTGCTGTTTTCTCCTAAATCAATGACTTTTAGTTTGGAAAACAAAACCAAAAAGACTTAGAAGTTTTCTCCTCTGTAGGTATGTGTAAACTCCTAAACTCTCCCTTGGAATAGTTTAGATCTTGCATTCTGCCTCACACATTACAAAACAACAAACAAAGCTGCTGAATTCTTTTCCAAAGAACAAACAGAAACGTTTCTGTTGCCTGATGAAAGGGGGGCGGGAGGGAAATCGGCAGAACCCGAAAGACGCAGGACAGCGTGACAGCACATAGCCTCTCTACCCTCTCTACCTCCACCGCACCTTTTACAAGTTTGACAAAAAAAAAAAATATCTTAACTGTAAAGATCATCTAACCTTGTGCTTCACCCTTTGGCACTTCACTGTTCATGCTCTTTGACTTGTCCCCCTGACATGGCATCCTGAAAAGATCATGCAAAATTCTCTGTTGCGATTCAGCACAAATCTGATGAAGCTGACCGTGTACGCAGGCTTACGCCAGCTGTGGAGCCACTGCATTTCTGAGCACACTTCAGGTATTGCCAGAGTGTTATTTGTGCAAGTTGGCACAAAGTATCAAATACCAGACTTTTCAAAATACAAGGAAACAAAGAAGAGCACAACTTTTAAGACTGCCCCTCTAGCCAGTCTGGATATAAAAATCGAGATGTTTGCTGCTATACCTAGGCACTCGGGAGCAGCTAGTGTGTTGGGTTTCTCACAGACAGCTGCCAATATCTGCTCACCACTTATGGAACCAGACAGGTGGCAGATGCATTGGGTTACATGGGAAAACCCTTCTGGTAGAACCACGCTTATGAGGCTTCCAATCATCAGAAGAAAATTTGTCAGCTAGAGGCTTGCTCCAACCAGTTTTCAAGACAGCTCTTGGAGGCAGCTCAGAGGTTAGCAGCGGGGAGAGCAGGGTGCAGGCTATGGAGCATCTCCTTAAACAAAAAGGAGGAAATGAGAGGTTAGAAAGTTGAGGTCTTGTCTTTGGGTTGAATTGAGTCTCAAGTGGCATCTGAGAGCTTAACTACAATCTGTCCATATACAAATAAGATATATTTTCATTTGCTCTGAAGCTCTTTCCACAGCTCCCAGGATCTTTTCAGATAGTATTTCATGTCCTGACCTGACACCTTCAGCCAAAAGCCAAGTCTTCTATGGGAAGGGCTCAATGCCACATCCATACCACATTTTTAGGTGCAGGGAAGCTGCTGATACTGCTGAAAATGCTCTCATCTTTCTAACACTTTCCATCATTAAATCTGAGACCACTATAAGATCTGAATAAAACTATATGATGGTTTCGTTATCATTACTCCCCCTGTCCTCGCCCCCTTTAGGCTGCATAATAAAGAAAATAAGTCACATCCATTTTTCATTTATACACACATTTTTGGCAAACTCATTTACAGGTTTTTGACATTTTTTTTCTGCAACAGAACTAAGGTTTGCTTCAGTTTTATTTTCTGGTATTGCTTGTTACTTGTTTACAATGAAAACTTTTCATTAAATGTTATATAGCCTTTGCATTTTTTTCAAAAGTCTTGTTTTTGTTACAGCTGTTTGAAAACCTGGCTGTTCTTTTAATTTTATGTAGGTAAACTACATAGATTGCCTTGAAAAATAACATTGATCCTATTTTCAATGTCATCAAATGTTTCTGATCATATTCACAAGCCCTATAACACTGTTTAAATTTTGCTGTACTGTTATAACACATTTGCCATGTAGGGTCATGCTATAGTGATCTCTCAGACACCTATATCCCATGGGGTTTAAGTATCAGGAGAGAAACCTTCAACCTGATTCTGGATTCAGTGAAGCAGGAAAACAGCACAGGGGCAACAGGTGAACTCAACCTGCATGTGTGAAAAGACAGGATGCTGTGTTATTCCAGTTTAAGTGGGTTTTTTAGGTTTGGCATTTGGGGTTTTTTTTTTAGGTTGCAAGTAACTTTATGATACTTGTCTCTCCTCCAACTGTTATTCTTCACAAAAGCCACAAAAATTAAAGTACTTTCTGTACTTTCATTTCAGAATGACATCTTCTCACAAAAATGAATCTATTACTGCTCTCTGTTAAAAATTTATTTCTGGTGCCAAAAACACTTCAGATATTTTTAAGCATTTTCTAAAAGCATATTTTTCCTGCTACAAATGGTAATACTTAAATGAAGACAAAAATAAACAAGTCTCAACAGCAGTAGGAACAAGTGAGGGGTTTGTTTCCGCTGCAGGAAGGGGGCTGCCTCTTCTGATCCAAGAAATCTTTGCATCTGGGTAGAAACATCCTTGATGTCAGTATGTCTACACCTAGCAAGAAAGAGCACGGCCAGCTGCCCACATCTCTGCCAAGTGAACAATGAAATCCACCCTGTGTAGAGTTACTGGAGCTACTCACTTGTAGCTTGGAAGCAGTAGGGCCACGATCGTGTGGCACCTGGCCAGGACTTGGCCATATGTCTCAGCAAAACTAACCACCACATCCACAGTCCTTCACAGCAACATTGCTTTTGCTTTGGAGGGATCTGCTAGCTGAGGAGTCTGAGCTGCTTTCCGTTACCCAGTATGGACACACCCAGTGGGAAAATGAGAACTCCTCAAGATGAGGAAGATGCCTTCTACATGCTCTGAAAAGCACCAGGTGCTTCCTTGGGCTCTGTAAAACCAGTCAAGTATAATAATGAATGAATCATATTAAAGGTGTTGAAAATGTTGCACTGGAAGACAAGTCTCTGCTCTCTCTTTGCACCCATGCAGACTCAGAGAAGTCTCTGTATTTTAGCTCAAAAGCAGAGACATCCTTTTTCTTTTAAGCACCATCCACTTTAAAAAGGAGAATGAGAGATTCTGCCATTTCTTGAAGACTCAGCAGCACTAGTCAAAAGGGACAGTGATACAGAGAGACATTTATGGAAGTCGCTGGGACAATCATAATTTCATGGGCAGGCTTGAAAAGCTCTTTTTGGGCAGATGTAAAGAGTCCACTGAGTCCTTTTAAAGGTTTTACACAAAGAAACTCATCAGTTTTCTAGCACTGTAGTGAAATTAGAGTCCATACTGCTTCTGCTGAAATTTCTTTCTAAATAGTAGCTGTCCATTTATTTATTAGGCTTTTGTAATTGACTTGGAAAATACAGGCCCTCCAGAGAGTTCACAACAAGATAGAAGTGTCATATGGTAAGCACGTAGTTTTAACATGATGTGCAATATTTTCTTGATTTGAAGAAAATTTTGGTTTTATGAGGGCTAGCCTTGTTTTTCCTCACACTGAGTAAAGTCATTTCAATGTGGAAATTTCTCTTTTATGCTTTTCCACTAATTAATATGCATTAAACAGCTGTACTCTATAGTTCCTGATGAAAGAGGAGTCAGGTATCAGCTTAACACTTCACAGCCAATATTGCTGCCATTGGAACAGAGCCCAATCCTCTCACCTTTACTCTCCTAAATAAACCTTACTTCATACTAATGTTGCAGTACATTAGGCAGAAGAGGCAGGAATAAAGTCTCCTCGAGGTCACCAGGATTACTCAGCAGAAAGAGGATTACTTGAAGAAATGCTGCACTGTGGAAGCATCAATTCTTAACTACTGGTGGAGTCAGTTACCAACAGAACGGGCTTTAAGAGGTATTTAATCCATGCACAATGCAGGATTCATCAGCTGAAAGCTGATAAAGTTTCACATAGAAGGTGAACACCACAGCCTGCTGATGACTCAGTAAGCAGGTGTCTTTCTGCACAGTAGAAAAGATGTCAGACCGAAAAAAATCTTAGCTTCTGCTTCAAATAAAATAAAGCTTTTTGGTCCCTCAACTGCAAAGACAAACATGTAGCTTAAGAACACCCATGACTAACTTTACAGACAGGATGGACCCCCAGAAGAGGTGTGGAGTCCGCTGGGAGTTGCAGGAGAAGAGGTGTGAATTCATTTTGCTGGTGTGTTAGCTCTGAAACCTAACTATGCCCATTTAAATGCCACCATCATCAACTCTCATTGCTGATCAAGTCCCGTAAGGAAGAAAAGACATGAAGATTTGCACGACCTGCCATCACAGGCAGATCGTTATGGCACTGAGAGCAAAACTTTACAGAACAGAGCTGCCATCCTGGGTTTCAGCAGGTTAGTGTTTACACAAAAATATGAAAGCAAGTAACACCCTTGATAAAAATGAATCCACTGCTCCTATTCAAAGAGCTGTAAGCTGAACACACCCACCACCACCTCTCTGCTCCCATCTACTGGAAGAAATTGCCCAGAAGCAGAGATATTTCTTACTCATTACTGTTATCCATGTTCTTGCCACACAGAGGTCAGCCTGCTACTCTGCCGAGTGCATCAGTCTGTGGTCCCACCCCACTGCAGCCAGAGCAAAAAGCATTCCTCTACTTATTTTGGGGTATTTCTCCCACAGACAGTATGCTATCTGCCAAATGACTACAGGTCATGTCCAGAACATCAGTTTTGAACTTGGGAGGTTTCCATCCTGTCAAATGCAGGTATCACCCTTCTCCTAGTCACCAGTCCTGCAGTAATGATCCTAGGCAATGGGACTAACAGCTAGGCTCATGGATACCTGGGTGTGGGGCAATCCCATGGGTGTGGTTAAGGTCCTCCAGTTCTTGGCTTCAGGGCAAGCACTGTCTTTTCTTATGTGTCTGTACAGCCACTAGATTCCTGGGGCCCAGATCTCAGTTAGGGTCTCTCTAAATATTTTTGTAATACAAATAATAAATTAGAAAAATAGTATGTTGTAACCTACAGTTTTGGGTTTTTTTAATATGTAACATGAAGATGAAGAATGAGGCTTATATTTTACAGGATAAATACATACATGAATTTACCATTTCATCACACATCTCTACTGTAACTATTAAACACAGCTGCTGTGAACGTTTCCTCCTGCCTTGCAGTATTTTGCAGTAAATCAAAGTAATCTGCATTACAGTACCAGGTTTCACTCCAATCTCGAGGAATTTTTCAATTGCCTCTCTTGCATTTCAACTGAGATCATTTAGCTGAAATTATGAAACATGCATTAGCGATTAATGCTTCCAAGATTCCACATTACTGTCAAGTCACTAATACATTACCTTTCATAATCTAATTTGTTCACACACTAAAATACACAGAACATGCACAGCTTAGCAAATGGCTTTCTAAAATGTCACAATTTTTTTTAATTATTCCTTAAAGGGAAAAGAAACACCCCTGCAAGCATCTAGAAAATCTGTATGTGTCCTTGCTTTGGGCGGCCTTCTTTCTGCCTTTCATGCATCAGCTCCAGGGCCTGACAAGGGACACAGCCATGTACTCCACATTTTGCTACTGGTGAGACTGTGAACCTTCACCAAGACACGGAGTACTTGCTGTACCAAGAGCATCTCCTGTGGTGAAGCATGAAGAAATCTTAATGGATGGAACCACTCCACCAGCTATAAAAGGTTGATCAGAACTGCCATACACCCCAATTTCTTTTGGAAAGAGGTAGAAAAACAACCAGATGCTTACTGTTCACTTATATACCAGTCAGCATTTCCAGTTTAAACTACAATACCTTTCAGTGCACCAAGGTTTGGGCTATTGAGCGGTTGGGGGGAAGGTGGGTTGGGGAAGGAAATAGGATTTTTTAAAAACACAACACAGAAGCCCTACAGAGTGAGTATCTGGTAACTATTGAGACATTTATCCCTCTTTTCTTCCAAAGAACAGGTAATAAACAACCTATTTTTTAAAAGTACACAGCAGCACCACATAGTGTGACAGAAGTGAGAGAGTAGAGGTGAAATTCAGCAAGAGTTTAGCTTTCAGCAGGATCAGGACTTCCTCTCTGAACCCTGCAAATCAGATGATATTTCTTCATTGACTGGCCAATGAATAAAATCAGGTTATCAAGTTGGCTCTGAAGAGGAGAGGGAGGAGGAAGGGATGACCGACTAGCGACTTCAGACATCCTCCTCCTCCTCCCAGCTTTTCAGCTGCATGGAGGCAGAAGTGTTCTGGGCAGCCCCTGGGAGCACAGAGGAGGGACATCAGATTTGTCAGGACGAGGGAGGCTCAGAGTAATGAGAAAGGTGTTGACACCTGCGTAAGGGACATGAGAAATGGGCAGAAAACAGAAATATGGTTGGATGATGAACACACAGGAGAGAAAAGTATACGCTTTGATGAAGAATGGAACAGTGTGAAAGAGATAAAACACAACTAACTCTGGGAGAGGAGAGGGAAAGCAGAAGGCCTGGCTATTCAGGAGATTGTCTGATGTAACAAAATGTTGGCAAAAGAGGTTACGGAAGATGAAATGAAGGAGAGAGCTTGGGGAACAGAGGTTAACAGGGTCACACGGCTAACACAAAGAAAATAGCACAGACAAAGCATTTTATCTTCTTCAGCACAGGTTTGATCAGCAGACTCTTACACTTCCTCAGACAAACTAAAATCTGCAGTCATTCTACTCATTGTAAAAAAAAATTATAAAGGCACATTTTTGTAAAAGCTGTGACATAATTTGATGAAAGCTCAGACCCTCTGCTTGAAATGCTCCAAAGGTCTCCTGAAACCTCAGCCTCCTCAAGATCTCCCCCCACCTTCCCTGCAGATCAACTATATGAGCGGTACCTCCTCTTTTCCCCAACAAACAACCTGAAAAAACTTGGCTATATTCCTGCCTCTGCCACACGCTGTTTTGACCCTGGCTCTCACCACCCACATGTAAAATAAGGTTTAGCACTGCTCTGCGAATATAACCACTGTTGCTGGGGCAGCGTTCTGACACTTCAGTGCTATGATGTAATGGGTTGTTTTGTTTTTTTTTTACTGACTAGCAAAGTTGTACATTCATATACCATGTTTCATCCCAGTGTAACTGCTCTGTTTCTGTTAACAGTTCAGACTGATCCAAGCGATGCCTGCACTCAACTGCTCTCACAGACCTGGCATGCTGAAGTGTCCTCCCTCCCCATGTATCATCCAGAGTCCTCTCACTAACACGATTTATCACTTCAGTTGGTTAAAGTAACAAATATAAAACAGAGGCCCCAACACTCCTTGTCTTTGTGCCCATTCTCCCTCATTCTGCAATCAAACACCAGGACTATAAGTGACTACTTAAACAAGGAGGAGCAGACAACATACACCGTGGAAAGAGACTGTCCCAGGCTGTCAGCTGGTACAGATTAGCGCATACTGAGCCAGGTCTGTGTGCAGGATCGGGTCCTCGAACCTCCACTTAATGATTTCACTCAGTCTCTGACCTCAGCCGTACTGAGTACAAACAAAACCTGCACTAAAGACGGTGAAATATTGTGCCAAACTGACATCGCTGCAGGACAGAGAGGTACATGACAGCAAGGGATAACACAAGCCAGCCTGTAGGAAATAAGCAACTGTCAGCACTCTCATACGAGTGATAAAGATATATATTTTTAAGTGTGTATTTACACAATCTCAGATATCAGAAGTTGGAGCTAGCCACATCATGCTGGCTTCACAGTTACTGCAAGGGGAAAAAAAGCAAAATGCTCTTTCCTACAGAGAGAAGGCAGCAGTATAAAAAACACATGCAGCCTTTTATTAGCTGAATCATCCTTGCTGTAGCTGGCCATCCCCTGACCTAAGGATTTTTGTACCTAATGTTTTCAGGGAGGTAATTTTCACAGCATACCTCAGCTTCTTAGAATGCTCTCAGAGAGCAAAGTCAATCCTAGGTCACTCTTCCAGTGTAGTTTCCTTTGTACTAAATCCTACTTTCAAGAAAATTCTTGCCATGGTTCAGTGGTATTTAACCTATCATATAATATCCAGGTTTACTGTGTTAGAAGAAGCAGAACAGTATTAAGCTTTTCCCACAAGCCTGTGATTGCATTTGACCCAGTAACCTGTATTAGATTAACATTTATTCTACAACTCCACAGCAAGCCTTGGACCTGGCTGAGCAGCAGTTTATAGAGGACACTAACCATTTTTACAAGTGGAGCAGGAAAAGGGAATTGAATCTGAGGGAGTAATTCCAAGCAAGTATGTTGCTGCAGCGGTTAAATTGTTTATACGAGGAGTTGGGGAATTACATCTGACTGACCTCTCTTTTTATCTGCTTAAAAGACAAAGTGCAGGTCTCCATGGCAAGTGCTAACTCCTGGGGAATGCAGTATAAAAATGCATCGTGGCAATAGAGCCTCAATACCCACCAAGGAGGGAGACCTTCAAAGGAATGTAAGCAAGTTAAAATCACCAGGATTAGAAACCAGGATTATTCACATTAGCCAGCCTACAAACAGGTTCATAAGCATTCCTGCTCACAAACCAGCCACTCTCCTACACTTACCAGACAAGTTGGGGGGGTGTGAGGGGAGTGTTGCTTTTTATTTATTTATTTAGCTTTACATTAACCTTAACCTCATGCTAGTTTAGCCAGAATAGGATTGTTATTGTCAGCATTGAGAATAGAGAGGGCCAAATCCTATGCTCCATTGATTGATTAAATCCTCCGAGGACTTTAGTTCATACAGTTGAAAGAGCTTTTAAATACTATTGAAAACAGGTTGCGTCTTAAAAAAAAAAAAAGGGGGGGGGCGGGGATTAAAATCTGGCAGGAAAAACACTAGGGAATGTTAAGCTACAGCAGGAAATACACAGGTCTCCTCCATTTATAAATTTACAGGGTCAGAAGTTGGGCAAGAGGATTAGCATAACCAAATTTAATTTCACATGTAGTTTCCAACATATCTAAATTTACTCTGCTTACTATCATCATCTTATCTGCCTCTTCTCCCACCAGTACTACACAACTAGTAAATGAGTAAAGGATATGTTAACCACCCCCCCCCCCTCAAAACCCAAAACACATTAGAAAAGGAATTAAGTGAACTTCTAATTCACACCAATTTCTCCAACTCAAAAAACCACTCAGTTTCTTGCAAAATGCAAGTATGCTCCCTGAAAACAATGATGCATCTGAAGTAATACAAACTCAATCTAGGATTTTCAAAGTTCAGCATTTAGAACTGAGAGAAGGGAGGGAAGAGAAAAAGTCCATCATCAGCATAATTCAGATTCATTCAGTCACTCTATGAGCCTCTCCTGAATGCAATGAGAGGAATTTATTAACTGAACTCCAATCTTTGCAAGTGCTAGAGAGTCGGACAAGAACAGGACGCTCAAAGAAAGTGTGGGGTTTTTCTCCCTCCCACAATGAAGGACAAATCTTCAGCTTGTGCAGGTTGGTTTGACTCCAATTGTGCTACTGTTTTGCAGTGAGCAGAAATTGTGCTAAGGAAGATCCCATAAACAGAAGAATCCAGCGGGGAGCTTGTCTGGGGTCAAACTTACTAGGATGGCACATGGAAAGCTACTGGCTTGGTGTGGTTTTGTAGGGACACAGATAGGAACTCTTTGAAGTGCGTGATCGTAAGTCAAAACAAGTGAAATACCACTTAAAGGCAGGGGAAGGCACATGTGCTAGAATTGTGTGCAAACCTTGCATCATTTTTCTGTTCCCCTAAGCCAGAGCATGAGATTTCCAGGAAGGCTGTAAATCCCAGATCCCAACGAATTCCAAAAGGATATAAATTGTGACCTGTTTATGAGACATGTACCTCTACTTGGTAAGGCTGTTTAGACTCAGCAGCACAACCTGCTTTGACCCCACTCTATTTAGGAATCAGCCCAATTAAAGGCTGATGAAACGCTCTCTCTTACACCACGATCAATAGGTGCAATTCTGCAGTTGTCAGTGCTGTGTGGTTACGTGGCACTAGAGCGACTGTCCCTCCTGCGAGTTTTCATACCCCTGTTACATTGAGGGCAGGTGGAACCTGGAGGCTAACCCTGTAAAGCTGTTACTCCTTGCCCAAAAGAAATTGAGGATTTGGCCTGGACTCTTCAAATAGTTTTATTCAGAACAACAGAAGGAGAAAGGAGGGGGAAGAGGGGACTAGGAAGAAAAGCAATGCCTAAGTGCACCTGGGAGATGTTTTAAAGACAGTAATGGAATAGGCCTAGGTCTTGGATAAAAGCGGAATCTGCCCTCCGGATGCCACCTACAAACAAGCTCGAGCACATCGATGAAACTGTTCAGCTGAAGCAATTCCTGTCAATACAATGAGTACTGGGTGGAAAGAACAGTGTATACAAATGCCCTACTTTAAAGCATCTGTGCGAGGAAGAGAAAACAAAATATTTTTAAACAACAGAACCAGACGGTAAGCCCTATGCAGTCTCCCTCCTTTCTTCAAAATAATCTCATCTTGCTCTTCCTCTTCCCATACCGGGCACTCAGCACAGTCCAGCTTCCAGGAGCAGATGTGAATGGAGGGAGCTGGTTTTAGCTGACACTGTGGGTTTTGCATCCTTATTCTCTGTCTGGGCACAGGATGGCTCATGGGCCACCTCTACCTTCAGCTGCTTTTCATTTTTCACTGTGCTGGCCACTGAGTGGCAATATTTGCCTGGACCTTGTAGAAAAGTGACTTTCCCAAAAAATAAATTAAAAAATTATGAGAGGAAGATGACAATAGAGAAGAGTATCGCCAAGAGGGAGCTGTCTTTTTTTCCACAGCACTTCCTGCTGTGGAAATGCTGCTTAAGTGGCAACATGTCATTCTTCTCTCACTACATGCATTCAAGGGCTGACCCTGCCCCTTGTGAAGCTGATGCCAAACTTGCCATTGCACCACTGGGCCCTGAATGATGGATGTATTGTGGTGGTGATGGATGCAAATCACCATCCTGGAAACGAGTGGAAGAAATCGGTTCTGATTTAGCCTGTTCAGCATTAGTGGGAGTCATAAAGCATCAGGAGAGTGCTCCTGTATACAGTGTGGGGGATTTAAAGTTCCTGCTAGAGAAAATGTGCTCAGGTAGAGCCATTTAGCAGTAGTCAGTAGCATTAATTACCTGTGTAAGACACAATATGGCATCAATGCAGCCTTTGGATTCTGTACCCCTCATTAACTGTTTCCCCATTAACCTTGACTGGAATCACATTCTAAGTCTAAGTAGTAAGATTTTTCTTTTTATTTGTGAACATCCCCATTTCATCCTTGAAGCTTCTCAAATTCTTATTCATTGTAAATGGTCCTGCTTGTAATAAAGTGCTAGTGGAAGTATTTACTGTTTGCTGCTTAATTTTGTCCTCATGGAAGTCGACGGATGCCAGCTCCAACAGTAGTTAATATACCTTTGAGCACATGCTGTGACCTTTCTCCAACTCATGCCTGACTTCATTCTCAGATCTCATTAAACAGGAGAAATTATCCTCTGAAAGAGCAAAACCAGAAATGTGCAGATTTGCCGCAGAGCTACAGAGGACAGCTTGATTTAAAATGCACCGTGGTAAAGGGGAGGGAAGGCAGCGGGGGGAAAGCAAGATCTTTCTCATATTCAGGCTAACAGTCATATAAAAATAAAGCCGCATTAGAAAGAGGCAGCTTAGAGAGCTGCTGTGTTTGATTTCTTTTAGTCTTGTTTCTTGGACATTTTTGGTGTTTGCTCTTGCTAATGCAAGCAATCTGAATGGAGGAGCTTGGCCGCTAGGATGCCAGGAATTTTATACTTGCGCTCTGGCTCACACACTGCACTGTTTGGAGATGCCTCTTGCATGTTTAGCACCGGAGGGCCTAAGTTCGCATGTGGGCACAATACACTACTCATATGGTTCCCCTCTTCTCCTATTGCAGAGCTTTATTTTCTATTGTCTGCCATGGAAGCAAACACCCAAGCAATCCTGTTTGTCTAAAACCCAGCCAGGCAACTCTCCAACATTTTCCCCTTTCAGGGAGCATACAGTGGTAGCAAGACACTATTTCATCTATTGTCTCCCTAAAGCCTTCTAAACCAAAATTATGGTTTAGTTGCTGAAAGTTGAGTGTGCCTTGGCCGAGAGACAACTATGGGCATTCCAGCACAAGGGGAAAAAAAAAAAGCTGTTCCACAATATACCAGCCTGAGAGAGCCCACAGGAGGGCAGCGAGAGCAATCAGAGATCCAGAAAACATGGTCTTGGGTTGGGGGAAGTAGACCAGGGTGGGAGGGACATTAAAAGACTTGGAACACATAGTCCACAGGAGACCGTGGGGAGAGGCAATGACTGCCCTGAAATATGCCAAAGCCTGCTGCAAAGAAGAAAATAATAAACTCTTTTCTATCTCCTCTGAGGATATGGCAAGAAATCAAGGGGTTAAGTTACAGCAAGGGAGATCCAGGCTTGTCCTTAGGAAAGGCTTTCTAGCAGTAAGAAGAGTTCTGCTTTGGCAAAGATTGCCTGAGGAAGGGTGTTGAATTTCTGTTATGCGAGGTTTTTAAGAACAGGTTTGCTGCATATCTGTCAAGGAAGGTTAGATCTAGTTGATCCTGCCTTGGGGAAAGAGACAAGGCTAAATAACTTATTGTCCTTTTGTCCTGGTTTCAGCTGAGATAGTGTTCAGGGGGGAGTGAGCGAGTGGCTGCGTGGTGCTTAGTTGCCAGCTGGGGCTAAACCACGACACCTTTCTAGCCCCATTTGCTAGGGTTCAATACATCTTGCCGTACTAATACCAGTAAGCTAGGTAGAGTTAAAAAATAAAGTTAAGTATCTACATGGGCAGCCTTGTAAATTCTTTACAGGTAGAAAAATTTAGCAGTACAGAAGTGATAAACTTATTCTACAGATCCTGACCTGGAAGTCCAGATGAGCCTTGATCCTGCAGCAGGCAGGAGGGAGGCAAGCAGGTTGTGAACCACACTGGACTGCTTAGATTTGAGCAGCGCTGGGTGGCCATACCCCTCCCCAATTTCAAATTTCAGGCCCCAGCAAGTCTGCAGTAAGAAAAACAGTGCTGCCCTTGGAAGATTTCCTTCACAAAGAGAGGAGTATTTGTCACTACCTGAAAATTCAAGCGTAGCTGTAACAAAGGGCATAAGAACAAATGCTAAAAACTGGAGAGCCCAAACCTAGCTGTTAGCACTTATCGATGTGTGGAAAGAAAAATTCTAGCAACTCTGACCAAACCCACAGATCAGCACAAGTTCCTCAGAATACTACTAAGATGGTGTGACCACATGCAAGCTAAATGCATCAGGTATATCCACTGTAACAGTGAGTCAGTGTTCCTCCCTGTTTGCTGAAAAAGAGGTTTTTGGTGGTGTTTTTTTATTTTATTTTTTTAATCACTTTTGCTTCCTGCCAAATAAAAGTGGAAAGCTTTGAAGTATTTGCAAACCACTAGTACAGGTAAGTATACAGCTCTGAACACTTCCAGGCTCCTACATTTGAAACTTGACTCATGGTTTTCCAAACAACAATGCCAAGGGAATCATCTGGTAATTTTAGCTGGCTCAGAAATACCCGAGGTTTGTATTTTTAAATACAGATGGGAAATTTCATATCGTGCCCTTTAGATATCATTAGCTTTCACCTTTTATTTAAAAATGGTCTACTTGGGGGTGTGGTGGTTTTCTCCTTTATGATTCAGTCTCTTTCCAGTGCTCCTAGATTTCTTGCTTCTCCACAGAATACCTACAAAATACATATATTCTCCCACGTTACCTCTGAAATATGGTACTCATGTTCAACCTTGGAGAACAGAAGGACCTTTGGAGTATAAACAGCTAAATAAAGGCTGTCATATCTAACCTGGCTTAACATTTTTGTCACACAAAAAGGGCCAAGTATATTTTCATTTCCAGATCTTTCAGCCACTGCCTGCATTTGATGAACTTGTTCTTCTATAACATTGGGACTTTAAAGATGGAGAGTTTGAACCATCTCCGTTTTTACTCAAGAGGTGAGTGCAGTTACAAGCAGGTAACTATTGCATTGTTAGAGTATTCACTGAAGTCTCATGTCCTCTTCATTGCTGATAAGCAGCAGAACATCCATGAAGAAAAGGAATAGCAACACAAAATGCTCATATTCTAAGGAGCACCTGGGGGGGGGAAATGAAAAGTATACACAGAAGGGGGGGGGAGACACACACACACCAGTGGCAGAAATTACATGTAAAAAGCGACCTCTGTCAAGTCATCTCAAAAAAAAGAGGCAGAAAGGTGTCTACTTGGCCGTATTTCTGTGAAGCAATAGCTACATCCAGTGGTCACTGGAGCTAATTGACACAGGGTCCTTGCTAAAATCTGAAGACAGCTGGGGTTTTGGGGGGAGGGCAAAGGTGGGGAGTATTTTGGGTTTTTATGCAACAGCCACTGTTTCTATTCTCGAGCCTGTCCTGTCCCCATACAGTTCTGATTTAACTACAGAAGACAGGCCTAACTACTACAAACTGTGATAATAATGTATTCTGTTTCTAATCACTCTTTCGCAGGGGAAAATCAATTCTGATTTTAACAGCCTTTTAGCATGCCTTAAAATAAATTATTTGCCATTGTTCCATATACCAGTTCAGCAAAACCCAGTTGCTGCTTATTTACAGTTTCCTGTTCTGCAGGAGAGTTTGCTACATTCATTCAGCTCTGCTACCAAAATACCTCCCAAAAGCAGCATTTCCAACACTCACAATGCCTAAAAGAAAACAACAGGAAAGGCTACTTTAAGCACAGCAGGGGCAGCCTCACCTGTGCAGAGACCACCAGGTCAGAGCAGGAGTCACTTCTGTACAGCCATGTACCTAGGCGTGCAAAAGGAAAGAGCAAGTGCCTTAGGGCAGCCTTGTCTGAGCAGCAGCAAAGCCAGTGACAAGGTAGCAACAGCATTCAGCTACACCAGAAAGACAACAGAGTGAGACACATCGTCTTGCTCTGCCTATGCAGCATCTCCCCAAGACACCACTTTCCTATCCAACCACGAGGCCAAGGGCCTGTTCCTGGGTTCGGCTCAGCAGAGCTCCCCTGCAGCATCCCAGAATGACCAAGCAGCCAGTGGTTACGTCATCCCATCTTTCCCACAGCTGCTTTTGTGTATTTAGCTTGCCAAGTTGAGAGAGGTATGTAAAGTCACTATTTCACAGTATTTCCCAGCATGACAAACATAGATGCTTCTTAGATTCAGCCTGCAGTGCCCATCAGGAAACCGCAACACTTGTGTTTCAAGAGCAGGAGTATGCACTTCTGCTTAACAATTCAAGTAACCAGGGCAGTCTACTGTGCATAGGGATTTTTTTTTTGTCTGTTAGCTCCTATGTGGGTAAGTCCTATGGTATTTAATTGAAAAGAAGGTCCTTTCTATAGAACTAGTTAATCATATTCATTCTTCCTCCAGAATTCTGCTGAGAGTTAAAAAACAAAAAGATGAAGAGAATAGTCTGCCTCTAATCATTAGACCACTCTAATTTCAATTAATTCAAATTTAAGTTGTATGGAGGTTTCATCCTCCTTGCACATTGCGAAACACTTTCATAAGGAATGGAACAGGTCTCATGGCTGTGCATGAAACACTGTCCACCATCCTTCCAGGAGAAAAAGAAGCAGCAGCAGCTGTATTCTGTCACATTTCTTGCACACAGCTTTTTCTCCTACATGCTTTGATGCACCAGGGAAGGCAAACAGGCCTGAAGGCTGCAAGACAGTTAATTAACTCTCTGAGCATCAACAACAGCAGAGCTTTCTACAGTTTTCCTGAAATGCTATGAAGTGCAGAGATAGCAAAAGGATGCAGAGAAGAAGGGAGAAGCAAGATGCCATAGGAAGAAGGACATGCATCAACTGCTGTTTGAGCACACACTACTAAGCAAAGTCTGCCACAGCATCAGCTAGTGACACACAGGGGTCCAAATCCTTCAGCTATACAACTGGAGGGGTGAAGGCACAGGTTTTGGAGGCTAACTGCATTTATTTAGTCCCTTTTCACGCAGTCATGCGGAGGAGTGGCTTTTGTCAGACCTGTGGTTTAGCCCAAGGACAGCACATCACATTCAACGTGTGGGGAATAGCTGAGGGAAGGAACAAGAGCACATGAGGACAGAGCAGGCAAAACCCAACCTATCTCAGGTCATGTAGCCCAAGACAGCATCATTGCTTCTTCCCAACTTCCTTCACAGGAGCTTAGGCATTTAATATAACTCACTGCATTAACAAGAAATCACTGGAAGATTTTTAGGAGATACATATAGATTCTTAAAATGGATAGGAAGTATTTGTGGCTATTTCTGCTCAGTCGTTCCACAGAAGATCACTTTTATAACATTAGGTATAAAAACATCCCTGTTATGCAAAACTGTTACCTCTCTTCAGCTCAAGCAGAAGCTGCACGTGATTTTCCAGTACCAAACATGTAGGTGTAGCACACTGAAAACATTTTGCCAAAGGGTGCTGCCTCTGCATGCCCTTCCCTCACTCCAGTCCCCAGCATTCCTTCGTATGCATTTTCCCCTCCCACCTCCAAAAATGTCAAACAAAAAAATCAATGGTAAAGCAGCAGGAGACAGATATTGTGTGTGCAAATCCAAACAGCACATAGCACAGGGACAGAGGAAAAGCACTGAGCTACCTGAGGGCGAAAGGCAAGCCAGGCCCTAGGAGCCAGCTTTCATGCTCATACCTGATCTCCAGAGCACGAGAATCAGCATTTATGCACAGGCTCCAAATTTCACAGCTGCACTACCCCTTCCACCAATACAAACTGCACTAAGGGAGGCACACAAAGCATCATCTTTCTTTTCCATCGTCTCCTGAGGGGGGGGGAAGAACGTGGTCCCTATCTACCAGTTGCTATTATTATTTCTTTTTGTGCTTGGTCTGATTTGCCCACTTGGGAATACTTACAAGCCTGAAGAGCAAAGCAAAGATGGCACTCTCTTCCTCGTCTCTGTGTGTTTCTATGTCTGCCTGCCTGGTGCTGTTAGGAATTGAAAAGGCTTCAAAAGTTTCAAAATACCCACGATACCATCAAGCCAACACATTTAAGGAATCTAAATAAACCTCTAAGGTTCCCGAAATCAGCTTTGTAGTTGTGCCAGCCACAGGCTGCCAGCAAAGGCAGTCTTCATCAAAATGAGAAGAGCTGGAATCAACATTTGCGGGGGGGGATTAAACCCAGTGTTAACTGTTAATGTATCTGCTTTCAATAAATAATGTCAAAGGGATGCAGCCGAGTAGTTCTAGGAAAATGGAAAGTTGTTGTTTTGCCTATTACAGAGTGCTCAAAGCCACAATGCAAAGAAGTTTTTCAACAAGCAAACATATTTCACAGTATCTGGAAAATATAAGGGCTTGAGAGCCAAGGTGGTGTTAACTGGAGATAGAGGCACTCACAGAACTTGAGAATCTGCCTCAAAGTCACCTTTGCAGGGCAGCTGGGGATGAGGAACGGAAATCAATCTTGGGGGTATAACTATACTTTGACTTCCCAAATGAGACCCCTTTTTTTCTTAAAAAAAAGATAATATTGCTCTAGAATACATTAGCTGCTGGCACAGTATTGTCACCCTTGTACAGAGCAAGCAGTAGAGGCTACTAAAGTTGGGCTACCTCCAAATCAACTTGACAACACACAAGAAAGTGGCTATGCCACCCCAGAACACTTGCATCTGTACTGCTGTATCCCTTCCTGACAAAAGACAAATGCCTTGATGTTAGCTTTATCTGGATGCATTTATCTGAGAAAATAAGCAGGCCATGGTTGTTTGTTTTTTTAATATTTCATTTAGTCAGACATGGCTACAAAGAAAATACAGGACCTTAAAAAGGCTGAAAGTTTCTGCATTTATGTGGCATCAGACAGACTACAAAGGTCACTCAGCTGTCAAGATTTTGCCATTCCTGTTTTTAGAAGACACTCTCCCTAGGAACATACTGGTTTTCATGCAAATGGAGGCAATGCTAGATCATTCCTCTTAACAGAAGGGGCGATTTTGGGCAAAGCAAGATATTTCAGCAGGTAGAAGCTTCCCTGGACAGGACTAGGGGGAAAGAAAAGAAAATCTGGATCGGTAGGGTTGCCAACTAATAGGATTCTTATGAGGAAGGAAGTGTTCAACACTTGGCATTTTTCCTGAAGCTTTAAATCACCAAAATGAGGCAGTTACATGACAACTTAACCTGCCATTTTGGAAGATGTGTTTCCAGCTGCAAGCACCACAGGGACAAGGCCGAACATCAGAAGCAAATGTGTTCTGAAAGCACAACCCAATATTCAAGAGCATCATGAACTACCTGCTCCACTTGTATTTTGGTGCAGCCCAACTCTGAGTTTTGATTGTATGAAGCTGAGCAATACCAGCTACATTTGATTCAACAATGCTGCAGTTTCAAGATTTTCAGTTAGTCCCAAGAACCAATTAAAAAAAAAAAAAATTAAAAAAAAATCCAGTATTATACCTGGGAGCAGTTCTGAACCAAGCCATTAGTTTGGTTTTCTCTCATGGAGATATATGACTTCCAGCATTAAAATACAGTATTAATTGAAAATCAGAGTCCCCCTTGATAATTGCATCACAGCAAAAAGAAAGATGTCAAAAATTGTTTCCTATGCAGAGCACATTTTATTCCAATTAAAATGGAATTGAGCTCCAAAGGTGGGTTGTTGGGGTTTGAGGTTGTTTTTTTGTTTGTTTGTTTGTTTGGGTGTTTTTGACAGATCCAGAGGAGCTCTCTGGTCTCTTACCAGGGCTTAATCACTCAGCTCAGAACTGTGCTACCCGTGAACACCTTGGCCTCACATCTCCCCTTGCAGTAGCACACCGCAATGACGATGAGCCTCATCTGAAGGCAGGTCACTGCTTCAACCATCCTCTTCTCCCTGCCCAGTCTCAACAGGATCCTTTTTTTCCAGAGCAACAGCTTTGAAGTCGAACAACTATTGAGCATTGCCAAAAATGTGGCTGTGCAGGAGAAAGGCTGGGGCACCCAAGTTTTGGAATGTCTGACCTTATCTAGGGGATAAAACTGAGACCTTCAGAAAATTCAGCAACAGCAGGAGAAAGCAACCTTCAAATGAGGAAATTTAGCACTAAGCACAGACATCTCTTTCCATAACATTAAGGTCACTCACATTCTCTCATCGTATCAGAGTTAAGTGGTTGATTCAGATTCAAGTTACTGATGATCTTGGAGTATTTAAACTGAAGAACGAAGGTTACAGCATGCAGTCATGTCAGGACAAGAAGACACGGCACTTCTTTCTTTTCTTGCTACTGCAGTGGCCAAGAATTTTTTTTTCAGTATGGACTCTGGCAAAAGAAAAGTAAATGCGCAAATGGTTTTCATCCCTAGAGTTTACCTTGCTGACCTCTGTAGGTATAAGGTGGATATGACCCTATCTGGGCAAAAATCACACATAATGCCATTCGTAAATGAGACTGGGCTACCAGACCTTGGTGCAAAATCCCTCAACAACTGAGTGAGCACATTCATGGCCATTGTAACAAATATGTTGAAATAATCATCCCTCAGGCTATGACATCTTTTCCTTCACCTTTTCCTGATTCTTTCTTAGCCCTCCAGTTTTATCCTAGTCTCAGTTTTTCCGCTGTGAAAGACCACAATCTTAGCCTAGAGCTGGACAACCCCTCCTTATTAGTAAGCCATGTGTTTCATCTGACTAATCTTCTAATTTCCAGCTTTACCGTCTTGTTTAAACTTCAGTACTTGAACAGTATAACAACTTAACAGATTTTAAGGCACATTTCTGCTGAAGAAGGAAAAAAAAAAAAAATTAAAAGACCACCTTCATCTTTTACCAAAATGGAATTCATAAACCTATGATAAACCTTGCCAGCAGCTTGAAAGGGAAGTTTGCACATACTAAAGTACGTATCTGTCCAAATGTACACACAGCCATCAGTAGACAAGACAACAAAAGAGAAAAGGAGCTTGCACTGAAATAGTTGCATGGTTGTTTTAAAGGGTGATGCTCCCTATTATCATTTTCTTACCGAAATAAAGGGCAGATTCTAGACTTTGCTTGATGCTCCTTTTAAATGTGTTTTATCAATTGTATTAACGGCTCTACATTTTTTTGTTTTTAAACTGCTGAAATTAGTGTTTTACCCCTGCCATACTCCAAGCAAATTCAGGCCTTACAGATAAAAGCCTCGCCACTGGTTGCAGCATAGACACCAGCAGAGATGCAAATCCTCTTTGGGCTTTTGTATCCTGCCTTGGAACCAAGCTGCAGATGTCCCGAGCTCACGTGCATGAGGCATTACTGCTTGCACTAATGCTCTCAGAGGCTGGAACAAATATATTCTTCATGAAATTAGTACAAAGGATGGGACATGTAATATATACTTACCATTGGTTTACATGCATTCTGCACCCTAAAGCAGCTGTTGTTTGTGTTTGCAAAGGCTTGTTTTACAGGCCTGACTCAGCTATCTGGTGCAATCAGACACCAGCCTGCGCTGCCAGGCCTGGGCTTTGGATTCCCCACGCCTGGTCAGGCCTCTGAACCCAAGCAAGGTTCAGGCACCATCAGCCTGACCTCCCTGGCACAGGCACTCATTGTTTAGGATCCTTATTTTGAGATGCTGGATCTCCAGCCTACCTATTATAAGCTAGAAGCACACTGTCAAATCCCCAGTAGCGTAGACACGTGCTCCAGACAGCAATATTCTCGTCAGATACCTTGGTTTAGGGTTTAACTCTTCAGGAGTTTGCTGAAAAGAAATATCTTAGCAATACACTTTGTTCAGAAACAAAGCACTAGAGTCATGAACTTGGGCAAGAAATACCAGATGCCCTCCAGTGCCCATAGTGCATACAGTCTTTTGGGTTGCATGCAGTGTCCTCCAAGTACCTTTCAACACCGCACTTCATTTTCTGAGTCCCACTCAAGCCTCTGGCCAAGCAGCTTGGCCTGTCTTCCCCACCAGACAGCCTTCTACACAAGATGTACAGTATAGTTAAAAGTCAAAATAACTATGGCAAAATACATTGGAGCTGGCAGACTGAAGTAGGCTGTACAGATACATATTAATTTATCACAGCTTGTAACACAAAACAGTAAAAACCCAGAGCTTCATGATGTGGCCTATATGCCCCCCTTGTGCATATAAGTCTCATTAAAGTTAATGGGAGCTGTGTGCCCATCGTATGGGGAATATAAACTGAACAGTGAAATGCACCATATGTTTCCCTATGAGAGAAAAACATGAACACAAAAAACAATTGATACTAGCTTTCATCCTTCTGGGAAGCCATACCTAACAGGACACTGATGGCTGGACACAGGGCCTGAACTCCTTTTTATACAGTGAGAACTCCTCCTTATACAATGATTGACAAGATCAAGTGAGATGCAGATGGCTTGTATTTCCTGAAAAACCTCCAGGAGTTTGTTATAGTTCAGAAAAAGAAAAGCTGGGCAAACTTTTGATGTTTGACCTCCCTTTTTCCCCCCATTTTTACCTCCCGCCCAAGAATCCCAACCTTTGCATCAAAGCCCAGAAAGTGTTGCATTCTCAAAGCCATTTTCACTCTGGTAGGAAAAATTAAAAAGAAAAGTGACAAGCCATGTGAAGTGTAAAGTGTGGAGTTCTACCTGCTACTGACATGACTCTGCTGATAAAAGGAAGAGCTCAGCTTTCAGAGCCAGCAGAACCTGCAATTCTAGGTGCTCTTAAAATGGGGAGGTTAGAAGAGACAGTGATGAACCACCCTCTTGCAACTTTTGGGGTTTTTAAACCCATTATAAGCTACAGCATCACTGAATCAAGGATGCTGACTCAGCATTAGCTACATGACTTACAGCCAGGATCTTGGGCAGAAAGCCTGCTGGGAAAACATCTGCTGATTACCTCCAAAACCCAAGATCCAAACTACAAGATTAATCTCTGGCCTCTGAAAAGGTCACTAGATATTTGCAACACACAGCAGCTCTGCCTGCCCCTTCCTTGGTTTTCTGTTTCTTTACGGCATACAGACTCCTACAGAATACAAAACATTCCCACTGTGTCGCAGCCTCTTGGACAGCATTTTCTGCAGACATTGCAATGAATACAGCCAAGTGGTATTAAATAAGTGTGAGAGAAGCTGGAAAGACGCCAGGCACGATGAAGAAACTCAAAGCTCATTGGGGAGTTTGGGGAATAATTCTGTCAATTGCTACTTAGCAGAACACCAGGTATTTGGGCGGCATTTCATTATTATTTTCATGTTTGTCAGTTGTACTGCTCAGCCCTCTGCTGAATTGTCAAATGAGTGGAAAAATAGGCAAGTGGACAATAAGCAACCTCAAATAAGTATTAAGCCTTCTCCTTCTTTCAAAATAAAGAAATAGTTTGATCAGGCCTCAGGCCTGCTTCCAACACTGATAAATGGCTTTCTCATCCTGTCAACCAGACATTGATCTCAAACCAATTTAGTAGGACAATTCACTGAAAACTTAACCCCAGTCAGAGCATGTAAAATAAACTCTTTCTTGCATAGAGCACCAAGAAGAAACCAGTATTTTATCTCTGAGCACATGTACCACATGAAAATGACACTTTGAGTTTATTCTACAGGAAATATGGGAAACTCCATGTTTTTGTGCTGCATATGTAACATACAAAGACTTCTGTACAATATCTGGGTTTGGTACAGACCTTATTAAACAAGGTATTGGCAGTCAACATTTGCTGCATTCTGGCATCAGCGGTAAACAGTGGCACAGAAGTAGCCTGCAAAATTGCATCCCCCTCTCCATTTTCCCTCCTTGTAGGCAATCATGCACACGTCCACACAAATCAGTGGCAACAACTGCAGAAGCCAAAGGAAGGTGTGATCTGTTTAGTGCTTTACCCTTGAACTTATTACAACCAACTACTTGTTTTTAGGAGGTAAAAGCAGGCAAGTCTTCCCCCTCAACCATCTGTTCTCTCACCAAGGACTTTTCCTTGCTCTTCTCTACAGGCTGGGCTTATAGTGATTTAACCGGAAACCGGGAATGAGCATGATGATCCCTTGCTGGATCAATTCTTCAGTATCCCTTTACAGCAGCCAGCCTGTACATGCACCTTCTTTGCCTTAAGCAGGACCCTCTCAGATGCATCCAATAAATCAAAAGAATCTGCCATGCCTCCTTCATGGCAGGGGCAGAGTACCACGTGGAGTGGATGAAGAGCATAGTTCTGGGACTTTAACACAGATGTAACCTATTTCAGAAGTGCCTACAGAAGTTCCCAGAGCTGATGGAAAGCCTGTGCCATTATAAGCAGGCAGGTCAAACCCACAAACCAAGCTGGTGATTTTTCATTTCATCTCAGCCTTACCATGCTTTGATTTATTATGATCTATTTTTTCCTTCTTCTGTTGGAGCTAGAATTGGTCACCTTAACCACAGCGATCACCCGCCCACAGGGCAGGGGGGGCGGACGTTGTCTCTAGGGAACATAACTGAGACGAGCCCACTTACGTCTGGGGAAAAAAACCAGTTTCATAAATTTAAAACAACACACACAAGGTAGAAGTGTGACCACACTTTTTCCATGTAAATAATGTCATACTTGTGAGGAAGGGGCCTTCAGTGATATTTCATGAATGGGCTCATTATGTTGCACCTGACCTACAGACATTTCAATTGACTTTTTGTTTTATTATTTTTCTTATTTATTTTTGCTTAACGAGTTGCATATAATCAAATGCTTTATGATGCTAAATCTTGTTAAGACATTGCACTTTGCAGAGGCATAATGTCAGTAAGTTTAATCAATTTATAATTTTTGTACAGGAAGATCCCGCTGTGACATTTAAGCATTGAGTGATGCTCCGAGGAGGAAAGAAGGGCTCTATCCACACATATTTTCAGAGCCCCACGTAGTCTGAGTCTTCAGAATAATTTAAGGTTTGCTTTTATTATCATCATCACCTTTTTACAAATAGAAAAGTAAGAATTGCATTAACAGGAATGGGCCAGACTCCAGATAGAGGCCCTGTGGAAGAATTTGCACAGAGTCTAGGTTAGCTCAGATTCCTATCGGCCTCCAAGAAAAACATTCAGGAGAAACATTAAATCCTCTGAAGGGAAATATTAACAGATAGTCATGAATGGAAACTGATTATTAATTATTTCTCTCTCTTTCTCTCTGTTTTATATTTTTAGTTTAAAATGTCATGTAAAGCCTGACATTGATAAAAATGGCAGGAAATGTTCCTTGCTCAATTAAATTACCACAAAGACCAGCTTAACATCTGCTTGGCAAACCCTTCATAAATGCATGGCATTAATATTTAATAAAAATATCTATAGCTTCAGTTGGTACTGGAGACATTTCACACTTTGCTCACACATGGTGTTTCATATAATTATTCTCTAAAGGCTGTCACTTTAGTCCTTTAGCAAAATAAAAGCTCCAAGGATGATTAAATATAGAAAGTGTATCTTCTAGGACATTGTCTTCCTCAGGGAGACCACTTCTACTCACTCTTACATTATAAGGGAGAAGGATAGAAAGGAGAAAGCGGAGCCAAACTAAAGGAGAATAAAAGAAAGACCTCAATACTGTTGTCAGTACAGTTTGAGTAAAGTCAGAGTTGGTAGGTTCAAATCACACCCTACAAAAAGTAGAGCTCATACAGAGCAAAAACATGGAAGTGATTCCTTAACCCTCTTTAGTCAAAGCATAACACCTACTTGCAGGGAGTTGCACCTAAAACCTGATCACTTAAGCTACTCCATTTACATGATTTATTCCCACACCGATGATCACAAAGCCACTGCACAGCTGCTACATCATCTCAAAGATACCAGAATCCTTCATTTCCAGTAGCCAGAGCCTTCCACCACCTGGAGTCTGCAAAACTTCCTAATCCCAGAGACTACCCTAGAGCAAGGTCAAGCTGAAGCCAGATACTCAAAGCAGGTGAGAAAATGGTAGTGTTACCTGCACATCCCAGTCCCAGCTTGTGGGATCTGAGTGCAGAGACCCACTGGTCAGCCCCACCTTGGGGAGCCAGCAGCAGGCCCTCAGGAGTGTCAGGGCTGGAGAATACCCATGCAAAGCTAGCTGGCATCAAAGGCTAGCACAGGAGACATCAAGGATGAGCAGGGGACAGACGACACTGGCCAGCAGGGCATGCCTTGCTTGCATGCTAATCTGCCTTAGACATCTGCTTTCAGGATAAGGCTCGTGCCGAGCCATTCAAGAAGTCAATACCATTTTCTTGCATAACAGCTATACATACCTAAATCCTGCCCTGTTGTTCTCCATCCTACTATTACTTTCCCAAAGCAGCTCTCCACATAGGTGGTCATTATCCTTAGATACTGGGGGGGGACGGGACGGGACGGGACACAGGCAGAAGGTAAGTACGCAGAGACTCTGTTTTTATCTTCAGCTTGAAAGTGTGCCTGGGCAACACATCACACAAAAGGCCAGACACAGCACTATTAAACAGAGCTAAACCTTTCTGAATCACAGTCTGAAAGGTATCTTGCCCATTTCCATTTCTTTCCAGATGCTCTGGTATCAGTCTAATGAATGTAGAATTAAAATTCACCTTGAATGAGACAGACATCAGTGTTGTATTGAAAGTTGTTGGTATACATTTGAAATTCAAAAAAGTTCTGGAGGGAGAAAAAAAAAAAAACACACAACAAAAAACCCCACAAAGCTTCCCCCTCCATGATCTCAGATATATGGGACATTCCCTAAAGGGGTCTTGATCAATAGATCTATGCTCTCTTATAGATGTTTGTCAGCAATGAAAGTAAAAAACAAGTACCTAGATTTAAAACAAAACAAGCCACACACACGGAGGATCTCCTGCCTCAGGAGACTTCACTCAACTTCAGGGAGAGCAGAAGGAGCTTATTAATTTGTGGCTGCCTAGAAAACAGAACAAAAATGACAGCATCCAACCACTTCCAGCAACAACACAAGTCTGAAACCATAGGTGCTTTCGTGGTGCATTTCAGTGCTTAGCCAAGACTCAGATACATTAGTCTTAGACCGAAATATCTGTGTCAGAAAACAAATGCCCCCTCAGCACTGCAGACCGTCCCTGGTGCAGGACAAGCCTTCCTGGGTGTTGAAGAAGGGGTACAATTGAGTTCACATTCACCTTGTTCAGAGACTCAAGTGCATTTGGTAGAGCGCACTCAAAAAAAATTACTGACCAATGAAATTGAGCTGGCCTTCAAGGGCTTCTGTTGCAGGATTGACATAGATAGAATTTAACCTGGCAAAAGTATAAGGGTGAAGACATATTATGGTACCTTCCAGGCTGTACTCATAATTATTCCATAACTACTTAATGCTACAGTAGAATATAGTACTTAATTAGTACTTATAATTAGTAGACAGATTATTCAGGGTGTTTGTGTGAAGCACCTCCAGCTATTAACAGTTCTCATCTTTTGCCAGAAGGGGGAGGGCAAGAAAGGAATTTCCTTAGACACTGGAAATGGAGAAGTTTCATCTTAAGTCAAGCCTTGGATTCTTCCTCCCAAAGAAGAAAGGTTTCTCTCCTGTGAATGGGAAAGATTTTGTATCAGCTGGCTCAAGGAAGTATAACTAACTAGAAGTGATGGGATGAAACTGAGCACAGGGTGGCGGGGGGGGAAGAGATGGCTATCTGGAAACATTTAGCAAAAGTGGGTATATTAGGCTGTGGAATAATCTCCCAAGGGAAACGGCTGAGCCCTATTGATTGAGTCTTTCTGAAACTACCTCGACAAAGGATGAAAAAAATTACACTATGGTACAGTCCTCCATCTGCAAGGAACAGAAAAGATGGTTTTCAGTAAGCCTCTTCCACCACTAATTTTGATGGCCCCCTATTTTGCTGAGCTCTCTGTTGACGGAAATGAGTTCTGCTTGACAGTTTGTGGCTGAGGGGCAGAGGGGGCAACCCCATGAAACTCATGATGAAATGATCCGGCAGTCTGGAAGACAGACACTCTCTCCATCATATTGCCCAGATCGGGGTACAGACTGCAAGGCAACAAATAGGTTTCACTAACCACGCACAATCTTTGCTATGAGTAAAGAGTCAAGAAGCTGAGACAGAGTTCAAGTAACAACATGAAAGAATAATGTATTTGAGAGTGTTGTGTCCTCTTTGAGTGACTCAATCATTTATTAGTAAGTATGGGCTTTACTGCCCCACGAGAAAGGCTACAGGGGAATACAGAGTTCAAAACCAATTAAAAAGGCTTATCAGATGGCAGCTTACCCTAAGGATCTATGTAATTATGAAAACATTGCCATAAAATCCACCATGGAGTAACAGAAAACTCAGATAAGCTTTAATGGCATAAAAGTTACAGGCTACATCCTTGACCCAAACAGATCAACATAGCTTTCTCCAGTCAGTGGAACCACAAGGACTTACATAACTAAAAATCTGACCCCAGCTCTGGAGCCAACTCTTGCAATACAATAGCCTTTGTGATCTGAATGTATACAGAGCTGCCCTCAACATACTTCTTAGTATCTCTCCCTTTGACAATAATATTAATTTTTTTTAAGAGATATCTGCTCAAAAAAAAGTTTTGAATTCTGTGAAGTCTGAACTGACTTTGTGGGATGTGCAGTTCACAATTTATGCTTGCTTCTTATACTCCTTCATTGTTATCTGCCAATGCCCGACACTGAATGCACAATTACATGACCCTTTGGGTCTGACTCAGTATGATCAGTCTTTTTTTAGTTATGATCACTTTGTGGCACTGAACATTTGGTTAGTATTTCATGCAGATTTGCAATGAAGAAAAGATGGCAACGAGCACCAGTGAAACGTACTGAAAATGCACCCTAAACCCACCTTCCCTCCTAAAAAGGAGTTTGTCATGTTAAAGCACACTTTCACGAAAAATAGTTATGATCACTGTATTATAGGAATGGTAGCGCATTTGGATGCACTAATTTTGTTCACAATTTCTCTAGAGATCCTTCAACGGGAAGACAACCTACAACAGTTGCCGTTCATTAAAACAGCATTTTATAAAACTGAGAGCCTAGCTCAAGCTTGCAGCTATTTTTCACTCACCCTTTCTGTTTCCCCAACTACATTTCCAATGTTTTGCATATGGCTACATCAAAGCTAAGTAGAAATAAAAAGTTAGCATCCAAAGAGCTATTACATCCTATAACAGTGCACTCGTAAAGTGCATGTAAATAAAAACTGACCTTTTGTTTAAAGCTTATGATTTCAGCTCTGCAGCTTTAAGATAAATAAAAAAAAATTTCTCAACCAAGTTGTGTTAAAACAGAAACTGGAAGGAAAATGTACACAGACAGGGCTGCAGCACAGGTAGGGCTGCAACTTCTGCAGGCAGTCTCAGGCATGTGTGCAGGAAAGGACAAAGTATAGGCAGAGCATCTGCACAGATCTGTGTAGGCAGGGAGCTGGGGGAGACTAGTTCTCCTCTCACTCCACTGATCAGATCAGGATCTGTTTCTTTCTTGTCTGATGGGGAGCAGGGCTGACCCATGGCTTTGAGCAGTCCTAACAAGATTAGGCGTAGATCCACAGACATTACTGCAAAGCGTGGTGTACCTCCTTTGTTTAAGACAATCAGTTTGGTGCTTTAAGCGAGCAGTGTTTCTTGAAAGTTGCCTTAAATTTGTTGCGTTCCACAAGGATGCTGGATGGTGCTACTTTTCCAAAGATGGGATCAGTTTGAGCAAAGCAAATGGTGACAGATCCCCCAATTCAATGTTTTGCAACTCAGCTCATTCTCTCCATGTTTATCTCTCCATACCAATCATTCAAACTTTGGTCTTACCTGCTCCAAACTCATCTAAATCACTCAAGATTATTCTTAAGTGGTGTCTGGCACCAACTGAAAAAATTACTGGAGAGCTGTTGCCAGCTCTAGAGAGGGTAAAAACCACAGTATTTGTGTGTTAGCTTCGCTTTGTATTTAGTCCGTCTGAAAGATCTGACTCAGTCACTCTCCACATCACTGTCAAAATACTGTGTAACATTAGTAACTTCGTGTTCTCACTGTTTTCAGATATTTAGCAGAGTCTAGGAAACAATATCCAACATAACATGCTCTACTGGACAACTTCCCCAAAAATATGTTTCTTCCACTCAAATTTCTCTGCCCTTCTGGAAATAGTAATATTCTATTCATGTTATCATTTCCTCACCTTCCCGCTCTGGTAGCTTTTCAGTGTCTGACAACAAGCTGTTTTGCAAGGCATACTCAGAGAGAGAAGTACACAGTATTCTTATTCAGTCAAAGTACTATCCTGCTCTTCCTGCCGGTGAGAGGAACAACAAAATCCCTTTGAAAATCTCAAGCATCACACACTTGCAAACAAGTTGCAGTAAAACTGCAGCAGAGCAGCAAGACGCCAGTGATGCTACTGCCGCTTTTCCCACACCCCTCACTGCAGAATTTGACACGGAGAAAAGAACAGACGCAAGCAGCAACGTGTAACGTGCAGGGGGGCACAGAGACCTGTACACTCGGGAGCAGCGCTGTAAAAAATGTGCTAACGTGTAATAGCAGAGCATATTGAAATTATAAAGACAGGACTGTCTGGGGCACTGTGCTTCTGTTTTCTAATGGTTATGGATTCTGCAGAAATGCTAATGTTTGCACTAAAGGCCCTCTCAGCAATATTTTGCAGCCTGAGTAACTCTTTATTTTGAATTGTTTAATTAGTTAATGAGGTCGGGGAGAAGTCCATCTTAGGGATCATTAGTTAAGACTTTAAAACATGGAGATTGAAGACAATTACTGTCTGAGGAAGTAGCAAAACTTCCCCACTTGTCAGCCAAACACATAATTACACCGAGTACATAAGCTGCACCAAAGTTTGCTGGTCTTGACGTCCAGTCCTGGGCCAGGCAGGGTGCAGGTACATAACCTGAGACAGTTGCTTGTGACTTCTTACATGAGTACCCCCATCCAAATCCATGGAGCAGTGACAACACACATGGAAGCAGCACACCTCAGCAAGCAGATCTGATGCATGTTTCCTCTCTTAATGACCCCAAAAAGTCAACCTCCATAAAGGTGTTTAACCATTACAATGTGTATGACATGCATAAGATTTAAGCATGTTTTTAACCATAGGAAATGTTATGTCGCACTAACAGAGAGATACAAAAATTGGGTGAGAAAGTTCAATTAGTTAAGCGCAGAGTTTAGTTTCGCTTGATAATACAACTAACAGAAGTAATAAATAAATACATACATTTTTAAAAAAGATGTTTTCCATTTCTGTTGTCCACTTGGACCAATTTTTCCATTATGGCACTACAACAACTTGCCAGTTTTGTGAAGAGGAGTGAAAGGTAGAGACAGGGAGGTGAGTAACTCCAAAACACAAAGGTAAGCTATTCAAGTGTGAGGTGTATCTAAACAAATGGTTACTTAGTCCTTAGAGATCTGCGTAGAGTCTATGCTTCAGGCCAAGCTGTTTATACCTGTAGCACTTCTTAATTATTAACATTTTATAAACTATTTACAAGCAGAACTTTAATATAAAGTGCAAATCTAAACCCCATTACAGGAACAAATGTACTGTTCCAGGAGACCAGTTACTGTAAGAGTTTAATATAATATGAATCTGCAGTTTTTCTAAAGCAGCTAGTTTTAATAAAGTCTGTGCTTACACACATAAACACACACAACCGGTTTGCTTTTGCTACCATCAGCTATAACCACTCAGCAGTGTGTACTGAATTATGACACACTGCTTGTATGAACAGACAGGTACACACACAGGTCGGTCTCTTTAAGAGAATATACGGATAGGCCACATACTGTACAATGGACAACACAAGAAGTGGGAGTTAACTAAACTCTGCTACTGTAAGGGCTGGGTAAGTATAAGTGGTACTTGGCCAAAAACTCCAGTGAAAACACAATGAAGCTCAGCTGGAAACAGACACGAGAAAAAGAAGAAAGTGATTGGGGAAGAAAAATACTCAGAGAGCAGCTTGAAAAGAGCATTGCTAACATCAGGGTTCTTGAACAGCAAAACTGTAATAAGACTCAACACTGGGATTTCATTCAATTTCTTGTTTTCCCAAAACAGAGCTGATAGGAGAATTAGGCTTTTGTCTAAGCCAGAATACAAAACTATTGCAGTGAAGGTCAAAGAAGGAACTAACAACTGCTTGTCACCTCAGTTTTGCTGAAGCAAGCTTACTGCATGCTGAAGTTCATGTAAAAGTCTATTCTTCTTTCTTTTGAAAGTCTCACCCTTATTTTATTACCTGAGCTCTAAAAGCCTCACCATGAGCATCTTTTCAGAGATTCAGAAAAATCTGGCCCCAGCCTACCATTCTTCCACTCCAGCTAAGACGTTTTTCACACGGAATCAAGGAAGTTTTAAACTTCATGGGGAAAACTATGTTTCTGGACATAATGTTCATATTAAGCTGCTTTTTTGTCTCTTTCTCTCTCAATTCTACTCTGTGTAGCTTAGAGAAACTCAAACTTATCCCAGCTTTCATATCTTCATACCTGCAGCTGCGGCCCCTGGTGTCTCTACTCCAATTCCTAAATTTCCTTTCTGGCCCATTATGTCATTTCTTATGCTACCAGTTCTTCACAGAAAGCTGCTTCCTTAATAAAGTGACTAAGGGCAACACCTTGACAGTGCTGAAACAAATCAGTAAATACAGTTGCTCAGTTTTGTTTTTTTCTTTCTCCAAGTTTCAGTAACCTTTCAGGAAGATGCCTCCTTGCAGACTGTTAGTAGAGGAAACAGAGCTAAGTAGTAAAACGCCAGTTCATTATACTTGTGGGGACGAGAAGATGTAACAACTGCTACATTGCAAATAATTTTCTGTAACAGCTATAGTAAGAGAGTCAGGAGAAACAAAGGTATTTCTTGAGTTTTCAACACCACCAGAAAAATCCCTCTATGGTACTTACCTTAAGGGTTGGGGTGCTATACCAAAGTCAAGTTTACCTGCAGGCTAGTTACAGGCAAGATCAACTAGCCTTGTTCACACTGAAGTATACTTCGGTTACAGCCCTACTGAAATAAGGCTATTAGCAAAGGAGTTCTTACTCAAAACTAAAACTGGAAGTAAATTCAACCCTGAAAGTATTTTTTCCATATGTGCCTTTTTCTGTAGCTGGTTCATGCTCTTGTTTTGTTCTCTGAATCAAAATACAATAATTAGAAAGATCAGCTGGCTTAGACAGGCTTCCACTTCGGTTTTGATGTAAATTTGGTAAGTATCCTCAATCAGAGGAGAGCTTTTTTCTGCACTTCTGCTGCCAGACATAGTTCTCTTAAAGAAACAGTTTTAACTACAATAGTTTTGTTCAATATTAACAACCATGGTTTTAAACAAACAGAAAAACAAACCAAAACCCAAAAAGCCTTGCTCTGTCCCCACAACCTACCTGTGATAAGTAGAACACACTTGATTTCCTGTAACAACAAACTGCAGCACCTCAAGCACAACACAGTAGAAACTGAATGACCCATTTAGTTGAAAAGTTTCAAGTAGTTTATAATACAGAAACAGAAAATCCTGTTTACATTTTAACAACATCATTATACTTTCAATGGCATTTGTGTCTAGGCATTTAGATCAGCACAGTGAGCTCATTAGGTAGCGTGAGTTGCTGTACCTAGAGAGAAAATGTTAGGGGATTTAGGATAAAACCTATTAAATTACTGCAATCCTTCTACAGTTTTCATTCAATTCCGGATGAAGCATTTTGTCTTCCATAGAGCAAACCACAGATCTTTTACAAAACAAGCTTCTACATTTTTCAGAATACTATTTCTCCAACAAACTGCTAGGTAGCACTGTGTGAATCATTTATTTTCAATTTGGCAGCTGAATGAAAACTAAGAAAAAAAGAAAAAACCTTCAGCTCAGGCTGAACTGAATTTGAATAGGTTTAATTTTCATCTCATAGAGCCAACAAAACCTGGACTTCAAAAAAACCCACAACATTTCACTTGACACAGACATTTCCATTGATAAAATGAAAGTCAGATATAAAGACAGAGACTTACCCCTTATTTTGCAGCCCAGAGAGGACACCCAGAGAGGAGGTGGAGGGTCACAGTCCCACTTTCACCCATGGAGTCCATCCCTCACTTCTTCTGCACGTGCACAATGTATCGTGGCAAAACACCTACAGGTGGAAATATTGTTCTCACTTTCCTCAAATGATATTATTAATGACAATATTATAACATCAAAATTTAAGTATTTCCTAGAGCAGGGCCTAGAAACAGGCTCTCCTACATGCCTACCTTCAGTGCACTCACAAAAGTCCTTCTCTTCAGAAAAGCAGCTCTCTTTTTTTATACAAATGAAACTCCCCCAAGACAAGAGTGAGACCAAGGAAAACCCACATCGTGCTGTCAGGCTCCTGAGGACACTAATGAGCCTTAATTGCCCTGATGAGCCTCATGTGGGACTCCCAACCACCTTGCCCCTACCCCTAATGGATAGACTGACTACACCTCTCACCCTGGTCCTGCCTCATCGTTGTGCCACATCCGTCTGTCACTGGTGTCCACTGGGCCCTCACTGCTGCCCCATGGCCCAAATTGGAGACTGCCATGGGACTGCACCCTGGTGGGGCAGCCACTGCCCAGTCCCTGCCCCGCTCACAGCTCCCTACCATGGTGCAGCAGCCTGTGCCACAGCTTTCCCCAAACTGGGTGCCATGGGGCCAAGCCCCACAGCTCCCCTAGCCAAGCAGGGCAGCCCCACAGCTCCCCTAGCCAACCAGGGCAACCCCACAGCTCCTCTAAGCCACGGGGCCCAGCCTTCCATCTCTGCCAGAGCCTGCCCCACAGCTCCAGGTGAACTGCCAGACCCTGCAGGAGAGCATGGCCCGTGAAGGACGAGAAGAGTGGTTGACACCTTCATGGAAAATTAAGTTACAATAACTTATGCCAGAATATTGTATAAGCAAAGATATTTTAAGTCTTCCACTCTACAGAGATTATATTCAGCAAGTTGCCTCTCTTCAATTTGATTAGGAAAGTTTAAAAGGTCACAACAGACCACAGAGTATTTGCAACCTGGAAATGAGTCGGCTTTCAGAGCACGGGGTTGAAACGCCTTGCTGAAGCAGCCTGTCCTTCTTGGACCTAAGACATTGAAACTATAGGCTGACACATGGAGTTTTATGCCTGTGAAGCATTTTCTGAGCTAGCATAATTATATTTGAAGTTGTAGCATGATATAAACTGCTTTTAAGCCCCATAAAAAGCTTGTGGTGGTCTGCACAACAAACCTCTCTAGTGCTATAAGCCAGGTATTAGTCAAGAAAAAATGTTTTGTTTTAACCTTTCCCATCAAATACTCCGAAATTTAATCAAAATCACCCACTTTTTTCCATATGCATTTTTAATGTCGAGGACACGTCACATGTCATGGGAAAAAATTTGCTGCCACAAATTTCAACTAGTTCTGGTAAAGAGCTATTTCTCTAGGAATAAGGGCCCCAATAGTGCTGAAAAAAATACCTAAATATAGCACGTGCAATAGTGAAATTTGCTCCTATTACTTCAGACTCCTGGGATCAAGACACCAGGTTAGTCATAAATGCTCTCTGACATTAAGTTTTCCAAAGATACCAAAGCTTTGACTAGTAAACCATAAATTTATGAACACCAGAAAACCCCAGTAGGCAAAACTGAATCTTTAGGTTAGCAGAGGCAACTCCAGTGATATCATTTTATTAGCCCCTTACTACTTCACAGCTCAGAAAGCAATGAGCATCCAAACTACAGCAGTATCTCCACATCAGATAGGATTTTGTAAGGAACTATGCGAGCAATACAAAAAAGGAACATAGATTACACAAAGCTCAGTATGATAAACTGAACCATTCCTATCTTTTTTGCAACCATACATCTTCCCTCAAAGCTTCTAACTCAAAGACCAGAGAGAACTTGCAAAGCATCATGTCATGACCTGGCTGAGCTTAAACAGAAGGTATCTGAACAGTGAAGGTCCCCCTCTGCAAGGTGAGGCCATCTGATACATGCAACTTCCTGGTCTGAAATAATGTTGTTGAATCTGGTGGCCTCCTGGAGAAACTGGATTGTGTGTGCAAAGATTTTTTTAATGAAAAACTGGTAGAGTCAGAGATGGAAATCTGGTGGCAGCCTGATATCACAAAGCTGAATGAGGATTTCAGTTCAGAAGACAGGAAGATCTGCAGCCTTTGAAGGAAGGTGCAGCTCAGCTCACAAGCCAGCTTAATGAGTATCCTGCTAGTACATGAATGGGGAGCCTTTCCTTTAAGTGTAGAAAGGCATTTGACTGGCAAAACCAAAATGCAAAATGGACAAAACAAATATAACCACAGAGGCAGCAAAAGCTTTAAAAAGCTGGAATTTGCTTTTGCGTATATTGTGCATAGACTGCACCCATAGCTGAATGTGCTTAGGGGCAAAGCCTGGAATTCATTCCGTTTTTTCATCCTATTTTGGGATTTAAATTTGGTGCCATCCTTTCTGTTGCCACAATGCAGTACACCCACCAGCGAGAGTGCAAAATTCCAGGACACATTTCTGAAAAGGGAAGACTTCTCTCCATCCCAACCAGCCAAGCCAAGCCTGTGCTTGCAAAGAGCCCCAGGGGCTGCCTGCATGAGACCCCCAGCACCCCACCACAGCCTGTCCTGCCCCATTTTAGGGAAAAACCTCCACTGGGCAAACCCTGGTGGGAGCTCACAGCCAGCAGCACAGCTTTCACATACATGGATAACTATGCTCTGGAGGAACTGGACTACAGATATGGGGAACAGGGAGTCTCGCACTGGAGATAATCTGTCCAAGGTCTCACTCTGTTCCTGCTACTACCCCAAGCAAGCACCCCATCCCACCCCACCCCACCCCAGGATCTGCTCCATGTCTGCTCCCAGGAGCAGCTTCCCAGGATCCGTTCCATGTCTTTGAAAGACAGTCACCAAATAAAGATACTATCTGACCAGCAGTTAACAACCAGCTTGTTAGTTAATAGCCTGAGGGAATCTGAGGGCGTTTTATGCTCTAATACTCTGTTCATTAACTGTAGTAACAACCAATTTCAAGGTGATTATTGCTATTATAAGCTATGATCAATTTTTTAAACATGTTTCCATTTTTATCCAGCTTAAATCTGGTGCAGTAGAGCAAGGGGAGCAGCTGTGTTGAGAATTAGACTTTTCCCCAGATTAATATCTGATTTTCCATCAAAGAGAATACAGGACACATTCTGTTAGGTTTCTAATTGTTTCTACCATAAACCTCCACCACACTGAAACATGATCTCTAATAATTTTTAGTTTGAACTTCCTATACATAATTCATCTGACTAGATGGTCCTCAGCAAAAGCCGTTAAAGCAATTTGTTTCACTTACGTAGAGGAATAAATCAGTGCTTAATTATCTGTGGTTTATTATTAACAGCACTGGTGAGCTGACCATATGCCATGACTTCATCTTTTCACACAGAAAAATGAGAATATACTGATTGTTTTTATTATGTCTTTCAACACTCAGCCAGGGTTCCAATGAAATGAAGATGGAGAGTTTTGCAATGTTACTCAATGATAAATAATAATATTCTAAAATTCTTTGTCCTTGCTTTTAGGATTCACCTTTATATGCTCTTTTACTGGAAGTACTTACTAGCATCTCTCATGGCAGGAGAAGATAAAATTGTAACTTAGGTTGTTTCCAGGAGATATATGATATGGAGCATAGTACATTTCTTTGTGGGCCTTCAAATATACTGGCTTCAAAACATGGCATATGTTCAACTCCAGAATACTTGAGATACAGTATGCATTTAATGTAAAGACCAGAAAGACACACCTTCCTGATTTTTTAGACTTAATTGAGTCCATGCTGAAAACCCTTATGAAGTCAGTACAGTACCAAATAACACAGGTTTTGATCCTCTGCCAGGGCAGCCTTAAACTCTTTAGTAGACACAGCGGCAAAATAAAACTTTCTTGAAAACATTATGGATTGATGAACTGCTTTGGAATGAGTCCAGCTGCCCAGACTTTCTCCACTCCGGATAGACCCAAAATGAACCAAAGGTTCTTTGAGATGCAGACCTCTGAACCATGGTGGCAGGTACAGGCACAACCTCAATTCAGCTAATAGCAGGTGTTCTACATTTGTCAAAACAGGAGCGGAGAGCCTTCAAATTCAAAGGCAGCTATGAAGTCATTCCCTCTTGGGAACAGGAAAAGACTCTCCTGCATCTGACATGTTTCTGCAGAAGGGTGGGGTTTGTCACCCTCAGAGGCACTGGGTCCATTCTCAAAGATCTTTAAGCACAGCCACATACAGGCTTTAAGTGGAAATCTGAGAAGTGCCGAGGAGACACCGTGTGCCCACCAACCAACAGGGCCAAGGAAATTAGCAGGTACGTGTGAAAAAGCCAGAGAGGAGTCTGTCCCTTTTAGGCATTTATATTGCGAGTTGTGCTTTAGAGTCAGCCTCCAAAACTGCACCCTCTTTCCTACCTCTGATCCAGGGGCTGTGAGATTATGATGCTACCACACAGGAGCATAAATGGCAGCCTTGCTCTGGTGTGTACCTCTGTTGTACATCAGGCCACAAGCTAAGGGCCCTGGGCTGCCTATGATTTTCACTGGCAAAAGACATTGGCTGACATTTGAGGAACCTCCACTACTTTTTGGGTAAGAACAGTATTTCTGAACCATGCACACCATAAAGAGACCCAGAGCTTGACCAAGTGTTTTAGGGGGTCATTACCACTAACATGGAGTTAGGAAGAAAACAAAAGCTCTGCAAAGTCACAGGTCCATTTGTGATGACTGAGAGATAGAGGTTTATTTCAGCACGGAAAATGGAAGCTTCCTACCTGAATCTTTCTAGAAACCTTAGAATTAAATTGGTGCCACATCCCCACATGTGGGACAAGGCTGTAACAAATCCTATAGCTTTGGGAAAATCAGTTCCTTTCACACAGACATCCTCTGGCTGCCCATTCCCTGCACAACCAGTTGCAGCTTTAAAACAAGTCCCACCAGAGTACCAACTCCATTGCAAGGGCCAACATCGAGAAGAACAGGAATCACGTCTTTCCTCCACTAACACCTTCGGGCTTCCTGTCCCACAGCACAGAGAAGATGCTGTGCTGGCAGAAACTACAGTGCTGCTTACTAGCTCATTCACTCTTGTGTCACCCAACAGAGATCCTTAATCTCCCTCTCCTGATGTGTTTCATGACTTAATCTCCCACACACTTGGAACTGTGCTGAGACCATCTGCTCTTTTCTCACAAGCAGAGGGTAATGACTTTCGTTCAGCCTGACTCAGCGCCCGAAGGAGTTGCTCTCCTTGTTAATACAGGTGTGGCAGGGGGGGATACTAGGCCAAAAATTAGGACTGTTTTTACAGCTAAGGCTCTTGTTCCTCAAGAGAATTGCTGTTCCCCCTTCTCCCTCCTCCTCGCAACACCAGGCAGTTGCTCACTGTCAGCTGACAGCCTCCTCAGAGCAGATATGACTGAACTTTCTTGGTTGTTTCCAGCCATGAAGCAACCATGTTCCCTCCCCAGACAGGATTCTCTGAATGAAAAATACTCTGACAGGGCAAGAGTGAATGTACCAAATTTCCTCTTATTTTCTCAGGACTCTCAAACTCTCAGCATTCAGTACTATAGTTTTGGTCTACCTGTGGTCACAGGCTGGTTTTAGGCACAGAGCACTGCAAAGGCAAGTGGCAAAGGACTGTTCCAGCAACATGACGGAGGCAGGAGAAGGACAGGCATTTATAAGTATGGCTGGTGGCTGGTCATACCCTCCTCCCCATTTTTTCCTCACTCCTACACTGTCATTTTCAGATCAGGGACATTTTAGTTCTTCTCATCCTTGGGACAACAAAATTCAAATCAGCCCATGCAGCCAAGAAGCCTTGAACCAGACCGATTAAACCAGTGTCGTAATCAGGATGCAGATGAACAGCCATGTGAATCAACGTCCATAATCTCTGCACCTCCAGCCTGTTTGCTGTCACAAGTCATTCATTTGACGCTTCTGTGGAGACTTAAAGAACCATTTGCAACTTGTTTTGTTGCTTTTTTCCCCTTCTTAATTGGCTCTGGATAAACTCCCTGCTGCCCAAGCAACTCTAGTCTTGTGACAAGGGGAAGAACAAGTTAGCCTTGTCTCTAGGCATGGTTTTATTTTCAGAAAGGAAGGCAAGAAGTTGCACCAACACATGGTCTGAGAAGCAACAGCTCTGAATTTGGAGGAGCCTGGTAATCCATCAATTCTTTCCAGTTTGCTGAAAAGATTTCACTTGAAGGAAGGCCACAATCCAACACTTGTAAAAAGTAATTTGAACAGTGCCGTTCATCCATGGATCTCAAAGGGCAAAGTGAATAGAAATGAAATATTGTACACCAAGGCATGATCCCATAGGAGGCACTGTAAATGTGGTCAGACTGAACAATAAACTGAGGCTAGACCATCATGTGGCTTACCTCAAGTCATTGCAGCTCCAGCAAAACCATCCAGTACCCTGATCCAGCAAAGCACTTGAGCACATGTACAACTTGAGACTGCAAGCTACAGCATCGGTATAAGTGAGATAACATCAGTTTAAACAGGATGTCACTTGTAGGGGAAGTTCCTCATTTTCCTGAGTGGTCTGGATCAAGGCCTGAGATGCCTGGCCCTTGGTACCTGTTCTAATTACATTTCCTCTCCATACAGATGTTATGAATGAGATCTAGAGGCTGTATTTGTTCAGGAAAGGGGCAACGGACCTATATTTGGCACAAAGAGGTATTATCCCCAGTGTCAGGTGCATGTATTTTTTTTTTTTAATATCAACTGAATGGAAAGGAAAGGGTTGTTTCTTCCAAAACCTGTCGGCTACCCATTACTGTTAAATACTTTGCTGATCTTTTAATCATCACATTCATCAGTTGCTGGATGTCATCTCATATTTTCCATGGCTCTTGGCACCTCTGTGTGGTACTACTGATTAATGGCAGCAGCATGTTGATCTCTAGCTACCAAGTGCTGCTGGCCAGCACCCTAAACTTTTGGGTGGTTCTTCACCCTGGCAGAAAGAACAGTTTCCAGTGTAATCAGGTCATCCATGAGCAAGGGAAAAAGAGAAATAGAGACTGTTAACACATACATCTACAGGAGTGATATATCAGCAGAGAAAGAGTGCCTGGACCAGTTCCTCAGCTGGTGCAAATCACTGGATCATCAGAGAAGACCAGGAGGCTGTGTGATTCACAGCAGCCTAAGACCTGGTCTTAATTTTCCTCAGCCCTGTTTCTATGATTTACACTTGTGCCTGAGCAAATGACACAAGGTGTCAAATGCTATCAAACTGATAGATACCGTAAACCAGGACTAAGCGTGCACAAAATACAAAGGTCGTGAAGAATTGGGCCCTGTGCATTCATTAACAGCCCTGTTTCCCATGGGACAGAGCTGATACATTGCTCCACAATTCCAAGTGATGGAAACAGCTCCATGTCAACTCTTCTCCTGCTGACAGCCCCAAGGGAGTTTGAGTTTGTTTCTCCTCCTCCTTCACTTACCCCCACAAACTCCCTTCTTACACCCTTGCCCACAAAAAGATATTTTACAAAGGTATCTTCCAAATCTCCCCCTAAATGCAACAGGCTAAACCCTGTCCCCAGTTAAGCCTTTGCCAGTGTATGTAGTTAGATTTAGCCTACTTCTCTGTACAGAGAGCACACAGATGTGAAGATGGTCTGTGGCACATCTTTGCAAAGTGTGTCCTGTGGTTTGTGAGAGCATCTGCCAGCCAAAAGGAAAATCATCTCTGGTATTAGGTTAAAAATGCCTTACCTGGTGTAATTCTGCATGCCTATACCAATGACGATGGAGCCTTTGAGATGAGTATCTGGTCCACTGTGTACAGATTCAGCTCTTAGCATTCATGTATTCACTAATTCCTCTCCCATTTCCTAACTATATTCTGATCAGCTTGCTTGGGGCTTTTTTTCTCGTACAGTAAAGCTTGCTGAAAGTGCCTCTGTTCCAGGGCGCTCTCTTTGAAATATGTCTTAGCTTCCAAGGGTAATGAACTCTTTTATAATAAACGCCTAGCTATAATGTGAACAATACTTGGCTTCCAGGAACTGCCTTATAATTACATGGCTTGGTATTGCATGTCAGAGGTTTGCTTCATCTTTAATATTTTATGAAGAAATTCAGATTCTGACAGTAAAAGTATTTAACCCAGAGGACCTAGAACCCTGACTATTATTTTGTAAAGTAGCCATCCAGCTACACTTTTGTGCACCACCATTATCCCTGGTGCATACTCACACTCTTTGATACTCTCTAAGTAGACACAACCACATGCTGTCCAGATGGAAACCTGGCTGCATCATTACATTATATTGAAATAACCCAATACCACCTGTTTCTGCTGGGGTTTCTGCCAACGTTTTCCCATAAAACATTTATTTTGCTAATATTTTAGTTGGTCACCACAGAAGGACACTTGAATTTAAAGATTTACCATGTGTGCAGCCACAAGGAAAACCCTTTAAAAAAAAAAAAGGCAACAAAGCTCAAGAATAGCTAATGCCTATTGTTTAAAACCTGGATGTTCACCTAGGCACTAGGTAATAACACTCTGCAGGGACTGAAAACCAAACACAGGTTTTTGGTAGTACACATCAAGTGAATTATCTTAACTGTGTTGGTACTCACCTCTCATATAATTAAAGAAAAACTTTCATGTGTGGAGTGGGACTAATATACAATAACAATAATGAAAACTCCTGGGTTTTTTTTCTTTTTCTTTTTTTTTTTTTCTTATTAATCTGTGATATTATAAAACTCCCAGTCTCCTTCCTCTCCCCCTCAGCAGATAAAACAGGTTATCCTCAGTTAGTCTGTAGAAATGAGAAAGGCATTACAACTCTCAGCCTACTTGGGATGTTTGAAGTATTTATGAGATACCCTCTACAACAGTAACAGGATTTTTTATTTGGAAATTATATTTTTAGAGACATTTTACTTCAAAAAAAAAAAAAAAGGCAAGAACCACTTGATTTATCAAAAGCATTTGATAAAAACCTTCCCAGCATGTGGTCACTCAGGTATATACCTTTTAATTTTCCGTGTTGATCTCTGTACAAAAGTCCAAGCCGTAGCTGTACTTCACACAAAGACCTTTTTCTTGCATACACAAAATTTTGTTTGAAGAACAACAGAGGTTATTAACGATCAAATACTCCCAGTATATTCACTAAGCATCAATTATTACTATCCAATTTTAAAACTTTCTGTCCTACAAAGGGAAAAGTAACAATGTCCTGTAAAGTGACCAACAGAACCCTACAAATACCCAGCAGTAAACCACCAACAGGAAGTGTTTCTTGAAATGCAGTAGATCAAACACACATGAATTATTTAGCAAATGGTAGGTACATCAGTAGAAAAAAGGATGTGATCCAAATAAAAAAAAATCCACAAACAGAACAAACATGTACAAACTAAGGCAGTAATCCATATTTACAAATGATAATTTCTTCAGCTGTAAGAAAGCTACCTCACAAGAGAGAAAAAGAACAAGTTAGAAAAAATAGAAATGGGATGTTTTTGCTAGAAATTTTGATTTAATATATTTAAGATAGCTCCAATTATATTAAACTGGAAAAGTAACCAATAAAAATCCACCAGAAAAAATAATAGTCATTAAAAAAAAGAGTGGATAAAAACAGCTTCAAGTTCACTTGCTTGGATTTGTTCTAAATATAGCCCTAGCCATTTTTAACACGTCTGAGAAACAGAATACTTTTCTAGGTTGTAAAAGAACGTTACAAGAACTGAAAGGAAAGAGAAAGGGATTAGCCATGAATTTGGCACCCCCATTTTGTTCCTTTCTCCTTTTCATCTTTGTTCCATGTTCCATTCCCAATAAAATTACCCATTTATAACCAAATCCCTGGCTGCTGGCACAAAAGTAATTTAAATTTTTGCCTATTTTTAAAAAGCCAACTTATAACCTGCAATCATTACAGTAATTGATTAAATATCACAAGCAAAGCAAAGTACCTATTTGACAGCTTCTATTCATGGTACCATACCTTCCCCGAAGACAGGTAGTTAGATAATTAAGCGATCCATTTCACTGCATATATGCTATATACAAAAGAAACTGACACACAATGAATCCTGCTAAGCTTTTGTTCAACATATGAAATACTGGATAATCACCTTTTTTATGAAAGCACTTGACCTTTAAATTGATATCCCCCCAAAAAAGATGGTAATCGCTGCTCAAAGAGATATTGAATGCGCTGCTGCTAATCCAGAAGATCATTGCCCATTAGTCATTATTAGATTTTTTTAATCTAAAGGTGAGCATTTGATTATAACAAAGAGAAAAAGAAAATACTATTTAGGTTGCTGTGAATGCCTATACTTTTCTCTTTGCAAATCACAGTGACAATCAGAGTTATAGACTGACTGCAACATGAATATCATTTACGCATTTGATCCCTACTCAGAGAGCAGCTTTAAAAGCTTTGAATGACATAAAGCAAGATTATCAGTGACAGCAATTTTAAATATTATACATTTTGCCTGTATCACAAGTGTTTTTCTTTAGCAGCTGATGAGTATTATATTCTTTTGTATAATACATTGGAAATATATTTCTTTTCCTCTGTTCGGTAAAAACGTAAGAAAAATGTTTAAATGCAACAGAGAAACTGCACAGCCTTCTCAAAGAAGGACACAAAAAGCTACTCTTTCCTTTTATTACATTTTAACTGTATCCCTGTTCACTTTTTACATGCCATAACTAATCATATGCTGCATTCCAGAAATTGAATTTCAACTACAAGGACAACTAGATGGGTAAAACACTGGATGAGCTGGATGACCATGCTCAGAAGGAAGTGGTTATTGGGTCGTACTCTACCCAGAGGCCAGTGACAACCGGGTAGCGTCTATCCTGGGACCTGTGCTGTTTTATACCCTTATCAGTGACCGGGAGGAGATGATGAAGAGCACCCTCAGCAAGTTTGCAATGACACCAAACTGGGGGATCTGTTGATACACCCCCAGGCCGGGGCTGCTATCCAAAGGAACCTGGACAGGCTGGATGAAAGGGCTGACAGAGACTTTGTGAAATTCAGCAAGGACAAATGCAAAGTCCTGCCCCAGGAAAGAAGAGCCCCTGGACACAGCACAGGCTGGGGACAGGCTGGCTCTGCAGAGAAGGGGGCCAGTACATGTTTCCCACAAAATCTATATAACCAAGAGCAGCTCAGAAACTGTATTCTTACGGTAAAAAGCTTCTCTGAGCACAAAATTGAAAAATCTTAATTAAGAAAAAAAACAGTATCCTTTTATACTTGCTTATTTTAAGCTTTTTAAACTGCATGGCTATTTCACCAAGGTATGTGTGACAGATTACCTATTGGTTTTTCGCATTAGAGGTTACATTTAACATTCTTGGGCTTGAAGTAAAAATAATTAGGAAATTCTTTTCATATAAGAAGACAACCTAGATGACCTTAAAGGTCTGGCCTTCAGATCTGGCAATCCGACATTTTCAAGCAGTCCCTTTCTAATCAAACACTCCTGATATTCTTCATGACTGTTTTGCCAGTGCCCAGACACACATCCGCCAGTCAAACTCAATTCAGTCTGACCCTCTCCCACATTTACATATGAGACCTGATACCTGCCCAGCTGTTGTTCGTAAATCATAATGCAGGACACAGCACATTCAAATTTGACTCAGTCTGCCTCCAGGATACGTTTTGTTCCACCCCTCCCTACATTTTAGGATGTATTGAAATGTTCTCTGTCAGCATTTCTCTCTGTGTTGGCTACAGTGGGCACTTTCATAGCCAGCCTCAACCAGAACCAAATTCCTTGGTAGCTGGTGGTAGCTGCAGTGGATCCTGTCCTCCACCCTGAGACGCAGGTAACTGCCTGTGCACCTTCTCCAGTGAACAGAGGGAGGCAGGCTCTGCCAGAGCACCCGCCTGTCTACTATAGGTGATCTATATTACCCTACAGATGTCTCTTACCACTAAGCAAAGATGGAGACTGTACAGCTAGATCAGCCATGCCACATTAAACAGCCAAAATTCAGTGAGACTGTTTCTGTCCCAGGGTAGAAGTGACTGAAGTCATACCACACAGGTTTTTTAATGCTAACCCAGAATTTTACTCCCTGCCCTTCACAAGAACTAGCAATCATCACATAGACAACATTTCTAAATGAAGTCAATGCACTACGACTATGTAAGAGCAAAATACAGTAAGTGATTTAGGTAGAAGCTGAATGCTTAAAGACAAAATTGTGACTCCAGATCTTACTGTCTTCCCAATAGAGCTGAAAGTTTCCTCTCATATCTAAAGCTCTGCATCTGGGTGTGTGTAGGGCTTCCCCAGCCAGAACTGCTCAGAAACTCTCTGGAAGCCATGGAAAAAACAGCAGACATATTTTTCTAGACTTGTAATGATAATTTGCTGCACAAAAGGTAATCAATATCTACAGATCCAAAGAGCACCTGGCACCATTGTGCTACAGCTGTTAAGAGTTCACCTTCAGGATAAAGCCTAAGGTGAAAAACCTCACCATCACTTGAAAATGATAAATATTTGTTGCATCACCACTTTGCAGAACTAATCATTACGCCTATAATTACTCTGCCTTTGTCTCTCACTCTCTCCTGAGCAACAGAGCTTTGTTCAGCCTTGCCCAGGCTCCTAATAGGGCTCCTCACAGGGCTTCTTGCCTACCTCCTCCCTTCCAGCTACTGCTCATAACTTCTTGTGTGATGTTTCCATGGAAAATTGCTGCCACATAGACCTCGGAGCAGCTGATGAAGTGGTTTCTGCGAGACATCTATAAATAAACCACTAATCTTGTTTCATTTGTGACCCCACTGTACGAAGATCTCCATGATTAAAAATTTGCTTTAGCAAATAGTATCATCGTTTATCTTTACCGAGGACATAACCCAAAATGCATAAGGTTTTACTTCTTTCATACAAACAAAATATTAGCACCACTATTATTTATTGCTTGCAGTAGCGTGTGCTTCACAGTGCTAGACTTTACAAACATCAGAGCAGTTTCTGCTCAGAAGAGGAGCAGAAGTTTTCATCTGTGTACAACACGAAAAGACTGCGGAGAGATCACGGAGGTGTTCTGAAAATTTCCACAGGAAAGAAAAGAGGAGGAGAATCTGAAATGAGAGTTTAATTTATGAATCCCTACAACAGATGATTCTGTATTTCATAATTTTATCCATAGCATTTAAGTTTACCTTTCCTTCTTTCACCCACAGACTGCTCTTGCTTAGACCCCACCTGAACTCCCTGCAGTCAGATCCCTTCCAGCCTATAGCCAAAACCATAAATTGAGTTATGCACAATGGAAACAAGAAATGCAAGCATGCAAACAATCACAGTAAGAAGCACTCATTAAACTCTTCTGAGAGAGCAACTCAGATGTTGAAAACACTCACAAATAGGCTTTTTTTTTTAAGAAAATCAGCAGTATTGAGAGATAATTATGATGTTTTAAATGAGAACTACGTATATCTATGCATACATCTGGGATGTTTGGGTTTTTCTAACTGCACCTCTATCAACTAAGATATAAATCTACATGTCTGTTGTAGGCAGTGATATGAAAATGTAGTCATTTCCTCTTCAAAATCCCTAAAGAGCTCCTTTGCATTTAAAACTAAAATGAAATTACCCTACCATGCTAATTTATTATTTACACCGGTTATTCAGATATTTGTCTATTTGGACGGGGGAAAAAAATTAAACATAGCTGTATTTTAATACTAAAACACTTGTAAAATTTAATTGAGATTACATGGACGGAATTAGATCGAATAAAAACTTTGTATAAATTCTGGTATCACTGTTGCTTTAGTTTAAAATCATATCTTCTGTGGCAAACATCTTCCTGTACCTGCAGAAGGACTGACTGTGATGCTAAGAGGAGGTTTGCCAATTTTAAGGACAGTAAGTTTTGCACTCCAGATGTGTAAGATGCTTTCATTTTCTTCCTACGCCTAATTCACGATTCCAAAAAAATTGTCTTCCATAAAAACTCCTCCCATAACCTTCATATCCTAGATACTTATCTTTGGATGGGATGAATCCATTTTTTGGAGATGCCTTTTCTCTTTGCGCTGACTAGAGAGAGTCAAAACAAATTGCTTATACAACTTTTAAATAGCTAAAGCTGGAGCAATAAATCCCGCCCAGAACTGAGGAAAAGGTCAAACTCAACTAGCAACCAAAGACAGCAGCAACACCACTACAAATAAACACAATTTGAAAAAATATATACACAAACAGGGAACATCACTATACTCTCTGCTTATATAGCCCTCTGGCTACTGTATCTCAGCATTTAAACCCAAACTGGATCACTGCAGGAAATCTTAATTTTGCAGTTGGACAACAAAGGAAAAGAGCAAGAAGATATTTTCAAAGGCAAAACCAGGACTTAAATGGTTTGTTTCCACTGACTTCCAGCAAGAGCAGAACTTCTCACTGGGACTGAGAAAGGCTTGACTGGAGACATCCAACAGAGTGACTGCAGGGCCTAGTCCCCCACAACACACACACAAAAAGAGCAGCAGAGATCAAGGGCATCCTTGTCCTCCTCTGGACAATAGTGAGCAACTCATTCTTTTTAGATCCCTCTCGAAGGAGTCTGCCAAAGGAAATGTCTGAGACAGAGCTAGAAAATAAACTAGTTCACCCCAGCCTGAGAACAAGGCCCTTTTCACCACATCATCGCCCTTCATCCTCCTCCACATCCTCCTTACTGGATTACTTTTCTCATAACTATATTGGGAATTTTAATTCCAAACTATGGAAATGTTGAAGGTGTGTCTGTGTGCATATGTGCAACACTTGTACACACAGTCCTGTACCAAAAACGCAGCCAATGCCACATCAGGATTAAGAGTTATCAAAAAGTACAGTTGCTTCAATGGTAAATAATGCTGATGATGTTAACCCTACTTCAGTGGGTCTGCTGATAAAGATCGTTACTCTGGCTCCAGTGATCCAGTCCGTACTTCCTTTCAGGTCAACAGCAGTTGAGAAACAAAACTAAAAAAGGTCGAAGACTCTAAAAACAGTTTTAGAGGCCTGAAGGAAACAGAAGTGGCAATCTCAAGTCCCTTCTCACCATCAGATTAATCAAACTTGGTAAAGAGATCCAGCTACAGAAACACAACTTTTACATAACACTTTTGGGATACAACCCTTCCCACAGAACAAGCTGAAATACAACCAGAGCAGCCACTTATTATTTTTGTTGTTGTTATTATTATTACTATTTTATACTGCCTGTAAGAAACAGCAGCTGAGCTGACTACATCATTGTCAAAATCAGTGCCATTCACAGAATGAGGGGTAGGCACGGTGGGATGTAGGATTCAGTACCTCACCAGGAACAGATGATGCTCAGGGACACTGGGTAAAGATTAACACAATAAATGAGAGGCAAAGGATAGCTAAGGGTAGAGAAGTTCTGTAGGAAGTAGAGCAGGAAACAGAGCAATTACAGGAAATGCTCTGGATACAATATGAAATATTTATCTTTCTGGATCTTCTCACGTTTCCATATAGCCTCAGTAATCCAGACCAGGACCCTTTGGTTTAGATGCTATTTAGAGCACAGTGATGAAAGCAGCTGGTGTAAACTCTACTGTAGCCTTGAAACACACTCATCACATGTAAGCAGCTAAAAAATGTGGCACTTAAAGAGAAGCACAGTAGGACAGTTAAAGGTACAGTGTAACTAGCCCCAGTTTGAAAACCGCTTCACGTTTGCGATCTCACAGGAGATATTAATGCAGTAATGTTAATAATAGATCCATTAGGAATTGCTGACTAGAAATGCACAGCCATGTGTTCTGCTTCTCCTGGGGCAATCTCAGCTGAAGAAGGTCCTACACATACAGCCCCTGGCTGTAGAGGATGGGAAAGCATCCACATAGGACCTAGTTTATGTGACCTTTTTTGAAGTATTTTTCAGATAACAATTTCCAGGGCCTGATCTAGCCCCTAAATGCTAACAGATAGTAGGTAGTAGATGTAACATTACCGAAAGATATTGGGAAATAGAGGCCCTTAGATGTGTTTACGAATGTATTCTCATAAATGAAAGCATACTTTAAAAATCCTGGTCATTTAGCAATGGCTTTGAATGAAGAGCCAAGTCCTCCCCTTACATCAACATGTTCACATGTGTAGAATTTGGACTGACCTTACTACATACATGTGAACACACATACTTAACAGATTCCCATTTCCACTATTTCCACTCCACTATTTCCTTTATACCGCAGGGCCAAATTCTTCCCTTAGTGATGCTGGTCTAACACTGAAGTAACTCAGTCAACTGCAGTGGCCGCGTACGGTTGTCATTATTAGTGCAGTGAATATATGTAGTGAAATGTTGCTCTCCACTCTCCTTTTGGAGAATTTATTAGCTTATTTATTGATGTGCTAGCTATGGGGCCAAGACCATCATGAATGCTTGTATGGAGTCAACACCTTTCTGCAACAGCAGAGTGAACGAGGAAATTCCTAGTTGTTAAATAGCCTACATCTGCAATACCAGACTAAAACAATCTCTCAAGTAAATGTATTCCTTGATCTAAAAACACACATTTCACATCCTATGAATCAATTGTCTTCACTCTGCAAACACAAACGACTATGTCCTACACTCATTTACAGTAGCGTTAATCCAAAATAACGCCACCAAGTTGGTTGAGGTACTCCAGATTTACACTGGTGTGAGTGAGAGCATTTGGCACTCAGTACCTATGGTTGTAGATCCTCAGCTGGTGGAGATCATCACAGTTCTTTCAAGTCAATGCCTCTGAAATTAATGTAGTTATGCTGATTTACACCAGGTGAGGATCTGCCTTGTGGTTTCTGGCTTTAAATTCTCTTCCTGTCAGCCATCTCATTCCAAAATGGTTTCAATAGACAACTTCTAGCCAGAATTTCCTCTGCTATTTATAGGATTATCTCAAGAGTTTCTACGATAATCCCCATATTTCCATCTTTGTATCAGAGCCTATTCCAGGGTTGTATTACAGCCAAAATATTCACATATCCAGATGACACCATTCCTTCCTCCTCTTTTCCCTTCCCTATTTGGGATGATTATACAGAGGGGAAATGTCTCTCACGGCCAGATCCTCAGCTGGCATAAATCAGCATAAAATCGACATTAGTGATTTACATCATTTAGCAATATAGAAGAAAAGACAAAAAAGAAAAAAATTAGTTTTTACCAATGCAGTTTAAAATTAGTAACAGGTCTTTATAATAATATTGAAAGAATATTAAAATGTAACCCATATGTACACCTTTGATGTGTGTTTTACTGGCTCAGCTAGGCATCATTTCCAGCTTGGAATGACAAAGCTTCTTGCTGTTTTGTTTAATACAATCCTCAGTGATTCTGCCCCTAAATAGTCCATACTTATTCAACATACTTCACCTCAAGTGTACTTAAAACACAAAACCAAGGTCTTTCACAAACAAAACCTATTCTGTCGATTTCATGCTTCCTTTTCATCCAGCAAAATGTTAAATTCAACCTGTTGAAATAGGTCAGGTTTAACAGAATTTAAGCTTGCTATACAGAAGTGCCACAGGGGATCTATAGACATCAATTCTCATTCACACTCCAGAAATCTTACAGTAAATAATTTACCATACAATTTCCTATTGATCCATCTAGCCTTCTTTTATCTGTCATTTCCTAATGTCCATGTTCACTTACAAATATTTTTATTCCTCTTCTGGAGAACTAGATTTCCCCTATGCCAAGTCCTTGTAAACTAGCAGGTATCTGTTCAACTGTGATACCCTACACAAAGATCTTAATTAATAAAACAACCTAGATCAGAACAGAGCTGCACACGCAGCAGAGAGAGTTGAAAAGTAGAATTCCCTGCAGGGACGGACTCAGAGTCTGTGAAACCCTTCAGAGAATCAAAGCAATCTGCATCACAAGCACATTTTCCCCATACAGAAGTGCTTGCTGGAACTGCCAGTTTCTACAAGTATATAAGTAAAAACAAAAGAGGTAAAGCTGACTATTGTGATTTCCACTTGTTAGGCTTGACATCTTGGCACAGTCTTTTGGGGGAGATCTGATAGCCAGTGGCAGAGACTAAATACGTAGGAGAAGCTACGTATTACCGAAGGCAATATTGAATACAGGCTCTTGAATCCAGCTCTCACAGGTCAGCAAATGAAAGCCTTCCCACCTCCACCACCACACACACACTTTCTTCCCCAGGGCCAAAAAGGCTGGAGTAACATTAGGCACTCCTGGCCTGGAAATTAGTTGTTATATGTTTGTGGGGGGCGAGGGGTTGGCATAAGGGCAGATCTCATTTCAAATAAATATGTTTTCTCCTTTCATTTCCCTTCACCTTCCACATGAGATAGCAAACTAGGATATCAGTATTCAAAGTCCACGTCAAAGATTTAATTTTGTACAGTTTATACTACTTGAAATCAGGTTATTGCTTTATCTTTATGGAGATTAATCCAAATTGAAAACAGAGAAACTGGAGGAACGGTGTGGATGCCAGACTCACAAAAGCAGACATTTAAGTGAGAATAGTGTGTGTTCACACTCTTAGTTTCTTATTCAGCCTAAGGAGTGGTGAGTCAGTACATACAGAAGTCCAGTAAGGCTGACAAGCAATGGCTGATAAATTCCTATAGAAAAGGTAACAGTGTTCCCTCTTTCTGCTGCTCCATCACAGGGTAAATTCATCTTCTTTTCACTTACTGGGATAAAAGTCACTCATTCTGCTGACCTGATTGGAGTTAAACCAGGGATAATTTGGCCAAAAACAAGCAATGACACACAGCAGGATTATTTCAGGGTGTAACTTCTGGCTATGGTTGCTTTCTAAAAAATGTGTTAAGACCAGTCAGTAACAAGACAGAGCCCAATATGCAAAAGTCAATGTCATTTCAGATAAAGTAATGATATACAACACTGTATAAGATGTATGTACTTCATTTACAAGCTGTCACTCCTTAGATACTGTTATGTAGCTAGATCACTATATTAGCTAATGGGATATTAAGGATCAAAGGTTTGAAATCAATAAAACTAATCCAATAAGATGGGCAAGACAGAGGGTAATATTGCTAGGCTGCTGTCTGAGTCAAAACAGCTTGCCAGAAAAGAGATCCCCAGAAATCCCTGTGAACTACAAGAAATGTAGCTTGGTAAGAGTCTAGGCTGGAATTTGCAAAGCATATGTAATTTTTATATAACTTGTTATCTCTGAAAACACTGCGGGTAAAATCTTGATCCCGCTTAAGTTAGACAGACACTGACATCAGTGGAGCAACGAATTAATCTCATGATGAAGGCCAGAGGTAGACCAGTAAGCAGCGCTGTTAAAATCCCATTCATCAGGTTCAAGAATTCAGTAAAAAGCTTTATTTTCTCTGAATCTAAAACTATTCCTTGGAAATACACATTCAAATGGCTATGACTAGGTAGACTAAGAATTCATTTTCTAGTACTGAGTGGATAATTCATAACAAATATTAAATCAAGTTTTAAAGCTGGCTGTTTCTACCAACTAGTGATGAAGAGCTGTCTGCAAGTGTTCAGTTCCTGCCACTTATTCTGGCAGGAGGCGACCGCACACGGAAAGTACATGGCATTCTTTCTGCTTTCTGACTGCATAAGCAGGTAAGCACCATAATGCGAAACTTAAATCTAAACTAGGTCGTCGGAACTGACCTCTCCATTCATTAAACACGGAGCCTAGGATGACTGGCCTTTTAATTTTGGTACCTTAGGATTTCTGCAGGAACTTAAGGAAAATTTTATCCTGCTAATGTTTGCTGAACAGAAAAAGGGTTGTGGACAGAATGACAGCTGAAGTGAATTGTGAAATTTATGCTCCAAATTTTTAAACTACATGCCCAAATGCATTTTAAGTACAGTCACTTCTTCTTCCACAGATATGTGCAAATGTAACACTGAACAGGACTTAGATACATTTAACAGCTATCATACTCAAAACATTTAGGAGAATATTTACACCATTTATTACCAGTGCACAGAAGAGATCACAGTGAACAAGAATGAACAAAATCCTGCGTGACCGGATTGATCTTCCCTATTACCATCAAACTTAAAAACATCAGTCACTGTGCCACAGGTGTACTAGTATTCAGCAAGATGCAGCACAAATCTTCCTTTTCCCTCAACTTTTCACACTTGTTGATTTAGCAGCAATGAGCCCTCAAAACCTACATTACTTGGGTGGTTTTTTGTCCCAGATTAGTGGCTTGAATTACTGAGAGACTAATAGGTTGCACCCAAGCTAAGGAAATGAGTCCATTAGGTCTGCAATGAATACTTATGTGTGTCCATGTGTACTTAGGATCCTCATCAGGCAGGCTTTGAGATAAGCACTGAAACTACTTCTTTTAGACAGAGGTTTCAAATTAGTTCCCATTAACGATTTAGCCAAGAAAACCCCATCATGTGCAAGTCCTCAGCCTACTCAATTGCCTGTCCTAGTGACCAGCTAATAACTGTGGTCAAACATGCCCATAATAGTTTCCCTCAAACTTTGTAACCAACTAGGTAACTGAGTAATTCACAGAAGGTTTGTTAATTATGTAAATCTGAACTTTTTTATCTCTACAAATGTGAATGCTCCTGTCAGAGAAAAAAACAATAATCCTAACCACTGAAACATCTGAAGAAAATTATACCATAGACAAATGCACTTACTTTCCAGCAAAAAGCTTAAGAACTTCAGATTAAAAGATTGAAATATCTGTAAATATGATGATCTGAAGAAGAAAAAGTGAAATTAGAAGGAATACCTGTTATTTTACACAAACATAGACATTAACACCAGAAGCATGCAGACACTAAGAAAACATACTCCAAACAGCAGCGTTTGATAGAAACTAATTATGGTTAAAGCTTCTGGAAACTTGAAGTAAAAGGGATTCTCATATTGATAAGTAAAATGCTACGAAAAACAAAATAAATACAACACCTGACAAAAGCAGATTGTCTCCACTAAATGCCCAGAGGGATGTAAACACAAGGACAGTAGTTCTGGCCAGACTGCTTCAAAAATGAAAAGGTTTAGGGTCTCTAATGCTGCAGCCAGCAAAACCTGAGGGAGTGAAACAACAGCTCAAAACTGGCCAGAGGAGCGGGCTGGCTCGAACATCACCAATTTCTGCAGACTATTTGTTAATCCTAATTACACTTGGATTTCCTTTGTGATTTTCTCCTGGACAGCTAACAAAGGGATCTTTGTGAATGTCCAGCATTTGAGCTTAATGTCCAGGGTATATCGGCCAGTGCCATGGATCACGTGGCATCATTACTCGAACCTGCATAAAAACTGCATTACAAAGCTAGCAGCTATTCAAGTATTCCTGCAAAGGAGGAATGGCACTGACACGCTAAGAAAAAGAATTTCTAAGTAGGACTGGTCAGGAAATATTTTTTGCTCCAGCACACTTTTTTCTTTTTTTCCTTTTTAATTTTCCATGGAAAAGTAACAACCCACATGTTGAATTATTTTTCGTTTGGGTTTTTGTTTTTCACCACTGATTTGATGAAAAGCCTTTTTCATTGAAGACGACATGTCAGCTTTCTTGAAAAAAATTGACAAATTCTACTTGGAAGACTGTATTTTTTAACATAATGCTATCTTGTGACCATTGTAATATCTGATTACAAGGCTTAAGTAATCAAACTACCATGGCATACATCTCAAATAATACAAACGAATATACAAAGTATATATTTTGTCTTTCATGAATATTCCTGCAAATACTACTCAATCATTCAAATGCTGGTGCAATGTGAGCACAAAAAGCCAGATTTTTGGCTGCTATAAATCAGCACAACTTCAGTGAAGTTTATGGAGTTACACACGTTTAGACTAGATTAAAATCTGCCCTCAAGACTGAATCACATATGAACACAGGCAAATCAAAATATGTGTTTTTTTAATTCAGTTACCCTGAAAAGAACAAGTATTTCCTCCCTTTGATCATGTTAAGTAAATGTGGTCCAACAGAACAGAATATTATGTTTTTCAGCAGAAAGTTTCACCGATTAAATAGCACTGGAGTCAGAGCTGAAACTCTCATTGACTTTGCAACTCCAAAGTGGCCATTTTTAACCTTTCAGAGTAGCTGTTGAGTTGCCACTTCAATATGCCCTTGTTACCCCTGCAGAATGTAACCAAAAAAAGAAGAAAATAAAATAAACACAACATGGGCTGAAACAAAAGGCAGTTAAACACTCACTCTTCAGTTCTTGGCGTTACTGGGCTGGCCAGGAAATGAAACCATTGCTGAAGGAATTTGAAGGGGTGAATATACAAGGGAAGGGGGTCAAGGTTTGGGGTGGCTTCCTCTCCCTTGGCACTGGGAAACCAGAACAACCTTGTATCACTGACCCAGCTCCGGATGCTGGGTAAGTGGCTGGTAATGGATGGAAGCACAAGAGAAAACAGCATTTCCTAATGAACAACTAGAGAAAATACCACAAGAACACTGCTTCTTAGGGTGATCCGCAGCTGTATTTTGTAGAAAAATATCCAAGTGAAGGAAAATGACCTCCTTCTATTCCATTTTTTTAAGTACTTGAAATCAAACACAAGATTGGGAAGCTTCTGGGAAGGTTAATGTTATAAGCCAACCACAGAAAAGTTCACATATGCACACACATACACCCCTAAACAAAACATACTTAATGCCATAAGAAGATGAAAAAAAATATCCCTATCTAGGATAAAATTATTCTCATAAGACTATGGGAACTAAGTCACATCATAATGAAAATGATGGGAGGAAATACGAAATACATTTATGCTATATCACACACACCTGCTGACCAGAGACCCAGATACTCAAGTTCATTTATTTTAATCGTTTCCTTGGCCCTGATCCTACAGTGGGACTGAGTAGGACAGACAGCTGTCAGCGGGCCACTCCAGGTAAATCAGAGCTACACAATCCAGCATGACACAGCCACCACGATTCCCACCTGCTCAGGCAGACAAGGCTTCTTCCTATTAGTTGCCTCAACAAGGTTCCCTTACAAAATCTAGCCACGTCCTAACTTCTGGAGCCACAATGAGCCTGTATGATTTTCGACTTTGTTCTCAGTGTCGGACATGCAGCTGGCTTTGCAAGACCATTTCATCTAGGAGCTCAGAGCAGGGCTGGCATCCCAAGCAAGTAGGTGGCATATGATGTGTAACACAGGGGGCTGTGGGAGCTGCAGAAGGCAAAACCAACCATCTTACATAGGCTGCCAGATTACTATCAGACACCACCTTGCCATTCCCCTCAATGCTCAGTGTAATTCCCCTTTCAGGATGCTCAGAATAATTTCTGCTTTGGACTTTCTTCCTTTACTTTGAATTCATCCTGGGCTCATCCCTCACTCAGAGGCATTTAAGGGGAAGAAGAAAAACACCAGCTTTTCCTTTTCCTCTCCTTTCATGCACCCTATTTCTGTCCTCTCCCTTGGGAAGATCAGGAGCCAGTCCTCCTTCCTCTCCTCCCCATCGGGTTCATGTCATCCATCCCGAAGTCATGAGATGATGCACTGCCCACCTGTCTAATGCAGTAGCTTTGCAGAGCCACCCGACAGCCATCCGCTGCCCAAGCAGCAAAATTTGCACAGCTTGATCAGGTCCCTGCATACATTAGTGTCAGGGCCTCACTCACACCCTGGTGCGCCATGGCCCAGTCTGGCACAAGGCAGGAGAGCTAACAAGTCCCACCGGTTATGAGACGATAATGTTGATCATGTGTGAAAGGTGACAGGGGATTTTGCCTCCTTGTGTGTGTGCAGCTCCTTGTCCTCTCAGGCTATGTCTGCTTACAGAGGATATTGACATGAAAACCAAAAAGCCAGAAATATCTTTCTGCTATTGGAGTATCACAGAATTTCAGACAGTGAAATTCTGCCCTCTGGAAAGCTGCACCTGCTACAGACGTCGCTCAGGTCAGACCCTGTCTAGGGGCTGAACAGGATGAACAGCCTGTTCCAGATATACTCTGACATTATTGAAATAATGTCAAGAGAATACTTTTGGATGTAATATCCAATAAGAAAATTCTGTGTTTATCAACACAAACTAACATACCCCATCTTCAGAAATTAGCTGCTTCTGTAATAACCATGTCCCACTACCCCTTCTCCTTGTTTCTGTGGAACAGCAGCAAATGCATGTACAGTAAACTGTAATGGAAAAGCACTTCATAGACATCTCAGATCCCAGTGGAGGCGTCAACAGCAAAACACTGATTTAGCATTAGGTCATGTATGGTTAGAGAGAGGGACCACAGAAGAGTGGGAAGTCTCTTATTTCTTAGTTTTGAAAGGAGAAAAAAGGCAAACTTGGACAGAACCCACTAGTATAGAGGGTTCAAATCCTTGTATTGCTACAGTTGACCAAAACACACTTCAGAAAAGTCATTTAATCACCCCCCATCTCAGTCACCCTGCTGTTACATGGAGATAACAATCCCTCCTGTATCTGATCTTGATGGAGACTTATAAATGCTGCTGTAATAAAGTCCAGACAGCCCTTTGCGAGTGTCTTGACTCATGTCTATATAGTAAACCTATTTTCCCCTATGAGAAATCTTGGCACTCTGGCAGAGCTTACCTTCAAAACACATACCCAAAAAGTTCATCAAGATACTGAACTTCCAAACTGCAACAACTGTCACTTATTTAAAGAGTGCCCTTACTGCACCTTCCTGGGAAAAGGATGTACATTCCCAAACAAGCTCCACTGAAAATCCCCATTGCTAGCAGCAATATGGAATTCTGTAACATCAGGGTTTACTAGCTATAAAAATTTGGCAAAATAAATGTAGATGTCTCTATATTGAGGAATTTTTTTCTTCTCTGCTTGCTCTGGTTTTCTGTGAAAAAGTGATTACGAAGTAGAAGTCTCAGTGATGATTTTGACTGATCAGCTGGAGAAATTTAGATAAATTTGGCTTTTCATGGACTGCAGCTGTTGTTCTTTTCAGTGCCTTAATGCAATTTATCATTCAAATGTGTTGGCTTAGGAATGCTGCTCCAGTTTTCCTCTACCTCTATCATTTCCTCTATCATTAATCCTAACAGTATGAATCCAATTTCAAACGTTTGTTTCTTTTGTAGCATCCCACTTTTCTCCCCTTTGGTGTCTGCAGTGGTAGGGAGTCACGGTGTGGAATCAGCTGCCATCTCTCTGCAGCCTTCATGCGCTTTCCGCAACAAACGGAAGATCTTTCACCAACTCTGCCAAAAGGTTTCTCAAATGAACAGTGCCAAAGCAGGGCATTCAACTCATGGCAGACGCATTGGCTAGGTGTTACGAATGACCCACAACATAAGGGAAAGAGACTAAATCCAAACCTGGCAACAAAAGTGGTCCCCCATCCCACCCCCCAAAAAAAATCAGCAAAACACAAGCAAAACAGCAACAGTAAAATTTTAGGGCTCAATTAGAAAGAAGTGGGCTGAGAGTCAAAAACTAACAAACAAAACAGAATTTTAAATAAACTTGTTCATAATTGAGGGTTTTAAGGAGGAAAAATACCTGGTAAAATGACACTGACTGGTTCAAATTCAGCAATAATTCATTATTAAAGATGATATCTAATGACCATCTAGACAAAGCTATAAAGAATAAAAGCAAAAGCCCAACTCCTCCAAAAAAGTTGCTGTTACTATCTTATTTCCTGTTATGTGATTCATTACATGAGTCAATATGGGTCATTACATGGTTTCATATCCATTTTAGAACTTCAGTTATCATTCTCATTACTGCATTTATTTATTTATTTTGCTGTGGAGGAAATGGGCTTTATTTTCTTTTCTGCATAACTTGATACCTACAACTAGTTGTTTACAAAACTTCCACAGATTTGTTGTGTAATCATGAACCAAATATTTGTGGCTTTTCTAAAACATTAGTCTAATATCCCCCGATCTGTAATTCCCATGTCTTAGCTAGAATTTCTATCTTCTCCAAGTAAAATGTTGCCACAAACTGTTGGCCCTTATTGCTTTTTATTTTATGTTTATATAAACCAGGAGAAATGCCAACAAGGTCAGTGAAGTCCTTGAGTATGTAAGTCACTCTAGGCTTACCCCAATCTACCACAGGAGGAATCAGGTCTCTGGTTCCCTTTTCACATGTTTTGTTCAGTGCGAAGGCTTGAAAGAAATCTGATGTCATCAGCTTGATTTTCAAAAGGCAGCTCCATTACAAGCAAATGAGCTTACCGTTCTCTGCATTTACATCATTTTGCAATTCTAAGCTCAAAATTCAAAAATTGGGTCTAGATGGAGGACAGGAATACCCTGAAGACTCGGTACATTTAGTCTCAAAGTCCCTTCCAAATTTCCCCATGAGAAAGGGACAAAGCCTTAAAAGATTTTTCAAGTTTTCGAATTCAAGTTAAGATTTGGACTTGGAAAGAACTTCATGCAGATTTAAAAATATCTTAATAACATTTTTTGAATCATTATCTTAATGAACTTTCACACTAATTATCAAGAAGCAGAAATACAGACACACTTAAGAAAGGCTGTTCTTGAGGTGTTACTGGCCCAGGCAGATGCAGAAGGAAAAGGAAATTTCATGAGAAAGTCTGAGGTTTTCCAGGCAGTTGTGAAAGCAGAAGTTCAACTAGTTTGGGTAAGGCTCAGGTAAAAATTAATTAGGTGAGCTGGAGAACAGGAAAGAAAACTCTCTTAGCATACACTGAGTGAAGGGAGTGCTACGAAGGAAACTGCTCCCTGGCTTTAACAGAGCCTGGTATGGGAAGGCCTCCTTCCTATCTATTCATCCCAGCTGGAGCCAAGCAGCGAATGTGTGAATTTCTGAGTGCTCAACATGGAGCACTGAACTCTTTCAGAATTTTTCCTCACCTGAAACCTGCTGCCATCAGTGAAAGCATTATTTACAAATGAGTCCATTCCAGGAAGCCTAGAGCAAATACAGTTTTAAATCCTTAAGTCCACAGGTATCCATACGTGGATTTCATTCTTGGACCAGTCCTGTTGTTAGCATCAGCTACTTTACTCCCCAAATAAAAAAAAATAAAATTAAAAAAAAAAATAATCTGTTAGCAACAGAATGTGTGAAATCTGGTTTTCTATGGGTTTGTTTCTCATGGTCAGGTTCTCTCAGGTTTAGAAAGATGTATGGTCTGATAAAAGCTTCTTGCAGTTTGGGGCATTATTAAAGGCTCTTTCATGTGTACACTCTGGGATTTAATAAAGCATGAGCTCAAACCACAGCCTTTTTCTCAGTGGAGACACTAATAGGGTCTCTCTCCTCTACCTTGCTCCCTTTTTTTGACAAGGCATGTTGGAATAATATAACTTTGAGACCTCTTTCTGCCACATTTAATTGAAATTGTCCACTAGGTTGTTAACAGGAGGACAGAGAAAGATACATGTTCTGAGACAGCTACGTTGTTTAGTCTTAGTCCTTCAAGTCAGGACCAAGCTACGCTCAGAAGAAAACTTTGCCTGGGCTGATGCTTTTCAGAAAGGCTTTCCTGAAGGTAAACTGAGCAAGACAAACTGGTCTTGGATTAGGACAGATAGCAGAGACCATAGCTGCACCCACTGCACTCAGCTAACACTGAGACAGGCCCTGGGGAAAGCATGAATCCCACGCAAACAGCAGTCCAGAGTAAATCATGCTTGCTTAAGTCCTAGGTTGATTGAAATATCTCACTCCCACCACAAAGACTGCAGCAAGTGCACACACAAACAGGTTCACAGCCCATCTCACAGCTGGCAAACTATTGCTCTCTACTTGTGCTCAAAAACCAGCCCTCCCTTTAAAAGCAAAGGCTGCAGCTTCCCAGAAAAACTGAAATGCTGCCTGAAGTCCATCACTGGGACTTTTGCCTGGGCAAGGACTGCAGGCTTGGTCCATGCCCCACAGGTGAGTGATCCCACACCAGCTCCCTTCCAGCATTCCTGTTTGCAAGGCACATGAGTATGAAATATGAAAACAAACCCCTGCAGCTGCTTTCTTCGTGTCCCAGCTGCAGGGAGTGGCTTTTCAGCTCTGTGTTGCTCTAAAAGCACTTCAAAAGGAGGCCAAAAGCAACTATATGCGTTTTTGTTCATTTAAAATGTTCTCAGTTGCATTATCAATCACCAGCTGAGGATGTGTACAGACTGTCAGTCAGACTATGCGTTATAAGCCTAGTGCCTGCGATGTAAGTACACACACCACTTAGTGCAGGATGTCTTTCCCTCATGTGCTCTTATACTAGATTCCATATGCTACTTTTCCTATTTAATTAGCGTGAAATATTTCTATCCCTTGTTATTTAAAAATCTATATCTACAGGTTGGGGTTAAGTTAGCTGATTGTTAATTGTACAAATGAAAGGATAGATCCCTGCATGCAAGAATTCAGCAACAGAGAAAAGCTTTAGCAGTAGGATTATAAGTAATTTACACAGTTTGAGACCTTTTTTATGTCACTGCTGATATAAAGGGCCATAACATACATAAATACGAAGAGAATAAGAATCAGTCCTGTGAAGTTCTTCCAGACAGATTCTTGACTGATGGATGGTCTCACTGGGACATTCTGGAGAGAGATACCGATTTCTCCAAGTGCTGGTGTTAGCTTATTCCTCCTCAGAATACAGAAAACCCAGCTATCAACCAACAGAAGACTTCTGCAGTAATAGAGAACACGCTCAATTTTAACCCTGAACAACTTCTTTTTGGTTTCAACATCCACTCAAAACATTAATGAAGAATAAAATGCTGAGGGAGACAGTAGACAGAGTCTCAGCTAGCCTCAATCAGCACCGAAGTCAATACTAACCAAGGATCTTCACAACACTGCCAAAACAAACTGCTCTGTGGCCAGAGAAAAAAAGTGGTCAAGCATGTTTGATAACCTCCCTAAACAATAGCACAAAACTGCATTGCTAAGGGTATTTTTATTCTCAGATGCAGCATAATTGAAATACACAACCTCCGTTCAGCAGTGACTGGGGAGCGTTCATTCAAAGAACCGTCTAAAAATCAGATAACTGCAGTAAGTTGGGATGTTTTCTTCACTAGGGTCATGCCTTATATTACCAACAGCCTGAGTTTATCCTCCCCCAATTTTTATATTTAGGAGAAAAAGTACAGTAGGCTGAGAAGAGTGCTACAAAGAAGAAAACTGAACAAACTTAACATCCAAGGAATAGCCATTCTTCATATGAATATACACATTCACATGCAAATAAGGATAGTCAATACTGTGTTCTGTTTGCTGTAAACTTGATATTAGTTATTCTCTGTTTAAACTAGTTCTGTCATCCGGTCAGGGTGCAGAGTAAGTATTGCATGAGCTAGACAACCAAATCCAAACACAAGTCACGAAAAGCTACTCATCAGAGTAGATATTTTGCATACAGCTCAGGATTCATTTCCTTAAATCACTGGGCAAGTATTTGTAAATAAGGAGCACACCTGCAATTGTCAGGACCAGCTAAGAAATAGGAAGATACCATTAAATCAAATAATTTACTGGGAAAAAAAAAAGAAATTGATTCAGCAGCTCTGATAATGACAAAGATGACCTTTACCAGTTCTCAGGTGGGTTTGAGTTTTAAACCCTAAATAAAGACTGCTTCAGTTCTAGCAGCTAGAAGAGAGGAGCACGAAGTCTGGAAACTGATATTCATTCTTTGCTTCTGACTTGCTCTTTGTCTCTAGAAAGTCACAAGACCTGTGCACACGTAGCCACCTACACAGCGGATATAGTAATGATTATCCACGTGTCATAGGGACGGGGTGAGATTTCTCTCGTTAGCATATGGCGATTGCTATAGGCAGAACTTGATAAAGATGTTAGCATAAATGAAAACTGACACTGTTCACTGTTTCAAAAAATACCTTTCTGTTGCTAAACTATTGAATGGGGTAAATACTTCAATGTGGCTCTAGATGTCTCTGCCAACAACTCGGTGCAGCTTGATTCTTATCATCAACCTGTCTTCATCATGCAGGATCTCCTTTTGTAAACGAAGAAAGGGAGGAGTCTGCAGAAGCTATTAGGAACAGAGGTGACTGCATTCTTGGTCATTAATAAGCTGCCTGAAAAATACACTTTTGCTATTCCCAAAACCACTTTGGGTTAACACATGGTTTGTTCCCCAAAGAACAGATGTGAATATACCTCAGCCAACACAATGCTTATGAAATGTTCATTTTGAGCATCCTCCATTCAAGACCTGTGAAGTCTGACTTATTATAGTCATATAGGTAGACTAGACATACATCCTGAATGAATTACTTTTAATTCTGGTTTTTGTGTTTAATTTTAATTTCTGACAGGACAGCAAAGAAAGTCAGGTAGTAAACCTCTTGTTTACGTGAGGATACAGCTATTTTTGTGAGAACAGTGAACTTCTACCTACTAAGTATGACAGAAAACGTCTGGAAACAGTGAAGAGGAAAGGCACAACACTGTCACTGCCTCAAACAGTCCTTTAGAGATTGATTAAGCACGTAGGACTTCACTGGTTCTACTTGAAAACACCGACATTAAGTATGTAGTTCTGTGTTTTATGTTTCTGAGGGCTCTACAAGATCCTAATGCACACAAACTAGACTCTTTCCTCCTTTTTTTAGCTTTAAAAAACAATCAACCAATCCACCTCACTCCTGCATTAGGATCTCTACAAGATCCTAATGCACACAAACTAGACTCTTTCCTCCTTTTTTTAGCTTTAAAAAACAATCAACCAATCCACCTCACTCCTGCTGTAAGCCGTCTTGTCTCCCTTTCTCTCATTCACTGTCACTTTACAAAAGCACATGGGATACATAGGTATGGCTGTGGGCTGCAAAGCCTTCTAAACCAGCAGTCTAGTTTAAAATTCTCCCTTCCACCAAAGCTCATATTTAATCAGATGAGATCAAGCAGAAGTAGATGGACCTGAGCAACTCACAATGTTACATGTAGATACTTCAGAATTCTACACTCAGTGAAGGAAGGAAAAAAGAAAATGGAGAAAAAGACAGAGAGCTTGTCAGAGCTCAGAAGTAAACAGAATGGAGGAGAGGCTTTGCAGATACTTTAACGCAGCATAGGTTGGCACTGCAAAGCCATGCCCTGTATCAGCACAGTCTGCCTTGATTTAAAAACAGGCATTTGCTTCTGCAAAGCCTTATGGCAGCTTTTTCACTCAGATATAAAATGTTCACATTGCCAGAGCAGAAAATGTCCTTTTTCATGGGAAAAGCAATTGTTGATGCTGGCAATTCACTGAGGCTTACAGCCAAGGGTTTAACATGGCAGCATTCTTTTGCCTTAAGTGGATTCTTGGACCCCTACTCTGTTGCAAGAGGTCCGCGTGGAATATGTGCTCTCTGGCCTAAAAATGGAGCTCTCCTCCCTCCTCCAGCGCAGGCGGTACCACAGACTCTTGCTTAGCTGGTCTAACAGCTGGGATACAGCATGGGTCCCTACCAGAATTTGATCACCTGAAATGAAAGTGTTAACATGTACTTGGAAGCAAGGCTAGTATTTTGTTATCTTTTTGCAAAGTGAATTCTTAGTTATGAACCAAAGGCATTACAGGGAAGGAAAAGGCCACTTGGCCTAATAAACTTTCCCCCTTTGGGGTTAGCTGAACACCACCTCCTTCAATCCCCCTTCTCTCTCTGCAGAAATAAAATATGTCTCCTTTCCTCCTGAACTCATTTATAAAGGCTTGATTTAAGGGCCTAACTTGGCAACATGTTCCATATGTCTGTTATTCTAGGAGGGTGCAGGCAATGGGCCAAACGCAGAGCTCGTGCAATGGGCACAATTCTCCCTGCTTGCTATAGGAGTTGTACCCGCCTTTGCCTGGGTTTAATTTGCTCCAGCTTGCCTATGGTTACAGAAGAGGGCTGAGGACGAGGAAAGCTGAGTTGCATTCCCAGCTCTGCCAGAGGCTTGCCGTGAGACCTAAGGGAAAACAATCTCTTGTCTTTGTTCTGCCTCAGTTTACACAGGCTCTAAGCTACTCATCCCCTCCAAGGGAGCTCTGTGAAGCTTAATTAATAATGGCAACTACTAAGTCCTTCAGAAGACAGGCAAGAAATACCATGCATACTGTAAGCAAAGGGGCAGTATGAAAACCAGGGCAGCTACATAAAAAAAATCCTGCCTTGCAGAGACCTATTAGAAAGGAGGGGTATTTAAAATCAAATTAAGTTCTGGACCAAATTCTACAGACTCTGACTTTACAAGCACGAACTGTTCCAATGAAATCTAAGAGAATATTAACATAAATAAAAATATGCATGAAGGTGTTTACAGGGACAGGCTCTGCATGACTGATCTGACTACACAGAAGAGTAATTACAGAAATCAAGTTGGTAGGATCAGATCCTGAGAAGAAAACTGGATAGCAGTGCATTTACTAGTAGCTTTTTGTTCCTCCGATTATTGCAGAAAGCAAAAAGCAGCTAAAAACTTTACTGCCAGGAATTTCAGAATCAGAGAGAACTGATCCTTTCCCCCAGCTTATCAATTCAGATGATGCTCTCTTATAAAAGATTTCATGCAGAAAAGTGAGACTGTTTTGACACTGCACTTATACCAGAGCCTGCTCCTTTTTCATTAACAATATGAGGCACCTCAGACATGCCTCCCCTCACCAGGAAGAGGCCATCAAGAGAGGAGTGACTGTGCTGATCAACTCCCCTCCTGGTGACCCCACTGCTAGACAGTCTTGTGGCCACCTTTAACAGAGGCGCCAATGACCCATGCCCTTGCCTTGAATCACATAACATCACCGCTATGGTTATGCCACTTTCCTCTGGTGAGACTGGCAGGATTGAACTACCTGGACTGGTAAGGAGATGGGGTCCGGCCCCAAACTCTCATACTTCACAGATGGCCGAGAGCATGAAAAAAAAATTAAGAGTTTTGCCCAGCTACAAGTTTGCTTTGAACCCCCCATATAAGCAAAAAAATGTTTGCCTAGGTCCAGCACTGCTCTGTTTTGCACACTGGGCCCTGCCTCCCCTTGCAGGGGGACCACATCCATCATCGCTGCTTGCTTTGGCAGCACCCCACTTCGGGTACTGGGATTTCTCTGTCTACCTTGCGGCACTGGCAAGCAGTAAAGCGGTGTTTGGAGAACGTCACCCCCCTCGCTGTCACGTTCATTCACTGTGTGGTGAAGTCAAACCCATTGTGAACGGACTAAAAATCATCTCAACTGTCAGCAGAAGGATTTACACAACTTGCTTCTGTCCCTTGAAGAGTGATTGCAGTGTGAAAACATGCTGTTCAGCCAGTAGCAGCGTTAGCTGTTTTCAAACAGAGCAAGCTGGGGGAAGGGGGGAGTTTACAGAAAAAAGAGTCCTATAAAGAATTTCTTTTAGGTGAAGCCAAATAGACATTTACTGCAAATCCAATAGACCAGCTTCCCCATATTTATTTTTTTTCTTGCACCCTTCCAGAACTCCCTCCCCGCAGGTGGCAGATATTAGACCCTGCACACCTCCAGCAGATGCAGCAGCCCATCACCAGTGGTCTCAGACTGCCCTCTACAGTCTCCTCACCCAACCAGCTCTGCAGCTGATCTCCAAGCTAAAGACCTGCCAAATCTGTCAGAACTTGTGACATATTAAAGATACCGGAGTGTCACATATCAGGCAGATAAGCCAGTAATAGTGAGCCATCCGCTTGGGGAAACGAATGGCTCAGAGAGGGTCTCTCCACTTGGACTTCTGCAGTACAAGAGATGATCCTGCAATCATTATTCATTACCATTTCTTCTGCTGACTGATTCCTCCTTCATCCTTAGACAGGCTGGGGAAGAGAGTGTAGATCACAGCTGACCTCAGCAAAGGAAAACTCCCTGAGAAGAAATGAGTCACCTGCTCACCACCCACTCCCACCCCTGCACCCCTTTGACATGTCTTTTTCCCCACCTGCCTCGGACACAAGCACGGCTCACATTTTTCAAGCAAGTGTTTCTTCTATCCCTAATTACACTCCCAAATATCTTCAGGATGAAGTTGGTGTTTAAGAGATGGCAAATGTTTGCATTGACCTTTAATGCTGGTGACTTTCAAACGCTATTACCGTGTCCCCTGATATTCCCTCCTCCGTGATTTCTTTCTGTAGCACCAGGTTATCACTAGGTGGTGAAGAGGGATGGTGGCAGATAAGAGAGGAAAGATGCCCGATGGTTTTTCATTTTTAAACAGAAAAGACCACATACCCTGCAACACAGACTTACTGCAGGAAGCAAAATATCCTGTAATGGGGACTCGTGGAAATTAAGTGAGAAGAAAGCCTGTAAAACCAAGCCCAGATATCACAGGCCATAGACAAAAGAAGAAAAAAAAAAAAAAAAACCACAACACATGCATGTGCAGGTATGTGTGTATAAATATACACACCATGTCTTCATTAAACCCTGAAAAAGTTTGTACACCTTCCCCATGGTGGCTGGCAAGAGCTTGTGTCCCAGAAGAATGGCTTTAATCTCATTTCAGACTCAATAATATAGTGCCAGATGTTCTTGGAAATCTATTTTGCCCCTGTACATTGTGCAATTAACCTTTCGGTTTCCCAGAGATCAAATTAGAGCTGTGGAAATGTTTCCAAACCTCTCTCTTAACGAGAGAAGCATGGGGTGTTTGAACCAACTGCTGAGCCATTTTCCCAGCCCTCTGCTCCTTTGGATGTGCCAGGAAGGATGTCAGGCCAGCTAGAGATTCCATTGTTTCACTTGCAGGGGGGAAAAATATAAATAGTCCAGGCTAAAAGTATTTTACCAAGTTTCTGAGGTCAGAGCTTGATTATAAGCAGTGCAACTTAACTCCATTTCCTTTGATTACAGAAATTTCCTACAAATTATGGGCATATTTTTCCAGAAGGAAATGGAATGCACAACATTTCATCCAGAGGCATTTATTATACTCACAGCTCTGTGTGGCATTCTAACAGGCAAGGATGCTGGTAAGCCCATGGTCAGCAAATTGGCAACTGGTCCAACAAGCAGATTTTTCTGGGTAAGCACATCTGTCTGTGCAAAGGTCTGCTGATACCAGGTCACACAGATGTGACAGTATGGGTTTGCTCCTAAGACCAATACCTAACTTGGGACACGTCATTTATCACATCTACGGCCACATCCTAGGTGCAGAGATGCAGCTTCTTACCTGTCCAGTTAAGTCAGCATCCACTCAGAGTCTGAGGGGACTTCAGGCTAGCTGAATTCCGATTTCAGTATTACCCAGGCCTTTTTAAACTCTGGAGTCGCTTAGGTGCCTTTGCATCCTATTCCTGAGCATGAAACTACAAGTAAGCTGCTGGAAATTATAAAAAGGGGCTTATTATTCAAGAAAATGTAAAACCAGTTAAAAATTAAGTACAAGAAATTTTCCTATAGTTCCCAGGAGCAAACATTGAACCTGAGATACGAGAGATTTAAAAGACCCCTGACTAGTACTTCTTAGGCAACCCAACACATTAAATCTCTCTATCATCTCCTTAATTCCATCACCTGGCATTTGCAGCCAGCCACAGGAAAAGCTAGAAAGCAAACAGAAAGGTAGCAGTAGCTCAAGAGCACATAAGAGGTTGCTTGGGCTTAGGGTTTTATTTACTCACAGGTATTGACAGGATGTTATCCCTGTAGCTTGAGAGAGGGAAAAGTGTGTGTTTGTGTTAGCAAATATCTGTTGGTTCTAAAATATTGACATAGCAGAACCTCAATGTTTTCATTCAAAACTTTCACTGTAGGACACATCAGTAGAGTATGATCTATGCATTAAGTATAAAGGCTGAATTTTAATTTTAAATTTAGCTCAAAAACACAGTGAGCTAGATAAAATAGAAGAGCCTGAGCAGGAGAAAACTTGAACTTTTCAATTACAAGATGGCTTTGAGGCATGTGTGCCTCTATTTATGAAGCTGCTACTATTGTTTTAATGTAAACAGAATTCAAAGTCCACTGGCAGCTAGGAGGGGCCAGTTGAAATGATTTGAAAGAAAGCTCCTTAGAAAAGTGCTGTTCTATTCAGGGAAGCAGTTCCTGTATCATGACTGAAGCACTATTGAAGAAATAAACAAATATTTTTATTACACGATGATAAAAGGGTTTGAATAGAAAAGCTGGCCAGATATGAAAACAAACTTTCACATATAAGGGCTTTTGATACACATGATTTACTCTGATGACAACAGGCCACACTGAGAAGTGCTGAAAGCTTATTAATATTATACAAAAGACTTTTGTTTATCATTTGCCGGACTGCATGGGAGTTGCAATAAGCAAGCAGCAACACGGCTGGTGTCCTGTCTTTAGAGCTGCATAAGGAGGGAAGATTTAGAAAATACTGCTGGAGCAAACCACTAAAAGAAATCCCGTTTTCAGAGTCAAAGGATAGTGACGCTAATGTTACAAGCACAGCTCAGAGGTTTGGAGCTTTGAAGGTTTGTCTCGGCACCCAAGAGATTCAATCTTCATTTCAAGCCCAGAGGAAACGTAGCACTTCCCAGTTAGGAGGCCAGTTGTATTGATTTAGTGCTGCATACACCTTTTCTCCCCCTCACACTTCTGAGGCAGAATTCAGTACCAAGCAATTTTTGTTTGAGATCCCAAACAGCTCAGTTTTAACCAAATTAGGATGAAGCCACTGTAGGGAGGCCATAACATGAGCCTCTCATGTCAAAACTGGAAACAGGTCTCCAAGATTTCCATGTCTGCCCATGTACATCCTACCCTGGGGGTCTCATGGGCTAAAATCCCAAATGGGCACAGAAAAAGGATGGTACCTTGTTGCATGCCACCCTAGCTCTGGCTTCAGGCTTGTTTTCATCCATCTCCTAATAAATACCAGTTGCAGGAATGGATAACAGTTAGTTAGGAAAAAAAAGCAAATGCAAAAATAATTTCTAGGATCAAGGACCACCATCTGCATTCAGATAACTGTAAAATACTAATAACAAAACTCTACAAACTCCTTGGTTCCTATGGGAGAATGACACCAGCCTACAACGCTGCAGTGCTCACTGCAAACCTCAAAGCCACTTGAAATTAATCTCATTTCATATTTGATAAAGCAGTCAATAGGAATAGGAAGCCTTTTGTCAACGGAAGCATTGATGATAAAGTACAGTATTACTTTCCCACACCTTTCCCAGACAGACATCCTTCAATCAGCAACATCGAGCATTGGAAATCTTCACACTGGTACCAACATTGCTTGTGGTCAGACAAGTAGGAAGACTCTTCATTGCCCCTCTTTTTTTTCTGCTAAAGAGGATCCCCAGTTCAGGGCTTTTAGAGCACTTTCCCTGAGCTGAAGGACTTATGATGTTTAGTCACAGAGTATTAGTCACAGCAACAATTTAGTGACAGATTATTTCTTTTCCTGACAGATAAAGTCATGTGCAGGGCATTAAAGGGAAAAAAAAATCAGCAAGTAAAAATGATCTTCAAAAAGTCACTGTTTTCATTAAAAGCTTTGGGTTCCATTTTTTTCAACAACCCTTCAAAAAGGCTGCCTAATACAAACCATGAGCTCTCCTAGCCAGGCTTCTGGTAGGTTCACCACCTAATTCTGCCACAGGCACCAGCAAGGCCACCAGCTGAAGCCAGCCCTCGAAACATCTCCCAGCTAAAGCACTGGACCCCTGCGTAGACATCTGCCCGAGGCCATCCAGCCAGCCAGCACCATCCAACCCACCATTCAGAAGCTTGGAGCCACATCTCAGAAGAAGCCAAGATGCTTACAGTGTGAAAACTAAGCAGTCCTTGTTCAAATAAGAGCTGAGACATGGCAAAATACTAGCAGGCTTTCACAAAGCTTTTCTGTTCACAGCCCATATAATTATGCTGTTCTGTGAATAAAGAGAGACTCTTTTGCTAATGTAATAAATATGTCAACTTTTAAGAATATTATAACCATTTCAAAGGGAAAAGAGGAGAACAAATAATTGGAAAAGACAGAAAATTGCCATATTCTGTGTAAAACTTGAAATAATGCTGTGTCTATGGCCACTCCTACATCCTGTCATGCAAGAAGCCCAAACTGGCTTTTGTAGGGGGTCTCCTACCCAAAACTGCCCTGCAAGGGAAAGCCACATCTCTGTATGTCTTCCAGCTGGCGCAGAAGCAGCAATAAGGTAATCAGGAGAGATTCAGACCTTGCCATGAAGCTAGTGGGCCAAATTAACTGAAGATGCAAAGCTGTAAATGATATGTGAAAGATTATTCAGAAATGCCATGACGCTAACATTGGGTAGACAGTTTGGAAGAGCTGGGATACTTCCAGTAAGAGCTGGACTCAAAACCTACTGCCATTTAATAGAAATATTTATATTAGTTTCAGTGGACTTCAGATCAGCTAAAGGAAAGTATTCATTAATAAATAAAACGCAGGTGAATTTAATTACAAGATTTCCCCATCTACTTAAGAAATGTAGTTGTACAAGGACCCAAGACACCTGACTGACTCCTCCTACACTAGGATCCCCTGAGAATATGATGGTAGTTTTCAAAGCTATTAAAATTTTTTTGAAAACAAATACTATCAAGTTGATATACTCCTTGTACTAAGAAATGTGGGTCCTTTTGAGAAATCCCAGCCTGCACAGGTCAGATTCAGCACGGACTGCATACGCAATGGAGATACATTTGCAGATACATTCAGTGTACAACAGAAAAGCCCCATGGTCTTCCTACTTACACAGGAAATTATTAAAACATGGAACAAACTATTTCTGTGTAAATTATGTAAAACCTTAAAGGATAGTCTAGAGAGAAGAAAGGAGGAAAAAGAACACCCATTTATTTACACATGCTTCAGTCCTGGGGCTGCTGGAGGGGTGCACAGTTTGAGCTGCACATGGATGACAAAAAGCAGACAGTAGTGGCTCCAAACAGCACAGTACAAACATTTGTGCTGTGTTTGAAACTTCTGGGCTTTTACTTCTGTATCTGAGCTGCGTATCACAGCAATTAGCATATCACATCAGCGACCACACATGATCATCACTATTTCTGCTGTTTACCACGCAGGACATGCTTGTGCCACAGGTCACTCAGGTCTCTGTCAGCCAGGCTCTGGCAGACCTAGATGCAGCAGCTTCAGGCGCTTCTGCCGCAGTCCCAGGTCAGGGGCAAGCACCTGCGCTGCCAAGACAGTAGCCCCAGACGCGTCTTGGGGTCTCAGCTGTGGCCCACCGCCGCTGGGCACACCATCTCAAACCCTCAAGGATGAGAGGATTATGCTATGGCACAAGGCTGCAAGCTGGGGCCATTGAAGTAGCATTAAGCATCCTGTTTTATCACTCTGAAAAGGGTGGGGACATCCAGTGCAGGGGATATGCTTGGTAGTAAGGTTTTAAAGCATTGATGCTAAATTCACCGAGACCCAGCTTCTAGACTCATACATCTTAAGAGTTGCTATTTGTCCTTAAATAGAATCCAACCTGTAATTAACAATTTCAATCCATGAATTATGCCTCTTTATTTGTCCACAGATATATTACACAGACATCACTCAACATTACTATTATTTATATCCTGGTAATTCAAACAGTTTCTGTCAAGATCCCTGACTGCAGCTGGTTAGTAGTACATCTTTCCAAATGTTTGATGTTGGAAGTCTGACCAATTTTGACTGGATGCAGATCCTCAGATTAAGGATTTGAAATTTCCTCCCTTTGAATAACTTCTGATATGCATTTAAATTTGCTGTTTCTGGGAACATTTGGCCAAATTTATCTTCTGGTGGGAATATTCTTCTGAAGTAAATATAAAAGGGACATAAACTAATGTAATTTTAAAATTCAGATAAGTATTTGTAGATTATTTATCTGAGTTTATGTTATTCCTAAGAATGCCATTATTTGTCCTGGTTTGATCATAAAGAAGCTCTGCGATCTCAGAGCAAAAGGAAATAGGGAATAAAATATTTGCATCAACTACAACCATTCAATAAACTAGCAGACTCAACTGGTATTTTATCAACATACTTTTTGTTGGAATTTCTTTTTCTTAATTTCTTACAATGTCAACTGAAAATAAACTGTAACTATGTAAGGAAGAAACGTAAGTACAATCACCTCTTAGTTATCCACAGATGAAGTCTCCAGACAGGGGGCCATGAGAGTAGAGATGCTCTAGGTGGTTCCTCATGAGCTGAAATCAGTCTGGAAGCACTCTCTGTGCTCATTTACAGCCAGGTTATGCAGATTTACCAGCTCAGGCCAATAATACAGGACCTCTGCAGTTTGTCTCAATGATATTCCTTTTCTCAGTTACTTTATAGCTGTAAGTTCTGATAGCTGAAGTTGCATATATATTGCACTGCATACAGTTTTTCTTTATGTAGGTTATTCCAGCTCTCTCCTGACCATTGCCCCTGCTAACCAAAAGTTGAGCGCACCTTGCTGGAGCGCCTTTGGCATTTCAGAATTTCACTAAATTTCATACACTTGAATTTTCATACAAAGAAACTAACTGTAAAGATTCAAGCCACACTGCCAAGAGCATCCTAGACCAGAGCCCTGAGGGAGGGCCCAAAAAAAGACCATGACACTACTCTTGTTAGTTGTGGTTGGAAAATCCTGCCTAGGCTCCAGCTGCACAAGCAGAGCAATCTCTTCACATGTGACCTGAGTCCAATGTAAGGCCCAGGAGAAAAACTGGCTCCAGCAGGAACACAGTTGAGGTCAGCTGAGTTTTGTCTGTCCTAAAAGCCATGAATGTGATTTAAATATGTTCTGGGTTCAAAGCATAAAGCTGGAAGCCTGTCCTTTTATGACTTTCTACTCCTTTCCAAAGAACCACTTGAATATTTGTTACACTTCCTTTGTATTTGTCCTGGGATGGCAGTTTACCAAATTCTCATCCATTTCCTGAGTAAAAGCATCTACTTCCTAATTAAGAGAAATGCAGTTTCTTATTCTCAGCAAAACAAACAGCCACACCTCTTCAGGACAACAGAGTAATTTTTTTTCTTTAAGCATATACCCTGAAGGTTGGATTCTGACCCAAAACAGCACTACTCCTCCCACTGGTGCTACTCCAGCTGGTACCTGAGCTTGCTATTCACTGAAGGAAGCCAGAGCCAAGATACTCATTCGATATAAACTTGTACAATTGCACCAATTCTGCAGAAGCGCCGCCAATTTACAGTGACTATGGATGTGGCCCAATATTTTCCAGCTATTTACAGAGAGTACAAGAGCAACACAGCCCCTTACAGCTGGGAGGAGGAGAAGTCAAAGCTTTGCACAATTCTTGACCCTTTCAGCAAGCCAACATGGCACATCACACACCTAGCAAGGTGCATGAACAAGGCTCGTCTTGAACCTCAGCCACTGCATCACCTCCTGGGACACAACGGAGAATTTGGCAAAGCCACCACATGCTTGGCCTATCCACACTGTGGCGTATTGATGCCATGGGCAAACACAGCACAAAGCCTCTGCCTAAGGCCCACCTAAAACTGGCGCCTGAGACAGGGCTTGTGCCCAAGCCATTTTGACAGTCCAGGCTCAACAGAGAGTTTAGGCAGAACTGTAAGTTCATTAAGAATTATCACCCTTATTAGAGAATACATAACATGAAGAGATCTGTCTTACCACCAAATTAAAACAGTAAGAGAGATTAAATAATTAAATCTTCTTTCACTGTAAATTTCTGCAAATCAAAAGCAATGCTCAGACATTCCATCAAGACCCTCTGGTACTATCAGCTCATGTTTCCAGCATCAATTAGTGACTGCAGAATGGGAATCTCCTCCAACTTAAAAAAAAAAAAAAAAAAAGCCATGCTTTTCTGAAGTGCTGAGTATTCACTCTCTGAAAATAAAGCGGCCCCTTTAAGAAGAACCATTTGAAAGCTGAGGTGTAGTCATTGCTGAAAATGTAGGCCCTTATATCTAGCAAAATGTTATGAGAGTTCCCGCTTCCTTGTTGAGAGGGACATAACCTTATCTGTGCCTTGACAGTGGTGTAACCTTCACTTGAAACGTCAACCTGGCAGTAGCCAAGGGGAACACAGTGAGCTTTAAGAAACTCCATCTTTCAAACTCCAGAGGTTGAACAACAGACTGGACTTCTTGCAAGACTTCAGCTGCAAAGTGTTAATTATATCATCTTTGAGTATGCCATTATTAGGACTGCAGGGTACTCAATTAGCTCTTTTTTTCCTTTTTATTTAATGGCATTACAGTATGATTGGTAACACAGACATCCCCACTGGCTGCATGGGTTGCACTTATGCCGCATGAAAACCAGAAAATTTGTAACATAAAATCTGGCCCTTTGCCAGATTTCTACAGGGCATTAGTAACAAACTGGTGAAGCTCATTAAAAAAAAAGAGAGAGAAACCTATAACCATTAAAAGTCCATTAAGCAGCATGTCATTTTGTAAAGCTAAATAGCCCACAGTAATCAAAAGCATATGAACCCCAGCTGGGTTACCCAGCAAATTGTTTCGATTTAGGGGGGAGAATTCATCAAGAAAGATTGCTCCTAGGATTGGGTTGATTTTTCTCCTTCAGTTGCTGGCTCCACGTCCCATTATAATTACAGTGATTGATGCACCTTGCAGACAAAGGTGAAGAGTGACCAGAATAGCCCGAACATCTGCTCAATCCAAGCCACCGCTAATGCGGAAACTCTGCAGAAAGGCACGTCACTTACGGTTATCCCGCCACCACCAACCAGCTACACAGGAAGCAACTTCTTTCCCGTTTTCCTCCTCACCTAAGTTGCATATGGGTTATGAATCAGCTTTTCCCATCCCCACTCCCTAAGTAAAATGAGAGAAGTCACTGTCATTACAGTTTGGCATGAAGAAATCATTCACTGATGGACCGTCAACCAAGAAAGGAAAGAAGAAAATAAAAAAAACACAGAGGATTAGTCTTTAGTAACGGTAATTACCGTGCACCTCCTCTTCTAGTGACAAAGAGACATAGTCACCTTTTCCCAGAATATGTGAGCAACACCCATATCTCTCTGCTTGGAGCAAGACAGCACAGAAAGCAGCATAACACCGTGAACTAGGCATCTGCGTTCGCCCCCTCTGCACCTGATTTGCTTTGGTACTTCTGTAGGTATCTTTAAAAAACTGGTCCTTAGGTCTCAATTCATCAAGGCACGGCAGCATGCACCTAGACGCAAGCATGTTCCAGTGAGACTGTTTAGGTTCTTAATCCAGTATCATCTAATAGCTTGCTGAAGTGGGACTGCAAGTTCTCTCTGCTCCCAGCTGTATAACAGAAATAACGTAATTTAAAGCCAGATGACTGCCCAAACCAAAAGGGGAGAAACTAATCTATCAAACGACACAGTTCTGCCACATCTTCCATTTTCAGATGGGTCTTTCAAGATTTTTCTCAAGGCTTTTAACACAGATGATTTTTTTAAAGCCACATTATTGGGGAAGGGGATGCAGGGTGATTAAAAGTCTCATTGAATTGACCTGCCCGAGTGCACAAGAATAGCACACTAGTTCTTTATATGCAAGGTCTTTTGGAGTAGCTGGACTCAGACCTTTGATCTGTCCCAAGAACTTACACTTCTAACTCTCCTGGAAGAAGCAGCAGTTTGGAAATTGTTACTTTATGGAAATTCCACAAAACTTAAAGCCAAAACTCCAGCCTCTCCGTTCTGGAGAGTCACGCTCTCCTTGAATGTTTTTACAAGAGAGTTTTTTAGGGCACCCAAAGGGCCTGCAATCATCCAACGGCTGAAATGCATCATCTCTATCTAAAGATGAATTTGAGAATCTGCAGCACAGGTTTCAAATCTGTAGCCTCTTTATAAAAAAGCATATGCAGCCCTTTAAGCACTGTGTTTATTTTCACAAGACATTTCAGTTAAGCTGGACAGTTTATTTACAATGGAAGCCTGCTGCTGAAGAAGAGCTTTAGATGGTACATAGCTGAACTGCCAATGCTGAAGTACAGCAGTAAATCACCCAAATGCTGGATTTTTTTCCAGTGCACTTCCCATTGCGAGTAACAGGATGCAAATGGAAAAATCAGACGACACCTTAAGATCAGGAGACTCAAATTGCATTTGTTTCAACTGCTGGATGTGGCCACTGTAAAGCATACACAGATAATGTTCTTCAAATGTGCATGTATTAACGTTGCCTCATGGTTAAGAATTTATAAGAAATAAAGCAATGCAAGAGAGTCAGTCACTCCTCTATTCTTTGTGGCCCAATAGTGCACAGAGAGACCTGACAGAACTTGAGTTTTTACTATAAAAATCACACTGTGAGTTTAGAAGTGGTCATTTTTAATCAACCATTTCTATCCATTACAGGCTACCTACATGAGTGCCCACATCTGCTTTGGCACAAAACCCAACTATCTCACCAACGCCTTGAAACGTCCTTTCAACACTTGAACCAAAACCAAAGTGTTACAAACAACCCTGGCTTTGAATGTGTTTCACAAAATCAACCTCTGACAAAACAAATGGCTCCTTCAGCATGACAGCTGCTTTGTTTCCAATGGACAACAGCCCTGGCACCCACCTCCACGGCCCACAGCCACCACAAAAGCCCCCATTTCCACTCCCCCAGAGCCAGTCCATGGTCCCTTCCAGGCATTCCTTCCAGGCAGGCAGGAAGCAGCACATGCCACGTGGCTGCTGCTTTTGCCTTGGGCAGGAGGGTTTGCTTCCCTTCCCTCCATCCACGCACAAGTTTTCCGCAAAGTCCTGGAATCCTCAGTCCCTGTCAGGCCTCTGCCCCATGTCAAATTAGTGGGGTAACAGGTTCAAAAGTTATTAGAGAGGGACTTGCACACAGACAAACAGATGAAAGGACAGCTCAATCACAAACCTTATTTTCATAATGAAAGAGAACAACAGAAGTATCCTCTATTTTGGCCTACAGAATGTGAAGTTTTACAGTCTATTTTATTAGCTATTGAGGGAGGCAGTAACTAAGCTGTAAAAACTGCAATGAATGACACTAAACTGCTTAAAAGACTGTTTGTTATAGGAAGCACACACATTTATGCATGCATATCTGAATAACCCCAGATTTTTTGCATCTGAAAAGCTGCAGTGGGAATTTCATGACTACAAGTCCCCTTATAGCAACTTGACCTACCGAGGAGGAGAAAAAAAAAAAAAAAAAAAAAAGATGAAATTCAATAGAACAAGTGTAAGATAGGCAGGAATAACTCACTGCAAAAATAAAGAGTGGTGATCAACTGTTGGGTAGCACATCTTCAGACAGGCATCAGAGGGCTGCAGCTGATCCTGAGCAGGACATTCTAATGCTCCCAGAAAAAAGGAATACTTTGCACTGGGATTAATAAACAGAAATATAACTTCCAAGATACCTGAAGCAATCTTTCTGTTACATCCATGGTTATATCTTAGCTGGATACTGGGTCCAGTTTTGAGCCCTCTATCTTAAGAAAGATGTAGATCAATTGAAGAGAAGGCAGAGATTTGGGATTCTTTTGCCTAAAGAGCAGAAGACTCAGGTGAGATGTGATAACATTTTCAAGTCCATGGTGTGTTACTGCAGAGAAGGAGGAATCATTTGTTGCTATACCTTTGGAGCAGGATAACAACCAGTGGGCTTATACTGCAGCAAGAAAATTTCAGGCTGGCATTTACAGTAATAAGAATAGCAAAGTGCAAGAACAGAAGGCCCAAGAAAGCCGCAGGGCAGCTGCTCCTGGAGATCTTTCAAGAAGAAGTTAGACAGACATGCCATGTGTGACACAATTTTCATTGATCCTGCTCTGAGGTAAGGAGACACACAGATAACTTCCTGAGGTGCTGCCCACCCCTACTTACCAGTTTTAGTATGGAATCAGTCAGAGAAAATGAACACAGAAAATACTTTTAAAATAATCTTTCCCCTTCTCTACTTTTTTTCCACAATTTATCACCTCAAGAGTGGCTGATTTCAACTTTAATCTGAGTGTTGGCCAAAGTTTAAGATTTTATTTGAACCGAACTGACTCTCTTCTTCCTTCCACAGGATGAAGCCAAGACAGCTTGTGGTATAAAACAAATGCTGCAGCTAAATTAGGCCTACAATACACAGAATCTAGTTCTGCAAATGCGATGCAAGTTTACACATAAGTCATTCTGTTGGACTAGCAAAAAGGCACTGGTATCTTTGCAAGATTGGGGACATGATTTCTGCTTCCTCTAACAGCACACAAATGGGTTCCCCAAGCTCATTTGAATTCTGTACATAATCAGGATGTAGCCCACAGCTCCACTGATTTGTGAGTTTTATGTTCCGTAGTTCAATTTACCTCTAGGGGTTTGTCACCTAATTCATTGAATAAGCAGAGATTTTAAGATAAATCTGGAAAAAATACAGAAGAAAATAAAACTGCTATCTTAATGCACAAAGAGAAAATACTAGTAGGGGAAGTGGAACAGTCAAAGAAGAAAGGACCAAACTGGATAATAATAGTCTCAACTAAAAAAAAAAAAAAAAAGGGAAGCATTGGACAGAGATTTTACATGACTACCCTAATACAAACAGGGCTGATGTTAAGGGATTATTTAAACAAGTCGGGAGAAGTTAGCACCAGTTAATGACGAGTTTGTTAGCTAACAGGCTGTTAACACTCAAACAAACTGGTCATTAAATGTGGTTATTACTTATTTCAATGGAAATTTATTAGAACTTTTATTTAAAGATTTAATGGGAGGGAGAGCCCCAGCATGCACACCTGGAATCCCACAAATCTAAACAACACAGACTTCAAGCTGCTTTGCCTGGATTTGAAACAAAAAATACAAGTAAACCTTTCCCAGCATCAATGACCGCCTCTTCTCTAGCAAGGGGATATTAGATGAGTTCGGATACTCTGATAGCTTCATATCTAACAAGAACCACTTGAATCTTCATTACTTTGTAGTGCCATTATGGTAAGTGGTTCTGATCTGTGTCCTTTAGAAGCCCATTGCAAATCTCATTACTATTAGACAGAAGTTTGATAAAGCTCTTAACATTGCCTCTCATGCATCTTCATCCTCTTGGAGTTTAGTGGAAGAAAAAAGGGGAAAAATAAAAACAGAAATAGTAATGTATTAAAGAGGAAATAGAAGCAATAAAAACTTCAGATTTTTTTGGTTCATTTCCATGATAAGTTAAACAAAACCAACTTGCTCAGGAAAAAAATAGAAATGGATTCCCTAATGTAAGACTGGCTACTGGTACACACTGTCAATAAGGTATATAGTTATAAGGAGAGAAAGCACAGTCCACTGGAAAAAAAGCACTGGACTAAACCTGGGGAGACAATTATACTCCTAACTCTGTAAATGACTGACTGCAAATTACTTCATCCTCTCCAGCATCCTCCCCTGTAATTTTGCCTATTTAGTTTAAACTTTCACTATATAGAGGATACTATTGAAGTGCCTGTATTACCATTCCAAACTCCCTCTGTGCTCATGGTTACAGAGAAAACAGGTCAGAGTAGGAGAAATAATATACTGCAAACTGCAGACAGACCAGGAAAGGATATGAAGAGGGTTTGGGAGCAGTAAAAATTATCAGAAAAATCTGATTCAGATAAAGACCCTAACTTAAAAGTCACCAAATCAGCCTCTGGAAGAGCATCCCTCCCCACTGGTCACAGAGGGACCCACAGATTTGCCTGAAATGAGAAGCCTGAAATCAAAAGGTACATTAATATCCATTATATGCTTCTACAGCGAGTCAAAACACAGGACCTCCAAAAGCTCAGGTGAGGTCTCTAAGACGCATATATGTTAAATGTCCATCTTCTTAACACAGCTTTTTCACCTATGTAACTCAGTTTCTGCAGTATCTCTCCTGATTAACAGGAAAGAAAAATGAAGGGGGGGTGAACTTATAAGAAGGCCCGAAAGGCAAATACTTCCAATGTGGCCACACAATTTTTTGAGTAAGCAACCTGAGGCACTTTGGATCCGGTTTTCGGCAGAGCTGAGCATCCACAGCTCTAAAGTCCCTAGCAGCTCTGGGCACTCACGACTTTGAAAAAAGCTGTCGGAGAGGACAGGATCCGATTACCAGACATGCTCAAGCCCTGTAAGGCTCTTCAGAAATCCCTGGCTGGAGCCAAGAAGCAAGCTGGTGTCAGAGCTGAGAACTGGCCCCAGGAGCCTGCACCGCTCGGCCTGAAAAAAATCCTTTTTCTAAACTTGCCATTTCTATGATTTGCTCTTTGTCTTTCAAATATTTCTCACTTTCAACCTCACGGGATCTGACAGCCTCCTGTCTGAATGCTCACATGTGCCAGACCCATTGTTAATATTATTTCACGAGATATTAGGATTTCAGATGCATCTCCCTTGCCTTGTTTGCAAGAGCTTTTCAACAAAAGACTATGGACATGTCTAAACTCCTAATATTTGCTGTGATAATACCATTTAAAGGCAAGTGGGCTGGGAATGGGAGAGAATAACTGATATTTTCATTTAGCTGCTGACGTGACTGGGATTTAGAGAACAGCCTGATTGATGTCTCGGCTTCATTTAAAATAAAATAATTAGGCTACTAAAATCTGGAAAGTATATTTTCATTTTAACTGGTCTGTGTGCTCAGCCCAGGCTCCAAGAAAGAACATGGAACGTTACAGGAATGGCAATGAGGGGTCGGAGTAGGAGAAATGATATACTGTAAATTAGAGGCAGACGAGGAAAGGATATGAAAAAGGGTCTGGCAGAATTAAAATAATCAGGAACTAAGAGGAAAAACCAAGAGTTCAAAAAAAGTGTAGAGCATTCCATTAATCATCATTGTGGGAGGTAACAGAGGGTGGACAACAATATGAGAAGAGAACTGAAGAAGCACAACTAAGAGACAGAAAGCTGTAGATATGAATAAAACAGGCGTAAAATTCACTTTTTTTTTGTTCCTGTTTCTAATAGCACTCAGGTCCCTGCTTAGTGGAAGCAATGAAAGATTGGCTGGGGGAACAAGAAGGCTCCCAGATGCATGAAAGAAAGTTGTAGGATCAGACCTGCAAAACCATGCACAACTTAAACATCTTAAAGCCCCAAATAAACGCACATTTTGATCCTTTGCATCTCCCTATCACAGTACAAAGGCAGTTAAAGCATTGAACATTAAAAACAGTCCAAGGAATTTTTGATTTGATCTCTTAATTCTGTGAAAATTCAGGCCTAGATCTCAACTGCATAAGAGCTCAGAAACACAATCACATGCACCAGCCGGACAGTCCTAATTATACAAATACACAGACTCTGACAGCAAGAAATGCAACACAACGCACTTTGTTGAGACAAAAAAGATTTTTGTTTATGTAAAGCCAAGATACGGCACTTTACATCTGTATACACATGGATCACAAGACCACAGCTAACAAGTTAATCATGTAGCTCGAGCCAGGCGCAGAGTGAGTGTGTTATAATACCCACTCCAGTGGCCAACAGCATCCTCAGGATTGCTCGGAAACATAATGTAAAGTTTCCAGAAGCCAGGAATCTCAGCCAATGAACTGAAAACAACTTGAAACAAAATCAAGTAATATCTCTTTTGGATCTTTACAATCACTCCCATAGTGTGAAAGCTTCATCTGACTGTGACAGGAAAGGGACTAAACACTCCTTCTCCCCTGTAGTGATTACTCCATATAACTCAGTTTCATGGTTGCCTGGTCTTTCACACCTACCTTCCTCTGGAAGCCAGTCACCCATAAAATATAGTATATGAACTGCACTATATTAGCTAGAGAAAAATGAGACACTCGAAACCTGAGAGAAAGCTGAAAGAAATTTACACTAAGTGAATATTGCATACTCGAGGGACAGGGGTACTTGGAAGAAAATTCCTTTAAAAACAGATTGTTTTCCCCCTCTTCAGAGTTTAACTTCCTTTTTTTTTTTTTTTAATTTAAAATAAGTTTGCCATCCCCCATCCACCTCTTTCTCAGCACAGAGAGGATATTTTTGCCACGTACTGTCTTGCATAGCAGGATACACTGAAGTGGTCTGGAATAACTTTTCTGTTCTACTCACCATCAGTGAAAGAAGCTGGGTCTGGGCATATTTGGATTTGGGTGCTATTCTACAAGGTAGGTAAGGACCAACCAGGAAAAATAAAACAGGAATTCACAAGAATAATCCTAGAAATAAGCCCAGAAAACATGCCTTAAAAAAGAAGGTAACAATTCTTGTCCTTGTAGTTTTATTTTCTGTTATACATACCTTTTTCCAGGTATTAACAAAACCAGAGTTTCCACTGGATAGGAACAGGAAGTCTGTGCACCTTACAGGCTGCTTCAGTTTGCTGCAAACACATCAACCCCGTCCAGCCTTACAACTGCACTAAACACAGAATAAGGTAGTAAGTTGTTTCATGGAGGTCTGCAAATTTCTCCACAGAATAACCTTTTTGTGGTCTATGCCACTAATAAAACTAGGTTCATTAGCTGAAAGGAATCATAAGTAAAAGAGGGATTAGAAGGTTTACTACAATATTTCCCTCTTTACCTTTTGCTCCTACCTGATGCACAAATTTGAATCAATTATTGGTGTTCATGGATGTATATCACGCAAGCAAAATGAAAATCCACTTCCTCTCTGGCCTAACATATTTTGACTTTTCACACTATTCACTCAAAAACAACTCATGATAGTTTAGAAAACTGTAAGGGAGGTACATCAGGGAAATTCAGAATAAAAGAAAGTACCACACTCTTCACATTAAAAAGACAGACTTTTGTTTCCTATTTGCTAACCATTAATGGTGCATAAAAAATATGTGATTATGACCCTGAGAGTTGGCATGGCTCAAATACTGTATATTGATGAACCACATTGGAATGGAAATCAGATCAAAAGTATTCCTGTAGTGGTACTTTAACCTAACTGTTGACAGATGGAGAATGGAAGCAACATAAATGCTCTCTTTTTGTGTCAGCACTATAAAAATGTCTGACTAGCCCATGAAAGATGGAGATGAAAGCTTAGGCAGCCATTAGAAACTGTGCCTTACCTCAAGCAATAACTCATTCCCATGGTATTATGAAAATGGTTTTATTGCAGAGGATTACTTCTTCCCCTTCTGCAAAAATTACTGCTTATCAGCAGTGCAGAAATAAAGCCAGAAACTCCCAATCTTTTAAATTCTCCTATGCAATCTCCTTCCCAATGGTCAGGAATTTAATAAAATGTAACATTTGATTAAACCAGTTTGCATGCCTTTCTGAAACTGACACCATTATCTGAAATACGGCACTTTCAAGTGTCCTGCCATTAGCTTACAGCAGCTTGATTGCCTGTTGCATTTATTTATCTGAGTATTAATGCTCTGCGAACTGCCTTGATTGGAATCCAAGTCTTTTGGCAGACCTGGATTGGAAATCAAAAGGAGGTTGTAAGGGCAGGAAGAAACTCAAAAACAGTGTTGAATTAGGACGTTTTGTTTGGGTTGTTTTTTTGGGGGGTGGGGGTGATGTCTTTTTATGCACAATGCATTTTGGTTACTGCTTGTTCCTAAGCAGTCAAGCTTCAGTTAGAAAGCAAAACAGAACCAGGCGTATTTTAAATTCAAACACTCATGAAATCAAAAGGATGCAGGATCTTCATCATTAACACAACTGGAAATTACGTCAGTACCTCCTGAAGGGATCACAGGCTCCCCAAGGTACAGAGATTTAGCCTGAGAAGTGAACATTTAGAATCAGTGCAAGGCAGCAGCAAGGTGTCGGTATCAGACTCTACGATCCCCCCATGATATCAGTGCCCATCAGAATGTGTAGCTAACATATCACGGCAGCTTTATCCAGATCTTGCTTGACACTCCAAAGCTGCTCTTTTGGCAGCCGCTTTCAGGAATCCCTCTTATAAACCTATGCTGATGGACTGGCCAAACCTCATGGGATGGCTGCAAGGAAAGAATGCATCCTCGCTTGGTTAAAATACATTTTCAGTTTTGCTTTCTTTTATATTTCAGGAATCTCCACAGCCAAAAAAATAATCTAAGCAAGTCTGGCTTCAAATGGTGCCGACAGCATGCTGGCTAGGCCAGTAAGGCTATTCCCAACACTTTTTTCGGCAGTCGTGTGCACATGTGCGTGAATATGTGCACTCATAAAAGAAAGAGGGAAGCAGTGGCAGAAAGAGGTAGATATAACTCTTGTACATGGCTACATCTTTGCTGAGCAACCCCAAATCACAAAATGAACAGAAAACATGTCCTACAAACTTGGAATAGCCCTGGCAGACAGAGAGCGCATATTTTCTCAGACACTCCAGGACTCAAAGGAAACCCTACATGACAATTTTATGACTGTGGTCATTTTTCAAGTGACATACTACAAGAATGTATTGTGGGCTCCCATGAAGCCTTTAAGGCTCCCTCTACACAGTGAAAAGAAAGGCTGGAATAGCTCCCCAGCTTCCGGTGGGACTCAACCTTTTGCTCCTCAGAGAATGACATGAACATCTGCAAGAAAATGTTTACTCTGAAACTTAGGAGGAGACTTCTGAAAAGCAGATCCACTTTTCCTTCAAAACGTCTCTAGTATCACACTGACACTTTGCAGGGAGAAGGCCTCCAGTTCTTCAAACTGTGCACACGGGACATGCCATGCTCTCCAAGCACCAAATAGAAAGCTTTGCACAGCAATTCAGCTTCCCAAATGTTTCTTAACCATTGATGGTTTTACTCAGGAGAGCAGCAGCGTTGCACTTTGTGTTTGGGACATCTCATTCTCATCAAATGCTCTGGGATAGTACCCATCTGTCCTTTTTAACTTCGATTATACAGCTCTGAGCTAGATTTTCCTGAAGCTGTATTTCAGCCAGCCAGATGGCTTTGAATGTTTTGCGCAGAGAAAGGGGGTTCACAATCCTGTACTGTCTGTACTCAGGTCTTTTTACAGAAAAGCTTAGACAACACCACACTGATGCTCTGTATCTTACTGAGGAAGCTGAGCAACTGCCTTGGAGCACAGTCATTTTCTCCAAAATCATATGGCCAGCTGAATTAATCACTCAGCTGTGTGAGTATTTACTGATGTAGAACTACATACTCACAGACTATTTACGGAAAAATGTCATTTGCCACCATTACACATGCTTAAAGCTTGCCAGCGTTTCCTTGTTAGACCACACCCTATCCTCCTTTTCATCCAAGTTTTACCAATCTCAACATCCAAAGTCTGTCTTAGAGACAACGTTTTTCAGGGAGAGCAGAAAATATATTATCATTTTCTGTCTATCCATCCTACAAGGGTAGTTGCCTGTTTGAGTTCAGCAAAGCAACATTAGTAGAAGTACTACGTGTTGAAATATCTATTTAAATCAGGAGGGACTTACACATTCAGCGTTTGCTGAGTCTGGCCCTTATTAAAGAGCTTTGCAGAGACATTAGCCACACATACAGACTGTGCATTTTAAATTTAAAATTACAGAGTTGCTGATGTTGAAAACTTGGCTACCTTGCTTGTACAGTAATGTTCTTACAAAAGTTTTTTAAATGTGCTTAATTTGCATAACACCATTATGAGTTACCCTGTCAGAGACTCATTTAGTAACAATGCCATGCTATGGATTGACATGATAGCTTATTATGGCTTCAAATAATATGTAAATAATATTTAAACGGCTTCTCTCAGAGCCATTACTGTCAATCAAGTAAATACCTATATTTTGGCTTCTCATTTTTATGTCCTTAACTAACATTAAGAAACAAAAAAGCAACCTATACACAAAACCCATAACAAACAGTTATTTTGCTAACAATCTGGTTTAAACTGCCACAAAAACAACACAACTCAGTTGTAATGCCAAAGCTCTAATTTGGGTTGCCCTGTTGCATCTTAATACTGCAAAGATTAGTATTAATTTTGTGGGTCAGGACAATCACTATTTATGGACATCAGCCCAACAGAGATGATATGCACAATTTTATCATCAAGAGAGGAATTTCACAGTGTTCTCAATAATTCTCATTATATACATTTTATGTACATTTTAAGCACCAGATCTTAAGGTGATTTACAAAACTGGGTGAGGGACCACTAGCAGCGTCAGCTGTGCTGGGGAATAGACACCAAAGGGTGCTCAGCTCTTCTGCATTAGCGTCTCACGGTGCAGCTAGTGCTTTGCACAATATTGTGCCAGAAGGAAACGCTACCCCTGCATACTTCATGCCAACCTGCCACTCGCTCCCTAACCAAAACTTTGTTTCCACACTCATCACCCCCATGTTGTAGATGGGATGAGTCCTGTACACAAAGCAACAGGACATTTCAAAGGGGGCACAAAAGCCAGTACCAAAGCGATGAATAAAGCCAGGTCTCCTACAGGCAGTCAGCGCTGTGCCCACCAAAGATGGAAGCCACAGCATGTATGTTACTTAGACCTATATAAAGTACAATGACCCAAAATCTTGGTGGTTTATCTCAGCCCCGGTCCTGTTTCATGTAAAATCATCTTCTTGCAGCTGTGTTCCTTTCCTTACCCTGTGCCTATGCACACAGGTACAGAATGAGTCCCAGTAGTATACATTTCAATACATTATGCCACATATTTTTTCTTCTGGCAAAAAGCTATCCTCTGCAGCACAATTATGACGTTGCAAAGATTCAGTGTGGTACCAGTGCCACATACCAGAGCCTGGGCTTCATCCAGTTTGCAGGAAAACAGCTCGGTGTAGGCAGATGTGTCCAATCAGGGTGAGGTTATTTTTGATAGCTGGATTCAAAATCAGCACTGCAATAAAAACAGCCCTATGTCAGTCATGTTTACCCTGCAATATATTCATTAGCAACATTCAACCACATACCTAATACTCTACAAAAATATGACTTCACCATTTACTGAAGGGGAAAAAATGCACAAAAAGTACAAAGCCTACACCTCAGCCAGATTTCTGCAGTAGAGAGCCTCTGTCTTTTGGTTTCTCTATTTTGGGGAAAGAAGCTACCGTTCTCTCTTGTGAAGTTCAATCACAGCTCCAGTTTCTCACGGAGAAATTTGTCTTCTACTCTCAGAAAAGATGGGTTTTGCTGAGATGCCTCCTGGCACATTCCCAGCTAGGAAGAGAAAGCCCATGTAATGGGCTCTTAACCAGCACCCGATAGCTGCTCAATGTCTTCTCTGCCACAGATTTTTTTTTTTTTTTAGTAACCTCGAGCAAACCACTTGACACTTAGTACTTCAATTCTCCACCCATACGATAGTCTCCTCTATGCAATAAAGAGGTCGTGAGGTTACAACACTGATGATGAGGTGCTCAAATGCCATTTCATGAATGGTCATATCAATACCCTAGCTAGACAGTAACAATTAAAGCTAAAGCTGTCATTTTTCCTTTGCTCTCTGTCCCCAAAATGCCTGCTGCAGCAGTGCCAACTAGGCTGACCTTTCTTTACAGAAAGAATAAAACCTACGAATGTTGTACATGGACCAGCAAGGCTAGAATGAAACAATTAGGAAACGCAGCACACCTCACATATGTCCTTATGTAGGAAAGCCAGAATTATTAGCATAATCAGAGTGTGCTCTGTTAGCATTAGAATTAAAACTGGAGAGGGGAGGCAAAGGCAGCCCGTTGTTAATGCAGACAATTCAGCCAGACAACAGTTGGCCTTCCTAATTAGCAAAACCATACCACTTTAAGAGCTCTCTTTGGGTACTCCCCAGGGAATTTCAGACGTCAAGGCAGCTAATGTTTTCCAAAAAAGCTGGCAAGAGCCAAAACCTGCACAGCCAAATACCTGTGTGCAAGGAATCACTATCCTGAGCAAGTTCCATGCTGAGAAAAGCCTGGATTCACTCATTCATAAAAATGTTGCCAGCCTGCAGGTTCTATTGCAGGTCTCCTGACACTTGTGTTTTGTTTTGTTCTTCATTCTCATTTCAAGCTCTTGAAAGCAGGTGATTATCAGTAATAAACACCTCACCCCTTTTTCCCTTTTTTTTTTTTTTAATGTGCATCTCTCACCCTTTTAAGGAAGAAAACGCAAAAGTGTGAACTTCATAAGTCCAAGCACGAGAATAGAATTAAATAAACCTGCTTCATTCCCCTTAAGGAGCTTCAGAGAATTTTGGAGAGGAAAGAAATGTAAGATTTTGAAAAACCTGGAATTGGACTTAAAAATATACCTGCTGGATATCAAAACTGCATCATTTAAGTAAATCTAACTCCTTGCTTCCTTATGTATCTGAAGGATGTCTCTCACTGCCTCTCAGTTCTCACGCCCAGCAGTCTGAAGCCAGCCCCCACCCTGCCATGGTACAGCTGCCGTGTGCTGCTCATGGCAAGTTAACATGCAAGCCAGGCCTACAGCAGGTCCCCAGTCTCTACTTACTAACTTGGAGATGAAAGAAGCAATTCTTCTGGGAAAAGCTGTGTACTTCATACTGCATTACACTTACTTCAGACCATGTTAGTGTATTTAAAGCACTGCTGGTTACTTAGCATAATGATTCAACTAAGGCCATTCATTATAAGTCTGTCTTGGAACACAGAAAGATCTGTTTTATACAGGGTATTTTGGCTCTATAAAGTATATGATGGCTGCAGAGAAAGATATGCCTAAAGTACAGCATACAAGAATAATAACCTTAAATGTTAAAAGCATATTAATATTTCATCAGGGGAACCAGAGGAGCTGGAAAGCACTAGGAGCCCTATCACATGATAATCATTTGATAGGACACTACATCCAGCCACAGGGATAATTCACAGGGATTACAACTGCTCTATTTTCATTGGCAGACCTGGCAGGCAGCGCGGGACGCACTGACAGCAGGAATTCGGTTGTGCGAACAACTCTTCGGTAATTAATCAGGGTCAGGGCAGGATCTGGTTTCAGAGAAGTCAGGCTTGTTACTGGCACTGCTCTCCAAGTTTTGCGTCAGCCCAGTTGTCCCATTTCTTCTGTTCATGTAAGTCAAAGGATTGCTGTCTGCTACAGAATACGGTGGATTGAAATAATTTATTCTGCATTAGGCTGCCACGATCACATTTCGTTTTTGTCTAGCCCACCCATAGATGAATTGTCAAATGCTAAAAATTTCCTGAGATGTAGGATTGGTGTTTGGATTTAAACACCCAAATTGGCCAGCCTGATGGCCACTGGGTCACTCAGGAGACTGAGTCCAACGTTCAAGCGTGAGGCTTGTACAGCAGCCTGGCAGGGAGAAAAGGCACAACCCAGTGGTTTCTCTCCCAGAAAACAGCTCCTCAAAAGAGGCTGGACTATGATTCATGCAGAGATCCACGCATCTCCAAGTAACAATGCTAAACGGTGCCCAAAAAGCCTCAGAAGGTTACACTCGAAGAGACACAATTGCAGGGAAGATACCACAAAAGACTAATAGGAAAAAACATTGTGAAAAAGCCTGAAGTTTCTATCCTCATTCTGCCTTCTGACTCAAAAGCAAGGAGACAGATCGTAACGTTAAAAAGTGAGAAAATTCAAAACTGAAAAAGAGCAGAATTTTTTCTGCGCAACTTATAATTGTACTAAAATCTTATTGTCACAGGATGTCAAAAAGGCCAAGAACTTGCAAGACTCAAAGCAGGGTTAGGCATTTACATGGTTAATGAGAACCTTCTCTGTTATATCTATAGATACTAAGTGCTAACATACCTTTTGGAAGGGAAAGGCAAGACAGTGCTTCAGGGTTTAAGCCAATCTTTAAGTATTTAACACCATATCTTCATCTGCATTGTAGGTGCTTATACCGTGCATGTTGCATGACATTTAAGTGCCTCAACAAAAGTACCTTCCTGAGATTCTGGAGGCCCATAGCTGAGGCTTGGCTTGATCCAAAACTGAAGCTAAGACAGGCTGATCTCATTTTATTCCAAGCCTTTCACCATACTGAGTGTGGCATTAAACCTGTCCTTTACATTTCTGTGCAGAGCAGCAAAGGCAAGCTTTGATATTACTTTATCCTTCTGTTTTTTCATTTCTGGAGCAGAGGATGACTGCTCATTACATAATGGTTTTGCTGTTAATATTTCTGTACTTATTGAACTTAAAAATGAAGTAAACTGCCAAACAAGCAGCCTGGAGGTTTTTCTTTGTTTCTCTCTGTGTCTTCATTGCATATACTGGAACACACCTAAAGGCACGTAAGCATACACGCTATATTGTGTTACCACCAAAATATTACCGTTCCTTGAAAACCAGACTGAGTAGTCTTTTTTTTTTTAAATATATAGACACACAAATAAAAATAAAACTGCACAAATAAACACACAAATAAAAAATTAAAAAAAAAAACCTTCAGGCATCAAAATGTCTGTGGTCAAGTGTCATCCATCTTGCATCACCAAAGAAGAGCCTTCTGCCTCCTCTCTTCCCCACACTAAAATACATTAATTAAAATTGTGTTTGTTCCCTCCTCACCCCAGTGTGAGCTTATCCCCTCATGACACGTTCTGACCTTCAGAAAATAGGCTGCTTCTCTGCCCCGGTAGCCCGCAACATAAAGCCCAGATCTCCATAAAACTGTTTCCTAATTGCTCATCAATGATCACATTTATCTGCCAGGCAAGCCAGATTGCAGTGGTTAACAGTATAAATTGTATCTAGAGCAACAAGGACTGTGGTTCTGTTTATTTCATAGCTATCTACATGGAAGTCTACATTAGCATCAGTAACCTGAAGACATTATTCACACAAGTTTTTAAGCCTGTTAACACAATTTATTAGAACTTTGGGGCTTTGGAGTAACAACCCATTGAAATGAAGCGATAAAGAGGATAGCCATCGCTGCCAAAGTGAACTTTATATACAGTTAAAGCAACTGACATGATCAAGTGGGAGGACAGCATAAGGCAAGAGCTGAAAAATAATTAAGGCTTTAACTTAATTCAATTACAGCAAAATGTATTCTTAAAAAAAAATAATCACATTTTCCAGTAATTCTGATTCAGTTAAATTTTTACAGTATATAAATAATTCTAATTATGGTCATATAAGGTTAGCTTTCCTGCATGCAGGCATTTAGAAAAACGTTAAATTAAGTTATCTACATGCACTGGAAACATAATACAAAGGATTATCTGAAAAGCCAGGAGCAGCAGGCCAACATGAGCAAATCTCTCATGTAATGTCTGACAAAGCCTAACACGAGCGCAGAAATAGAGCTCACATTTTCCTGGGAACCATTCTTTTTGCAAATGAACCATTTAATTAGGAATCTGAGTCCATAAATAGACTCTTCATGTTGGAAGAAGGAAAGAAGGACTTGATACAGATGCACCACTAGATTAAGAGAAGATCCTAAAAGAAATTTATCAATGTCGCAGGTAATTAATTATAACTCCCCATCTACAGATGGGGATGGCTGTGTTTATCAGCCAGGATTCCCAGAATAGCAGGTGGTCAACAAAGAGCCTAGTGAGTTCTCTATCTGCTCATCTACCTATTTGTGACTTATCTACATTACAAACACGTGGCTTTAAATTATTCCCACTGGGTCAAAGAAATTAATTGTTGTCAATTCTCATGTTTATGACGGTAAGACTTGTGATATCTGCTGCTCTTTTGTAAACCTCCAGTTTTGGAGGTCATGTGATTACACTTCTTAAATATAAGGAATGCTGATTAACTTCTAATCCTCATTATTTCAGAGAATAGTGTGAAAAAGATTAACTCAAAAGATTCAAACACATGAGAAGGCAAGTGCAAAGAATCCCAAATATAGATGTAGTATTTCTAAATGTCTACTTTATTCAGCTTTATATATTCTGGGGATATAAATAAGTGTGTAAAGTCTTACCAAATATAGAGCAGTGCTAGCAGACCAACTGCAGCTCTACATACACAAATTTTAGAAAAGATACTAAGCATACATATACAAACACCAAATACTGACATATATGCATAGATCTGCTCCCTAAAAACCTTAGTGAAGAAAAACTACATGCTATTAAGGTGTATGTCTTCAAATTTTAAAAAACAAATAAACAAAAAAAAACCCCAAAACCACAACAACACACACCAGGATAGGACTACATTTTTCTTGATGTGAATAGACTCTGGTTCTCTTAGCATATAAGCCGTTGGTGTCTGCTCCTGGGAACAGTTTCTGACTATATTGTGGCTCTGTAGCGGTCTTTGTTTGAAACAAAGCACAGCTCTCTTTCAGTTCCTTATGCATAACTCTCAAGATCAAAATAGTGTGATAGCTTGAAATGAAAAACTACAGTCAGTACCTGTAAGCAGCTTATCCCAAATCATGTTTTCAAATAACACAGAGTTCCCTAGTATTGGTTCTCTTAGCTATACACATAGGCCCAGTTCCTTGAATGCAACTCGGAGCCACAGCTTCCAGGCCAGAGATATAAATGCCAGTCACTGAGGCACCACAACATGCAAAGCAGTTTAAAGTGCCTTCAACGACCTCTGCTGCCCCATGCTAAAATGATTTTCCACACCAGCAGTGCACAGGAGAGCTGATACTGTTGCAGTCTGTAGCTGCAGTGACCCAGCATTTTACCATATGCGATAGGGAACCGCTCCCCAAGAACCCACTCCTCTAAACGCTCAGCTGTGTGCAAAAACCTACAAAAGTAAAAGGTATGCTGAACTCAACATGGGCACCTTCGCGAGTTAAGTTAAGCAAGAGCACATGCATCAGTAAGGTCAAGGTCCCAGTAACCTGATTGCCGTTAGGAAAGTCTCAAGAATAACTTGAACTACAATTCATCAAGTGGAAGCATAATGACAACTGGAGTGCCAACCTGGTCATTCAAGGCTCAATTTAATTAGTAGATATGGTCATTCAGTACTTTATGTCTGAAGCTGATTAGAAGAAAAGAAAAAAGAAAACTCTGCTGAAGAGCTTCATGTTAGCAGAGTCCTCTCCTTCTAAGAGAGGAGATAACAATACACTTTAATTTCAGGTGCCAATAACCTCCAAAAATGTTTAGGTCCTTTAACTAATACGTTAAAAGTGTAATCAACATAAGTGAGATGTGTCTAAGAGTAAAAGAAGCACAACCAAGTCTAGCATGTCACAGTAATAAGCATTCAAATGAAAAGACTTCAGGAACAAGATTTTGCAACTTTTATGTGCATTGAATAGCATCTTTATGCTCAAACACTCCTATTTCTTATGTCTTTGGTGTAGCTCAGCTAGTTGGTCCTGGGAGTGACCTGACATCCAAACAGCTCCTGAGATCTGATAACTAATGTCCAGCGCTTATTGGTAAGCAGTTTGAATTTGCCCCCCAATTTCAAGCTCACCTGCCCATGCTGAAGCTGAAATGGAGTCACTTGGCAGACTAGAGGAAGGTGATGGAGGCACCCAAGGAGCTTCAATGAATTCGCATATCCAAGCCCAGGACACCTGGGCCGGTCTGCACAGCAAGACTGCTTTGCAAGTGCAGGACACAGCCCAGGCTCTCATCTATCAGGTTTACCAGTTGAATAGCACCAAACCAGCCCTACTTCAGGAATCAAGTATGTGATTGGGATGGTTTGAGTCTGACCCCAAGGCCAGGCTCAAAGACACTTGTGCACAGCAGTATAAAGGTAGCTGCGAACACCAAAATTAAGTATACAGTATGAAATAGGATACTAGGGAAACTTCAGCACAAGTTATGTAGGACTGTCCTCATTTTTCAGGCAGGGCAAGGGGAGGCAAAAAGTGTTGTTGTAACCTGCTGAACCTCACGCTGCAAATGTCTCAGTCAGATGAGTGGCAGGGAAGCATGACTCAGACATGGCTTGCCTGCTTCATGTTACAGAGACACGGGATGGCTGAGGCTGTTCCACTCCTTTCACCCAAAATATGCAAAAAGCACAGAAGGATCTGTCTATGCCTGAGACCTCACTGCATGCATAGCACCTTGACAGCTGAATCCCTCAGAGATGGTTTTGAAGTGGTGGGGGTGGCCCTAGCACCCTACCGGGCCCCCCGTCCATCCTCCAACCACCCACAAACCAACAGGTTCCCAAACACTTCCCTATGAAAACAGGAAACATAAGAGAGTCCAGAGTTTAATGTGAATGAACTTTGAAGAAACAAATGTGACAGCAAAAAAGCAATCACAGCAAAAAAGCATTTGCCTGCTCACCAGGTTTTTTTAAATAAATAAGCAAGAGGGCACTTGGGAGTGACATCAGAGCCAAATCCCCTGGCTAGAAGAGCTGCCAGTATTACAGAGTCTGCCCTATTTCCTCCCCATCTCCCTCCTACCTCAAGGCCAAGCCTGCACCAGTGGGAATGACAAGTGCTGTAACTGTACAAGTGCAACCCTGCCTTTAACTAACAAGGCAGCACTAGAGAATTGTACGTCCCTCAGCTTCAGACATTAATTTGTATATTATTGTATAGAGAGGTCAACTTCAGGCAAGTATTAGATTATTTATAACTTCAAATAAGTGACTTTGCAAGCTCATTTGCCAGACTTCCATGTGAGGCAGCATTTGATAGAAATATGGAAAATGGCCTGAACTTTAAATGACAAACAGATGAGAAGGTCCGATGGAAATCAAACACTTTTGAAGGCCATGTGTTTTCATAGGGAATATAAATGGGATTTTTAATTGATGTTGACTCCAGCTCATGGTAACATTTTGGGTGATCTCAATTAGCGGGGTTACAAAAAACAGTAAAGAAAGGAATTTGATTATGGCTAGCCCTGCAAAAAGAGATCTGGCAGAAGTATTCCCTGTTTCTTAATTCACAGAGTAATCTCTTCTGTAATGTAACTATCCACAGTCAACATATTCTTGCAGCCACCAGGCACAATAACAGCTTCTTAATGCTGAAGATGCTGAGATCCTATTATCTTTTAATCAGTTTTGCTTTTTGATCTCTAATGATTTGGATAGGTCTGATTGTAGAGCTAGCTCAGGACTCTGAAGAAACAGGTTGAACAGCAGTTCCCGTAAAGACTTGCTATGCCATTTTGTGTCACTTGGCTTTTCTGAAACTTAACTCCAATTGCACAAATGAGGATATATCCTTTCACAGGGGTGAGATGAGGATAAATATATTGAATAAATATATAAAATACTCACGTAGTATTTTAATGGAGGCACTAAGAGTACCTAGAAGTTATTCATATTTATTTCCCAGCTGGCATGTGCCCATGTTGGAGTAACCAAGGTTCACAGCTTCTCATTCAGAGCTTCACTCGGATCACCAAACTGTTTTTAAGCTGGGGTTTTAAAGTATTTCCACCAACAAAAGTTAAATAAGTTTTTCCAGCTCAAGATGGATGGGCAAGATTGTTTTATTGCACTGTTACAAAATCCTTTGTGCAGAAACAGTTTCTAAATGAAAACCATCTTAAAGTAACAGCTTGCACACAAATGCAACACCAAAATAAATTTTTACCTGTGCCAGGAAAGCCTTTCACATCAGATTTAACATATTTAGCAGCTCTGCATTAAGAAGTACTTTTTCTTGGTTCACAATGGACAGGCAAATTGTATCTTATCAGTCATTTTTTTTAAATCCCATTTTTCTAAGAAAACTGCAATACCCACACAGAGAACCTGAGATTCCACAGGTTTATAGAAAAAAGACAAGTCTGAGCCTTCTTCTATGTGCTATTCATGGACCTGTGCTATTTATCATCTCCAGTAGTGCCTTGATACAAAAGGTGCTGAAACCAGCAGAATCTACGATGGTCTAAAATTAGTTTAGCTGGTTAAAAAAACAAAAACAAAAAAATGAGAAAAAGAAACATTGGTCTCCTTTCAGGGAAGGAGAGCTCTTACACTCAATTTGAACATGAGTGGAGTCATTCTTCACATCAGTGTTCCACTGCCCCCTTCCCAACAAGGGCATCATTTTGTGTTTCATCTCAGGGATGAGGATTAAAACTCAATGGGGAAGAGTGAGACAGAGCACCTCTAGTCCGGCCAGGAGCAAGGCTTTCACCTTTTCCCCCTTGGCCAAAGCACCTTTCAGCTGATGCCACAGGAAGATTCAGCTCACTACAGCCTCCTAGACCTACACTCTCTCTTCCCACGCAACTGTCCCAGCCCTGACAGGACACATTTATCCTTGATGCTGTATTTTTGGTGGGGTTGTTCTTACCTTGACACTGTTATGGTTGTGCCTTTACACTTGAGGCTCTTCCCCAGGCTCTTCTGCTCACTGCTTATGTGAGAAGGCTTTTGCTCATTTGCAGCTATCGGAGAGTAGCTACCTACCCTTTCGGGACTCAGGTGGCGCAAGTGCAAATGTAAAAGGCACAGAGATACACTGCCATCTTCATTTCCAGATAGGCCCTGCCAGCCACTGTTTATTTTGGTCTGGAGCAAAATTCACACCTGCCATCAGTTTGCACAGCTGTGGAGCCCCCCAGACCCTTCTTCCAGACTAGAGACCTGGGGATGGGAGGAAAGGGCAATTTTTCAAGTCACATGCAGCTTGTTCCCCTCTTCTCCCCTTAAGTCATTCCCACATCATAGCTGTAACAGGGTTCAAGAGAATCTGGGGTACATTCAACTGTTAAGCAAATCCAGCAGTTATTTATAACACAGAAATAATTGTTCCTTTCCCTCTACTTCTTCCACAGACATTGCAGTCAAAAAGCTTTTGAGAGCCCTTAAAAAACAAAAAACAACAAAACAAAACCCCAGTGTTCTTTCTTCTCTTGCAAGCAGAGTGGATACTTACCACCTACAGAAAGTCCCCAAAGAACTGATGAGAAATCCAGAAGCAATGGAAGTGCCCTTGTTAAATACAGTCTCACTTGGGAATATAAAATTTAGATTTGCTATTCACTCTGTTAATGCTTCATCACAGCAGATCCTTTTCTTTCTTTTTTGTCCAAATTTGAAAGCTAGGAGATAGAATATCAGAACACCAAAGCATGGTGTTCTGAAGTTATTTTTCTCATTAGGTTGTATGCTCCAGGATATAGTTAGATCCCCTAGAGATTTATCATCTTTTGTACAACAATCAGAGGCCTTGAAAGGTGTATAAGTATTAGTTTTGAAAACACATATGGCTTAGAACAAAGAGAAACAGACTGATCAAACAGCGGGGGCAATGTACAGGAGTTAATAATACAAAATAATTCTGAGCAGCAGCCAGTTTTCACAAAGCAAACATCTCAATGTGGATGCCATATTGTCAATTAGACCCAGTCATTTTCAGATGTAATGGGAAGTGGAATACAATATCTACATCTGATGTATGAACACAACTGTAAAGAATCAATACCATCTGGCTGCAAAGCATTTGGTCTTTTAGTCAGCAAAACCAGTCCATTCACACAATAAAGAACAGTTCAGACAATATGGGAATCTCAGACTTTTCAGCATATCATTTGCAGGGTAATTTTTAAAAGAGGAGACAAAGTTTCAGCAGTGCTTTACCAATAAATCTGAACGTAGGGAATAACCTCAACGAGGGCCAGGGGTTGAGGTGGAATCTGTGTTCCTTCAGGAAAGGTTTATGCCTTCACATGTGTTACATTACAGTCCAAATTCAGAGCCGTGTAAGTGGGTCCAGTGCCAGGTCTGGGTTCGGCCCTGCACTTTCTCATTATGCTTGTCACAAGGCATCAGAAGTAATCACACCACACAGCACTATGAATGCTAATAAAATAAACCAATGATTGATGAAGAACTTTATCCTGAAACATCAGCTATCTTAACTTGTGTTTCATGGGTACAGTGGCATTAATTGGTTCCATACTGACTTAACTCTGTTTTGCCAGAAATTAGCACCGCTGCTATTGACTAAAATTGTATTTCTATGCTAATAATTTTCCCTTCTTTTTCTTTTTTCTCCTGAAGTCCTAGCCCCATTATTTACCTTCACTTTGAAAAGCTGGATAAAAGAAACTGCATGTCACATTACTTTCCCCAAGCCTTCCCACTGGCAAATTAGGCTGCACTCTTTATGCTTTAAGAGCTAACAAGCTCTTGAAAACCTGGGAGCAAGTTTGGGTTTCTAATGTGTAAATCTAGAGGATGAAGGAATTGTGTCATCAAGCAGGATATCTTCGATAGTGGGGAAGGAGCAGTCAGAGCTCCATTTGTCCAGTTTGGCATATAATGCTGCCCTAAGCTCTGGCGTGCAGCTGACTCCTAAGACTACACCTGGACCTTGGCTCTCAGACAAGGCAGTCTTTAGGGACAAAAAGCAAAAATAACCACAATGGGTAAAAAGCCAACAGGCTGAATTTAGGAAGGAATGTATAAACAATGCAGGACATGCTAATATAAAGCCAGATGCTGACTTACTGTGAATTGTCTTAGCTCTAGGGAAGCTCATTCAGAAAGGCCAATTATATAAGCTGAGGATCTGACCAGTACAGTTTTCTAGGGGTTTTTTTTTCTTGTATGGAGAAAATAATGGAGGAGTTCATACATTATGCCATATTCCACCCACACAAGTCTTAAAGGGACTCTGTACTCCCAGGAAAATACCCAACTTAATATTTATTTATATATTTTATATCCCATTAGGATTGAGCTCAAATATTTGTGATCCAACAGCATCAGGAAAGACTGTACAGCCAATTCTCTTTGTAGGATGACCACTTAATGAGCAGAGTCCTGCACAGTGCTGTCTTGTTCCTCAGTCAATACCATCAGTGAGGATGCTCACAATATAGTAAGAAAGAAGAAAACCTCAGACATGCAGCAACACCTCTGAGCTAAAGCATGCACTCAAGTCTCCTGACCTTATCATGGCTTGGATTTTTTTATTTTGTTTGTTTACAATTACAAGAAAAGAGCTGAATGGCCTTTTCTACCCTCCTGGCTGCTAGCATTTTGCCTGTACTTGCTACTTTGTCAGCATCACAAAATATTGAAGATTAGGTCTTGCAACATACTTGTAAGCAAAGCTTACATATCTTCATACCTCCTGATGTAAAACAGTACACAGTCCAAGAAGCTTGCTGCCTCTCAACTTTTCTTTAACTTTATAACTTCACATATTACATTGCCATATACACAGACTGAGAGCAGGCAGGAGTCAGGCCAACCTGTCTTCACGGAAATCCAAGGGGAAAAAAAAAAAAAAAAAAAGCAGTCTACCTGACTGCCTACCCCCACTCCCAAACAGCCTGAACACAAATTAAACACAGTCCCTTCTACTTTTTTCAAGGCCTCCATCACACACATGCTGAGCACTGCCAGGTTTCACTATACAGTGAAGCCAATGGACAAACTCTCATACCATTACGCTGGATTGTATCCCACCCCACTGACTTCAATAGGCCGCCACAATCTGTCCCCTGAAACACGTCTGGCTGCAATTGCTATTTTTAGTTACACCTGACAAATCTTGAACTGCTGATATCAGAATTTAAAGAAATACATGAAAAACACTATTGTGCTTTTAAAAAATTGTTCTCCTGGGTCTCCTAGAGATAATAATTACTGCTCTGCTCAGCTAGTGCTGTCATTATATCGCTCAATAAAATGGATCATTCTTAACTCTCAGGAGCATCAGGAGTACCACTGCTTCCTTGTGTGAAAATAGGAATGTGTCAGTTTTGTTTAGCAAATATAATATTTAATGTCTTTGCTCTTGGCATTTGGGACCAGCACTGAACCAACAGCAAGGATGCAAAGTACACCCTGAACAGTCAGACTTTTAAAAGAAATTAAGCATGTAAAAAAATTCCCCCAGGTAAAAAGCAAACCTAAAAGGAAGGATTTCCCCAGGAACACGCAAAATACAAAAGTCGTAGCCAAAACCACCTTACATGTTCTGATTCTATGTTACTGTAGTAACTGTGCTGTCAGTAATTGTGCCTCCCCACTGAATTAGTGGCCCACATAACTCCCACTGCAGCTGCCAGAAGATATTGCTAGATCTGACTGTTTCTATCATAGTTGCCAGGGTAATAGTCTACATCCCCACAGGCAAGTGAGGGCAGTCATAAACAGTCTCAATACCCCCTTCTTCCACTAGTATTCATCATTTACCCCCCAACTGTAGTGACTATACTGTATCACATGCAAAAAAGACTCCTTAATGGCTCAAACCTGAAAAGTATCAATGATCCCCCCAAGACTACTGACTAGCAAGGAGATTGAAACAGTCATTGCTCTGCAGAGATGGTACCTAGACTCTATGCCAGGATAATAACAATCTTCACCTAGTGCACAATAACACTGAAAATACTATCCTAATTTTCTTTTTTTTTTTTTTTTTTTTTTAAATCTAGACCCTTAAGGTCTCTGGTCCTCCCAGGGAATATACCATCCCTTAACCAAAGAACCCAGCAGACAACTCACCTGTCCAGGCATCAAAAGAAGTCACAGTGGTTCCTTTGTTCAGAGCTGAAGGCCCACTTACCATCATATTACATTACCTGTCATACCCCTGGACTCATTGCCTTTTGCCTAGGAGTATGCATGGAGCCTGACTACGAGTACAGCTGAGTCTCAGCCTCCTTGATGTCGGAGGCTGAACTGGCTCTCTATGTTCTAAAAAGCTCTTTGTGTACAGAATCTTATCTGCTGAATTGATATATCGGTTTGGTTGCTGTTTTAAACTACATAATTTGTAGTACATGTCCTGGCAGAAAGAATCTGAGAAAAATAGAAAACCACACTTTTCTGAACATGAAAAAACTAAAAGAATGAAATGCAGGAGCAAACCTCTAGGATTTCCCCTGTGAATTTCTGCAAGTTTCTGTACAGAGAAGCAAAGTTTCCTTCCTTATGAAAAAGGAAAGTCTTGGGCCCATAACTCCTCAGATCTGCATTAATCTTCCACAAGCATACAAAGAAACGCTGTGCCTCCACACCATTTCTTCACATGCTCTCCTTTCAGTCCCCACCAACATAGGCCAGGACAGCTCCACTGCTCAGGACTCAGCAGAGACCCAGGCCAAGTACTTGGTCTGCCCAGAGGAGATTCAACACAGACTTGTAAGGAGCTTTGTGCCTTATCACCACAGTCCCTTCTCTGGTGGGGCTACAGAGAGAATCCTCCTTAGGAGAAAGGGATTAAAATAAAGTCTTGAAGATGAGAAAACCCCTCACCTCCTTACAGCCTCCTCTTCTGCTCAGAGTTAAGACCACAAGGTTTAGCCTCTTAAAAAACCAAAAACAAACCTAGAAAAACAAGAGGAAAACACAGGAGAGTGGTGAATACCAGCTGCTTTACAGATCTTTCCTAACACACCCCCATATTTATTCAAAACTGGTGTGCAACACCTGAATGCAATTCTTCAGCCTGAGGATGATATAAGCAGAGCATTTTCATACCATCAGTAACCTGATCCCACCCAGCTGGGCTGGCTCCCTGACAGCAGAGGCATTTCATCTTACTGCATAACCATGCTACATCTGCAAAGACAAAGAAGCTGCCATAAAGGGGTTCCCAACCACAGCAGAAGGGGAGCTGGGGGGAGGGGAGGGTGGAGAAGAGGAAAAAAAAAAAAAGACCAGATCTGTTGCACTCATGCTTAATATGAGCACACACACACACACAAAATATCCATCAAGAAGATTAAGAGCTTCTCAGATAGGGAAACTTGCTTGCTAACATCACACAGCCTGAACTTCTACCTGACTAAATGGGAGCCTGGCAACAGAGCTCAGAGGGACTGAACTCAAGCTGACAGCAGAAGCACGGATCTGGCAAGCCAGCTTGGGCTCCATGTCATGAAGCTGCATTTTCAAGATTAGCAGGGCCAAAAATAGGCTCGGAATCATGCTGCACTTCACAGAATGGTTTTACTCAACTGCAGAGCAAAAAGGGTCATATGAGCAGGCAACAGTAGATTTTATTGAGTCCCAAGAACTGGAAAGAGCAGGAAAAGGGGCTCTGATACTGGGGGGGGGGTTTAATCCTTTTTTTGGTCAGGAAGACTTTTTCACTCTGATATGTTTTTGCAGCTTTGAAAGCAAAGGATATCCCATTTACAATGCCTGGGCACTTACAGCAAAACTTGAGGGTTCATTTTGGCAGTTAGGAAACTTCTGTCTTATTTTCAAAGTTGATTTAAGCACATGGTGAATAATAATTAGGGATCATTCTTGAAAATTTTACCATTGCTCACAGAGATATTTTTTCCTTCATTTAAAAAACAAACAAACAAACTCACAACCTGTTGTCTCATCTTGCTTATTTTATGCTGAGAAACCCAGTCCCACAGGTCATCTAGTGACCTCCTGGGAGCCTGCCCCTGCTGGGGTACAAATGAGCGTCCTGAGAGATTGCAAAAGGGAAACACCCCAATGTTCAGATATGAACAGACATTCTTGAGCATCCAAGTCTCCCACTGACTTCAGGGGGAAAAAAGACAGTAGATGAAACGTTATGTTAGCACCGACTTTCTGAATCTTCATGTGCCAGGGTCTCTGGAGTTCACTGAAGTTAATGAGAGCACTGGGTGCACAAAAACGGCAAGACACATCCCCCTGCAGAAGGGAGGGAGGCTGTGGCCCACTTACTGCAGAGTTTCCTGTGTTCATTTGTTTATAGAGCAGAGTTGAGGTTAGTTCAGAAGAGAGTTCCTCATTTCCTCCTCCTTCTGCCCCTCTCCCTAACCAGATGTGACAATGTTACAATATTATTATCCTGTCAGCACCACAGGGGGAAATACAAATAAAATTCAGGGTGAAAGGAGAGCCAAAAGAAAAACAGATCCAAGGCAGCACCTTTCAGATTCACTAGCCCATCTCAGGAAATCGGAAATCTTTACAGCTGGACTGCGGTTTCATTTGAAATGTTTGTGGGTAAATGATTAACAATAACTTTTTGAGGTCCTGTTGTATGCTAGGGGTGACTCCCACTGAAAGCCATAGGAGCTGCCTGCAGCCAAAGGATGGGATGTGAACCTTTGGGGCTGACAGGGTAAATCATGCCCTAGACTGAAGGACCAGCCTGGGAAGGTTTCACTGTGCCACTGCCCTTCAGCTTCTCAGTGCCACTGGAAAAAGCATACCCAAACTGGAGTTTCACTATACAAACCACTGGCTTACTGGTTTCCCTGGCAAGTCTCCCACCAAAGACAAGCAGGCTAGGCTTTCATCCAGACACGGGAACTCAGAAAGGATGCACAAGATGGAATGCATCAAGCAAATGAAACAGAGGAAGGAGACTGTTTAAATGAAATACCATTAAACATTCAAAATACGTACAAGATTCCTTTTCACTAAAGGCTTTTGCTTCAGCTTACTGTATTGAAGAAGTCAGAGGTACAGCAGTTTTAGGGCTGTGTCTTGTGAAATTCAGAAGCAGGATACTCCTCCCCTCCCTGCAGCCTATGGAAGAGTTATAGCCACAAAATAAACCACCACTATCTCTGCTCGCTACATGCTGTGGCCAAAAGCATGACATAGACGTTATTAATCTCCTCCAATGCTATAAAGGCAGTCTACAGTTTTTCTTCCAACTGGTAACCTGAAAGACACATGGCCATTGCAGGAAATACTATTAGCTATCTGTACATCATTTTTTTCGGTTTGTTTGCTTGTTTTTTTCTCCTCCATCCAAGGACAGGTAAACATGAAATCTTGCCTGAGTAAGGATTTGATGCCCAAGAGGCTAAAACTGCTTTGTGAAAAGTAAAGAACTCAAGAAATATCCATCCTGCTTTACCCTTTGTCCTTTCACCCTGAAAATTCCCCAGGGCATGCTTCTACCTTACTGAAGAGGAGAGGCTTCTTCCATCAGTTCGCATGGGACCAGGATCTGCCCCCAAGTGTCTAGAAAGTATGAAAACAAGTATTGTGTGACACACTGTTGAGAACTACAGGTTCGTCATGAGGTAGACTGAAATCTTCAAAATTTTCCAGCCAAACATGCAGGCTTTGGAGGACACAAGTGTGTCCTGCTATGGGGTCCCCACATGTTCTTGCTCAGCAATGGTTTCTCCTGGCATGCAGATGGATCTTTACTGGGGCTGATGAGGAAGTAATTGAATTCTGAGTTCATGTTCATTCAGCTCTCTGGGACTGAACTACAGAAATAGTTTCAAGCCCGAAGGTGGTTCACATACCACTGCGATCCTTTCATGTGTCAGCTCTGCTAAGCTGCAGATTATGGATCTTGACAGACCCATTAATCCTCAGAGTGTCTCAAACAGGAAATCATCCTGTTTCTTCTTTGTAAAATAAAGCATTCCCATTCTATGGGAAAGAGCATTGTGTGCACCTCTGCAGCTAAACATGATGTAATCAGCCAAGCAGCTGTATGGACCGACTTTGACAGAGCACAGTTGGAAATAAGAAAGAGATCCAGGACAGTCAGTTGGGCTACTGTTTAGCAGGAGTGAAACGTTAGGGTCAGCTGACCTCTTGAAAACAAGAAATTTGGTTTGACAATGTAGAAGAGCCAAACCCAAGAGATCTTTGAAGCCGTTCCTACTTGGGCTAAGAACCACACTGGCACCACTGGTTCTACCCATGACAACCAGAGCCAAGTTTTAGGAAGCCCAAAATTTCCAAGACCTAAGCCAAAATGGCAGAATCTACACACCAGTAACAAAATAATTGGAAAACATAGGTTGGGTACATGCAGAAGGCTCAACTGTTTCTCATCATGGACAAGTGCGTTATAACTGCTTTGAACATAAGCCCCCCAAAATTAGCAGGAAGCTCTCAATTGGTCTCAACAAGCATGAGGACTGATTCCAGGGTAAGAGCTAGCACTTGGAGATCCTCTGCCCAAAAGCAAATTTCTGCCAGATGCAGCATTTCTTCTCTCTCTTTTGTCTCAACATATAGGCAGTGCAGATGTACCTCACCCTTTGCAAGGGACACAAGCAACATGTTGCACTTTACAGTGGTGCCAAGCTGCAATTTGATCGCCTGCCTTCTCCAATCCCCTTTAGCTGATCTGCTTTCCAGTATTGTCCTACAGTCTGTGAAAGAAGCCTGTTGCTGAGGAGGCAGACAGGAGCACAACTACCAACAAATGCTCTGTGTAGTTCTGCGCACAGCTGTCATGAGCCAATGATCTCGTGCAAAGTAAAGTTTATGTTAGCAACAGGGAAGGAAGAAAGGTCATTTTATCCAGTAGAAATCAGCAAAAATTAATAGAAATAATTCTATTCCCAGAGAAGACAGCATATTGACTTTGTGAGGTGTCTAACAACCACGTTGGAAAGAGCTGACCTCTGGAGCATGCCCTGCACAGACTTCCCTGTTGCAATCAACACAATTATTTGCCTGGTGTTAATACAGTAACATGCTGCTTTGCTGAAAAGTCCCTGGCTGCCTTTCAAGCTCTTGAGAAGGCACCAAAGACTTTTGTTTTGATTTCAAACTATTTTTCAGCACCTCCACATTGAAGTGCCCTTATAAAAGTGCCCACGGAGTCGTTTGACAGGGCTGTGTGACTCAGGCACTTAAAAGAAGGAACTAATGTTAGATATTGACACCCACGTAGGGACTTCTGAACTTTAAAAAAATTACGTCTCTTTACTCCACTGAATTTTCCTGACACTTCCAACTTACTAAGTTATTGTTTAGTTTATAAAAAGGCTATCTTAACCTCAATTTTGAATTAATAGGTCACCAAGGAATCTAATACTATGGTAATGCAATGCAGATATCACTTCACAATATGAAACTAAAAGAAGCCAAGAAATTATTTACAATACATGTTCATAAAGTGATCAAACTTGCAAGATTCCGTTACACCAGTACAATGTCATGTTTTTAAAAAAAAAAATGCAAGTTTCTCTTGAAGACCCATCCTTTCAAGATGAAACAAATCCTTTCCTCCCATTACCGTTCTATTTTAGAAGTTCTATTCAAATCAGGTATTGAAAAAATGCAGTTACACACTAAGCGTATGCAACCAATGTCCCATACTGCTGGCTGCTAACAGTTAAGTGTAACCACAGACTGTGTGGCACCCAGAAAATTTACTTCTTTTGTTTTACCAACAAATGTCAGGCACCTTTATGAGCATGATCCTATTCCTGTCAAATTCCAGGTTTCTACAACATGTTATCACCGAGCATCCAGCAAACTATTCAGATTAAATAACTCAAAGTTGAGCTGATAACACAGAAAATACGGGAGGTGATTGAAGTAAGCTGGATCTTTTGATGTGGCAGTAAATCAAAACCACTGCAAAACAGTGTTTGTAAAGGTGAAAACCTTAAACAGCAAAGGACACAGTAGAGCTTTCAATGCTATATGTGTTGGAAAGGCAGGAGGTTTGAAGAATCAGTTCACAGTGAATCCTCAGCGTAGACTTTTGTCTGCTGAGAGTGCAGACTACCTGGCCAGGACTGTAGTATGGGAACAGCACGTGCGAAGCAGGAAATCAGATTTGAGATACCCAGCAGAGAGAATACCCCTGCACTGATCTGCCACATAGCGGAAACGTGGCTTTTTTTGGTTTTGTTTCTTAAACTAGGCCCTTAGGCTGATTTTCAAAGGAGTCTGAAAAGCACTGCCAAGTCCCACAGGAATTCAGTACTTTATCACCTCTTTATGTTTTTTTGAAAATCTCAGCCACAGCTATGTGGGCAGTCTGTACTGGAACAAGAAAAGGGAGTCCATGAGTAGAGCTGTAACACAGCACATTAAGTGTGAAGGAAAGGTGGATATGTTTGGGATGGTCCAAATGCTTTTATCAGTAAGACGACCCATTATAAGCTGAATGGAGCTTAAAAATCAGAAAGATTCAAAGTACCAATTCAAATAAATGTGTGAGACGTTCTACCTATTCTTCAGATGAAAGCTGAAAAACTTGTAAAAAGGAACCACATGGTGGTGGTCTGACCATCTTCCTGTATCTAAACAAGGAAATAACTGCGGGTAACTGTTGACTTTACTCATGGCATTCACTGAGGGTATTCTGAGGTTTGCCTTGCAGATGAGGAAACTGAGTCAGAGGGATTAAGTAAAGGGCCCAAAGCCACAGGCAAACTTCACTGCCAGGACCAAGTTTTAATAAAAGTCCCCTGCAGACACCTGACTTGCAGTCGTATCATGAGGCCTCTGCTGTGTGTTAGAACTACAACTATTTCATCTGCTGCTGTAAAACAAGGAGGATTATATCTGTCAGCACTTGCAGCTGGGATATTCCTGAGAATTCCTAACAAGAAATACTGACGATGCAAACCATTTTTTCAAAGTACATTTTTGTTTTGAAGCATTCACACACTTCAGCGGGAAAGGCTACGAAACTATCACAGGGAAACGTTTTTCATGCAGTCTAACACAATTTCTCAACTTTGAAATCAGATAGCTTAAATTATGTGTGTCATCTTTCAGCACCCAGACCCCTGCAGAATGGGACAGAGTCGGGGTTTTGGCAGAAGTGTCATATTTCAACTTCCAGCTTAACAATAGCTTAGAAGTGCTGGTACCCTGCAAGGGAGCTCAAAACCTAGTACAAGCATAGGATCACAGACAACAGGGTAAAGAGAGGTCACTTTATCTATCTTCTGGCTTCCCTCCAGGACCTAGGCCTGAAATGCCCTTTCTTCACCACTCCCTCACCGAAATCCTTCTCCAGATTCCTGCCACAAGAAGCAAATTAAATACCAGCTTCCCTCCCAAAATAGCTGTAATGCAACGCTTGAAGACCTGTACTGCAAAGAGCATGACTCAACTGTAACGGAGAGAAAGAGAGTTTACAGGGACCCAAATGCTCTAGGTAAAATGGAGTCCAAATTAATAGTTTTCTGTTTACATAGACTCTGAAATCTATTCACTTTCTGTGGTTAGCTGAACAGTCTCCTTTTATGAAAAGAAAAGGGGACAAAACCCTTTATCAAAATACTGAGGACCAATGTATTTCAATGGTAGATTTCTGTTCTATGAAGAATGGGTCTGATTGTCTGGGCTTATAATTTATAATTTTAGCACTTCTTGCTAATAGCATCTGATTTTCTTGAGTTCTCAGGATGTGATGAAACCCTTCGAAATGCAATATGCCATCTTTTTCCAAATGGAGAGCAAAGTTCTTAATAGCATCAGTCATGGGATATTAGTAATCAGGTTTTTTGGTGATACAATAAAATGACACAAATTCTGACAGAGGATTCCTGTTGATACCCTACAAAAACAGGGTTGAAGTTTTCAACACACTGTGTGCCACCATCTTCTTTGTGGAGACTTCCACCCAGACATGTTCTGCTGCCACTCGTGGTCCCTCCCCAGGTCCAATCCCAGACAGGTTTGTAGATATCACCTCTACTCCCTAGGCTCCAAAATTAAGGCCAGGACAGAGCTGCTTAGGAAATGGTGGCTGACCTGACAGACCTTCCCTTCCCATCAGCAAGCTTTCAGGAGTAAACGCATTTGCCAGGGGGCTGCAACAAGGCACAGTAATGACCTGCGGGTTTAGGACAAGTTCTCCTTAGCACACGTTTTGCTTCATAAAATTACAGAAATGTAACACTTAAGTTAGTCCATGCTTGTGCCCTGAAATACAATAAAAATATATTTAAGCCATCCTTGACAGATTTTTGTCTTAGCAGCTCAGATAAATATCTAACCTGATCCAACACTGTTCCAGTAAAACCAGAGGAGTAATGCAATATGATTAAGACACACCTGTCTCTAAATCTCTAGAAAATATTCAAGGGAAGACTGAGTCACTGCCGAAGACTACTTACTAAAATCCCAAATGGACACACAAGGGGGTTTATACTTGCTATAACTGCAAGTAACGCAGTCAAGTATCCAATTATCTTTACTGAACCATGAAAAATAATCAGTCAAAAGAAAGATTACCCAGATAGGCACATCCATTTCCACCACACAGAGCACAATCTAGCACATTTCCTACTTATGTGAGTACACGCATTACATTTCCCCAACTCCACCACAACTGTTTGCCTAACCTAGACCAAACAGACTATGTAGCTCTTTCCCTGTATTTTGTATTTTCTGTCCATGATTTTCAAACAGGGGAAAACCAATTGGACCCCTTCAAAGATCAGTTCTGGTTTCTAGTTGGATTCCTCAGAACAGCCCAAACTGATTTCATGAAAATCTCTGCATTTGTTTTCTCCATTTGCTTTTGCAGTGAAATTTGACTCAGAAGAGCCACTCAGAAAAATACCTGGCGATAGCAGTCCACAAACTCTTGCGCCCAGAAGCCTCTGACACATTTAAAATCCCAAAGCTGGTGCTTCCTCCTTCTTTTGTGCATAGGGTTGCTCTGCGTTAGTGAATACGTATACCACACAGACAAAGGGGTACTGATCACCTGCCTAGTGATCCAGAATAACACAGCCTCTGCAAAGCAAAGGGGAAGAGGGCTAGGGCAGGGGAAAAAGCTATAAAGCAATCTTTGTCCCTCACTGATACCCAGTTGACAATCATCTATATCCAAATCCAGGTAGACCTGCTTAACCATAAGTCCTCCTGTGTTTCCAACAAGGCCAAAGTCTCCAACAGCTGCCTAACTCTCCTCAACTCCTTATCTTGTGCTCATAATGCTCATTTTCCTCACTGGAGGAGCAGTTTATTTGGTCATTCCTCAACACAAGAATGATGACACCAAGTCAGAGCAAATAACTACCTCCCACCATCTTCAGTAGTGGCCAACAGAGAAAGCCTACCGAAGAAGATAAAAATGAGGCCAGCACATAAATAGTTCCCTACTGCATCCTCCCAGCCTCCAGAAATTTTGGCTTACAGAGTTCCCAGATCTTTCCTGCTCCCCACAGTTTGCTGGAGTGGTAGTGATTAATAAAGTCAGCTGGGTAAGCTTTTCCCCTGCATTGCAATTGAATATGACAGATGAACCTGAGGAGACTGTCTGATGCCACACAGCATGGCTGACAGCAGCACAGCAACATCAGTCATGCACCATGCCCAGCTCTCTCCTTTGCTCCTCTTACCACCTCTCGGCCACATGAAGAAATGCCACTTGAATAGACTAAGACTAGGGAAACTTGCATTCAAACCCCTGTTCTGCAGCTGGTTTCCTGTGCTAGCATCAGCAAGCCAATTTGGGATCCTTTTTTTTGACAGTGTAAAGAGAGGCTCCTACACAGCCTGAGTCACAGTAGTTTGGCTCCCGCTTGAATCTCTCTAGAACAGCATGTTTCTCTCCACTGAATTACAGCTGAAATCCCCTTTGAGTCCTCAACCTGTAAAAGGGGAAAACGCACTGTGCTCACTCTCCAGAGCTGCTGGGGAGGAAAGACATTAAAGCCTTCTAGTGTTCAAGTACAGTGGTGAAGGGGTCTGTATATAGGTAGCATCTGTTGCCCTTACAGAAGGCAGTATCATGTGTAGCAGGCAAAGTGACGTAGTGGGTGGCGTCCTTGTTCTGTGAAAACAGCTAGTTCTTTGCCACATCGTGAGCAAATGGGCTCTCCCCGTATAAACCTGGGACAACAAATTTGTAATTGAACTAGCACCCATACCTGATCACACCACAAGTAGGCTGACATGTGCTCAGACTCTTCACACAACACAAAGCCCTGATTTTGTCACACTTGTTCCACCTGCCTGTTTGCTTTTTCCTAGCTATGTACAAAGTTGCAACAGATAAGCCACTTGCCATGCTGGGGTGAGAGTGGGGAGGGAGGGGGCTGAGGGAATAGGGGAGAAGGTACTTGCTTTAAGCTCATTTCTCCTCGTCCCTAGCCCTGATGGAATTGTATTCTGCACACATGCTGAAACATTAGCATCGGCTGATTTGGAAGGAATATTGGAAATGAAGTGATAGCAGAGTAAATGTCAATGCATTCAGTGTGACACAGTGAGCACCAGATCTTAAACAGCTTCATCATTGTGGCATTTACTGTATCCTGAAATAATATTAATCCCACTGTTGTCCTTCTTGATGGAATCATCCATGAATATGGTTTATGGGACTGGCCAAAGTGCTAATAGGTTAAAAGAACAACCTATCCAGTGTTCCACTAAATTAAGGTCGCTTCATGGGATTTAATGAAACAAGTACTGTGTGGGGTTTCAAAGGACGTTCCTGTAATTCATGTCTATTTAGGGCTCCTGCTAACCAGAAACCTAATTTCTTTGAGTAAAATAGGTTTTTGTGAAGCCTGGCCATGTGAAAAAAGCTTTAAAGGGCAATAATCAGACGACCTCATCTGTAACACTTTGTTATTTCGGATCAGTGTTTCGAAAGTTTGGGGGATGGAATTACTTTTTTAAAAAAAAAAAAAAAAGGCTAGTTTGCAAATTAATCAGAACAAATGTATTACTGCTATTTGTCTCTCAGAAATGCCTGGATGTTAAAAGTGAGACCAGGACACCATTAAGTTACAAATGGTATAGAGGCTTAATAAGGCAGAGACACTGCCTCACAGACTAAATAAGTAAATTGGCTCCTGTTTGCCCAATGAGGAGCTGATGCTCAAAAATTGTGAGCAAATGCCATCATCTAAGGCCACTGCTTCAGAAACAAAACTGTATTTCCTTCCCCAGTTGTATATGTATCACAAAATACTGAAATCACTAGTACAGATGTCCACTATGGAACAAAATAATACTAACTTCCCATTAATTTCCCTATTTTAAGGTCCAGCTTCCACCAATTTTTTTTCTTGTGTCCTTGATTCAGAGGAGCACTACAGCATCTTCTAAAAAATACTTTTGGAAGCAGTCCATAGATGGGGCCTGCACTCGGCAGTTAACATCACTGAGCATCAAAAGACAGAATTTTATCTTAGCAATTTCTAGGTCTTTAGAGAGAAATACTATACATTGCAATTACTGCAGCTTGCGTCTATGCTTTCAGTGTACCAAACTGAGGCTTGTAGAAATTAAACAAGAGCAGCCGCAGCCCCTAAGGATTTTATAGTCTGAACAGTGTTTAGTCATATCTTGATGTTTTACTCTGAAGTAAATATATTGTCAGGATCAAATATACCTGTGCACAAATGATAATCCATGAGAAGGCTTCACTGGGAAGGGAAATGAAGAATAACTGTGCCACAGGAGACAGCAGAGAGCATAAGAAACTGGTGAGCTGTGTTTACCAGAACCAGAATCAGGTCAAGACACCAGAGGTGTCACCTGCTACTGTTAAAAGTGACCTGTAACGACCACCACAGACCAAAAATTTGATCAAGGACAGAAATTCACAGTTGCCTCAGGAAAACATTAAGCCTTTCGATACTTTGGAATGCTACAGTCAGCTTAGTATTCCCCAGAAGCTGAAAACAAGCTAAATATCAATAGCCACACTAAATCTATGACTCTTGGATTCAGATCTTGTATCTTTTTTCTAGATTCTGGAAATAGACTGCCGATATCTGTACTCAAGCCAAGGACTAATCCTGACAGGTACTTGACCATTAACATGTGTTGTCACAAAAAGATGAGGAGGCACACTGCTTACATTTCCTACCTTGGTGACTCCTCTCAGCGGCTTGAAAACATCGACTGCTAGCACAGGCTCTTTGCAAAGGCAAAATTGGCAACTTCGACTAGGACGTCAGACTTCTGCAAGCTGCAAAATAGCCATAGTTCAGCAGCCAACTGTGCCCATGCCAGAACTTGGGGGCCCGTGCTGGACTTCCACTCATATTGTGTGAGAACCTGTGGGGATGGCAGCTATTTCTAGGAAGAAACGCTTCTTCTTTGCTTCCCAACCTCCCACCTGCAGCAGGGAGAAGGTGGCTTCTCCTTGACTTTCCAAAGATTTTATTCCCAGATTCACCCCATTCCAGCACTGGTCCTTCAGTCTTGATAAAGCAAAAACCTCACACTGCCAAGAAATCCTATCCCTGCCTTACCCACAGCATGTAAGAGAACACCTACAACAAATTCCTGAAATCTAATACACATCATAACTTTTAATTCCAACATTTCAGTGCTTACCAAAAGCAAAAGGCACCTTTAATACCTTGGTAACAGAAATCAGTGACCGTATCCGAAATAAGTCTCTAGACCACCTACAGATACAGCATGCTCTGCCTCCCACCCACCACTGTCTGTCCACTCACCTGCCTTGGAGGCAGGCTCTGTATGACCCATCAGGTGTACCCAACATGGCACATGCAGATTTGAGGCAGCTGCCTGCTTCTTGCAGGAAGGAAACTTCTCTGCCAAAGGGACAGCCTGCATGCATACGCTTTATTTGGTTTTCTCACCTTTGGAAGGAATATGGTTCCCCCAGTCTGTCACCTTCACATGGACTCAACTTTAACAGCAGACAAGCTTAAGGGGTTAAGGAAAATAAATTCAGAGACAGGACAGATTGCAATGAAGGTTGTAACTTGAAAGAAGGTTGCAAAAAAAAAAAAAGTAATTCCAAATCATACTTTGCCATAGGTTATCTTCTTAGTAGCGCTAGTATCCACTAGGCAGAATCCTTAAGACATGCCTTAACCTTTACAGACATGATCCAGACCTTGGAGTCATATCCTATGAAGCAGAGATTGACTGGAAATGAGACCGACATATATCATGTCTGCATGACAGATTGAAACACACACCCACCACAAGAAGAATAAAACCCTCTCTTGAATGTGTCTTCATTGTTAAAGAGAGAGGGGGAAGATTGATTTATTTAAACAGTACTTAACTAACAATAAACACTATCAAACCAAAGCAAACTAATGCTCAGCCATTAAAGCATCCATTCAATGGCCCATCTGTCATATTGTTAAGACCTTTAGAAGTTGTTTAACAAAATGTTAAATAAGATGACATTCAGCAGCACAAAATGCTTGACTGGCTAATGCAACAAAAAGGGGTTGGCCTGCTGGTGTTTGATATACTGCTCTGTGCTACAGGCTGAAAGCTCTGGAGCACATGAGGGGGGCTCCCAGGCTGTCGCTTTTTATCTCAGTGAGCAGTGCCAGAAAAGCCCAGAATCACCACAGGCCAGTGTCAGCAGCATCACGCAGCAGAGAGGAAGAAAATCCCAATGCAGACAGAAAAAGATGTACTATATAAGGAGAGAAAAAGGAAGCAGAAGAAACAAACTGGCCTATGAAAGGGAAAAGGAAGAAAGCCCCAAATTATCATATTCTTGGTGACCCATGCCTGTTCCAAATCCAGAATTTTTTTTTCTTCACTCACTTCATATCTTTTACTCTACATTTGACAGTAAGGTTTAATGGATGTGCTATGAAAATACTTCAGATTGGCCATGATAGACTGTTTAGTAAATATCTAACAACTTCAAAGGTGGATGCAGCCAATTCAGCAAAGATGCATTTAAGTTTTGTTTGTTTGCTTTCTTACATGAGAACAGATTGTTCTCATTCCCTTTTGAGAATAGCAATCCTCATACAATATGACTTTTTAAGAACTGACTGCACTGATGCCAGAGGCTTGTACAGCTTCAAATCTATCATCAGAGTTAAGGCCGTACAACTAGGCAAGGTAGGCAACCAGTTATGCTTCCTGCAGTAGTTGAAGAATAGATAAAATGTTGCCCTGAAAAAGCCCGTTTCCTAAGAACAAAAATCTTTCTTTCAGATCTGCAAAAGGAAGAAAAGGGAACAAGTATTTTAAGTTTAGACATCTAAGAGTTTTCACATGACATTGTCATAGATGATGGTCCCCAGCCCCAAATGTCACTAACAAAAATAAGAATCTGTGAAAAGCAAATAGCAAAATGCAAATGACTGTTAAAAATAAGAGTACAAGTTTCTTTTACAACTTAAATCCTTCCCCTGGCATTACAAGACCTTTTTTAAGACTCAAGGCTTCACAATACTACAAAATGTAACCCTTTGTCTACCAGTATCCTTCAGTATACAAGGTTTTCATTTCCCTTACCAGTGCTGAGAAGAGAGAACTCAGGAAGCCCAGCTGGCAGGTTCAAATTTCCCAGCAGCTCCCAGCAGCTCCAGAACTGAGACTAAGTACAGAGGTCCTCGGAAAATCTGGCCTCAAGTGCCACAGGCAGAGGTACCCAGTACCGCAGATGTCTGGGTTTTGTTTCAGTATGGTGACAGCTAATAAAAGTACAGTACTAGCAGGCAGTACGGAGCTTATATGCTAGTGCTAGACTAGTGTCCACATAAAGACACCCCTGTTAGTCACCTTAGTAGAGCAGCACCATGTTAAACTCTAGGGTAAAATGTTATAACCTAGAGTGCTTCCTAATGCTTTCACTGACCTTCAGTGGTAGCCAAATACATACAGGGATGAACTACAATTAAAACTAACCAATGTTTCCAGGTAACTTATTGATTTAGAAAGTATTCCCTCTGAAAACATACTTTTAATCAACCATTACTTAATAAATCAAAACTGAGACACAATAAAATCCTAGAAAACAGGAATTCAATACATGTTAGCAAGTCTAGATAAACACTGATTGACAAATGCAGAGAGTTTACCTTGGCTGCTAACAGAAATTAAAATTGGAAGCCTTGTTCATGCTGTGATTAATAAACAGATTTCATATCTGCTATGTATACACAACTAAAAATAAAAACCAAAACAAAACACTGTTTTCCCAGCCTGAAGTATATTCTTAGAAAGGAAAAAAAAAAAAAAAGGTGCTATGCCAAGCTGGCTCTAGAACCCAAATCATCTGCCATAAAGGTGCAACTCTCACACAGTGGTATTGGCACGTTAAGTAAGAACCAGACGCGGATGCAGCTTCAGCTTAATAGCAAGAGGGATGGAGAAACCACGCAACCCCTTCTCCTCTCAAGCGTCCTCCCACCACCTGTTTCTGCCTCAGCAAGATCTATTCCAGATGAACAAGGGACCTGGGAAAAGCAAGACCACAACAGTGTTCTGTTGATGATGTGAGTAAATAACCATATATCTCTATATATATATTCACTCCTTCCTCACTGAAATTATCTTGGCTGTCAGTAAAGAATACTTACAGGAACATGCCAGAATGGTCATTTTCCAAACTAAGAGCTCTAAAGGTCAGCCTTCAGTTATTCCAAATTCAACACTACCGTGACTGTGTCACCTCTTGGGAAAGGGGGAGGGATTCTTCAGCAAAACATATGGCAACAGCAGTTTATTTTATCACACCGCTGTATTGTTTTGAAGTGAAAGAAGGCTTGTAGGGAGAGACAGTATCTTTTATTAGACCATCTATTATTGTTTCTTCACCACCCTTTTAAAAGTAGTTTATTTTATGGGTTAAGGGTGACTAGAGCAGAGAAAAGAGCTCTGCTGTAGTACTTACAGACAAGCGAAGAGAAATAAAGATAAAAAGGAAAAATAAAGAAGAAATAAAGTAAGACAGGCTGATCTATTCAAAAGCTGGCACATGAGGGTTTTATTAGAGACATATACTGGCAGAGTGAGGGGAAAGGAAACACAAGGAAAAAAAAAAGACTCATCCTATACGAGTATCTGACTACAGACCGATTCAAAGAGCCAAACCAAAACTCCAACCTGGTCAGCAGAAAGATTCCCACAGATGCCAGTCCAGCCTCTCCTGTATGTAGTCTTCAGTTACATAAACATTGCTGTGAATATTCAACTGAGAAAGAGGAGGCTATGCCCAATTCTGGACTTTATAAATCTCCCAGTGCAAATTATGTAGAGGAATACCAGCTAGCTGCCTTCTGTGTGGCAAATATGCCAGCTTTTGACACAAAGGAGAAAAGAGCATTGCACTGGCCTTTTTGTATTTTCCTCCATTTTGGGAAATACCTTTGCACTGGCCTGCCCCCCAAGTTATGTATGGCAATGAAAGCTTTCTATCTCCAAGCTCCCCTGAATAACACCACACAAGTTAACAGGAGAGCGCCAGCATGTGGAAGCTGCGTTGCTACAATGCCAGGGAGATCCTGGCTCCCACTGCAGATTCTTTGCTTGCATGATCATTAGTTAACTTCAAAGAAGCGGCTGACAACCTTCCACAGCGCACGAAGAAAGCTGAGAAGATCAATTACAAAAAATGATTAGTATGCAAACTATACCCGGGTTCTGCGGGCAGCTATTCCTCAACAAGTATATCAGAGACCAAACAAAAGGATAAATAAATCATCCTAGCCTCTGTTTACAGCAGAAACAGCAGCCAAAAAGAAATCTTTAAGGATTTTAATTCTATTGGAAACACATTCCTCTTTTTCTATCAAATATATTGCGCTGAAACTTAAATGAAGCTTTTAAAACTCAAAACTAAGAAAACTCATTATCCCATAAAAGGACAGATTTGCTTCCTCGGTGAATTAGTCATCCAGCTAATCCACCTAATTCCTTCTCTTTAAAGCAGTCTTGCTCTCATCAAAAGTTGTCATTAACTGTATCTGTGGGTTTTGTTCCAGGGACAAGGTAACACATTGTTACAATATGTGTGATTGCATGGCATTAATATGATGGGTTTGCAGTTGTCGAACTAGGTAGGTACCCAGCACCTTTGCTGTAAATACTGTTTTCAGGGACCTACAAAGTGAATGTAAAAAAAAAAAAAAAAACAAACCACCAAAACACCACACACACACCAACTTCTCTATAATGGGTGGTCTCCTGAGCCTCCCTCAACCTGCTCAGTGGTTTACTGATAGGACTGTGCCCTTTATAGCAATGGGTAGTTTTTCACCTTTATAGAGAGAGTAAGAGTTTCTCAGGTTTAGGTCTTCTCTAAATACATCAAGAAATCTGGTTTGTAAATGCATCAGGCAACTATACTCCTTACTAATATGAACTAGTGCAGCTGCACTGACAGCTGTAGAGCTGCACCTATTAATAACAGCTAAGGATCTGGCCTATAATACAATGCTATTAAGGGCCAGTAGGTCTCATCAGTCCTCCCCTAAAGGGAAGAAAAAGAAAAAAAAAAAGGGGGAGATCGAAATATAAAACCTGAAAACCAGCTACTGTGACTACATCATCAGGTTCATCTTTCAGGCAACTTATATGTGATTGTTTAACCTGAAGTGGCCTTGGATTAGCGTGAGAGACTTAAAAAACCTGCAAACCACATAACGGGTCATTCATCCATGAGCCTATTTGATTCACACTGTTTCAGAATTAGCAGAACACATGCTGACTTGGTACACTGCCTTACCATAAAGACATTAAACCAGATGTGCAGCAACTGACCAAGAACACCTTTTCCCAAGCACGTTCTTTCTTCCTGCTGAACTATTTGTTATACAGATAGGTCTGCTGAAAGGTTACTGAACCACAGAGCTAACAAAAATGCACAGAGATAGGAGCTGCATCTTTGACTGCAGCAGAATTCCTCAGATCCATGTTGAGCCACAGAGAAGCTGTGCTGCTGTTAAATGGCTGATTAGTTTATTCTGCCAAACATCTGAGAGCATCATTAGTTACACAAATGGCTTGAATTATGATCAAATGAGCTGAGTAACCTGCTGCCATGAAACTCCATGTGAGTCCTGTTTTATCAGATCTCAACATGTGTTACTCAGTGCAAAGCCATGTCTCCTGGCTCTATCTGAAGGGTCATCCAGGCCAGGGCTTAAGAGTCCCCTTCTCATCCTAAGGACCACCTCTCCTACTGAATTGTTTTACCTGAAGATTGCCTCAGTATATATTTCCACCAGACAAGAAGGATTAACACAACATTTTCAGACATCTTTTGCCACTGCGCTTTCACATGCTCTTTTTGATAGTAGGTATCTGGATGTATTGCTCCCTACTTTTAGAAAAAAACCCTTATTTTCCTGTTGTTTGAAGGCTCAGTGGTGATGGAAAGGAATTAATGAGATCAGTTTGTCATTTTGCTAAGACAGGACCAGGCTATCTCTCTTATACCACAGAAAGAGTACTCTGCACAATACCAGCCATAAGATTTACCTCCTTCCTTTACTTTTTGCTGCCACTCCTGCAACCCAACCATTTGTAGCAAAAAGCCTCTGCCATAGATCAAGATACATCAGCTCAACCTAACTCCAACAGAAAAAAATTGAATGACAGTATTTGAAAGCATCAGTCCTCCAGTCTACTCTCACTTTTGAAGGCTGACACCTGCTATGCTAAGTCCCAAGGGTGAGTAAATCCCTGCATTCCAGCAAATGAGAGATCCTTGTATAAGCAAAACCATCAGTTCCAAATTATATTTCCTCTACCAGGCCTCTAAACTCTTTGCTCAGAAAGTAAAGGTCCAGATAGTATCACTCACAAATGTGGGAACTTCCCATGTACTTACTTTTGTTCTGTGAGATGCTTTACTAAACAGGAGATAGCCTGTACAGAATCAACACGGGGGGGGGGGGGGGGGGGGGGGGGGAAGGCCTGCTGTTCTCAATCCAGAGACACCAAAACATTTTATCTTGCAATACAGAACAGTGCTTCTGGGCACAATTTACCCCAAAATTATTGCATGGAAAGGTATCAAGAAATACACAGAGGTACTGATGAAAGATTTGTAAAGATAGCCATAAATCAATGTGTTCTTTCTTAATTTTACAAGTCTCAAAATTAACAGTTTCATTCTCACCTCTGGGAATAAATGGTTTATAAAATCTGAAGGTGAGAAATGCATCACACAAAATCCACCACTGCCACCAAGAATGGTTATACTCATTTAGCCATGACTGATCAATCAAGAAGGTCTGCAGACATTGCTGTGCCAGCACTATCAGACAAGAAATAAGCAGCCAGGTTCATTCCTGAGATCAGCAGAGAGATAACCAGGCTTCAGACATGCATGAAACCCTGTCCAAAGACGAGCTGTTGGAGGAGGTACAGCACAAAGCAGCAGATAAAGCAGTTTGATCTCCTGCATATCCTGGGACACATGCACTGAGTGCATTGCTTTGACTGAGCTGCAACATGCTGATTTCCAGCATATACACAGTATACAGAGTGGCTTGGTGGCTTGCTTCGGATGATGAAGGAAAGGACTTGGAAAGATGTGTTTGTTTTGCTAATGCAGAGCTGTGCTCTCTTACTCAGATACACACAGAGAGGGGATGCTCTGCACAACTCCAGCTGTAAGGGTCCTCCCTCTTGTTTTACCATCCTTGCGCTGCAGAAGCATCCTTTACCTCCTTGCGCTGCAGAAGCTCTGCAGCAGTTTAGGAATGTGGGACAAAGGAGAGCATTTCTTCTATATCCAGCAGTACTTGGCTAATGGACACCATTTTGTATCTACCAGATGTTTGGGGGGGGGGGATTGTTTGGGGTTTTTTGTTTCTTTGGGTTTGGGGTTGTTTTTTTGTTTGGTTGGTTGGGGTTTTTTTGTTTTTGTTTTTTTACACACACTCTTGTACAAATCCCTGCAAGTGCACTGACAGAATTAGTGACCTGCCTCATACGTACTTTTTTCCTTCCTATTTTCAAGCACTTCCTGCAGAGAGCACCTGAACTAGAGTATAGCTGAGCTAGAACTACAGCAAGCACCTGGTGAAATGCTACATACGTTATTTTGGATCATCAGATAAAATAAAAATCACAGCAAACACTATTAGCTTTAATAACAATGAGTCCAAGATTTAATCATATTGCACTCATGTGGCTGGGAATTTTCTAACAAGAGCTTCAAGTGAAACAAGTAGTTTCTGTAAAAATAAACTTTTCATTCAATAAATTCCCATTTATTTCTTTTAGGATAATCAGAATAAAACTATCCAGTTTCAAGGCAGATATACTTATTTGAGTTCACCTGACCTACTGCAGTGCCTCCTAACATTTCAGTTTTCAACTACTACACCACTGACAGATCACACATACAATGGTAACATATACTCGTCTGGAAAATACATTAATTAGTATACTAATAATAACTAACATGATACGAAAATACCACTCTTCTTCTGCCAGGAATACTTTTGTTCAAAAATATGATCATGTTTAATTGCAGATCATGTTTAATTGCAACAGTCTTACATAACATACAGAGGAAAAAAGTACACCACAAATAAATAGTGTATTTTTAAACTCCAACACTTCTTACTGTATGAAGACAAGAGAGAGAACCTCAGCGGCATTTTCATGCCTAACACCTGTAGGCTCCCAGCCCAAAGCAGCAAACTTCCACCAGACACTATAATCAGTTGACTCATCTTCTGCCATAATACCTTTTTCTGCTGTTGATGAGGAGGCACTTTACAAAAATAAAACCACGGACCTTCACATTCCAAATCACCATATATCCAAAAATAAGGTTTTTCCCCACTGAGAGACAGAACTAACAGGTAGAGTTAGTCAATAGCTCTCTTTTGCACAAACTCACGCTCAGATTTCTGAGAACGCTTTCATTACCCAGCTCATACAGTGCACTGCAATTGAGATACGATTGTTGTCGTTAATTAGAAAAGATCAGCAATGCTAAAGTCCTCATCTCCTCTCCTGATGGAAGAAAAAGCATGATCAATAGAATTATGCTCACTTAAAGGTGGAGTAAAAGAGCAACCACACCTTGCAAATTTCCCGCTAATGTATTTTCTCCTGTTGCTGTGTGTTGTTATATTTATGGATTTACTATGGCTTCTAAGGCGATAGCTGCAACTCTTTTTTTTATGAGAGGACATCTGGATCAGGCACATATCCAGAATTAGTATTCTTCTTGCAGCAGAACTCCAGCATCTGTTCCATATGCTATTGTATCTTGTATACTGACTACTTTCCAATAGCACTGGATTTTGCAGGGTTTACTACAGTGCTATTAGAGGGCTCATCAATATGTTCCTCCACTTAAAATTCAAAAACCTACTCAGCATTATGAAATATAAGCTTACAGCTTTTTTCTCACAAGAAGCCTCTCACTATTGCAGTCCTGTATACTGTCACTCCTGTCTGCCTTTGCATCCCTGCAGTTACAGAGAGAACAGACATCAGTTCTTCTGCAATAGTCTTGAAGTCTTCCTTCCAAAACTTCTTAATGGAACTCTAAGATATGGAGGCATTTTACCATCAATAATCTTTTATCGCTTAAGGGTATAATTTTCCTGCATTGCATTCTTCTGTGTTTTCTTTTTGATGCCTCTGAATGACCTGGAGTAGAAGGCCAGTTCTAAGTAGCCTCTGATAAATTATGAGTGTCTAGATAGAGAATACAATGCTGGGGAGAGGTTTGCCAACAGAACCTCAAAGCACATCATTTTTATGATTTCCTTTAAATTTTTTCTGACCTTATAGGAAACTCTCATTAGATTTCCCAAACTTCAGGTGTTCTTTTCCAAGTATCTCCTTTTAATTTGGCAAATGACCAGAGTATTGCTTGCTTTTTATCTTTCACCTTCTTCAGCCTTTCTGGTTTGCCAGCATAATTTCTTTCACACAAGAAGTTTCAAGGAGTACACGCCAAAGTTTTATATTGAGACTGCTTTTCAAGATGCAGTAGTTCTACAATATAAGCTGCTCTGCAGACAGGTAAATGTACTCATGCTCTTCTTTGTATCATCTTCTCCTTCAGATATTCCCTGCCCAGTAAAGTTACTCCTCAGTTTGTTTTCTGCCTTGCATGTAAAAAAATTGATTTAGGCTTTTTGGGACTTCAGGATGTTATCATCCTCTAAGACTTTATGTTATTTTCCACACAACATTGATTATTACACCACATATCTACACTCATCTGACACCCACCATTCTGTCCTACATGTGGTCTGAAACACTTTGCTCTATGAAGTGTTTGTCAACTAAAATTCTTGTCTTGATCTCACACTCTGTTGCACAAAAATTACAAGTAAGTACTCGTGGGCGTATTGAGGAATTCAAACTGATCACTATTGCACCTACATCTTTCTCCTGCTTGAAGACAAATGTTTCATTTACCCTCCTTTTTCTTCCCCCTCCCCCCCCCCCCTAAAGGCATGATACTGAAGGCATTTTTCAAAGGGATTTTCATCTGCACCAGGGATTTTACTGAGCAGCAAATCGTAAGTGACACGTACCTTCTCACCCACATAGGGCAACAGAAGTGCAGCTTGTCATTTTGGTCACCAGTTTCAAAATGCTGCCAAAAGATTTCTGAACCAGCTTGTCCACCGCTGCACCACTGTCAATCTGAGCTTCCCCCGCCCCTCCAAGCATGCCATGTTGTGACCATACACAAGGAGAATGCTGTACTCCATCTGGGTTTTCAATCAGTTTCTCCAACATGCCACTTTCATGGTTTGTTTTTTTTTCTTACCAGATCTTAGTCAAATTTATTTCCATTCGCCTTCCCTACTTGTAGCTTCCATTTGCCTTCCCATGTAGCTTGCCTACTGCATGCTTTATGACTTCCTCCCCTTTTCACTGCAGACTTCTTTGCCCTCTCGACAGACGGTCTGTGTGAGTGGAGCTTGTATCAAAACATGACCACTGTTTTTTTCCTAATTTCTTTTGCCCTCAGTAAGACAAGCACTGTACATCCCATACATTGATTCCTCTCACATCCAAACCTCCTAGTAAGTCTGGGAATATCATTACAACTGTACGTTGGCCTCTACAGATAAAGAGCCTATCCACAGCCAAAAAAATCTGTTGAAAATCTGTGTGTGTGTACACACACACTCCATCTTAACATCTGTAGAAACCAGTCAAAATTGCCAAACTAGCAATTAACTTCAGATGTCTCTAGTAAGATTCCCAACAACATGTTGCCCTTCAGGAGCTGAAGGAAGGATGCCACCCATCCTCAAGCTTTCACAGCCATTCCACCTCACCCGGCGAAAGGGAAGGGTACATGACAGCAATGCCTGCCAACAGCAGCCACCTGTGTTTCCCTCTTACCATCACCAGGAGAAGCTGAGGGTGCCCAATGTCTCTCACCAGCTTGGAGGACCACACCCATTCATGTTTTGCCCTCTGGTTTCGCTAAGGTTTGTGGCCACACTTTCTTTAATGTCTTCTTCGAACACCTTGATCTTTAACTTGCTATTCGATTTCTGGGTTATTATGATTATTACTACTACAGGAAGAGTGACCTGGTTCATTCAAACCTAGAGGTCTTTCAGTTGCCCACTCCATTGCCCTCCAATGCACATTCAAAAAGCTGATGTTTAAATTTTGCTTGTCAAGGCATGGGATGGTTTTGCAGAGTTCACCAGGGATTTTTTAAAATTATTATTATTATTGTTTTGACTCTGCAACTGCTGAGGAAAAAAAGACCAGCAAAGGAAGGGTTTTCACCTCAATACAGTGGGTGGAAGGATTATGTAAACAACTTGTCTGTCTGGAAAGAGGGGCCTTGACAGGTCCCATGTTGTCAAATGACAATTGTGACTTCTTGCATTTCAAAAGTCACGCTCAGATGGTTTCATCTGAAACCCTCTGGGTAATAGTAGCCTTTTGAGGTTATGATATCTCTGGATGGAATTCAAGAAAAGAAATTCGCTTTCAATTGAAGCACTGGAACACCGCCAGACAGCCCCAACAATGCGATACGTCTCCAAAGAAAATTGGACTGATCCCCCCCTCCTTTTTTCTCCTCCCCTTTCTATTTCTCTCTCTTCTTTATTTGTGCTTTTAACCTTGTTTGTGGGTTGCCTTTCTGATATATTTCCTCTCCCAATAAGCCTGGGATGCTGAAGCTTTAAAAAAAAAAAAAACAACAACACTTGGGACTGAAACGGTAGTAGCTAGTAATAGAGAGACACGGACGCTCACAGCAGCAACGACAAGTCACTCTCAATAGCTGACCTTTGCCATATACGTGAAAGGAAATAGAATAGAACCTCTGCTCTAGGTGAAGGGGGGATATTATTGCAACTAACAGCTTCCTAGTCCTCATTAATAAGGCTGGTTGATGTACTTATTTATTTAGTTAGTTTAAGGCCAAGGGAAGGGAAAAAGCTCACAAAATCTGCCTGACTGCCAGAGGCAAAAGTGTTGGCTTTTTGCTTGGGTTGTCATTCAATCTGCCTTGGGATTTTTTTTTTGCCTTCCCCTCCTGCCCTCCCCCCCGCCCCTGGCCTTTTCCCTGGGTTTGGCAAGAGCTGCAATTGTCTTTCTTCTCTTGTTTTTGATCCTCTAAGCAGATTAATGCATGTGCATAGCTGGGAGAGAGAAGATGGAGAAGATGCATCAATCTTGTGAAAGCATTCATTTTCTCCAGTATTTTCTTAGTCAATGATCTACCTCTTATGTTGTCATGTAACTTTCTTTTGATTTCCCATCAGGTCAAATGAGCATAGGAACTGCATAATAAAAAAAATAAAAACCCCACACCATGGAACAGACTATAGATCTGTTTGACAGACTTTGCACTGAAGTTCCTTGTGGTTTGCATTTGATTCACCTTGGGTTGTAAATCCCTTCTTTTATCTTGGTTCTACAATGATTTACTCTCCTTCCATTAGGTTGAGATTTCAAAACCAGTAAAGTAACAGCAATGTTAGAGTAAAAAAAAATCTGACCTGGTTCCTCTCCCTACAGTGTTATTTTCCCTTTTATCCCTCCAAAGCTCACAAGTTACATAGGTTCAAGTCTGGTCAAGTGTCAGCTGAGAAGACAGGCATGGGAAAAAAGAAAGGGTCATTTGTTCTGTACATGGTGCTCTCTTCTGACCAGATCCATCAAAAGAATGGTAGGGGATGCACAGCCATGGTCTTTGACAAGATATGTCAAACCAAATTCCTGCCTCACAGGGATCCTTAGGATCCACTTGCACTTTCGAGAGAGTTGCCTGATTGCTGGTATCAAAGCCAAATCTAGAATGCAAGCTCCTGGGCTACAAGTTTAAATCCCACTCACTTCAGATTACTACATTTTTTAACTGTTTTCCCTAAACTGTTCTGCACATACTATTAAATAGCTGTGATAGGACTCACTTATTTCATAAGAGCAGTTGCAGCTAGTTCCTTGCAAAGACTTTGCTTACACAAATTCAGAGTGTCAGCAACAGCATTAAACATACCTGATCCCAGTTACCTGGAGAAAACTATTTAAGTACTGCAGAAGCAAGCAGATGGCAGCTCTGGATAAATTTGCATGCACAAATATTAAAGAGGGATTACAAGTCTCTAATACACAAGATTTTCCCATAAAATTCTCAGAAGCACAAGGAAATTAAACAACTGCTCCAAGCTCACCAAACAGCTCAGTGACAGAGTGAGGAACAGAAAGCAGGTCTTCTCACTTCCCCTCTCACACCCAGTCCTGAAAATACATCACCTCCTCAGAGTGCAGGCTTGGTGTAACAGACCTTCCCAGGGGCTAAGGTATTAACGAGGTACTAAAATATTTAGGTGCATTTACTGCATCTCATGATGTTGGATTAAAAAAAAATCCTTCTAGCTAGCAGTCTTTATGGTCTCATTGTCTCAAGTTAATACATAAATAAAATAAGCGCATGTGCATCTGAGTGCAACGGAAGTTCATGGAAGTATATTCTGCTACTCATACATTTGCCCTGTCTTAATTCTCCTGAGTGCTAGGCTGGGATATAGAGTCTCTTTGGACTGAGTCTTCTTGTTGTCATTACATTTAAGTTAAAGAAGAATTTCAACTCCCTCCTCAAAAGACTTGCAAAAACCACTCATTTGTTTGTCCTTTATGGACAAACTGTCACTCTCCAGAACATTTTTCTCCTCTTCCCTCTTTGCAGGAAATACCATTAACTCACACATAAAAATATATTCTACTTACCTGTATAATGCATGGGGGTGTTCAAAGAGCAATATTAGAAAATGGTAAAAAAAAGAAAAAAAATATAGCAAGTTTAAATCATTGTAGAGTTAGTTTCCTAGCCTTTTTAGTATTTTAAAGATTTTAACTTTGTTATGGAGTAGCAAGTCAAAGCTCTCCAGGCAGATTAGTTCATTAATATCTCATCAACATTCTCCCTGTTATTTACCCCCCACATTTGAAATTTTTTTAAAGGAAAAAAAACCCAAACAGTTGTAACAGACTTAAACATATAAGGCAACAGATTTGTGCTTTTGAAGCATTTCAGACATCTGCAGTCTAATAATGTTTTCCTGTAGCAGTAACAGAAAAATATTCCTTTCAGAGTACAACATAAGGTCTCTGCCTCCAGACCCTCATTTTTTCCCGTGCTTCCACTATCATCCCCTGTTCAGTAAACAGAGTGACTAGCCACCAAACAGCAATTCTATGAGGGCACATTATCATGTCCAAGGCAAAAGCTAGCCAGCTAACAGCTCACATGTATCACTCAGAGACTGGTGAAAGAACGCATCTCTTTTACCACCATCTTCTGCTTCTGGAAAAAGATCTCTCCACAGCCCGGAGTCCTCTGGGGCCAGAAGAGTCAAATTACAAGTTAGAAATTCTCATAATAAGAAAGAAGTACAGCAACTTTCATTGGAAATCGTGCTCCAAAATCCCTTGGCACTTTTTAATCTCTCTCCCATACGATGATTCATCCCACCACCTATACAAAACTCCATCTTCATTTCAAAATTTATTAATCAATCAATCCTCCCACTAAAAGCTAGAAGAAAGTTTCCCATTAAAAAGTCTTTTTTGTACTAATATTCTCTGCACAAAAGAGTTTTCATTTTTGTTGAAAAAGGCAAGCATGGGGGCAAAAGCAAACAAGCACAACCCACCAGGATGAAATCTCAGTGAATCAGAAGAAAACAACTAGCTAACAGTAACATTGGCTTTACATACTATAGCCACTCCACTGTTGACCTCTCAGCCCTGATCCTCTAGGATCCTCAGTCTACAAGTGACCTCCAAAATATCAGTCTGAAAACTAAAACTTCCCAACACAGTGGTTGCTAAAGACTTAGAAGATGTTCTTACATCTCTAAATTTCCCATTATGCTTCATACAGCCAACTGGCCTAGCGACCTAGCTCTCTTTCCCTTTCCTCAACAAGTCTAATGACCTCAACCATTTCTCCTACTTCACATCTCAGTCACTACATCAACCACCTTTCTCTGATTCACTAACTGATTTAAAAAAAAAAAAGGTAAACAGAAATTCACTCAGAACTATGCAAGCAGTTACAAGGACTAGTTACTAATCCCATTCTTGGGATGGTCACCTACTCTTGCTTCTCAGCATCTATCCACTAGGTAAGGAGTTCAAAACTAAAGGAGACAAGAGTTGTTGCTACTCCTACTGACAAGCACTTACCTTAAGCAGCAGCTCTTCATGCTCTCAGCTCTAGGTGTCTCTGGCTTAAATACTTCTGCCAGAAATAGGTCTGCTGGTCATCCTGCTAATAGTGCAACTTCCACATTCTCTCTTCCATGCACCAGGGCAGCTAGTTAAATAAGGCAAGGTGAATTAATTTCTGTCCCCAATAACATTTTTATTTCACTATTTGCCTTCAGCACTTAGCACGGAGCTCCCAAAATACCTTATACACAAAGAACAGTTTTCCCTTGCCTTGTTTATTGAGGGCATGTTAGGCAATCACAAAAGAACTAAGCAGGAAAACTGCAACTAGGGCAAGGAAGGCTGTGTGTAGTTTTGGCAACAAACGTCAAAATGGCACAAAGCCACACAGAGTGGGTCCACATTGCTACAGTATCATCAACATTGCCCAAGAGATCTGGGCAACCTGGAATGCATTTACTGTACACACACATACATGTCTCTACAACACAACCTGACCAGTGGGACAGAAGCAAGCATTGATCAGCATATATTCATCCACCACCCACTGAGCTGCACATCGCTTACGCCTCCTATGGATCTGGGCCTCAACTACTTTGAGGCTTTAATGGCCTCAAACCATGTAAGCTTTGTTCAGCTGAAACCGTCTCCAGCAAATCTACAGTTCTTCATATTTCCTACCCACAACCAGGTCAAAAGCATAATCCTGCTTTAAAAGAAACTTTACTGGGTCTTACTGACATTTCACTGGAAACTTTTCTTTTGGATTGGATGTTTATACACACATTTTTAAAAAGTATCTCTCTCTGTAAATGCACACATACATACATATAAAGTATATAAATATTTGAAGTGGAATATGACCAGACCTATCGCTTTAGCTACTAGAGCAGTCTGACTAAAGTCAGCTGAACAGTAATCAGGAGAAAACAAGCTTTCTGCTAGACAGGAACTGGTGAGGAAGCAGTTTCACAAGCATTCAGGGTGTTTCTGATACAAACCAAGCAAAAGACAAAAGTGGCAGATGCTTGTCCAATCATTTTGCAACATTTCAAAATTCTTACCATAGTCTAATGACTGGTCTGGCAAGGATTTTATTTGCTGAAGAACCTCAAATACATAAGCTTGTAAGTGGAAAATTACCTACAAACACTCCAGGTCCACAGAGACAATGAAGAGAAAATTGCTATACAAATTACACCAGTGCTACTATAAGTGCATCATTACAGTAGGAAGGAGGCAAAAGCATCTGTTGTCAAGGAAGAGCGTGCTTCTGGGAACCCTCTCTGATACACTGTGTGGGGTGTGAGAAGGCAAGCATTCAGGCTGAGGTACAGGTGCTCTCCACGTTTTTCCTCATTGTACAATGCTGTTCTAGAAGGGCAGGAATATCACACTCCAGTCTGTAAATTAATAAGGGTGAAGATTCAAAGGAACAAAAACCTCACCTTCCTCTGGGAGTACAGAACAAGTCTAAGTGCACCAACACTCCCCATGAGAGGGGAACATTCACTGGTGCTTCCCTATACTCTCGGAAAAGGCAAACAGAAGCTGCAGCTGTGCCCTGCATGGATTTGCTAAATCCACTGGCACATGATATCCTGTGGAAAGTCATGGGCCCTGCTCCCTCACTGCCACACCCATAGGGAATGTGGGTGTACCAGGACTCTCCATCCAAGGGCCTGCAGCGCATGCTGCAGACTTTCCTGCTTTTCCTTCTGGGTATTTCCAGGATGACAGCCAGCACGGAGTCCCCCTGTGCTACAGCATCATGCTCTTCCTCTGTGTTAGACATTACTACTGTGATTCTGAGAAAGCCGAAGCAGCGAGAGTCACTTTGCAATTGTTTCGAACCATTGGGAAGGATTTTATCTTTTTTGACCTGCCACCTGTACAGAGCAGGTATAAGGACCTAGCTACATCTGCAATAGGGCAGATGTTGTAGTTCCTTTCCTAGAAAGGAACTAGGGCAGTATTTTCTGGAGAATGGCTCCTGTTTAGGTACCTCAGCAAAAGAGCAAAACCCCCACAACTTTCAGCATCCAACTATTCTAGTTGATAATGGCTTTTAGAGCAAGGAGGTCCTTGGCCTTTGCCTGCTTGAAAAATACTGCTGCAAATGACACACAGCAAACGTACTGAGCCAACAATTCCATGGGAACTGCTGCCTACTGAACATCAATGAAAATCCAGCTGCCTGTGTCCAGTATGACCCCGATGGCTCCTTTTTCAATCCTGACCAAACAGTCCTCATTTAGCCAAAGAATGTGAAAGGTGTGAAGGATGCCCTTCCTTCCAGGCCTTTCCTTATATGCTTGGCCAAACCATAAGCAGACTTATTTAAATAGAGCTAATGGAAGCTATGCATCAACTGCAGTTCACACAGGCTAACAGCCAAATGACTCGGTTTACTGTAACCTTGATGCCCAGAGAAGTTTCTTTTGTTCTTAAAATAGCATCAGTCATTGCAGAGTGGAGACACAAGGAAATTGAAGACTATATATATGTATATATTGTCACAAATCCTGGGGCTTGTACATAATATTCATTTTAATTATAGTTTAAATTGATTTGCATATTACAGTATTGCAGCTTCTGTAGATCAATGAATATATCAATATTAGGTGTTAAATAAGAATATTAAAAGGCTCCTCTAATGCATAATTTACTTCATGGCAAACAATCTCTTCCTCTCAGATCATTACTATTGCAAATTTGGAACCTTATCTGAAAGGGTTTCCCTAATGCATTTCCTAGAAATTAAATTATTCATACAAATATGATTTACATTATGATTTTTTAATTTGAGTTGAGTAGCACTGTGGGAATGTGCTATTTTCTTAACTGAATGAGAATGAAAACTTGAGGGGAACATAGCAAGCTCTGAGTTAGAACATATTTATTTTGTTATTTGTATCCCAGTAACCATGTCAAAGTCCCAGCTCAGGTCAAGATCTCATGGGCCAGGAACTCTGCAAAGCCATCGTAAGGAAAAGGTCCCTGGCATAAAACAGCTTGCAAAATAAACACATGATGGAAAAAGGGGAGGCAAGACCCTCAGTATCCCCACCTTGAAAAGCAGGGACAGAGATGCAGACTGCTGGAAGTCACAATGAGTTAAGCCAAGGGGTCTGAACTATGGCAAGAAAGTGGAACTGGACTCTATTAAATGTATCATAAGATATGTTCATTGCTTACAGAGAGAATATTTCTGGTACTAAAGGTCTCATTAATCTAGTGGAAAAGGCATGACAAGATGCAACGGCCAGGAACCAAAGCCAGGCAAATTCAGAGACATGAAGGGTGACCATTTCTAAAATGGGAAAGCAGGCCATTAGAGTTGCTACACTGGTACGTAGGGACACAGTGACTTCTCCAGCTCCTGGAGGCACTGAAATAGAGCTGAATGTCTGCCTAAAAAGGCAGAGATGTTGTATCCCAGAAGTTGCAGGCCTCATGCAGAAATCACTACTCATCTTGCACAGTCTGTGATCATATTCAATGTCAAACTCTTTTGGCTTTAACAGAGTCAAAAGCAAGCTCTCAAATTCCAACCTTTTATCTCAGCTACTTCCTCTCAGAGATCACGTAACCACTGAAAACACACCAGAAGCTAGACAACAGAAAGGTGCATCAACAGCTGCTGGTGTGAAACCATGCAGAGGAAGAGGAAGCAGGGAGTGGAAAAGAATGCAGGGGTCTATCTGTCAAAAATATCACGCCAATAGAACTTGATGTTTCTAATATTGACAGCAGCTCAGAAAAGAAAACACATGTACCCCACATTCCCTTCTACCAGCTGGGGAGGGAAGAATTCCCTATACCATTCCCTGAATTTACACTGTGAAGAAGAAGAGGGTCAACAATGCCATCACCTTTGAGAAGCAGCACAACACAGGTGCTGGGAATTCATCACTGAGGTACAAACCAGGAATTAGCAGATGCAATCCATACACATGGAGAATGATTTACACCTGCCTTACACAGGGAATGGGGAAGGTCCCCAAAGTTGTCTTGGCTCAGGCAAGTTAATAAGCAAAACAATCTCTAGATCCAGAGGAAAAATCCTGGCTTCAAGAAATTCAACAGGGGACCTGCTATAGCAGCAGAGTTTCTCCTCCACATTCCACTCCCAGCTGAACCACTAACCTGCTGTATGACCTTGAACAGCCTTTCACTTCCCCAGGACTCTCTGTCAGCCTTTGCACGCCTTGGGGAGCATCGTATGACTCTTGCTCTACATATATGCAGTGCCTAGCATAGCAGGGCAAGAGGTCCTTGGCATTTCCATGGTACAAATGCTATTACTAATACCATTCACAGACCAATCCTCCTCCAGCAATCACCGCATGGCTGGCTGTTCCCTCACTGGGCTACATGAGTCCTGCTTTTGGGAACAAAAGTTACAGCACTGCTGTACCAGGAAGGATTGCTCACATGCTGGTGACAGGTGTTGATCTCTTCTTTGTACCAAACATGGAACAACATTACACCCCATATGCTGTTCCATAATGCCACAGAAATCACAGGCACTGCATTCACATGGCCCTTTCATGAAGTAGCTGTATGGACACTAAGGGCAGAAGGGAAAAAATATTATTGTAATAAGCAAGAAAACAATGCTCGAGATCGTTTTGAGATCCAGCTGCACATTCTATTATGGGACTAGACGAAGTTTAAATACTTCCATTGCAATAATCCAACCAGTTCGAAGAAAGTTAAAAAGGACAAGTTTTGTGTTTTGGTGGGGTTTTTTTTGTTTGGGGTTTATTGGGGGGTTTTTTTGTTTGGTTGGTTTTTTTAAACGTCTGTCTTATAACTGACCTTATGGGCAGAGAGAAATTACCTGCAAATGGCTTCATGATCTGCCATTCATACAGGCCACAAGAAAAAAGAGTATGCAGTTTCTTTCAGTACAAGGTTTTGGACAGAACTGGTCTTAAAATATTGAGAGCTAACTTTCCGCTCCAGTGCCTTGCAGCTCAGTTCTAAATAATGGCCACCAAACAGGAACAGGCAGAGAAGAAACAAGTTTTAATTAGCTGTACAGTAAAGGTCTTTGTCCCACAGATAGATTTGATTATATCACTGATAACCTTCACAGGGCTTGTTATCGCATTACACTACACCATTCTTCTGAGCTGAAGAAATTTTCCACACACCCCAAATAGACTTAGCAGCAGTGAAAGAATAATGTCAGAAGTCCCTTCCAGATATTTTGGTGGGATTCTTCTGTTTGACTGAGTTCGCTCAACTGGGATGGAGCCAGGAGAGCTCATCGGTGGAGCTGCAGAGTGATGAGTGATAACACAGACCTCTGCCAACTCCTTGTTTACAGGGCTTGTTTGTAAACCTGTTTATGGGGTTTTTATGGGGTACATGAAGTGCCTTACGTTAGCTCCTCAGAATAGGATCAGGCAGCTACAGACCAATGTACTCTGCATAAACTCAGGCAAGAAATACCAGCACTGATATCACCTGATACGCTGTGACCTTCAGGCATCACCCACTATGATTACATACCCCAAGCTTTCACAGAATTGCGCAAGTCATGGAAAAAAATGCCTCAAAAATAGAGTAAGCTGTTTTCTCCATGACTTCAGCCCTTTCACTGCATTGTTACGCACTTGTAAGAAGTACACCTAACATTGTGCTTCACTCCCCCTTGCTAGCGGCCCTCATATGGCACCAGGCAACGAAAAAATCAGAACCTCTGTTCTACAGCGATATTGGGAAAAGAAAGGTTTTGGATCCAGCAGGCGGCTTTTTGTATGAAGGCAAGTGATCCCGCAAATAAGCATACGCAGCTTAGATCCTTCATTTCCAGTCATTGCACCAGCCAAGAATGAAGCCTTCCTGCTGTACTTACATGAGTAGCTCTAATTCAGTAAGGCTCAGACAGCAGTCGTTAACAGCAAGATTCCTTCTCCCCTTCCAAAGCAGGGAAACCAGAAACCCCTTCACAAACTGTCTTCCTATAGGATACAGGAGATCTGATCCTCATATCCCATGCACAGCTTATACTGCAGGTATAACTTCACTAAGGGATTAGCTCTAGCTCACAGCAAGAGTTGAGAGTAGGATCAAGTATTACCATCTCTTCCTTTCACTACTGCTGGGCTAGATGGAGCCCTCAACGTGCTTGCAAGGAGGCTGGCTTACATATCCTGAAGCAGATGTAAGAGTCATATTTTGTTTATACCCATGGCTTCATCACTCCACTGGCCTTGTGACATCCCCGGGGAAGGAAGAAACCGACAGCCCAGTAACATCACTGGACAAAGCACAAATTGCCTACACCGATAGGTGCATATTCATGAGCGGGGCTCAGGGGAAAAGGTTTTCTGTTCTGCTCTCTGTATGTCCAGATATGGACATACAAAGCAAGGAAGAAAAAAATTACACCTTTGACTTTTTACTTCAGAATCTGTTGTCAGTTCTGGCTGCTGCTTACCCTCATGGCAACAGATCTCTATTATCATTGCCCTTCCTCATACACCCTTTCACAAGGCTGGATTATTGCTGGTTCACATATCTTGGCAGGAAGGCTGGTCAGGAGTTTCCTCTCCTTGTCTCACCTCCCTGCTGGGTTCACCTATGTCTGCAGGTTTCCCACCCGAGACTCTCCCAATGCCTTTTTGCTGGAATTCAATGGGACACAAGGTCTGGAAAGGGAGGGCCCAGAGCTGCTGAGCCAGTGGGGAAGCATATGCCCCTCTCTTGTAAGAGGCAGCCAGGACAGTTCTTCTGAGGACAAGGACAACATCGTGCTCCTCTCAGCCGGACTCGCTCTCTTTCTCAGAGAATGTAATGCCACAGCATCTCTAATGGATGCTTGCTAGGCACACACATACTCCTGACTGAACCCTGCTATTGTAGATAGTACAGGGTAGTCTAACCTCAGTAGCTGGGGGGGGGGATGGATTTGGGGTTACAATTCTCCCTCCCACCTTCCTCACCATGGGTTGCATCCTGCCTCTCCCTCCCCAGCAGTGGCCAGCCCTCTCCCTTTTCCGCCACAGCAGTGACTGCCAAGCGCAGCCTCGAGAACATTCACACAACGCCAGCAACAAGGCACTGCCACAGACTGCGACCTGATGGAGCCTGCAATGCTGGGTAAAAACCCCTGGACATCTGCCCCTCAGTAGTAACTGACTCCCCATCTCCCCCCAAAATCCACACACCTCCTGTCAACAGCAGCAGCCATTTTGACTTTGTGTTGGAGGACAAGCTCAGCTGCTGGAGGGTGCAGTCATAGCTCAAAACAGCTGTTCTCCATCTCCTCCAGGGAAGAAACCGGTGGGCCGGATGGAACAGTACAGAAGCCTGGAGCTGGCCTGCAGGCCAGCAGTTGGACCACACATAACACTTCCAGCAGTTGCAGCAGGCTGCTAGCATCTCCAACGGCTCTGAGGCAATGCAGTGCTACCCCTTCGACCAGGGGCCTTGTAACGATGTACTCACATCTGTAACACATATAACATCTAGTTCTCTATAAATTAAGCTTTTATTACGAAGTCCTGTTTACAAAGCTATTCTGAAGCATGATCCTTTTCTCTAGGAAGAGGTTTTAAAGTCTTGCCTTTTCACATAGTAAAGAAAGGAATTATTTTCCCTCTGCTCCTTCTTCCTCCCACTGCCTTTCCGTTAACTCTTCTGCACAGCTCTGTGTTTGCATTAATTATTCCCTCAATCTCTCTCTCCTCCAGAAAAATTAAAAACGTGTTTTGGAGAAAACCATGGGTTTGAGCAGAAGTCAACAGAAAAGCACTAGTCTGGGATCATTCAGCTCCTTAAGCATCAGTTTGAAGTTGTTTGCCTAAGACTTATTTTAACTCCTTAGAGCAGACCTACTGATGGCAAGCCCAAAGATTCATTTTCATCCCAGTGCTGTGCATATTTAATATTTTTTTTTTACTATAAATTACTGTGATGAAAAAGCAAAGCATACAGCTAAGATCACAAGTACAGCAAATAATTAACCACTCAGGATTTAATATACCTCTCTGTAAATGTTTTTCTCATATTAAGGCCTTTGGCAAATTGAGAAGTATGGTAAATCATATCACAAAATGAGCTTGGTCATTGCAAGGTAGGGAAAAGAGTATTCAGCTGAGATGTAAATTCCAACTTCAAACCAAAGAACACTTTCTCTCAGCCTTGTAACATCGCATAGCACTTTTTTAACCAAGTGAAACATCCTAAAATACATCATTGTGCAACATCATCTGTTGAGTGGATCTTCCGGTATTACCAAAAACATTACAAGACATCTTCAGGGAGTCTGACTTTGCCAGTAAGAGTCATTGCATGCTTTAGTCATTTTCATATACAGCATTTATTCAAATCCTGAAAAAGCTTTTTGTTCCAATACCAGAATTATTACTGTTACAAGAAATGGTTTGCTGAAAAAATAGGCAGAACCAAAACCAAACTGCTGTATTATACTCCAGCTCAAGGTGTTAGCCCGCACTTATGGGAAAAGTTAGAGGAATTTTCAGACTTTTTGCAAGGTGATACTCTGAAACTCTTTCCAGCTTTAACCCACTTCCATTCTTGTAGAAGAGTTCATCTGCTGATATATTTTTAGTTAAAGTAAGAGAGAGGACACATTTAAACTACTTCTTAACTATATAAAGAAGTTTTTAAGATCTCTTTCTCTCCTTTTTGCCCCAGCCCCAGTGGTTTTGCCATTGCTTGCGTTGCTAATTGAGCCTTTCTAAGCAGCACTTTGATCACGCATTCGGCCCTTCACCTTCTCCTTACTTGATCTCTCCCACATCAGAACATACTGCTTTGGCCTTCAAAAGCAGTTTGCTAGAAACTAAAACAACTTCAAAATATAAATGGCTGTAAAGCATTAGATTAATACTGGAGTACAGGAAATCAGAATGTTGTATTCTAATTAGTTGGCAGGTGATTCATGATCGTGATAAATTTCATACTCTAGTTGACACATTTTCAAATGTTAATGTCCTCTAGAGGAATAAACTGTGTTGTAATGACTGGAATAATGGCTTCTAAGGTGAGCATTCAGCTTATTACGGTTTCAAGCCCTGGCACTCAACGTACATAGGTGTTAGGCCGTGCACTCTACAAAAAGGAAATAATTATGACCGTATAATGAAAAAAGAAGACGTTTACAGAAAAGGGGTTGTGAAGAGGATCTGAATCGTGGAGAGAGCAACCTCCTTCATCAGTGTGAAACAATAGTTAATCAACTACTGTATATAATATAGCAGACAAGCACTCACAGGCATCCCAAGAGCCACAATGTTCTGGGTAATTGCAGCAAGTTTCTTGGTGGTTGTATGGTTTCAGCAAAAGTAAAACTCCAGTACCCTGCTTCCTTCTCTCCCACCCTTTCCCCCACACACACACACATTGACTGTAAGCTGGTTTCCTCAGGGGAAGGAACTGAGGAAAAAGTTCTTTTTCACACAAAAGAAACAACAAGCAAGAGGAAAGCTGTGCTGTATGGCAGCCAGTAACCAAAGCAAGAAAGGCAACCACTGAGAAGCAACAAGGACAGTTTTAAGGATTGCGATTTTTGGACTGTAACAAAGGATTTGGATCTTTTGTCTCGTGAACCATGTGCTCCTTATAGGCAAGTGCTGTAACTCCACACTTTCCTTCTCCCCTAATGCTCCCACATTATCTGCCCACAAACATGCACACACACAAATAGCAAAGCCTAAGCCAGCCTAAATATTTACACAACGTGAACAACAAAGCCAGTGCAGATCCAGCATCATCCCCTAGACTTCTATTCTTTGGGTATACAGTTCCCCTTCAAGTACTTTCTCAATACCCAAATGCTCCCATGCACAACTATGCAGTAGCATTCTCCTCTAACAATCTACTTATCATCGCAAGTGGAATTAAGCCAGTTTGCATCCACTGATGATCCCATGGTCATGGATATATCCCACTGCCCTTTTAACAATGACTTGTGTTTCAATGTCAAAGATACTGTAATGATTTATGCCTTCCCAAGACAAGCAGAATCATCTGTGGAGCAGCAGTCATGGCCTTATTTGCTGAAGTATTGCATAATCCTACCTTTGCCCCCATAACATTGCTTTAAAAGTGTCCCCTGTCAAGAGTCATTCTGCAATCAACACTGCTGACCATGTGTTATTAATTAAGTAATTTTACAAAATTAGAAATACAAATCACATTGTTTTCAACCAAAATAACGATCTACCAATTATTCTGCCAACAGAAATGACTTGTAGCTTTTGGCAGGTCTTTTCCCTTTGGCCATTGTTTTCTTAGTTATTAACAAGGTTACAGTTGGTCCTTTTGATTAAAAAGTTTTTTGGCCAGAATAGCTGCTATGGGAAAACAAAACCTGAAATTTAATATCCTTCTAGAATTCTTTTGAAATTTGATCTCAACACCAATGAGGGAGGAAGGTGGGGGGCCACAGGGGACATATTTTGTAACTTTTTAATTTTCTTTCCAGACAAAGATTCTTAAAGACGAGGCAAATATGACTGGAAAGCAAAAAAGAGTATTTTGTTCACTTGTCTCCCTGTAAGGTACACACCATATTACTTAAGAGCTGTCTGTAACATTAAACCTTTAAAAATATGAATTAGGCTTATGGAGTATACAAGATAGAATAAGGCTATGTGAGCAAGCTGTATCTCCATGACTCTTTCAAAGCAGAGCATCCAAATAGCTCTAGAAGATCCTTTCAGACCCTCTAAAGGAAATAAAATTCAGGACAACAGAATCCATGGCCGTCTTGAACTAAAAAAGAATCTTTAAAGGTATATTTATTAGTGAACATATACAAAGAAATATCAGAAAAAATAATGATTTGTGTGTGACCAAAACAACATAACTGATCGTAACAACTAGATTTCAACACAAGACCTGACCCTGCTAAACATACCTCCAAAATCAATCCTTGTCCTTCAACACTTAGCACCAAGGGTGCTATGGAAGTAGTTTCATCTTAGAAAGATTATTTAGAAGGTAAAGTATGTGCAATAGGGCACTGCTGTACTCCCACTGCTTACTCCCAAAGCTTAGTGCTTGGGCCTTCAGCAAAATTAAACTTCCATGCATTTGCAGTCATATGAGAGCCTACAGAAATATGGACTGGCTCCACCCCCTGTGTAATACTGCAATAAATAATACCAAAAAAGAGTGGTGGAGACTGTATTCTCTTGTCCCTTCAAAACAGGTTATTAAAGCAAGATGGTGAACTGTTCCTGTCATATTTGTGAGAGTCAACATCATACAGAGGGACACAAATCTGCAGTAGCAGAAACAAGCAAAAGAGTAGTGAGCATTTCCAGGTTTCTCAATGAACTGACTTGTGCCAGGTACCTCAGATTGGATGTTTAAACAAGTATGTTAAGTACTTCAAGCTTGGAAGATTTTAAGACTTGGGTATAATTGACTAAACAATTCAGAAAATGGCACACAGGGGTGTCAACCCTGCATATCAGCAACAGCAAAAAAATCAAGCCTACCCTTCTCCATTGTTTTGCTTTCTTGCTCCGTCAGAGAGACCAAGCAGAGATAACAAATCCAAACAGTAACCATGTGAAAACATCATTTTCAAGAAATAACAGACTAGATCTTTCACAAGACAGACAAACTGAAGGGGGTTGGAATTTTTTTTTTCCCCTTTTGCATCTCTCTGATATTTACGGTCAGTGATTTAGATCAACTAAACATCTGGCCCCTAAAAGGAACATACCACTATTTGTTATAATTAGAGCTCTGGCAAACAGCACATTGCTGTATGCAAGTTACTTCAGCAGCTTTCATATCTCAACCTTTGCAGTCTCCCAGCAAAAGCCCTGGTACAGCTACTGTTGGCCATCTGGAAATTTTTCCCTTCCCCAGTCATGCAGCCAGAATAAATGCCATCTCTTCTGCTCTGACATGGTACTTTGCCTGGGAGCATACCAAAAAATTTCTTACTCAAGAAACCCTTTTCCAGAGCCATTCGGGGGGGGGGGACGGGGACGACGACACGACGACACGGACAGACACACAACAAGGAAAAAAAAAAAAGAAAAAAGAATCAAGCCCTTCAAAATTAACCCTTCAAAAGAGGACACTGAAAAGCAAATGTCGAATGTTACCACTCTGACTGCAGAGATAGCAAGGCTAAAATTAAGTTGTGGAGTAGTCTTGCTTGACCTTAGAAGAGAAAGAACATGCATTTCAAGACTTCTCGCTATTAGTAAGATTTATGCAATGCTGCACCAGTGACACTCGCAGAATGTGCATTACACTTGGCAACAGGCCTGCAATCCAGCCACTTACTTCCATCATGTATTATAATGTAGAAACAGTCACACCTGCAAAGGCTATGACAAATGACATTTCATTAACTTTGAAGACTGCTGGATCATTTTCCCAGGTTACATGTGAGCGGGGCCATAATAGTCCTTTCAACAGCCTATCATGAAAAGAAAGTCACTATAATGTCCCAAATATTTCAGGGAGTAAATACTTCTCAGTTTGTTAATGATAAAGTTCTGTGTCAATTAGATGTAATGGGATAAAAGCCTATCATTAGAGATCCTAGGCCACACAAATTTAGAATGGTATTTCCCATTGCTCGTTGTGTCACTTCCCCACCATCCTTTCTCTCTCTTTTATTTATTTAATTTTTTACTGTTTCAAGTGACTAGCAGAGTGGTCCAGTACATTTCACACAATCTGCTTTCATGTCAAACAATCTTTCCAGGTATTTTATTTCATTTCATTCCCTTGATGATTTCATGGGATCAACAAATCAAACAGTGAGGTTTTACAAACATGAAAATGTCAACAGAAGAACATAGGATATAACACCTCAGCTGCTTTCTTTCCAAATAGAAGGATTCTTTTCTCCCCAGCCTGCCTTAGCTTAGTTACAACAACCAAATCCTGTTCAAATCATACTTATTACAGATGTATTAGGACACTAGTCTGTGCTGCTGATAGAGAAGGGCTTACAAAACAGCTCTTTGTACAACACGTCAGTGTTTTGCTCACTGTGACTTCTGTTGCTCCGAGTAATAGCACTTCTCTCTGCTCTTATGGAAGGGGAGGTGGGGATTACTCACATGTATAAAGCTAAGCACATTTTTAACAGCTTTGCTACACCACGGCTCAAGACTTTGAACAACAAGGCTTCCATGTGAAACTTAATACAGCTTAGACTGAGGCCTGCAATTGGATCCCACAAGTGTGCAAGGTTCTGCAGGCAATAGATCCATGGCGTAATTCAGCTCCTGAAGGCATTAACTGCACCCCAGTGGCCTGACAAAAATCTAGGGAGCAAGACAGCATTCACCCCAGCTCTACGGTGAATAGGCTGGCCAGGCTGTTTCAGAGGACCTGAAGATCACAGGGTGAAAGTCCTATGATATTCTTGGTGTGGGGAAAGAAACACCTGTAATAAACAGGCAGGTCCCCCTTCTGCCTGGCCAGAGACAGAGGCTGCCTAGAGCAAGAGCCAAGAGTCTGGCTCTTAACGTGCACACGTTAGTCCATCAATCTCCACTCAAGCTTATCCTGAAGAAGTCATTAGGAACATCATGATCCCTCACAGTTAAATTGTCCCTTCTGAACAATATCGGGGTGCACACCAGACCACAGCTTATACAGATCACTGTCAGAAAACCCCTGCCAGATCCTCCCTCAGAATGAGGGCTGGTCCTCTGTGCCACCTCATTACACATTTAGGTATCAGAGCCTTCCTCTTGTTCTGAGCCTTGCCCAGCCACAGAGGAATTCAATCAGGATTAAGCAGCATGAACTACAAAGTCCTAGAGCTGCCAGATCTCTGTCGGTGTTTGTTGGCTTCTCAAGGAATCATGCTGGCAACATTTATAAGTGTACTGAAAAACTATTTGCAGCTTGAAAGCAAAAAGCACACAAACCAAAATTTTAATATTCCCTAACTACAACATCTGGAGCCAACTGGGGACGTATCTCTATTAGGAGCATTTTAATTGTGAAGATGCAAATGAATTTGTCAAAATGTAAAGCACCTATGAAGAAAAATGAAGAAATTCAGGTGATAATGTGGCAACATCATGTTGCTATTCCCTAAGGAAAGCAAACTCCATGGGTAAATGCACAGCTTTGCTATTGTAAACATGCCTACACCCAAGGCTCATGCTGCCTACACTGCTCTGTGAGCTGGAAGTTACATCTCATAGCGTTCGGTATAGGAAAAAGTATCTGAAAGAAGCCTGTAGTCCAGATGGCCCATAATAACTAGCCCTATCTATTGTGTCAATCTACTTAAAACAGGCTATACTATTTTGGATCAACTCAGAAGGTTCCTAATTAAACACCACCACAATGATCTAAACTAGGTATTGACTGATTTACTTCCAACATCCTTTTACCTTAAAACATACTGCGGCAGGCTTCATCCATTAATTTTTCCTGTTTAGGAGTTTCAGTTTTTGTGTGTCTGTATTACTACTGTATTTCAACTACAAACCCTATAGTAAATAATCTTAATGATCAAATGACAGGCTTCATATCTCTCTGAACAGAGTTCATCTGATTTATTAAAGTGACACCAGACATTTACTCAAGGAGTAAACAGAGCTGACATTATAGGATGATCTCTGAGGGAAAGGCTTCAGGGTAAATACTGAGGAAAAGGAGTGGTTACGTATTCCATTCTTTTGTATTTCTTGCCTAATTCTTTACTTTCTTCTTTTTAATGTTCTTATTAGTATTACAACATCTTTTGTGATCTTTAGGCAATAATCTCTGAAAGGGAGCCCTTGTAATATGGTCAGTCTTTACAGAAAAAGAGCAATTGGTTGAATCTGGAGAAGCTCAGTGACTCTTTGTCTGAAATACAGTCTCAGTGAAACTGTGACTACTTGCTCTGCAGTGGGGTCCCACCTTGACAAGGAGTCATTGGGGAGCTCTGGATAAACCTCTTCACCTCATCTCTAGTGACTACTTAAGAACAGAATTGTTGTCCTTCAATCCCATCCCAAAAAAATATCAACTGGATTTACCTTTTCTTGTTAAGATCACGGGTTTCTGTTTGTTAATGAGAACAAAGGGAAACAAAAGGAAAAAGAGGAACAATATAGATTAAAAAAAGATAAATCTTCCAGTCTAACCACAAGTGCAGTGTTTTCTCTTATGACATATAGACAAAATGACATATGGGTCAGAACAACTTGACCCAGCAATCCTCTCCCTTCTGTGAATGACAGTAGGAAGCTGTGTGGCTCACTTTTCGTAGACAATTAAATTAAAACTTAAGACACCTATTCTGTTATTTGCATAGAAAATAAGCTCTACCCTCCTTCACATCTAGGGCAACACAATATCCTGTTTCAAGGCACTGCTCTGGTGACCATCTATCCCCACCTGCACCACTGCAGAAAGCAAACCTCCTCCAAGTAAAAGAAGGAGGAGCTATTCAGACACCCAGTTATTTGTAAGTAGGGTGCAAGGTTTCACACTCAAAAATGCACAGAAAAAAAATGTAAGAGCCTTAAAATGACATTCATGAAAGCAAAATGTTTTCCATGCTCACACTTACACCAGGCAAAGCCAACAGAAAAGGAAATGGGTTACTGTCATTTTTTAAATCACAACCAAGAGCCCAACACAGTAAGATGCATCTGAAGAGTGGAAAAAAAATGTCAGAGCGAGGAGGGCCACAGAGGACTTCTTTACAGCTTTCAGTTTTACAGAGAAGTACTCTGACGGTCTAGTGACTGCTGCTGAGAGGATATACCCTCAGACAATGAAACAATATCCACAGGCAGTACAAGAGGCCAGGTTAGGCATACAGCACAGCACAAGGAGAAGCAATAGCACCTAGAAGGCAACTCTAGGTTGTCTAGCAGCATGTAAGCATTACCTTATCTCACCGTTTTCTGACAGATGTTTTGACAGTCCTTGAACAAAGCTGAAGCAAGGCCAAACAGCTCTCATTCTCTCAAAAAGAAAGTGCTTCAAACTTGTACAGGTGGAAGGGGAGAAGCTTGTAACATACACTGACTACATAGGCATTAAGAAACACAATGTGAATGAGACGTATCACAAATAAAAGCCTTGCCTTGGCTACACTAACAAGGACAATGCTAAAGCCTGTATCACCTTGCTTGACATCTATCACTAAAACCAAAGTTTAAGAGTTCCCCCAAAATCATAGTATCAGTAAGGCCTCCACAGCAAAAACACCACCTCTGACATGAACCATCCTTTCTCCTCCCCTCACATGGGGGATCATCTAAACCCATTCCCTCGCATCCTCCCCTCACACAACTGTGTGGGTCCCATTACATATGTAGGACAGACATATGTAAGGAGATGTCCTGTCTTCTAGGCTAGAAGGTTCAGGTTTCTTAAGGCACTGTTTTTAAGTTGAAAGTGCTTTAGCTTTTCAGCTAAAACTTGGCTAAAATGCTGCTGGAAAACATAACTTTGCCATTCAAGATTGTTCCATCTGCAACATGGCTCCATACATGAAGGTCCACGTCTGCAACTAGCATAATTCAATGCAATGCTCCTTCAGCCAGCAGTGATATGAGCAGAACTTACACCTTCAAACTTAAAGGCCTTAGCACCATAAGCACTGAAGACGGCTGGAAAATTATATTTAGCTACAACCAGAAAGTCAACCTGGTGCTGTCATGAAAAATGTCTGTTTCCTTGACTCATCCATCGTCAAGGCATAATAAACTTAAAATCAAAATGATATCACTTCAACTGTTGCTGCCAATCTTTCCTTAATGGATTTAATGTAATAACATTTTAAAAAGTTTCCTTGTGTGTCTATAGTAGACAACTATAGTAACAATGGCCTCAAAGAGACTGTGGAAAAAACCCCAACCTACTCCACAGTGGCAATGTACTCTGCCTACAGGATGTTACTGGGGCACCACAGGGCTGGAAGGACTTACCGTCACAGGGCAGAATTGAGCTTAACTGTCCTTCCAGGGAAATGGAGTGAAAAGAGTTAATCTTTTCTTTTCCCAACTCTATTCTCTCTGCCACTGGCTGGAATCCAAGCCCAGGAGGGTTGTTTGCTGTTTCAGGAGGGTTTCGGGGATTTAGGAGGGGTAGGCCTCTGCACCTGTAGATAAAATTGCAAAGTCTCACTTTGTAACATTCATGAGATGGCAAACTGCTATTCCCCTTCGGCTAATTGCCTCATTCAAAAGTTCTGCTCTTTAATTTCCCCTTTCTTCCAATCACTCATGATGATGGGCCCAATCCAGTGTTTACTGAAGTTTTGGGCCTTTCTGCTGAGCTTGAAAAGTCCAATGACTTCTTTCACTACATGAAAATAGCAGCCACTACAAAGTAGAAAGGTGAATTAAGTTCTGCATTCAAGGCAGAGACCCACCTCCAGATCCAGGAGATTGAGGGATTTTGAAACTTACAATGGCAAACCCTAAGCCAGAGTCACAGGGAACTGTGCTTGGGTCTTGAGATCAAAGCAGTGTTAGTGTGGTATTTTCAGCACCTACAGAGCAGTTTCTACCAGTTTTAGTCCTAGTCCCTCCATCACAAAGCAAACCCAAGATTAACAGAGATTGTAGTCAATCAAAACCAGAGAAAATTCACTTCAGTTGGAGCAAAAGTGGGTTTTCTATTTAAACGAAAGCAGTACTTTGACACACAAACAAATGGCTTTTAAGTTGCTCATGAGCACATTTTGACATGAAATAAGAAAGGTGCTATTAAACTAACAGCTTAAATACAAGAATACAATTCCAGATCAACTTTCTTGGGCCAACAAACCTAACTAGTTAAGGATGTTGACAGGATTTTTTAACAGGACTAGGCAACATCGTTGTCTAGTGGAGGACTTGGTGTCCCTGTCCTCTAATCTGTCTTAACTGTTACACTGATGCCCTCCCTGTGTTACTCAGGAGTGTTACTAAAGGCAGCACAGGCATAGACACATTGTTTATGAAGGAAAGGGAAGGGGAGAAAGAGTAAAAATCCCTTTTTCTCAATGGATATGCATAATCTGTTTTCCCTCTAAAAAAAATTACAGAGCTAAAGGCTTTGGCAGCTAGTATTCATTCTCTGCTGGGTTTCTTCTGGGAGCTGAGTATTTTGCATTCACAGTCTAAGATACAAACAGGGAATTCATCTTGGGACTTGGCCAGTGTAATGTTATACCAATGGGTTGATTCAGGAGCAAAATCTTCAAAGAGACTCATACTGCTAAAATTCTGGAGAGAAAAAAAGGAATGACCAATATGCAAGTAAGTACATATGTCAATGGGCTGTGACTGAAGCTAAAGGACTTGACTTTGCATTCCTCCTAAATTCAGTGGGGAAACTGGGGCAGGAGGGGTGAATCACCAGAAGTTTTGCTCAAGGAATGTAAAACAAAACACAAGGTCTATTGCCCCCATCGGGATTTCACAACTACATAATACTGGTGATCTCATTAGAGCCAGCCCTGATTTATTTCAAAGCAGAATCAAATCTCAGGTCTAAGGAAGCCCTTAAAATAAGTCTTTACTAACGCCTTATTATTTTTATGGTGTACATCCACAGGAATCAGTCAGGCTATCCAAGATTTACAGTGGTATAAGTGAAAGCAAGGTTCAAGATTTAACAAACAAGTTTCTTGGACCTGTGATGTGCTCATTTGCTAGTTTAAGCACAGGCATGAAAATCATCAGTGACCAGATACTAAGCAGAGAATAAACAGTGTGAAAATTAGACCTTGCCTCATAAAGCTTCCCAGATAAAGTTATAAAAAAGAGTAGGTATTGGGGGCTACCATCCTGTGCTGGTGAAAACCAGCATCATTCCATTAATAGAAAAACATCCACTTTTGCTGGCCGAGGCTGCAGCCCTAGACCATCTTTTCCATGCCACTGGGAGGGACACTACCCTAATCTGAATGGGGCACTACACAGATGTGCTCACCTCAAACAACACACCTAGCATGACACATCATGCCAGCTAGGACTGATAGGCAGTAAGCAGAGAAGACAAGTCAACACCTGCTTAGCCCTTCTGGTAAATCTGCATCACTTCATTCCCAAAGAAGTGCAAAGCCTTTAGAGTCCACAGAGCATGGCTTGTTGCACCAGCTGGGGTCCTGTCCTCCAGTCTGCAGTTGAGAAACACTGCCCTTTTCCACTCAATATTTGCAATCTATCAGGATCCTGAGTGGAAGAATAAAGGACCTGATCTGCTTCTTGCTTACACCATTGTAAATTAGAAACAAACCCATCAGCATTAGCAGCCTTCTGTGAGTATAAAACAGGTGTAAGTGAGAGTAGAAACAGGTCTATAAACTCAGCTGAATTTAGAAGTCAATATATTACTTTCCAATCATACAGAGATTACATTATGTATATACATACATGCACATATACAAACACCAGTTTTAAAACCTCTTCAAGAAATCAGACAGAAACTAAGCAGAGCATATAGAAATTTAACTGGTTGCTCATAAAAAGCTGCTAAAATCTACCAAAGTTAAAAGACAGTGCAGTCTACTACACAGGCTTGCTAAAAAGAAATAAAGTAAGAAAAGCAGCATTTTTAACTATGACTACCTGATGGGTGGAGCAGCAGTTTCACTTGCCTTAGAAATGCAGTATTTCTGTATTTTTAAAGATTTTGAAAGCTTGGGTTCTTTTTCCGTTCGTTTTTTTGTCCCTGAACCTCAGGAGGAGATTTCTAAGGCTTTAAAAAAAGCACTTCTCGCCGCTGCCTCCGGCCTGTTTGATGCTCCTTTGCTGCCACCAAGTGGAAATGAAACAGCAAGGCTAAAATTTGCCGAAAGAGCCTGTCGCTGACACCATGTGTCAAAGGCCTCGTCTAAACTTGCTTTCCCGCTTTCCCCTGCCAGTTTTTCTCTCAGCCTCTGCCTCCTCCAGGGCTGCCTGCGGGGAGAGGGATGTGACAGCTGCCGCCATGTTAACCACAGGGAAGTCCCCCAGCAAAGCCACCCTGAGCAGCCTGTCACAGCACTCCCACCCATGGCATATGCTGGGGGGGGGAACATAAAGAGAGGAGTAAGGAAATAACAAATAGGCAGTATCACCACACAACACCTCTAACAGAGGTTGTAAAGAAGGGGCTCCTCAAGCATTAAATGCATTTCCTCAGTAACATAGCCCCACCTTGCCTCTTTGCAGAGCTGTTCCTCCCGTAAGTGACACAGATGCACTTTATAGATATAAGAAGTGCAAGGAAGAGTAAATTCTACCTTTTTCCTGTAGAGGGACCGAAGGACAAGTCAAAACACACTGCAAGGCAAACACAACTCCTCACAGCCCTGCTCACGTGAGCTGAGGCCCATCAGGTTGCGCCGCCATTTTAGCCCTGGGGCTGGGCAGTGACTGACCGCAAAGTGGCGCACAGAGGCCGCAGGTACTTTGGGCAGGGCAGAGGGGTGAGCCTTTAGTCTTTGGGTGAGTACAGAGAGGGGAAAAAACACACACACACACACACACAAACCACCAAATTCAGGATTAGCCTTGTATGCCTTTAGGATGTGTGTCTCTCTCTGAAGGGCGCTGCTGGGGGAGGAAGGGGCAGAAGTTAGGTGGTGGCCATGGCCTCTAGGTGGGTTTTTGTGAGGTACAAGAAAATGGCTTCCCCTAAGCTTCCCCTATGGCCTGGAAGTGCAGTGGTGATTGAAGCAAGTAACAGCCTCATCAAGGGATGAGTTTTGTTATGCTCAAATAAAAAAAAGAAAATTACAAAAAAAAAAAAAAGACGGGCAAATAAGTCTTTTGGTGAACCATTTAACCTGGCTGCTGTGTTTGCTTAAACCATGCATGATGCACCTATGTATTTAAACAAGGTAACCCATGCCAAAGCAGATACCATCAGTAATTATATTCCATGAAAGATAAGATCGAGCTATAGTATTACAACTTTGATGAGTCAACCACTTCTTGCTGAGATGTATCAAGTGGTTAAAGGAACAAACATCTGTTTTATTGTGTTATGTACGGATGGATGGTTTGGGGGCAGGAATGCTGCCCACTCTGGAGGGGTGCAGAGGACTCTGTGGAGGACGCTGGGAGAGACACATCTGTGCAGATGCTGCAAAGGAATCCCAACAGTGTATACTGGTTTCGAGGGATATATATGCTGTTCACCTTCCCTTTTAATTTAAACTAATTTAACCTACTATAAGATGTCCTCCCTGTTTTAATAGATCTTGTTGTTGTAGCAATTGCTGTCATTTAGGTAATATCACACAGATGTGCCCAAGGAGCACAAACTTGTGAGAAGCCCTGAAGAATTTCTGGCAGTATTTCTTTCATTCAATCTAATTTCAGAGGCAGAAGGAGAGCCACCTGGTTGAATTATGTTGAAGGCAGGCATAGGAAAAGCAGATGAAAGACTGAAAAAGAGATGAAATGGCCTTTAAGCACAAAAGTAATTAAACATGAGGATTTACACACCTTCTTTGTTGTGCTGTAATCAAACTGAAAAATGCTTGCCTCTCTAAAATTAATACAAGTAATCTAACCTACTGAAATAAGGAAGTATCAGACATACTAAATAGGGAAAAATGGCAAACTTCTAAGCTTCTGGTTGTCTGGTTCATTTTCCAGATGTTTTCAAAAACCTAAGTGTTAAGATGTGTTCTTCAGTTATGTCACAAAGAAATACTCAGATATCTTAACAACATGGGGGCCACAGATGTGTTAACACACACAGTGCCAGCAAAGTCGCTCCAGTTAATACCACTCCACTCCAGCTGAGAATCAGCTTTTGGGTTTTTTGTTTTCCTGCTGTTGGTGGGACTTTGGCTCAGATGCTTGAATAGAGTAAATCGTTACTAATCTTTGCCAGCTGAGGTAATGGCCACTGAGGTTCCTGAGGCCAGCAGGCTACCCAATACAGGCTTTGTCTTAAATGACTTTGAACCTCAAATGCTTTTTGGGCACAGATGAGCTTACCACTGTGCATTCACTGAAGGCTTGGCTCAATTATATCTTGGCTTTTTGCTATGGGAATGGTAGTGCCATGGGGTCAGGAAACTCTGCAAGTCAGAAGTCACTGTATCTAATGTCAGAATCTGGCCTCTCTGCCTTCTGAAAACCTGTGCAAGCAAATCCAAGGGCAAAATCTAGCCCTTAATTTTTCTGATAGCACAACCTCACCTAGGTGGCAGAAGACAAAAAAAAAAAAGTAGTTTTTCCAAGCTTATTTTGTTCTTGCTAAATGTTTTAAGTGGGCCAAGTCTCAATCTGGGCAGCTTGCCCTGGTTGCAGGAATGAAAAAAAAAAAAAGAAAAAAGAGGCACTATAAGGTATAGGTACCTCTAGAAATACTAACCTATGCCCAGAAATGACTCATTTATCTACCAAAATTCTTCTGTGTAATTCTATATATAAGGGATGAGATCAAATTCTTAGTCTTTAATGATCTGAGTGTCTTCCACAAAATAGGATACTTCATTGTACACAGCCCAAGAACACCTATTAAAAAGAATACATTAAATGGACCAGACTTCATTTTACCAGCTTAAACCTGGAGCAGCTTCACAGCTTAAAAAAAAAGAAAAAGAAAAAAAAAAAGAAAAAACCCACAACCACCCAGTATAACAACTGTAACTCTTCTTTTCATTATGGTTTGAGTTGAGACAAAAATTTAAGTTTCAGATTTCTAATACATTCAGCATACTTAAACAGTGATAACAGTAAACAGTACACTATCACTGGAGTTACCTCTTAGGAAGGTGACACAAGTGAATTAATTCCATTTTAGTTAAACTGGTGTGAAGTTGAACTCAAGTGTGATTATAATGTAAATTAATCAGATACATATGAACATCCTTTGTCTACATTAACTTCTTTAAATTCTGAAATCCAAATAAAGCTAAATTGAAACAATGCTGTTAAAAGTTGCAAAGTTGTACTAGATCTGCAATTCTGCAACTATAGTATGTTACAGAGCCCTGTCATCATCTGAGATAAATTGGACCTTAATCACAGAGCCCATATTCCTCCCTAAGCTATTTGTGGCTTCAAAACTGTGCTGGGAGCTCAGTAATGCTGATGACCATGCATGGGAAAACTGGAACACAAGCAAATTAAGGGCCAATATCTACCATGCAGTTCTCTGAGGTTTCTCTAGAGCCCTAATCTGGATAGATTTTCACTGGGATAACTTTTCTTTTAACATCCTGATAATGCATTTCAAATTTTTACCTCAATGAAGGAGAGTTACAACTTTTAGAAAAACACAGTCAGAAGTTTTAGCTAACATTGCCAATGTGGCCAACACTTTACAAACTATGTTCTTGAACAACTACAAGAATAACTGCTCAACCTTTCGGGGGGGGGGGGGGGGGGGGGGGGGGGGGGGAATCAGCCATGGTAGAGACCAAACATGAAAAAGTCCAATACAAGTAGTTAAAAGCTGGCAAAATTATAAACATCTGGGAACAGAACATTAGTATAAGAAGCTGAGGCACTGTGTGGAAATATTAGTTGTAAGCCCATTATATAATAAAAGGTAAACAAAGCTTAACAAACACTGTCAAAGCATCGAGGAAATGGACTTTAACTAACAGACCAGTAAATATCACTAGAAGTCAGTGACTTAGAATCAGCTAGATTTTTAGTACTGTTTTTGTTATATAAAGACATTCATACCTACATAAAGCCAAATTCTTAGTTCTTTTGTGCTGCATTTTTGCTACTGTGGCCCTAACAAAATAAAGAGTTAAACTGGCTTAAAGTAATAGAGAATTAAGCTTGTGATGTTATACACAGTCTCCAACAATAGCATTTCACTAATATGCACTTTGTATTCTGTTACACACCGAGAGAAGAACTTGGTGCCATTCAGGAGATATATAACATGCAGGTGGATGTGTAATGTGTACATACACGGATGGCACCTCATGAGATTAACTGCCATGAGGAAATGCTCTCTTCATGGAAGCTTTGCAGGAGAAGACATGTTTGGTCTTGTGTGTGAGTTGGGGAGTAGGTTTGTCAGCCCAGGGCAACAAATTAAAAAGATTGTTTATGCTACCCAACTTGACAGTGTTTGTTACTAGGCATTTCTCCTTCTCACCTTTTAATAATGGGGACAATAACTTTGTGGCTTTAAACAATGACTAATTTGTTCCCGTGAGGCCAAAAAACACTAAAGTGACAAAGAAAAAATAAACATTCTAGGAAACAAAAACTACAATATATTCATGAAAATGACATTCATATCGAATGAGAGAGTATCAAAAACTACTGCTTTTTCAGACAACTTATTCACTTGCATAACTCAGCAGCCGCTCATTTATTTTAACGGACTCTGCTGGTAAACAGCAAAGAATTTGTCCCTAGAATTACTACTTTAAAAGAGCTTATTTGCAAGCACAGCTGAGTTTTGCTTCTTTTCTGCCTATTCTGGATCATTGCGATGCAAGATCTATCACCATGAATTTGAGGTGATCCTTAGCTTGAAAATTATTTTGTTGTTCATGTACTCTTTGGATACCCCATCTAGGTACCTTTCATATCAAGATTGTCTTGATGTAAAGCTGGAACAACATAGTGCTGAATTAGACCCATTTTCTATCACTTAATATAGGCTTTAAATTCATCCATGGAATGTGTCCACACTAGACTGAGAAGAAACCTCTTGGCAATACTGAATTATCATACTGAATTGCTTCCATCCACTTGCTGGGGCTGCCAAATTGAAATGATGCATGTCAAGGCAACCCTACACTGAAAAGTAAAAGATAGCCTCTTAAATGTTCCATTTATAAAGCTTTTTATTCACAGTCAAATTTAGTATCCCCTCTGAAATATATCACTTTACAGAATTGATACCTTGCCATTACAAGATTTCCACGCCATATTCACTCAGCTTAGTAGTAAAAACAAGCTTTTGCTCTTTTCCCTTTGGTACAGCTGATGAAAACTGAGCAGTTCAAGGTCTGCTTCTTAGATCACCAGCACTAAGTATTCCACAGATCTGTAATCTTCTCCTACAGGGAAGGTTAAAAGTCAGCAAAAAAGCAAACTGTTAGTTCTATCAGTAAAATATTAAAAGTGCATCATATTGGAAAGTAGAAATTGAAGGAAAAAAACAAAAAAAACAAAAACAAAAAAACCCTACCACTAATGCTAAGGATGCCAAGAGTGATGTGCAAAACAAATGCATCCATGTGGACTTTCTGGAACTCTCTGCAAGGAATATCACTCAAAGCAAATTAGCAAAAAGAAAAATTACACTGTCACACTGCAGAACTTTAATGCATTTTTTCCTAGTATGTGTCACATGATTCTAAAATTACAAATTGCATTATTTACTTTCTGTATTATTTCCCCTAAATTGTTGTAGCCTAACACTTTTTTTTAATCACTGGCAAGTAAACTTCTAACTAAGAAACTCATATAGTCTTTTTAACTAATGGCCTGTTTTGGCATCTTTACATCTCAGTTTATGACAAAGGAATAACCTGCCCACATTTGGGATGCAACCAGTTTCAATTATTTTGGCCTCTCTTAAGTTGGAAAGTTTCGTTGGCTTGAAGTTTGTCATACTTACTCTTTCGAAGAAGCAGAACATCTCTGCAAAGCCTCATGGTAATTTCTCCAATTATATTCTGATTTGCATGTTACTGTTTAGCTGAAGTTAATTTTTTTTCAACTCCAGATTTGCATCAAAAATAGTTTGCTGTTGTTTCCTTACACTTTAACTCTCTAAAGCAGCTATACATTACTAGCCAGCCATGTCTGATAGAAGAAAGAAATGACATTCCAATCAAGTTGTTTAATTTTTTTTTTTTTATGGATAACTTGGCACCTATCCCAGCTCGTAGCGATGTTAAACAGATGGAAGTTTTTTCTAGGTATAAGGGGGTTTTGCAGTTGCTTTCAGTAGAAGAGAATCTGCATGAATTGAGTCAAAAGTTCAGTGAGATCTTGCCAGAAGGAACCCTATGCCACAGGATGCCATTTACACCACTATACCTCCACCCGTGTTTGCAGTTACAGATTGGAGCTTGCTGTTCACGACTTCCGAAAGCCTTCCTGTGGCCAACAGCTGATAGAAGCCTTAATCAAGTAACCAAAGTCTCTTCTTCTGGGGCTGCAGAACCACATCTTCATCAATCCCTGGGCAAACTATGTCATTTACTATGGAAAACAAGATTTCCATTTGCATTTGTAATGGTCCCAGCCCCACAGTTAAAAAGTGAATTTCGGTCTACCCTCTTAAATCCAAGAAAATTATTAATTCTGAGATAATTAAGTTTGTTTAACTTTTATCATTCCACATTAACTATGTTTTGAGGATATTTCCAATGAAACTGCAACATTAATACTGCAACATTTTTGACAAAGCTGCATGCTAGTATTGATTTTCAAGGCCAGGAAAAAATAGGATGACTTAATAAAACATCCACTCTTGAGGATGCAGTTCTCTAATAATAAAAATACTGAAGGAGTAGAAATGAGCACCAGTGATGTGTTGACTTCCCAAGTCATGGGGTGGGAATTTAAGATCTAGTAAGATTCCTCCTTTGTTCACAGCCACAGTAAACTCTCTGTCAGAGAGAGAGGTTTTCTAGGAGTAGATCTGCAGAAACTTTACACAGCGGGAAGACCTAGTTTCTCAGGTCAAAGATGCCCATTCTGTTATGGTAAGAATCTCTTTACATGGCTAGGACAGTTAATGACATAGAGTTTTCTCCCTGCAGTAATTTTTTCAGAAGCATAGGTGTGTAAGGAAGAAATCTTGTTAGACATTTAAAGATGCACCTAAGAAAAAGATAATTTGCTGACCAAAAAAACACCAAGTAGTGGGCCAGACATCTACTACAAAGTCCTGAGCCATTGATTTGATAACTGAGTAATTTACTTTTCCTGTCCAACTGTAACAGTTCAATGAAGCCATGCTAATTCAAGGACCAAAGTCCTTGGGGACCAAGTGGGAAGTCTCCCATTGACTTTAAAGTCAATGAGTCAAAGCAAGTCCCTGCTATTCAATGACCTCCGAATTTTGCCAAGCACAGAGCTTCCCGGATGCTCCCAAATGCTATTTGCTATTTTAATGTAGCTATTTAACACTAACACTAGTGGGTCTTAAAATCCTGAGTTGCGTTTTAATTTCTCTTCTGAAGTTTGGTTTGGTTTTTTTTGTCAGCTTGGAAAATTCCCCATGCAATCTCGTATCAAATTCTAGTCATAGCTGCTAACTTCACGTGCTCTTACCAACCTCATCACTTGCTTGGTGCAAAGACCAGAAAGCAAGAAGAGTTCCAAGAACAGGTAACACCTTAAATGCATGTATCAAAACACAATCTTTAACAAAATAAATACTATTTTCACTTTTAACTTAAAAACCTGAACATGAAACACTAACTTTGACATCGATTAGCCTCTAGTCCAACTATATATATATATTTCTATCATAACTTAAGAGTTGTACATAATTTTGTCATTGCATTAGTTAAAAACATTCTCAGAAACAGCAATTTTGTTAGTGCTTCTCTTAGCTGGTATGTCTAACTCATATTAACTCATAACATATTTATAGTAAAATCAAGACAAAGCAGGGAGGTGTCACACACAACTTAATGTTCTCTTTAAATATCTTAAGTTCATTAATACTTTAATTCACTGGTACTAATAACTTTTGCTATTATAATAGCAACTCTTTGCATTACACTGGCATTAACTAATGCAGAATTGGTATTTCTGCACCATATTCAGCACATGCAGCAATGAGACTAGAAGTCTCCCAGATGTTTTCCTTCCCTTTCAGGCCCTGTAAAACCATTCTACAAACTATGGCTCATACAGATTTATGCACACAGCCACTGCAGTAATGTTCTTCTTGCCAGCTGCCTATTTTGAGGCAGGAAAGTTGTTATTTTTTATTCCAATATTCATGTAGCTTTTCCAGGGAGGAACTTTCACGAATGATGTTCAGTCAAGTCATTTCATATTTGAGACCTCAGTAAAGTTAAATACCTATCCTGAAGTCTAGATGTTCCAAGAACTCTTCAGTGATAGAAAAAACACTTAGCATTCATGATCTTGTATTTCAAGCCTCTTTGTAATAAGGCTGTTAGTGAGTAACAAGCACATGGTGATGCTTCCTAGTTTGTGGCACATTTGTCTGGGTTGTTTTCTTTGTGTTAGAAAAGAAAAGCCACAAATGCAGGCTGTGAACAGCCATGCTGAATGATACAAGCCTTAAAAAAAAGTTTACAAAGTTGCATTTGTTACATCTATTTAAACTGCCCTATCACAAATGCCAAATATCTGTATATAATTAATTATACCAGATGGACTTCTACCTCAGTAAGTCTTAGCTAATAGCCTTGCATTATTCTTGTTTAAACATTTACCAATGAAACCTGTGTACTTTACTGGACACTGAATTATGATCCTTTTCAGAAATTATCCTTTTAAAACAAAGGCTATAATTGAAGCTTAAGAAGAAAATCATATAATGGAAATGTCCTTCAATCCCCTTTTAATTAACAGCACTGTGCATAAATACAAGCTGAGCTACTCATTTCCTCAAGACAATGCCTCTCAAAAGTACAAGACATTATCTCCCAGAAAATCTCTATATTAAAGTGCTTCTGGCTTGTGCCACTTCAGACCACTTCTATCCTATTGTCTCCCCAGTTAGTTCACAGAACACCTGGCCTTTTTTCTTTTTTTAAATTGATGGGTTTGAGATTAACATTTTGAACCTCATGCTTTGCACATGCAGACCTCTACATCCACACAAAGTCCAGAAATCTGTTTATAGTAGTCTACAGATATCATTTGCAGTATCACATTGAAAGGAATACAAGGACAGGACACACAGACTTCCAAATAAACTCTGTCCAAACTTACTGAGCACACTAAGAGAAGAACTGCTTTACACAAGTATTACTGTCTTTGGTCAGGAACACACGTAAGGTCTTTGCATTTTTAACCTTAATCGCACAAAAAAAGACTCCTGAGTCCAACAGCTCCTTTGTTTTGCATAACCATGACATTAAGCTGTAGAAATAAAGCATTCTCATTTTAGCTTTCAGCTGGAAAATGTTTATGGGCCTTTGACATGCGTACTCACATGAACAGTCCTGTAGATTTGAGGCAGCAAAGTTAGGTACCTACATGAACATATATACAATTTGAAGGAATTGCTATTTATTCAAAGAGTTTATCATAAACAAAAATATGTAAATTCATACCAGTCACTCAAAAAGTTTCTAGAGATGTGCAACAATTATTCGCGCTTAATAAACTTGTCAATGTATTGAACTTTTACTTTCAAAGATATATTTTTAGATAGTCAATGACAAGAGAACCTTCATTTTAGCACCTAATTCAATTTAGTCCATTTTCTGCATTGCATGATGCAGTACAGCTCTAAGGGGAGTAACCATCCACTGTACATCATTCAGCTTGCAGTACTACAGGTATTCTGGATTTATTGGTTCTTATCATTTAGTCTTTCACACTAACAATATTTCCTAACCAGTTTTGTAGACTGCTACCCCAACTGCATTTTGGTGAACTAAATTGTTTATTTTTCCTTCATAAGTAGTTAGATTACTGCCAACTGTTAAACAGCTTTTGGGATGATAATTGAGTTTTGCTTTGCAGTGTATTGAAAAATGAACTAGTGAGGTTCCTCTGAAGAAACTAACACACAACCTCTTCTAAATGACTAAGCTTCACATTTTTAGGAAAACAAATAGAATATTTGCAAAACAGAGCAGTAGTTTTTACTGCACCAGAGAATGCTTTCCCTGATGAAGATCTGAGAAATCACAACGGATGACCACACTCCTGCCACCTCAGAGCACACTTCTCTCTGTCAGTGTCAGCAGTAAGGGATGAGCACTGAGGTCAAAATTCCAATCAAGTACCTGCGTGTGCTGTTTCCTAATAGCAGTACCCAGCCTGCTCCTTTTTTCAGGCCCTACAAATTGTCCTTTGGGGCTATCTATTTTTTCCATTGACTAGACACAGTGGCTTAGAGTGGAATCCAGGCTGTTTGCTTGTGGCCCTTGAAGCTCGGCTTTCTCAGAGGCAACAGAAGTAAGGGAATATGGCATACGTTCAAGTTCAGAAGCTGAAAAGGAAACAGTTTAACACAGTGAATAAACCTTATACAACACTAAAAATACAGCATTTCACACAATGATGTAATGAGAAAGTAAACATGGCTCTTGCATAAAGACCACAGACTGGATAGCATTGTTTGAGACTTTTTAATATTCAGGAGATCAAGTCCATATAAAAAAGTGTCAATCATTCAGCAGCTTTTAAAAAAAAAAAACCAACACGGAATTCTTGGGCATTATGAGCAAAACATCACTAGTATCTATTACCATCAAGTGTATGTCAGGTCACTATTATTTGAATAATATTGCTTCTCTCGCATCAAATGGCACTTTCAGATACACATATAATGTGATTACCTCAGTGACAAGTGTTCTGGACAAAACACAATCCTGTAAAATTCTTATGTATAACAAGATGTTGCTATACAGCACCTCTGCAAGATGCATACAGTATGCAAAACAAATTTTGAAATAAGGTCTAGGTGTCTTGAATTTATATAAGGGGAAACAAAAATTTAGTCCATCTTTCTCTTTTTTCCTTTAGCAGGAGTTTTGAAGGTATGTTCATTTTCAGCGTTTGGTTCCCAGAGTGCATTTCTTACAAATCTAGAAGCAGCTCCTTTATCGAGTTTGGATGCCTTTTTCTTGTCTGCTATTTCCTTGACCTTGTTCATGTATGTTCTTATTCTCTCCTGCGGGGGGGGGGTGAAAGGAAAAGTATATTTCACACCATTCTCCCAAGATTGCTGCTAAAATAAAATCAATGAGTAGAAGCTCTCCACACTGTACATTTCTATAATACCTAGAAAAATAGCATCATTTAAATATATATACACCAGGCTCTTTGCAAACTTGAGGCTTCCCCTTTAGCAGATTTTCCATCACAGGTACCTATCATACCAATATTTGCATGACATCCACTGTCATACGAACATGAAGTCCTACAGAGATGAAGACTCTGTATCTAATTTACAGTGAGATGAGAATTGTTCTTGCAAGTGAAGTTAGAAAACAAAATACTGAACTCAATTTGGAGTTTAGCCTACATAAAGATGGCAAAATAATATTTAGCTATTTGACATATTGATAGATGAATTATACTGTCTGACTACTATCTAGGAAAAAAAAGGGAAAAAAAAGAAAATTGAGCATGTCCAAGCAAAGCCAAAAAGCATCTTACAAAAAATCAAAGGTGTTACAAGCATTACACATGCAACTACATAGAAGTCTTGCAGTTAAGATCCTGAAATGGTCAAGGAGGTTTATCAGTGAACCTATTTAAGGCAGCCTGATGAATTTCCAGCTGTACCAGAGGTTCCTTTTATGACCATAAATAACAAAAATGCCTGTTTCCACTGCCATTCTGTAAAGCAAGGGGATACTTTCTTGCCATCTTAGCCTACCCTAGTCATTTGGTGTCTAGAGCTTTTTTTTTTTTTTGAACAAAGCATGGCTTGGATTCAGCCCCACCTAAGTATACCCTCCCAGCTTAATCTCATTTATGTGTCTACTCACCCTCATCTACTTCTGCAATCAATAAAGAAAATTACTTTGAGAGGGTAACTAAACCCCTCTAAGATGGGAAGCACCCTCTGTTAAGTGCGTGCTTCTCACTGACTAGAGAGGACACTTACAGTAATTGTGCAAAATAAATAAAAGCTTGGTTGGTAGATTTCATGTCTACATATTTAGCCTAATATGGCCTTCAACTCTAGGGCCTTTAGGTGTTACTGTAATACAAACAACAATAACATATATATACAGTGCTCTACCTCATACCCGAATGATAAATGTGGATTAACAGAACATTTATGGATACTGCTAACTAAATAAGTGTTGATATAATGTAACCCACGCATTTCTCACACAGCCATTGACAGCTTTTTGAATCTGGAACAAAAGTTACGAGACCTACACTACTGAACTGATTTTTCAATTCTTCAGTGACCAATCTATAAGCAACTGATTTGTCAAAAAGTTGGCCACTCTTTCCATATCAAAAACATAGCTTTAATGAGGAGAGCTTTACAGGGTCTGAAATCATGATAGACTATAATATTTCTTTGGTGACTGAGATGGCTAATGAGAACAGATGGCAAACCTACATGTATCAACATGGGGAAAAGGAGCTGACAAATGTCAACGTGACAAAAGAAATGAACTCTTGATAGCTTGAATGTGAGTTTTATTAATACAGTTTGAATCCCCGTGTATTCCCTGTATGTACACAAGAGCAGCAATTCTAAAAACAATTGTGATAGTCTTTTTTTATTCCCTTTCCATATGAATAAGAACATGACAATGCTCTTAGAAGGAAGGAATGTGCATTCATTCACCTTGATACTTGTAAAAGTATCAAGAGATACTTGTAAAAGTACACTTGTAAAAGCAAAGAGAACTGGATAAGAATCTAGCCTATGATAATTCACTCGTTCTTCAGGGTTAAAACAACTGGCAATTGTGAAGTAAAATACCAGCATAAACCATCCACAGCAGAAGAGATAAAATTTATTTTTTAGTATCACTAAATTAACACAATATTCAGACACTATATAATATAGGATGAACAAGAAACTGACTGAAAGCTCATGAAATATTAACTGATCCATTTTTTAATATGATACAGTCTAGACTACTGAAAACCTCACAAAATTAAAAATAGAAGTATTCTTATTATTCAGGCTAGCTTTCCACATTTTTCAGTCCTATCTTCCATTCCGCTGGTTATGTAAGGATTACATTTAAGCTAAGTACTTTACGATTGCCCAGATTTAATATTTTCATTTATACATGAATTAAAATAGGTAGCTGTAAGTTTTGATTTCTATTTTGTCTTCAGGCTAAATGATTTGATTTTTTAAGTCAGCAGAATTTTCAAGATAGCCGGCCTTCTATACTGTAGTCAGGCATCTAAATGGAATATAAAGACAAACCTAAAAGATTTATTATAGGTTGTAAATATGTCACTAATGCAGAATTACTGGACAATACACATACAACTGGTGCCAAAAAAGCTTTTAGCTTTGTTGCTGAACTGGATTCTTTACTGCTGAGAAAATGAATTAATGGAAGACTTGGAAGGGGGAGGGGAGCTCTTTCCCGTCTTTGCTAGTAAATCACCCACACTATAGAGTCATACAAAAGTAAGAAAAGGCAGCCTCAGAGATTAACATGATTCCAAGTATTTATAAGAAAAAAAAAATGCCGTACTGGAAGTTATAAATTATTATCAGACATGTAACATTTTTCCATTTAACAGATATAAGTGAAAAGCTGCTCTATTCAGAATCCAATTCTCAAACAAAGGTGGAGAAAAGAAAAGATAAGATGACACCATTCATCATCTTGTTCTTTTCTAATTTCAGCAGACTCTACAACTTTGCTTTAAACAGTACTGTTTGGAACTAAACATATGACTTTCTTAATTTAGAGAGCCCAGCAGGGCATATGAACAGTTACATAACACCATGTAGCGTATGCGTGCTATTATGGCAACATATCAATTTTAAACGTAGATATAAGCTTTTTTTACTTCTATATTAATTAACTGTCCTGGGCCAGTTAGATATTGCAGTGCAAGAATCTTACCAGTTCTTGTTTCACTGGATGTTCCTTTGGATTGATTCCCTGAGTAGCCAAGTATACTACAAAAAAAAAAAAAAAATTTTTTTTTTAAACTGAAGGCTGTCATGACTGAGGACCCAATCAATCAGTCACATAGGAAAACTGTAGTTTCCACATAAACCATTAATAAGAATTGGAGTTAACTGTGTTGTTAAGTATCTGACAAACTATTATCATCAAATATTGCCGCTAAAAAAAAAAAAAAAAACAGAACCCAAAAAACCAAAACGGTTAAACTTTCTGTCCGTAAAAGGACAGAAAAGGTTGCCACAAAAAACCAGAAAGAAACATCCTCATGCATGTACAAAGTCATCTTTGGTAAATACCAGTTTTTGATTTGGAGTTTCAACATCATTTATCCTACGGATGGCAATAATTTGGGTCCTCAGGGTAATTACAAGTTTCTAATTATTTAGCTATGAAATATGATTTTTAATGTTTGCAGCTGTCTAGAAGGTGTTCAAATGGCAATCATAAATACTACTTTTTCCTCCTACCACATACTTACCCCAGAACATTGAATTTAATGTGTACACTGAAACCAAATCCATCTTTGCTTGCTCAAGAGGCTCTAACTAGAATTAAAAAAAACACAAACATTTGCACATTTTTAAGCAGATATGCACAGATTTTAGTAATATGCACATTTTATAATTGTGAGTGTATTCATAAAAAAATACACACTGAATGAGCACATTTTTGCACCACAAGTTCACTGACACCATGTCTATGCCTATTTCTGTGCCACCACAGAACCATTCTCTCCTCTGCAAGTATTCATGTCATTTTCCCAGTCTGATGTTAAATGCCACAGTCCCACATGGCCAAAAGCACAAAAATCTCTTGACACGAAGCTCTTGGACTACTGTTCCCATAGTCAGAAATAATTCCCTATTTTTCCACAGAAACTTAATTCAAAATAATTGTTGCTATCAGTGGAAGAAAAGAAAAAGTCTTAAGATTGCTGAAGCTCCAATGTGAATATAGTATGCTACAGACAATCAATGAACGTTAACACTACCCATGGTAGACTGTTCAACGCATGCTGGAATACTTAGGGCTGTAAAGCAAAGGAGGAATAAAGGTAATGAGGGGTTTTTTTTCCTTGACTGTCAAAGTCAATTTATTATTTTAGTCCTATAGGATTTCCAGAAACTCCGATAACATCATTGTACAGCTCACTAGTTCTAACATGGATACTGTCAAAAGATTGGTGTTGTCAAGACTGTTTTCTTCATAATTTATTTGTGTTAGAAATCCTCAGAGGATAAAGAAGTTCCCTCATGTGCTGGCTTTACTTGCCCTAAAGGAAGAAATTACATGTTAGGCTTTTAATGTTAAAAGATAGAGAGGCTTGTATGAAGTCTTCAGGCAGTACCTTGCCCTGTCTTTATGCCCTGAAAAAACCCCACATTTTACAGATTTGTGCTTATAACATAGCTAGAGGAGACAGCTCAGTTTTTCAAGCACCAGGTTCTGCAAGTCTAGACTTCTAGAATCAGATAAATTCTCACTGCTGTCAATTCACCTTTACATCCTTCTGGGTATACCAAGTTCCATTAAGTTTGTTGTGAAAAGGTCTCAGACAAAAATGTGAATGACCTCTCCGTTATGAAAGAGCACTCAGCATGCGCTTTAAGGAAGGCCAGGAATAAGCTAGAATGTCCTCTACCTAAATGACTCCCCAGTAGGATCATCACTTTTCAGCTTGGAAGAGCATATATTTCATTGTTTAGTTTGTAAGACCATCTGGATATCTTAGAAATGTAAGAATTTCCAATATTAGGTATCAAGGGTAGGAAGTGTCATATTTATTATTTCTCTGTGCAGTGGCTAGCGTAACAGACCTTTTTTATTGCAGTTTGGGTTCCCAGGTATTCTTGTATTAATAACAAAAAGGTTGTAAAAGGGAAAATTATTTACCTTTTGGAGAAGCTCACTCCTGGAAACTGACATCATTGTCTTCAGCATCTCATCTACAGAACCAAGAGATTTTTCAAACGCTGCAAGATAATCATGAATTTCAGTGGGGTATTCTTCCATATTAATATCATCTTCTGACATTTCCATCTGGAAAGAGGAAACAAAACTAATAATCCTTTTCATTAAGTCCCTACAGAGTCAAAAAGACTGTATTTTACATTGTTTAATCAATGAAAGCATTAGCATTCATTCATTAAACATTATAAGAAATGCCTACTTCTGAAGAGTTCTAGCAGGTAATGTCAATAGTGACATAGTTAAAGGTCCTATAATTTCAGGGATATCTCCTAACTGCTGTGCAAAATGGCATGAAGGAGCATTACAAACAACATGACTGTAGTACCTATTCTTGTAACAGTCCCAAACCAGTATTTTGCTTTTATGGTCTGTGATAGAAAGGAATTATTTGCTTGTTTAAAAGAAGTGCTCTATAAATCACAGTATATAAAGAGCTACACCAAGCAACAGGCAGGACACTAAAAAAACAAAACAAAAAAACCAAAGCAAAACAAAACAAAAACGGGGCTATGGCTTCAGCCTGTCTTAGGAACAGACATTACTTCAGCTTTAAACCAGTTATGCAGCACAAGTTATGTCAGGGTCAGTTACATCTTCCAACGCTAGACATAGGAGTCGGTCCAAGAAATTCTTCTTGTGAACCCTGTATCCAGTTTTCTGAATTCTCTATGGGGTATTATAATCTGCAATATAACAAAGCTGAGTTGATTTGGGGATTTCAGAATACTCTGGAAATCTTGTAGATGCATCTATGGACAGCAACTGTGAGATAAGCAAAGATGTGAAAAATCCCAAAGCACTCCTTTTTTGATCCCGGCATTCATGGTAACATGGCATGGCTACTGCCAAGCCATCTGGCTGCTGGCTTACAATCAGTATCTTTAATTCCTCTCAAATCATAAATCACATATTCTCTTGGGGAGTTAATGTTACTTAAAGCTATGTTACTTTCTACAACTTCTACTGATTGAGCAACAATTTTTTGAACGTTATAAGGAAAGAGAGGAAGAAATATACAATTTTCCTGCCCATTTGGTGAGCTGCATCAAGAACAGTGGGAGCACCTGGATCACTGCAGTCCTTCCTACTTAGGATCAGTGTGATAATCCCACTACCCAGGCACTGAGTACAGAGGGCAGGAACATAGTCAGAGAAACTGCACTTTGAAAATTTGATCTATGAACACCAAGCCACACAGCCAGTGCAAACAGCAAGGAAACAGCAAACAGCTGTCACATCACTGGAGTTTGTTTTAGATAAAGATTTGATCTTTCCCTTTTCCTGGCAAGAGCGTGGTATGTGTGAGAGAGATTTCTTTTTATTTATATTGTCTCTTGGAGGTCAAACAGGAGGAAGATTGAGAGGAAAAACAGCGTGGAGCTACTCAAGCTTGTCTGCAACTCCAGTTTTAACCGCACCAGCGTGATTCCAGAAATATGATCAGCCAGTTAGCAAGCCCAGTTCCACTGCTATTTGCACAGTTTAGAATTATAATCCTGCTCAGCTGCATGACTTTTCATCCTGGTCAGAGCTGTTTTTCAGATGGAGTACAGAATCACAATGCTAACCATGACATGCTGAAGGTCCCCTCCCTACCCCAGCATGTAACTCACACATGTAAATACTGTTTTCAGTCAGCTGCAGCAGACCTAAGCATGGAAGCTGAGCTGGAGCTGCAAGATGGTGCCCACAGAAAGGCAAAATACCAATACAATTATTTCTGCCATTTACAATAGTATCGTTTGTGTTTTGTTCTGTCCTGGCCACCTGCATTATAGTCACCCTTGTTAGGTTGATTAAAAGAGTCCAGAAACACTGTTTGTTGTTAACTTTTAGTCATATAATACAGCACAAAAAATACTCAAAGCTACAGAAGAAACTAGATTTTCCTAGCTGTTAATACAGTTAAGCCTGGTTAGAAGGTATCTGTCAGTACACATTTACACATACAGGGAGAGATGTGTAATCCAATTCAACAATCATCTACAGAGCTTACCATCACTACAATACTTACTCTACTATGGTCTTAATTTGATGGACATAAATGAACATACCAATAAATTCTAACTTTTCTCTCTCTCTTTATCAGGGCATCTAGCACCAGCAGGGGAAAAAAAAAACAACACACCAACAAACTCCTGTGGCAGGAATGTGTTACCAATCAAAACTAACTCGAGCTATTTTAGAGCAGTTGCTAGGATAAACAGTCACTAGGGCATATATGATATTCTTTCCAATATCCCAAGGTAGACCTAAAGAATAAGACAAAGAATAGGAAGATAGAAGGAAAGATAACAGATACAGTCCAAAATGTATTTTTCTACAATTGCTGTCTCATGAACCAGAAAGAATTAAGTTCACCCTTGTATCACGAAGTATTTACTTAACATTGTCAATTAGCAAGGAAAGGGAAAAAAATGCATCAGCCTTCAGTGGAACAAGGCTGCACATTAGCCCATGTACAGTACCCTTCATTGATAAGTCTGCTCCTTCTGCCCAGGGAGGGGGAAGAATTTTTTGAACTTGTGTTTTCTGTTCATTTCAACAGGAACTAGAAAGTTCCTACTCCTGCTGCGTAGGGACCTCTCTCTTTTCATTAGACTGTTGTTTCAGCATTACTAATCTCTAAGAAGGATATGTTACAGTGTTGGCATACGCCAACAGCAAGGCAGCGTTCAACAGCCTAAAATAGTTTTGATAACGTTAAATCAACAAGAGAAAACTTACACTACATTAGAAAACGTGTATACCGGAAACCCCACAAATTTTTTTCTGCCAAAATCAACACACAGACTGCACAATCACACCTGCAGCATGACAAGGCCAAGGATGGGAGGAACTAAGACCACATCAGTGATTCTCTAAACATACCTAAAGGCTATACTGCCCTCAATAGTTATGTTTCAGTTATTAAACCACAAACAAAGTTTTTACAAGTGTTTCTCTATATATTTTGAACAAGCAGAAATTTAAGGCAGTTCCTGAAGTCGATGTTTACTACACAGGTTTCCTCTGTTGGATTTGCTGACTTTCAACCAAATTTTATTTGGCACAGAGATTCCGCTTAAAAAAACTAAGGACCATACAAATATTCAGATAAGAGAAGTTATGAAAATACTTGCTGGGTAAGTATGTGAATAATGGGAAAGTCTAATGGAAATAAGGATAGGACAGCATTTTCATTATCAAGTAATAACACTTACGATGCAGAACACAATCTATGGTTGTATGCATGATGATAATACTTTATAAGATCTTTAATTTTGAGAATGCAAAGCAAAGTTCAAAACCCATGAACATAAAATAGAAGAGAAAAGGCCTACTTTGATTAAGGACACTGAGGCAAACAAAGTGTGATGAAAAACGTGGTATAACTTCATAACATCATTCTACCAGAAACAACTTTCCCTTTTAACCCTAAGCTCAAAAACTGCCGTGTAGTTTTTGGGAAAACAGCATAAAATAAAAAAATATTTGAGGAAAAAAAGGACTTTAAATCACAAGAGTAAACCATTTTCATGAGAAAACTTATTCATTGCATTTAAGTCTGATCAAAAATTGTCTTATGAGTTTTCACAGGTGGAAAATTTCTGAATATTCTGAAATTTCTGAAAAATTCTAAATAAATTCTCATTTATTCAGAAACATCACCACATTTATGTAAACTTCTGCTTAGAAAACAAGTAACACCTTGTTTTCTCTCCAGTCAACATAGTAAAAATCAGAGCAAGTAATACACTCAACCTGCAAAAAGGAAAGGGAGGGAAGTATCAGACCTTATGAACGACAGAAAAGACACAAATATGAAAAGGAGAAAGCAAGAGAAAACACATCATCTGCAGACTGTACAAAAAAGACTAAACGGGTGACAATGAGAAGCAGTTTGCCATTGTGCTAATGTGGTTATTGATCTAAGATCCAACTGAGTAAATTCTGTATTAAGGAAGTTTAAATAAAAACAAACAAAATACAGATGATTGTGCACCGTACAACTAGCAAAATCATCCATCTTCACATTTATCTTTCAGGAGAATGAAGAGAAGAACTCTGCAGACTCCTTTCAAGAAAAGCACACCCATGACTGGCATACAAAGGTAAGAAAAGGAAAAAGGGAAACTGCAGACAATTTGCAGGTGGCTTTTATGAATAATCTTTGAATATATCTGGTGTTTTAACACAAGCCTTGGAAAGTAATAGCCAGCTTGCTTAAAAAGCAAAACCAAACCTCCCTCCCTGCCCACCCCCACAGCAAAACTATCTGTAATACTGGAAGATACAAATTCTAATTAGGGCTCTATGAGAGATTTTGCTGAAGATGCATGGTGAAAGTAATGGAAGCTACACGCATATATCAACGTGGCAGTAGGAAACCCCAAAAGACAGAATTAAAAAATGCTCAGTGTCATGCATATGGTTTTCATCTGGAATTAAAACTGGCAAGTTCAGGATAAAAATGGTGTATTTCAAATATTTTGTAACATGCAAACAGAAGACACAAAAGTAATTTATCATCCTTCATTCTGCTTAATATTGCAACTCACTTAACACTTCATGTTAATTCTTAACCTATTTCTTAAGCACTAGAAGGCCTCGTCTTCATACTGAGCTCAGATCTTTTATTTTTTCAGATTGTTCATCTAACAAAAACCAGATAGACTTTCCTCCTTTTCATGGATATTTACAGATTATATAAAGAAAACCAAAACACACCCAAAACTGTTTAGTCAGGGCATATAAAAATGCTCTCAAATTCAAAACAAATGCATTAGCAACATCAATATGACAAAACATCTCTGTCAGGTCCTAAAAACTGACACTGTCCTCCCTCTCGTGAGTTCTGACTCACAACCTGCAGTGAATGTAGCTGATGTGCAAGCACAGCAGAGATGTCCCTTCTGCTCTAACACTGTAGTTCACTGCTGTGGCTATGGGATAACAGAGTAACAAAGAACAAGCATCTTAAATTTAAAGCTACCAGAGATCGTGACTAAGTTATTTGATCACAAACCTCTTTTGGGAAAAGAAATCCACTTTATTCCATGTTTACAAAGCTCTAAGTATGATAGGCTCTAATCTGTGACAGAGCTTCCTCAGCATTATTGCTGCATAATAAATAATTAGTTGCCTGCTAGTCATTGCTGTGTCCACAGATCTGTTTTTTCTACTAATGCCTTTCAAGCCAGCTTGGGGCAGCTGGAGAGCACATCTAGTACAATTAGACAGAATGCTCTTGCAACGCCAACTCACAATCTTGTTTGCAAGAAAGATTTCCATTGCAAAAGTAATTATGCCTACCATGAAATACCAAGTATGCACCAATGGGCTTATCTTGATCCCCTTAAAAATATCCCAACTCAAGCCACAGTAGTTATCCAATACACTCTTTGCACTATATTACAAATGGGCAGCAGCCAAGCAATCATTTTTAACCCTGCCTTCAAAGCTAGGCTCCAGTCAGCATCCCAGCATACACAGAAGAACCCTACAGAACAGCTCACAGCCATCAGGCTCTTGCTGATGCCACTGAGATAAAGGCTCTTCAGCCTCAGAGGATTTGCAAAGTTTATTCTGATCTGTCTTAAAAGATTGTTAAAATTTAAAGGGAGGGGGTAGTATTTTTAAGGCTCACTTACCTGTTTTCTCATGTGATATTCCCCATGGGCTGAAGCATATCTCAGGTTGGCTCAAACAACCCATATTCACTGCAGCCCCATCTATATCCACACAAACCAACTTTGCTGTAAATTTTCAACTCGATCTGCATGACTCGTAAAACATTTTTATTCTCTGTAATCAGCTGTCCTGGGTTCCACATCTTTGATGACATAGTCATTTCCTCTTCTGAACAAATCCAATATACCTTGGCTCTTGTTCAACTGCAACCTATCAGTACACCCTTCAGTAAGTACAATGATAAAAACAGCTTTCTTTAGGTATGTCCAGAACACTTCTTAGTGAGATGTTTTCATAAAAGCTCTCACACTCAGACTATGCTACCACAGCTCAGTTCGAGACTGGGGTTTTAAAGTGATGTTAAATTTGTACGTCTAAACCGGTCTTTAAAACATATACTTTTGGTTGCACTGAACCTAGCAAGAACTTCTTGTACAGCAAAATAGTCTCCTTGCATAAAACAGTTTACACATCATGGATGAAACTCAGTATGTCTGTATTCCGGTGGGGGTTTTTTCGTGACAGCAATCAATACTGAATACTTCTGTCCTACCAAATTTGCAGCAAACAGGAAATAACCTGCCTCCAGTCTACAGCTCCTGTATGCTCTAAACCATGGAGTTTACTACCTCTTCTAAAATTTGCTGCCACTCTCCACTGGTATCAGCACCACGAATATCCAGAATAAAGCCAAGGAGTTTTTTAATCCTTTTAAACTGCTGGCCTCCTTTGTTTCCCTTAGCCACTATTTCCACAATGTGTGAAAAAGTACTTCCTTTTATCAGAATTCAATTTCCTGTATTTGCACTTCATGCAGTACCTTTCTCTACTGTTTAGAACAGCAACCTCAATCTATTTTTGGCTGTTCATTACTTGACTGTGCCAACAAGACTCTATTTAACTATTAGAAGCATATTTACCCATTTTTTTCGTTGAACATAACGCGGTAACTGTGGGATTTTGTATTTTAAGCATCAATCTTATTCATGCAGGAGAAAAACAGTGAAAATCTTTTCTACCTATCCCCTAAATAGAATTTAACAGCTGATAATCTGAAAAAAAGGAGACCAACTACTATGAGCAAAAAAAAGGGATGCACAAAATCACAGAAGTGAAGAAGTAATAGGGAAAACTCAGCTGGGGACATGGAGTTTTCACAGGGATTGAAATAGATGAAATAAAACATTGTAGGATGGAGAACAGAGATGCACTCTGGCCTGGCACAGGAAGAAAGGGCACGGCAGTAACCACAGCCTGACACGGAAGGGAGAACAAAGAACCAGAAGAATAGAAGACGACGGGAAAAAGGAACCTGAGCAATTTCCCAGCACAGAAAAATTGAGCTTATATAGAACAGCATGCCTGGGGAACACTACCAGCAGAATGCTCATAGCAAGCCTGCATGAAGAATGGAGAAAAGCAAATAGTTGTAGTGAACAACGAGAGCTCAGACAAAGGTAATAAAGTCTGTAACCCCAAAGCTTTCACAGTCTGTTATGAGATCCCTTTGGCATAATCTTGAAAGTTAACAATATCAAACTTCACTCTCATTGTTACCCCTTGGTCAATCCCCTTTGGTTCTTCTTTCTGTGCTGCCTTTTCCAGCTCTGGTTCTGCAACATCTACCTGGATTTGTGGTGACCAGTACCATTCCAGTGCACTGTTTGTTTATTTATTTAAAGGAATTGATGTTTGTCTCAGTTCACCATTCCTTTCCGTATACTTCCTACAATTTTCTACTGCTGACACTAAAAAGAAGCAAACAATCTTTACTAAATGCTGGCAGTTCATATGAAAAGCAGACCAACTGTGCACAGATGAAGAATTGATTCTAGAAATCTTAAACCACTTCAAAGAGAAATGTGCTTATCAGAAAGGTTTGTGTGATTTCTGCACCACATTTCTGATAGGAAGCCTAAGAATTCTAACAAGAACTTTCAAGTTTCTCATGTTCTGGGGTATAGCCTTCTGTTAAGTACTTTCTGATTTCTTTAGCAAGGGTCATACTGCCACAGGATTAGCAATATCCAAGTATTTCAGATTGGAAGTGTTCTTTTATATTTTTAAAACCAAGAAATGTGCCAGACACCTTTCAATTTTGATTTATCTTACAATCAAGTCTTTCCATTTTTGTCTCAAAGATGAGATCTTCTAATTAGCATAATCTAAAGTTTAATTTGCAAGTCAAAGTCCCTTATTAAGTTGCTAGCAGCAACTAACCTTGCAGTCAGAAAGCTGTGACAAAGCGTAAGGAAAGGAACATCTTCACCTTTGCAGCAATATGAGAGAACTGTAACGGGATCTACTTTATTACAAGTACTTGAGCTTAGTAATTTGAAGTATCACTTGCTTTTCTGTTAAGGGAAAAGAGCGCTGCTGAACTATTTTAACCATGGCCTGTACACGCAAGCTGTATCTTCTCTTTGAAGAACACACTCTTCTTACAACAACTACCAAGTCTTCAAGGCTGCTCGAGTTGCAACACTATTTTACTGACTTTTAATAGGAATGTAACCATTTACTGCCTACAGTGCAACCTCCCTAGGTACCACCATCCTCAAGGCATGACACCAGCTGAAAGCCTATAATCCATACTCTCTTTCTCATGGGTAATTAAACAAGTCATGCATTCAACTGTGTTTATGCTCACTAACAGAATCGGTACTGCACACAACTGGACCCTCAGTTCTGGGAAGTTACAGAGGAGTGTCCACGCATTTGGGGCTGTGACAACGGAACAGCTTGGACTGTTTAACATTGACTTACAGCTCCCCTGGAAGCCAACCACACGCAGGTTGCTTGATCACATGCATACCAGGGGAAGTAGATATGCGTGCTAACCGAGGCTTTCCGAACAGTTTATAACCAAAGTTTCCTGTTCTAACACCTCTTTGTGAAAGATGGAACACATTACCGATCTTTTAGAGACATGGTGTAATGGGATTTGGGCACCTGAGCCGAATTCCCGAACGCACTCGGTCACACGGTTTCCTAAAGGAGCCGGAGGTACCCTTGAAGGCCCACACAGGGCTGCTGCTCGCAGCACACCGCCGCGCTTTGACGCTAACTTTTTGCCAACCTCACCTCCGCGTCTCTTCTCAACAGACTGAAAACCTACGGGGTCGAGATAACCCGCTTGTGAACAGCCATCAGAGGCCCTGACGCCCGACAACGCGCTTCCCTCTTTTCAGACGCCTCTGAAAAACCCTACAGCCACACGAAGCCACCCGGTTGCATGAACAGCAACTCCGACCGCAACGACGGACCTGAACGGCCCGGGCCCGGGCCCGCCACCGCCCCAGCCCCAGCCCCAGCCCCAGCCCGCCCGCTGCGCGAGACCCCGAGCCGTACCACCCAGCGGGCGGGGAACGGGGGGAAGCGGGCGGCCCATCTCGGGGAGAGGGGATGGGAATGCCTATGCAGCCCCACGCGCGGGGTGAGGACAAGGGCGAGGCGGGAGGAGCCGCTCTTACCTCCGGGCAGGCGGCCTGGCCTCCCGCGCCGCGCGTGGGGCGGGGGAGAGCGACGAGGGGGTGGGGCCTCCTCCGGCGCGCAGCGGTGACGTCAGTGCCAGGGCTGTGGGGCCCCGTCGCCACAGGCGTGTCCGCCGTGGGGCGGCTCCGAGCAGCGTGGGGGTGCGTGCCGCGTCCCGGCAGGTAACCGCTTCTCGTACGCTCACACGCCCCTCCCCGTACTGTGGGTGCTCACCGCGTGTAGCCGGAATGCCGGTGACGTGCCAGTTACAGTGATGACAGCGGTTTCCGTCAGTAACAAAAAGAATGGGGCCGCTCTTTTAGGGCAGAAAACATCCTTTTCAGCAGCCGGCAGGTTTAGGTGGAGGAGGTGAACAGCCGGCATGTCTCCGGCTGTTCCCAAACACTTCCAGTTGCTTCCTGGAAAAAGGGAGGCACAAACTGGTTCTAGAGATGGTCCCTTAATGCCAGACGTCCCTTGTTGACACGGAGGCATGCCAGGGGGAGGGCATCAGTTCCTGACTGAGGATGCACATCTTCACCTCATCCTCGAATGGGTGTTTCTAATAGCATCATTGGTTGTAATTTCCACTGTGTTTCTCCTCAAGATTTCGGCAAATAAATCTGGGTTCAAACTGCAGCGGATTAATATTTGTCCACTGCAAGAGCTGGCTGACTGGAAGATTGTACAAACACATCTGTGGCTCCCAAAGATAAGATCCGCATTTTACAGATTTACATTCTGATAAATAATAAAACAGAAGTCAGCATCCACATCAAAAGTATTGGCATTACTAGCCAAAGACCTCTTTCGCCTCCTTTCCGTTCACAATCTCATCTGAAGCTGATTGTAACTACAGTCTGCAGCCTATCCCCTCCAAGGGGATAAGATAGGATCACTGGAATCCTTCAGTGTGGTTGAAGAGGGCCTGTTCTCAACTATAGGTTATGCAGAAGTGTATGTGGCCAATTAAGTCGTGACTGATTGCCTGAAGGGAATGTGCTGAGCCAGCTTACTCAGCATCAGCGTTTCTCAAGGAAGGGAAAAACAGGTCCAGTTTGAAGAAGGATGAGGTCAAGGCTGGGAAAAGTGCAAGAGTGTATTCGTAGGGGGAACAGGACTAGAAGTTTGGGGCCTTATCTAGCTTCAGTGCACTTCTCTGTGCCTTCAATGCAATTTAAAATATTGCAAAAGTGAGCTTCCTCTTAATAGGCTGGTTTACATCTAAGTGCTATACTCTGTTTATTCTAATTAAATCAGTATGCACTGCAAATGAGAGCCTTTCTCCCTACCCCCAGTTGGAAACATATCTAAAGATCTTCAGGTAGAGCAGTTACTTGTTTACATCTTGTCATCTCCTTTTCCTCCAGGAGATTTAGAGGTTTAGGTTTTCGGTTTCAACCAAAAATGTCTGAAAAAGCAATATAATTATATATGGTTTTTAATAACAGAGTATTTATGAAAGCAGCAAACACAGGGATTCTTTAAGAGCCTTTCAGTTTTATGTGGGACACACATAAGGATAGTAGAACCACTGGGGTAGGGAATGGTATCCCTGCTGTCTGATAATATTTTAGTTTAATAATGTTTCATTGAATTTTCATAACCATTTCTTATTTTCAAAAAATACAGTCTTAATTATTTTATCTTGTTCATTTTTACTAGTGCAACTACAGAATTATGCATTGTAGGTAACAGGGAACTTAGGAGGGTTTTTTTTATAAAATTCAGAAATGCAACAGTCTGAAGGGTAGCAGAGAAATAGGAAGACCTGAACTCCTAAATAAAGTAAAATTTTGCACTTCCAATGTGCCAGGTGTCTGCAAGGACCTTGGAACACTTGACGTATGTTTAGTTCATTCTTACCTCAGTATTCACATGTCACAGGTTGGGAAATACAGAGAGAGAAGTTGATTCATAGACTAATTGATTTACCAAACGTTAGGTAGGAAGTTTCTGCCAGAGTCTTCTTTCCTAAACCAAATATTTTGTTTCAATTACAAGATCAAAGGAAAATGCAACACATGAACAATGTTCAGATTCAACCAACTCTGTTTGTAGAAGATTGTAACCGCATATAGCATTAATGCAGTACAGGTTGGACTCAAGAGTATTTCATGATCATACAGTGTGGCTCTTTGTCTCCTCCTAGTGGTTTACATTTGTTATAGATTTGCTACTGACTCCAAACTACTACAGATTTATAATTTTGTTCAGTTAACTGAAGTCCCTATACTGAGTGCCATAGGTCTTGGAATTTCTTGAGGCAGTTCACTCAGCGGATTACTAGGTATATAAGCATTTGTTTTCTGCTTGAAATGGCTGTGTTGCTTGTTTGGTTTTCAAGAGCAGAGAGTGAGGAGTTAAGGGTTTACATTTATCCCAGCCAAAATCTGATTGAGATACAGCTCATATAAATTCAATTGGTTTATGCTGGTGCCACTCTGAAAATATATTATGATTTTATACATGGATATCTCTACAAAAATCTATCCAAAAAAAGCTATACTGCCATCTGGTACTTAATGGAAGCCATTTCATTTGAGAGGCCTATGAATGATTATTGATTTTTTCTCTATTGTTCCCAAAACAACAGAAAACAATCCTGAATATTTTCTCCAAAGTAGTCAAAACGACAGACATCTTTAACATAATTAATCCTTTATTATGATGTATCTCGTTCATTGTACATACTATATATCGACTCCTGCGGAGTCAATGTTCTTTGCAGAGCAGACACAGAGGCCAAATCCTGTAGCCTTGACCTCACTGGAAACATTATGCTTACAGCCTGGGTCATGCAAAGCACCACAGCCTGACGTACAGACCAGCTGTGACAACTCCAACTCACAGAAACAATGCCACTGAAAACGCTTTTGGAGATCCTCATGTAGAAGACAAGCTAAATAAAAAAAAATATAACCTAGATTCTTCTGCTGTGAATCAGGTGGGAATACAAAGAAGGATGCTAGAAGCTGCTTGTAACAAAAGGGTGAATGAATCATTGGCAGAATAAAAATACAGATGCTAAAATCAGACCAAAAGCAAAAAGTGGTTGTAACATCTACAGTCATCCTAAGGGAGAAAAGGAAGCAATAGAATTGCTTTGTCTGCAAGTCCAGCTTCTTCTGACACTAAACACTCTTTTTGACCTTTTAATGTGAGTCTTAATGAGAGCTGCAGAGATACTTCATTAAATAATTCAACCTTTCTAAGTAGATACTTTTATCAGGTGTCCACCACAAGCCCTTTCGATCAATTACTAGAAAGCCAGTACATCCAAACACAGAGAACCTTCCCTTTTATTCTGTCAGTCTCTGTTTTAAACCTCTAGAGATTCAGCAACCATGCTGAAAATGCTAAACCAATGCAGGCTTAAATGAGAATAAGTCAGTGAGAATACAGCTACGCTACGTTAAAACTAAACTGACAAATTTTGTGTTACCTCTGGTCAGCCTATAACTTGGGTTTAAAAAGTGTTGGTCTAAACTTGTGCAACATCACATTTTAAATTATTTCAAGAGTTAGTCTGCACCTGGGTAACCTGAGCTGCAGACCATTTCATGACAGTTCCTGATCTGGCATGTTTAAAGTCGAGTTATGGCCAAAGTAATTAAAAAGCAGAGTATGAGAGGGTACCTTTTAAAATCCCAGGTCAGAGCAAGCAGACCAGTTTGGGAGATGTTAGTATCTGTAGTTCACTTGTGTCTGAAGGGCCTCAGCCACATTGGGCATTTCTGGGATAGGCATTTTGTGATTATGAGGCCTGTTTCTTTGCAATGTAATATCTAATGAATTTGCAATGTGCTGTGTGGGCAGACCAGCAAGTTACCAGAAGAGGGTGTAGCAGGAGTAAGCTGAAGCATGAACATCCATCTGCACACCAGTACCTGCCTGCCTATGTGCACTTGCCACTCAGTGGAAGAGGGGCAAATACCTGATGTTTCCTCTAGCATATCAGAAGACAAATACTTGCAAAAGGACAGTTACAGGCAGCTGCCTGGCTGAATGGCATGTTTATGGTAACTTATGTCTCTGCCTGTGTTCTACAGAGACCAGATATATGCAGGGAGCAGGGAGGCAGGGCAGGAATAGAGAGTTTACAGTGATTTATTGCAAGGCAGATGGTGAGTCCAGGAAGAGAGCCCAAGATATCTGGCTGTCAGGTTTGTGCCCCAGCCACTAGATAGGGTAAGAAGGGGAATAGAGTCTTGAGGCTAACCCACAGGGATTTCTCACATCTTCAGGAACTAAAAAAACTGTAGCAGTGGCACTTAGGACAGTGGAAAAGAAGTGTAACCTCCAAAATTTTCCATGTTGTGATACAGTTTGCTGGACTTGGGGACAGCGTATGTGGCAGCCTAAGCCCAGGTGAACTTAGACTCACCTTTCAGTTAAAATGCTCTGGAAATGTCTTTTTTTCTGTGCTCAAATTAAATTAGAATGACTTAAAACCTACTAAACACAGACTCTTTTCCTTTCTGAAAACATAGCATTTCTAATCAAAATACAGATGTAAAAGTACATGGAAAGAAGGAAACTGAGCTTGATGTAGCTTTGTTTTAGGGAGGAAAAATAATATAATTCAATAAGACTAGCTTAAACCCTCTGATTAAAGGTTTTTTAACATAACAGATAAGGAGGATGAGATCTACACTGAGATAAAGATAGTACAGATCAAAAGAGCTTGTGTTCCTGCCAACTAGATTAAATGACAGGATGTGATGAAGTGCTGGGTACCATATCTGGTTACTTAACATCCAAAGCTTTATTCGCTGAATGTAGATATATCTATTAGGTTATATATGTTTATATATGGAAACTGTAGAAATAAATTGAAAGCAATCTACCATGTGTAGAGTATTTGTTCTGATATTGTTATAAGATTGCATTTCTTCCAATTAGTATGTAAAGCTGTAATTTTTTATAGCTGCCTCTCTCACTAAGATTGTGGAAGTAAATTGTATTAGAAATTGAGGTTTATTTCTAAATGCATTAGCGATCCACCATTCTCACTTATTCACCATTCACAGATTCTGTGCATAAATTCAATAGAACCATATATTTCATACTCCAACTTAATTTTAGCAGGAAGCCTAGGACAACTTTAGGAGTAAATTAAACTTAGGACCCAAATTGCAGTTGTCATTTAAAAGGGTTTTTTTATAATTATTTATCTGTACATGGCCCCTGAGGAGGCAGGATACAGGACTGGAAGGCTCTTTGGTCTAACCCAGTGTGGCTGCTCTTATGTTTTTCACACACTCTGCAACAGCAGGATGTGGGAGGAAGGGAATGTGAATGTCAGGAAGGAAAAACACTGCCGGATATGAAGATGCCACAGGCCTGTGCCACTGTGCACTTCTGCAAGGCAGCAGGAAGGGTCTGCTCCCCACATCTGCTGAACAGGCCACAAAGTCCTGCCCAGTTGAGCTACACCAGAAACACGAAGGAGAGATTCTGTCATCTCTGCAGGAAGATTGGTGATTCAGAAAATGAAAGGTTTAGCATGGGATGCAACTGAACTGAACAGATTTAATTAGCTGCACCTACCTTTTATTGTTATTTTTCATTGTTGCTGCAGCGCTGCCTAGAAACCTAAGCCTCATGGTGCTCCAAGCTGGAAATACTCCTAAGAAGATAGTCTCCATCTCAGAAATCTTAAACAATAAGCAAAAGACAAGAGATGAAGAGAGCAGGAGGAAAAAACCTTTAGTACACAGAGGACATCGCTAGTGTTGGATTATTTCTGGCAGACAGATGCAGGATGGGCTGGAGCAACATCCCAGCATAATCAGAGCCAGAAGCAGCTACAACTGCAGTAAGAAGAGGTGCACGGTTCCATTATGCTCTGTGACACAGGGAAGGGGGCAAGAGGGTGCAGCTCCCTTAGCCCTCCCAGCAAATCCACAAATAAGAACAACTTAAGGCTTTGCACCACATGTAGTCATTCACATCTGTGCAAAGTCAGGATAAAGTAGCATTTCTGTGCTGATGGAAATGTTCGCACAAAAAATCAGGTCCTCAATATTTTATGAAATACAAATATTGCCAGTGGTGGGTTTTAATGTAAGCAGCCTCCACCTGTGAGAGAAGGAACTGGAAGCAGCTGGGACTTCGAGACTTAACCAGTAATTTACTTCAAAGAAAGAGTAGTTTTAACTGCAAGACTGTAACAGTCAAACAGTGGGCAACTGATACAATGCAATCTGGTAAACAGGCTGAGCTACTACTTCTGAATCACCACCGCACAAAAAGGTCCCATCAGGTCTCAATCGCTATGCAGTTCTGTGGGCCTTACGGCCATTCTGCAACCCACATGTCCTCTGGCTTCAGAGAATGTCTTAAATGTTTAATAACCTTAAAATCCCAAGCAACCTAGGAGAGCTTGCCTGTGCCTGTTTTATTTATGTTGCTGATGGGCTTTTCATAGTGACGAAAAACAGCTTCACTGTGCCATGCTTAAGAAGGTCAGGGTGTAATGTTCTGATCAGGAAATACCCTGAAAGGCTGGCAACCTTGGCTGGCCTCTTGCACATTAACAAGAGAGGAAGAAGCCATTGGTCTGGGAAGGGAACCCCAGTCTGTGCATTCTGCACAGGCTGATTTTACTGCCAAGCTCAACAGAGGAGGGAACTTTTACAGGTGCCTCCACGTGGTTCTGCAGCTCAGCTCTCTCTGCACATCCCCAGACATGAAGATTTACTAACATTGTGGAGGGAGGGAGTACAGGCAGGAGGGAAGGAAATCTCTTGGAAGTAGAGAAAACTGGAGCAGACACATCTGTCCCAGAGGCTGTAGCTGTACTACTAAGCTAAACAGCAACAGGCTTGTTCTCTGGCTCAGACACCAACTGGCATAGCTTGTGACCGTACTGCTAAATTGAGCTGGTCTCCAAAGCAAGGCTGCCACACACAGGCTGCCTATTGGGAACAGCTCCTGCTTAGTCCTGAATCATGCCAGCAAATTATTGAGACGGTTGCTAGTTGGCCCAGATCAACTAGTTAAGAGTGTAACACAGAATATTACAGGGAAGAGATATTCTGCTCGGATCCCCTTTGCTACAGGGTCCTGCAAAACTTCTCTGCCTCTTCACTGGCAATTGCTTCATTGGTGGCTGAGGAGGAAGAGGAAGGCCAGAGCACAGGGCAGCTACTCACTGCCCTTGAGACCCTAGATACTCTTGCAGCCATCAGGCAACACTGACCCACTTCCAGTATCCTCTGTGGACAATGCTCTGCGACTGCAAGGGGAAGCTGTGCGGCGAGAAGCAGGTCCTCCCAGAAAGGCCAGCAAGGAATGAAAACCTTTTACGGCCAAGGCTAGAACTGGCCACATCACCAAGTCACCAAATATCCCTGGCCCAGTTCACAAAAATCCCGTCTGGTCTTTCCTCTGGGCTGAACCTGCACTGCCACAGGCAGTCCCATAGCCATACTTTACACAAAATGATTCAGCTCTCAGCTCCTGCCTGAGTTAACAGCTGCCATTGCCTAAAGTGCTGGGAGTTGTTTGCTACTGCAAAATATCTTGCATGCACAAAGGCTTTAAATACACTCTAGACATACAGACTGTGATCTGGAGATTCTTTGAGGAGTAGGCAGTTGTTCTGTTCAGCGTGCCTACTACTGAAAATACAGCAGTAACAGCATCAGGAGCAAGAAAATGCAGGCTTAACTGAAAAAAAAAAGTAGCAAATCAACATCTTTTCTGGCAGTTTGTCGATACCAACTTTACAGTTAGACAACTTTATTACAGTGATGAATATGCAGGCCACAAAAGTAGCTTCTTACTTATAAATCAGTCAGCTTAGCCAAACAATCCCTATTTGCTGTCAAATATATTGGATGGCAATAATTTAGGGAAGACGAACTGAACTGTATTGGCAAGCTGTATCTGAAGTTATCCCTGGAGGACAGATGTCTTTTTTCCATGCAATTCCCTGTCTTCCTTCTGTGCACCAATTCCGTGATGTCCCTAACAGCATCAGCGGTTGTGAAGGGGCAAGGGCACATGCACTGCCAAATGTTAGTATATGTTGTGCACCTCACAGGTTTGCCATTTATTCCTTGCTTCAAGTCTGCCCTTCAGAGTTACAGTTGCTATCTTGGATGGCACAAGCAATACATAATTATAAACTAATACAATTCACACATGAGCTGTTCTGACTTCATTGGGTAAATTCTCAAATGCTGGCATGCTACTTAACTTTTTCCTCAGTCCTTTCTTCTGTCATGGCTCTTTTGTTGCCGATTCTGGTTTTTAATACCTTCTATATCACAGCTGAACTTTGGAAAAATCAGAGATAATAGGTGATATTTCACCCACCTTGACAGTGCACTGTATTGTAGCTTCCCATACAGAGTTATAACTTGTCTTACTTTGCTTAAAATTCAATCCAAGTCATGGCTAAGCTGTAAGTAACTTTTTATATTTGTGATGAACACTATATACTGTAGGCCAAATATGGACTACCTGCACAGAAACCTTGGAGGGCTGTAATGTCCAAGGACCTCTACAAATTGTGAAAGCCAAGTAACTATCTTGATGTGAAAGAAAAAGCCCTGATTTGTAGTAGCTAGGGATTTGGGCAACAACTGTTAAAAAACCCCCAAACAACTGTGTAACACGTACCTATATTCTGGCTGCAGTCATGCCCATAAACAGATTTTTCTCTTCCATGAGTGTGCAGGGATGGTTTGCACAGGAAACAAGCGATAGCTGCCAAGCAGATATGCTTGTTAAATGTGGTCACTTGCGGTAGAGGCATCAAACTCGGTAGCACATTCCATTCCCTGGCCCTGGGCAAGGCAGGGGTTTTCCAGAGTGCTCCTTGGTGCTGTGTCAGAGAGGATTTGGCCCTGTGCATTTCACCTCTGATGCATTATGATTTTATTTAGAACACACGTCAGTTCTTCAGCCTCCAGGCTGCAGAGGCAAGGTGCCAGTCTTCAGCAAGAGGAGGAAGGACTATAAATAGAGCAGGCTAGGCTGCCACAGGCAGCTTTTGGTCGGCTGGAGTTTCTTGTTTAGCCTGGGAGAAGCAGAAATCCAACCTGCTGGGGAGATACAGCATAGTACAGGTACTAGCAACAGCTCTTCTCTCCAGCCAGTAACTATCTTTCATTTTTTAGCTACACAGATACAGCCACTTACCTTTCCTGAACAAGGACAGCACTACCGTTCGTCTACGCTCCCCTCCAGCTCTTAGCTTTTTGCAAACTCTTGCTATGCAAACCGTCATGTATTTTCATTAAACCAGCTGCTCATGAGGGAAATGCATTCCTTCATTTTCAAAACAACAAATAAAATGAATCCCAAAATTAAGTACCCAGAGGTAACACACATTACGTCTTTTGGAGGCCCCTGAAACTTTAAGAAGTGTTGTTTATTAGCTCTTGCTCTAACTTATATCATCACCATGTAGGCTCACTAGGAGCTCTCCCTGGAGTTGTTTGTATAAGGAAGGGACATTTTTGCTGCAGGCCAAGTACGTAATAAAAATACCACCAAGAGCCCAGTCCTGCACTCAGAGTTCTTTGTTTTCCCTCACAGGTACCTATACTGAGAGCTTTTTCTTCCCTTACTCTGTGCTTGACTCAGAATTACTATTAAAGAGAGAAACCATATTTCCACAAACTTCCACTGCCTAGCATACCTTTCAGTGAGTATATTTTATTTACATCCCAAAGCTAATGGAGCCCATCTCTGAACAGTGCATTTTAGACTCAAAGCACTTAAATTGATTCTTTGAACTCCACACTCCCAGCTTTTCAAAGCAAGCTGCAGTCAAGATTGCAGAGCAGTAGTTCCCCCTATTCCCTCCTGCTGGGTTGCACCCTAAGAAGGGCAACATTTAAAATAATTTCAGAATATGCTCTCAGCATTATGCTATGCTCACAAGCAGATGGTATTACTTGTGTCAAAAAAAAAAATCATATACTAAATATTACACTTGAAAGCAAACCATCAAGTCTTAGGGAAGACAGCTGGATCTCATAAATCTTTGCCTTCCACCAAATATTTAGCCTACATTCCTTGAAAGAGCACTTGCAAGCCTATGTACATCCAACATTCTACACAACCTGCCATTTGCTTGCCAAGCCAGAGTGCAACCTGCATGTACACCTGCACCAGAGGTTAGCATGGCACATTTTTGACAGATGGACAGATGTCATTAGCCCTTGCTCAGGGATCTTGAGCTTCTGGGCTCAGCCTTCGCAGCTCTGGTGCCAGCCCACAGCACTGGGAACCTTCCTCGCCAGGGCATCCCCGTGGCTCTGGCTGTGCTGGGGCACCTTCCCTGTCCCAAGCCACTGAACAAGATGCCTCCTTCACAGGGGGACAGATTCCCACTGATCAAACCTAAGAGCTGCTTTACTGGAAATAAACTTTTGTTACAGTTTCAGATACCTGTCAGCTACTGTGCTTTCATCCCTGCTGGCCCTTGCTGAACCCAAGATACAAGAGACTAAATTTGAAGGCAGGCTAGAGCCAAGGATCACTGACCTACTAAAACGATGGACTTCCACAGACACAATGGGTTTATGGTCTATTGCAATTTTCCTGTTGCCCCCTCTCTGCTACAAAGGCATTAATGATTTATCTGTTTCACAAGGTTTAAGGTTTAACAGCCTGTGAGCCTCATCTACCCACAGGTGCCTGCTCTCTTTTTCCTCAGCTGGTTTGATCAATTAACATACCCAGGAGTTAGTAAGGACAATTCTATCTCACTTGTATTTAGCTGGAATCTTAGAGGAAAAAGTCTGAGCCTGAAGACATCACGTAGTGCCAGGTTTGCAGCCTTAGTGTTGCCCTTCTGCCACAGCTCCTCACCTCTGCTTTCAACCCAGTTTGCTGTTCTACTTTCAGTAGTCTCTGGCTTCCACACTGCTTCGCCCATTTGCCACTTTCTCTACCTTAACCTTCAGTATTTGGCTGTTTCCTCTTCCTCCTCCATCTTGCTTGGGCACCAGTTGGTGGCAGGACCAGTACAGACATAAGGCCCTGGGACCTCTCTCCCTGCAGAGCAGCCTCTGGAAGGTCAGGCTTGATGCAGTGCAGGTGACTCACCTGAATTTGTCAGATACCAATTCCTCATTCCAAAGCCTAAGAAAACAGAGGTTCTTTGCAAATGGCCACACAGGGGCTTTTTGGTTGTTAACCTGGGCATTTTCCCATCACAATCTGGTTTCAGAAATAGTTAAATACTTTTACCTGAAACTTGCATATGCACATACAAGTCAGCTGAAAGCTAATACCAGATAAAGAAGTGACAAATGAAATCATTAGAGCTTACTAAAACTAAGAAAGCCCCAACCATACATCCACAAATACAGAACAGTAACTGGATGTGCCTGCTAAAAAGAATGGGCAGCAGCACACACTGGTAAAATCAGGAAAGAAACACAATGGAGATAAGGGGAATTACAACGAGACGTTCAGGTGAAACTACGGTAACAAAGCTACTCTGTCACATCGGGTCTTGAAGAAATACTTAATCCGTTTAAAAAAAAAAAGATAGTACTTTGGCTACCTTATAAAGTTTTTCACGATGGAGGTAAGTTTTAATGACTTTTGCTGCAAAATGAGTTAAGTTTTATCTAAGTACTGCACGCTGTTCTTATAAACCTATACAAGTACATTCCTCCTCTAAATCTCTGGAGGTTTGAAGAATATACTTTGTTCATATTAAGACAACACTCCGTATAATTTTATTTGTAGAGTACCAAGTTACAGACATAAAAACAACAGAACATAGAAACTTGTTACAAAAACAAACTAAAATAATAAAACAGTGCGTTTTGCTCAATAGTTTAATTTCAATACGGTCTTCAATAAAAAGCTTGCTCCGTTAAACCTGAATATATTTCAGCATTCATTATAGCTTCTATAGTGTATTAAAGAATCCTAAGTCACTTTAACAAACGTTCTAATTAATATATCCAATAACACATAAGTTTCTGTAAGGGAGTAGATGATAGCTTCCACTGCATGAGTGCATACGCACAATACTATATATAAAAAAGCCAAACCATTTAACAAGTGTGAACAGATTTGCACTGTGATTGAACTGAACACAAACAATTTAAAGTGATTTCTGAAATTACAGGTTGCATTAACACAAAGGCACATTTTACTATAAATGTAAATTCACATTTCTAGAAGGTAGAAGTTTTGTGCCCAGGCAACTTCAAGTCATTGTGGCACAATCAGTCAAACAACTCTAACTGCATGTATCTGAACTTTCAATAGAAAGATCTGGTTTCTATTTCTTTAATCCAGTTCTAATAAGGGAGAAATTAAATTAGAAACAGGAGGGCTCTCCCTCCCATATTTACAGCCTGCAAACCTCATTGCTTTCTAATCAGAATTTCTAGTTTTCCTGTCAAACTTTGTTAAGCTTCGTAACTATCAGCACTCTCACAGTTTGGTCAAAGGCACCACAAACACACAGTCCCTTTTTGTCAGGACTCCAGTCTAGGCTAGAAATAGGCTGTGTTGACAGAGTCACATTCTGCAAGAGGCTGACTGAACCTGCCACCCCCATCTCAGCTCCTTCAGAATCCTTCTTCGAGCGCTGAGCTGGGTACTCACTGGCAAGAAGTAAAGAAAAGTAAAACATGCACTTAGAATTTACTGATAAAAACACATTATCATTTTTATTTTAAGAACAACACAGAGAAGGGTTTCTTCTGTTCTCGAGATAAGGCAAATAAATGTCTTAAAAATAATGAATAATCATACCCAGCTATATCCACACTGCATACTTAGTAAATATTTCATGAAAGAAAAAATGAGGCAGGAAGTTTTGAATCCTGACACCTCTCTCCTACAGCCCTTCATTTTTTAATTGTTTGGCTTTTGCCACAGGCAAGAAAATTTCATTTCAGCTATCTTTCTGAAACTTAATGCACCTACTTCACTGCATTGAGGATGATTAAATTATTTTGCCATGTAATGTAAGACAGTGTAAATTTAAGAATCATTAAAAGTCCAGGCTTTCAATATTCTTCTCAGACATAATTGCTACTATATGAGAATTTTAAGAAATAATTTTCTTCCATTTATCTCCTTGTTAACTGAGGATATAATTAGATCTTGATTATGTTAAGAAAAGTGACAAAGGCAAAATTCACCTGTGCTGCTGTCACATTCTTTTAGGGATTAATTCAGGATTCCAGATCAAGTACTGGCACTGAAATCACCCTTTCTACTGCATTTGTAAGCAGTAATTTTAACTAGATATTCTGAGGTTGGAAGCAGGACCCCACTCATTGTTTTCAGGAAGATTCTTTCCTAAAACAATAAATGGTTGGTTTCTTATTCCCCCTGTTGCAGGCTGGAGAGTGATCACTTACTATTTCCAGAGATGAAGGCTGCCAGCTCCTCCACTCGTCATAAATATATCTCTGTTCTGTGGTAGGTGCCGAACCTGCCATATGGTAGATTTTTGTGCCTAATAAAAAAAAATAAATCAGCATTGGATAGAAGTCAGCTACGGATGAGCTTCACAAGAAAGGACGCAGAATCTTAAATGGCAATCACTTGTATGAAGAGAACCCAGCCCTTCTCATGGTGGATATTGGAACGTCCGTTCTGAGGTACCTTCCCTTCCTCCAGCCTTGCGACCTGCTGCCACAGGAGCAGCCAGTTCCCGCACAGGAGAAGCCAAGCCAGGCCTCTAACACACCCCATTCTTCTGCAGGGATAAGGCAACAGCCCTACCAAGGCTACCACTCACTAGCACTTCAGCTTCTTCGGGACTGGCCATGTGAGCAAGGTTAAAGAAAGGTAAAGTGGCTGCATAAGCATGTCTTTAGGAACTGCTCTAGAACTACAGGATTCTCAGGCTCTTAGGTGACACAGTCACCACAAGGTTAATTTCAATGTCTGACATCTCAAAATCATTATTGGAGGGGAATATACTACAAACACTGTGCAAACACCACAAAAAATCTACAATTCAAATTTAAATCTCAGCCAGGGAACAGCAACATCACATAGCAAAAGAAATCACCTGGGGAAAAACCCCAACACACATACTCTGACTTAATGCCTATCTGTCTGAAAATGTCCAAAAGGAAGAGCTTAAATGCAGTCAATAAGAGATAAGAAATTCCATTTTCACATTTTGATTATTACAAACACAAATTCAGTAAATACTTTTGTGTTATCTAATCAAAGTACTTCCAACATCTTATCTGCTTTGAATGGTGGTATGGAAAATAGTAATTTAAAGATATTAAGTTGAAACTCAGCTTTTTCTAATTTAGACGGTCCTGGAGAACTTAATCACAAAAGTTCCTTTTCTCTAATTATCATCAGATTTTGTTCACAAAAAAAATAAATACTGTTTTATAAAGAACTTAAACTAATCAATGCAGTGGTCACAGGTGGAAGAAGAAAGGTTATAAGAGTTCTCCATATTTAACAGCCTCCAGGCCACTAAGTCTTTCCTATATATCCTTTCACTCATTCTCAATATCCCAATCCAAAAAATGTTTGGTTCTGATGAAAAATAATGATTTCTATGTCTCATATGAGGTCTGGTGACTGCAGGATGAAAAGTGTTTGCAGAAGGCTCACTTTGTTTTGGGATATATTTAAGATTTGAATCTGCATGCTCATGACAATTTAATATGGCCTCCAATAAATGTGACTCTCAGACTACGGGCACAGCTGAGTACACAGCGGTGCAACTGCAACAGGACCCAAAGACCAGAGAAGCCCAAATATCAGGATATAAAAGGGAGGAAACCTGGGTGAGTGCTGGCAGCTGGATGCACAGAGGCTCTTTTGCTGCTTGCACCTGGGGCCACACCAGCCATGCTACCACACAGCTTGTGCCCCAGTAACCTCGGCATCTATTACCTATCAAAGACAATAGTTTTAGACCTGTAGTACTTTGGCAGGATATATTCAAAAAGTTTGTCTCTTATTAAGAAATTCTCTATCTCCCCATACCTTCTCTGAAACAGAAGCAAAACCTTTGGTTGGATGCTGAGTTCTCATATCAAAAACATGAAATTTTCCCTCAAGCGATGTGGCCACTAGCTTGTTCATATTGACATCTTTTCTGTCAAACTCCACACTGCAAACCTGGAAATATAAAAAAAAAAAAAAAAAAAAACATTCAGCCTTGAAATTTAGCCACTGCTAAAAAAAAAATGGGGGCTTTGTGATTTGTAAATGTATACTAATCACTGGTTATTTTTACAATGCCAACATCACAAATTTGGAAATAACAAAATCATCTGAAAACATGAATCCACTGAAAAATAGCCCACGCTATCCAGACCACGAACTTGAGGGGTGCAACTTGGTGAACTTAAAGAAAACAATTCCTTGGTACAATCTCAGCAGAAATGTCTTCTGGGTAAATTTCAGGTTCAGAGTCCTTTTAATTTTTCCATCCTGCATAGGAGCTGGAATGAAAAATACTTTTATGGTTTCCTTACCCCATTCTTAATGTTGGTCTCCCATCGTAGTGACATGGTTTTTAAGTCAAACAATTTAATGTCGCCATTGTCGTATCCAGCACATACAACACGTTCCTCTTGATTGTAAGCATTGCCTGGACACAGAGAAAGAATTGATCAGAATACAGAAACCCTCTTTAGTCTGTAAATTTCAGACCCCCTAAGCCTGCAATTTCAGCTTACATTTATGCCAGAAAATTACTATTGGGATATTAAGTTTTAATGAACAGTCTGGTTTTCAAACCTGAAAGGTATAGAAAATACAGCTTCAAAACCAGCAGCCTGTTTCTTTTAAAAATATGAACAAAATTCTTATTCTCCCTGCCAAGTACTGCCTAAACCGCACAGACTAAGTACTGCATGCTGGTCTTGTAAACCTATACAAATACATTCCTACCCTAAATCTTCATCTGCTACAAACCATGCTCCCCAGACGGCACCAGGGCAGAAAGCAGTTCCTTAACCAGCCTCTCAAGCATGAAATGTTAGTGGGACAAGAAGACTTTTCTGCAGACAGAGACTCGTAGGGAGGCCCAGCATGTTACCATGGCCATCACTAGAGAGATGCAGAAGCCTGCATCCAAAAACTCTCGGCTGACAGGATCAAGGAAGCACATCAGTGTCTGAAAGAAGTTAGCCCAGAGCTCGTAGTTCAAGATGAACCTGGCCTTGGCTCAAGCTTCAGTAATTCAAAAGAAAATTGAAGAAAATATGAGGCCACTTTTTTCTCCGTTCGTCAAAGCAGAAGACAAAGATATCAATAGCAATGAGCATTACAGTTGCACCTACTTGCCTGGAAATGTCAGTTACTATGAATTACTATCAATTACTGCCAAATGTCCTTACTATCAATTTTGTTATTATAATCCATGCACTTATTAGCAGTTTGTAAAACTCACTCCCTGACTCTGGAGGCAAAAATGGAGCTAATCCAGAAATACCAGCTTGTGTAGAACACAAGCAGCTTGTTCTCTCCAAAGGAAAAATGCAGAGCAGACATCAAGCATCTCTGTTGTCTTTAATTAGCTCTTAGCTTCATGGATCTTCTCTTAAATGAATGCCTTAATGCTTGCTAGTTGGAACTACGCTACAACAGCAATTGGTTCCTTGTGCACTGCAACATTTGTCCTTCAGGACAACGCAGCTGGATATACTGTTTTTACATTCCTAGACATAGAGATAAAGCTCGCACAGCTTATCTCTGAAATGATTGACCAAAGGTGATAAGAGAATGAGTCCAAAACCCAGCCATCACAAAATTGGCTTCTTTTGAAAAACATAAATCTGACAATGTTGAAAAGCAAAACCTGCTACTGACTGGTCCCTACAAAATAAACTACTCTGTAACATCCTGAAATACTTTGATAATTGTCAAAGCACAGTCATATTAAAGGGAGGAATGGTTATAATCTGATATATTACCAAATGCTACTGTCCAACAGTCTCTTTTGCTCTCCCCCTGTACAGGTTCCATATTAGCGACAGGAGTATCTTTCTGTCTCGGGTCCCATACCTTCACAGTTCCTGTGAAAGAAGGACAATGGATTTTGTATTATGGATACACTGTCATGTTGTGTTCATCTCCCCAGGGAAGGCCTTTGTTTTTCAGCCTGATCATTCAAAACACAGGAGCACCTCTTTCAATTCCAGAAAGCCAGACTGCATTTAGTGGACAGAAGAAAATAAAACAGAAATAAAGCAAAAGTATTTGTTAAGGATGTATTTTCTCTGGCTGATACTTTGCATTTATTCTCCTTTGTATTCCTTCTGTCCCATGCTCAGGGACAACAGTATATTTGCTTATCTACAGCGTTTAAAAGAATTAGAGAAAATTTATCCCAAGCAAGATTCAAAAGACAGCGTATGAAGAACTAGTTGCAGCAGATTTGTAACTAGTTCAGATGGCAGACTGCACCCTGCCGTCAAAGCTTGCAGACTACTTTCTCAGAATTACTGAAAAGACTTTCAGAGTTCACTGACTCACCATCTCGACTGCCAGTCACAATTTCTGGTGCACCTTCCCCAATTCCTAAGCCACCTACACCATCTATACTGTTTATGATTTCCTTATGACCTTTCACAGAATACACTGGTATTTCAGGAGCTTCTAAATTCCTAGGCAAGAAAGAAAAGAACAGATAATACAGCATTTTCCTTGACGCTCAGGATTCATATAAAAATGAGAGGAAGCTTGAGCACAAATTATATAAGCTCAGATTAACAGTGGGAACAAAATAGGGATATCACCATTAAGAACCACGAGTCTTTGTTTGATTCCTTCTTTGGCCACTGCTTTAGACTGATCTGAAAGGTTTTTCTCAGTTCTGGACTTCCCTGTGTGTAAAGGCAGTTGTGGGATTCACCACAGCAACCCTCGACAACCAGTTTTTATGCTGGGCTCAAAATGGATCATGCTACAGATCAAAATACTCTCTAGTAATATGAGCTTTACTTTCAGTAAGTTTATAAAATTACCTTATTCATTGATCCCCACCTAGCTCTGACTACTGCTCTTCAACTTCAAATGAAAGCTGCATCCAACTGTGGGTTTCATGGTTCTTTCCCACTGATTCTCATCCTTCAAGAAATCCTTCAGAATTTTATTTTAGATTTCAACTAGTGACTAATCCATGTCATTCTCACTATTCCCACAAAATAGAACCAATAGTTCCTTGGCAAGGGAAATATAATAATAATAACAACAACAAACAACCCCTTTTTAACCCTATAACTTTATTTGATAATCAATTTACCTACACAAATTAATTATACAAATCATTCAGGGACCTGAAAAAGCATTTGAAATGTCAAGATTAAAAATAGTGTATTTGATCTAGACAAATTTAGGTTGAACACCACCTCTTATTTGTATTCAGGCATCCATTCAAAAGCCTCTTTTCAGAAGAGGACCTAGCAGAACTTTAACAGGTTTTTGCAGCTGCACACAGAAGAGGCAAGTGAAACAGCACCAAATTAAACTGTTTTGCAGAATTCATGTTGCTTTTACAAAACAGGCATGTTCCAATACAGTAGGAGTGGGTCCCAACCACATGCAGCACAGAGAGCATTTTATACCAAAGCCAGCCACATACAGAAACACCAGTTCCAACAGACACAACATCACATGAAAAAGATTTGAATGAATAGCCGTGCTTACCATATGTTAAGGTTTCCACCAAAATCTCCTGTAGCCAAGTATCTTTGCTGCAGAGATGTAGCACCAAAAGTTCCACATTTTATAGGTTTAGCCTTTTCAATCTTTTAAAAAAAGGATACATTCTGTGTCAGCACATGGGAAAAAGGCAACACAACTGCAGACTGCGGCAGCAGTTTCTTGAGTCCCCGGGTGGCAGATTTCAGCGAAATACACATAGGAGATTTAGCATAAAATACAATCAAAATGCTATCAAGGGCAAATTACACTTTGTGTTTATTCCTTTGTGCACAGAAAAGCAGAGACTTCGGTTTAATGGTCTTAAAAAACCCTCTCACCTCAGCTTGCTAATGATACTCAAGAGGCTGCTGTCTCTACTGATTTGCAAACACAAGGCAGAGGGAGCCCCAGCTCTTCCCAGAGCCCTGCTGGTACGTGGGAAAGGGAGAACGACGCCATTCTTTCAGTTCACCTGTAGCAGTACTGCGTATACTGTGTATGCACCCCCAGTGCCTCGTCCCTACAGAACTACATTAACTGACGAAATTTATTCGCTTGTGGCCTTAGGGGGCTTCAGGCACTGGAGGTGCTGCTACCCCTGAAAATCAGCAAATCCTCAAAGGTCAGTCTGAGTTAAAAAAAAAAAAAACAACCCCCTTAAACCAAACACAAGCGGAGCTCAGAGCCTCCGGCTTTCCCTGTAACGCAAACCATGACAACGGCCCAAGGAACGCGCGCCAGACTAGCGCCAGTAAACGGAGCGACAGAAGTTACGGGCTTAGCAAACTTCACAGGCAAACCAGGCCCAGTACAGTGCTCTTCTTCTCATTTTTTCCCGGTAGCGAGTCCCGCTGCCTCTGGACGCACGCCTGGATCTCCCCTCCCGAGCGGGATCAGGGCCGGCGCTGCCCCCGGCTGCGGGCCCATATCGCCAGGGCAGGGCCTAGCGGCCCTCGTCCCCGCGGAGGAGATGGGTGAGCTCGGGCCGAGGCACCCCCGCCGCCCCGGGGCTGCCCGCCTCGCCACAAGTCCCCCCCCGCCGCCGTCCCGAGGCTGCCCGCCTCGCCTCAGCCGCCGCCGCCCCGGCGCTCACCTCCCGCAGCAGCGCCAGGCGGCCGCCCTGCAGCTCGTAGAGCTGGAGGAGGCCGGTGCCGCGCGCGGCGCTGCCCAGGCAGAGGAGGCGCGCGCTGCGGGGCACCCACTTGCAGTCGAAGAGGGTGTAGCTCAGCGCCTGCTGCACGTGCGCCACCAGCTGCGGCCGCTCCGGCCCCCCCGCCGACATCCCGCCGCCCGCCCCGCCCCGCCGCCCCGCGCTCCGGCACCGCCGGGGGCACCGCAGGAAGCGGGCGGCCGGGGCGGAAGCGGGCGGCCGGGGCGGAAGCGGCCGTTGGGCCCCTTCCGGCGGCCGGCGGGAGGCACGTGGGCTCGCGCTCCAACCGTCGCCTCGCTCCTTCCGCGCGAGCCGCTCTAACGGCTTCCCCTCCCGTCGCCATGGAGACCGAGGCGGCGGCGGCGGGCGAGGGCGGCTTCACCAGCGTCTTGTCCAAGCGGAGACGGCGGAAGCGGCGGGCGGCCGCGGGCGGGGAGGAGCCGCTGGCAGGGGCCGCCATGGACACGGCGGAGCCGCGGCCCAGCAAGAGGCCGGCCTTCCCGCCGGTGGCCGCCGAGGCCCTCGGGGTACGCGGGGCGGGGAAATACCGGCCTGGCCGCCGTGCCGGGAGGAACTGAGTGCCCGGGGCCTGCGGGGCCTGCAGGGCCGGGGCTGCCGCTGCGGGGAAGCCGCGGGAGGGCCGAGCAGCCCTCTGGCCCCCGGAACGGTGCCCGGTTCCCGGCCTCCCCGTGCTTGACCACCCTCTCCCCCCCGCTAGGCTGGAAAAGGCGAAATCAGGAAGGTTCCCGTGCCGGCCAACAGGTACACTCCCCTGAAGGAGAACTGGATGAAAATATTCACGCCTATCGTGGAGCACTTGCAACTTCAAATCCGGTTTAATTTGAAGACAAGAAACGTTGAAATTAAGGTAAAGAGAGCTCCTTCTGCTTCCCTGGCTGATACCCGCCATGCCGTGCCTCTCCTCAGCGCTGTTCCTCCCCCCGGGTTAAGGACTAGGCAAGCGCTTTAAATTCCCCGTAACGCTTGGAAAAATGGAAACGGCCTAGTTTCGCCTAACCAGGAAACCCTCACTGGGAATCAAAATAAATCTGTCAGTTATCGCTTAGAAACGAGTAGTTAATGTAAGTAAAACTCAAAAGTGTTAATCTCTTCTAGAAGGGGCTGGGGGAGGTGGTGTCAGTTTTTATAGGAGAAAATTATGTACTTGAGAATTAAGGAAGAACCTTAGTCTCTGTGTTAGATATAATTTTGGAATGCAATGTTTTCCAGATATTTAAGGCCACTAAATACTTACGTGACAATTTTGAGTTAACAGTGTCTTCTGAGGGGGACACCAAATCTTGTAGTGTCTTTTGTTTGTGGCAGAAGACAAGGGCCTGTAGTTTAATAGCTTGTGATTTCTCTTTAATGGATTGCACTGGAATAGCTGAGGGCACAGACACCAATATATAATTGTAAATCTGGTAGATGCTCATTCCTCGTTCTTATTCCCTCAGGAATATTCAGAGTAGCTGGTTTTAATTGTATACCCAAAGCTCATGCTATGCCTTTTACATACGAGTTACTGTATTAGCGATGTTGGTGTATGAGATTTTACAAAGTAACGGTGAAAATATAGACACCAACAGTAATTTGGCTTCCTGACCTTGAAATCTTCCCACAGGCTTGATGGTAGCAACTAGAGGAAAAAAATTGTATCGTTAGTGAGAGTCGGCCAGCTTGTTAGGAAAGGTGACAGATTTACACTTCCTAGAAATAACTGGAAGGAAAGTTCGGGTGGAGCAGGAATACTCTTGCAATTCCACTGAATAACTACACAGGTGAAAAACCTGGGATTTTCACACTGCTTTTTGATACAGAATGATGTCTGGTTGACAAGCAGGTAGTTGTGTTCCTGATCCAGCTGACTGAATTTTGCCCATAGCTATCATGAGTATAAAACAATTGGCAACTCTGAAATGAGTTTCTATCATTTCTTTGACATGGTGTGGAAGCTGTAAATGACATTTCAGAACACCTTTGATGTATTCCAGACATTAACATAATTATCTTCCTTAATTACTGTTTCCTGCTTTTTTTTCTTAAGCTTCAAAGACCGCGCTTTTTTAAGGTGTCCCTGTTAGGAGCTGTAAACACCAATGTGCACAGACTTTTCCACGGGTAGCAGAGGAATGCTTTGGCCTAGTTTTAGAACATGCGCTGAAGAAATGCCCCCTGGCAGCAAATCCTGTGGCCTCTGCTGGCAGGGCGGGGTGGGGAGTATAAAACTTAAAACACTCCAACACTTGCTGATGTGTCAGGTCGATTTTCTAATCACCTCCTAAAACATCTTTGGGATATTGTCCTTAGAATAACTTTCCCTCCTCAAGCTGTCTCCTGCCATCCTTCTCTTTTATTTTGCTGTTCTGTGTTGCAGTTTAGTTGGGGGGGGGGGGGGGGGGGGTGTTTGTTTTTTTCATAAACAAGGTTCTTCTTGGCCACTGGTGCTGGGGATTTTCAGCAGTTTCTCTTTCCCCCCACCTCCAGACACAGGCTCTGGTAGTTGGTGCATTCTTGTGGTTGAGCATCAACATTATAAGGAAGCACAAAGTTTATCACTTGGGTCTTTCAGTAAAACACAATATAGGAGCGTTACCTAAATGTGGCTTTTTAATGGTTAGCCTTCATCTCTTAGATTTTTCAAGTCCTGGTCCTATTTGTGTGGTCTTAATTTGCAAACATAACTTCCTGTCTTGCAGACTTGCCAAGAGACAAAGGATCTCGGTGCTCTAACGAAAGCAGCTGATTTTGTGAAAGCATTTATACTTGGGTTTCAAGTAGAGGTGAGTCTCCCGACAGCTCAGTTGTGAGATTGCTTGAATTTGCTTGCATGAAGTCTTTGGCCTCTCTGCAAATTACAGTAAGAGAGAAATATAAATCTTTAGGGGGGTTTCTAGAAATAAATTTGTTTGAAATTGTGACTGGAGCGGAAGTCTTAATTTCTTAAGCTAATGCAGAATAAAAAGCTAATCTTCAAACAGCACATAATTAAAATTATGAAATGGAGGAAATATTTAACGGTATGTGAGAGGCAAGCAGGAAATTATATTCCATCTGGCTCTGAGGTGCTCTGCATACTTAGAGACTGTTCATTTTGCTTTAGTCCCAGTCAATAACCATCAGTCTGTTCAAAACTCCACATTTACTAGGAGAAAACAAAACCACTTTTTGCAGCATCGTACAGGCTGCTCCTTGCCGCAGACTTGTACTGACTTCACTAGTATATAGGTGGGTCTGCGGTGAATGGGGGGGTCTAAGCATTTCTAGGGTTCTCTACACAGAAATAACTGCTTGTATGGCTATTGAAAAAATAGCTGATCTCACTTGAGCTGACTATGGTTTGAGATGTTAAGTGGGGAAATACTGCTGATGTCATCTGTTTGTATGCGTAAAGAAAACATACAAGCTTGCAAGTCTGGTGTGGTACTGTAACACTCATGCTGATAACAAATCTCTTATTGTAGGACGCTCTTGCTCTCATCAGGTTAGATGATCTTTTTCTAGAATCATTTGAAGTTACAGACGGTAAGTAGTTTCTGCTGCGGTATTCAAGTAGTCGCATGTACTACCTGCAAATACATTTTTGGGTTTTTTTCTGCTACACTTGTGTCACTTGTCCCTAGGGATCAGGAAAACCCTCATGCCAATACATAGAATTATTGTCTAGGTACAGGCGGCTTGAAAGGATTGTCCTTTTACAACATGTACAAGAGTCTTGTTTTTACAAGATGTCCCAACAACACCCCCCAACCCTTCATCCCTAAAAAGCATGTCCCTTTGGCAGGTTGATTGGATTTTTCTTGTCACAGTGTAAATGTTGTTTTAAACTTCAAGGTGACATGGAGTGCTTTGGGGAATACATCCACTAGGCTTTTAACTGGGATGGGCTTTGTTCCTCCCACTATCCTGACAGCGAGGGGTGGGAAGTAGGCAGCAGAAACATTTATTATTTCAAGTATTACTGGGACTCCTTGGAGCAGGCTCCAAGGAGAGCAGCATCTAAATGGGATCTGTTCCATTTCTGCTGGTGTTGTGTGCGCTCTGGCTCTGTTTCTTTCCTCAATCTTACTTGCTCAGTAATGAAGAGAATGCCTTCCATTGCGGTTCTGTATGAGAATCATCTCTCTCCAGGGGCCATGTACTACTGGAGGTGATTTTCACTTCTAGTCATATAGGTGACTATAGATACGTATATATATTTCACCTATAGCAAAGTTGCTTTTGTATTACTTAAAATGAGTTGTTTCCAGTAACCCGAACAAGGGAAGCGTTACAGAAATACACTCCACCGCTGTTTTACTGACTGCGTTATTCTCGTTTTAGTCAAACCTTTGAAAGGAGATCATCTGTCAAGAGCAATAGGGAGAATAGCAGGGAAAGGCGGAAAAACAAAATTCACTATAGAAAACGTAACCAGGACACGAATAGTTCTGGCTGATGCGTAAGTATTGACTTCCTTCCTTCTAGGCAGAGCACAATCCCTAAATTAATCCATGTCCTCTTCCAGGGACAAAGATAACTTGAATTTTTTTGAAACAGTTGTAGAGCAGTAGTAAGACAAATTATTTAAGCGGTATTTTTAATGAACACTGTTTGAGTACTTATTTGACCTTTTGAGAACAACACAGTCACCAGCACACCTAGAATGGAGAGATTCTACACAGCCTAAGAATTTCTTCTGAATAATGAAAGTTGAACCCACCAACCCTGCAACAATGTTTTCCCCCCTAAAGCTGCTACAGTTAAATTTGCAAATGGTAAATCTATTTTCTAAAGGATTTGGAAGAGCACAGGTTCTATGTTGTAGGTTTTCTGATTTTTGAGTGTTTGGGTTTTTTTCATTACAGCTGTGGAAGAGGAACTAGTACACTCATCTGAAATTCCATGTTCATCTCTCACCTCCAACTTTGATACTCTATTAACTGTGTAATCCTAGGGAGGTTTTTTTCCCCATTAACTAATGCTATTTTGACTGCTCTTTACAGGAAAATTCATATTTTGGGATCTTTTCAGAACATTAAAATGGCACGAACAGCAATTTGCAATCTAATTTTAGGTAAGTCCTGTTACCTAATCTTCTCCATTACATAGAAATAGATCTCGCAGTCTGATAAACTGCTTTCTGTGGGTCGTACTTTCTTCCCCAGTATGTCTGCATCTGTATTTGGAGCAGGTAGCTTGCTGGGAGTTGTTGCCCTTAAGAGAAGGGTTTGGGGTGGTTTCTGGCTCCAAAACCCTCTCTCCATGGTGCAGAAGGAAGATTTTCTGCTTTTTGCTTTAGCTGCAGCATTCCTTGAGGAGCTATTTTGAATGCACTGTCTAGAAAGCCAAAGGCAGCAACCCATGCCCACAGCAGCAGCTTAACCCTGCGTTTGCAGTAACAGACAGGGTGGCTAACCTTGACCATCCTTCTCACCCGTGCGCTTTTAACACAGACATGAGAGCAAAACAACGTATGTCACAGAAACGGATATCTTGTTTGCCGACTGAATTTGTGCTTTCTTCTGCAGGAAGTCCTCCATCAAAAGTTTATGGCAACATTCGGGCAGTGGCCAGCAGAGCAGCAGAAAGATTCTGAGCTGCAGCACAGCTGCACCACCGAGGACTGGGGCTGGGAGTCGTGGTTTCCATATGCGCGAGAGGCCTGGAGCTACACAAGCACTAGGTCTTCTGCTTGATTTGGAAGCCCAGAAGAAAACTGGGACTGTTTGTGCAGTCTAATTTCATTTAGACATGCTGATTTGAAAACATTTAATATTTCTGTATAGTCATTAAAAGTTATTTTAAATTGGTTGTGCCTATATCAGAAGTATGGATACCTGATTTTACTTAAACAAAAACATGCTTCCATTAATGACTTTCTGAACATCAAAGTATTAAAAGAGTCTGCTGTGAGGACCTTGGAAAGCCTCTGAGTTTTAGCCTAAAGGAGTCAGCTTAGTTAACAGTTCACAACCACCCATCATGGATCAGTGTCTTCCTGGAAAAAGGAAGCATCAACTGGAATGCAGAGTTCAATGGCAGGCTGCCCAAGGAGGCTCTGCTGCTGATGGGACCATGTATCACCAAGAAGGGCAAGAAGACAGAGGTAAATAGTGTATTTGAACTTACTCCTAGAATCTGCACCTATATAGATTTTATTTTTTTTATTCTCTCACAAATGATCTGTAAGGGCAGCCTAGTGAAGCTAAGAGCCTCCAGGTTAAATACTTGACAGTGTACCAGAGCACAAACAACTGTGAAGTGCTGTGTCTCCTGTGACACAGAGTATGGGGAGAGATGACAGAGCCTGGCCACAGTCCCGATTTGACTTAAAAGGGGGCCCTTTTCTCCTGACCCTGCCAGCCAAACTTGTTACCAAGTCTCTTGCAAAATAATTCTGTTTAGGTTTGTGAAGGAAAGCAAAAACTGAAGTGAGATTATCAAAAACACTAGCAAATTGAGTAAGCATTTCTCTCAATGCCTGAGTTTCCAGTGCAGCACATTGTAGGATGGAATGATTATTATTATAGCCAAATTCATTCAAGCCTTCAAGTGCTAAGAGATTTAAGACTTGCTGAGTTTCCTAAATGTACAGCTCTCAGTCTGAGCTATATAGGGGAGAGTGTGTCCATTTTGAGCAGCTCCAGGTACAACCGTGCACCTACCTGGTTAGCACATTTTCTGTTCATTGGCTGCTTACATCATTTATCTCAATTAGCTTGAAAGATAAGGGAGAGCGAGGACACACAAGAGTAGTCTTTATCCTAAAGCAGGTGCACACTGACACTGAAGCAGAGGGCAGCAGGAGGAGGCCCAAACAACTGCAACATGAACAGCAACAGCAAACAGCTTCTGTAAAGAACATACCTGCCTACAGGGAGGGGTGTTTGCACCATCAGAGGTCTCAGACCTTTCCTTGAGAAAGAAGCTGCCTTTCATTTTCCACCTACATTAAGGTTAGGGCTCTTTTTGTTTGTTTTGGTTTTTAAACCACCTTCCACTTACCACAATCATTCTGCATTTAGTAGGATTTAAAACAAGGTATTTTATCCAATTTGGACACGTAGCAAAGAGAACCAGATGTGCCTTTAAGAAAAAAAATATGTAAGTGGTCTTGAAACACTGAAGTGAAGCCTGGATGTATTCAGGGGACTGTCTGCACCCTGTACAGTTTTTCAAGAAATCTTTATAATCAGAGAGGGGACAAAAACTATGAACAGCAAATTTCCTTCTCTTTAGAGCAGGGCACAGAGCTGCTTTAAGTTGAACAGGAAAGGTCTAGGTAAGTAGTGAACACCCCAGCCAAGGTTCAAATATTTTATTTTGTATTCATATAGTATGAAGGTTCTTATAGTTCCCACAACATATGATGTAGCATGCAGAGGAAAAACTAAACATTCAACATAAATCATTTTTCCCCACACAAACTAAAAAAAAAAAAAAAAACCACCTCATCCCTCCCCTTCCAATCCCCCTAAGGAAATAACATTAGCACTAATTTCTATAATGCCAGCCAAGATATGCACAAGCAAGTAAGAGAAATCGAAAGCATTTGCTAAAATGTTTGTAACAAATACTTATGTACAAAAAATTCACAAAAGACTAGTTCCCCCTTGAAGCAGAGCACATGGCAGTTGACACTGGAACAGATACAACCACTGGCTGGGATTATAAGCCACGTACTGATCCAGAGGAAGAAAAGTTACATGTAGTGGAGATTTTTGTTTTGAACATTAACATTTACCAAAGTTTGGCAACATTATCTTTTAAATTATGCAAATTATGTAAACAAGAGGAACATTTCAAATCGATCTACATGCAAAACTTCATGTCATGCAAGGACACCAAGCACCTGGATTTCTCTCTCACAGACAGAGCCCATGATGTGCAGCACTCAGTTGAAGGATCAGCTATGGCAGACAGGTGCTCGACTGAAGTGGGTTCAGACAACCTGCACTTTCCACTGCTGATTATAAAACCATTTTTTTAAAATAGAAAAACTACTATACAGGAAAGATGTACTGTCCTAAAAAAATCTAGCAAATGTTTTTCTTCCAGCCAATAGTACCATTGCAGAAAAGGGAAGGGATGATATAAAGTTGTGAAACATGGCTCGCTACTTTTATATCACACAAATGTATCAAGTTACCATCCGTTACAAATTATGATATGGACAAATCTAGAAAAGAAAAAAATTCTCCAGACAAAGGACTGGAGAACTGCAAGAGGTATAAATTTAGATAGTGTGAAGTTTTCCTCCTCTATGGCATAGGTTAACAAGATTTTCCCCCGTATGAATCCTATATACATATATATAATATAAAATATTACCAGTTATTTATGCTACCTGTAGTATTCTTTAAATGGAGAGGGGAAACTATCATGGTTGAAACAACAGAATTTAAATGGCAAGAACGTTTTTATAATCTAAGTACTGTATAAAATAAGTAGATGGGAATCCTGCACAGTTTTGTCGATCCTAATTTCATTAAGCTAAGCACAAGAGAAAATCATGAACGCATCTAACACCTTGAGCAGCCGTATCTAAAACGAATCCAGAGCAGCAGATTTGCCTTAACTTCAGAACAGCTGTAACTGCTCTGCACTCCTAGGTGACAAAATCTAGCGGCCATCAAAGCATTCTGCAGTTACTACATGCACATGAGGGCTAGTTCTTGGCAGTAGCATTAAACTATATTCTCATATTAAGTAGAACTGTACTAAGTTATTTAGCAAAGAGACACAGTCCCTGGTAATATATTAACAGGTATAAATAAACTTAGTCTCCTGTGTTACAAAAAATGTAATTAAGGTGAATTAATAGGAAGCAATGCTTTGTCAGCCAGTCAATATATAGAAACATCTGAACAGTCACAGGAAAAGAGTTGACCTAACACCCAGTTAAAATTTTACATTCTTCTACTATATATATAAAACTGTGTGAAATAAAAGTAAGGATGTATATCCATATATTGAACTGTTAATATTCTGCTTGGCACTTTGTACTCTAGTTTTGTTTCTGAATCAAGTATATTAAATTAAAGCCCATCTAGCTACTACATATAGAAAGCTACATATATATCTATATATAAATACACACACACATATATATATATAGATAGATATTTCCTTGTTATAAAAGATGAAGAAAAATAAATTAAAAAGCCAACCCCTTCCCTTTCTCCACCACACTGATATGCTCTTTCCATCTTTGCTGTCCTTCAGACTTTAAAGTGCTACACTGAGTTATTGAGAGAATAAAAGTTCAATAACACTTAGTTGGCTTCATGAGGCTCATGTTGGAAAATGTGGCTTCACAGAGAAAAATACTTCCATTTAAATACACAGAGAGCATTGCTGGACGTCTTGAGCAGATCTTCAGAGATGGAGAAGAAAGCAAAAGTGTTGGGTGGTGCCCTACAGAGTCACACGTCTACGACCATCTTTTTGTGGATATCTAGGCCTCCTACAACCTGGGAGAAAAATAAGTGTTCATAAATAGATGATAATTGAAAGTTAGCAAGGTACAAAGAACACACTTTATTCAGAAGACGCATTCAGGTCAATCATAATTACAGTACTTCCCTGGCCCCTCCAAACTGATTTACATTTCACAAATACTGTGTGATACGTGAATGAATTATGTATGAGCCAAGGTAATTATATTAGCACAATTTACACACTCACGGGCCTGAAAAACAGTGTAAGTTACACCATTTTGGCTTTCCTCCCCCATCTCATATTCTGCCCTTGTATTCTGCATGTTAAATGAAATGCTAACTTTACTTCTAAAACACCCTGTAAAACCATGCATCTTTACATGAGAAGCAAAGAGCCTTAGGAAAGGCGGCAGGATTTCAGACAAAACTGCATGCACCCAAAAAATAAATTACCTGTGTTCAAAGGTGTACAATTCACACACAAAGAAAGGAAAAGGTGCAATGTCAGAGGAACTTTTTATAATGCGGAAACAAAATTCAAAGGCCAAACGGTATGGCCAGATGCCACAAACACAAAAGTATTTTTGTAGATAGATGGCACAAAATTCAAAGAAGGTAAAATGCAAGAACAAGAGGATAAGAGATTGTAGGAATGAAAGGTGTCTTGTCAGGAGGCCAACAAAAACTGAAGAAATTAAAAGAAAGGTAAAGGAAAATCAAATTGTAGTGCAAGACACGAAGTCTAGGCAGAAGCCCAAGGACAAAAGAAAAGAAAGGGCAACATCATATTCTATGGATGGCTAGAAGACAACAGCCCAGCGCAAGAAATAAACAGATATTTCACTAATCTAGGTGTTTGCAGGCTGCAACTCATTCTGAGTTCTTTGCAGATGACCATACGTTTTCACGTGATGCCACAAAAATAACTAAACTCTACCAAAAAAAAAAAGCAGATGAAAAAAATATTTTTGCTTTAATAGTTTGTGGGAGGGCAGATCTTTTTTTTCCCCCCCTTTTTTTAGAACTTGCATTGATCATGAGCATGAACAAGTTATGTTTGAACTGAAGTTGCAAATTCAAAGAGTAGGAAACAAAAGCAATGCTTGAGTACCTATGGACTCAAACTGTGCTACCCAGGTGTATGTTCATTAAGACACCATTTAAAATTAATGTGTTAACACTCATTGCAATTTTCAAATGTTCAAGTTTTAAAAAAAAGTAAATGACACATTGAAAGAGAGAAGGAATTTAAAACTTGCTGTCAACTAATGGAACAAATATATGACATGGGTGAAAATCAGCCATTTCAAGTCTCAAGCGCTACATTCAAGCATTCTGCTCAGTAATACCAAAGAGTTTTTAAAATGCGCCTTTCAACTGTTGGTGCCTTTTCAAGAGCAGCACTAGAGGGGTTACCATCCCTGTAACTGACACAAATCCGGCTACCCTGGCCTTTGTAAAATCCCCCTGTTCTGCAGATGGTGATAATCTCCCCAGGCTCTCTCCACACCCTGCAAAGATAAACCTTTCTAAAGGGTGATTTGGAGCAGACACGTAGTTTAGAGATTGGGAGATTAACCTAAAGTTCACCTCTGTGGAATACACCTCTCCCCTCCTCGCACCACCGCTGATAGTGACACTTTTTGAAAGAGAGGTCTGCTATGACCTACTGTGGTTTTACAGCTTTCAGACGGTTTGAAGCATTTCTCCCCCCCCGCAGCAGACTGGACATGCCTACCCACCATGCTTTGGGTTCTTTTGGTTTGGTTTTTTGTTTTGTTTTGTTTTTTTTTTTTTCACTCAGTGTATTCTATTAAGCAGCTAGAGACATTTAAGACAACTCAAAATGCTGTTTCTTTTTTAATCAAATTTAACCATTGAAAACAAGGAAAACCAGCCTGCTATGACGAGCCAGTCACTCGCAACTCATCTTTAAAGCTGGTATTTCCTATCAGAATAGAGACTGGAATCCAATATACGTCTTCATGTCACGCTAGCATTTTTTGTCTATATACAAAAATAATTAGGACTGGTCTTGTGTTTAGTATGTCACAAAATGACATAGAAATTACTTTGTAAAAGTTGCTGTGCTCTGAACTAAGCAATCTTCTTCAGGCACGCTAGATTCAATGGGGAAGTCTGCATCCTGAAGGAACTTGCTCATGACTTGCTCCTATGTCATAAAACATGTTGCTCTACTGGAAGCCATAAGACAAAAATACCATCTGTAATAAAGCTGTGTCAAAGGGTGGCTGTTGCCAGCTCAGAAGAAACACTCTGCTTTTATAATCTTACCCTTTATACTGTTTACCATTTTTCCTCCTTTTTAATTCCAAATTATCAAAGTTTTCTTTAGAGGTTACTTACAGCACAGAATTCTTCAAAGGATATTCTTCCATCGCCATCCTTATCTGCATTAATTATGGTTTTATCTACAATTTGCTGTAACTGAGTGTCTTTGAGATTGTTCCCAACCATCATCTTCAGCACCTGGAAGAGCTCTCCATTTGAGATATAACCATCTTTGTCCATATCGTAAATGCGAAAAGCAACTGCAGAAGTAATATATGTATGTAAAACTTTCAGTAACAAATGTGGTTGGAAAAGAGCAATATACATTCATGTGCTTCGCATTAACAATCCGGCACAAACTGAGAAAAATACTGCATTTTAAGTGAGGTTTCTAACAGCCTTTCAGTTTCATTTTGAAAAACACGAAACATCAGAAACAATACAATGAATGGTGTAAATACTTTTAAATACTATTGAATTTAAAATTCTACTTTTAAATACTACTTTTAAATACTATCAAATTTTAAAAGAAAAAACTCACTTTAGAAATGTCAATCGAGTTTGGTTTAGCACCAGCAGTAAAAGAACTCTATAAACACTGAACTGGAAAATCTTCACCACCCCAAGTAAAGCACCCAGGTAGCAGCTCATTTGCAAGCAGAAAAAATGACAACCTTCCAGGGAACAGATGAATCAAAATCCCACCTGCTTACTTTGCTGCAAACAATTTGTCATTAAGACTGAATTTATTTTTAAACACTTCAGTACAGCAGATTTCTTTCCTAAACCTATATCATGTCTTAGTTATTGAAAGCTACATCCGTGACTGAACCTATCCCTTCCCCACTCCAAAAGCTTGGGCCATGTTGTGTTCCTGAGATGCAGTTCTCAAACAAGAGCTTAGTGCTGTTCTACTGTAGTAGCAAAAAATTTAATGTTATTCTTACGCTCCCATAAAGCAATGCACATTGCTACACAGTTTTGTGAAATAAGTATCCTTAAACGTTTTTTGGTTTTGTTTTGTTTTTTTTTTTCTTTTTAAATGGGAAGCAACTAAAGATATTCAGAAGGCAACCTCCTCAAACATTCCCTGCAGAAGAGAGTGCTGGCAAATTCGTCACACAAATGACAATGTGTGCAATCTACCTTCATGATTTCCCGCTTTTTAAAAGAATCTGGATTTGTTGGTTTCTCAATGTTAACTAACAAAAGTATATTTTTGAGTATCAAAAAATTTTTGTTAAGGAAAATAAAAATACTTACACCTCAGCTTCTGTTCCTTATCTCCTTTGACACTGAACTGGGAGACTCCTTCTATAAATTCTAAAGAATACAAGAAAAACATTTACAAAAAAAAATAATTTTTTTAAATAAACCAAGGAAATCAACATTCAGAAATTTCTAGAAATTGTAAAAAGAATCTAAATTACCCTAGAGTCTTTAAAATATTGCCTACCTTGTGACACCTAAGTGTCCACATACTTTGATACTTTAATGTTCTTTAGTGGGAAGTACTTCGAATCCAATATTGCACTCACTGAACAGACTTGTTCACACGAGTATTTAAGTAACTTTGAACTAGACTTTCACCTGAATCTGATATAAAACTCCATTGAGACTTCTACTAAATCTACTCCAGCGGGGATTCTCATTGTAGAGCTCTTCAAGATTGGTTTCTCAACGTAATGCAAGAATTACATGAAAGTGAAAACTGCTCTAGTAAAAAAACTAAAGAAAAATACTTTAATATAAGAAACAGGGTAAAAAGAAAACTTACACTGTTTAACAGTGAAGTCATTATCCCAGGAGCAAACTCTCAAGTTGCCAAAAAAACCCCAAAAACCCTGGGATGTGATATGTCTGGATGAGATCCTGTAACTAGACTTCCTAGAACTTTGGGTGGTAAAAATGACAACAGTGCAAAACTGCAAGCTAAACTATGGTATAGAAAGAACAGAGAGGTATAGCAATATAGCATTAGATTGAAAGGCCTACTACAGTTTCAACAAGTTTTGTGAAATTAAGTCAACAATTCCTATGTTATTTATCAACAAAATGCCTGACTGATAACTTGAGTTTTACTATTATGCTTATGAAAGATTAATCTAAATTTTGGGTCTTTCAACAAAAGAATGCGTTTCCTCACACTAGTAATTTTTCTTTTCATAGAATGATCTGCGTTGGAAGGGACCTTAAAGATCATCTAGTCCACACCCCCCCACCATGGGCAGGGACACCTTCCACTAGACCAGGTTGCTCAAAGCCCCATCCAACCTGGCCTTGAACACATCCAATGATGGGGCATCCACAACTTCTTGGGCAACCTGTTCCAGTGTCTCACCACCCCCAGAGTAAAAAATTTCTTGTATCGTATCTATATCTACCCTCTTTCAGTTTAAATCTTTCCTTTGAGCTTCCCTCCAAGACAGAAATAAAGAAATTAATCAAACTTGGCCAGACGACAACAACAGAATTCATTGCCACTTACTGCAGCAGCATCATTTTACCATGGAAAATTGATTTTGACAACTTCCTGTTCCCACCCAAGAGGAACAGCTCTTGATAATTATATTAATCACAGCTTAATGTCACATACAATATAGCATCATCTTTCATCACTGCCTATTTTTCACAAGGGGATTTTGAACAATTACAGACAATTACTGCTTTGGAAACTGATACCAAGAAAAAGTCTCAAAAACTCAACTTTCCAGTTATGCTGTAGTCCTCCCTATAGAAATTTAAGGGGTTTTATAAAGGTTAGCAGCTTTTGTATGTTAACATTTTATTTAAAATGTCAGCCTGTCAAAATAAATGAGATTTAAGAACTCTCTCCAGTTCAAAAAAACCCTGAAGAAAAACTGGATCAACCTCTTCTAGTCACGAGCAACAAGAGATACTATTACCTTGAACAGAAGTTACAGACATTATCACTTCTAAGGGTCAGAGACTGTTTTAACATCAACTCGTAATGAAGATTTTTTAACCTGCTGGCCCTTTTAATAATTAATATTTAAAATAAGTCTAACATTTTGGAGGAATGTACTAAATCAAAACTTTTGTTTTTCACTTGAAGTGGTCACCTAAGATCTACCTAAAAAAAATTCTGTAAAGGAAGTATCAGCAGAAAAATCTGGACCACTTTCACAATTTAGAAAACTATTTTCAAAATGCTCCAAGGAAAGACAGATCTCATAACATTTGCATAAATACAACTTATGCACAGGCACACCACTTATAGAGTCTACCCCACTTTTTTCAGTCTCTTCAGCCTAAGAATATACTTCAGACAGCACCACAATTAAGGGTCTGAATTAGTGTACTTTAGTGTACTTTAAGAGATACTTAATGAGTAGTCCTAAATCCCTATGACCTGGAAAGCTATTACTAAACAACCAGCTCTTTTAAGTATTTCATTCAGGAGTGCCCTAATGTGCCAGAGAAACTAGTTTTACTGGTATTCAGTTTTACTAGGAATTAGCACCTTACTTTGATTAACAAGTTTTCATCACCCCTCCTTTCTCAGCTGAAGCAAAATTTAAATTCTAAAGCTCCAGGAATTCTGATAAAATGCCACCACCCATCACAAACCACTGTGTCTTACCTTTGAAGTCCACTTCTCCATTTCCATCTGTGTCAAATATATCTATTACTCGCTGTACTAATGGGTTCTGTTGCAATTCAGGTAAAGACATGAACTCTTCCACGCTCAAAGAACCAGAGTTGTCCAAATCAAGCTTCTTAAATCTCTTTCCTAGTCGTTTTATCTCATCAGCATCAACTGAAAGGAAAAAAAACCAACACACACCTATTCTCAGAAATGCTTCAATAAACCCTCTGCAAGTTAAACACAATGCACACTTCTTCATTGCTTTCCTACCAGGATTTCTCCTACTTTATTACAACTATTAAACACTCATGGAAGATTATAAAGACAACATCAAATTCTGAGGGCAAATACAAGCTTGTTCATTTTATTTTAAATAAACCTTACCTTTTTTCCTCCCTGCACCAGCCATAATACAGTTAGCCTTGTGACTCACTGAATACCACATGCTGACACAACATTTTTAAGGATTGAGGATGCTTAGCTAGTTCTTAGTCAGACAGCTCTTACAAATACCAGGTATGAAGAAGTTAAAGAAGAGACTGAGTTTTCTTTGTAGGAGCTAGCATTATATTTACACTAGACTAACACAGTGAGTTAGAAAGACAGTTATATTAGTAAACATATTAGCAGAACTAGTGCTTCTTCAGCACACCAAACATATGAGATCTCCTGGGATACATGCCAAGTTAAGCAGGTTAACATAGCCCCACCGTTGACCAGTTATCACTCACCTACTCAAAACATCACCCAGATAGACATAAGATAATGTTTTTTTTTTCCTCCATCTCAAACAGGAAATACCTGTAGCCATGACCTGCATACATCTATTTTTTTTGTTTGTACAAGAAATTAAAGCAGATTCAGGTTCTGCGGCAGTACCACTTCATCTATCCTCTTCAAATTTAAAGAGAATCTCAATTAAAGCATCTACCTAGTACCCTACTTTAGACTTCTGATTTTGCCAGGAATAGACTGAATCTGTGAATCCATAAAAACAACTGAAAGAAATCTTGTACTCTGTTACTGCTGAAAAGCTTGAAAAATTTTCCCTCAACTATCTGAAAATTCCCTATCAGCAGCTTGATTTAAGAGACCAAAGTTAGTTCACAAATTGCTCACCATGTTTGGGTATGAAGGACGAACTGAGGTTCTTAGGAAGTCCTAGAAAGTGGCAAGCATACAGCAAACCACAGCAAAAGCATCTTACAGAACCTGAAGCTTTTGAACTCCCCATAACAATTTCTTTCCTAACATGAACAGTCTCCTCAACATTTCTTAGCTCCATTTAGTGCATTTGCTCCAATAGTAAAAGAAATTGTTTCTTAACTTCTACAAGGCACATACATACCACCTGATCCACTTTACATCACATTAATACCTTCTTAGGTTTTTGCAAAAATGCAGCAAAAAAACCAAACAGCGCTTAGTCTTTCTAGTAGGTAGCCTATATGCAGAGCTTTATGTTTGGAAACTGTAGCCAACGCAGAGACCTGATCCTCTACCAAAGCAGTAACAAAGTTCCACTTAAATTTCTTGACACTTAAATTTCTTGTCTAAAAACCAACCAGACACAAATCCAGAGATACACACAACTGCACTATTTCAGAAAGGGAGAGAGCGTGCCAGAAGTCCAGAAGCACAAGGTGATTTTCTGTCAAGACTTTTTTTGCCTGAATAGTAAATTCTGACATTCTGCAGTTAGTCAGTCTTGGTAACTGCTTGCAACTACGGAGGCAGAGGGCAAAAAAGGGTCAATACTCCCAGAACAATCTTCCCTTTGCTGTGTCAGCAAGTGACAGATCTGATTCTGCCTCTAGGGCTATAAAAATAAGGCTAAACAGCATTTGCAGAGGCTTAAAGTAGTTTCCTCAGTTTCCAGTACGCCATTTGGTATATTTCAATTAATTAGACTCTCGACTCCAATAAAGCTGCATTCCTTTTTCCACCAGTTTACACGGAAGCCTAGAACATGATTGAAGGTGGACCCTTAACAGCACGACATTGCACAGCAGCATCAAGAGCAATTACTGTCAGCATAGCTACGCAGAAACCCCTCTGGATCATGCAAAAGGAGCCATATCACCATATGGTAAGCTATATGTAGAACATAATCACGAGACTAAAAGACAGTACTAAAAGAGAATGGAAAAGCAGACCTCCACTGGCAATTAGCCCGAATAGTTGCTTATAAGTTCCGCCAGCACAAAATGCTTCTTCTCACCAATATAGGTGAGGTATTTGCCAACTCTTGGTTCTGTCCACAGAAACTCCTTGGTTCCTATTTTCCTCAAAATCTTAAAACTGTAAATGGAGTCAGTCAGTCTTTGAAATGGTAGGCACTATCTATGCTCACTCCCTGTCCTGCCACCCTCAAGTTATTGGACCCACTCCAGTTTAATGCAAAGCCAGCACCTTGGCAAGCGGTTAACACAGGAATCTCATTTTTACTGCAAGCTCCACTCCAGACTTGCAACTCATATAGAAAGAGTTAATATCCTAAAAAAATGCTCACAGCATAAGCATTTGAAAAAGCACATAAACTTTAAGCATTGCTTGTCACACTACATATGTAAATACATTTTCCAATGTAAAATGAATGTATGGATAGACATAATTTATACCTATATTACAATAATGTATGTAAGGACTTGTCCAGCCATGACATCAGTCTCTCTACTTTTATTAGTCATGTTTAAAACGATGTCCTGATCCAACCACAACTCTCCTGCTTCCTTACCCAGACTCAGAAATCCTAGCATCTTTCAAGTAACTGGCCATTATTTTGTCAAGACAAATCCCTCACAAATTATCTATTTTTGAAATCAGAAGTTTGCAATTGCATCTAGAACTCATGTTAGAAAACCTTGAAGTTCTGTGAGGGTTACTATTAGGACTATTTCCTACTGGAAAAAACAATAAAAATAAAAGGTACATGGTACATGCATATCTTTCTTTAGAAAAATTAAATTCACTTTAAAACAACTAAAGAGAAAATTGAAAGTATTATCTATAATGTATATAATGCACTGTCCTCCTCTTACCAGATCAGTGAAATCTCACTTCCAATACTAATAGAAAGACTAGAACTGACTCAAATTTAATCTGAAAGATTAAAGCCTCCCAAGGAACCTGAAATATTTCATAGTTCTGTAACAAAAATCACAATGGAGAAAAATGAAAGAAGCATTAACATAGCCAGATCTCTTCTCCCTTGCCACACAATGAGTTAGCTAATTGCAAGTTCTGAAACATTTCTAACTTACACTTCAGAAAACCCTAAGTATCAGAACACAGCAATGAAATTTTTACAAATCAGGATGTAAACAAACAGATGCCTGAGCCAGGACTGAAGACCAGCAGTCATTAGATAGCATCATTTGCTCACAACCCCGAAGTAGCATTAAGCAAAGTCTTATTTCATGACTCTAGCCCATTTCCTGGTTTGGGAGCTAAAGTCCACACTATTTTTCCTCACAAATATATAAGCAAAGACTGAAAGTGAGACCCAGAGTTCTGTCAATGTTCTGCTATGAAGTGGAGCTAATTACCACATATGCAAGTCAGCCAAACACTGCTACATAGCTTTAAATTATTACAGCTGGCACAAAAGACAGACAAGACCAACTCTGCCAACACACTGGCCTGCTAAAGTAGAGAGCTAAGATCTTCCACATGAGATGTGCTAAGAAAATAAACTTTTGCCAGAAAGGCATTTTGTCTCGAGCTAATCTATCCCTAGCAGGACCTACCAATATGAATTTAAAAAGAACATTTTACTGGGACATTCAGAAACTGATCCACCGCACACAAGGTTAACAAGCGATGCTACACTGAAAATCTGTGATGCTCTGCCATCATCTGCTGGGCATAAGAACCACTGTTCAGTTAACCAGCCTTGCATTTGCAATTAGCCAGATACTTAAGTTTACAAACCAGCAATGCTTAAGAGAAGATAAAGCACTAATTTATTTTTTTCTTTTAAAGATCATAGTCAAGGAGGTCATGGTTATGGATGATAAAGACAAGAATCAGATGATGAGAAGAGGAAGAGGTTGGAGAGGCATGTAAGAATATTTCTCAATAATGTTTTTTGTGTTTTGCTGAACTATAGCAAAGCAACAACTGCCTAAATTATGAAACTAAAGAACTCTTCATACTTAACAAATGTAAATTACTCTTTCTTCACACATACTCACATCCAATTTCACAGGTCTTACAGTCAATTCCAGTTCACCTGCAATACAGAGTCCAGGTACAGATGCTGAGCAGCAGTTTCTACTAGAAATGGGTATTACAAAGGTCTCATTCCTAACCTTGAAGCATTCAAGCAAAGGGTTTGCCTGCATTAGAGAGCTAAGAGAGGTTCTGATCTTGGAAGAACAAGTCAAAGAACAGTAGAAGAAATTAGTATCTCTGCCAAAACCTGACCAAATATCAATCTCATCCAACGTTTTGTTTCTGGCAACGGACGCACCATGGATGAGAGAACTTGGGAAGAGAAAACAATGAAAAATCAAAGTAATTACAGGAATAGGAAAATTTCCTTTAATAGTTCACAAGCATAAAAGCCTCTGTTCGTAATGAACATATATGGATAAAAACAACATTTGCAGATGAGTGTTTCATAACTGACTATGCGAGTTTAATATCACAACAGTTTCATTATTCCTTCTTAAATATATTGCAAGCACCTCACCTACCTTTAAAATCTTTTCCACAAGCTGAAATTTAAAAAGCTTATACACTTAAAAATGTCATATTTCAGTAACATCTTTGTCTTTATAAAATAGCTTTAAAAATAAAATAGTAAGAACATAAAATAAGGGATGAATGCATTACAGTATAAGCTTTATTTTAAATTTGCATAGTTTCTGTCTATTCTTTCTTCCTTCAATTCACAGTTGTCATTTCTGCTGATTCTCTCTGCCTAGGCTGAACTTACCTAAAAACCATGTAGGTTTTCTGGGTTTGGGGTTGGTTTTTTTTTTTTTTATTTGATTTGGATTTTTAAATGAAAACAACATACATTTATGTGTAACACCAAATTTCAATAATATCCTATTCATTTCTTGTTCAGATTTCCTCCCTGAATGCGCATATACAACAGTCCTCGTCTATGATGGATGTGCCCCTTTTTACAAGATCGCTTTTTCCTCCGTATTTAACTATAGCCTGACTTTCTTAAAATGTCACATAGCTATCACTGAAGAACAGAGTACTAAATTAAGTTTTCAGAGCCTGAACAAAATACTACTTTTCCTTCTTCTCTAAAGGCTCCTTACAGGCAACCTAGTGCCCACACAAACATCCTGAAGCTATACTGGAAACGCAAGGCAGAGGATAGCTCAGATACAGTGAGCCAGAAGGACTGATGGTGGCAGTAGCACACAGAATTTTACAAGACAAGCTCAGGGGACCAGGATAGAGATGAAAACACTAGGAAATCCAAGGAGGTCCTAGTCCACAATAGTGTAAACAGCGTGATAACATCACTGAGCAAAATAAGGAGGATCAAGCTTTGTTTACATCATTTGAGGCAGAGTTTGCCTGTGGCTCATCACAGCGCTCTGAGCTTCCTTGAGCTCTGGCCACAGAGTGAGTGTTCCTCTAACCTCAAACTCATTAGTCTTCTTTGCGCTTTGCTCACCAGCTGACACAAGGCTCTATGCTTCCTATGCTTTTCAGCAGAATCAAAAAGTATCCCATCAGCTTGGCACTGATGCCTGAGCTTACAAGCTTACTAACTGGCTAGAAATAATACCTGTTAAATGTTTTTCTTTAAAAGGCTTTGCTGGTAACCCTGTAGAAACATCAAATTAGTCACTGTTTTAAAGCACACAGAATTATTTATGTTTATTTCATAATCCATTTTGAATTTCATTCACCTTGTGACTAACACAACAAGGTGGGGTTTTTTAAGCACTTCAGGTATTAAGGATTTTTTGTTAAAGAACTATCAGTATTCTCAAGAGAGTCCTCTTCCATCCAAGTATTAAAATTCTAGAGCCAACAAGACCTGCTTCATATCTTGAATTGATTTGCGTTCATCTGAAAATGTGATTAATCAGGTTAAAATACAAGAACTCCGTGCTTCCAAGAAACCACATGCAAATGCTTTGTGTCACTCCCATTTTAGTACAGTAGCTTTATCTTTCAGCTGGACACTCTCTATACCCCACTCCTTTCCCCCAAAACAATAGTAGAGGATGATCCACGATGTTTTAAAACAATTGTTTGTTTTGGGCTGTTACTCAAATAACTGATTCTCAGATAGTATTGTAAAAAGCATTCAAGTGGCAACTCAAAAAGCTTCATTAAAAGCAAATTTCTGGAGTGCAATGTGCTCTACATCGACAAATGTAATTTCAGAAATTTTGTTTTAATTCTATTTTTTCTAATCAACATAAAGGTGCATGGCTAGATTGCTATTAATATGAAAGTCAAAAGTAAAGAACGCCTTAAAAATATAGATCTCAGTGATATTAACAGGAGAATTGCTTATGTATTCAGAAGCACTGTACATCCATTGCTGCAGAGTACACAACACTTACACAGGCATCTGCAAAGTGTACAAACCATAGAAAAGCTGTATATCTCTCAGCAAAGCGGTGCTAAGCACTTCTGAAATCTAAGTGTTTACCTAAAATGTTTAAACCTGTATTTAAAAGGTTGGCTTTTCAGATACTCTTAAAATACTGGCTCAAAGTTATAACTAACAAAAAACAGAGCAGAGTGTGGTCACAGAGAGCCTAGTTTCCACACATTTTTCAAATATTAGATCATTATAAACAAGAATATTGCTAAGGTATTAGAAAAAATATTTTTGTAAATAAAACATGTTCTGAAATTTATTTTAAATGTTTCCAGGTTAAAAAAAAGGGGTTTTTTCCCCCATAAGAATGGATTGCAGAGATCTCAAAAGAAAACAGACCTTCAGCAAAAGCTCTCACCTCTATCTACAGTCTTGTCTGATTCACGAATATAATGTTTCAGAGTAGCAACCAAGACAGCCATTTCAGTCTTGGAGATCAGATTTCAAAAAGATGACGCCCTTGAGAACACATTCAACCACTTGTCTTGTATATGCTTACATGCAGCTGGCCTAATCCTTTTCATGACTTCAGATGTGTCAATTACAATTTCCTAAGTTAGGAAAGATATACTAGTCTCCTTATCCTAAAAACAAAGCATACTGTAAAATATTTTTTATACTATAAACTATTTTACACTATAGAAATACTATACTATAAAATATTGTTTACTATACTGTAAAATAGTTTTCTTCACAGCTTTTTACAATGATAAAATTTTCTTATGGGTAAAATTTTACATAGCTTGGCTGACATCAAATTTTCACCATGTAAAACAGCACTAGATTTTCAGTAATTTCTCAGACACAGCACAGCTGAGAAACAAGCACATACTGCTTTAAGGAATCCAACAGCACTAATTCACTCACTGAAAAGAACTAATGTTCTAAAATGAAGGTTAAAAAGAATATTCTTGACTATTTGATGGTGTGCATCCCCTGCATAGCATCCTGAATTTGCTTCCTGTAACTGCCAACTTTAAAACAAAATTCCTCTTGTAGAACGAGACACCAAAATAACTACTGCAGTGCCAGGCAGAGGTTATGACCCAATGCCACCATGCAGACAGTATAAATACATCATTGCTAACTGACAGTCTCCCAAAAGCCTAACCATTCAAAATCCTTATCAAATGATGTTCAAAAACATTGTCTGGTCTTGCCCTGAAAAGCTTTTGTCCTGTCAGTGGCAACTACTTGGAAGTGGCATGAACATTTAGCATTTGAAGAACAAGGTGAATACGTACCTAGTGGACTTATTCACAGACATGCATGTGTGCACCTGTGCCTGAAACAAACCCTGCTCTTTCAGGATATTCAGGCATGCAGAATCTTTAAGCACGCTGCAATCGTTCCAGGGATTAGGCACAATCAAGCAAAGGGACCCCTGTGATAACTACATCTTCCCTAGTGTATGTAGTTACATTGCCCAGAGAAGCAGCTGACTTTCTACTGTGAGAAGGTCCACCAAAGCAGAAAAAGCCTTAGTCATGCGAAACCTCAGATTTACACAACGATATCCTCAAAATACAGTTTAACCACAGAATATAATGCGGAAATCTTCTCTTTCTCTGCAATAAAAGGGGGCAAACAAGCTCAGTAATAAAACTCTAGGTTGGCAATAGCTACCAATTAATATAGCTTGTCCTAGAACCAAAAATTAAGGATGGCAACACACTACTAACAACTCTGGCAGAGACGTATCTAGTTAAAAAAAAAATTTTCAGATCTTTTGTCCCTAAGGAAAGACTGACCAATGGAGCAGTAACCTAAGATCTGAAGATCTGAACTTAAGATCAGGTTGCCTAAGTAACCTGAAAAATTTATTTAGAAAGAGATTCCTCCATGATTATTTATTTTGTATTACTGTTTGACTTGAGAGCTGGAGTTCAGTTATGACTAGCACTGTGAAAGCAACCTAGAAGATAGTCCCTATCTTGAAGAATTTATTATCCTGTGTAAGAACAAGATCTGATTAACCGAGGAATGGGAATTTTATCAAGCAGTCTGTATATACATACACGGGTCTACACGATTTAGTGCTGAAGAAAAACATTCAAGGAAAAAACCAGTTAAAAATAAGTACGCTTAACATAACACCACAGGGACTCTTCACAAGACAACCCTTTCTTTGGTCAGCTTTAGGCAAGAAATACTTTGTTATTTTTACAAGGTAGACTAACCCCATGAGGCAGAGCAATGAATTTTATGCTCACGTGGTCAAAAGCAAGTAACAATAAGTGGCTTCTCACCTAAATGCCTGGCTGCAAGCATACGCAGGAAAAAAATGCTCTTTTAGCCTCAACCTCTCTTTCCTCCGAGGGTGCAAAGACAGCTTAGGCAATATACTTTGCTCGTAACATAGCACATACTGCACCACAAGCTGTTCCACATCTCTGAGGAACTGGCACTGGGACTGATGGAAAAGCCCCACCAGTTATAACGCCTCACTGTACAGACATCAAAACTATCATGTTTGTTTTGTATTCTAATGAAAAAAAAAAATCAGAAAATCTTTACAGGTGATTTTTTTTTTTAAAGATGGACTTTTTTTTATTTTACAATCTAACAGCAAAAGCTCTATTATTTTAAATTTTCACCTTTTAATTTTACTCTTTTGATTAGTATATACGCTGCGTAACTTTTCAAGCAGTAAATTCATACATGAAAGTTGTACATATCAACCTCCAAATAAGATTAACCTCCTAACAATATAATGTAACAATTAAAAAACTTACAATGCGAGCACATTTCCAAAGGGTAACTTGCCTCATTTCCCTGAAACACAAAAAAAAGAACAAAGTTGCAATTATTCCCAAGTTAGCTTAGAGGAACTATTTTAAGTTTCAGCACTGTGAAGATCTCGGGCAATACAAGTTACACAGTTATTTAAAAATATGTATCTATTTTAAACCCAACAACCATGGACAGTGCTTTATTTGGATAGGTCTATGTTACCAAAACATACGAAGAAATACAAAACCATTAAGAGGCCTCCTCTGATGAGAATTCCCATGAAAATATCAGCAGCCCACATGATGATAAGAACTTCAATCCCATATTCTAAACTCAAGAAATCAAACTCACTACTTATATATTGTGCAAATGCTATTTTTCAAGTTAAAATAACATTTAATTTCAAGACTTCACATAATCTGCTTGACCATTTTATACGCAGAAACAGACATGTCCTTATGAATTACCGTGACAAATCTTACTCACTTAGCATAAGAAAATTGCAGCATTTTTTCTCCCCAGAGCCACCTGCCCACTCCCCCCAAAAAGGATTCACACAGAAAGAGTGATGCAAAAAAGTGGTTTACGTGACTAGACATTCGGAGGTAACAGCTTTACATTTAAATATTTTTGTAATGTACTGTGTTAATATGCTCCTGTTTTGTAGCTTAATGGAAAATTAAACTAAGATTTTAAATCCTTGCTGCACTACAACAGCCATAGCAAGAAAAATTAAAACTCTTGAGTGTACAGTCACTTTGAACTTGAACATGCTGAAATCCACAACTACTGCAACACGAACGCCAAAAGACACAAATTAAAAGTTGGTATTTTTTCCCAAATGCCTCACTTTGAGCCAGAGATCAAAATACACACATGCTTAATATTTTTTCAGAATCAGTCAGCAAAAGAGTGACCACATAACTGAAGAGATTCATAACCAAATATTTTCAAAAGTTATTTTTAAGGGAGTATTTTATACAAGAAAACAAAACACATTTAAGAATGAGTCTAAGACACAATCTATTCAGCAGTGATTCTCTTACAGTGTGGAGTGTAAGGTATTCCATAGCTGAGCACTTGCACAGAAAGACTCCTCAAAATTATACAAAATTGAACAGAAATACAGAGATTTCTTGACAGAAGAAAAAAAAAGAAAGAACTACATTTAGCCTAGAAGTATGCGACTGCATTTCCTAATAAGGACAGAAAGGGGCAGAACAAACATCTCATGAATCTAAACATGTCTGAGAGGAGATGTGTTGTGGGGAGGTTGTTTGCTTTTTTTTTACCTTCAGAACACATACACTTTGCTTATCCCCCACAATCCACAAGCTCTCTTGCTTCGTTAAAAAAAGTTAATACACTTGCTTTGTAAGTAGAGCAGCGAAAGATACAGCCTAAACTTCTTCCCCAATATCTACTTATAGCAAGACAAAGTAGCAGAATAGAAACGTAGACAAGGACCATCAGGTCCCTAAAACTTCAAAAGCATGACTGAGATATTCTACAAGAGAAACTTATTCCACTGTGGCGAGGAAGCCAGGAGAACAGTGCCACATGGAAAATCTTGGACAGAACCCAATCAAAGTCTTAGAAAAAAAACTGTGAAGACCAAAACAGGTAGTAAAAGCCTAGTGTATGTATATGAATATAAAAGGGTAGGGGATTTAAAATGGTGGAAAGCAGAATTTTGAAACAAGAAGAAACAGGAACCAGGGGATCCAGCTAGGCTGCTCAAGACACGAGGTCATGAAGAGGCAAGAAAAACACCAGACTGGAAGGCTGCAAATTAAAGGAGAAAGTTGAATTAAAACCAGTGCACTTATGCACATGCACACACAAATACACAATCATAACTATATCAGAAGACTGTTCTGGGCACTTACATCCTTGTTCAGGTGTTGGGAGAAAGTTAATTTCTAGTACAGGCTACTGAAATCAATCTGCCTAAAGAAGCATAAAATGCTTCTGAAAATTGAGCAGGAAAAAATAAAAACAGGAATAACTTTTTTTCAGTTCATTAATATAAGGAGTCTTACTATGCATCTAGATGCACATGCTAAGCCATAATCAAGTTATCTACATGAAGTAGCCTAAAAAAAAAATATTTGGAGAGCAGAGAAAAAAGTGAATAAACTTCAGCTTAGTTTTTCTGTGAAACTGTCACTGCTAAAAAGAAGTGTTAAGAATACTTACCTATCCAGGACTGGAACTTGGGTATCTACAAAAAATTAGAAAAATCTAGTAAGTGACAACATAAAAATTACATGATTATTCAATATTTGCTACACAGTACTTAATAAGGTATTTTAAAAAGTAGTTACCTGCTATTGATGTGCTGAGTGTTCATCTTCACAGGAGAATCCAAAAGTATACTGTTTTAAAGATATTTTAATCCTTTTTTTTTGTGCAAATAAATGTTCAAGCTACTCATGCCAAGATTCCTGTTTGCACAGCTGTGACCAGGACAAACACAAAGGTGTTCCTCTATACCAAAGACTTGATCCTCAGAAATGAAGATTCATGATACGGTCTTGGGGGTGGGCATTTTTCATCGTATTCTGAACAGCAGTACAAAAAGGTCACTTATTTGTCCCCAAATACAATCAGTTTGTGTACACGCTGTATGAGATACAATATAAGCCCTGAAACACAAGTGCTAAATAGGTTCAATATTTTCTTGATGTTTAAGAATAGGTAGGTAGTCAGTAAGATGGAAGGTCTAGCTACATCCACATTAATGTGTTACGAAAAAAAGTGTGGAGGGAAGCACAGCTATGAGACTTCATAAATTATCAAATGAGCCCTTTAAGAAAAGGAAAAAAATCAGGTACATCGTCATCTGTACAGTTTTAATGCACAGAATTACCAAATTTTAACACCAGGACTAGGTAGCATTCCAAAGACTGCTGGAAAAATACAACTTTGTGATTGGATGTACTAACAGAAGATTTTACATCATAATTATAAACCTTATTCAGCAAAAGAACACTGCATTGACATATATTTTTTTATTTTATGAAGTTTTAAGAAAATGATACTCATTTGTAAAGACAAAAGTCACTGTAAAATCTCCAAACAGCATCTTCTATTTCATCTCTGATGCAGAGATGTTCATTTATACAAATAAATGTGTAGAGTAACAAGGTTCTGATACAACTGTCATAAGATTGCCAACTTAAAAAAACTCATTATAATATTAGTATTTCCTGACAGATATATATTTAGCATACCTCACATGAAGTGAGAGTATCCTCTCATATACACCATATTAGCACATTTAGAAACGAGTGACACATGGTTTGTTGAAGAAATGCAGCTTGTACAGCATCAACACTCCACAACAGATTTTCTTGGCAGCTACGTCTAGTATAAAACATGCTTTCCTCAGCTGCAGCTGGGTATTACTACCATGCTGCTGGAGTTCAACTCTCTTCTCTTGAGTTACATAATTAGAACAAGCAGCCGGAATACAACAGATATTTTGAATACCCTTACCCTTTTAGAATAGTCTCGAATTTTTTTTGAATGCTGTTAGATCCTACAAATTAATTCCTGGTTAAACAGCAGCAAAATCATGGCTCATAGACAGAAATAATTACAGATCAGGGAACAGTCCAGAGTCTGCTAACAGAAGGCTGACCAAATTCTGAATACTGCAGAAATATCAGTTCACTAGAGAGAAGTCAAACCATGTCACTAAAGTATTTCAGAAGTTCATATGACATGTAGTTTGTTCCTTTAAGAATAAAAGTGTTCTCTGCAATTTTATTATCTATTAATTATTTTTCTTTTCTCCTTTCAGCAGCTGTGCCTTTTCACTGATTAAGGATAACCTACTAATGGACTTTAGTCTTATTTCTTCTGTAGATTATCCATAAAAATGTGTTTCTTGATTGCTCTTTCTTTGGCAGTTACTTCAAATACTAAATCACTCTCTCTTCTTAAGATAAGCTTTGTACGTGCTCCTCCGAGGTAGGATAGTAGCAATTATCTTGACAAGTTTCCTCTTACTGAAAGACATGAAGAGCTGTGGATAGAAAATAAAAAAGTAAATTTGCAATTAGCAAAACTAGCAACAGAAGCTAAATTCTTAGCTGAAGTTGTTTATACAAAACAGCTTGTGCACAGTAAAACATCAGACCACAAAACAGTTCTTTGGCATACATTAGTAGAATACACTTTCTAGATCTGTTTAATTGTATGTTACTTTTCTGCAGGATGTACATCTTCTTGTAAATAGTTCAGAGACTTAAATTATAGTGTCAGCCTTCAATTAGTCTTCTGCTTTTATAAAAGCAGAAAATGTGTTTAAATGCCAGCATGCCACAATGTCAGCTTAGGACTCATCTCAAATTTAGTTCTCAAAAGGTGGCGTGTGAGGGACTACAAATACAAATGATCTCCTAGAACAGTTGAAAAGTTAGATTGTTTCAAAGCTTTTGATTTGTTTCCATAGTCGGATAATAAACTAATTCAACAAGTGGCAAGAGCGGTCTCCTAAAATCTGTTTAGTACATGTATAGGAGTAGTTGTCTGAGATTTACTACAATTTCTGCAGCAACATACAAAGAAGTGTAATAAGCTCATTCTTGTTGTACATGGCCTTAAACACGCAAACTGCTGTGACATTGCAGTTGGCTGTTACACCTATGCACCAAAGCTTCCCACAGAAACGGAACAATACTAACATTTCTGCATTTGTGTTTTTGATGTGTGGGCACCTCATGGGGTGTTGTCAACATGCTGTACATTGTGTTTCCTGCATTTGCTCCTGCACCTTCTACATAACTAATTATCTTTGTTATCACAAGAAACTACAGTGTGCAAGTGAAACAGTTAACCAAGCCATGTCAGCTGGGGGTCAGAACTAGGGATTACTGAGATAATCAACTTCAATTCTCAAGTTACACAAAAAGCTGTTTTCCATCATCCACTACTACAACTAGAAAAGAATGGGAGTGTTAAGAAAGATGGCAGAGGCTAGCAGTCAGCATTTTAAGAGAGCCTACTCAAAAGACCCTTCTTCCTCTTCCACAAACACACAAAATGCTTCTCTATCTTTTCTCATTCTTCTCCGTACCACCAAAATTAATGATTAATGAAAGTTACCTGTTGCAGAGAATTCTTCCTCCTCCTAGTCCTCCTTGGAGCTTGTTTTCCATGCACTGCCATTTTCAAAGCTTTAACAATGAAGAACTGCCAGCTTGGTGAAGAGAAGTCTGTTTTTTTGGTTTGTTTGGTGGGGTTTTTTGTTTTTGTTTGTTTGGTGGGGGGGGGGGGGCGTTTGTGGGTGGTTTTTTTGGTTTTTTGGGTTTTTTTAATGGCCCTTGTTTAACACGTTACTAGAGCTTTGGCTGTCACAGACTGGCACTGTATTCCTCATCAACAACCACCAGGCAAGATAGCAAACTAAAAAGGATGGTATTTGTTATCAAGGCTGCAAAAACCTTTGCATGAATAGAACATGCCACACGCACATCCACAGTGGTTTAAATATTTGTTAAAGTGAATTTCAGACAAAGCTCAGAGGCTTTAAGACACTTTAATATTTGAATTTCTGAATTAACTTATGGTCAGAAAAAAATATGCAAGATCTCACCTACTGTAATTTGTACACTTCATATGCAACTTAACAGAGCAACTAAAGCCTAAAAGAAGTTCACCAGAGCACAGATGAAAGACATGCAAAGATTCTGTAGACACCACAACAAATATGACTTAAAACAAGACAAACAGGAACAAGGTTTGACTGGAAAAAAAGCAGCAATAAAAACACTTTCACCGACCCCATTCAGAAACAGTGTGAATATACTTCGCCTTTTTTGGTTAAATCTGATTAGAAAAAACAAAGCACCCTCATCAAACAAACTACTCAATACAGAGAAGTTGTGTCTTAGCCCGAGAGGAGCCTGTGAATCAAGAAAAACATGTTACTGATTATCTTCCAGTGTATTTAACAGGAATATCTATTTGTACACTACAGAAGGAAACTTGTAAAGGAGATGTCATAGATAAGACTGCTAGGGAATTTGGCATTTGTGGTTGACTCAGAGTAATTAACTCACCTTTTAGGCTTTTCATTGCAGCCTCTAGAATAAATCTACTTAAAATTGGGATATCACAACAGTTACCTGAAAACAAGACCGGACTTAATTAAAGAGCTGATAATAGTGCAGACTAACTGCCAAAATTTCAAAAATAACATTTAAAACAACTTGGTGACTTTTACATTGTTTTACACAAAGCAGGTACTCAGTAGCTGCTTTGCATAAAAGTATTCGAGGCACAGTGTGCAACTCCCCCAAATACTAGCTCTTTGGAATTAGCAGCAATCTATCACAAGACTTCTATTCAAATACTAAAAGAATAAATCTACCTCTGAGGTTCTTATGATCATACTAATGTTGAGTCAGATATTGTGATGCAGAAGAATTAAGTGAAGCCAAGAAATGAGAGGGCATTAAATTAGAAGACATGTAGAAGTTTGAGCAACTTCAGAGCAGTGACAGTTTCACTGCTGACCCCAAATTCTCAACCTAGCTTCTAAGATCATGACCCACAGAAGAAATTAAAGAAATACATAAAAATGCCTGACACCCTCCTCACATTCAGTAAGTTCCAAAATTAAGTATCTTCTAGCAGTATGCTGTACTACACTTCCCAATCTTACATTATTTTTCCAGGCCATCAACAAATCCATTCACTCTTCTGAGGGGCAGCCTAATTCCTTGCCCTTCTAATCCTAATGCTAAAATAGTATGACAGCAATTTAAGATGCAAGACTTCCAAGCTGAGTCCAACCAAGACGACAATTTACTGAACCTTCACAATTACACAATTTTCACAACCTCAGCTCTGCTTATGCCCTGCTCATTTTTGTAACCAAAGCTGTGCAAGAGTCCCACCACATATTTCATAGCCATGATCCTGTCTGTCCAAAAGTCCAACATAGTACCTGGAAGTTGGAAACCATCGCATGTCCCTTCTGGTATTTGGACTGTCAAATCTGGGCACCTCATTACCCTTTAGTGTGAACGTTAGGCTGTCCACATGCACAACAGAAGGAATTAAACAGGTTACAAATGAGCAAGGAATTCTTACATGGTATCCAGGAAAGCAAGGGATTACAGAAAAAAAGGAAAGAAAAGGCAAGGAAGAAAAACATAGAAGCAGCAGTAATGGTAACAGGTAAGTAGCACAGACCACAAGTGGGACAATAAAGGACTCAGGCATTCTGTTGGTACTTAAGAGTTGTGCTCTCCTGCTCTTCTTCAAGTAAAACTTCCCATTAAGATCAGTAATTTCTATTATTAACAGTACTCCAACAGCTAGAATTGCCATCATATATTGAATTCACAGAATGGCAGGGGTCATGAAGAACACAGAACATGTTCTTTACCAAATAAATCTTGCAATGTTACATTAGCAAAAGAATAAATGGTATTGTTACGGAAGAGTATCCACCATTTGTTCCTTTAATTCTTCAGTCAACCAGAAATAAGGTGCATATTACAGTAATGTATTACAGTATTTTCCCCTGGACCTTCAAACACAAGATACATCTACAGAAGCAAACTATGAAATTTATGTATTGACCTTAAATCTTGGTATTTCTTTAGTACTTCCTATGAGCTGTTAAAAGTAAGAGTTCCCTAGGTATACAGAGATGAGGAATGGATTCAATAGCCACCAAGTTTTAGGATGCACCCTAAATATTAAAAAGAGAACCCACACTTGAACTTGCTTTTAAGTTATTCCAAGCGGTTTGGGGACACATTTGCTTTCCCAGCTATGTCTGTTGGTCATTGAGAAAACCCATAAAGCATGAGGGAAAAAAAGTTGCAGGAAGGCCATTTATTCTAGTACCAGAGTTTAGTTTATTTAGGAATTTCTCTAATGATTTTTAACTTCTCTGACTCAGCTACAACCCAATACTTGAAGCTCCTCATGTTGAAGACACTAAACCAAACGTGTCCAATAAACAGAGGGAAACTGAAAATTGCTATCATCTAATTCTTGCACCGTAATGCAAAAATGTGCACATTTTTCAACTCTAAATTTGCCAAGGGATTGCTAATGTGTTCTCCTCTACCTTTTCTTCACATACGCAATATTATCCAAATGTTGATTCTACAAGACTTGAAAAAAACCTGAGAAGCATGTTCTTAATGGCCCAGATAATGTAATAACTGAAGTGTCAAATGCTTTAGAAGGTCTAAATCTTTTCTCTTAAAAAAATAAAATCTAAAAGAGCTAGAGAAAATGGAGGAGTTTCATTTGGGATTTAAAAATAAATCTTACAGTTATATTCACTTAACACGTTGTTGTCCTATCAATTTATGGCTTCCTTTGAGGAGGTGGAGGCATTTTCCATTATCTGGCAGCCACAATTTTCAAGCGGATACAACTACCCACCATGATACATCCACAACTCTTCAGCACCTCTGTTACAATTCCACCTAGCTGTTTAAGACCAATGACATAAGCTTGCCAACATACTCTTCCATTCCACTTTCATCTTTGGTTACAGTCTCCATTCCGGGACTACAGCATAAACTGTGCTCTCCCCTATACCTACCGATGAGTGTAATCATCATCCCTTAAAGCTATGGTAACTTCTTGCCCAACACTTTCAGTTACACTTCTTGGAAGGTTTACTATAATTCTGATAAACCACTGAACTTGTATCAGTGCTCAGTTTTTATGTATGGTCTTAACTCAAAGGTGAAACTACAAAAGTACAAGGGACAGGTCTTACAGCTGCTGTTAATATTCTAACTCAGTATCTCACCTGAACACTAATCAACAGCAAACATTAAGGAAGGCTACAAGCATTTTGTAGTCAAAAAAGGGCACTGCTGGAGGAAAAAAAAAAACCCACAGTTTGTTTTAACTTACCTTTGGAAGGAGAAGATTTCAAGTTTTAAATGTGTTATCCCCAAAGTAGCCTAAATTTGTTAATCCTGCCTCTAAAGAAAATACTCTGTGACCTTCAGTACTGAAGAAACTCAAAAAAAGATTAATACCTAATTATTGAACATGGCATTTAAATTGCAGACATCAGAGATAATGAACCAAGGCAAAGGGGATTGCCGGATTTGGGATTATAGTAGAGATCAGGTCAGGCTAAAGCTGTTACAGCATTCTGGCATTGTTGTTCCTTGCAAGTACGCAGAATAAGTGTTACGATTCCCTTTACCACATTTAAAAAAAGAAAGTCTTACTATAAAAACCTTATTTTGGATACATTTATTCAATTTGTTCATAACAAAAGAAGTGATGATTCTTTAGAAGATTCTTCCCTCTCAGATGTCCATCAGGTTCTACCACATCCCCCCTCCTGATGCAGGAGGCAAGAAAGACTGAATAAGTCTTAGGAAAAGCCTGCAGTTTACTCCTTAGTCACCATCTAATCCAGTCATGGCTCTGCTCAAGCTCTGTCAGTCATTTTAAGGGAAGCCACTTGTCCTCTGGCTGGCAGTTGGCCAGTCACTTCTGCTATGCTTTATTTAAATCCTCCACTGTCCACGGGTCTCCTCCAAAATGAGATATTAATGGCTTAAGGCCATCACAGTCAAGTAGCTATTCTAGGATATCACAGGGAAGCCCTAAACCAATGAAGCAAGAAGCAAACCTGAAATTAGAGATAGCTACCGTTGCCAAAGCCCCTACCAGACAGGAAAACTAAAGGAATCAAGAGCATAATTACAAGAGGATCAGCCTTTATCTTTAATATGACATTTTGCTTTATTAATATTAAAGAAAATCTAAAAATAAAGCATATATCTAGTCAAATAGAATAAAAACATTCATTTCAAATTTTAAAGTTTTGAATTTGAAGTGTTCAGGACCAAAAAGCAATCTGTAAAGTCTGTCCAGTTATAGGAGGGATTCTATTATTTATATCCATACACATAAATGCCATAGCTTTTCCTATATGAACTTTGTTACAATTGCAGAGCTTTACGCAAAAATCTAAACTTGCATGACCTTGAAGGTACAATGAAGTACTTTGTTTAATCACATATCTATACATACAGACAACACTATTTACTCATCTGCAGATAAACTAAAAGTGTCTTCAAGAAAAAAAACTGTCACCTAAGACAGAATGAGACATAAGAACCCAGTAGAAACACTAAAGAAAACAGTTTGTAAAACTTAAGAAAGCATGATTGTAGATGGAAAACAGTTTTACTGCAAAGTCCTTTTCCTGAATCTAGAGGAGAAAAGGAGCCACTAAGTCAAAGCGTACAGTTAGCACTGATATCATCATTCACTAGATGTGTCTATCCCCAGAAGTTCTCTTACACAAGTTTGATACAGACATAGTAAAAACTTAAAGGATAACTGGATTGCTTTAAACTTAACATAATTCCATTATTGTACCTGTAATGTGTGGATATTAAAGTTTTCTGCTCTCTAATGACCTCACTGACAGAGTTTGCAATGTCAGGTAGAGATAATTAACAGTGCTAGAGAAAAACATAGCGCAGTTTTTAAAATAAGGTGAGGCAGAGAAAAGATTGTGCCGCATTTAGAAAACTAACAAATTCCCTTATTTGAAGAACAGCAAAACCTCGTATGTACAGGAAACCAAACACTCATACAAAATAATAAATGTCTCATTGCAAAAACTTGCATAAGCACTGCAATCTGCAAACAGAACTTGAAAGAGTCACAGGAACAAAAGTGTTACCTTTATGAGCTAAGGTACAATTCCGTGAGTGCTATTAGACCATTTCACTTTTGGCAGTTCCCAGCTACTACTCCTTAGAGGCAACAACTCAGTCTACTTACGCAATCACTACAGAGCTGGCATTTCTAAAGCTTGCATCACTCTTAAAAGTTCTCAGAACCCTGTAATTTTAAGTGCATAAATGAATAATGAACTCTTCAAAAGCCAAGGAAAGGAGTTTCCCAGAAAGATTCTGAAGCAAATCAACCTTCAGTAAGAGAACAATAAAGTTTTGTCACCACTAAATCAAAGTAAGTTCTGACGCAATTAAGAGTTCACATTAGAAAGTCTTTGGGGTGAGACAGGTTCGTCCTCCATTGCTTCTGGAGAAGTCACAAAAATACTTGCAAGACACTAATTTATTTGTTCCACTTATGTTAACATACTGGTTTCACCTACAAAGCCTCTTACCAGGTTTACGACACAAACCTCTTCACTGCAGTTTATTCAGTTTCCTTAGCTAAAGAGACCACAGCAGCCTTCTTTCCCAACTTTAAAGATAACTGCAATAACATTTCCCAACCAATCCACTCCATGACTGTGCTGTCACATTGACAAAGACCATGCTAGTGAAAACAAAAACAAGACCATGCTGTCCAACCAGAAAATTTGTAATCCAAGTACAAAACAAGGTAGAAGATACAGAGAAGACTGCAAGGCAACAGACATATCAATGACAAATTAAAAAAAAAAAAAAACCAAACATAAATCTTTGTGCATAACAAGAGTGGAGTTGAAGAGTTTTAGAGAGCATTTCAAAGGCAGCAATTTTGTTTGTAAGTATATAGTGCAAAAGCATATAATAAACAGTATAGGAGAAAGCATATAACGTAACTGAAGATTAGAACAAGTAACTAAGGTGTCATGGGATTATCAGAGTTAAGGGTCAACGTCTTAATAACAAAGAAATGACAAGTAGGGTGTCAAATAGACCACAAATTCCTTCAAAATCAAAGACATCTTACACTTGAGGAGATACTAAAGAGAAACAAAACCCGAAGCATATCATGTTCATCTTGTTCTTAGGAATAGCAATGGATATAAATTGTCTATCAGCCATTTATAATCTTCTCTGATTTCATTATTTGATTAATAAAAAGGAATGTTTTCACTGGTGAATATGAACATAGAAAATTCAAGCAACTGCAAACAGCAAATTGGGTACACACTTGTGTGAAAGAACAACTTCTTCAGATTTGGAAAAATAAAGTAACACATAGTACAAAAGAAATAAAACTTCATTCTCAACATTAAGCCAAAGTATGCAAGCATCACGGAGAACCTGGAGGGACTATGAACAAAATCACACAGTTGTCACTATTAATTAACAGATTATACTTAAGCTATTATTTAGCATATTATAGCCTGTCAAATGAAGAAAACACAAAACTAGAGTCAAAACACCCATTCTACAGGTAAAATATTTACTAGGCAATTAAAGCTCTTTCAGCTTCTCCCTTTCTCCACAACTATTTGGAGATAAAACAGTTTTTGTCCAAAGTACCTTCCCAGAAAACAGACAATGTTCAAAACTTGCACTCCAACACAAAGCAGTAAAACAATGGTCCAGCAAAACTGAGAATTAATCACTGGCTGACCTACATAGAAACAGACAGTTACTTTACAAGAAGATATTAACTTGACCTAAAGCCATATTGAAATATAATTTGCTATATAAAGATATACTCTAATGAGGCTGCTTTCAATTACGCCAATTTAATTCTCAGCACTTCCAGGTACTATAAAACCAAAAAGAACTAGGGTGCTTCAGCAAACAGCTTTCTAGAAGAATCCCAGTAAAAACTCTGCCAAGTTAATTGGTATTTCAATACCTCCCTCCAAAATTAACAGAAAGAGTCAAAAAAATAGTTATATTCTCTGTAATGCTTCCAGTCAAGCACTCTTGCCACTGGATTGATGAGGGGTATGAAAGGTAGGCTTTCTTTTCTCTGCATTGTTTTTTTAAACATGCTTTAGTATGTTGTGGAAATTACTGTCACTTAAAGGTATAGTACTTGTTAGCACGCTTGCAAATTTAAACTTATTTTTGGAGTAATTTTCAAAAAGCTAAAGGCAAGTGTTATCAACATCTGTAGAATCAAAAACTCTACCTCTTAAAAATATGATTTGTGACACTCCAAAAAAGTGAGTAAAACTAAGGGTGGCTCAGTCTTCTGAAGTTTCTGAACTTCCTGATTTTGCTTGTACCAAGATCAGATATAACACTGCAAGCCTTAACTCTACAAGCAGGAAGAAAACTGGTAATCATTAGATCAGTTTCACACTATCCCTCCTCAGCAACACTATGAGCGTTAAAAAGGAGTAATAATACTTCTCTTTGCAGAGGGTTTTCCAAAAGCAGAGAAGGAGCTACAGTAGTCACAGAACCCCCAGTAGAGAAAACAAACCTCCTCCCTAACTTCTGCAAGAAACTGCTACAGGCCTGCTTGTGACTGATCAGATATATCTCACATATATATCAGGCTGAGGCAAATATGAAAGATGAGAACATAGCTGGAAATGAAACGGAGCATGTTATCCTCTGACAGCAACCGACAAACATACAAATGAATGTATTTGTTCCCAACATATCTGGTAAAGTTCCCTCACCACAACTGTTCACCGCCTTGTGCAAGCGAAGAATAGGAGATTGGTATCAGTTATAAAATAAGTTTAAAAGGCCTCATTTTTTCAGGGGGTTTACTGTACTGCTGCAAGTTGTATATGTCGAGGGGAAAGAAAACAGCAAAGATAATTTCTAGAAATGAAGATAACAGATTATACTGCATCATATAATAGCATTATACTACTTAGTGTAAAAGACTATACTACAGTTGAATATAATTCCCTGTTCACAGAAACAGGTTGGAAATACTCAAGAACAATGTGACCAGCGCATCTTTCTCTACCAACTGATTATCCTAAGTTTTTAGATTTTAACAGTGTATTCGGTAAGAAGTTAACTGCAAAGGCCAAGGCTTTAGGAACAGTTGCACAGGTATTTTTTAAATGGATCTGAGAAGACCTGGAGGGAAAAGAAAGCTGATGCACCTCTACAGCATACAACAGTCTACTAACAGTTTAAAAGAGTCAAATATCCTTGAGCTGGGAATTTTAAGTGCCAATTCAGAGAATAACGCCAATTCACATCAGCTATGCCAACAAAGACTTAAAGTTTCAGGAAAGCCACACAGGTCAGTGTACAGTACTTAATGAAATGGTACAAGAGCACAGAAACAGGCTGCATAAATAAATAGATGCTGTCACCAGCCCTTCTTCCCATTTAAGAAACTTCTAAACAGTTTAATACCACTTAGTGAGAAAAAGGGAACTCTGAGTTTGAAAAAAGGGAGATAAGTGTCCTATGGCTGGCCAACATGAAAAGAAAAAATAGAAACAGTACAGCAAAAGAGATCACAAAGGAAAGTAGAAAATTAATAAAATGTCATTCAGCATCTATCACAAAAGAGGCTGAAGAACATTGCAAAGAATTGCATAAAGGACATGTATCTGAAAACGGAAAAGACAGTTCAAAAATGGGATTTGATTTCACGAACTGACAAGAACAGAAAACAATCAAGGAGGCAAAGATGCAGAACTGGGCAAGATGTGCAAATCAAAGGAAGAAGCAGACTATGCTGAGGAGAATTGTTGCATAGATACAGAATCTGCAAAATAGAGATTGTATTCCAGTATTCTTAACCGTCTTTAACAGTTAACACTAATCTTAATACCTAGATCTATTTTTTTTTCAAAAGGAAAATAACTTCATCAGAACTTACAGCTGTCAGCTATTAAATTGAGACATTTTAACAAGCTCTGGTTTAGTTTATGCCACTCAAGGACTCATGAGGAATTCAGTAAAGAATAAGGATGAGTCATATGGTTTGAAAACAGGCCCTACCAACACTGTGATCCAATACAGAGGGATCAAAACCCTTGTAATTAAAATATCAAGAATTTTACAAAACATTGAACAGGTCTTCCAGGCATTACCAGCTTCCATTCTAAGTGAATACTTAGAATTTCCAGCACTCTAGAATTTCCAGCAAATTAGGAATTTATTTTCTAAAAAAGATGCACTGCAAATTTACGAAGTTTTCAAGTTATCATTATCACAGACTTCCCAATCAAAGCAAAGCAAAATGAAACACAGTAAAACACCACACTCCCTTCAATTAAGGTTTTCACTGCTATGGAATATTCCAAAATCTTGAAACAGTTTTCTTTATACAACCTGTGTCATGGAGAAAACATTGACTTTTTTTTAATCATAGTGCTGAGGTGTTGTCCATTCAGGAGTTGATTATATGAAGTAATATTCAAATGCAATTTAAAAGATAGGATATTTTAGGTTAAGTTCTTCAGGGCAGGAACTTACTTGTTTCTTATATTTATGTACAGGAATGCAAATATTTAACATTCAGTATCAAATAGAGACATCTAGCACTTTTGCTACAAGCTAATAAAAGGGTACTCAAAAGATTAAATTAGAATTCCAACCCAGTTTCAGTAGCTTATAAACAAATCATATGTCAAATGTTTGAAGAATTATCCAAAATCTCGCTTATGTTAGCATTATTTGATAAAGATTCACAGCACTTGCTAAAGAAGATTCCCTCATCCTGTCAGAAATCAAAGCTTATTAATTGCTATAACTAGCAATACAATTAAAAACAGCTGTCCTGAAGAGCAGTAAATTTTTGTAAGTTGTAAATGTACATAAAGGCAAGCATAAAAGTACACACAAAGCAGCATTAGAAAAATTACTGCTGTTTATAGGGTCCACAGGTCCCAAAATAAGTCAAGTAGATGCACCCCTGCAGAGCCCCAGTGACTTCCAGTAATAATTACCAGTTGCTCTGGAGGCTCAACAATCAAGAATCTAGTCATCCTAGTCCAAGGCGCAGTACATGTAACTGCATCCATACCCCAAAGACTGACACAACTGTGCAGATATACACAGTCTGCCCACAGAACCGCAGGCTATCATCTTTCTGCTACTTCCCATCTTATCTTTTCATAGGCTATACTTCCAAAAATTTACTGCTTGCAAACCTTAAAGGCAGCATGTAAGATGTATACATTTGTACACCAGTCTAATATGAACTGCAAATCAAAGAACACTTCTAACTTTAAAATAAGTGTTTTAACTGCTCTTTGTGAGATGCTGGGTAATATGGAGTGACTTCACAGGACATTTATGACACTACACAGATGCTAAGCAATACCTCTGAGAAAGTGGACAAGATAAAACTATTGCTAAAAATCACCCACTCTCTCACTCAAACCAATTCTTCCCAATTTTTCTGGAATCTTTAGCTGCTCTGCCCCCCACTATAGAGCATTACAGTACTACTACATCATTACATACAATGCTTAAATCTTAAACTACCATCTTCTACTTCCCCTCAATTTTAGTCTCTTTTACTCACATGACTTTTTGTTTTCTCACCAAGAAAGGGAATTTGGCCACCTTCTAGCTCACTGTTCATTTTTTCAAGGCCTCTCAAAAGAGAATTTTTCAGAATTGAACTCTGGCAAACTCAGCTGCACCAACACTAGAGTTGTACTCTAACATTCAAGACTACGCAGGATTCAAACTTATTAACCTTTCATATTTTATAAATTATATTTGTCACTAATCTGATTTTTTCAATGCACTGTCTGAAATTTAAAAAACTAACTCTTTCTTACAGTATCAAATAGAGCTAGCCATAGTACCATTGAGCAGAAGGAATTTCAAGTGACTTCTTCCAATTTCAGTGATACTATTCAGAACCTTTGCAGTCAGCAGTGAAACAACAGTTGTTTTGTCTTTTACTACCTATTACAAAAAAACCAAAAACACCTGATAAATGTACACAGAGGAGCTATTCACAGGGTGACAAGAGAGAAGGGGTAGAAAGAGAGGTACTCTAGCTGAGCTCTTCCTTCTCAAAGTTTCCAGCTGCTTAAAATAAAGGGTAAAAAGCCTCCACATTTGTCACAAATATACCAGAGGAAGAAAAGAAGTTCCACAGCATTTAAAGATGATCCTAAGATTATATTTTTGTGAGAATCACAGCTGAATCCACTTTTCCAGTAACTGGGTTTCTTCCCAGAAACATATTAACCCTGGCTTCCTATCTGTTACCCCATCCCTCCCTCTCCTGCCCCTCCCAAATTCTGACTGACGTTCTTTAACAAATGTCTTGCTACATTTTTTAAGTCCTACTTTACCTAAATTAGACAATGATATAAAGTGTTTGTGAACTTCAAGCTGACTGCATAAGCTTTTTAAAATAGGCACAGTATCAGCTTACTGGGGGAGTTCCGGTTCTTTGCCTTAACAGTTTGCTTAAAAATGTCCATCAACACAGACTTCACAAATATTCACCTGAGTGTATTAACTGACACAACGCGTTTACAGCTTGGAAGCCAAGATTTTTATTGGCAGTTCATGAGCAATGCTGTCCTTTAATCCAAAGCATTTAAAGAGTTTCTGAGATGACTTTAACACAGTTAAAGATTATTATTTACATCGCTAGGGATTATTCCTTATTTGTGGAACACAGTATCAATAGCAGGGCCAACTTACTGTCAAGTTACAAGCAAGTCAGATATAGTCTCCAGCTTGTTTTGCACCATCTACGCAGTTTTCGCAAGCAGTTATAGTAAAATGTGCTTGTGGCTGTGCTAGGTACAATCTAAAAGCAACATATAAAACCCTTTAATGGCCTTTCTGTATGCGGAAAAGGCCTAATAAAGTATAGTTACCAAATTAAAATTTTCAACTTACACATTTAGAAAGCTACATAAAATGTCAAGATTCAATTTTCCTATTTAAAAGGACTGTCACTCCAAAAATTACTTCACTTGGAAGATGTCGGTTTTATTCTTAGACACACCTGAAACTTAAAAAAAAAAAACCAAAACAAACCTCTCCACAGACTTTTGCATTCAAATTATATAAAACAGACCTGAATAGGAAGATCAGCCACAGTTTAAGTTTAACCCTGGTTAAACTTATGTCGATATTCAATATTACTAAGGAAATATAGTATTTCAAATGGTGACCAAAATAATCTAGCTACATCATCCGTCAAGCAGAATATATTGCTTCTAGTCTTGTACTTAAGTCATTACAAGATCATGAATTTCAAGTCATTTAAACTCCCTGATCACTGATCCAGGGAAACAGCAGTGAAAACACTCCCAAAATACTTAAACCAGTATACTGAAAGATCTACCTATTCCAGATTAAAAGATGTTGATCCATATCCAAGTTTGTCCCACTTCATTCAGCACATTAAGGCAATCTTTGTAGCAGATCTTTCTCAAACTGCTGGTGTCAAGATTACTTTAGGCCAGTGACACCTAAGAAACTGAATAGCTTTTATGGGATATAAAAGGCCCATTTCCAGGTCTAATCTCTAAAAGAAGTCACTTTAAGAGGCTAACACAATGCTACAAAGATGTTGAAAGAAGACAGTGTATGACCAAGCTTTCAACCACTGCACAGCATCACATGCTTTAAGCCAAATGGACACTGTACAACACATTTTCTAGTGGCTGCACTCTAACTCCAATAACTGATCAGTCCCAAGACCTCAAAATTTGTTGCACTTAATTTGATTTAGACTTCTTATTTATTTTCAGAGCTGCAAACACATTCTCCATTTCTGACATCACATACTAATGTTAGCTTCTAAACAATAAAAAGGGCCTTGGATAAATTATTATCCTGCCATGACCTCAAACTTCTTCATTTGTAGAACAAGGACAATATTTACCAGCTTCACAAGAGCACAGCAAGATAAGCTCTTATGGTATTTGGGAAAGTTTAAGTAATTTATATAATCAAGTCAGGCAATAAAATTCTTACAGTTTCCAGGAGTTTCAACTTTTTTCTGTTTTAATTAACAGGGGCATGCAAGTAAAACAAGATACTTATTTTCTTACAATATTGCGCTCAGAAGGTTCCAACTGCATGACCTTTAAGCATAAACACTTTTCACCCCTCTCTTTTGATGTAGATCCATGCCTCTCATCATTCCTTCCCCATCACTTCAATCTTTACTCCCCCATCCTTGCAGTGCTCACTCCTCCAGAAGCAGAGGAGTTTGATTGTGACAAGGACATCACACAGTAGCACCTTCCCTATTTCTGCTGATGATTCTGGCAAAGAACTAGCATGTAGGAAGCATGGGAACAGCCAGCCCCCTTTGCCCCTGTGGTCCTTCTGTAGGGAACACACAGGAATAAACAAGCTTAGGAAAAGAGAAAAACATATAGGCCAGAAGAAGGAAAGGATGTAAAATAGGGAAATATGTCACTAAATGAATTGGCTGCTGATCAACAAAGAATAACGCAGTGTAATTTTTCTCCCGATTAGAAAGTCACAAATGATACTACCCAGAGAAGGGAGAACAGGCTTGGGAGGAAAGAGGAGGGGCAAGGAAATCAAGAGCAAATTGCTTTCAAGAGGTCACATATTAGCTCAAATTACGAAAAAGTTTTTCCTATGAACACAATTTTTGGTCACCATTTCATATAACTAAACCAAAGTCTTAACAGCTTCATGCTCAACTACTATTCAGACTTACAACATTTTAGGAGAGGATACAATTTTCTTTAATAAAACTCAGCTAAACACAGGCAGTAAAAAAGGGGAGGGAAAGCAAAAGAATTCTTTTACTAGCAGGGAAATCAAAGCAATGTTGAAAAATCTTATGCAAGTGTAATTTATGAATTACAGTAGGAGAACACTGTTAAGCATACCTGCAATTAAAAAAAGCTATTCCTTCTGCAACACTGCAAGGTAAGCACTGATTCCACACTCAGCTGCAAGAAAGCTGTAAGATCTTCATTGCTAGAGTCATTTCTTCTTCTGACATATGTTTTATGTCAATCAAAACTGACAAATAATTTTCTTATAGCAGCCTGGCTACACCTTAACAACTTTTTGTATGTCTTTGTGACATACAAAAATGAGGGAAATGAGAAGGCAGCAGCTGACCAATAAATGGTTTGGCACCAAAATGTGCATTTCTGCCTCATTTTTTTCCCCAGCAATACCAGAATTACTGAAGCCTCCTTTTCTGGCACTGATCAACAGAAAATAGTCCCATCTCCTTTAAGATATGAATAAAGAACCCAATTTAGATGTTATTAATCTTACTCCCTTAAAGCTTCCATTTTAGTGCCTTAGAAGATGAATATTCTGAAGTTCCTGAGGTATGCCCACCACAAACCATTTTCCCTTAAACTACTCAATTTTCATTCCTCCCTATTGTTAAATTAATGGTTTAACCATATAAAGACAGAATTCTACTTCTACCACAGAAATAGTGAAAAAATGTAATTATTTTCAAAAAGTCTCTTTCCTCCTCCATCAACAGGATCTTTCTTTGTAGATCACAAAGTAAACTTGCATATTCAAACTGGCCTCTAAACTATGCCTCTGAAAACTACTTCCAAAATAAAATCTTTTATTAAACAAACTGGCTTAAATACACCTACCAAATACTTCTTAAGACCTACACATGAGCTTCTCAGTTTGAATCCTAGACCAGTTATTCCACCTGTGGCAGAAGGCCACCAGTAGGCTGTAAGACGCAAGACAGACCATGCAAGTGCCTCTCAGTTCCTGCCACCTGTTACAGAACTCAACTGACTACTCAGATGTTTGTAATGATAGCAGTGAAATTACGATTTGGTAATGGAATAACTAGTTTTTTTAATTCACCTAAGAACCAACTCATTTAATACCCTCCCTGCTAAATAGTAAACAATGATTCAAGATGGTCTTCTGGTTTGGTTTTTTTTTTCCCCTTTATTGCAAAAAATGTTTTGGTGGTTCTTGGCTTCAGTAATTTAGAAACACTGTTAGATCAGCTTCAGCTGGAGAAAATGCACCAGAAGCATAACTACTCAAGTAAAGTGAGTCAAAACAACTGAATAGAGTCTAGCTATGAAGATGAGTGCACTATATAACATGGTTTGGGTGACTCCTGTGGAATTCTGTGTCTTCCATCCTACAACTATAAAGCTCAAGGGCTGGATATGAACCAGAATGAAGACCATCCCAAGAAAACAGAATTTATCTATCCAAACCCAAGACTGTTTAATAGCATTTATCTGTGCTATTTACCTTTTCTTAGAAAATACTACTCATAGGAAAAACTTACTAAGTCAACTCTGACAGAAATAGCATATCAACATTACTTCTAGCATTATGTAATGGACTCATCATCTTATGCTCTGCCTGATGGATTATTTTAGAACTGGCTATACCAAAACATCCAGAACTACATTCTTTGACTCACTAGATGTTTATGTTTTATCTTAAGCTACCTACTATGAACACAACAATACATTCACCTCTTTCTTCACTATAACTGTCAGCTCTCTTGTCCTGTAAGAACACAAAAGAAATGTTACTCCAAACTGTGAAAAAGAATTGCTCTATTCTAATAAAGGTTGAAACAAGGTCTGCTCCTTCATTAAAAGTGAACTCTTTCAGTGAAAACATCCACAGGGTAATGACAGTAAAAAGAATAGCAACTTAAAAGAAATTTTTTTTTTTTTTTTAATGTTTATCAGCTGTTTAGTTTTAGCTTGGTTTTCAGACTACGAGGCACCTAAGTTCAGGTGTTACCAGAACCAGCATACTGATACAGCTACAGTGAAAAGCAGTAACAACACCAGGAGAGTTATGTGAGCAAACACACACCTTTACAGGTCGAGATAATAATCCAGCATACCTTTTTTCCCAGCATCTGCATTTACACATTGCAATTGATCATACACAAACTCCATTCAAGAAGTAACAATCAACACGATTACACCATCAAAAGAAGCTAGGCCAACTTTAGTTACAACAGAATAGAGGAAAAAAAGTAATCAAAGTTAATCATACATGAAAGTTAGGTTAATTAGAGGTCACTAATGCACACATGGGCATCACGGTTAAATAACATTTTCTTTCCCTTTATGCATGTTAGCATATCTCATCAGGCAAGTCCTTCAGAACAAAATTTTCACAGAAGACCCAACTAACAGCAGTATGAGCACAACTGTTGTGTGGAAGACAATCACCTATATATTAACAGCAATTAGAAGTATTGCAACCATGGCATAATTTCTAATCATAACTTTTTAAGTCTAGACTTCATTAATACCTTGTTCTCAAAACACAAGCCTTCTTTTCTCACAGTCTTAATGTACTCCAAGACTGCGTGAAGGCATTCAGTAAACACATTGGTTTAGTCCCCAACTGAAACCAAAGCTTTATACATTTCAAAATATTTCTCCAAATGCACATCTAACAGACAGTAAAGTGTACACACAAAGACAGCCTGAGCATGGCGCATCAGTTTCTGTCACAACTTTATTTTTTTAAAAGAAAGACTGCAATCCCCTGCTTAAAAACAAAAGGAAACCCATTTTTGGCTCCCAGGCCCTGTGAGGTCTAACACGAAATGTGATAAACAGCTGGCCTTGCTCTTAAAGGGTTAAGAACAAAAAAGTTTAAACCACTTATATTTCTCCAGCTGTAAAACCAAAATATTGCCAGAGTCTTCCTGCAGCCAGGGTACTGGATAATTTAGGCTAAAATAAATGTTTATTAAAAAAGGGCGTTGATTTCTTGGCAGCGGTGAAAAGCAGGAGACACCCCTAGTGTCGACGTAAAATACTACAGGACTCCATACTGTATCTCTGGGTTAATTTTACGGCAGCAAAAGGGGAATTTAAATCATCATGATTTAAAAAACAGAGCAACTCAAATACACACACACCTGGACATACCACATACCTTCTTCTTGCAGTCTCAAAACCCACATGCCTATCATACTTTAAGCGTCAGCTTTCTAAACCCGGACCAATTAAAGTATATATTATCTAGCCTGTCTCCCTGCCATGGGCTACGTGCATTATAGCTTTCCGGTCTGCACATGAACAGAAAAACGCTGCTGCACCAAGGGCGGGGGGGACACCCCACTGAGATTGCAAAACAACCCCCCACAGGACATCGCTACCAAAATGCCGGGCTTGCTTAGGGCCGCCACTGATACATCTGGAAAACAGATGAAGCGCAGGCCGGGGAGGGCGAACCCCCGGACTGAGGGAAAGGGGGAGTGGGGTAACGCGTTTGGGGGTGGGGGTGAGGGGGTGCCGGAGAGCGGGGCGGGGGGGACACGACACACACAGAAAGGGAAGGATCGAGCCCGATGAGCGCTGCCAGGGCGGGGAGGCGGCGAAGGGAGTAGGCGGGGAGGCAGCGGGGCGCACGGGGGCGAAGCGGCGGCCGTGGGCGGCGGAGGGGAAGCGGGGAGACGTGCCTGCCCCCAGGGAGAGGCGCGGGGCGGCCACAGCGGCGGCCCGGAGGGAGGGAGGGAGGGGGAAGCCCAGCGAGGCGCTCGCCCGCAGGAGGACGTGGACGGCTCGGGGGCGGGAGGCGGAGGAGACGGGTCAGAGGCAGGGCAGCAGCAGCGAGGCGGAGCGGCGGTCGGGCCGGGCCGCACGGCCATTGCCTCGCCCCCCACCCCCGCGGCCCGGCCCGGTCTGGAATATTCCGGCGGGGCGGGAGCCGAGGGGCTCTGCAGGGAGGGGAAGTGAGGGAGGGTCCTCACCATGGCGGCGGGTGGGCGTCAGGCGTCTCCCCCACTGCTGAATCCACCGAGCCCCGGCCTCGCTGTGCGTGTTCGGTGTCGCCGCCGCCGCCGCCGCCGCGCCCCAGGCCCGCCGCTGCCACCGGCTCCGGCTTCCCTCACTGCGGCAGTAGCTGTGGCTGACCCGCAAAGGCGCACAGGGAGCGAGGGAGGGGGCGCGAGCGGCGCTAACGTTCGGCAGCGGGGGCGGAGCCTCCCACATCCGGGCACCCGCCGCGCCGAGCACCGCCCCCGCGGGGGGGCGGGGCGCGGCCGTGACGTCAGCCAGCGAGGCGGGGGAGGGTAGGGAGAGGAGGGGAGTACAAAATGGCGGCGGGGTGAGAGCGGGAGTCGATGTGGGGGTGTAGGTAGGCGGGAGCAGTTGTGAGTGCTCTGCTCGGTTCCCTAAGAGCAGGGAGAAGGCTTTGTGAAGGTTGGGACGTGGGAGCCTCGGCTGAGGTATTGCTTTGCTGTCAGGAGGTCTCTTTTGTAAGGCCTTGGGTGTTGAATGTTACCACAAGATGTGTCTGTGCCTGCTCCCTTAGGCCTCTGCCCAGGGAAAGGTTCCCTCCGGTGCTCCAGGGGCTGTCAGAGCTCCTGGTTGTCCTTAGGCAGATTCCCCCTCAGCCACTTTATAAGCTGTGCTGCTGGAGCCCTTGCTGTGCTAGCTTCCTTGCTTGTTCCTTGTATTTCTTCTGCTCTCTGCAAAAGAAAAAAAAAACCTCCAGGCAGGGAGAAAGCTCACCACAGGTGGGCCTTTGGAAGTATGGCTCTGAGTGGTGCCTGCTCTCCTTATGTTCTGGCTGTTTTTTTCCTCAGGTTTTTAATGTTGTATTGCAAGAGGCTATCCAGGCTGGAAGGTGCTTGGTACTTAACAGATTTCAGGGTATTGTGTTTCAGTAGTATTAATAGTTAATTATACAAAACTAAAGGAATTGTGCTGCGATGAGATAATTCTTAAAAGTGTTTGCGTGTATGTTTGTGGTTTCATGCTGGTAGTTAATGCTTTGTACATTGGATAATTTACAAAATAAAATGACTGACACAGCTGAATGCAAACTAAGATGAAAGATGTCGTTTGAGTAACCCCTTTGAGGCAAGATTTAGGGCAATGCAACTGCTTGCATAAGTAAGGCTGACCCTCAGGGAGTGATCTCTATATATTGTAAAGTTTTAAGGAGGCCAGATGACACCGTTAAAAACCTCTGTCAAGGGTAAAGTAAAATAGTAAAGATGGGTTGATTTCATATTGCCTTTGCTGGTTTTGCCCTTTCTGTGCTCGCTCTGCTGAATGTGTTTATTTTGGAGCATCATGACACAGTGCATAACACTGTGACAAATGAAGTGGTGATGTGAAAATAATAATTACATATAAAATATTGTGGTGCTAATACTGCCAAAGAGAAGATTCAGTACCACGTTGATGCTGTTTTTCAGGCATTTGCTGTTTGGCTCACAATAGCTAGACACTTTGCCAGGGAAATGCAAATCAATCCTGCCAAGTTCAAGGTGAATGGCAACCTAGTTTGTGGGGGAAGGGAAGACTGGATTATTACTTTAAAACTAGATTAATTTTTTAGGACCATAGCCAAGCATGAGCTTTCCAGTCTAAAATGGTAATTTCCTCTTTTGGAAAGAATTTTTCCTCTTCCTCTCCTTCTGGAAAAGGACCTGTCTCATCACTGTTGCCCTGTTTGTGGAAGTCTGAACTGGTCTAAGGCTAGCAAAGGTTACCTTAAGAGTTCCCGGAGAAACCTGGAAAATCTTGAAATCAAATGCTGATGCACAAATGCTAAGAGGAATGGGGAATCTCCTGTACAGAAGCCTGCTCAGGAAACTAGATAAATAAAGGGTGACTGCGAAGCTCAAGAACAGGTTAGAAGTTCTGATCTAAAAGATTGAAGCAAAGCATGGCAATAAATATGCAGTTCTTAGAAATTGTTAATGACTGACGAAGGTTCTGTTCTGAAACTGATATTCAGCATGCCTTCATATCTGCAGAAAGGGATGAGCTTGACCAGGAAGAACAAAGAGTAGATTAGGGAGATTGCACAGAAAAATCTAGCAAAAATAAGTAAATGAAGAACATGGTGGTGAGCGAAACGAAGTGGTAGTGAACAAAAGATAATTTACACCAGAAGAAAGCAAACCAAACACTAATGCATAACTGTAAGCTTTGAGTTAATAGCAAATCAGAAAAAAAGGCCTTGCTGGTAAGAACCTGGGCCTGGCTGCAGTGAGAGGTTATATGTGGTAAAATGGTCTGATCCAGGGAAGGAATTTCCTGCCTTTTCTTATTAACAGATACAGGTGGCTAGGACAACTCTTCTTTTGAGGGAAGAAAAAAATTCTAGTTGCTAGGATGTCTAGGAATAAAACATTCCTAGGTTTCACTGAAAACTAGTATTAAAACTGGCTGGACTCTAGCCAAAAAATAAAAAATAATAACTCAAGATCTCCAAAAGAAAAATAAATTATAATGTAAAACAGTCTTGCTGCTTACATCCCTGTCACTGCAGCCTTATCTAGCAGATGCAAATCTGGAGTAAAATCAGCTAAATGAAGTTGAATATGGCTAGAATTTCTATTGCGTAATGTAATGGGACTAAAATAAACAGAAATGAGGAATACAATACCTTAATTGTTACCTTTTTAAGCTCTAAGTAGAGACAGCCAAGAACTTATGAAAATATAATTTTTATCTTGTAATGCAGTTATGTCACTGCTAGTAGTTTTGAACCTCTAGATGCAGCACAAAGACAAGCTAATTCATTTTTAATTCATTTTTCTGTTGTGCAAATGTGTCAAAGTTGCTTTTCTTTTATATCCAACTTCTAAAAGAAGTTAAAAATGCAAGATGGCCTTTGTTAGTGTGTGGATAAGAGTCTGTAGAAAACCATGACTTGCATTTAACACTTTGTGTTATATTAGCTGTATTTCTGACTAGTATTTTTGCAAATATTGATATTTGAATGGGTTTTTTTAGAGTACGTTTCAGACAATGCTGTGTTTTCTCAGTTTCTGGTTTTAGTAAAGCTCCTCTGCAGCATAATTACAACCATTCAAACTATGATAAATATGTATCTCCATGTAATTGGAAGCTGGTTTAGCTACAGATAAATAAACAGGTATGTAAACTCTGTACCTGTTTGGGTTCTCCAGTGTTATTAACAGTAATGATGTGGCTTGCATAGTGCTTGACCTAATGTCTGGAAAACAATTTCTGTGCTCCTACTTATGTGTCTGGACTCTAGCTGCAGTTCTTTTCATAGCATTCTTCTTTTAAAGTGCTATTTGTGATGCCTTATCTGTCTCTTAAGTTTTGAGGTTTTTTAATATAGCATGTATCTTTGATCCCCCAAGCATATCCTTCTTTGTCTTGCCTTGTGCTGGTCTTCATATAAACATCCCTTACTTACAAACATAGCTGGATGCAATTTGTATGGAGCATTCCCCTCTCTGTTAACCCAGGGTGAGGGCTGCCACCTAATTAAATAATCTTCTGCGCTGACCCTAAACAGGCTGTAAGCAGCTTTTCCCAGCAAAGCAGGTAAACTCTTGGGACAGTGCAGTAAAGCTTGAAAATATACCATTTTTAAGTGTATGTGTGTTCTTATGGGCTCCAGTAGCATTTTATAAAAATAAATAAAATCTGTAATGCTCTAGAAGGAAAAAAGGAAGGCCACCTTTTATGAACTGGCTTTGAGGGAAAGTGCTTTCAGCTACAGTGGGTGGGGGAAACTGTATTTAATCAGCAAAAGAGGAAGCCTTTTTAGATAGACATGAAAACTGTCCTTTCTCAGCATGTTTGTATTGCCCTGTTACTGCAGATCCCGAACTCTAATGTCTGTAAAACCGATGTACCATATTTATTCATCTTGTTTCATTTGTAATAACAGGTAGAATAACAAGCAAATCTAAAGATACGATACTGACTAGAACTGACAAACGGTTGGAAAGATAAAGTGCCCCTTGTAACTCGTACACCTACATCTGTCCTTTCAGTTGAAAGAAATCAAAGGGAGTCTGCCCTTATTTTTCTTGCATATTTGTGAGACTGTGTATAAATTGCCAAGGTTTGGGAGGTGAGGAAAATGATACTTTTCAGATCCAGTAAGGCACAGCTGAAAAAACTGTCAAAATGAAAGGGTTAGGGACACAGGGGAACACCGTTCTCTTTACCTAGAAAATGAAGAACAGCACTCTCCTTGAGACCAGAAGAAAGGCGCAGGCCACGGAAGCCTTGTGAAGCTGTAGGTTAATAGAGTGATTTCTGGTTACCTGTTGGTTCATTTTGCGTCACTGCAGGATGCTGGATTTCAAATTGGTAGAGCAAGTGCAGATGTATGGTTGTCTCTAGCATATCTGCATTTACTGAAACAGTGGTTGTAAATGCTTCTGATCTATGGATCTTGCTGCAAAAGGTGATGCAAATCAAATGTCCTGATAGTAGGATTATTTCTTTGGGTACCCTTTTCAGCTCTTGTTGGTAATTAACGGCCCCCAAGGACTGGAAGCCACAGACTGAAAATCAGTGCATGAAACTTTTTTTTTTCTTACCTGGGTTATAAAGAGTGGTCTTCTGATTTCCTAGACTTACTGCCAGTTCTAGCTAGGATAAACAGGATAAAAATGCTTTCTGTATCTTTGACCCTGTGCCTGTAATTGTATCACTGTATCAGATAGCTCTCTGCAGAACAAATATATGGAAACAATTTGCAAGAAAGATTGAGACTAAAAGGTTACATTTTTCTTGAGACTGCTGTTTGCATAATAATTTCATGTAGTGATCTTATTTGCCTAGCAGCTGATAAGATTTCTTGATGGCATCCAGCTGTAGTTAGGGTTGGTATAATTGGCTGCTATTTTCTGAAGACATTTGTTCTGGGGATCTCTGATAAGAGCTGTGGGCCGACTGCTCAAAGACCTTGCAACAACTGGAGGTAAGTGCTGCAAGCACGAGTACAGTGTTTGATTTTTTTCACTGATGTGCTTGTCTGCCACTGTTGTAAAGGCTTATTGCTTTTGTTTAACTCTGCTAGAGATATATGTGTATCGGTCTGACTTGTGAAGTTCTTATCTTCCTGCACTAACTGATTAGGCAGTAGAGATTGGCCTGCACAGGATATTAATGAGCTATTAATGTATGTAACTTCAATCTTGTGGAAACAATCACTTGAATTATTTTAAGGTGGTACCTGTTTTATCACTGGTCATGTGATAAAACACATGGCAGCCAGTTGGCGGCCGGTCACAAGCGGTGTTCCCCAGGGCTCTGTGTTGGGGCCAGTTCTGTTTAATATCTTTATCAATGATCTGGATGAAGGGATCGAGTGCACCCTCAGTAAGTTTGCAGACGATACCAAGTTGTGTGGGGGTGTTGATCTGCTTGAGGGGAGGAAGGCTCTGCAGAGGGACCTGGACAGGCTGGATCGATGGGCTGAGGTCAATTGTATGAGGTTTAACAAGGCCAAGTGCAAGGTCCTGCACTTGGGCCACAGCAACCCCATGCAACGCTACAGGCTTGGGGAAGAGTGGCTGGAAAGCTGCCTGGCAGAGAAGGACCTGGGGGTGTTGGTTGACAGCCGCCTGAATATGAGTCAGCAGTGTGCCCAGGTGGCCAAGAAAGCCAATGGCATCTTGGCTTGTATCAAAAATAGTGTGGCCAGCAGGACTAGGGAAGTGATTGTGCCCCTGTACTAGGCGCTGGTGAGGCCGCACCTCGAATACTGTGTTCCGTTTTGGGCCCCCCACTACAAGAGAGACATTGAGGTGCTGGAGCGTGTCCAGAGAAGGGCAACAAAGCTGGTGAAGGGTCTAGAGCACAAGTCTGATGAGGAGCAGCTGAGGGAATTGGGGTTGTTTAGCCTGGAGAAAAGGAGGCTGAGGGGAGACCTTATCACTCTCTACAACTACCTGAAAGGAGGTTGTAGAGAGGTGGGGGTCGGTCTCTTCTCCCAGGTAACAAGTGATAGGACAAGAGGAAATGGCCTCAAGTTGCACCAGGGGAGGTTTAGACTGGATATTAGGAAATTTTACTTCACTGAAAGGGTTATCAAGCATTGGAACAGGCTGCCCAGGGAAGTGGTTGAGTCGCCATCCCTGGAGGTATTTAAAAGACGTTGGGATGAGGTGCTTAGGGACATGGTGTAGTGGTGGACTTGGTAGTGTTAGGTTTACGGTTGGACTCGATGATCTTAATGGTCTTTTCCAACCTATACGATTCTGTGATTCTATGTGTTGGCTGACTGGTTCAGGTTTGGGCCAGTGCAAATTCTAAAGGTGATGACTCAGGCAGTAAACGAGACTGATAATTTAATAGTGAAACAACAGAGTCTGAACTGAAACAATGCCAAAGGTCTTAATTTGTTCTTTTTTTTCTTGTGGCAGAGGCAAAACTGGGGAATTGCTTGATTGTTGATCCCCTAACAGTTTGAGTTGGGGACAAATTTTGAATACCAGTAAATAACCTGAATCTTTCAAAACTAATCTAAATAGATGTTGCTGTCATGTGGACTACCTTTTAGTATATCAGTATGTGTTGTGGGGAGTTTAATGTAGTGTGAAGTTCTGTGTCTTAACCCTTTTTGTTGTCATAGAAGATAAAAATAATTGCATTAACAAATGCTGACTGTGGTATGATATGGTAAATTGCATCCATCTTAGCTGTGCATTTTTTCCATAGCTTTGATTGCCATGATCTCAGTGCTCATGTAATCTGTTTTCATTTACAGTGCTGGTATCTGTGTGAAAAATTAAGTAGCTTGTTAGAGTTTTCAAGGAAAACATGATGCAGCATGATCACATGTATTCATGTAAATGTTCAAGGCCCCCTCAGCTGAGGAGATGTGACCGCACTGAGGGTAAGCACCGCGTGTGTGTGATTCTCCACTCTGTGCCTCTGTTCCATGCAGAGACTTTCTTGGGAGTTTATATTGAGGACTGTGTGGTTTGTCGTTTCAATTTGAGAAATAGGAGAGGGTATAACCCCATATGCCAACTAGGTCTGTTTGCCACAGGATGTGATTTGTTTTTTTTCCCCCCACGGGAATTCAGAAGTGCATCTAAGAACTCCCAAGGAACTAATTTGGTGTTAATATAGAATACTACCTGTATTTTTATAGCTGTGACAGGTTTGACTACTTTAGACATGGTGAAACTGGTTTTGGTGATGCTCTCTTCTCGAGGAGTAAAACACCTAGTCTGTCATCTGTGCCTGTCTGTCAGTGTTTGGATCATCATTGGATACTGCCTTTTTCTTACCATGGTAGTCTTCAGATATTCTGGATCTGCAGCACGGGACTAGAAAAGTGCCTCAGCTCTTTGGTGGTGGGTGAAGATTCAGTTCTGGTCTGCTGCTTTCAGTAGAAGAGTGAAGTTACTCTCACGCTGCTGGATGGGGATTCTGTGTTTTGTTCCCATAAAGCAGGTTCAGGTCCTGAATCCAAAGTGTTTGGACATCCTAGGTTTTATCCTCTCACCCTGATGCCCGAAGGGATAGATTCTGCCCCCAAATGCTTGGTCTTTGCACTTTTAGCATAGTACAGTCACCTAAGGAATCATAAAAAGACCTTCCTGGCATCGTCCTCTTCCTCAGAGAAAGAGTACTTGAAGGACCACAACTTTTTTTGTGCAGAGTCGCTGCAGCTGCTAGGAGCTCTTGCTTTGCACAGAGGTTAAAGAATCCCTTACAGGAATTATAACTTGGCTGGACTTGCTGTTAATCTGTGTTAATCTAATGATCTTGTGCAATTTAAGTCTTTGGGCCTTCATCTTGCAAAAGACTGCCTAATTAAAAGGGGCACTTGCCAGGGATGGGGTGCAGCTTGTTACTGTGGTACGCTGTAAGTCATGATGCTTCTGCCTCCTACGTATTTGGCAAAGTACCATCTACTTTCTGGTGTGGAATGGATTTATAACTTCAGTGGATTTAACATTAGCTTCTGACCAATCATGTTGTTGCTGAACTCTCCCACAAGAAATAAAATGGAGATTTTCCTTTTCTGGAAGGATCTGCAGAGTTTCCAGAGGAGATTTCAAAAGTCAGAATAAAGACATTTGCTCATATTTTCATATCAGACTTCCCCCACTGCTTCTGTCTCCCTGCAGACAAAAGGTACGCATAATGCAAGTGAAGTTCCTAAGTAAATACCATGAAATTTTGTGTGACTTAATCATACAGTAGTATTTTTCTTCCCTCTGTCAACAGGGAAGAATCCTGCTCTCTGGAAACTGAGAGTTTTATTTTGCAGCCTGCTTTGCACACTGAAGACAACTTCAGATTTTGTACTATTAAGCGCCACCATTGGAATTTTACTACAGCCCAAACAATTTTGCCACTGGATGATAATCTCAAATGTGCTGTTCCTAGTTTAAGCAGCATATATCATAGAACAAGAGATACTCCAGGCTGTCCTCAATGTGAAATCTAGTTTCAGAAAACCCGCTCCTGTAAGCCTTGTCTGTGGCAGGAAGAATAACACCAGTAGTGATTCTAATGCTTTTCAGCTGGTGGGGAACTCAACAGAACATTTTATGGCATTTTGTGTGTGTTTATGCATAAATAACCAAACAGAGGTTTAAGAAGTCACACAACAATAGTGCAGATTATCAGGATAATACTAATGAGATGAGACTACTTGTGTTGAAAAAAAATCATACTGTCATGTAAAAAGCTTCAACTTTAAGTGTCTACCCATTCAGCTGAAGTTGTTACATGACCCTCTGCAGACTTAGGGATAGCTGGTAAAATTGCAACGGAGAGTTAATACACAGATAGGTGAAGTACACAACTGTATTCACAATGCTCTGAGAGCTCTTTAATGCATGTAAATCTCAGTATTAAAAAAATATATGGAAACTTGTTCAGTGTTGTAATAAGCATGTTACCTCTGAATAATGTTACAACTGTATGGGTTGAAACTGGATGAAGATTTACTGCGGTGTATACAGTTCTGTTGGACCCACTATTCCCAAGGTAGCAGCAGCCTGTGGATGAGGCAGTACTGCCATTCTGACAAACCTTAGTGTAGCTGCAGTCAGTGTCTTTTTCCTGTTATAGCTCACACCAGTTTTGGACTAGAATAAACACTGTAGTGGCTTTTTGGTCAACATAATTTGCAGTTTTCTGGCTGAGTTGTGCTCACAGGAGTATTTTGCTACCTTCCTGTTGCTAACCAGCAGAGCTAAAAGTGTAGGACATGTCTGGGAAATGTTTGTTCTGTCCCTCTTGCAAATAGAAACCATTCTGAGAAACACCCCTCATGGCATGGTGAGGCTACTTACTGATTTTGGCATACATAGCAAAGAATAAATATAGGTCATCAATACTATCTTGCCTTGCTGGATATGAACTCTCCAGCTCTAGCAATACTTTGAGCCCTCAGTAGCAAGCAACTGAAAGCTTTCATTGCCTCCATCCTGTAATCATACCCTGGGATGAAAGGGACTAATTAATGCCTCAGTACCAGGGAATACATACCCAGTCTTCTGCTGATCAAATACTCTGGCAGTTACTACTGGATTTAGCTTAGGGTCAGGGAAGAGAGAAGGACTGCTGTTTGGGAGAAGGAAGAGCATGTGTATAATCCTCTTGGAAGTGAACCCCTTTCTCCCTCTGCTGACCAGGACAGTCTGGATCGATGGCGTGCCAGATGTACCCACATCTGGTACAGTGAGAGAATTTGTCCAGTGTGTATGGAGGCTTCCTCTTTTTCTCAGACACATAAATGGAGATGTACCTTTCATGTTGAACAACGTACAGCCCTTCTTGTGTGGACTGTTAGGTTTTTTTTAAGCACTGCTGTTCTGAGTGCAATAAATAGAGCATATTTTAGATTAATTCTCCAGGGAAATAATTTTCAGTATAACCTGGTTGTCAACACTCAGAAGCCTTTGGATATAGCCTAAAACTGTTGCAAACCTTGGGAGGTCGGAGCCTTTGAAATAGTTGTGTGGAGTAAGCAGTGTTTTTAAAACAAAACAAAACTTGCCCGCATCTGAGCTGTGTTGCTTTCAGAGCCTCCCAGTTCCTGCAAAGTCTGAGTGACCCTGCAAATGGACTTTTAAAAGACAAAATGCTGCTACCTGATCAAGGCCCCTGAAGGTGCTAAAAAAGAGAAGAGAATGTCTAAAGCCAGTAAAGGTTGTGGTACTAAGATGAAAAACATCCATCATTGAAGCAGTAAGAGTTGGAATCTTCTAAAGTGCTTGGGATCTGTAGATAAAGCACTAGATTCTTGGGAGTTCTTTAACTGAACTAAAATACCACTTAACCAGGGACTATGCCATCTTTTAATTCATGTTAACATTGAGTGAAATGTGTATAAGAATTAAAAAAAAGAAAAAAAACTTGCAGTACTGTAACTCCAAGTTTGGCAATATATCTTGTTTGTGCAGTGTTCAATTAAGTATCTGGTTTGTATAATTGTTAAGGAAGAACTTGCCTCCCCAGTGGTAAGTCCTTTAGTTTATTGGTATTTTAGTAACATTCGGTGCACATTTTACTGCTTAAATGGTTAATTTGTTAGTGAACATGTACATTTATCTTGTTGTACATCTATATGTGGGTGTTCGTTCTCACTGAATGCATACGTCTATAGATGCATGCTATAGAACATAATGGAAGCTTAAAATACTCAGTTCTTGGCATCATAGTAGCCAGTTTAAGCATTTGCTCAAGATCTCCATTCATGAGTAGCCAGCTTTGAGCCTTCTCTTATGTATCTTATTACAGTTTTGGGATAATTACACTTTGAGAGAGTTTGGGTTGGAGATAACTCTGCAGATAACTTCCAGTTAAGAGACGACAATAGTTTCCTAGGGATTGTCTGGTTCCACTGAGCTATGAGATTGAGCTGGGAGCGTGCTGAATCCCTGAGCAGACCAATGAAGGACTGTTGCTGTGGGCAGCCCCTGTTGCCCACTCCCTTAGAGCTAGCATATAGGTTCTCCAGCATCCTTAACTGTCCCCATGTGGTGTGTGGTCCTGTCCAGGAACCACACCTTGGTCAAATGTGTCCTAATCTGTAGTAATGTGCTCCTGCCTGCTGCTGTGGTGTTGAAGACCACAGAACAGGGCCAGACATTCTTATCTGCATAAAGTTTAGCTTACACCCTGTTATTTCTGTTCTGTTTTATGGGATTACTAAGTACTTCAGTACTAGGTTTCCTGTAGGGTTGGGGATTCCAAACCTTGATCAGGATCACAGTGATTCTTTGCTACAACTATTAACAAATCAATCACTTTAACATCTGTGAGGTGGATAAGTGTTAACCCTAAAGTCTTTAAGACAAGGTTTCTAGTGTACATGCTTTTCTGGATATCACTTTGGGAACACGTCCACTAATACTCTGTTCACACCACTGAGTGGTGGTAAGTAGAGGCTTTTTACCACCAAATTTGGCACTCATTTGCTATGTGACCTTACACACTAGGTGTATCAGGTGGGCATGTAAACTTTAAGGGCTCTTTTGAAGTGTCCTCTTTGAAAGGCCATAGCACTACTAGATGGAGGATTCAGAAATTCTTATACAAATACATGGTGTGTTTATATGTGCATTGATATTTACATAGTACAATCCATTAATTACTTACAAAAAAGTACACGATATTCAAATATGTGCAATATATGGTAAATCCAACATTGCTTGACATGTCCAGCCTAAACGCTTTTTTGTAGAGGAAAAATGAAAAAAAAAATTTAAAAAATTAAGGATTCTTGACTTATAAAAGTTTCAAAGTGTAATATCAACAGTGTTAGGTCATTTTTTTTATTATCTGAAAAAATTTTCGTAAGAGATAAACAGAATAGCTCACTAATAAAATTTCGGGTATTAAAAGGGAGAAAAATCTTAAAACCTGCATATTTTCTTTGCTTCAGTACTACAGTCTAAATTCATGGTGAATCCAGTTTTTTAAGTAAAGATACTCGACTAAACTCTTTACTGTTTCATGTTTAAATGAAAACAGGATCTCTAAGACTGTGTATCTTAGAAGTTTGAAACCAACTCAAAATATTAAAGGTATAATAAGAAAATCCACTTTGAGATTGGTTAGCTGTACAATAAGCAATTTACCTGACTTTCAGCACAACTGATAGCTCTAGTGTCAGTGTTTGGGGATGTCTGGTCCCTTGCTATGGATTATCTTGTAAATGTAAATTAATGTTTTGTTAATTAATAGTAATGCATGGTTTTTAAGGATAATTAGGTCAAATTAAATCTCCTTTTATCTAGTTACTAATTTGCAATTTCTACTACTAGTTTGCAATAACATGCTGCTCCCTGCAGGTATAGCTAACTACTCAATTGAAACAAAGATTGCTTCTATAAATATGTAAATGTTTGTCACTTAAAAATCCTTTGATAGAAGGTGCCAAAGCTGTAAACCTTGGTGTTTCAGAAGATATGTTTTTGATTTGGATCGTCCCTGAAGAGATAATCAGATTCTAAGCTGAGTTTCTTCCCTCAAATACCTGCATTGTCTTCAGTAATAAATTTGCATGCGAACTGGAGGAAGGCGTTTGGCCTATTCTTAGAGCAAGTCAAAATTACACTGCTTCTTTGTGAACAGCTGTACATCTTTTTATTATCTCTTGTGTATCAACAGTGTGTGCAAGGCACAGGAGAAAGTCTTTGCCTTGGAGGAATTTACAGCCTAAATGTAAAAGCTGAAATGTTACTAAATGATTGTATTGGGGTTAAGATCTCGCTGTTCTTTACCACTAGGTTATAGTGTGTGGATAAATGCCAGCTGTGTATATTGGCTCCTGCCGCGCTGCAGGAAAAGAGCACGCACTGTTGGTTTTGCCCTTCTTACTGGAAGCTTCCCCCATATGATCTACGTGCATGAACCTGTGTGTGGCTTTCTAACTCAGTTCTTAAAATATTATTCCTCTTAGCTTGAACACTTTATGTGGTTGAAGTTTTTCTAAAGTTAACTACTCCGACAATTGGATTGGGGAGCAAATACACATGTAGTTATGTTGGCAGACTGGGGAGAAGGGAGAAAAATGTCAGTGAAAGGAGAGAGCAGTAATAAGTGGCTGGGAGTAAAAGCCTCTTTACTTGCCTGCTGTCACGAAAGCACCACCTCCAACCACAGGTGTAGTTATTGACACCTATTGGGTGGGTAAAGCTGGGTTTCATTATCAGACTTGAGACCAGGGCTGGATCTGGGTCAGGGTGAGAGTCAGAGGGAGTGTAGTGCATGTGGACAGGGAAGAGCTGGCAACAGATGGAATCATAGTGGAAAGAATGAGGCAGCTCATCAGCTAGTAAGGTTTCTGCCACATTTTCCCAACTGTTTGCTTTTCTTCAGGGAGGAATTCAGTGTTAGGTCAAACTTTGTCATTAGTTTTTATAGTCATTGATCCTAGGAAATAATCTTGTCTACTCTAAATTTAAAGCCATTTTAGATGCTAAGGAATATGACTAGTGATCACATTTTAGGACTGGATTTTCTTAATCAAAAAACAGTCTAAGTTACATGTAAATGTTGTGGCAAAGGGTTCCCCAAAACCCTAAGCGGAAGACTCATCTTTGTGGCAGATGATTCTGCTGTAATTACTGATTCATAATCTTTTGAAAAAGGAAGTAAGCTACTCATTATGAGTTTATGAACTAAGCATTTCAACTAAGCTAACTTGCTTATATCAGCTTACTGCTTTTACAGTAAGCTTAGAGTTAGGAAATACCGCTTATGTTTTACAAGTAGGGGTGATTTAGTTTAGTGATTGCATAGAAGAAAAGAACTCCTTTTTTTTAATTCAAATAAGTATTTCTTAAGCTTTGTTAGACGATGAGATAGTTTTATTAATCATTCCTGTTTTTCTTAAGCAAAAACTTAAAATGTATAAAACCAAGCACTAACTTCATCTCTAGGGAGTTTAGTAGTTTAGTTTTTGGAAGAGATGGGATTCTCATTGACTAATTTTTCATGTGCTGTTTTAAATTCTTGCTATAGGTTTAAATTATCATTAACTTACTAATGAATAATAGTGATCATTAAGCTTTAAAACTTTAATACTTTTTTACATCTGTTTAGTTAAAAAAAAATCACAGAATCACAGAATTGTATAGGTTGGAAAAGACCTTTAAGATCATAGAGTCCAACCGTAAACCTAACACTACCAATGAGTAGCTGCCTGTGAGAAGGACAACTGCTTTCTTGAAGGGAGAATTTATTTAATTATATATGAACATGTATTCCATGCTCATCACTATAGTAACTGAGGCCTCAAGTCAGTGTGCTTTGCTGAGCAGGGTTGCAAATACTATAGTGAGGCAAGGCCTGAACTTCTGTATGAAAGTGTGGTTTCACAGTTGGTTGAGGCACAGCTAGTCCCTGCTACACTTTCTTCACATCTCCCTTGTGCCACTATTCGTATTCCTGTGACTGCAAGCGTGGTGGGATCAGGGAGCTTATGTGACTGGAAAATAACCTCCCCAAAGTGTACACCAAATCACCTTTCTGATCTGGCTGACCACATGATTGCATGAGGACTAGTGGGGCACTGGGAAGGGACAATAATGTGTGGTTGTGATAAGTCTGGGGAGAGACAGCTACAAATTAAGCTGATTATGAAGCTGCTGCTGGAGCTACTTGTTTAGGGCCTGACTATGCTGTAGCTGAAATAATTGAAAAACAGGTATTGGGTTGGGAGTTAAGCCAGTTTAAGTGATGAAATGATCTAACCCTGATTAATTTTGAAGTATTTTTGTGACTTTAGCAGTATATTCCTGAGCCAAGTATATCTACAGCCTATACTGAAGTGCTGTTCTGAGAAAGGAAAATGCTAAAAGGATGAAAATTTGATGTCTCTTCTCATATGCTGACTTCTGAAAAGTAGCCACAGTGTTTTATCAGAATGTTCACTTTGGCAGCTCTGTTACAATGAACTTACTGTGTCTCTATTTTCAGTTTTATCTTCTTTTTATCTGTACCTAGACAATTGCTTTCAGAGAAGCCTCATCTTGTTACTTCAGCTTTCTTTTTAACAGCAGCAAGGGTAGTAGCTAGCTATTTCTGTAGCCTATTTGTAAATAAATCTCAGACGTATTCCTTTTTTGGCTGTTCCCTCTGCCTTATAAAACATTGCAATAGAATGTGTTTTGTAACTACAAAACTTCACAGACTCAGCTTCTAAAACATATTTATCGTAAAAACTTGATGGGGCTTTTACTTTTTATCTTCTACGTTAACCAGGCCTTCGTTTTGAGCCTTCAAAATTATGGTGCCATTTTATTTTCCAGTGCACTTCAGATCATCACTTCTGCATCCAAGGTCCTGATCACATGGAGACTTGCACATGTGTTTAACAATGGATATTTCAAGCGGTACCACTGATTTATTACTCTTCCTGTACTGTTACCTGATTTGAAGACAGTTGGGTACTGGGGCATCTACATTACTTCTGCAGTATTTGCAAAAAGATAAATGATTTGCAGGTGTAACACAGCACTACAGTTAATCATGCTAGCAAACCTCAGCGTGAAATGTGATCTTGTATAGCCATTTATAGTCTGAGTTTTTAAGAACTGTAACTCTGCTTTTGGCTTGGTTAACTTCTGTGGCTGTTGTAGATTACATTTGCAATCAAGTTGTTGCCAAACTTCCACTCAATGTTAAGGTCATGTTTACTACTGCACAACTGTATAGTAAAGAGTTGCAGTAAAAGCAAAATAAACTTTAAGACTCTTGATGAAGCAGCTTAGTGTCACCCTGTGGGAGCCTGATAGCAAGTGGATGTTGGGCAGAAGCTCAAACTGACTGTAGACTAAAGCAGAATGTTGTTGGCAGCAGTTAAATTTTACTGTTTCATTATAGCTGATGTGTCCTTCACTGCAGTTCTAATAAAAACATCTTGTGTGTGTTCTGAGTACTGTTTAAAAAAGAACATAGATGCAAGAAAACAAGTCTGCAGCTCTCCATATGTGGTGTTATACTGTGCAAGGTTTTAATCTATTAGCCAGATTGAGTGATCTGGTAGCCTCCTAAAAGAACTGTGCACTTTAAATTTCTGGCACTGCTGATGAAAAGAATGCTGTTGCTGGAACATCTGAGTTCCTGCTACTCTTCCAGGGAGTGGATACAAAAGCTAAATGTGGTCCTCCCAGATGAGGGTTAAGGTATGCTGGCAGTGAGCTACAATGGAGCTTACATTATGGCTATAACTGTTCTGGATTAGACATCTACACCCACACACCCCTTTTTATTTTAAAATCTTCTAGATAGATGCATCTTTGCTGGTGTGAATGCCAGTAACTATTTGAGCTTTAAAAAAACAACAACAACAACAAACAAACAAAAAAAAACACAACCCCCCCCCCCCCAAACAAACATGGCAAAGGGAAGGAGCATTACTGCCACTGACATTTTTGAGAAGCCTTTTTTAGCTAGCTTTAAGGAACAAGGTGTATGCAGTGATCAGCTGCATTTGACAAGCAAAATCCTTCAAAATACTAAGTTCCCTGTGTGAAAACAGGCCACAGGGCAGAGGAGAAAGTGGGGGTTTTTTTTGTATTATCCTTACAGGAGGGAAGACATATAAACCTAACTTTTGTTAAACACCAAAAATCCATAGAGGACCAACGCCTTATTCTCCCACTTGTATAAAAAGCTTCAACTGGAGGTCTCAACTTTTTAAAGACCAGTCAACCAAATATGGGATATTAGTGCGCAGGAAACCAAACTTCTGTATTTCTGGTACTATGGGCAGATTTTTTTTCCCTAGTTTTCAGTTCCTGAAAAGTTGAGACAACTGGCTTTTGGGGGGATGATTGTGCTAGCTTTCTGGTGTGTTGCAAATGCAGGTGCAAAAGTTCACAGAACAGTGTTAGAAATAGAGATTTAATAGAGTTATGGCCTGACTTAGCACGGTTTGTGTACTCTCAAATCCCAGTGAACTTGATGGAGTCTGAAACCTTTTATCACAACTGGACTCAGCCCTTTTTTCTACTGTCAATTACTTTTGCTGATCTATTTTTGTTTTAGTATTGTTTCCCGTTATAGACATGATTAAAAGCAATTTGGAATGATTCCAATACTCATGTGCATCAGGGAGGAGCTAAACTACCAAAAAGGGATCAGTTTTTGTTCCTCTGCTTCAGTATGATCGATATGTTTCAAATCTCAGTGAAGGCACCTATATGCTTTCTAAATAATTTTTCTTAAATATCAGGTATTTTTGTGAAGAATTTTAATTTTTAGTTACTTACACTTCTACTTCAATGCAGGCACTCTTGCAGGCTCCTGCTCTTATTTAATTGTATTCAAAGTATGGTAAGTAAGAACACTTTCGTCTCCATTGATATTTCACAGATGCAAATTACTCAGAAATGGCAGTGCGTCACATAGAATGTTGTAAATGCTCTCTTTTACCAGGCAGGTCATATAACCTTAAATAAAGCCTTTCTGGACTGTAAAACTTTTAAAATTATTCAATGCCTTCTGTAAAGCTTCATACATGTTGTAATGATGTCTAAGCATCATGTGAGTGTTTCATGTTCTGTGAAAGTGAGCTTCCAAATCAATGTATTGACTTTGCTCCTAAGCTGGAGGCACCGTAGTTGCCAAAGTTCAAGTTTCACACTCAAATAGCAGTCAAATTGAAGCAGAAAAGTCTTGATAACTGTTCTGTTTTTCTGTGCTCGCTTTGTCAGGCAGGAGTTAAATCATGCCCTCTGGAGACTGCAGTTGGACTCTCCAGTCACATCTCCTTTTCTTTAGTTAAAATTGTGGTATGCCTCCTATGCAAGAGTAGCACAAAAAGGAACCATATTGGGATAAAAGATCTGGTACTCGTTAATGTTCAGGGTTAAGTAGATATGTAGCTTAGTAAGGATCATACCCTACCATTTATTTTTGCTAATTTGGAATAAGAGAAGGGGTTGAGGCCAAGAGAAACTTAGAGAGCCAAATTATTATTTTAACCCTTCATCTTGTTAGAAAGCAATACTTAGAAGGAAAAAAAAAATCACACTTGATATTTATCAGTCTTATGTCTATGAGCCATAGTCATTTTACATGCATGATGCAGAGGTAAGTAGTCTATAATATTATGTAGTTATGAAATACTACTTATGGAGGTTTTTGTAGAAAATTTTCTGTTACAAGAATTTCCAGCTACTAGATCAAACAAATTAAGCATCCCAAACTTCCAGTTAACTTTTTGTGTGTAAATATTTCATTTCTGCTAAATATGCTTGAAAATGAAAAGGGTTTGGTAAGGTTTTAGTTGGCATGTGTTTTTCTAAACTTTATTTGAAAAGTAATTTTTGAAAGATCTTTAATATTAGGAAATGCCTTAAATAACAAGGGACAATTGTTCCCTTTTCAGAATTGTCTGAGATTTTTCTGATTCTTACAGCTTCTAATGTCCCTTTTTCTTTCAAGTCCAGTAAAGCACATGGAAGCTTAGCAATTCTGAAATTCAAGCTATATATCTAGGTATCTAGCTTTAGTTAAAACATTCTGGATCAGTTTATAAGAGTGATTATTGGAACTGGAGTGAATCCAAGTAATTCTTGTTTCCCAGACTTGAATTCTAATTACCTACCTTGTACTCTGTCCTTTGTCTTTTTATCTTAGAGTAAAATCTACTCCAGTGTTCTGTGTTTCTCAGTTGCAGTTTCAAGTCATAAGAGAGTGATTCTTTTCAGGATCTTTTTAAAAGTCCCTAATTTCTTTCCAAATGTAGGGGAAAAAAAAAAAAAATCTACTTAAAGAAATAGAACAGAAGTCATGGAATGAGTGTAAATATTGACATGCTGTTTTTGTACAGTTCTACTACAAGTCCTACTGGGAAACTTGATGTCAAGTTCACTTTAAGTCCTTGTACTCAAAATAAGTCAAATGAGTGCTGAAAATGCAGTGTTCCTCAGTAAAGATTTTTACTTGACCTCAGGAGATTTAACCTTCCAAGATGATCTTGGCTACCTTCCAAAATGTATCACTGAGGATGTTTTTTTTAATCTGCTTTCTATGTTCAGGCTTTATCAGTGTTCACACTGAATTTTCAGGAGACTGTCTGGACATTATATTTTATGAAACATCAGCAACAGATATAATCACGATAAAAAAAGGGACAACCAAGGCAGCTTTACACAGCTGTCCCTTTTCCCTCTGGGACTTATTAAGTGTTATACAAACAAGACTCTCTGGTTGCCTTTGCTTGTATTGGGACTTGCGGTCTTTCTCAGACTATGCTATCTGGCCTGTTTTGTTTCATTATTAATATTTTTTTAGCAATTTACATTTACCATATAGCATGATAATTTTCCTGTTCACAGGTAATTAACCTGGCAAAAGTTTTGTTCTTAAAAACTACCCTGAGCATACAGTGTGATCTGACATGGTCTGATGATTGTTTGGATGTATTTTTTTTTTCTAAAATGTTAGATAGGGCTTTAAGAAAAGAAAATTTAATGCCACTAAGTTATCACACCAGAGCTGAGTTTTCTGACTTAACATTTAGCCTTCTGTTTAGCTGGCCATGGCCTGCGGCTGAATCTATCTTTACTAGTGTTGATTATGCGTAAGCCAAAACACAGCCCGCATGCTTATACCATAGTTGGCTTTGAAGTAATAGCAAGTATTGAAGACAGGGAAGAGTTGTAATATTTTTTTTTAAGTTATTACTTTAATAGGAGGAAAGAGTTCTGAGCAGCATGTGCTATTTTTTATGTGGCTAGTCATAAACCAAGATTGTAAGACCTTTGGAGCAGATGATGTATTTCGCCGAATCCTTTCTACCCAATTTTGTTCCATGGAGCTTTGATCTGTGATTAGATCTGTGTGTATAGATCTGTATATATAGCAGTTAGTTATTCATGGCAAAACCGTTTCTTGAAACTCGTACAAAGCTGGAAACCAGGTGAGTAGGGTATCTCTAGTGCTCTGAGTTTACAAAACCATAATGTGTTCTGCATAAATGCAGAAACTGGTGCCCAGGCTTATTACCTATCACACGCAAAATATGTTTACCCTGATATTTTGAAATTACTACTACAACAGGCCTCAAGGGCTCGTTGTCCCTTTTGTGTGCATGTGTTATTCCCACTGTTGACGATGGGAATTAGCTATACACATCAGGAGGAGGATATACCCATTGGACTAGAACTTAGCAGGGAATATGAAATTCTCTAGCTATAAGGTGGTGAGAACAGCACAGCTTAAGCATCGCTCCCACTTGGCTTGTAACCTCTGCATTTTGTGATTTTTTTTATTTTTTATTTTTTTTTGCTAAGGAAACAGTAGTGGAAGTAGCAGCTGTGAAACGTGATGATAGCACAGTGCTACCTTGATAGAAATTGCAGCTCAGAGCTGCAGATCAAGTGTGGCACAGAGTTTTGAATGATGGAAGTGAGCTGTTTTTCTGGAAAAAGCAGCCATCCAGGTTAACCCTAGTAAAAGGTGACTGTCACTTGCTGGATTAATAAATGGTTGTCCAGAGAGAGGACTGCTTTCATTTGTCCTTTAAAATATATTTTCAAATTTGTACTCAGTTACTTCTCTCAACTGTTAGGCCAGATTTCTTCTCAAGATGTTATGTTCTTTGAATTACTGTGATTTATTGTTCCTCTTCTAGTACTATCTGGATAGCTGATACCTTCAGTCACATGAGTGAAGTTTATATGTCATATGTCTTGACATAAATGGTGTTGGACTTGACATTCTCAGGTTTTTCTGCTCTATAAGTAATTGTCTTAGGATTGGGGGGGCTGGGGAGGAGTAATAGTGTGATGTAACACAAGGGTTCAAGAATGGTTTAGCTTATAAATGCTTGATCTTTCATTTTCTGGGGTTTTCTTCATTTTCTGAATCTTCTTTGCTAATCCTGTGTGGAAGCTTTCAGGCGTGGGGCCCTCCAGAACTGTTTAGAGCTCCTACACGTTTCCAAAATGAGAACTGCGAAAGAGATTCAGTTACCTTTGCAAGAGAAAAGCTCCCTCCTGTGGAAGAGAGAAACCTCTGCAGTAACTAGGAGCAATGTTAGAGTATAATACTGTGATTTTAAATTAGCAGGAAAAAGGGGCGCAAGCTCTATAGGTGGTAGATGCTGGAATTCAACACCCTGTTCCCTGTTATTTTTTTTCTCGAAGGAAGTTCTGCAGATTTTGTATGACTTCTTTCTAAAATGTATATCAGTTATAGCTGTTTGTTGTGTGTAGGCAAAACTGGATAGTTTAATATAATAACAGTGGAATTTTTAGTGTTAAAGGGGTGTAAAGCAGCTGATATTTATACAGATTTTGCTTTCTGTAGCTCTTTGCTGAAAAAAACACTGTATTTTGGGCACTTCTGTAAATTCCAGTTCATAGTACTTACATTACTTTTTAAAAAATTCTTTTTATTTTTCCCTTTCTGAAGTGTGATAATCTGTTCTGTATATACTGAAGATCTGTATCAAAATGATTTTGGATCTTGCTGCAATTGGGGGTCCTTGGTAGAAGGCTCTGCTGAGCTCAAAGCCCTGTCTGACTTGGAAAATACAACTGCACAGAAAGCATAAAGATGAATTTGTGATGGAGGAGCTAGAACTAGAACTCATCTTGATATCAAATTTCTGCTAGAAACAGTATTTTTACCTTTGAGCTGAATAGGATTCATGCTTGTGATCTGAAGGTGGAAGGCTCTAGCTCATTAGCACATTAGCAAAACCCTGAGGCATTTACTTCCATAAATGCTAATGTTATTCCCCTGAGAATGAAGCACTTCAGAGGGGGTGGGGAGAGACAGATCATTTAGCATTACAGTGGAGATTCACATTTACCAACTCCGATTCTTTGCCAGGTAGAGGACTGAGCACAGAGTGTGCTGACCCACTGCAGAAAATGCTGTGTTGAGATTGGTTATTTGGATCCTGTTAACTGACAAAACGCTAAATTATGATCTTGTTCAGAGCCAGCTGGGTTCTAGCTTGTAGCACACAGCAACATGGACATAACTTTGGTTACAGAAGCATGTGATTTGGCACATTTTTGATATGTAATGGTGAAGTCAGATTTGGTTCTGTCTTTAGAAATGTATGGTGTACCTGCTCATTTTGATACAGTTTGGAGTTATCTTTGATGTGAGGAATAGTTGCTCTATTAAGGAAGCAGTATCCTCATAAGAACTGTGAAGGTGCTATAGCTTGGATGAATAGTCCTTATGATTGCGCATATCAAGAAATGCAAACTCCTGAATTTGTGGGAAAGCAGAAACTTCTCATGAGGCTGCATGCAACGAAGGCTAAAGTCAGGGTAATGAGGGATGCTGGCAGAAGTGCCCTGTTAGTGAGGTTCAGTAGTGCGTGAGCTCCCTGGACTTCTGTCTGTCTCTGATCTCCTTCTGGACCACAGAGTACTCAGTGGCTGCTGCTCTTCAGGTGCCAGTTTGAATTAAAAGAAACATAGCAATAGTGAAGGGGAGTCCCTTTTGCGTATAAGTACTTGCACTAGGTTCTGCAAGACTGTAGTGTGTTTGTGTGGGAGAAGTGGCCTACACAGTTACAAAGGGGATGGGGAGTCTTTTTCTTGTAGTTTACAGCTTACAGATAGCTCCTGGGTTTCTAAAGTTCCTTCATGGTACATATTTCCTCTTTTAGCACCATCTAGTGATTGCCTGGAGTATTTTTGATTGCTGCTTTTTTCCCCTCTGGCAATTCTAGTCTGGTTTCTTATGAAATTGAAGCTTATGTTGAGCACGCTTTGTCCTGCTCTTCTTCCTCCTCTGCACCCCTCCACCCCCAATGTTAAATGTTTTTCATGAAAATCGAGAGAGAGGCTGAGGTCCCATACTGAGTTGCTTCAAGTTTTATGAAATTACATTTCTGAACAGAGTACGGTGGTTGAAATTAGTGTCCATAATGACAGAGGGGCTGAAATATGAGTTGCACTGTAGTATTAAAGCACCAGAGAATGCACAGGAGACGGACAGGAAATTAGACTCTGTAAGTTCTACGGTTCATTGTGATATACTACCAAGAACAAAAGTAAAGTAAAAGTTTTGCTGTGTTTTTAGTATTCACATGATAGTGATTTCTGTGAAGCAACTGTGAGCTGGAAGAACATTGCTTCAAATCCCTGAACCCTCAGCAGTTAATTTTCTTTTACTGGAGCTGTGGGAATTGAAATAATGATAAAAATACAGGGGAGAACTTATCAGAGCTGGGCATTTATTCTTGACTGTAATGACTAATAATTTGTACCTGCTCGCTTTAAGTGTTTGAAAATTTGTGGACGATGGATAAAACAGAATTGCAGAGAAATGTTCTGGCGTTTTTGCAGTAATTTAAAGCACTGGTTTGGATTACCTGATGCAGATTGCACTAAAGCCTTGTCCTTCTCCAGGAATTCTGCATCAAAGGGGCTACACAGCAGGTAACTCATAACTGATCTGAGAGATGGTAGAGCCAGCCTACTTTTTCACAGCATCCTAAGGACCATTACCTTGTTTAATCTTTCATTTCTATGACTTTTTAATAAAAGCCCAGAAAGTAAGGAGGAGATAGACTAAAATGGATTCCAACTTTTTATCCTCAATTGAAGTTCTCCAGTATCAAATAAAATGTGGAGTAAAACAAGTGTGAATCTCATGGAATGGAAGGTGTTTGCATGACACTTGTAATGAACACATAAAGGAGAAATATTTCCTGGATTTCTTGAACTTGCTGTTAACTTGGGTTTTGGCCCTTTTTATTTGTAAATAATGTTTAAAATTGGTACTAATGTCCAACACATTAAAACACTTCTATGCGTGTGCTTGTGTGTGTGAACATACATATGAGTATGTGAGTTCTTGTCATCTTTCTCTCCAGAAAGTAAGAACTGGTTGTTTTACCAGAGGTACAGTAAAAGAGAAAACTAGGTGGCTATTTAAGTAACTGCATTGTTTGTCCACACAAATTATTAGCTTACATCAAGATCCGTAGCATGCAGAAATGAAGACTCTGAAAAATAAAAAGAAAATTAATACAGTCTTTAGAACAAGCAAATGGGAACAGTGACAGTGAAATTTGTCTGTGAGTCTTCCTGGGCTACCTTACGCTGTCTTGACAGAGAAAACACTTCCTTTCTGTAGGGAAAACAATGTAAAAATGATGCCTTCTGCAGAAATAATCACTTTGGATTTTAGGATTCCAGTTTCCTGATTTTTCACAGCCAAGTGTAGCTTGCATGACGTACTTGTCAGAAGGTGGATTGCTAAACAGTTTAGACTTGTCTTTTCTTTGGAGCCAGAGAGGTGAAAACAGGTAGTATGTGCTAATCAGGGAGAGTCTGTGCTTCTTCTCCCAGTATAAAGCTATCCTCTTCATAGTCTGCTCTTCAAGGGAATCAGTAGTGGCAGAGCGGGTAAGAAGGCCGTGTTGGTAACATGGTTAATGTCTAGATTTTGGTATTTTGATTAGAATAAAGATGGGTGAGACAGTTGCTAAGAGATTAGCCTCGACATGGTGTGATACAGGTTAACACAGTGTTCTATCCAGGCTTCCCTATAAGAATATAGCAAGTCCCTCAGTCTTGATTTATACCTGGACTGTTCACCAAGGTTTCATTTCTGTGGGAAAATAGGATACAGCAGTTGGAGGGAGGGGGCTGCTGCATGTCTACATTTTATGCTGGTGTTGAATTTGAGTTCAGGCAGGGCATGTACCCTGACCTGGGAACTAAGAAGTGCTCTCTGATTCCCTTAGCTGCTTGTTCTTTTCTGTTGTAGCTGTGCCTCACAGGAATGCAGCTCAAAGGCTACAGTGGTGCTACTTGAACCAGAGTAGAAAGTGGCACAACATCCGAGCAATGAACCCTGCCTGTCCAAGCTGTGCCAACTTCTGCTTTGAGTACTTTCTAGTATCTCTGAGAAGTGCTGCTCCACAGGGTATTGATGTACTCAGTTGGTATGCCCCTGTGTAGGAGGTACAAGGGCTTCCTTGCCCATCCCATAATACGGAATATAGTGCTGTTTCCCCCAGCCCCTTGGATTATTACATTAAAAGTTATTGAATGACTGGGGACCTTACAAGTTTTGTAAATAGCTACTTACTGCAGAGCCTTCAAGGCAAATGAGTAATAGATTGAACAGCAAATGGTGAGAGAAGAGAAAGCCTTTTCTGTCTCTCCATTACAGATGAAAGATGAGACAGGACTTTAGGGGATGGTAGGTAAGCTGTGACAGTATTCACTAGCAACTACTGGCTGCCTGGAGAATGAGATTAGCCAGTGAGATCTGAAAACTTCAGAGACTGGTATGAAATCTGTGGAAAGCTACTGACACTGAGCTTAGTGAGCCAGAAGCTTAAAGCTACTTACCAATAAAAACCATGGGAAGTTCTGTAGGAGATTTTTGAGGTTAGGAGCAGTCTTTCTAGCAAGAACCTGGAAGGACTATTAGAGGTGACTGAGATGGAGACTACAAAAAGAAGTTTTTGGGGGGTTCTCTGGTATCGTTATATTTTAGGATCATAGAATCATTAAGGTTGGAAAAGACCTCTAAGGTCATCTAGTCCAACCGTCAACCCAACACCTCCATGCCTACTAAACCGTGTCCTGATGTGCCACATCTACACGTTTTTTGAATTCCTCCAGGGATGGTGACTCCACCACCTCTCTGGGCAGCCTGTTCCAATGCTTGACCACACTTTCAGTAAAGAAATTTTTCCTAATATACAATCTAAACCTCTCTTGATGCCACTTGAGGCTATTTCCTTTCATCCTATTGCTGGTTACTTGGGAGAGGAGACCAACACCCACCTCACTACAACCTCCGTTCAGGTAGTTGTAGAGAGTGATAAGGTCTCCCCTGAGCCTCCTTTCCTCCAGACTAAACAATCCCAGTTCCTGCAGCTGCTCCTCATAAGACTTGTTCTCCAGACCCTTCACCAGCTTCATTGCCTCTCTCTGGACACGCTCCAGCAACTCGATGTCCTTCTTGTACTGAGGGGCCCAAAACTGAACACAGTATTTGAGGTGCAGCCTCACCAGTGCCAAGTACAGGCTTCATTTTCATATGAAGACTCCTAGTTGACTGTTTCCCCTGCTGCCTGTGGGTCAGAAGCTCAGTGTCTTTGAATACGGTCTGAGATTCTTCTGTTTCTCTTGCTATTTCTGTAGTACCATGACTCCAAGCTCATGCCCCTCCACTGTTTTCCCTTTAGATATCTGGACAGAAGCTGGTGTCTCAGATAAGGCATGATGACTCATGGATTTGTAGACTGGAGTGCATGGAAAAAAACATGTGCTTACCTGTCCTAGTCATGGTTGCCCAAGAATAAAGGCTATAGGAGGACTGATGAGGTGGCTAATGATGTCCCTTTCCTGTGCTGTTTGGATCATATCTCAGTCCTGGAGCTAAGTATGTGGCAGCATTCCTTCTTTGCTTGTGTATTTGTGCTTGAGGGCTGCTGCTGGCATTGCAGGGCAGAAGCATAAGGAAGTAAGAATTGATAGCTGGTTTTATTAAAAAAAAAAAAAACCTGCAAGAAATTTTTCAGCTCTGCTAGCTCATTATATAACTGATTCTGTACCTGTATGCAAGCACAAAATGTTAGTTCTTGATCCCTAGAGAAAAAAGAAATATTTTGCTACGATAGGGTGAATGATCTGTGGAGGAAATCTTTTCACTGTATTTAAAATGAACAACCTCCCTGGAAGTATTTCCTCAGTGAGTTGTACTGAATTTGTATTAAAATGGTTAGGTCTAAATTCTTACAGTTCTGTTTTAAGCAAGGGCAGTTAATCCACATTTTAGCATATTGGGGCAAATTTATTCCTCATGTTAACTCCATACATTTTGGTGGAACTTTTTACCAGGAGTACCTTTGGCACCTTTTCTTGGTTTCTTAACCATCCACCTCAAGGGTAGAAAAGTTCAGTATAAGTGTTGTGCATTTGAAAATTAGATGATCAGCACATTTATATATGACTATTGCCTTGTTCTGATAGACAAAATGTTGCAAGCCTCTTGAACAGTGTTCAGTCTGTGACAGAACTGAAAGATGCATGAAGCCATTTTTTTTGTTTTAATGCTTTTAAATCTTTGGACTGCAGTCACATAGTTTCCATACAGAACAGGGATGACCATGGTTGTATTTTCACACAGTGGTATTTCTTGCATTTGCTCAGCTTGCCTGTAGTGTAGTATTTAGGCAGAGATGTCTCTGAAGCCAGAAATAAAAATCATACAGTTAATTAAAAACAAAAAAAAAGGGAAAAAAAAGACCAACTTTAGACTATATATTCTATACATAGAATTGGCCAGGGCTTGTTCTCTACAATAAGTTTGAAATGTGGAAGTACCTTAGGTGAATCTGTTGGCATAGCAACTTAGACGAAGCGGAAGAGTGCCATCATAGTCAGAAAATAGTATATGTTGTGATATTATTGCATGCTACTGCCATTTCTCTGCAGACAAGGTCCTCTGGGGTTCACATTAAACTCGTAATGATTCAGTTCAAGCTTCTGAGAACATTTGGTCCCTGTAGCACATAGGCTGCAGCTTATTACAGATGACGTTATCACAGTCACTCCCATAACAGCAGGATGGCACCTAACCTTGCAGTTACCATGCTGAGAATGGGCAGAAGGTCCATCTTGCCTCCAGCACAGTCATATGGTTCTTGCCTGTGCTGCCTTCATCACCATCAACTGATAGTTTATTATTGCTTCTCTCAGGATTGTTCGAAGGCTGCAGAAGTTACTGGATGGGACACCAGGCTGTTCCTTGCTATTTGGGATAAAGGGAGTAGGAGTGTCTGCTCTCTGAGGGAGGGAAACAAAGGCCTTGTGAATAGCATATGAAGCACTTGTATATGGCAGCATTGAGACTCAAGTTTGTCCAAATGAGGAAAAACAGAATATCAAAGCCTTACACTTGGTCAATGCAGATGTGCTGTTATGAATTATTTTTTAATTTAAGATTTTTGGCATCAACATTGATGGAAAAGCTGTCATTGCTCTTGAGCCTTGTCTCCAGTGGAGGTCTGTTTGTATCTATGTACTCATACCTGAGTGGTGCAACTCACTGGAGGTCAAAAGATTACAAACTTCAATGATTGCAGTGGGAGAACTCATGAAGCTTATGATTCTTCACTTGTGTATATCTTACTATACAGAGAAATTCAGTGATTGTTGGAGCACTGTGGAAACAATCTATGTAGCTGTCTGAGTTCTCCAGCACTGTAATGGCAGATGCTGCAAGACCTCCACCACTGACCATCAGCAGTGCTTTCTGTAGTCCAACTTCACTTCTTTGTCTTTTTGGTGGCTGGTCATTTTCTTCTTATTTATAGTTGGGATACAGTTGGAATCCTTGTGAATTTCTTCTGCAGGAAGAGGCAGAGAATGTTATATGTAATGTATAAGGTCAGTCATGGGATTATCCTTTCTGAGTGCACAGAACTAAGCTGTGTTGACTAATAAGAGAAATAATCAACAACTTTGAGGTAGGGACAGAGAAAACAGTGCAGAGAGGACTGGTTTGGCTTTTCCTGGGTTGATGCAGCCTTGTCTTCCTAAGGCTGAAAGCCAGGGCTCACAGGGATTTGAAGCCTTAAATGCTGGTCTTGGGGAGAGGGGAAAAGGAAGCAGTCCAAGGAATGCTGGCAAAAGCTGCCACGCGTGCAGCTGGGAAGGCCTGTAGGCAGGAGTGCCTGTCTCTCCTAGCCAAAGATCTGGATTAGCTGCACTAAGGGGACTTTCCAGTCATTGCTTGTGAGCTTTGTAGAGGTAAGGGAAAACATGAATGTTGTAAGACTCATTATACTGCTGCTTTGTGCTTTGGGGTTGACACACAGCTATTAAGGCAATGCTCAATGCTTTGAATTCTGAAAGCCACAGTACTTGTTCCAGATCTCAAAAAGAGGTTAGCATTTACAATGTGCCACATCCTTATTTAATCAAAGCTTTACACAGAGACTCTAGAAGAATAGAACTGTTCAGTGTAGCACATGTGTCAATTTTACATAATGATGCAGGTGCTCTTAACCAAATGGAAACCAACCTCTGCTGGCAAGTAAAAGCTTTGTATTACAAAACTTACAGCTTCATTGTACAGAAGTTCCATTCACATCTTTTACAGGAAGAATGTAATAAACGAGGTTTTCTGATACTCTACTAGTCTGGAATCGCTAAGGGTGACTCTGCATCAGCAAACCAATGGACAGAGCCTCAGCTGAAGCCCGTGAAACCTCCCTAACTTGTGTTAGTAGAGCTTGGAGACTTTAGCAGTATTATTTCTTTTTCAGATACAGTCAGATGGTAGGAGATACCAAAGCCTGTAGTAGCTGCACTAAACACAAAGCCTTGTGCAAATGCTAATGATCTAATGCAAGCCCTATGCAGGATCACAACTGTAATAATCATGACTAATAACTTGCTCTTGGATACTTTTACTCAGCAGTCTGAAAGTGCTAACTGCTACCTAAATATAGATGAAAAAGATGAAAAAGTGACTCTGAAAGATTCAGTATATTTGTTTCAATCTTTCTTATGAAAATGAAAGCTGGACACTGCATGAGAAAAATATTGAAGTCTCTTGTGTAAAACCTTCAGATATGAGTGCTTTGTGGTTTCAGCTGGATTGATACATTGTCAGCGTTTCCTGACATTGTAATGAATAAAAATAAATATATATTTAGGCTTAGTGTATTGTGTCCTGTTCTGAATTTTGGAGTTCTGCCCAAAAATGGAAAGCCTAATTAGAAAAAGGTGTGTAAAGAACAAACTTGTCTAGAGATTAAATGCTGCTGAATGAGTAATGCATAAAACTGTCACAGCAACAGTTTAGTGACTCAAGCTTTATGAATATTCACCAGAGTTGTCCTGGATGAAACAGATTCAAAACATTACTTTCAGAGAACTGCTAAAATCTTGTGCCTCGTTTATTAGGAGCAAATGTTTGCTGTGTTAGCAAAGCACTCATTGAGCAAGGGGAAGTCGATGGGACTACTTTGCTTTATGTATGCAGAGTATCAGCATTGTCATCCATGGTGGTATGGCTACTCAACAAACATCACATGAATAATCTTCTGTTTAGGCAGGAATAATACAAGGCTATCAAGCCACATTTCTTTCTGCTTAAACCTCATCTAGGGGAGAAGGATAAAACAGCTGATAAATGCCATTTACACCTTCCCCAAGATAAGCTGTTAACCAGTCCTCATCCTTTTTATCACTGCCACTGTCTGAAAGGGGTCCTGTGGTCCTGGGCAGCAATGTTCAGTATCAGGACATAGAGCCTGCAGGACACAGTTGGTCTGGCTGTTCTCTCCTTCCTTTTAAAAGCAACTCACTCCATCTGCAGGCTCTTTCTTGACCACCCGCTGAACTGAATTTCAGCTGAATTGCTCCAGGGCTTGCTAGGACCTGAGAAAATTGCTGCCTTATATGGCATTAATATGAACGTATTTACCTTGAGAAAGGTGTGCTTCCTGCTAGCTGAGAATAATAGCCTTCCTGTACCAGGACAGGCTGGATTTATTCATTGTAACATTTAAATGCTGGAGGGCTAGGACATCGTGGGCCAAGGATTTCATAGAAGCTGAGCTCAAAGTGAAGGCCTGTCTTACACATTTTAATTTTACTAGGACAGAAGTTTCTCTGTTAATTTATGTATCATACATATTTCTTGCTGATGTGGTTTCAGTTCATATGTACAAACAAACCAAAGTATGCCAATTGTTGCAGAATAAAAGCGCTTTCTAGTAGTGCAGACATAGAATTGATTGACATCTGGAAGTTTGGTATCATTGAAGCCTGTTATCTGGAAACTTCTGCTAAAGTGCTGGCAATAACACTTCTGGCGGAAGTACAGATTTCATTTGAATTTCAATTTGAATTTGCTCAGTTCATTTTTGTAATTTTGAAGAATTATTTCTGTAGTCTAGGAAGAGTCTAGGAAAGAAGTTAATGAAGAAGATTATTTCTAGAATTTCATTGCAGTGAAATTTACCTGTTGTAATATTGCCTCGAAGTACAGAGGTGGCTGGCTAGCTCACTGTTCCAGTGGTGTATTACATCAGTGCTACTGGCAGGCTCTTTTGGCTTAGAAATCTGCAAACAGTCAAGCTTTTTGATTAATAATTCAATGGAAGAAAATATTTCTTTGGTATTTCACTTCTGTCCTAAATTTCTACTTTCCACACTATGTTAGTGCAACAAAATGCAGTTGAATTTTATCAATAAGCTCTATTGAGTGTTATCCCATTAACTGTCTGCATTCTAGCACATTGGATCTGTATTTCCTAGAAACAGTAGCTTTGGGTAAAGAACATGAGATACTTTGGACTGGGTTCTCAGAAAGCACTGACTACATACCCTCTGCTGTCTGACTTTTGAAAATCACTACCTTTTTTGATACAGTATTTTCAACTCATTTAGATGGTCATACTAGAGAAGAAATTGTTTAAGTCCTTTATTACAAAGATCAAAAGTCATGGTTACCATTTACATACACAATTTACAAATTATTCACAAAAGGAATAACAGATATGCAAGAACTGACAGCTTACTTCAGCCCAAGTTGGGAATGGGACAGTGTATTTGTTTCCCTGCTTTATTTACTGAAAGAAAAGATATGTTTGTTTTTCGTTGTCTGTACGTGTTAAACACTGATCTAGTGTTTATGTAGCACCTTTAGTCATAACCATGCAAATGCTTACATGCTTATATTTATTTGAAAGTGCAATGCATGTATAAACATGCACTGGGATCTGTACTCTTCACACTGCTGAGTGTTTGTTGGTCAGAAATCCTGTTGATTTTTGTACAATACAGTGGTTAGGCTTGAAAAAGTTGATTTGTAGGATTTTACTGATTTGAGCAATGTGTCATTAAAATAAAAATTGAGATTACTATCAGAACTCTCACTCTAAGAACTAAATTAAGTATGGCTGCTATATCTTTCAAGAATACTATTATGGTCTTAAGACAGATATTAGCCATGTTGTTAGATGTCTTTGATACCACAACTGATTTATTGCTTTTCCTTCATTTAGGTTAGCACGTTTTATACCGTTGCCTAAAGCTATTTCAGAGACTGGGAAACTTAACAACAAAGAATTTTGAGAGATTTGGTAAATTAGCAAACTTTTCACAGAGTATCTTACAGCACTTAACAAAAGGGAGAATGAGTTTCCAAATTCCCTGGTATGAAAGCACAATATCAACAGTGTAGTAGCTGCCATTTAGCTAAACCTAAAAACACCCATAATTTGCATGTTTTGCTGTCCACTGGGATGACATGTATGACAAAATGCTTGAAGGAGCACACCGATTTAGGAGCAAACACAAATATAAATACAGACATCGCCAATGTGATGTTGCATCCAAATTCTAAGCAATAAAGCAAAACACTTCACAAAAGTTGTTACATCTAGTGGAACTGTTTAGTGGGGATAATCCAAATACTTATGACAGTATTATGATGGTATGACTTTCTACCCAGCAATCAAATACTCTTTACCATGAACTTTACAGTATTCTCAGGGTGACAGATAAAGAATGTTGCAGATGCCATGGTAAACTTAAAATACAGTAATAGGCAAAGATTTTAGTGGCACCACCTGTATATACAACGTAGTTGTTGGAACCTTATGGAACAAAGCAACGTTACAGTATGCCTTTGTTAAGGCTTCTTGCTGGTTTAAAAAGGTAGATTTTTCTTTAGGGAGATTGTCCAGCAGTATTGGTTTCACATCTCTTCAGTGGAAGGTCTCTTTATTGATCCACATAAGACTGCGCGTTTCATTTGGTTTGCATTCGTACTCAATACTACCAAAACTGTTTCCCCATTGGCAATGATCCCGTTTGTGGTAGTTGTAGAATTTGACTTGCCAGACTGTTTCAAAAACACCAATGTCGTTAAACTGCGAGGAAGAGGGAATATCAGTGTTAGTGAGCTGATTATTTTGTTGGTTCCTCTCTGTTAATGAGAAACAACAATCTTATGAAACTGCAGAATGTAAAACAGCTGATATAAGGGTTATTGTTCCTCAAGTCAATAAATCAAAGACCTATAAAGCCTGCTCTAGCGGTCATAAAATCTTTTATGCTTAGGCATACATAAAACATGAAGGATCAGACTCTCCATGTACTGTCCTCTTGCTCTTACATCTGCGAAAGGCAAGAGAGTAAAAATGTTCAAGTTCCCAGATGGATAAATGTTACTAACAGCAAGAATCAAAGTTATAATCCTTCTTAAGATGACACAGCAGTAGTTGGCAGGAGGATCTCAAAGTGGGTTGTATATGCATATCATGTAGCAGTGATCTGTAGTGATACAGGCCATCACTTTACCTTTATAGCATACCTAGATGCTGCAGTTATGACTGGGAAGATTCCTTCTTTTCCTCAATCTGAAATATTTAATGTCCCTGTATTTTGTAGCCTTGTGTTTGCAGTGTCTTGATTGAGACATGCTGCTATTAGACTGCTCACTCCTTCCCTGGGATTCTGTTCTGCATTTTACATGAAACTTAAGTAAAAGAAGTTCTCCTTTGTGCATTTCTGTAATTGGTAGTTGTACTGTGATAGTGCAACTTTTCAAACTTAGATATGAGTAATAGAGGCTAGGAAGGAGATAAGCAGCGCGTGTTAGCAGATAAGTGTCTAGTATAGTGAAGGGGTATAGTGTCTGGTATAGTGTCTAGTATAGTGAAGGGTATAGTGTCTAGTATAGTGAAGATTGACTGCAAGTTGCCTAATTGTGCTTGCAACTTTGAACTGAATGAGACCATGGCTATACTAAATTCTGCAAAATAAAATCTCTCACTTTTTTGAAGCCATTGCTCGATACCCTTGCAATATCAGAAAAACCATATGAATGAGGCTCAACAAGGGTAGATCATGACTTCAGTTATGGTGGTGATGTAAAATTTGAGTTCCTGTGCCTTGAGACCCTGCAGAGAATCCAAAATGTGGATGTGAAGCCTATACATATTGTTGTTGGTCCCAGTAGTATGGTTTGTTGATTGTGCTATTTTGTTAGAAGATACTTGATAGTGGATTCAGCGCTATGGAATGACACTCTGTTCTTCAACATTTTTGCCTTTTAAATATTTCCATCACTCACTTTAATGACAGCTTCTTCACTTGACTATTTTCCATTCCCATCATGTGCCTGGGAGCTGACCTTTGATCATCTGCCTATTATAATCACATTTGCAAAGTCAGTATGAAAGCCCTTTTACACAGTGATTCTTCCTGAGTAGCAAGCAGAGCCTTCTGTATCCAGTTTTCTCAGAAGGACACGTTTGGGGTTTTTTAAATTCAAGATGTGGTTTGTAAGCTGCTACTGCGTAATGGACATTGCTTTAAACCTTCCCCCAGCCCCTTGTGGTAACTTAATTTAGCCTTGACAACAGCAGGAATTGCTGTGTACTGTTAGTGGAAGGTTTTTATTTGGCTCCAGTTGCAAGTGTTACCTTAAAGGAATAGCTGAAATATTTCTGCCACTTCCTTTGACAAAGAGAATCAGATGTACAGGCTATTTTATCTCTCCCAGCAACTAAAACCTTAATTAAGGATTTTTTTTATTAATCTTCTCTGATAATAATCCTGATACACTCATAATGCAAGATAGTAAAGGTTAAGCACATTGGATATTACTGTGCACAATCCACACAGAAATTGTCAGAGAGGAGCATCAGCCACCCTCAGTCTGGAAACTGAGGAAGAAAAGGCATTTCTAATAGCGTTTGTAGAACATGATATGATACAAGAGCAGCATTTCATTTCATTAATGTATGGAGGATCTGAATTTCAACAAGATAAAGGAAGAAAACAAATTCTATCTTCTTCCAATGACCCAGTTTGCTGAGCTGCCCTGAGTAGTTTGACTGCTGTGGATTTCCAGGAGAAGGAAATAATTAATTGCAGAGCTTTTCTACTACCCTGTGCCTCCCCGCCAGCCCAGTACTTAGCAGATGCAGCAGCTCTGTGGCGTAATGAGCATTCTGCATCCTCAGAGCTCCCCTGAATTCCTGTGGCTCCTGCAGCTGAATCCTAGCTCCTCCACTGGGCCTGTATACAAGCTTCCCCAGGGAGGAGGGATGGCTCTACTCTTTGTAGGTCAGGCTTAGAAGCCTGTTTTCCTGTCTGCTGTTCTCTGTCATCCACTGCTATAGGCGTGAACAGTTATTTAATCACTCCCTCTGAATTTGCATGCTAGGGTGATTTGATGGCTATTTATTATGGGAATGGAGGTCTGGCTTCTTTATTCAATCTTAATCTAGTCTGACCAAGAATAAAATTAGATGCAAAGAGAGGTTTCTGGCTTAGTTTACACCATTTGCTAGTCAGTTCAGCAGTTTCTGGATAGTGTGCATACTTGAGCATTCAGGTAACAAATGCATCCTGAGATTCTGGCATTCAGAAGTGGGATTATTGTTTTACACGTATAAACTATGGCTGTAACAGGTAAGACATCTACCAGCCAGTTAAAGTAGGAGCACAAAGAATTATTTGTTTAAAGCTTTAAAGCAGGTGGGAAAAAAATTCTTACAAACTTTCTGGCTTTTAGGCGTTAAGTTGGTAGTATCAGACCGGTTTTTAACTGCAGGACTGACCTCACGGTCTATTTCTAATGCGAGTTCAGATTTTATGCCTTAAATAGTATCCTTATCTCCCTAGGATGCATCAGGATCCTGCCTGTTATAGAAGAGGAAGTGGAGACTGAAGTTCCTCATAGTTGAAGGAAATAGGAAAATTTAGAGCTGTAGGCAATAAGCCCAGTTTTGAAGATTCAGGAAGTAGGTATTAGAAGCAGTTTTCAGACTGGGGTATCTGAGGCTGGTTCCCTAAATCTGTTATGGCTCTGTCTAGCTAAGCAGATAAATGATGAGTTAAACATGTAAATCCCTGTTGAGTTGCCTGCATTTAATACTTAAAAGTATCAATTTTGGACATCTAAGTGTGTACTGAAGAACATATCTATCAAGATCAGATCCTAAAAGGGGTTGAGGACCTGCTTAATGCTTGAAAATCCTGTTAGCTTCATGGTTAATATCCCAGGATTTGATTTGTAAAAGCAACTGTTTGGACAAATATTGTATCCACTCATTCTGATGCTGCAACAAACCATCTCAGAGCTTGTACCTGAAAATCAGCCCCTCCTTGCATTTCTTGGAATTACTTCACTTGTGATTTGACTTGCTTTTCTTCATAAGAAAAGTTAAACTTCCAGATCTTCAGAGTTCACATCAGTGCTACACTTAAGGGTAAAGGTGGCTATCAAAATAGGGATGCCTTAGTCAAAGCAGCTAGTTTTTTGGGAGTGCTGCCCTTTCACCTCCTAGTATAAGGACATTGTGAAATATAACTGCAGTACTCAACAGTGGCATCCAGCAGCCCTGTTCTACTGGTTGAGAAGTCATACTGGGTGTTTGATTTTCCTGGGTGTTAAAAGGAGGTGACTGTACAGAAAAGTGATTAACATGGACAAATACTTCAGGGTAGTCTTATTAACCTCAGATTATGAAGTGGTAACTGTTAATGTAATGTGGGGGTCCAAAATTGTTGGCATGCTGTAATTATTAGAAATGCCAAATGGAGATGTTACAGGTCTTATTTAGAAGGGGATTGCCATGCTAAATGATGATTCTAGAAACAAATGGTAAAGATAAAGATCAAGATGAAATCTTGCGTGCAGTGAGCAAATGTGAGAAAGCTGAAATCTGGTGGGCTTGGCAAGGTCCTAAACTTGTATAAGTTGGAACAGACCCTTAAGGAGAGCTTCAGATGAAGATGGCTTACTGCCCCATTTCCCCTTTTTGGTACCAAGGAGGCACAGAATAAATATCAGGAATCCCTCACAACTGTAATCAGGAGAGGGGAAAAAAACCCCAAACAACCAAACCAAAGCCAGAACAAAGCAAACGTCCCCTGCACCCCGAGCATACCACCCAAAGAGTGCTGTGGAAATCTGCCCACTGCTCTTCCTGTCTTCTGTCAGCTCTGCTGCCTTACGGGCTTGAGCTTTTGTCATCTCACTTTGGGGCCATGGCATATACTGATTCTGGCCCTTGGAGCTTCTCTTGAAGGTTGGGGTGAGGAGCCACTTGAATAAGAACTTAGGTTTGTGGATGCAGAGATAATATGATAATGGGAAGCATATGGGGAAAGAAAGGGAGAAGACAGCCTTTGGGGGGGAGGGGGTGTTCTCACACATGCTTTAAGCCTCTGTCAGGTCCTTGGGCATCCTGCAGGTGACAGGTGGAAGGGGAGAGTAGTCATCCCTTGTGCTTGGGGCCTGCTCTGCTCCAAAAAACCTGGCAGTGCTGGCAGGCAAAAAGGAGGGTCCCTGTATGCCAAGGGCTTGGGACTGGATTCCTAGCCAGGAACCTTGGTGGGAGTTGCCTGAAGTCTGTAATATGCCCTGCAGAAAAGGTGAGAAGTTCAGCTCCTATTTTTCTCCTGCAGCACCCCAAAGGGCTATGCGAATCTCTAGAAATCCCCCTACTACTTTCTGGCTCTTGCTGCTCTCTTGGCTTCCCCTTGGGAAGCAGGGCTTGTGTTTCCAGCTACGCTCTTGACCAGCAGTCTTACTGATGCAAAGCAGAGAGCTGAGTGCAGCAGCTGTTATCAGACTTTGCCCTGGAATATTTCACCTCCACAACTCCCTCTCTGGGAGGCAACCCCCTGCTGCCCTCCCTTGTCTTCCCATGCCAGGCCTGGAGAATCCACATACCTGCATGTTGACCTGGATGGGCTGTCTCTCCCCACTCTTGGTATGGGGCACCCCTTCTGTGTCGTAGATCCCTGTGTAAGAGGCCACTTGTGCATCCCTCGATTTCTCTTCCAGTGGGACGTTGACGCCCCCGATGCCCATTGTCCTGCAAAGAGACAGGATCCAGACTTTCAGCAGCCCCGCAGGTCCCCTTCCCTAGCAGCTTGGAGCCAGCATGTGGGCTGGCAGTCTCTGCACTGGGGGATGCTTCAGGGATTTTAGCAGACCTGCAGGTGCTGCTGATTCACTGGGGCTCCTGAAAAATGTCAGGGCTCTGCAGTCACCCAGGGAAGGTGTAGAAAGGAAAGGCAGGAGGCATCTTGAGTAGCTGGGGAGAGGTTAGCCAAATCCCTTCTCCAGGGCTGTCTCTCCACCCAGAGCTGGTTCCCCATCTGCATCCTCCCTGGTGCCAGTCTGTGCTTTGCCATGCTGCAGCGAGGCTTGGCCATGGTGCATCCCTGACATGCAGGGCTGGAGAGGCCTCTTCCCTCTGCCTCCAGGGCGAACCGCGGGGAAGGAGGGAGAAAAGGAGCTCTGGGCTTGAAAGAGCTCCGGGAGAAGGTGGGGAGGGAGAGGGAAGGAAGCGACCTCGTAACGCAGCCTCTTGCCCGAGCCAGCACTGGGAACAGCTGGCCAGGGACTTAGAAACGGGGCCACCAAAGCAAAAGGGTGGGGAGGGAGAAATTACGGAAACCCCGTGCTGTCAGCCTGCCAGGAAAAAATATTAAACTTCTAAAAATAAAGCAGCGGGGAAGGGAGGGCCGGGGGAGCTGCCTGGAGCAGGGAGGCTGCACTTACGTGGCCTGGACGGTGCCGGGCCGGAGGGCCACCTCGATCTTGTACTTGGCCCCGGTCAGCAGCTTGATGGTGCGGTTCTGGCCGAAGCGTTGCCCGTCCACCTTGAAATACACCGCCCCGTCGTTGGGCTGGATTTTGAGGGAGACGCTGATTTTCACGAGGCCGGGGATGTCGCCCATCGCTTGTCGCCGGAGAGGGGCTGCGGGCTCTGCGCTCGTCTCGCCCCCTCCGCGGAAGGCGGCTGGCCGGGAGAGGAGAGCGAGGCTGCGAGGGAGAGAGAGGAGGAGGAAGAGGAGGGGCTGCCGGATCCCAGCCAGCCCAGCCCTTCCCAAAAGCGGCGGATGATATATTTGTTTTTTTCCCTCCCCCTAATCGCGGCGCAGCATCTGGGCGGCGGATGCCGCCCCCCCCGCCCCGCCCCATCTCCCGGGTTGGGGGACATTTGCAGCTGCTCAGCTTGCAGCCGGTTTCCAGGGAGGTAATCCGCCCCCCCCCGATTACTGCAGCCTTAATCCCGCCGTTCGGCCCGGAGGGAGCACGGGGGGCCCGGGCCGGGCGGGCGCCGCCGCCGTTCAGCACCACGGGCGCGGACAGCGGCGCAGGCGGGGAGCGCCCCGCAGGGCTCCTCCGCCGGTGGGCAGCGCGCAGTGGGGTCTCGGCGGAGGGGGGCCTCCCCCAAATCACACTGCTGGTCCCCTCACCGCGGGGAGCCGTCTCCCGCGGGCTGATCGAGCCCTCTGGGGTGGGCTGAAGCATCTGCGTAGCGGCACGCAGGAGCCAGAGCTGCCTGAGAAGGAGGGGAGGGCGGAGAGCGAAGGGGTGGTTTTGTGGCTCTTCCGTCTCCCTGTACGGCAAAAGGTTTTTGTGAGCCACCGTGCCTAGAGTGAGGGTCAGTTTCTTGCTCCCTGAAGTCAACATCAATATTTGGGTCAGGGTCTCTGTTGGGATTTTTTAAATCACTTTATTGCAATCTTATTTTAATAGGAAAGAATCCTGCTGTAATTGCAGTATCAGATCAGATCTCATTTCTTTCAGTCTAATACTACTCTTTGCCTATGGCTGGTACCATTTCTTCTGGGAGAAAGATCTTTGAAACTGGAAGTTGTACCATAATTCAACTCTCCGCAGGTCTCATTCCCATCTAACAGTTAGAGATTGCTTTTAACCCAGGAGCAGGTTGTGCATCCTTTCCATTCTTTTGCATTTGTTCTTGTTTGCTGTTAAAACTGCAATATTCTTATAGCGGACACAGGACTTGGGCCACAAATATATTTTCTGTTTGACTGGACATTATGGCAGAGTTAATGATTTTGTTAGGAGAATTTCACAGCTACATGTTGTGCTGGACCTGATCTTTTCTTTGTTTTTCTAAAGCTGGGGTGTACACATGGTGCTGACATGTAGTATTGCTAAGCCAAATGGAAGATGTAGCATTACCCAGCTGCATTTCTTTGTGCATGCAAGTTAATTAGTGAATTAATTTTATTGTGAGCATTAAGCAAAATAATACATTCTGCTGAAAACTTAACCTCTGCAAAAAAACCCCTTCCTACTGTATTTGTCTTGATTAGGTATCCAGCTAAGAAGAGGCTTCATAATGTGTCCAGCCAGACAGGTTTCCACAAGGATAAGAGCAGGGCATGATCCCTGCCTCTCAGAACTGTGTATGTGGTGAGTTTTGTAAGTAACTTCCCACCTTCGATAGCAGTCACTGGCAGCAGGGACTTCCCTATAGGGAAGTTGTTACACAATGCAGTTATTGCTTCTCCTACTGAACAGTCAAGAGTGAAACAAATGCTATTAAAAAATCCCCAACATTTCCCTATGTATGATGAGGTAGCAGCATTATCAACATTAATGTATGAGAAGAATCTTTCAGGCTTGGTGAGTCACCTAAGACTCTTGTATTGTCAAAAGGCACCTAATCAAACGGTAGTTGCATCTAATCAAGTAGTAAGTTGCAGGAGCAACTCATCCCACTGTGGGGGCCAACATTTGATCACGAATCATACAGTGGACTCCACCGATATGTTGCAAAGACCTTGGCTGACTTTAAAGGTCCTCAAAAGCAGTCCACCAAAAGTTAGGTAAAATGAATCCCTCCAACCATTGTCAAGGTCAACAATGAATGGTCTTGAAAATATCTTGGAAGTTATCAGACAATCAAGTGGTATGCACAGGTTTTCAGATGAGGAAGCAGCTGCTATATATAGACACGTATCTCATAACAGTATGGCTCCACAAAAGAAGACCATGTGCATTTCTCCCTATCTTTTTTGCTCATTGCAAGAGAATTCTAATTTTTTGTTATATTCTGCTGAAACTGCTGCACTTTGTGGCTTGTTGAAAGTTTTGCTTGCAGCAATTCCCACTTCTGTAAGTTTAAATGTAATTCAGTACGAAATCATAGAGGCCTTACACATCGGGAATCTGATAGGATCACTTAAAGTGGTGTGTGAAGAATAATGGCCATTGCCAGGGATCAGTTTTACTCGCCTCATGGGCCAGACATATCATGTTGTAGTAAATTGTGTGTAGCTGAAGACATTGATTGCAATTAGTTTCCCAAGTACGTGAGAGGTTGGATCTATAACGAGGTTTTTTTCCCTTATTATTTCTGCCTGAGTGATCATCTTTCTCTGGACACAGCTCAGGCTGTGACTTTATTCCGGACCACTATGGCAAAATGTGGCAAACATGAGGGAGAACTGAAAATCATATTATGGATTATGTATGCTTAGGCTGAGTAACTGTTTTACCATGCGAAAGTGAAACGTGAGAGTAGAACATTTATGAAGAAGGAATTTTAAATGTAGGCATAGCCTTTCTTTTTATGGATCTGATAACTTTGCATGCATTAGTGCATTTACTTACCTGATCCTACCAGATGCTCTTTATCAGTGTAGATCAAGGGGAGGGATTGCCTTTGCTAAGTCTTTCTGGGAGGTTAGTTTTGTTGCTGCCCACCTTAATGGCCCTGACCAGCCTCACTGGGGCCTCTACCCACACCTCTGCCCATGGGCCCTGTTTCAGCTCAGCCCTAGGCCTTCAGTCCTTTCCTGAGTTATGCTTAGGAGTGCTGGTCTCCAGCTTTGCCACAGACATATCCAGCCATGGATGCTCTTGATCTTGACCTGTGGGCTGACTACCTGGCTTGACCTCAGCTCATCCCTATGGAGGTGCCTGATGCTGTGGGCTGCCCCCTCACTGAGGGTGGTGGGGTGGGCCCTGGCTAGAGAAACTTATGCCCTTCCAGTCCCCGTGGGGATTTTCTGTGGGTCCCAGCCCCCAGGCTGCTGCATGGTTATCTGGTATTAATCGCTTGATATTCTGTAGGGAGCAAAATACCTGCAGGAAGAAGGAGGCAGTGTGGTTTTGCCAGGAGCACAGAGCAAATGTGCTGACGTTTACAAGATTCAAAGCTAAATAGATCATCACAGACTTAGGACAAGGTCCCATTTCTCCTAAGCCATAGCAGTAATTTACTTCTAGGAACAAAGAGATAAATTTGTGTCCATTCCTCCATTCTCTACACCTACGTTTGAGGGATGGAGGTTGGAATCTTTAATGTCTTTTGTTGTGGTTTAGTCCCAGTCAGCAATTCAGTACCACACAGCTGCTTGCTCATCCTCCCCCCCCCCTGGTGGGATAGGGGAGAGAATTGGAAGAGCAAAAGTAAGAAAACTCGTGGGTTGAGATAAGAACAGTTTAATAATTGGAACAAACAAATAAACAAACAAATTTAATGAGAAGGAAAACAACAAGAGAACGAGAGAGGAACAAAACCCAGGAAAAAAACAAGTGATACAACCACTCACCATCTGCCGACTGATGCCCAGCCCGTCCCCGAGCAGCAGTCGCTGCCCCCCGGCCAGCTCCCCCCAGTTTATATACTGAGAATGATGTCATATGGTATGGAATAGCCCTTTGGCCAGTTTGGATCAACTATCTTTGCTGTGCCCCCTCCCAGCTTCTTGTGCGCCTAGCAGAGCATGGGAAGCTGAAAAGTCCTTGACTAGTGTAAACATTACTTAGCAACAACTAAAACATCAGCATGTTATCAATATTATTCTCATACTAAAATCCAAAACACAGCACTATACCAGCTACTAGGAAGAAAATTAACTCTATCCCAGCCGAAACCAGGACATCTTTGTAAAGTGCAAAGCTGCTTTTTTTGGTTTTTTCAGTCCTTCAAATTTACCTTTTGTTCCCCTGGCACCTGAGGCTTCCCAGCCTGTTTGTCTGGAGTCAGCAAGGTACTTTAAGCTAATTTCCTTCCCTTGGGGCAGGAACATTGCAGCACTCCCCTCTGCCCTGGTGAACCCCTTAGTGCTTTTGAAGGGAGTGGTGAGCTCCCTCGAGTAAGCTGCAGCCAGCATGCTCAGCTATTCTCATCTCTCTTTTTCTTCCCAGAACTAGGAAAGGCTTCTCAGGCTGCAGCTTCATCCTCCAAGACCTCTCTCTTGTGCCTAGGCCTTCCCTGCTGTGGCTACATCGCCTGCATGTATCACTGATGGGGAACTACTGTAGGGGAGGGGTGAGTATGTCACAGGTGAGGTTGGATGCCTCCAGTGAAAAGTCAGAGCTAATACGTAGATAAGCCATGGCCTATGCTTTGTGCTGGTCCAATTTGTCTAGAAAACATTCTGGAGAAATCCATTTGGTCTCTCGACTGCATCCACTCAATATGATCTCTCTATGCCTATCTCTATCTCTATGACATGATAATATGTCAACTGCATAAGCTCTTTTCAATATTAACATTTATGCAGTTAGAGTTAATGCACTAATCCTGCTGCATAGCTCCACAATAATTAAATATATAAAATGTGCCTTGAGGTCAGAACAAGATGGTTTATTTATGACAGCCAACCCACAGCATTTAGATTCCAAGGTGGCATGGACAATACCTGTAATAGTCTTTTCATGCTTGCCCCTCTTTGATTCCTTTCTTAACACAGTGCTAAATTTGGAAATGTCCCGGGTTTGGGTTTCTTTTTGAGAAGTGGATGCAAAGCCACAATCTCTCGTTTGCTAAAAATAGCCATATGTGTGATTCTGTATGGAGTGAATTGTGCTGAGGCTTGCACCTGCCAGCTCTCAATTTAATACTGTAATTCTTTTGAGACCTCTGCCTCTGCGCAGAAGTGAGAAGGGGTTTTACTGAACTATAAGCTGGACTGAGTCTTTATCACCTTTGCAAATCACTTGTGTATATTATTTTTCCCGTGTAGACAACCATTTTGAACATATAGCATTTTGATTTAATTTCCCCTGGAAATGCAGCTTGATTTACTGGAGAAATACATATTTATGGAGAACTCACGTGCTCTGTTACAGATGGAGTGGGCTTATGGCATTTACAATGCAGCAAACATGGTTGAAAAACATATACGCAAGGGCTGGTAGAGAGAGCAGTGAAGCTGATGTAACAAGCTGAGAAACCGCCTATCTTCCTTGCAGCTGACACGTTTATTTGTAAAGATAAGGTTCCAACTTTCAGTATAAACGCCCATCAGTGTAAAGATACAGTTCCAATTTTCGGTATAAACGCCCATCAGTCTCTCAGCTAGATCACTTGCTCAGATAAATGTGGTTGATCACTTTTATTTTTAAATGCTTGCAGGAGTGGACCCTGAAGTAGCAGAAAAAACCCAGAATTTTCTGAGGAAATACAGCAGCAAGATCTCCCGTACAAGAACAGATCACTCGCCAGTAAACTGAGCTAAGATATTCAGCTCTGTTGCAGATTGTGCTATTGTGACAAATGTTGCTAATCCAGCATCATGCACCTTTACCTACTTCAGACAGAAATGGGGAGAACAGGGTAAGTTATACCAGGTTTCCACAATGCAGGTTACTTTCTCTTTCTGCCAGACAAAGCTCTATCCTCCCCTCTGTGGAGAGCTGGAAGAAATACAGCTCTTCCTCTCTCTTATGCCTGGTGCTGCTCTTGAGGAATGGCTGCACAAAGAAGATATGCATCAGCAGTCCAGGCTGTCCCTCACACCTGCCATGGCCACTGTATGGTTAAGGACCATTTTGCTTCTCGTGAATGATTTAGCTGATCAGCACATTTCTGCCTGGGGGAAGATGAAGTGCTGATTCCCCTGTGGCGATGTGTGATAAATGAAACCAAGCCTTAGTATTAAAAGAAAAGGATTGTTCCAGACATGTGAGGTAGAAGGGCAAAAGGAGTAGCTGAGCTTTGAAGATGAAATAGAAACAATATAGAGAAAACAAGTGTTATAAAAGTAGTTGCTTCCAGCTAATATTGGATAGAGGTCATTTCATGCGTTGACACCTGAGTTGCTTAAGTAGCTAATGGTAAATTCTGGAGTCATTGGCTTGGTGCCACTGTGTCTAGAATTGCATTTCACACCTCCAAGGGCTTTTCATGCAGGGAAGTGAGAAACTGAGCTTTTGCAAAATTGTGGAATTGGCATCCTTTTCTGTTCACATTAAACTTTTTAGTATGAGGTCATATAGATGTTCTGTTGAAGAGGATCTGTCCCTGGACATTTCATATCATCAGTTTATGTGGAGTGCCCTGTCATCCTGACTCAGCACAAACACTGAACCAGCAGGAGCAGGTGAGCAGGAAAACAGTGGAAAGACTGCCTACAGGGAGGAAAATGCTGGTAGGTTCTTTTGTCTTTGTTCCCCATAAGCCCTTCCAGCTGGAGAAGGGGTTTCCTTTCCTCAGGTCTGAGGGGCAGCAGGGTAGAGACAGAAGGAAGAGCTAACTGTGAGCTAGTTCTTGGTCTCTAATGCTCGCCCCAGGCTCTGTAGCATTATGGCCTCAGGGCAGCTACTAAAGGGATAGTTTGGCTTCCAGCCATACAGTGAAAGGTATTTAATTTGAGTTGTCATTACCTATGACCTGTATTTTTGGGTTACCCAATCAGAGGAAAAAAAAAAAAAATGTACCTTTTCCCAAAGATGGAACCACTGGAATAAAAGGGAAGAGGAGGAAATAATTCACCTTCTTAAAGCAAAAGGAATTACTGACCAAAAAAGACATTATACAGGAGGAGTCTACAAGCTCCTGAGTCCATCAAGCGTCATTTTAAGGCTTGTGGGAAATGAAGGGAGCCTTCACAGAAATATAACTCAGAAATTCAGTTAGATCATCTCACCTCTGGAATGCATCTTCAGTTCATTCCAGGCCCTGGGAGTGGCAGGCAGATTCTTTACTGTAAATGTGACACAAAGCTTTTTGATCACTTTTTAGTGATAAATTTTTACTTCTATCTTGGTTTCCAAAGAGCATGAAGCTTTTACTAGCTATGTGTGACTTTCTGTCTCTCTAATAATTTTAGATTCTGTTGGCTGATGTCAAGTATACTTGACAGCCAGAGAATTGGAAAGCGTATATTGAATCTTTGATTTGCATACTGCCTAATGGATGATTGACTTGGTCAACAACTAGGGCCTTTAATAGCAATCAGATCCTCACAATAGCATGATTTACATGAGCAAAGGAACAATGTACTGAGACTCTGTAGGTTCTAGAAACAAAACCCAAACAACATAATAATACATAAAATCATCACAAGAAGGTATGCTTTGGGCAGAATGCACTGCAAAGTGTATAGCCTGAGATTGCTGGTGCAGACAGGTGCTCTGCCTGAAGATGAGACTGGAGGGGTCATTTAAGCAGCAGGTAGTTGAGAAAGGTCTGGAAAGGAAAATCTCAATTCAGACAGTGAGGAGAAACATTCAGCAGCTGGGATAGTGAAACACTAATACAGATAACCAAGGAAGGAGTGGAGTCTCATCTGTGGGAGAACCACTAAATAGGCATCAGTGAGGAACGGCTAGAGAAAGTCTCTGAGGGCTCTTCTAACCTTCTGATCCTCTATCACAGACCCTGTATTCTGTATACTTCTGAGTGAAGGCTGAGACAGAGAGTCAAATGGAGAAGAGGAATTTCTGTCTGCAGAAGAAGTCCCTGTTTGGGGATCTTTACAAGTGGCAGAGGTGACAGACGGAGTAACCCTGGGCTTAACCCTTATCTGAACGCATGCAGCTGTAAAAGTGATTTGGAGTCTTGTGCATGGGAGAATACTTTGCTCTTGGCAATGCAGCAGCCTCCTTATTGCCTCCCATATACCACCACCCTTCCTTCTGTATGGGGAAGAGGGTTTGTGACTCTGGTATATATCAGCTTTTGGAAAATTATGGTTTTGCCTTATCTTTTACCAAATATAGCCAAATGAGCCCTGCAGCAAGTAAAAGATGCTTGTAGAAAGTGACATTCTGCTGTGCTTTATGTAATGCGCTGCTCTAATCCATTTATGCCTATTTGACAGCTAACCTCTTTGGGAGGCCTCAGCATCAAACTCCAAAACCTGATCAAGTCTGATAAACACATTTCTTGTATCAGCAGAGGGCGCATCGTCATTAACCAAGCGAGGGCTCTCCAGCTCACTGCCAGAGCGCACGTGCTCACCCACTGGGAGTCAGACTTCAAAGATGGGATGAAGTGACAGAACCGGTGAGTTGGAAACCTGTCCCTGAGGTCCTTTTGGCATGCACCAAGCAGCAACACAGGACACCACCCTGTTTGTTGTTTTGCTAGAGTTCATCTATTTGCAGAGTGGGCCTGGTTTCTTGGGATTGGGCACTAAAATGCTTATTTAGTTTCCCAGGACTTTGTCATCGAGGCTGGCCATGTATGATACAGTTGAGCATTTTGTCAGGCTGCTGCCTGTTCTGTCAGAGGCAAACTATAAATACACACATGCTTCTGCGTTTCCCAATCTCTCACTCTGTAAGAGGAAACGGGCTTGTTTTCATGTGATTAGCAGGCAGAGGAACTTGTGAAAGTGACACAGCTGTACTGTAAAAACGCCAGCCCACAGGCTTTGCTGCCAGAGCAACTTAACTGCCAGCGCTGATAGACCCAAGAGCAGGATTGCCTGAGACATGGAGCGAGAACCAATGCGCATAAGGGAGGGCTATTTGGTTAAGAAGGTAAGTGGGCAGTCTTGGACTGAGTGGAGGAGGAAGCTAACTCTGAACAGGTTGGGGAGGTGTAGGGAAACATACTTTCGTTTCAGTTATTGAAAAAAGGATCATTTTTTCCAAAAAGTAAAGGCAAATGAACAGAATTCCTTGAGCAGTAAAACAATGTGGTCTTAGTGATTATAGAGGTACGTGCTAGCAGTTATATCTTGTCAGAATACTACATAAGGCATTTTGCACGTATCTCAGATGTACCTTTGGATCAAAATATTTGTATTTGAATTAAGTAACCTAATGCCCTTAGTGGAAGATTGGCAAAACAGGTAACAGCTTGAAATGGCCACAGCCTGCTCAATTGCACTTAATCACTGAGTTAAACATCAAGGAAGCATAGTGAGATTAAAGAGGTCAGATCACCTTGGCCTAGAGACAGCGTGTGGGGCCACGGGCACTTCCTTTCTTTGGGAAGGCAGTCGCTGCCCCACAGCAACCTCTGCTCTGGAGTCTTTTGTGGTAGAGCCCATAGGATAAGGCCTTGACAATCCTTAGTGAGATCAGTCTGGCTTAAAGCAGCCTAACTAAACAGTTTTGGTCCTGGAGCAAGAGAGGATCTCTCTCCTGTGGTGTCTCTGCTCATCAAAATGAGAATTTCACTCATTAGAACAGCTGGCTGGAGGGATCTCTAATCTGGGACCAGTGTTGTGAAGAGGCCACTCCTCAGTCTTATTTCCACTGACACTGAAAGGAAGTAAGTTCATAATCGCAAAGCTGCAGTGATGCTGTCATGAGGAGGGAGAGAGCCAAATTCGTGCTGTGCAGATTGCAGATCTCTAGTTCCAATGGCCTGATATATAGAGCAAGCGGCTCACGATCTGTATTCCTCCAGGACAGGGGAATGGCTGGAAACTTAGACACTGGGACAATCCCAAACTGTGTGCCTGGCTGGGTATGCCAGGGAAAAGATGCATACAGATGTGCCAGTGTCAGTCCCTCACATTCCTGTGGGTGCTGGGTCCCCAAAATGTCTCTCTGTGCAGGTACTACTAAAGTTGCTGCTGGGCGCTGCTGCAATGGCAACAGAGAAGTGGAAACTGTGCCCGTTTCCTAGAATAGCCTCGTAAATGGCTCTGTTCTTACAGAAGTGAGCTTATGCTGGTGGTGAGGAGCAGCAGTGTGCTAGAGGAAGGACTGGAGGGCAAAAGGAGCAGAAGATACAGATCAGACGGGTACCAGCTGTTTGATACATCAGTGAGGCTGCTGTGAATTCCACAACCAGAGCTTCCAGCAAGGACGAGCGTGCCCCTGATTAACCTTACCTGCTAATTATGTACTCTTCTACTCTCCTTTATGCCTGTAAAGTGAAACCAAGGATTTGACCTCCCAAAGGAGTAATCCATGCAGCCACAGCTCTCTTTGCAGAGAGTGAAAGCCATTTGTCACTGACTTTCTCCTCTTGATATTTACATTAGGCTGGGGAACAGTGCTGTGCTTGGGGGTCAGTGGTTTAGCTGAGACCTCCAGTAAATGTGTGTTCAGACTTCAGTGTTGATTTAGATCAGCTTAAACCTCTGTTGGGGACCTTGTGTCATCTTCTGAGCATAAGAAACAGCTAATTTTCTAATCTTGTAGTGCTGCAGATGTTATAAAAAGAAGTTGTTCTACCAAAGGGAAGTTGCATGTGTTTTTAAAGTGGCTAATGATTTCAGAGAGCAATTCAAGGAACGCCTGTCTCTATCTGCAGTCTTTGGAGTAGGTGTGACAATTTTATTTTTAGTCCAGGAAAATCAAATCCAGCAACCTGCTTTATTGTCTTTCATGAGATGTTATAGATTAGAACAATGTGACCATGTTTGGGTTTGCTGATGGTGTGGATCTGAGACTGCCAGTCTAATGCTGCTCCGCGGTGTCTTCCATTGGCAGACCATGTCAGAGTCTGATCTTCAGGAAGTACCGGACTTGTCTGTTTATGAGCAGAAGTATTGTAACCTGTGATAAACCCACAAACAAAAGGAAATGGAAACAGTTCTTGTCTTGACTCATCATCTTAATTGATTTCTTAGCAGAAAATCAGTGAGTGGGTCAATTTGGGCTCTCAAAAAATGGTAAATTCTTATGGCTTATTAAAAAAAAAAAAGAATCAAAAGAAAACAGCAGTCAACACATATGTGGTACCCAGATGAGACTCTTCTTTGTAGTTCCCTGTTTCGATGGGTTTCCAGAGAACACCCAGGGCAGTGCCTTTCCTTTGGAAGGTAGCATTAATTTGTGGGGCACCTTCTGCTTCCAGTGAGGGCTGCAGAGGCTGGAAGCAGGTCCTGCTCTTAATAAGGTCTCGGCTCACAGTTTTCCCTCCCAACCCTGTAATTGCACATAAGGTCTGATTCAGAGTGCAAAAGGCCTTTCTTGGAAGGTAGGGCAGCAAAAAAGGATGTGACAGACAAAGGGTTCATTTAGGGAATAAAAAAAAAAGACGACTCATGTTTCTGTCCCATTCACTTCTGCAGAAATACAAAATGCAAATATAACTAACTCTGCCCAGCTCTCAGGTTTAACAAATCAAAACAAGCCATTTGCACAGCACAGCGTTGGCTGCCTTGCTTCTGTCTGCAGCTTTAGCACTGCTCAGCCACCATGGTCTGAGGAGGACAGGGATGTTGTGGATGGAGTTGGAGGAGGGGGAGGATAAATTTAGGTCTCTCTTTGTAAAACAGAACGAGCAAGGTAAACTAATATTTTTGAAGGATGGCCTCTGATTTGGGGCCCACAAATGTTGGTTGTGCTTTGGTAACTCTTCAGAGGAACTGTTGGTATTTGGTATTCAGCATATCTAAATGTTCCTTTGGCTGAGTAGTGAGTCACTTGGGTATCTGGGATTGTGACCACTTTTGAAGCTGGTTGCAGGCAGGACCAGAGAGGTCATCAGCTAGGGTGCAACAGTCTTAGTAATTCTAGCAGTTAATCATGCGCAACACAGAGAGACGAGTCATTCCTCTCTGAGTCCCTCAGAGTTTTGCTGTGTGTTTCACTATATGTAGGATCCAGCCCTGTCTTTATCTCTGTATTTCTTGCATCTAACAGCTGTGTTTCACGAATAGGAAGTAAAAGCTTTAAAAGATGAAATGAAGCACTTCAATTCCTCACCACAGCAGTTGGAGATCTGCAGCCTCAGGCCCTTAAACTATTCATTACTCTTACAGTTTGTTCTTATATGTCTAGAAATCCTCTGCGATGTGTGCTTCCTTATCAGATAGCCAAGGCTCAACGACTGACTGTATTGTAGCATCAAGTCCTAAATATAGCACAGGATGCCCAAATTAATGAGGCAAATTAATGTGCTAGTTCACATCCAGAAATTTTGAGGATTATTCATAATATTGCCCCTATGTTATCTTGAAGACAGTGGTTGGGACTAACTAATACTGAAAAGAAACACCTGCTGGGGCAGGCAATGCAATTTTGGAAAAACTCATGGCTGGGGTGACTACAAGGGGAAATTAATAGTGGTCAGAAGAATAACAACAATGTTTTTTAACCACATAGTAAGATGGGTGCGGTTGTGGTATGTTCCCCTTGAGACACTAACTACAGTTATTTTAGCATCAGTCAGACACTCCCTGGAAGGTCATATCTTCGGTGGATATCATATGAAGAGTGATTTATTGAACATAATATACATAGTGATTTATTGATGCAGGGCAGCATGTTTAATACCTGGAAGCCGATGTGGGTCGTGCTTTTAGAAGATGGAATTGAATTCTACAAGCGGAAGGCTGACAACAGCCCCAAAGGGATGGTCCCACTAAAAGGAAGCTCTATTAACAGCCCATGCCAAGATTTTGGCAAAAGAATGGTAAGTACTTTTTTATAACAATGATTGACAGTATATTTATACTCCTGGAGGCACTGAAGGAGCAAAAGGCCAGTGGTTACAAATTCCTTACACTCATACTAGTGGCAATTCTCACTTGTCTTAGAAGGTCACAAGCAGGCTTGGACTTGTGTAGTATTTGAAAGGTGTGACTGCTCAGGAAAAATTCAGGATACTTCAAGAGGAGCAATTCAGAAAGAGGTTGGTTGTTTTTGGTTTTTTTTTTTTAAATCTCTCAGCCTGTCAGAGAGCAGAGCTAAATTATATTGTTGTGAGGACACTTAGCAGCTGAATGGCACAACTACTGTATTAAATATAAATCTAGCTGCCACAGAATAAAGGTGTGGGAAATTATTTCATGACCAGCGGAAGCATTTATTTATTGTCAAAGAGCAACAACTGGCTGGCTCAGACAGGAAGGAGATAAATGCTGTGACACAAATGCCCAAGTAAAGCTGTAATTCCAAACCTTTTTATTACCATTTAGTAACGACCCAACCCCACACACTTCACATTAATGCAATCTGTATTAATCGCACACTGCATTGTTACGTGTAGGGCTTTTGCAAGTGACTAAGAGTCCCATCTACACTCAGAGAGAGAGGGAGAGCAAGAACTGAAACTGATTTAGAGAAATTAGTTCAAATGTTGCCTACACATGTGGGATCTCTAAGGTGGAGGGCAGCAAGTGCACAGACTGAGGTCCCAATTCCCAGTGAAACACACAGATCACTATATTCACAAATTCAGTGTCTTATTTGGCAGAAAATAAGATACAGGAAAATAAATGTACAAGCATACATATTTTGTTATAGGGTTCCTGAAAAATAGTTGTTGGTAAAACAGGATTTCTAGTATCAGCAAAGAATCATATCTTTAGTCAGTCGTTTGTTATTTCAGCAACTCAGTTTCATCAAATAGGCATTATACCCCTAGGAATTCCTCTGACAAAGTGGTTCCCCAGAATCTGGAAGATCATCCAATTACAGTTTAAAGAAATTTACCACAAGGATGCCTGAATAAAGATAGAAGTCTCTTAGAGCATTAGAAAGATAGAAAGAAAGTGTGAGAGAGTGCATGAGAGAGCAAGCTTCACTTTCTCATATGAGCAAAGTGAGGAGAATTATACCTGTCCTTAGGTTTTGTGGTAAGTGGGGTCAAGGTCCCTGGTGTCAGGTTTGGACCTGCTGGCTTTCCTTTTTCCTTCCTTTACTCTTTTCTTCTATTTTTTCTTTTTTTTTCCTTCTTTGTGCAGACCCCATATTTGGGGGGGGGGGGAAGTTGATTTTTATGGAGTCTTTTTAGACTTACATCTGTTAAGAAAAAAGGTCTCTTAACTTAAAAGCTCTCTTTGAGGCACTACGATAAAAGGATGGGACAGAGAATAAACATTGCTGTTAATCCTGTGCTGAGTCAAAGAAGTTGTAGATGGCTGCTTCTCCTGGGAACAAAAAGTTTTAGAGGGTCATTACCTTGGAAATCCCACCCAGAGCAGGATCATCAAGAGCTAGTGCTCTTCATAGCTCCCTGTAGGTACTGGGGGTTGTCCACAGAAGGAGACTGTATTATCCTGCCTGGAGGGAGAATTGCATGATCAGGCATTCCCACCCCATGCCCATCATAGGTTTTTTGATCCTTGAGCTGGCAAGGGCGATTGTCCAACTGATTCAGAAGGGTTTGAGACTGACTGCTGGTCAAGCCCATTTACTGTTCCTTATTGATAACAGCTCCTGCCTGAGCCACCCTTGGGCATGGCTGAGCAAACCTTACTGTTTAACCCCTCCAGCTTGGGATCTGACCTTCTGCTTCAGCCAGCATGGCTGTGTGTCAGTGCATTGCCTGGGCGCCAGCTGGGAGCTCTTTGTTACAGCACTTGGCTTTAGGTCTTTTGCAAACCATAAATAATAAAGGTGAAGCGTAATTACATCTAGGGACTAGAGCACAGGGCAGGAACATTAAATCACCAAATAAAGGAACAGAAATTAAGTATACCTGCACACATTTGGTTCTAATTCTGCTGATTTGAAACCATGTTCCTGCATTATCTAATTAACAAGCCTCAGCACAGCACTCCTTACTCTATACATGAGGTATAATGCATGGGGAGAAGGGTACTATGTTCAAGAGTATCACAGATCCTACATTATAATGGTAGAAATTAAGTTTTTCTCACAAAGCATTCCTTTCCAAACAGTTTTGTGGGGGGTTTTTTTGTTTTTTTTTAACTCCCACAGAGGCATTGATGTCAGTATTGGTCTATAGTAGTTGCTTGGAAATGTCAGTAACAGTAACGCATTTAACAATAACGAAAAGATAATTCACCAGCGTATGTGTATTCTACAAAATAGCAGAGAGGTTTGAAGTATCTGATGTCTGCTGAAGGCAGAGTGAGAGAGATCCTCACCTGCCCAAAGGGTTGCTTGAGGATGTACCAGTTTGCAGAAGATGCATTGCATCTCTATCAAAGGATGATGAAGTCTTTGAGGATCATTCCTTTGACTGCGATGAGTTTTATATTATGCTTCATTTTACATTATGAGTTTACATAATGAGTTTTACATTATGTTTTATTTTAGTTGTTGGAGCCTTTTCTGAGGGAGAATAGAGAAAAAAGGAATGATCTCAGACCTGGGGGTTGAGGCACCCAAAACACCTTTTCAGCAAACTCTGAAGCAGAGTTTGCTGAATTCAGTGGAAGCAATCCAAATGACTTCAGTAGGTGTTGGATCAGATCCTCCTTACTGAGTTGGTGAGATCGTTCTGCAAGTCCATAGACCAATAGTCCTGGAGACGTATTTTCTCTTAAAATTTGGACTGTTCAAACAGTCAAAACTGCAACATGCTCATTCATATAAGCAACACCATCACTGGGATTGTTCTTACAAGTAGTTACTGCCCAATATAATTAAACCTAAATTTCTACATGTATTCCTTGAAAATGTAGTATCTTGATTTTGTATCTTACACTTCACAGCTTTACTATACTGTTGAATCCAATGCCTCTGCATTCCATCCTGCCTTCTCATTGGTTATGTGCCAAAACATACAGTTATTCCTCTTACGGGAATTATTCTGGTTCTTATGCCTACATTTACTTCATATGGCTAGAAATGAAAGTATATTTTTAGGACAGGAGTTCTGTAGCGTGACAAGTGGGATAATTCTCATTAGGTTAGTTTTAAGTCCAGTCTCACTCACTTGGGCCCAGTTTGGAGAAGGGACTATTGAGCCATGAGCAGACTTTTATATTCATCTGGTTAGATTTCAGCTTTTTGAACTGGCTTATGTATCTGCATTAGGGCCTAGCTTGAAAACTCAGGGCACGTCACCAACCCACTTTGTTTACGAAGTCAATTGCAAAAAGCAGGTGCTGAGGGGAAAGGAAGCAATCTTGGATTTGTTAAACAGAGATATAGCCTGTTCAGAAGAGGCTGCAACTGCATATTTTGAGATTTTATTTCAAAATGCATTCACCACTCTTGTTATTCTTGATTTGAAGTTCGATCGTTGCTTAATGTGATGTTAATTCTGCTATACTTGTGCTTTCTGTGTTTTTCCCATGGCTTTCCTGTGGATAGCATTATCATGTATGGTTGCTCATAGTCAGATTCATTTGTCCTAACTTAAACTATCTAAAATGTTGGTGTTTAGTTCAGTCTAATGGTCTAATTTTCTCAAAAGCACAAACAGATACGCATCATCAGAGGAAGACTTGGTCACTTCTAGGATTGGAGACTCAACCTCTTCACTGATTTCAGAGGAAGCCTGGATGTCTAGCTTAGTGGCCTAGCTTTCTAAAAGCTAAAGTTAAGAGAAAGAGCTTTCCCAGACTCCTCTGTATACTGGAAATGAAAACTCTTCTTTAGCATTTCACTGTACATTGCTTCTCAGCTCTTCGACTTTGAGAATGCTGATTTTTCTTTCCTTTGCTAAAAGCTTGCTTTAATGCTTTGATATTTCATTCTGTTAATCTGGTGTGTTAGCATGACTCTTGGATATTGGGATTTGGAGAGATCTGTCTGTTTGCTTTTCACATGCACCATACATTGATTTTCAGGATGTAGCTCTTTACTGCATGATGGGAAAGGTGGGTGTAGCTGGAAATATGAAAAGTGTCAGATAAGAAATGGTTACTTTTCTGTCTGAAATGGATTTTTGAGGACCCACTGCTTTGTAAGTTTGAAATCTGTCTTCCGTGAAAGTCAGTGGGACTTCTGCACAATTTCAGGGTATCGGAATTTTTCCATTGGCAACAATCCGGAAGATGCATATTAAGGATGTTCAGAAATGTGCCATTTACAAATGCAAGCTTCAGTAGACTAATTCAGTGTTTTGATTTCATTGCTGTAGATTCACTGCTCTCTGCTCTTTGACGATAGTCCCTGCTTTACTTGCCCTCATAAAGCCATGCTGTTTGCTTGCTGATTAGCTTGTCATTTTTAGATGCCTGCTGAGTCAGAACCTGTTGAATTTATGCTAATACAACTATGGAACAAATTACAGTTCCACTTATGGGGAACTTTATTTTAGAGGAAGTGGAAACCCTCTTGCCCGAGTAATTAGATCCAGATTTTCCATCCAAAAGATCACTGGATGAAAACGAGATCAAACAGTGTGAACTTTGTGAGGGTTTTTTTTCAGGTTGGTGTTACTTTTTTCTGCTTAGAACTACCTTTAAAAGATCTTTTCTCATTTTTGGGAAATATAGTCTTTCCATTGTTGCTAGTGTGTTTAGATAGGTAGTCATCATAAGGTGTAGCCAAGGTTTGGATGTATCATCTCCCTACCAAGCCCTTAAAGGTTTGCTAGGCTGCAAATGTGTTCAGCTACTCTCCAACGTGACTGTGACCTTTTCTCCCCTTGTGAATCAGTAGCTGAGCAACATGATGTGGGGTTTTTTCCCTCCTTCAGACCGACCACATCTCTACAAACATTAAGACAAATTTACACCCACTATAAGCCTGCAGGGGCTGGGCACTTCAGCCTTTCAACTGTGTTGAAGTTCCCAGCAAAAGTTAAAATCAGCAGCTATATCAGTGCCACTCACCTTGGGTGTACTGCCAATGTCAGGATTGCTCACAGGGAAATAACAAAAGGAGCCAGTTACCTGCACTGCCTGTTCATGTTTTTCTTCAGAGTTTTTTTTTAATTTAACTGTGGCTCTAAGGCACTTTCCATAGTCCCTTAGGTACAGGTAGGCTGTATGTCATGGTGGTATTAGGTTAATCGTGCCCAACTGGCTACACCAAAGTAACTTTTAAAAAAACATCATTTACCATTCCAGTTTGTCTTCAAGCTCACTGCGGCCAAGCAGCAGGACCACTTTTTTCAAGCTGCCTACCTGGAGGAGAGAGATGCCTGGGTACGGGATATCAAGAAAGCAATTCATTGCATAGATGGAGGTCAAAGGTTTGCCAGAAAATCCACAAGAAAGTCTATCAGACTGCCTGAAACAATCAACCTGAGGTTTGTTCTTATAGCTCTGTTCCCCCAGTTACTTCCATTGCAGACAGCGTGCCAGATGTGTAACCTTGGTCTGGAAGAGCTATGAGCATGTCTGTCCATGCTTCCTCTCTGGTTTCCCTCAGGGTCCTTTCTGCATGACTAACAGTTTCAGAGGGTACAATGTGGCAGAAATGAGCTAGCGATCAGAACTGGGAAGAGCATTTTGAATACATCATCTTTTACCAAAACATGCTTATTTATCAAAGGATTTTGCTGATAAGGAGATTTCTGAGCACACTGCAGTGCAAAAGCAGACCCCAGCCAAAGTGTGATTCTTCCAGGAGAGGCATTTTTATACAATATATAACTTATTGCAAAAATATTTTAAACCTTCTGTTTGCTCTCCAGAGAAACACTGATGTTAGCTTAGTTTTTGGATGGTGAGGGAAGAGTGGTGCCTGCCAGAGTACTTGGAACTGGCAAAGGGAGAAGAAGAGATAAAGGGCACATACAGGAAGCCATCTGTTTGTCAGTACTTTAAAAAATTAAGGACAACTTATTTTTTGCCTCTGAGCAGTAAATACCAAGATACAAATGAGGCTGCAATGCTCCTTACAAGACAGTAAAACTGTGCAGGGCCAAGATCCAACTAAATCTGACTTCACAGGCTTCAGCAGAGGATCACCCTGGCAAACAGGCCAAAGGACTTAGCCTGTGACATTTAATATTTGTCCTTCTTGTCATTCCAGAGCTCCAAGGAATTAGATCTGAGCAAGTGAGAAGTGGGTGGGAGGAAGGAAGTCACACCAGGGTTCACTGTGGTTACTTAGGGCCTCTGAGAGCATGCAGGCTTTGGAGATTTCACAGCGACACGTTTTCTGCTCAGCCAAGGACCTTTGGGGGAACATAGTGCAAAGCAGTGAGCACCAAGGCTGCGGGGCCCTGAGGAGGTGCCTCAGCAGTGGGTGTTCCTCTGTTCACGCTACAGTCACCACAAGTTGTTCCATTCTCAAAATATGGGGGTGTAGTGAGCTGTTTGTGCACTCCCCCCTCTGTTCCTGCAGCTGTGACAGTGATGTAGTAAGGCCTCCAGGCTTTGCAACGTAAATTTTTCAGGAGATTAAACTAAGCCATGCTATAGCTCTGCAGAGCACAATATGCCAGCAAAATCATGAAGACCCCATGAACAACAATGATATTATTGTACGAACTGGCTAAAGCTTTTGATTTGCTAAAAGTTTCTGTGGTTCTTTTTATGCATAGTGCTTTGTACCTCTCAATGAAAGATCCTGAAAAGGGAATAAAGGAGTTGAAACTGGAAAAAGATAAAAAGGTGTTCAATCACTGCTTTACAGGTAAGGAGCTCTTGTCCCTCTTTTCCATACAATAAAGGGAGCACAGGGCTCAGAGTCTAAAGATAGATAAAACAGCTCTAAGCTCTGTAGAGCACAGAAGTTTGAGAAGAAAACGTGGCAGATGTTTTCTTGACCAACACAGGAGGTGCTCAAAGGATAAAACTTGAAAAAGTTATGGCCACGGTAAGCAAGAGAGGAGGAAGAAATTTAACCAGTGCCAGAAAGATTGAAGTAGATCTTTGTAGAAAGTTGCATGAAACACTTAACTCCAGAAGAATTATTCCTTTCTGAATTTTTCATCAACAGTGTCACATTGTAATTCCTGTCCTGCTCCAAGTCAAATCTGTGTATGCTAGAGTTGAAAGTCACCCTGTTTCGACAGCACTGTGTCAGTAACATAGCAGCTTGGAAGACTGCCTTCTCCAGGCTTGGATCTCCTTCGTACTTCCTCAGTCCCTGTCCCTGAGGCTTCCCAGCTCAGCCCTGCATCCCCTCCTAGCTCTTTTCTCCCTCAGGTACAGTGTTCAGTACAGAGTTGTACTGGCCCCTGCCATCAGTCGGATCGGCTGTACCTCACTGGATGACCCAGGCATCTTTCCAGATTAGCACTCTGCATTGTCACTGTCTTTCAGGAAACTGATGAATAGATGGAGTAGGCTTGTTGCCTGTGTATTTTTAGGCTGCTTTGTGTCTGTCTTCTTTTGTGGCTGATATTGTTTGTTCCTTTGTAATCAGGCACCTCTGTGATTGACTGGCTGGTGTCTAGCAACTCCATCCGAAATCGCAAAGAAGGTCTCATGCTTGCCTCTTCCCTCTTGAGTGAAGGCTACCTACAGCCTGCAGGGGATACATCCAAGGCTGCTGCCGAGGGACTGTCAGACACCCCCTTCTTAGATCTCAGCGATGCCTACTATTACTTTGTGAGTGTCGTATTCTGGTTTTTTTATTGTCCCAGACTTGCTGATGCTCTGCTTTTCTCAGGCTTCTTACTGGGTTTCTTAAGTCCTCGAGGAAAGATTCTACAGAAATGGAGAGATCTATGTTAATTGTCTTTCTCTACATGATACTCAGAATGAACTGGCTCACTGTAATATTTGTAAGCAGGACATTTTTTTTCTGGCACCCTTCTAAGTGTGAACTGAGTGCTGAGATCAAGCTGGGTTCTTTTTAACTTAACTTTGTTCCTGCTAATTTCACCAGTGACCAGAACTTAGCCATCAGTTCCCCTGATGATTCAGTGGAAGGGAAGACAGTAATTCATTATCATGCAGCTTCTCAGAGTGCCACAAGCTATAAACCCATTTTTGTGCAGAGCCGTCAAATCTGACTCAGCGCGTGTGCACACACACACACAGACAGAGCTTGCCTGTAAGCAGAGAAGCAAAAGTTTTTAATATCCACCAATAACACCTGGTCCTGTCCTGGGTAGCTTACCCAACCTTTTCAGTTTATTGCTTCATATTCTGTAGATTGATTTGAGAACTTGTAATATCACAATCACAGTCAAATACTGTTTTAAAGATGTTTGGCTTATGAACTTACACTACCAAAAAAAGTATGCCTTCTGTCAAGTAAAATGCTGAAGTATTACAATTCTGTTTATATTTACCACACAGAATCACTCAACTTCAGCAAAATGAATCTCCCATTACTTCATTTGTTTTCCTAGAATGTGTCCCTGGTAGGGAGACTTCAGCTGTGCAGCAATGGAAGCAGAGACACTGCTGGTGAAGGCAGCCTTGTGGCCATCACAGTTCCTGGCTACCTGGGACACTTCTCCTAGCAGCCCATGTGCGCTCTGCTTGCTTTCAGCTTGTTTCTAGTTTGATTCAAAACCAATGTGGTGTGAGGAGACCACAGCAGGTCAATGTCTGACTTGCTATCATACAAATAGCACAGACGTTTACTCTAAGCCATACGAATGGTTACCTACATTTACATAATTTGAACAGTGTAAGGTTTCAGTAAGTAGCATCACAATTTATCTGGTGTGCAATGGATGTGATGCATGGATCCTGAGACAGCCCATGCTCCATGCACACATCACAACATCACAGCCATAGAACATTGCAAATTTAAAAAACTAGGGCCAGTTCTTGTTGTTGGAGAAGACAGCCTAGATGGAGCATTTCTTCTTCCCAAATTCTAGATGGTTGTGATGGATGGAGGAAGAGGAAGGGTCTGTTGGGTGCAGGGATGGCCAGCCTGGAGTGTATTGGCTGTGTGACATTGCTTCATGTGAACTGCTGTCTGTGCATTTAAAAACCTGTGACATCATGGGATTGAGGCAGCCTGTTCATCATGGAGGAAATGTGACACCAAGAATCATGGAGAATGGAGGCACTGACATATGTACAGGTGCTCCAGCTCTCTTCAGATGCCCTGAGATCCATTGGTGTAGTCCTACCTCACACTGAAACGCTTCCATGGTGACTTGGAGAACTCCTCAACTTCACTGGGAGATTTTTCCAGTTAAAGGGTTGATTTTTTGGGTGGCAAAAAACAGGGTGGAGGGAAGCCAAAGAGAAGCCAGATTTGTACATGTACATAAACATGCAGCAGCTGTGTAACTTCTGAATTTTCTCTTGTGGTCATGCAGCCAGACAGTGGGTTTTTCTGCGAGGGAAATTCTAGTGATGATGATGTGGTCCTGAAAGAAGAATTCAGAGGCATAGTAGTCAAACAAGGATGTTTGCTGAAACAGGTAAGTATTGCATGTGTTCCATCCTGTCACTGGGATGATGTTGCATGGATACAAGATTACTCCTTTACACCTAAAAGCCTTAGAGGAGAGAGAAACTAGCCTATGCCATCTCCACACATGACAGGTTTCATCTCTGTCCCTCTTACCTTTGCACAAAGAATGCTTGTTGTAGCATGGCAGCAGGGCTTTGCCCAACGTTGCAAGGTTTATTGCTCTTATTACAAAATAAGACAGTTTATAGTTTTAATTAGGAAAGAGCGCTAAAGCAGGAGATGTGACAAGTCATTGGTACAATGCAGAACTGAACTCAGGTAAAAAGGCTGCCAATCCAGTGTCCCTTTGGACACACAACTGGATTCAGTTGCCAGTTTTCACAGGCTTTTTCAGCGTACCTGAGCAAAGGAGTCCTTTCAGTCACTAACGTTTGATCTCGTGCCATCTGTAAGATGGACAATAACTGTATACCTTCCTTTCCAGCAAAACTTTAAGCAATACGGTGAATGTCACGGTAAGATCCTTACTTTCTGAGGCCTTTGCAAACAGATATTAGTGAACTGAAGGCAAGACCGGGATTCTTCAATGAATAGAATAGTTCAATTGGAAGGGACCTACAGTGATCATCTAGTCCAACTGCCTGGCCACTTCAGGGCTGACCAAAGGTTAAAGCATATTATTAAGGGCATTGTCCAAATGCCTCTTAAACACTGACAGACATTAGGCATTGACCACCTCTCTAGGAAGCCTATTCCAGTGTTTGACTGCTCTCTCTGTAAAGAAATGCTTCCTAATATCAAGTCTGAACTTCCACTGTTAAAATATCCCTTGGGAGCCTAAGAACTTTTTGGTGATGCTCACTTGTATTTCTCTTGCTCAATCAGATTACTCAAAAGCAATGGAAGAAATTAGATATGCATCTTTCTGCTAGCTTTTACCCTGTCACATTCACCTCTGCCTAGTTAGTAAGAGCTTCCTTGCAAACAGCGTAGTTAATTGAGAAACCAATATTTTGAAATGCTGAGAGGAAGTGATTCATGACAGTCTTCTACCAGTGTTAGTCTGGATTTGGTCACCCTCAGTGAGTTGTGGATCATTGCTTGGAAGTGTCGCTGCTTCTGCTGAGAATGCCTGTTTCCAAGACTGAAATGATGGGTGGGGAAAATCTAGATCTGCTAAAAGCAATGAGGCATCTACATCCATATCGGAAGGTGGTCTTATTTCTGCTTTAGCGTCTCAGCCACAAACCCTCTCCAGGGTGCTTGAGCCAGATAAAACTTTTTTGTTGTTGTTGTCTTTGCAGGGAGAAAAGAACCTTCAGCTCATTCTTGCCAATAGTTCAAGGTACCTTCCTGCAAGACATTTCACAGACATGTTTTCTGGCAAGCATTTAAGCCCAGTTCTCACAGACCTCATGTGAATGTCATAGCTACCAGACTACGAGACGTGTTTAGGGGAATCTCCTGTGTTGAAGCTGTTCTACTTTGTACAAAAAATAAAAAGAGAAACCAGTGTGACAGCCCAGTTGTTGTGCAAAACAGTGGGATGCAGAAAGGCTAGGTTCAAGTCCTACTCCAGTGAATATTTCCTGTCCAAAGGATTCAGCTTTTTCCCCTTTTGTATTTGCCTGTTCTCCCACATGTGGGTTAGCTGACTGTGCTTGCAGGCAAAGCAGTTCACGACATGCCTGTTTTTGAATTTTCCTAGGGACATCGGAGGAAGAACTGGAAAGTGAGGAAGTTTGTTTTAAGAGATGACCCTGCATATCTTCACTACTATGATCCTGCTGGAGTAAGAGACATTTGCTTTATTTCCCTGTTTGTTTTAAAGCCAACGCCTTGTAGAAATATCTGAATGGAGTTTTTGCATGGGAATGTGTGATAGGGCAGACCAAGCAGGACAGAGGGCCTCGCCCCCCTCTGGAAAAACAGAGTGAAGGACGGTTTCTGGGGCTGCCAAGTCAGGGTGGCAAGTGCCACCCAGAACTGGGAACAGGTAACACTGAACTGTGCTCTCACCTCTTATCTGTGATTAATTAGAATTAATGGGTGCTCTCACTTGATTAAAATGAACTAGGTCATAAGTGCAAATGAACACAATACAGTCATTTTGCAGTTTATAATTGAGGTATTTTCTGTGTTAGGCTGAGACATGGCGTTCCATTTCTTGTGTAATTCTAACGGGCCAAACCCTGCCCTAAGAAAGGAAGGAGCATTGCCACGGGCAAAACCTGCCCCCCAAAAGCTGGCATTCAGGTAGATTCAGTCCACAGGTTTTATTTCATCCTGCATTGCTGCAGGAGCAGTGCCGTTGTGGGTTACAGGTGCTTTATGCTGTGCCTGTCCCCCCTGGCAGACGCAGCCTAGACACACTGGAGAATCAGTACTGAGGAGTTTCTGACCTCCCTGTTCCCAGCTTGCCTTTCCCACTCCTGGCATCCCCTTCCAAAGGGCTGAGGTGTGTCAGCTTATAGGGACTGCTTCTTTGAAACTTACGCCAACAAAAATGCACCCGCTCTTCACCCACTCTTTGACTATCACAGTCCTGAAGTGCACAAGAGGCTAAATTTTAAATAAGGGTATAGCTGCTCCTGCTGCTTGGTAAGAATACTTCTAAGATCGTATCTTTTTCTAACTAATATTTTTTTTCTATTCACTGTGACATCAAAAGAAAAGTTCTAGTTGGCACAAGGCTTATATTCTTCTTGTACCTTTGTTCAGGACATGCTGAATACTCTGCAGATCCTGAATTCCAAATCCCAAAAGAGATTTCCTGTTTATTTGCAGGTCTTCCCCCTACCACACCCCCTACCCTCCATGTCACACACAGACTGAGGATCCCCTGGTTTCCCAGGTGACATACTAAGTCAGCAAATGTTTTTGTTTCCATTCTGGAGTTGTAGCCAGGTATTAACATGTGAACAGTTTCAGAAGTGTTGCATTTCATTTTGATTTCATGTCCTCACCAGGGAGAAGAACCACTAGGAGCAATTCACTTGAGAGGCTGTGTGGTGACAGCAGTGGAAGATATGCCAGACTGTAAGGAACCATATTGAATGAGCTGTGTAATAAGTTTTTGGTACATTCTTTCAGTCTGCCTGAAATCACAGGTGGTTTTTACTCAAAAGCAATCTATGTGCAATGATTCAGTAATTCTGCTAGTAACTAGCCTCTCTATTGCTGTCTTAATTACTGGAGAAGGATACCATGGTAAAAGTAGCAACAGGGAATCTTGTGTTTTGTCAGTTGTTTAGAGAAGACTTGTCAAAAGGATGACACCATCCCTATGTTAGGATAACTGGCCTTAGACAAAGTAAGCTCAGTTTGCTCTTTGTAGTTGATAAATTTGGGATGGAAGCTTTGTGTTAGAAATGGTTGTGCCAACAAATTATTACTGTTCGCATTCTGTTCCTTCCAAAACTAGAAGTTGTGGGAACAGCAATGGTTAAGCATTGCTGCAAAGAACAAGAAACACTCATTCCATGCATTCTCCTCTCCGCAGGAGAGGCAGACGATCATACCCACCAAAAAAGTCTGTTGGCATCTCAGCACCTGTGGAGGCTGTGCTGGCAGATATGAAAAGAACTGGAGGTTCTGGATGTGACATGAACTTAAATGTCTTTTTTTTTTTAGCTGGGAAGGCATGGGAAGGTTTGGGAAATATGACCTGTCTGTAGGATTACACATCCTTCCATGATTGGAGATCCATTAACCAGAGTCTCCTGAAAGTGAAATGTGCAGAATTCATGGGTTGTTTCTCCAAGAGAGAGACCTATCTCATAGACCCAATCTTGCAATCTGTTTGCGAAGGCCTGATCAGGCACAGCTGTAGAAAGGAAGGAAATCTCCTTACAGTGTGTAAAGGAAGAAACATTGTAAATACAAGAGTTTATTCTCTCATAGCTGACTTCCTTATTTCTTCCCTGTAGCTAAGAAGTATGATGTTGACAACATCCTCTTTGAAATCATCACAGCAAATGAAATCCACTATTACTTGCAAGCAGCCTCATCCGCAGAGCGTACAGAGTGGATCAAAGCAATTCAGGCAGTTGCTAGGACTGGAAAATGAAGATGATCTGCCAGCAAGAAGACAAACAACTGAAATTAGGAACAGGAATTTTAGCATTTCACTGAGAGAAAGCAGTATCATCCAGAAAGGCATCCTAAGGCTTCTGGGTTGGGGGTGAGGGTGGGTAGCAAGTTTCAATTCTGTAACTAACAAACAAGCTAACATTTTTCAAACTAACAAACTAACATTTTTCCACTTGTGTTATGGGAATATTTTACTAAATTATAGCATAGAACATGCCATATTAGTGTGTGCTGCTTAGAGTAATCAATCTGCCTTGGGAAGGTTGTACCTTATACCTTTCCCTGCTGCCAGAGCTGGTAGTGAGAATTTCACCATTAACAGGGGACAGAGTCATGTCACTGACTGTAAGTGAGGAACTCAACTAGGCACCTACCATTCAGCCTGTGTTGTGTTTCAGTATCTTCAGATATTTCAAAGTCCTCCGAAGACAAACTTTACATTTTCTTCTTTACCAGATCTTTTTACCGCTTGTTCACCTATACAAGTAATGCCATAGATTTAAAGAACAAAATCAACTCACTTGGAAACCTGTTCCACTCCTTTATAATCCTTCAGTGTTAAGGAAGGGAAGAATGCAGACAACTATGGAACACCATGTGGAAAGCAAGTACAACTCAATGACAGCGGTATGAGGAAAAGCCTCTTCCCACAGTATTTAAAACACAAAGCAATCTCAGTTCAACCTCTTTATCACCTGATTTTGACCTTTGCTAAATTTCTCCAAAGGAATCTGCTCTAGAACCATTGTTTCCCTTCATTTAGGTCTCCGAAGCATTTGCTAGGATGTCATGTACTGCTGATTTGACCTGTATTTGAATTAAGAATCTTACAGGAGATGGGAAAAGATCCATGGGTTACTTGCTTGAACTACTCATTGAAGTGGTTTTGTTTAGGTTTTTCTTTTTCTTTTTTAACCTCCAGCAACATACTCAGTCCTTGGTTCTGTGCCTTACTAATATAAGAGAAATGTTATGCTTGCTGTAAATGAAATAAACATTATTATTTGACAAGGTCAGTTTACCTGATCAATCCTTATATTTCAGTCCTTATATTTTTGTCTGACTGTATGTATCAAACTTCTAAGTCTTAAACTTGAAGCAGGAGTTGAAAGTCAAGTTAATGTCAGATCCTGCATGTAGACTGTTCCTGATCCAGCCTGATGTTTCTGAGTGCAAGTAAACTTCAAAACTTTTAAAACTCTGTTCATGGATCTAATAAGGTACCTTATCCTTAAGAATTCTTATTCAGATCTCTTCAGTCTAAAAATAAATCTGGAGCTAAAGGTTCTCTTCAATTCTGCTTAATTATACCTGTATCTGAGCTAATGAGCCTGAAGGTCTTTCGCCTTTGTATTGCTTATCACAAAGAAAGCACAGCCTTGCAGGGGCAGCAGGCTGGCAGATACTGCATCGTCATGCCCATTCAAGACATCTAGAGGAAATCGGTTTCTGGCAGGCCTTTCCTGTATCTCACGCAAGCTGACAGGATCACTGAAGCCTGGTCTGTCATTCTGAGGAAGGGAAGACTTAGGGCAAAAAGATACTGTTTGCTCAGCCTGCTTTCTTGATAATTGCTTTGTGGTTGCTGCTTATTTTTGCTTTCAGAGCTCACTAACTCAAAAATATCCTATTGCACAGGAAAACAGAGAAAAAACCCACACGACCAAACAACAGAAACTTGCCTAGCTTAGCAAAGGAGGGATGCAGCTGCCAATTTTTAATAAAACTAAAAAGTTTTACCAGTCTTTGACCTTGTCATTTTTCCCTGTGCCCAGTCAAGGGTACAGCTGCCCATGAACAGTATTTTCTCTGGTAGATGATGTTAGTCAGTGTATTTGTGGAAGAGCTCTGATGTTTGTACCAGACTATACCAATGGGGTCTCTAACCTCATAAGTAATTCTTCTGAAGATAGATCACAAGGGTTTGTAGGTGTCTCTGCTTCTTGGTGAAAACGGAAAGATTGGAACTGTATGTCTGATGCCACCCTACCTACATTTCCTGCTATAAATGCTTTCATTTGCCTGACAGTGGTACTGGGAGTGACTCCAAACTGTTCTTCCTTTTAGTCAGGTTCTCACACATTTCTTGACATCAATAAGTGGCTCTACATTCCAGGGTGAATGTGCTCTAGTCCCTTTTCAGACAAGGCCTGACAAGAAAAACAATACATTTCACAGACCTTTCTGATAAGCTCTTCACAAGGGACGAATTGGGGACCAGGGTTATTTATGGGGCTAGTTTTCAAAGACATTTGGTTTCCTAACTCATGGCAGTGCTTTTGAAAATCAAAGTAGGTACCTGAATGCCACCTGCAGTCTGACCTTAGGAGTTGTGCATGAGATGATGACAATTGTCACAACCCTTGAACTGAGTCACGAAAGTCACTAAGGAGAGAGCTACTGGAGTTAAGACAAGGTGGCGAAGACTACTGTAATAGATATGTATATGAGAAAAAAAAAGAAGGTTAGTTTTACATCACTACAATTTCTAGAGATACTAAATAGATCTTGTCCAAGGGAATTCAGTATTAAAAAGCAACTACAAGTCTATCACAGATTATGAGGCCAGCCTAGTTACTCAGGAGGCATGGAAGGGAAGAGGCATGTATCCTGAATACTAGCACAAGAGAAGAGAGAGCAGGCCTAGTACAAGGAAGTACTAATGGGAAGAGGAAAAATAGCAGAGCAGACCTTCACGTGCTGTGCTTCCTCCGTTTTCACCCTCTTAACTATTTAAATCACAGTTCTGTGCACTCAGCAATTACTACATCAACATCAGTTCCTTTTTTACTTATGAATTAGTCTTTTTTCATAGACTAAAGGACAGCAAATAAACCATTGTGGATAAGGACTATATTTATAATCTTCAATTACTGTAAGACTTTTAGATATAAGGTATAATCTACTATAAAGATCCTCTTAGGTTCGTGTTTGACTTGCCACATCTTAATGCTGCGCAGTTTTCCCTCCCCTGGAATGCTGACTGTGTGCTTACTACAGTCAGGTTTTCAGGAACGTTTATTAACCATGCACTCATAAAAACACCCATGTCGACACAGAGCTCCTTCTTCCATGGTTTAAAAGAAAACAGGACAAAGCAAACCATGCACACATACACTGAAAAAATGACATCTATGAGGGCTGCAGCTGCCGAACAAGCTTTCAGCCACAGGTGTCACTTCTTCCTATAATCCAATAAACACTGCATATGGAGGTCGTTCTGTCTTAACGTGTCTCTAGCAGTGGCTTCCAAGAGCTGCTTACTTTCCCTGCACTGCAGCTTTCTTCTGAAGGGTAAGGTTAGTATAATTTTGTTGCTAAATGTAGTTATTTTGGTGCTGTTCTTTGCAGTGTGCTATCTTTGCTTTTTATTTGAAAGAATAAAACAGAAAGTGTTAAAGGTCTACTGAAAATGTGTTTTTATTAATAGAACAGTTTATTGAGGAATCTTTAATCAAAGTTTGTTCATAAAGAGGAAAAAACTAGTTAAGGCCTCTCAGGTATGATCTAGTATGTACTGTCAAATTTCTCTTTTAGACAAAGTTTTTATTTGCATTTGTTCTTGTAACATTGCAGGTAATTCTTCAATGTAATAATCCTGCTTCTGTCTTTTGTCTTAGAGTTCACTTTATTACAAATGGTAAACACCAATTACTTCTTTTTTTTTTCCTAATTTGTTCTCAAATACTTCAGAAGTTATTTTAAGTTTAAACAATTTGCTTCATGGGGCTCTGGATAAGCACTTTTTATTGTTTGTAATGTATTTCCATTTGCTCTGAGTTCAGGCTTGGGTAGCAGCAAAACTAAGAATCCTGAAAACTTCCCTTATCCTTTTTGGTGAGGACTAGAAACATTTTAGTAGGGTGGGGTTGGGGGGGGGAGTTGTTTTTTTTGTTGTTGTTTTTTCAGTTTGTACCTTTTAAAACTGTAGGAGACTATGGGAGGAACTTTAAAAGGCAAAATGAGTAGATAACAGTCCCGTGCTGGTTGTTGGTAGTTGGTTTTTCTGTGGGTGCCTTCAGTTTGTGCTTTGAAAAGTGCACGTATTTTCACTTGTAAACTGTGGTCTTCTCATTGATGTATAGAGATTTTACCGTGCTCAGTGTGAACTTCTTCGTGCAGTAGAAGACTTGAAGGTGGGCTTCAAATTTCTGTCTCCTGTTTGGGTTTCCTGCTGGCTAACAGGGGGATGTGTGCTCTAGTCTTTTCTGCTCACCAGCCACCTTTCTTGGAGGAGTTTTTGGGTTTGATAGTTTTGGCAGCCTGAGAAAACTGCATGTGCCGTGCAATACATAGTGCCAAGTTCTTTAGCCTGCCTACTTGCATAATTTTTAAGTAAATATATTATGTTGAGTTTGTCCTAAAGTAAATAAAAGTGGAATATATGTGGTCTTATAAGTTACTAATATGCCATAATGTGCAAGAGGTTCTTTTCTGAAGCTAGGATAAAATAAAATGCAAGGCTGTTCACACAGCCTCTGCTTTGAAGGATTGCTTCCAGATTATACAGTTAAGTAATTGCATAGTTATATTATTTAGCCTGTAAGATGAGCAGTTCTCAGTGTATAAAGTGTCAGATGTTTGCCCTTTAACATCAGGACACAGGATGGAAATCTTAGTCTTGCTTCTTCTGATGAATGTTGACAGTGAGTAAGGGGTCTTTCTCTTGCTTTATAACCCTTTCTCCACTACCCAGGAGCAGGGTTCCTGAGTATTTATCTCATATCTTTCTGTGTTACTTGTGTGACACTAAGGAACACAAAGACGGCTTAAAAAGCAAATGGTTGAGGTAGGATCAGTGTTCTGACTGGTGAAGCGCTGGTGCCCTTCCAGGTGGCTTTGCCTGCCCACCGCCTGTGGCGCGGCTGCTCAAGGGAGCCTCGTTGCAATGTGGAACCTTTGCAGGGCTTCCACCTGGCTTCGGCAGTCGCTGGACTGGAGACTGTCTTTTGCCAGCTCTGTGGAAGTAGCTTCAGTATGAGAATGAGGCTTGGTCCTGGCCGATCTGCAAAATGAATGTGGCAGGGAGCTGCCATCTGTATCTGAGTTGTTTTTGTTGTGTGGGATGATGATATAATTGAAGTCTGAATCTGATGCATGAAGAATAATTTGAATGTGGTTACTTCATCACCTTTTGAAGGTATTTTTGGAACTGCTTTACCTTTTTAAAATCACAGGTTGGTGATCTGCAAGCCAAGCAAACAAAAAACACCCTTGAAGAATCTCTGACTGAAAGCAAGGTTCTTCTTTTGTTGTTACTTGTGAGACTTCTTGAAATAGAGCTTCTCATTTGGCTTCAAAATAAGATTATTCCCCCCCCCCGGATTAGAACATAGGACTTCCTGCTTTGCATTTAGAACCAAAACTGTGGCTTTCCACAGTTAATTTTTTTCCTTTCAGTTTGGTTGAAGGGAGAGTAAAACTGTGTATGAAAGCTGAGGAAAATGCAGCTTTTCATACCTCATTGGACTTCCATTGTAAGTGTAACAGGGCATAGTAAAACTCTTCACCTTCCCTGCATAGACTCTGCCTTTAAGATGGCAACACATAACACATTTCTTTCTCTTTCTCCATCCCATTAAAAGATTACTGAGAACGAGGGAGGAAACGAATTGAAGGCAAATGCTGATGAAACTGATGCATTTTTGACTCCAACAGTTGAAAGGGAGGGAAATTATGTTAGTAATTTTTTTAAATTTGCCTTCAGTATGTCTTTCACCAAAATCTTGAATATTAATAAAGCAGAGTGATCAAGGGAGAGGAGGAGGAAGAAGTGGGGATTGACTAATTTAATAAAAAAAAAAATCTAAAAAATCCAAAACTAGACACCCTAATCTTCCCTGTCCTCAAACTCATATATTAAAAGGACATTGAGAACTTTCTTCTTAGAGTATTGCCATTAAGCCCCTTTCTCTTTATCAAATATTCTACAACAAGCTATGGCAGACTGATGGAGTATCAGTTATATAAATCAAGGTATAATCAGTCTTTTCATGTACCTGCTTCCACATCATAAGGAAAAGTCTGAAAATCCTTAAGCACCCAAGTATATAAAAAGAAAAACAAGAAACTATCTTTCTTGTCCTTCATTGCTTCTGCTATGCGTGTATGTAGGTGTCCTGCTTTTGAAGGCTTAAGTTGCTGTGTGTTTCCCTAGTATGTGATAGTGAAAATAGAGTAACAAAATCAACACGCATGTGTGAGATACTTTTGAATAATAGGAAGAGTTGCTTATATCAGACTTTCAACGCTCCTATGCAGGTTTCTGATTAATAAAAGGAAGTATTTCATTATTCTGGCACATAAGTGGTAAAATAAGGTTGGGGTTTTTTTTTTAACTTAATATTTTTACTTAAAGGAAGGCTTTTTTCCCAAGTTACATCTTCAGTTTCCCTTTTCTCCTCTCCCTCCCCACCCCACCTCTTTCTTCTTAAAGCTATTTTGACCTAAACTTTATAATCTAAAAAGAAAGCTTGTGGCTCTGCTTTTTAGGCCTCATAGAGTGGAACTCAGATACATAAACATAAATGCCTAGTGGCATTTTAGATATGCTACAACATACCACGTGGTCTTTAGTCACCTCTCTAGAACAGCAGAAACTTCCTCTCGTCTCTTCATACCTACGTGCTCTATATGGATGTTTGGTTACTTTATGGGTATTGAGTGCTGTCATAGTCTCCCTATTTAAGCATTTGAGGAGCCCCCAGCATTATTATCTCTAAGTACATGTGTTGATAAGAGTTGCATGTTAGAATGACTTTGAAGAGCAGCATAATTTAGTGATAAAATTGTCTACAGACTAGTGATATTAAAAAATAAAGGTGCATTAGAAAAGCTGATTAGTTTGGTCAGCCACACTAGGTGAAACTTGAGGCATGTTTCTGTTATTGGCTATACTGTCAAATGGCTACATACTGTATCTTGTGAAACCTAGGTGTTAGGATTTCCTAGCTAAACTTGTACAGAATTCTTGTTCTTTAGCATTGTGACGGAATAATAGTGGAAGCTATTGAACATATTCCCTCAATTGAACAGATGAGTAAAGTTCTTATGGGGTATTGTCATACTTCATTTATTAGCTAGCTGTAAGATACTGCTGCTGCAAAAAATATATTTTGCCTTTCTCAACTTTTCTTTTTTCCTCTGTTAGGATTAAAGGCTTAAGGTGGTTGGTTTGTTTGTTTGAAGTTTTCCCTCTGTTCCCAACTTGTTCAACCTATACCTTCAATTCAGCCTTCAAGTTGAATCCTGCAATAGGTAGCTGGTAGCATCTTGTGGCCTTTTGTATTTGGTGTTCCGAGATCACCGAGATGTTTAAAAGCAATATTTAGTGCCATGGCTAATACATTATCTCATGGCTAATGGTGTCCCGTGGCATCTGGAGAAGTCTTTGTGTGGAGCTTCCAGCGTCTGGCATCTCAGCAACAAAACAGCCTATGCCGTCGACACCTCCGTATTGGCAAGCAGCAGCTCCTTTGCCTGTTAAGAATTCTAAGGACCGTGTGCTGTTCTAACAATATTTTTAAATGTGAATCAAAAAAAAGCTGATGTTGTACCTGATTTGCATGCTCTAGCAGGCTGCTTTTTATTCCACGCCCCTATGTCCTTGTACATAGAATGGTCCTCTTGGGTTTCATCTTGGTAGGTCCCCCAGGACCTCTGAGTTTGCCATCCATCACCTCTCTCCTTCTCACCCTTCTACCCACAGTTGTAGCTCGGGTTTTTTTTGTTTATCAAAATAGTAGAAGTCGGTCTAGCTCAGCACTGAGGCCTGAACGCGCCCGCCACCCCCAGTTCTTAGCATTGTTGTGCTGATCAGAAGCTGCTGCTGACTCACAGTGTTAAATGCAGCAGGTGATTTCTTCCATGCTTTTGGGGACAGACTTTTCTAAACAAGCAATATGCTGAAAGACAACTGCGAAGTGTCAGGATGCTCTTGGGAACGTGATATGCCTCTACCCAAGTTCATTTGCAGAGAAAATAACACCACCACCCCCCAAATCCTCCCATCTGTATGCCTTTATTACCTTTTTGTCAGCTCTCACAGGCTGAAGCAGCTGATCCCAGTCCTGAGCCCAACTGTTCTGTCTTCAGTTGGAGTAACTGTCACTTGGTACCTTCCCGAGATGACCAGGATAGAGACGTGAAACATTAGTGCCAGCCTACCAGCAGAAACACTTCTCTTGCCAAAATCAGCGTCAATTGAAATTTCCGTGGCCTAATGAAGAAAAGTCTGTAGTGATTAAACATCTCATGCTTTCTTTTTCATTTAGTCTGACTGTTAATGGCAATGGCCCAAAGCCACATCCTGCACCATGATGAAATAAAGCCACGCTGTCAGCTCCTCCCTTCAAAAATGGAGCACTGCAAGACTGAGTAGTTGCAAGGAAGGTTCTAACACTACAGGTGGTTTTGGAAATGCAGAAATAAAATACTGACCTCAGGGGACCTCAGGTTGAGCTTCAGTGCTGGCATTTTGATGTCTAGCTGTGTGCAGCAGCTCAGGACGTTTTGTGCAGCAGGGAAAGTTTTTTTCATCCCAGAAGCCTGGTTGGTTTAAGCCTGTGTTGCACAGTTGGGGTGTGTGGGTGGAGGACATCCTATTTGCTCTGGACTGTGTAAGCTTCGTGCACTCTCTCGAATAGTCTTTCTGTCTTAGGAAAGCTGGGCGGGCAGGAAGGTGAACAGCAGGAGGGCCGTGTGGCTAATGGAATGCCTGGGTGATGGGTGCCTTGGGCACCTTTCTGCAGCTGACGCCTTCCGAGTAGGAGGGTAGAAGTGGCATGTGAACGTAGCAGGAAGGTCAGCGGGGTTTGCTAAAGTAGAACTTTCCACTTCCTCAAAAACTTACGGGTAAGAGAGCTGGGCACTGGAGTGGAAAAAGGGTTTCACCAGCCACCTAGGTGTGAGGCTAGCTGGCACGTGCCCTGGGGTGGTAGGTGGGTTTTATGTGTCTGGCCTTAGCTGCTCAGGACGTTCTCTGGGGAAGGATACCTACGCATTAGTGATAATGTAGGCACCAGTACGGTCTTCCTGTTGCTGGCATTTCAGTGGTTTTTGCTCGCAGGTAGGAGGGGAAAGAGATGAGCCCAAACCAGCTGGTGTAGGAATTGCCACTGTTTGGGGCGATGGATGTTGCTGGGGTGTCTTTAAAGGGAAGGGAGCACATCCAGCCTGCAGCGGAGCTGAGAGGCTGAGTAGGTGGTGCTGGGGCGGAGTGGGGTAGAACAGAAGATCAGAATTGATGTAGTGAAATCTCCGGGAGGAATTAAAACCTTTAAAGGAGGGGCTCAGAGTGGGGAGGGGAAGAGAGCTTTGTTTTCATAACTTGTATTTAAATACTTGTTTTTTTCTTTCAGTAATAGATTTTTTCATGAGAAACTTACACCATTGCTACTCCAGGTTTAAAGATCCAGGCCTTGTCTAATTGCATAGCTGAGTGTTTAATTCCTTGTGTGTTTAAAAAGGCACAGCCACCTGATCTGGACAGAAGTAGAGGCATGGACAGATACTGGCAATTCCTACACTCCTGCGAGAATGGGGAAAAGCTACAGCTAAGTGCACAGGGAAACAACTCTGTGCCAGGATTTATACCAGAATAATTATTCTATTTAAAAATTGTATCCTGAGACAAATATATGAGACCTGACAGCTGAGGGGCAGGAAAGGAGCAGAAAGAGGGGATAAATGTTTGGGAGTTACAGAGACTGGATGTAACAGAAGGGTGAGGGACTAGATCCATTACTGTGCACTTTTCCTGTCTTATGATTAATAAATTGGGCACTCCTGAGGTGATGAGAATGTAGTGCTAGTATTATTTTATTCTTTATTAATTTATATGCACTATTTTCACTTCTAGCTCTCTTAAAGTCAGGGTAAAAGATACTGTGAGCAGGGAGTGAGGCAGCACCTTCAGTGGAAAAACTATTGTGCTTGGGTGTGGTCTGTTTTGTTGGTTTTTTAATTTGAGCTAACTAAATATAATCTTGGTGCAGAATAGCTAATAATAAAGGAAGCAGTGTCTGCAATTCGTTGAGCTTTGTGCTACACCCACTATACTTAGCAATGCTCTTTACTCTGTGTTACGCTTCAGCCATGTTTGGCAGCAGGGTGATAGCAGAAACTTCAGTGAATTTTGCGTACTGCATCCATTTTGGCTAACGCAGCAGTTGTCCCACAAGAGCAGCATCAACTTTTGTCGCAGTAAAGGGAGATGTTACGCATTTTTATAAAGCCTAGTACAATGGGGTCCTGATCCTGGGACTAAAATTTACCTATAAGGAATAAATCGCAAAAGATGTGTAAGAAACATTATCCAGTCATTGCATCGTGTCACGCAATGTTGTTGATGAGAAATCTGTCTCAATTAGATACGCTACTCATGATTTAGAAAAGGTACTGGTGCTTATGAACTGAAAACCCGTTCTAATGGGGAAAATGTAGGAGGCTGAGGGAAGTGGCTCAGTTTTGATGAAATCTGTTGAATGCTCCAAACTAGAAGAAGGCATCAGGTAACATACTGTTGTTGGAAACATTTTAGAACTACCAGTTTTACCTGGCTGGTCTGTTTCTTCCTTGGCCTGTAAATATGGGCACCTACAACAGCCTGTGAGTCCAGACACTTGCAATAAAGGGGTGTAAAAAATACTAGATATTTTCACCAGATATTCTGCAATGGTTCGATAATTGTGAGAAAATAAAAATGCATAAGCAAGTTTAAACTAATGGTTTGTTTAACCCCCCCCAGCACCATCGAACAAAAAACGCTACTGGATCTTAGCCCAGAGGACCATGGTCTGTATTTTCAGAGCAAAACTGCTCTACTGCTCCATCTAGTGTTATTTGGCCCCGTTAAAGGTAGGGGCTGGATCTCATTTAAGTAAACTCTGCATCTAACGGGAGTCTGATCTAGTGCCATTGAGCCTCATGTTCATGGCAGGACACTTCTGGCCTTAGGTTGCCAGAAGGTCCTCTGCCAAAGTCCGCAGTAGTTGATTTGAAATCCCTTCATATTAACTAAGTTTCATAAGCATGGTAGAAGTCTTCCTATAGAAAATTGCTCCCAGGTGGGTGACTGAATTTTGTAGGAATTACCTCAAGCAATAGGGACCTTCCCAGCGTTTTCCCACTTACTTTACTCTTTAGTGCAAAGTAGGTAGGGAAAGGAGACATTCAAACAGAATTGTAATAAATTGATTTTGTGGTCACTTTTATGTTCAGTAATGTGACAGGCATCTCCTCTTTTACTAGCAGCAGTTTTTAAAGTCAGTGCCAAAAATCGGTGCTGATAAAGCAGGGTCTGTGTGATGGGAGACCATCATATAGGAAAAACCTCAGTTTCTGAATGTATTTTAGCCAGACTACAAAAATATATGAAGTTGTGTTATCTTGCATGGTTATCTAAGTTACTTTGTTTAAAGTACTAAATTTTGCTCCACTCCTCATCATGCAAATGACTAAAGTGCATAGCTAATGGCAGAGAGACTGTTAGTTACGTGGCTGCTTCAGTCCTGCCCGTTGCCTGCATCTGTGAGTCCTAATCCAGAAATCCCACAGCCAGGCAGTGGAAATGCAGCGCTGCCGAGGACTAACACCTCTGTGGGTGCAGGTTCAGACATGATGCTTGTGAGGGTTCTGTCCCTTGAGATAGGCACTGGGGATGTTCAGCTGATCCTGAGGTGGCTGCCTTGTCCTCTTCTTTTCTTTCCAATGTCTGGATTTGTCCCTTCCCCAGCCCTCCTTTGTGGGCTCTCGCGTTGTGCTGCTGATATGATACACTTTGTCACACGTGCTTTTTTTTTTAAAGTCATCTCTTCCAAAATAAAAAGTGCAAATTGAAAGTACAATCAACATCTTTCTGACAATACAGCAGAATGTTAAATTTACAAATATAAAATTACAACTGAATATTTAGTCTTATTTAGAACTTTACAGAAAATTAATCAGATAAAGTGCAAATAAAAAAAAATAGACAACTTTTTTTTTTTTGAGAAGCTTTCATCATACATTTGCAAACACAACTGATTTTAAATGGCAAAATATTTACAGTTTGGCAGTCTGTGAGTTGTTGATAGAAGGTTCTTGAGTTGCAAGAACCAGCACTGGTTTCTCATCTCTCAAGTTCTGCTTCCAGGATTTCTCCCCACGTGTCGACGTCCATCGGATACATGCTTTTCTCTGGCAAGCTGTTTTGTGAAGGAATGTTGCTGTATTTCCCACTCAGCCATTCTTGCTTCACTTTGCTTTTCCAGTAGTTTCTCAGTAATGTGATCTGATGGAAAAACAGACAGCTCAAATCTTGGAAATGAACCGGTTTAAGTTGTTATTCATTCATTCAATACAAGTAAGTTTTGCATTGGAAGAATAATGCTAGAAAAAGGATTTGGAATGTGTCTTTTGGATATCTAGATGCTAAGCCCAGGAAGGTGCACTGCTGCCAAGAAGCAGGCCTTGGTCTACTTCCAATTTTTCTGTTCTAAGCTGGGTGGAGAATCGCTTCTTGTCTCAATTCTTTGAGGGTCAAGATGAAAACCCTAAACCAGGAACTAATCTTTCTCCTTAAAAGAGGTGCCTTTCACTTTCTCTTCCTATTTAGGTTATTTGTGACCTTTAACTCTTGTTTGGGCTCTTAATGCAGGCTGGCTGGATTCTTCTCTTCAGCCAACCTTTTACTGCAAGAAACTGCTGGCTTGGTGTTTGTTGCTTCTACTTCAAATCCCCTCCAGATAAAATAGAGAATCAGTGCAAGGAGTTCTGGAAATTCCTGTGCAAGAGTAGTAAGGTCTGTACATTTGAAGGGCAACCGCTCGTGGCTTTCCCTCATACTGAAACAACTCTACTGAAATGTGAGAGTCCAGAACTGGGGATTTTTTGTTTGTTTGTTTGTTTTCTGCTGCTTCTCTCTTTTCACCCCTCCACTGCCCCCCTGCTCTCAAACATACCAGCTAAAATGAGGTGAGGATCAGCCTCTAGCTGGTCCAGAGTAGTAACTGCGAAACCACTCCTTTCCTTATCTACCTCAGCTTCCAGGCTGGACTTGACAGTGATAGATCTTCCAGCATGTTCTGCTCCCAACTCCTCAGAGCAGCTGTAACTGGGAGTGTGTGTGGGGAGAGTTTCGAAACAGCTTCTCAGAGCTCCTGCTTGTTTCCTCTTCTCTACCCTGACTTTTTTTCTCCTGGATGCATGTCACTTAAGGAGTATTGAAGCAGAGCTACCCAGGATGAGTTTCCTCACCTGTGAAATACAACCTGAGAGCACACACTGCCTAGCCGGGGCTATGTTGTCTTCTCCCCCCTGGCCCTGTCTACTGGCATGTGGGCTTTCTTCCATGTTAGGGCTGTGCAGACTTCGCGATGATGAACATCAGTACCGAGGCCGCGCGGGGTGGTGTGGGGACTAAATGGGGTGTGCTGGGCTGGCCAGATGTGGTCCTGGGTAGGAAACGGGACAGCCTTGCTGTCATCTCTCTGTGTATTTAACCAGATGTGCAGCTGTTGGGGTGCACTACCGAGCCATGCTGTAATTACAGCAGTTCTCCCGTTAGCCTGGGACAGACGATATGTGCTGATGTAATTTCTTTACATATTTCTCCTACCAATCCCAGAAGCCTCGACGCTGCCGACATTACGTCACTGACGTTAAATTTACCTTCCAGGAATATCCATTTCCTCGATCGCAGTCGATCTCCCGCTGGCAGACAGCCCTCACGCTCAAGCAGTGGTGCCTCCATAAGCGCTCGTTGCTCTCGATGACGCGGTGCCAGCCCTTGCACGTCACGGCCGCGTGAAACAAGCTCTCAACGTCCAGGTCGCTGAAAATCCGAGCGCTGACCTCCGGAGGGAGGAGAGCCACGAAGTCGGCCGGGCCGTCTCCTCCTCCTCCTCGTCCTCCCGCCCTCTCCCGGCCGGCAGGGAGGAGCGCGGCTGTCCCGGCGGCAGAGCGCTGCCCCTCCATCCCCGCGGCCTCGGGGCGGGGCGGGCGCCCCCGTCACCGCCGCGTCCCCAGGGGCCCGCGGCCAGCAGCGCTGCCGCCCGCCGCCATCTCCCTGCCTTCTGCCCGCTGCGTCACGCCACGGCGGCGGGGGGGCTGTCGGTGTGTTTTTGGTTTTTTTAAGGCGAATCTGTCGCTTTTCGGGCCCGCAGAGGCGGCGCGGCCCCGCCGCTCCGGAGGCGAGTGACGTAGCCGAGTGAACGTCATCACGCGGCGTCCGCGCGCCAGCGGCCCTCGGGCGAGCCCCGGCGGCGGCTCCTGCCGGGCTTCGCCCGGTCCCCGCGGCGGTGGCGTCCCCGAGGTGAGGCCCGCCCCGCCCCGTCCCGTCCCGTCCCGTCCCCCGAAGAAGCAAGGCCGCGGGCGCCGAGTTACCGCCACCTCCCCTTGCTGCTGGCGCGGCCGCCCGCGCTGAGGGGCCCAGCTGCGGCCTCGCCCCCCGGCCTCCCGTGAGGGGACGGGTGCCGCTCCCAGCGCTGCTGCGGGCCGCTCCCCGCCGCCCGTGTGCTGCAGACAGCGCACCCCCGAGGTCAGGGTTGCTTCTGGGTCTCGATCCGCTGGGTTTAGAGGGGCACAAACTGGAGCCCCGGGTCCGGGCTCGTTGCACCGGCGGCTCCGTCGCGGGTGGAAAGGGCGGGGGGAGCCCGTGCAGAACTGAAAGCTCTGGAGAAGGACCTGGAGGGGGCTGTTGGGGGGGGGGGGCGGGCGGGCAGAGCTTGGCCTCTGGTGTTTCTCTTCACCACGGAATGAAAAGTTCAGCTGGGCAGCCTGTGCCTCCTGTGTAATGCAGAAAGCTGTGGAAGGGACAACAGTGACTCCCGAGTGGTGCTGTGTAGTTAATACAGCAGTAATTAGACTTTTTTTTCTCTAATCCTTTGTGCTAGTGAATTGCCTAGTGGAAGGGCAAAGCGCTGAAGGAAAAACAATTGCAGTTTCAGTGTGCTGTCACGACTGAAAAGCATTTCAGACGTGGCAGCTTTGAGCTGAGGCTTTTAAAACCAGCTTCAAGCACCTGAGTACGTGGTGCCACCTCAGAGCTGCAGACTTGTAGCCTTTGGTGAGAACTTAACAAGAAATGCCGGATTCATTGGGCATCGGATCCTGAAAACGGTATCTGAACGTTGTTATCTGACTTTTAGTACAGAATCATATTTTGAGAAGTTGCACAGATTTACGGTAAAGCAAATTCTAAGCTGTAATCTAAGCTTTCTCAAAGTTTTGTCATGGCAGTGGCTAGTATAAATTGTGTACTTAAACAAAACACATTACAGTAGGGGTCAGCAGCAGTTGGAAGATCTTTGGTTTTCAAAATACTTTCAGTGAAAGGTGGAAAGGAAGGCACGTTTATTTCCTCTGTAAGCTGATGTAAGAGTGTGTTACGTTGAATTTAGAAGTGTATTAATAGCAAACATTCAGACCAGCTTCTGTGTTTAAGTGAAAAGTATATGTTTATATTCATGATGAGTTTGGCTAGCTAAAAATTAATTTACTTTCTCAGAAAAAAATCCGGAGGCTGAAGCAGAAGAAGGACCAACTGTTCATCCTGTTGAGATGTCTTCTAGTCCATCGTTAATAGAACCGGCATGCTCCAACTCTGAGATACAGGGAACTGCAAAAATGAGAAAAAATGACACTACTTACAGACATTTGGTGGGTGCTTAATTTTTAAATTAAATTTAATGTTTGTAAGCATGTGTTGAAAATGAAGTAAAGGTGTTGTGTTTTTTACCCCCCCCCCCCCCCCCCCCCCCGAAGTAACCTCTGACAAAGTTGTATGCTCAAAATATCTGTTGTTTTATTGATTGGGATTGTATGCTATACAAGTATATAAATATATTTCTGTTGTGTATTTATGTTTATGATAATTACCCTGCAGTAATTGGTTCTCTGGAATACACTAAAATTGCTGTTGTTACAGGAATATTTTGAACTAACAACACAGTAGCCGAGTTCAGTCCTACAGAATAAAGTCTGGTTCTGGTCTGTATCAGTAGCTGTGCTGTACCTGTGAACGCCTAGGGGAGTGAATGACTGTTCTCCCAACAGGCCTAAAAGCCTCTGAAACTTATATCTGGAGAGTGTGCAGTTGGACTGTAGATACCTTGTGCTGGCTATAATATCTGTTTATAGTGTACTAGCAGCCCATTTCATTTGAACCGTACAGCTGTGATGGAGCTGTGCTGTCAAGATCCATACAAACGTACAGATAAATAACCCTCTTGTTTTTCCCTGGCAGCCAACATCTTGTCCAGCAAAAGAGAGTTTTCAAAGCGAGCGTCTTTTGCTTTTTTTAAATGTCGCTGAGTAAAAACAGCTTTCAGACACTCTGATAAATAGTGTGTGGAGCCAGTGGGATTTTTCTTAGGTCTTCTGTTGTGTATCCAGCAATATAGTGGTAAAAGGACGCATTGGTCAATGTCATTGTCCAGTAGATAACTATGTGGAACAAATGAAATGCCAGCCTTTACTGTAGATGAGATTCCTGGAATGGATACTTACCTTTTAGTAAGTAGAGATTCAAACTGATAGTGTTACTTTCAGTACATAAGTATGTACTGAACATGACTTTGGTGTATTTAATGTTTAGAGTGTGGTTCCTTTTTGGAGAAAGGAATTGAGAGAATGCTACCAAGACTTTTCTGTTTTTTTGACAAATAGGCATTTGTTTGTTAAACCTCCTCTTTCTCTTATTTCTGTGGGTTGAAACTCTACAGCAAGGTGCTGATACAGCTCTTCTATGAAACTTTCAGTCTGTAGCCTTTTATACGTTTATTCCAAAGGTCTAAGGAGGTTTTTTTACTACATGAAGGTTTCTATAGATGCTGTTTTTCTGAGTAAGTAGGAAAAAAAACCCCAAACAAACAAACAGGCAATAGGCACCATCTAAAAAATAGGTAGTTATCCAGGCTGTGTTTGAAGGATGTAACTGTGTACAAACTTGTGTTCTAGTTTTTCCACCTCTTTAGTAACTGAAGAAAGGTACTAAACAGTGACTATTGTTTCAGGTTGCTCCTTCTGATGGTAGTGAAAGTGAACAGTCAAGATCTATTCAAAGAAAGAGAGTGCTTCCATCTTGGATGCTGGAAAGAGACGTCCTGGTTCAGAGGATTTCTGAGCCTGTAATGAAAGGAGGTAGGTTTGCAGTGTAGTATGTTTGCATACCAATATACGTTTATGTGCTTTGATCTCATTTTCTTAAATTATAATTGTGGTGGTAGAAAGTATTAATTTGTTACTTTTCTTTCCGTGTTCTGTGCCTGGCAGCTGACAGAGACTGACTTATGTTGTCTCCTTTGGCATCAGTCCTGCGGGTGTGACAGAGCTCTTTCTGATCAGTTGATTTTCTTTCTGTTCTTTTTTTTTTATGCCAGGTAATATACTCTCTTTGGACAGCTGAACATCTGATGTTCTAGAGCCCTTTCCTATAAACTCACCTGTTTTTTTAGTGTGTAAATTCTATGTAGTTTCTGTGCCTTTAATTCCAAGCCTTCTCCACATTTAAGTCACTGATTACCCTTCTAAATTTAGATTCTTCTAATTTCACAGGTTTCAAAGGTGGAGTTTTTTGGGTGGTGGTGCGTGTTTAGCTTATTTTTAACTGTGACTGAATCAGACGTGATAATTTAGTCCAAAGTTTCTTCCTAGGAGGAGCAGTTCATCACATTATAGTAGTCTCTTACTAGTATGAGGCTAAAATAGTATTGCATTCCCTCTTATCCTTCCCACAAAAGGAAATTGCTGAATGTACGATAAACTTCTACCACTGTGTATCAGCAGTAACAGCAGCAGAATACTGTGTTTAGTCTCTTATCAATGGGAGACACAAGGGTGCCCCATTGGCACAATCCCAAGAAAATCTTCTAGCATGTCCAGCTTTGGTCCTGGGAACTTGTAAAGAGGTCTAAAACTACCATTAGACGTTCTCTGACAAACTTATCGCAAGGCATTTATTGCCTTGATGACTTTTATTGATGGAACTGGAGGACTAAAGAAATGAGAGAAGAGAAGGAAAATGGCTACATACATTAACAATGCTTCCCCCAGCGTTTCTGTCTTTCTCTGTGCTGAAGACAGCACGCCTTGCCCTGCTTGCCGTTCTGTGGTGAGGTATGAGGTGGTTTAGGTGCTAACTGGTGAGTTTCCTTCGTTAGTCAGTCTAAGGATGAGCTGTGGCTGATGTGTGCATGTCCGCTCCTCTGTGTCCAATAGCTATTCTTTAATGCCTCTGTTTCCACCTACGATTTCTGCTGAGATGTTGTAATGGAAAAATTTGGCTCTTGATGCCCAAGCAGGCCTGCAGAAGTATTTCATGTAGTGTCTGACCAATTGCTGGTTGTCTCTTGGAGTAAATGCAGGTGTCTGGATGGATTGACCTGTCCAATTCTGGCTTTAAACACCTCAGTCGTATGCCATCGGCTACCCTGCCTATTCCTTTCCTCAAAAGCTAAATTTGAGAAAATTATAAGAAGCAAAGGAAACTTTACTTTTTTTTTTCTTCCTTTCCAAATCTAGACTGTTCTCTGCTGGCTTATTCCCTTGGATGTAAAAATTGCATGTACCAGAGGACTTCTGGCTATGTTGAGTCCTGCACTAGTGTGATTGTTATTTTTTATGTTTGGTTTTGTGTTGTAGGGGTTTTTTGTGGCTTTTTTTTTGGTGGGGTGGGGTTTTTTGTTTGTGTTTTTTCTCCACAAGTACTGTAATGTTTGTTATATATGTGTATATAATGTTTGTTTCAAAGACTGAACATTATGATCATGTAGGTGCTGAGATTTGGAGCTGTGTGGGCAAGGGGTATCTGTGTGCTGTTGAAGGCCTGACCTTGAGGGAGCTAGGGGTACATATGAACCTTATTGGAGTCGTTTAAAAATTAATTACGTGAGCTAATGATTCCAGCTTAGAATGGGCTGCTTTAATGAAACAACCAATCTCTTATGCAAATCTCCTATTTCCTTGAAATTGTGAAATGGTTTGCATCTTTTTAGGGTGGTATTGGACGGAAAGGTGGAGAGTAAAATGAAAAGGCTGCTCTTTTGTTTCTCTTCTGTATGTCTTCTTACTGGAAAGGGAACAGCAATTTGTTGTTTGAAGTCAGATGTTAACATTTGGGAAAATTCCTTGCTTCCTACAGATGTCTCTGGCATGTCTATATTTTTGAAGGGGAAGAGTTTTTGAAGTCTTGCAAAATGGGATCGAGTATCTTCCTTCTGAATGGGTTTTGCAGCAGATGGAGCTATAACAAAACCAGCACAATGGCCCTGGCTGTTTCCCAGCTATATATCCAGAAAATACTACTTCAGTGCAGAGAACTTACAGTTTTCTGGGATGTGAAGCTTTCCAAAGAGAAGCACAACATTAGTTGTCTTTCTGTCGGTTACAGGCTGATGAATGGCCAACCATGATGTGGTTGACTAGGCAAGTGGGCATACCCTGATTTTGCCATGTCCTAATTAATTGATGTTTGTGTGTATAAACTGGTAGTCTGAAATGACATTGACTTGAAAGGTCTGTGGCAAAAGTTGTCCTTGGATGTTTGGTTTACTTGATCAGCTCCTATTGTGTAAATGAAATTGTCAGTCAGTCCAGAATATCCTTTGCCACATATTTATTGTTTTCCTTCAAATTTTCCCCTGAAACATCTGTTTTATTCTAAAACATACTTTTTATTCCTATAAGCGGGAAGTGAAAAATGTGTTGTTCAGACAGCACAGGCATAAGTGCTGCTATGTCTTATGCCTTTTGCCCAGTGTTCTGCTTCGATGTAGCTTTAGGTTTCTAATGTGATCAGGATTTCACTGTAAAAAGTTGCATTCCAAAAGTACCCTTTTATTTTTCTTTTAAGGTAGTAGAGTGAAAAAAGGCCAAGGAAGGGGAGAAAGTAATATGGAGTCATTAAAAACAGAAGTAAATGTGCAGCAGAAAAAAAGATTAGCTTCTGAAGAAACTATAGAGGATTTTGAAGGTGAAGAACAAGATCAAGGGAAAAGGAGCTGTCTTTTCATCCCTGTCCCTTCATCTCAGGTAATTTTTTGGCTCAGGGCAGAACCATGGTATTTCAAAAACTGAGAATGTAGTTGGCAATGTCATATTGAAGGTTGGGTCTACAACATGCTATGTGTTCTGCTTGTGATTTGTTGTTTAACAGTTATTTTGAAATGCCAGTCCATTGGACAGCTCTATAGCAAGGATCCTGGAAGTCTTCAGAGACTTGGTCTTCTGCACTTCCTTCTCGGGATCTGGGATTTAGGCCCCGAATGTTCCACAGAAATACCAGACTTCCAGCTTTACAGCAAGAGGCTGGAAGACATGGGCTGAAGTACTGGTCCTAGAAGTGGCTTGGTGTGTGGTTTCTTTTTCTGAGAACCCTCTAGGGTTAGGTGATGGTATGACACTGATGTAATGCACACTGGACTTTTCCCAAACTAGTGCCATTCTAGTTGGTGAAGTTTTATGATCAGAATATTATGGTATGTGGCTTAGCAACTGCTGTGTTTTGAAGAAAGATAGCAGGGAGTGTGCTTATGCCACTATCTAAAAATCTAAGTCAAAAAAAAAGGAAAGAAAAAAGGTCATCTGAATTACAAAATAATATGTGGCAATGAGTGAAGAGACACTTCAGTCCATCTGGTCAGTGCGTCTGTGTGTCTTTAAAGTACAGCTGCGTTTATAGGCAGTTAAATGCTTATTGATAGCACCCTGCAAATAATGAAAAGAGAAGGATCATTATCAAAACCAAACAAAACATACGCTGGTGAGAGCTAAGTGAGGCTTTCACTGACTTTTCCTTTAAGTGAACAACCAGGGGAGGTGTTTCTAATCTCTAGCATTAGAATGGTCTGGATCTGTTCTAGGATCTGATAAAATACTTAAAATACTATTAATTTGGTATGCTTCATCGGTTTTGACACTGAAAACAATTGGGGGTTGGTTTTGTTTTTTTAATTAAATCTTAAGGTTAATGGAAATGATCTACTCGTGGAGAGCATACCCTTGAGGGTAGTTTTGATATAACATAGTGGTATCTTTTAATCTGGAAAAAGTGTTCTGAGTGGTGAGCTTTGTTGTTGGCTAGGTATCGTAATACCAGCTGCAGTGCTATTTTCTCTTTGTCAAATTATAAGGTGAGTGACTACATAATGAATTATTTCATTTTGCCGTTTGTAAGTATGAAGTCTACTTACTTTCTCCTAATAATTTCATAACTAATTTTTACCTTGAGCACAGTGTAAGAAATTGCCTTCAGAACTTTGCAGAAAAAATAATGGGTTAGTATAAGCAAAAGTAATAATCAGAGAGCTCTAAAAGATTGGAATTTTGATATCAAAACCAAAATCATTCTCCTGCTGTCATATTTAAAGCGATTGAGGAAATCTGCTGTAGAGTAGGAAGTAAAAAGAATCTTAATTCTTCTCAGCACCAGCAGCTGCCAGATGGCAGTGTGGTCACATACGTGTTATAACCAGTGCCAGTACTGCTGTTGTCTTTGGTTTTCCTTGATTGCAACTTGTTTTTTAACTGGTCATCATAATAAATGTGAAAGTCTTTAGTCTCATTATATACAGTATAAGCAGTGGGTTGAAGTATGTAGTAGAGGAGTCACAAGTAGGAGTGGCAAATTAGAGTAATTTAGTCCTCCTTTTGCAAATGAAGGCTTATTTCCTAAACTGCAGTTGTTTGCTGAGCCTTATTTTGTGAGTCTCGATAAAAGAGTCATCTTTGTCTCTGATTTGACTTACTAAGTATGCTGCTGTCAGGATCATTTGATATTAATGCTGACTTTGCCTTTTCTTAATCACATTGCTGCTCAAATGTAATTGTCTCTGGTTTTGGTTAACATTTTGAGGCTTGCAGTGAAAGGAACAAAATCAAATAGGACACCACCAGCTGATTTTCAAGCTCTGCCAAACACATCTGTGTAAACTAAGTGTAAATTTACTGGTGGGGGGAACTTAGATAATAAACTGTAGAGAGCAGAGACCTTTGAATAGTTCCGTGATGTATCCAAGTAGTTCACCTATCAATATAGGTGTGCTTCCGGGTAATGTCTTGGTTGATGGGACAATGTTCTTGTCTTGGTTATGTATCCCATATTCTTTTTCTGAAGTGCACATTATCTTACTTTAAATGTATGTGTGTTCCAAAATTTAAAATGCAGTATTTGTCAAAACTGAAATCTTTGCCTGATGGTATCTACTGACAAACTGTTTTCCGATTTAGTCACAAGCTGAAGCATTTAAGATGTATTGGGGTGGGATTAAGCTCAAGGTGTATATCATGAATTCCCATAGATCTCTCAGATAAATATATATATTCCATATATCTTGGTACTTAAGGGATTAAAATTGATTCTTGTATAGGAGTATACATTCTTTGAGAGTCTACTATATCTTCACATGTATAACCCCCATTCATTTTTCAGGAGCGGTACTTTTGATTAAAAGTTAATTTAAACTAAAGTCCTTGGACTATTCACAAACTGAGGTGGTGAGAGATGAGCCTGACTGTGTTGTGAGGAAACTGAAGCTGAGGACGGGAGCTCTAGGCTAAGTTTTTCTTCAAATTGTGCATGTGTGTTCTTAACTTGAGCCTTTCATTCAGCAGCTGTATTTAGCAGCTAACTTGAGTTTGGAAAGTGGAGTAGAAGATTTTAAAGGCTGGACCAGATGATCTTTCAAGGTCCTTTCCAACCTGGGCTGTTCTATGATTCTCTGATTGTGAAAACAGGAATGATGAGATGAGGCAGAGTTTGACCTTAAAGCTTTTAATTCTGAAGAGTGTAAATTTTCAGGTCCTTCAAAATGTAACCTTGTTCCACAGAATACATCTGGATTTCCTCTTGAGAGTACCATGAGAAACATGGAAGGAAATGGCAAGACTGGAACAAAAAACCCTGGAAGTTCTCTGGAAAAAAATGATAGGCAGCCGCATAGTAAATGGTCTAAAAGAGTAGGTCAGATCTCCAGTAAAGAAAATAGAATTGAGGAAACAGAAAACAAAGAGCAGATTACTGGTTCTACAAGCGAACAAGCTCACTGGGGCAGGACTTCCCAGTATTTTGGTGCCCAGGAAGGGATTCTTGAGACTGATGCAAATCTGGATTACAAGACTGAGATTTCTGATTCAACCAGAAGTGCAGATGCTTCAGAAAGCTCCAAACAGATCAAGCATAAGAGGACACCTTGCATGTATGGAACAGGCTGTTACAGGTAAAGCAAAATTAAAACTAGCTTAAGATAGCTTATTATTAAGAAGTAATGTATTGGCGATGGAAGAGGAAACAGTAAAGTCGTTACAAGCTTTGATTTGAAAAAAATTTTTTGGTAAGCAGGGGACTGATGAGAAACAAATGGCATAACAGCAATTTTAGAAGTATGAAAAGAGGAGCCAGGATGTCTTGCTAACTGCTAATATAACCCAAACAAAGGGTGAAGTACTTCAACAAATTAAAAGATGAAATGTTGTAGGAAATAAGAAACAAAGGTCCATTTTAAAAAGAAATTTAAAAAAAACCCCTGCGTGTACCAGGAGGGAGAAGAGACGTAAATGGTTGAAATGCCCAACATAGACCCTGTAGGCTTGTTTTATTAGCAAATGAAAGTTTTGTGAAAGATGATTGTATTTATTGAAATAATTGCATGTTTTGTGATCTGAATGTTTAAAATACTTATTATCTGTCATTCCTTAAATAATCAAGAATTACTTTTATTATAACTTGGCCAGTCTGCTTTTTTTCATTAGCTTCCACTCCCTCCCTAAAAACAGAACAAGACGTACTCACAAACTCCATGTTAACCCTTATCTGGTCAGCGTCTTTGGTAATACAAGTGAAGAGCTTTTTTTTTCCTTCTCTTTTTTTTTTTTTTCTCTCTCCTCTCACTCATACCCTCTCAATTCACAGTGAAAGATCTGTCTTACAAATCTGTGGGATACAAATGTTCCAGTGAAGTTCCAAAACATCAGTGCTGAGTGCCTGGTCTCCTGCTAATTCTTTCTGCTCAGAAAAGATCTGGAGTGCCATGTGTTGATACATGAAGGGGAAGATACAAATCTAGAGGTGGTCTTGAGGCTAGCAAATGACCAATGACCTGACCAACTGCATTTAGGAGAAGGTTTTGAGCTCTAGGTAAATCCCTGTACATTGTAAGTACAAAAGATAAGGCTAAGCCAGGAAACAGTAGGTCCTGTGATTTTATTTTTTTATTATTCCCCCTGGGGCTTCAGCAATAAGAGACGACAGTGAGGTTGTTTAGAAAACAAGCAAGCACAAGTAAATGGGTTCTTGTATATGTTTGGTGTGCCTAATGCTGCAGATAACTGTGTAAATCAAAAGCATAAAGCTGTTGTGTTAATGAACACATCAGACTTCCAGTTTTCATGTGGCTTTCTTTCACATATCTCAATTTTTGCCCTTAAAACATGTTTTCATCACATTCATTATTAGGCAGTTAAGCTGATCCAGTAGTACAAATGTAGCCTCTAGTTTGCTCCAGCTTCTTTTAGTTTTGCTCAGACACGTTTTGCCCTGTATGGGGCTTAAGCTGATTTAATGCTCTGATATGCTGAAGGATTCCTAATGTTTAGGAAGGCAAATTTTAGTTACAGATAATATGGAATAGGAGTCTGCATGTGCATGTTTCTTCTTGGGTCTTTATTCTAAAATGTTTGGCAGCAATACTTTTGGAAAGTATTGCTTTATAAGAAAAAATAATGCTCTGAAATAACAACAAAATCTTACTTTGTTGGAGAAATTTGTAAAGATGAAGTATCAAAAACATCAGCTTTGATCTTCAGGAAATGTCATGAGACTGAACCTGCTTGTTTGCAGCAAAAGAAATATGCTTTGTAGTCTCTCTTAGTATTTGTTTTTAATACAAGGCCACCAAGTAGTCTTTCTGCATTGATGGGATAGCTGTGTTAGAGTGAAGCAAGTCATTGCAGTTACCCGTATTTTTAACAGAACGTGTATGTAAGTGTGATGTGAACGGGTGCTTTGAAGGAACACATTGATAGCATATTCAGTTTTTCATTGTGTAGTGTTTCCCTTGAGCAAAAACTAGTTTTTAGAGTTGCTAAGGAAGAGGGGCTGCTTTGAGTGCTCTTTTGAGTACAATGGGTAGTTGGTTTCCCCTCTCCTTCATTACTTTAACCTTATGAAAGGTGTCTTCTAACAAGATGTGCTGTAGGAGTCAGCTTCTTAAATGAGTACTGCTTTGGTAACCATAACATTTCCTTAAAGTTGTGTTTTTTCTAGGTGAGTTTTCTTATTCATAAAATGTAATTTATCCAATAACTAAATGTTCTTCAGAGTTCTAGTCTTTATTTTGTAAACTCCTATTAAGAGATACTTGTCTTTTGGATATGACTTTGGTACCTTTGGTAGGTGCCTACTAAAATAGCACAAATTGAAAAGATTAAATGCTAGTTCTATTAATTTTATTAGATTTCTCTAACACATATCTTAAACATATAGGAGATAACTTTGTAACCCATAGTTCAGTTTCTTCATTTATGAATTTGAAAACACTGCTTTTGAAAGAGTTGAGCTTGATGCACACCTCTTGCTCCAGGGATACTTCTTGTTGTCATCCTTCAGTGTCAGATTCTCTTTCTGAGGTAGCCTGAAGCTTTACCAAATTGAAAGAAACTGCTATTATCACCAGGAGACAAAGTGCTTTGTGTATGTTATATCTGACTATATCTGTTGTCAAAGAACTTACTCTTTGAATACCATCTTGTGTTCATTTTGTCTGCTGCTCATTTTTCTGAACTTAGAGGAATAGGGAATTAAAAAGAAAAGGGTGGTTGGGTTTGGATTTATTTTTAAAGGGCTGCATAGAAGGGGTGAGGTAGACCTGAACTCTCATCTCTAAACTGTAGCCCACAATTTTTGTCCACAATTCTATCCTTTTGCTAGCCTGTGATACAGTGCTCTGCTGACTGGGTGTGTGTAAATCTGTCCCATAGCTGTCAAAGCAGGGCATGCTCAACCAATCTTTGGATTTGTATGTGCATTCTTCTAAATACTTTGCTCCTTGTTTGTTTATGAAAGTAAGTGTTTTTCCTTTCACCTTAAGCTTGTAAATCTGGCAGCTGAAGACCTGCATCTGTCTTTTTTTTTTTTTTTTTGAGTCCTGTCTTCCAATAAGACTTACAATTTAGAACTTACAAACATCTTAGGCATAGTTGTGGCATAACTTCAGGCTTGAATTCTACGGCTTTATAACTAGTGCTGGTAATTCATTACATTTTCACTACCAGTTTCTTTAGTAGCTGAGAAAATAAGTCCTTGAGATGGCAGGGGTCTTCTGAATTGATTATGAAGAGCCAGGGATTCTGACCTAATCAGTTAAACTTGCTTTAGAAAAAGCTTTTAAGTTGCTTTTGGTAGCTGCACAGACAAAAAACTGTTTTAAATATTTCACTGAGCAGTACTCAACTTCCGCCTGAGATGACTGCATTGATTCTGAAGAACTTTATCAGTTTTATTTGCATAATTTTTATGCACATAATTCTCTGCATCATGAAGCGTGAGTACACAAATTCAGAGCTTCTGTGAAAGGAGCGTTGCAGTAACTGTGTGAGTATGTTTATGAGAAGGCAAATCTCCCATAAAACTTTATTCTTAACATAAGCTTTTAATTGGTTAATTTTTGTGTGAGTAAAGCTTAATGATTTTGTTTTGATCAAGTGAATAACACATTCCTGTACAGTGAGGTTTTGTTGTGAAACTAATTAACTTTGGAGTGCAACTCATGGCATGATAGATGTTGTGCTCTTACAACTCAAATCTCTGTGTCTAAAAAAACCCCAACCAACCAAAAAAAAACCCAACAAAAAAACCCTTCAAACAAACCAAACCCTTAATAAAAAGAAGAAGCTTTAGATTTTTGCAAGAACAGAAAATGTTTGCTTAATATAAGCTGGGCACTTCTCTGCTTCTATTTATTTTGCTGGATATCATTGCACAACACATAGAAGTGGAATAAGTATAAATTATCCAGGTAAAGGTAAGATGTTTCTACTAGTCCTGAGCATCTGAAGTAGGACACGTTTTAAGATGCTTCACAGGTAATGTATAATTTGAAGGAGCATCATCCACTGGCCCAAAGGATCCCCAAGTCTTGTGATAGGGAGTGTACATCAAGACCTCTTTGTTTCTCTTCCTCCTTCCTCCCATACTACTTTATTTTTCCTTCCCCACCCCAATAAGGGCTGTTTGGTGTTGTGCAAGTAGGTTTCAAAGGAAATTTTTGAAAGGAAATGGATATCTCCTAACATACAATAGGTTGGCTAAGTGACAGCTGTTAGGCCTTCTTTCCTTGGTGACTGTGATGCTACATGTATCTTATTGCAGGAATAAATATAAAAATGATTTTGCAGAACATTAGTTGCTTTTGTATCCCTTTGAGAAGATGAATTGTGTCTCAAGTGACTCAAAATTCTTGCTAATATTGCTAATAAGCTAGCTCTATGCATTTAGAAAACAAAGCAAGTAGCCTCTAAAATGACTTGGTTTCATCCTATTTATTTTTAAATGGGAAAAGAAGTAGGCAGCCAGCCTGAATTTGGTGTAAGAAATGATGTTTCCTGAGAACTTGTGGTAGAGTAAATGACTGGTAAATGCAACCTTGCAATGGTACCTAGTGAAACAGTATTTACTTACCCTACAGTTTGCAAAAGTTAAAAGACCAGGATGAGAAGTCTGTCACCTATGTAAATAGATCCAAGGGACACTGGATCTTTGATAAGTAGCTCATTGAAGAGTTTATCTGTAGCTTGCTTGTTGAGTTTCCTGAGTGAAACATACCAGGCAAATGGAGATTTAAAGTATTAATACTAAATATCTAATCTTTTTCAAATGCCTAAAAGGAGGCCTGAATGGCTAGTAGAACTCACAGTGCTTAAGTAATCATTTTGCAAAAGCTTTTTTTGTTATGATGGTAGTTGAAATGCTGAAGTTAATATTGACTGTTCCCTGTAAAGTTCATAAGAGGTAGTTGTGAATTTAAAGGAAAGAATGCCTGTGATCAATGAGGAAGCTGTTGTGTATGTAGCTAGCTACATACATGTTTCTGGCTTTGTGTTTCTAAATGCAGCTGTAACGAGTGTAAATTAAAACAGTAATTATACTGTAGTTTGAAGTTGTCATTCCTCTTGCTTGACACAAGCAGTTCACTTTTTATAATTTGCACAAGCACATTGAAGTTTATGTACTCTGGGTATTAGTGTGGTAAATCACTGAACTATTTTGTGGATGTCTTGGAAAATAATTTATTAAAATATCTCACATTTCTTGCTTTTAAATATTATGCTTGAAAAAAGTATCTCTAAAAAATCATAGGGAAAAAGTAGATTTACTATTGGTAGCAGTATGTTAGCTTTGACATAACTTTTGTAGTATGTTTTGATCTGTCACATTAATTTATCCTGAAATCGTAACCTGTTTTTCTGTGTTCTTTCTAACATCACTTACAGAAGTTTTATAAAGCAAACTCTTCTTTAAGTGGTGGTGTTCTTGTGTTGTATGGTGTGTATACAAACCTGTTGCCTAGAAGGAACAGAAATGTTCTTTGAATTATGCATATATTTGTATTCACTACTTGCTCACCTTGGATTCAACTGCATAAGTGTTGTAGAGCAAAAAGTCATGGATGCTAGTAATGTGCTCTCATCACTAACATTCGTGTGACTCAACTACACGCAGACCTGTTATGTCTTATGGTACAACTTTGTGTCATCGTTGTAATTTGATACTTCAAATAAAATGTCATGGTAGCCAACCAAACTTGACAGCATAATCAATGTAATGTCCAATAGATTGCTCTATCTGGAATAATATGCTGGCATTTGAAGTATTCAAGTGAGTAGTAACTTGCATACAGAACAGAAATAATAGTTGAGACAGGTCGCCTGAAGCTAATATGCAATAAGCCAAGGGTGTGGGAGTCTTTTAGTATTGCAGTTGTTTGGCTGCCACGTGTTGGCCTTTCCAACTTGAGCTAAGACTTCAAGTAGAAGTTTCTATCACACTTCGGTAGCTCCAGAGGGAGTCGTAACTGAGCAAGTTGTCCACTGAGTAAGATTTATGCTATATGACTACATCAGTAGATTGTGTATGTGTTGGAGGTCTGAAACTTAAAGCTGATGGCAAATAGGAAAATTCCTGTTTTAACTTCTTTTGCACCCTGTGCAGAAACAAAGCTTTTCTTCTGTTATCCTGAAAGTAGGTCTTACATTCTGCATGAAGTTAAACATTAAAAGCTCCTCTTTACATAACCACAGAAAAATGAGTTGTCACTGATTCAGTAACACCTTTCTTCTCTCCGCTTCTTGTGTTTAAATGAAACAGTCAGTTCTCGATACATATTTGTCTTTTGCAGGAAGAATCCCATTCACTTTCAGCAGTTCAGTCACCCTAATGATGATGACTATCATGAAACAGAGATCGTAACTCAGGATAACAATGATAACCGGCCGGAATGTCCGTATGGAACAGCTTGTTACAGGTAAGAAACACTGTGAAACAAAATGGCTTTTCTTGTTTTACAGGTTAAGACTGTTCTTCCCCGGAGTTACAAAATGGCAATAGAATAATGAGTAATTCTTGATGCTAAATCTTGAGTGTGGCCTATTGCTATGGCTTTGTCTGAAGTCGCACTGCTTTCTGAAATTTACTGTGGACAGGCTGTGACCTTTAAAGCACCAATGTCTCTGCAAAATACTTGTTAGTGATTTCAGCTGGTGAACATGAAAACTTGACTTTTGGAACCTATGCAATGACCTAGAGAGCAACACTTTTTCACTTGTCAACATGTAGTAAACTGTTCTTTTTTTATATAAACAATAATTTATTGTTATATGTTGTTCATGATATGTAACTTTTAGTTTAAATTTTGATAAAGTATTTGTTGAGATTTTGTACAAAAACTCTATTTTAATCAATATGTGATTTGTTAAAAAGCATAATTTGGGTAACAGCAATAAAATCCAGTTTATGGCTGACTGCAGTTTCTTTTAAGCACTGTTGATTTTCTTCAAAAGATTGTTTTATTCCCTTTTTTTTCCTCAGTGTCTAGGTTTTACACGTTTATTTAGCAGAGTTGAATGATTGCTGTGTAATTGACACACTGGACAAAAGGATATATTTTGAGGCCATAGCACCTCTGTGGGGCCATATTGAAACTAACGGCTGCTGTTAATAAAGATTGTGCCTGAGCAGAAACATTTTCTCCCCTCTCTCCCAGAAAGTGTTGTGATCGTAAAGAGTGTGTTCTCTCTGAAATGTAATAAAATCAGGGTAGCATTTAAGAAAAAAGCCATGTTATGTTTGGCTAATGGAGAAAAAGTGTTTCTCTTCTGAAAAATAGCGATGAGATTAATTTTTTATCTCGGGATGAGGAGTCTGGGGTTATACCGGTAACGAAATCGCCAACATACTTTTCAGGAGTACAATGGATACTTTATCCAAAACCAAAATTATCTCTCCTTCCAGATAATACAACCTCTGTGCTGTATTAGTTGATCATTTCTTAATCTGTGTTTCATTCTTTGGGGGTAGAGGAAAGGAGGCACCCATAAAGCGATAATTCTTTCAACGAAGCAACAGATGGAATTTGAAGGGTTTTCTTATTATTTTTGTTGTCTTTATCTGTTCACTACTGTTTGAAGGGAGCATAATTAAATGATCTAAATGCTATGCCTTGAGTAGGGATGAAGTGGTCTGATGCTGACGATAGTAGTAAAATACTGAAATAGGCAATTCTTCTTGTTCCAGTACAGTGTATTTAATAGGAAGCTGTATTTCCATTTTTTTAATTCAGATAACTATCTGAATAAATTCTAGTGCACACATAGAAAATTCTAATGCACACATAATGTACTTTGGGATGGCAGTAGCTATAGAATTGTAAATCAACTTGAAGCGTGTGAATTTGTCACAAGTTATTTGACATAAAAATAAGATTTTTCTACTGAAGACTAACTGTATTACCCTGGTCTTTGAAGAATAAGAAAACATAAATAAGCAACTGATTTTACAAGGCAAGGGTATTTTGTAAAATATACAGAAACTTCTGCAGTTGCAAAAATTCATCTCAAGTTTCAAGCAATGTTCTCAAATAGTGGGCATTAATTGTTGCTTATTTTCAGAAGCAAAAATTAGGACAACTGAACTGGTTTTCTTCCAATGTTAGAATTTTTTTTAAATTTTATGTACAAAAATAAATCGTGTTGAAACTATCTTAACATGCAGCCCTGAGAAAAGCCTCTAATGTACTAACAGCACAGATTAGCACAATGGAAGTTGGACCAAGTTAAAGCAGTAGAGCAGCACTGGATAACTGGGGGGGGAAGATCAATCAGTGTGTTAATGACCTGGATCACAGCCTGAATGAGGGGAACATGTATTGCAGATCCAGGAGTAAGCTGACTTTAAATTTTCTTTCATTACTTTGACGCTTTTTTTAACAGAAGACATACAGATTTGTAAACTGAACTTGCTGGGTTGCAGCAGCATACTGCAGAAGTGAGTAATCTCCCTGAAGAATCCTTCTGTGGCCTCTCCCTGTGATCTTTGAGACAAGCAGTTATTTCCAAATTCTGTAATTTGCCCAAACTATTTAATTTGTAGCCTTATGTTTCCGCATGTGGAAGCTATGCCTGGATGTCTCAGACCTGTAATGCACTGTGCATGCATTGTACTTAATGCACCAGAAGTTATGTTCTGGTTTCATTTTTAGTGAGAGTAAATAATTGGATCAGTTGTTGTTATGCTGAACAAATGCATCTTATCGTACAACTTTGGAAACTCTCTCATCTCTTGGTTTTGATTAGCCATCTATTTTTTTTTTTAATGCTGACACAAGAGTAACCTGATGTTTTTCCACCCTACATTCTATAAGCTGAGACACTGCAGTAAGGCACTGGTCACAGAATTTTATTTTAAAAAGAAAATTATCCATAAAATACCAAGGAGTTCTGGGCTTGTTAAGTGTGGAGCAAGGTGGCAAATCAAGCTTTTACTGTTTTCTTCTTTGCAGGAAGAATCCACAGCACAAGTTAGAATACAAGCACAGTGCACCTCCAGGTAAGCCAAGTTGTTTAATATAGCTCAAAGTGGGAGGGAACCCCAAAACCCAGAAATGGATACCAAAAATTTGGACTAAAATGCTTTCAGCTACTGTAAGTGAAAAACACTGCATTTGCAGCTTACTTCGTATTGCCCTGCACCCTTGCTCTTCTTAAGTGTGAGGTCCTGCCCTTGTCTCTAATAAGGAAGGTTGCTTGGCTGCTGCAAACTTGCACTCACTTCTTCAAATGTTTTTCAACTGAAGTGAGATGGGCTGGGTCAGACACAATTGACATAGTTTTTATGCTTTGTATCTTACATATTGAGAAAAATGCTGTGTGGCAAGTGGCTATTTTCATGAGTTTGATAGGATTTATTGAAAATTAAACATGGTATATTGTGATATTACTGGGTCTCTGTATTCTACTTCCCTCATTCAGAGCTGGAGTATTACAATGAAAACGGAATATATTTAGGTGTTACTGAAGTGTTTTGCAACATTTCAAATGGCTACTGCAGTAAATTATTTCTATAGCTTTTCTCCTATCCCTATAGGAAAATGAGTACACGGAAATATTTTATTTTAACTGTATAGATTTATATCTTAAGATCTCATACTTACTTTTTATTCTTATTTTTCTTTTGATAGGAAATCCTGTGGTAACATACAATTTTAAAGTCTTGTGATGCTCTAAAACAAACATTGCAGGCATGTCTGTCATATTTTTTTATTTTATTTTAATTTTTTTTTTGACCAGTGACTTTCTTACTGAGAGAACAAATTTTTGCATGTATGTTCTCTTGAGGCTTGGAGGGAATATAATTAAAACCGAATCTGAGTTTCTATTCTAAAATTTTCTAGTCTTTTATATTCCAGTAACTAGACTTGTTGAAAAACACAGGGGAATGTACTGTTTACATTTTGTCTGTTCTTCAAGAATTCAAAGAGATACTTTGCATTTTTTTTTTGCTTTTTCTTGATTATTGGACTCCGAGATTTTTTTCCCACTTGAAACGCCAATGCAATAAACCATACTTCAGAGCAGAACAGTTATGGAAATGTAATGATAATGTATTTTACTTCAAAGAATCAGGATTATGACATTATTAAGGAGAAATTGCATTTATGGAAACAATGGTGTAAAATATTTAAATGCTTTGAAATACACCAATTTTTTGCTTAAAAATAAAAACACCAGTTTTGATGACATTTTTCTGCAGATGGAATGGTTTGTAATTGTAAGAAGAGTTCATCTGGGTATTCTCTCAGGAATAATTCAATACCAAAAAAAGGGTTTTTTGGGCAGGAGAATAGTTTTTATGCTTGTAAATATAGCACAGTCATTGCAGCATTTATTTTAATAGGTCAGTCTTTTATTGTAGCAACCTCTGTGAATAACCCTTATGCTAGGTTGTACTCTGTCCTGACTGATAACTTTCTTTTCTTTAGTAACTGAAAGAGGAACCCGACAACGAACCTCAAAGAATGGTGAGTATGTTCTAATGTTGTGAATGGGCACATCAGCATGGGACATGGCCGATCTGCTTTGGTTTTTGGGCATTTAATAGTGCTGGAGATGCTTGATAATACTTACCTGAGGAGGAAGTAGTTGTTATTTTAGTAAAACCCTGCCTGCATTTTTACAAGTAATAGTGCTGAAATTGGATTTGTGCCAGGCTTCCTGGATAAGCATACCTGTACTTCCCTGGAAGCAGACAAGAAAACAAACAAATGTTTTAAGGAGACACACATGTGGCTAAATCGATTCTTCCTTCCTTACACAAGGGTCATAATAGGATGAAAGGAATCCAATGTTTCATCCACAACTAGTTAAGGTTGCCCCTTAACTAGTAAAGATTGATTGCTCTTGAAATATTGAGATATTCCTTCTGCCTTGCATTCACTTTTAAATAACTTTAAAGTGATATCTGTGCATGTGCTGATGAGCTTTTCTTATACTTAATATGAGGTATCGATGTTTCAGGTAAGATACTGGCTTGTTAGGACTAAAGCATAGAAGAAGGTTAATCCCTTTGAGTTGTGGGCAGCTTTCACTGTAAACTGCCTACTTTAGTTTCTAGTCATCAGTGAGGATTATGTAGTAGCACAGGCAAGGTGTAGTCTCTCTTGATAATGTAAATTGTAATATTGCGTATGAACATCTCCTCCATTTACCAGTGGCACACTTAGCTTGCTTTGCTGCTGCCAACAGTGCTAACTTACATGTTGCGGGTGCATAGAGTCCAGTTTTAAATATCCTTTAGGTCTGTTTCCAGGCTTCTTCTGTCTCTCAGCTTCCAAATGTGAAGCTTCCTATTCTTTATAAAATAATTTAAAAGAACTTTAAAGAACAGTCTGAAAGTCTGATGATATGCAGTCTTCGCTTTCACTGGCCTGAACAAGGCATGAGGATGTGGAACAGCTGCATCTCAAGTGGAAGTGGGAACTGGCTTGTCTTCCTTGAGATCACCAAGGTGTGGCTGGGCATTTTCTAAAGAAATCCTCAAAATAGAGAGATCTGCCTTCTAGAGAAAATAAATAAAAGTGCAAATAGCTGTAGTTAATTTTCTAGGCAAAGTGTTTTGGCCTCCATTTCTGTTGCGGGTGGATGCACTAGGTTGCTTTTATACTTTCTGATGAGAAATTTCTTTCCCATCCCGTTTCCTTATCATGTATGTGTGCACTTTTGCTATCACTGAATGCTTGATAGGGTTGTATCTGTGCACTAGCATATTCTGAGGTGTATATATTACCTGTCTGGTTTGCTGCATCCCATGATGCAAGTACCAGCCCCATCTTGGTTGCTGCTCCCTTGTAGAAATGTGTATTACAGCATGGTGAAAATTCTTAGTAGCACTGTAAGAGCAGTGAGGGGTTAAGATTTTATAATGAAGCAAGCTGGACTGTGTGTATATGTAAAGTCTAAATCTAATCTTGAAGGTTTTAAACTGTAGCTGTGCCTTTCATAAGAACGCTTTCCTTACCCGAATGGTAGATCCTGTCTGTACAGCTCATGGCAAGTGGTCAGCCAAGTGTGACTACAGATGGGCAAGTGCTTCTGTTGTAAGTGTGTAAAACTTTAACATGGAAGTGAAATTCAATCTGTCAAATTCAACTCCTCTTACTAAGTAAGAACCAGGGAAGAATTGATACTCTGTGCACAGGGGAAAGAAGGGAATTAATGAATTAAAGTACTGTTCATATTTGCTGATTCTCCCCTCCCCACTGTCTTGTTGACTGGCTGCTTAGCTCTCTTGAGGGGAAAGCTTGTAAAAGGTTGCGCTCAGCAAGTTCACATCTGAGGCAGCTGTACCGAGCTGTGCAAGGTCATACAGACAGTCAGGGCTCCATTAACCTTTATTTCATGCTGTTTGGCACAACTGCACTGTTAAGCACAGCAGGATTGATTTCCGTACAAGTGTATTTAAACTCCACCAGCCAAGAAAAGAAGGGTACCATCTACATGACACTTGACATGTTTAAACATTTTTAGTCTAATTGCTACCAGAGGGATTGTAAATTTCCTGTAGAGAATGTGGGCTATGTTCTGAGAAATAATCTAAGGCTAGTTACTGGGGAAATAGTTGTAAGGGGGGAAGCAAAAAAAAAAAAAAAAAATGTTATGCTGTCATTAAATTGTCACTACTGAGTGATCTCACTACATTGTTACTACCTGGATGAATGACCTGCTGTGGCTATGGAATAGGCAGGATTCTGCTACACACTTCTTTGTAGGTTTTCTAGCATGCTAATCAGCTCACTTCCAAACATAACTCTTGGAAAGGGGTGGTCAGCAAGCTTTTTCTCCCCACATGGAGCAGATACTTTCAGAGAAAGTTCCAAGGTCATCTTGATAAATGTGGTACTAGGGAACAGGCGGAATTGTGCTTAATGAGCAGCACAGGGGCTCTGGGGCTGAATTAAACTGTAGTGGAAAGAGGTGGACTGGGAAGACATGGAAGGAAGTACATCATTCACTGCTGAAATCTAAAAGCATTGCTAGGGATATATAGGTGCTCCTCCTACATTTGTAGGAAAAATAAAGAAATAGATATAGTTTGATAGAAGTAATCAGTATTTTGCCTGCTTGGCGGCGGCATCCACCCACGGCAGTGCCAGCTTGCTGGCGATGTCCGCCCACACCATTGCCAGCTTGCTGGCGGCGTCCGCCCACGTCGTCACCTGCTTGCCAGCAGTGTCCGCCCATACTGATTATTCAATTGATGAAGTATTTTGGAAAGTCAAGTATCCCACTGGGCCTCCTGTGGCTTAAGGCTCCTTTTCAGTAAGCCATTAGCTCTTTCTACCATCCCATCTGATAGTAGGGGGTATGGAATACCCACTGAATTGGGAATACCCATCCCAGGCTGTTGCCACCTTGCCGGTGGTGCCTCCCAGGCTGTTGCCACCTTGCCGGTGTCATCTGCCAGGCTGGCACCAGCTTGCTGGCCATGTATGCCCATGGCAGTGCCGTCTTGCTGGCCGCATCTGCCAAGTGTCACCAGCTTGGCAGCAGTGTCTGCCCACGCCATTGCCTCTTGATTGACAATTAAGTTGAGACAGGTGGGCGTTCATGGGGAAGCAAGTATTATAAAAATCTGCAACAGCAGTAGGACTATGTACCTTATTTTCATCTTGGAGGAGACCACAAGATAAAAGGGTAAAACAAACTGGTCTCGGTGGGTTTTTCCAGACAGGTTGCCCTATCAGAAAGAAGGAAAAATCAATTGTGCACTAATTCTGTTTTGCACCACTGCTGTCAGTAGCTTCCCAGGCAAGTGGGCTGCGAGGTTTAGTTAGAGTCATAGGTACAGTTCCAATTTGTGGTAAAGTTACCATGACAGGTTGTCCTGGCAGTAATGCTATTGGATATTTTCTTTCATCAGGAGGTGGAGCATGAGGTTTAGTTTTTGTAAAGAATGCTGGGCTCCCAGGGCTCCCAGTGGGCCCATACTGATTATTCAATTGATGAAGTATTTTGGAAAGTCGAGTATCCCCCTGGGCCTCGTGTGGACCATAGTCTGTGATTCTTCTAAGAAATTCTGCTGGTAAACATGGACATGATTAAGTTCCTCTGAAGTCTAATAAACAATAAACTAGCAAGCATAATAGTGGATTCCAGCTCCAATTGGCATTTTCAGGATTTTCTGCTAGATGGTGCACAGTCGGTCCTTCAAAGAATATAGATTGCTAGCCATAGGATATTTCTCAGTTATATTACTGGCAGTGTCACATGTGGCTGACATTATTCTAGGAGGTCATTCAGTGCCTCTACAGTGCAATTCATCCACAAAATTGTGTGTCTTTGAGAAACTGGACTAACGCTGTAAATGTTTTTGAAAACCTTGGGTGAGAGTTGCTATAGAGTATAAAACGTTGATCAGACCATAAGATAATTCTGGTATAGGAATGTTCCCACTAGTAGAAAAATGTAACTGAGAGAGGATGTGATGTGACTACATAAGGTACTGGTGTTCTCGTTTGTTCACCACATGCATAGCTTGAGTGCCTGGGGCTCTGACCTGAGGTTGCAAGAGGTTGCTAAGAAATGCTTATGGTTAATATAAAGGTTGATGATTTGGACTGGGGTCTGTAGCTGAGAAAACAACCCCATGTTTATAGTTTCATATGAAAGATGATGACAAGAATTACTTAACAGGTAAATTATCTGTATGAGATCATTGACAGGTTATCTCTAGATGAGATAATGCAAAAATTGGAGGCTGGGAAGAAGAGGAATGAACATAGTTTTACTCAGAGGTACGACTTAAGGGCAGAATAACACGTGATTGGAATATTAACAGACTGTGACTAGTTAAGAATTGTAGACATGTAAGAAAAAAGGGAGACGATGTAAACTTGTAGAGCAAGGGTTATGCACATCTGCCAGAATCAGGAAGCAGTGGAAATAAACTTGTTGAAGGTTCACAGCTGCTGATAAATAAAAGGAGAAGGCAATGCTGCCATGGCAGTAGCTTTCTACAGACACTACCAAGTCAGATAGATAAGGTTTCTTCAGATAGCAGACTTATCCTGCCTCTGGGACTAGGTTTAAATGTGCCAACATATTCAGGCAATTAAAAGAATACTGCAAAACAAGCTGTCTAAAAAAAATTTAGGAACATGCTGTGAACAGCATCTGTTTCTTGTCAATAGAGGTTTCTGAGTCTTTGAATCCTGCCAATACAGAGTATTGTGAAATACTATGAAGGCAGAAGCCAATTTGATCACAAAATGTAAGTTTTGAAGAAGATGTACGGACAGCAGATTAGAAAGCAGCATGACAGGATAGACTGAACTGGGAAACAGGTAGGCCGCACCCAGCGCGGGAAAGAAGTGTTCGGCGTTTGTTGTTTCCTTAACCTGTGTTCAGAAAGGAAGTACAGACTATCCAGTGTGGATCCCAGTTGAGAATGTAGGAGGAGAGTGATCTAGCAGATTCCTTGCTCTCACCTGAAGCTCAGGAAAGAAGTGAATGGAAATTAAAAGCCATGTCAGATTCCAAAGGGTATGAGTATAAAGTAGACCTAAGTAAGTATGTATGGACGAAGGCAGAAGATCTAGGGTCAAAATAGCCGCCTAGCAATACCTAGAGGCTAAAGGGCAAGGTAGATGTATTGTTTAGGTACAGAAGTAGCAGGAAGACAACTAGGAAAATTGCATGTGCCACTCCTTAAGGAAAGGAGAGTTATCAGAAGACATTATCTGATATTGTTATCTTCTGATACCAGAAGACATTATCAGAAGAGGCCTGATACTGTTTTCCAAGTGCTGGAAGAAGAGCCACTAAGGAGAACTTTCTAAGTGATCAGACTGGTAAGTGCTGCAGTAGGTGTCAGAGATGGTACAGCTTTTCATGGAAGTCTTGAAAATCAAAATATTAAGCACTGGGTAGAGTGCTTTAGTTAATACTCTCCTCATGAGGAGAGAGGCTAACTAGATAAGTCTCTGGAAGGTCTCTTTCTTTCTGTATTTATGATTCATGAATATAGGACATTTTTGTCCCTACAGGAAAAAAGGCTGTGGAGAAAGATGGTGACGATGATGAACCAAATGAATATGACCTTACTGACAGCTTTATAGATGATGAGGAAGAGGAGTGTGAACGTACTGATGAAGACTCTGACTGGGAACCAAGTTCAGAAGACAAGGATAATGAAGATGTTGAAACGCTTTTGCAAGAAGCATGTAGATTTGTTAAGACCAAAAAGTAGCTGCACGGAACAACATTACAAATGTCCCATCTGGTTGTGTTAAAACATGGACACGCAAGGAGAGGAATTGCTTGGAAAACTGTTTTTTTCCTCAGTGACGTAGGCACTACAGGAAGATTTTAATGGGGGCAAGGGGATTCAGTAATGCCTTTCTTGTCCATATGTATTATTTTGATGGGTGTTTTTTGTTTTATTAAGTGGTGGAGCCAGAGGCCTGAGCTCTGAAACTTTTTTTTTGTTTATGGTTTTTCCACCCCCCCCCTCATTTATTTCTTTTGCAACACCATTGGTGTCTCATAGTTTGAAATACAATTTTAAAGGTTGTTAATGCTTCATCTTCCTGTGCTTGACAGAAATACTGGCATTAGGAAAGCCTTTTATTTTGATGAAACACAACATATACTGTGTTGAATGAAGAGGAGTTACACTTCACACCTGCAGTATCGCAGACTAGTTCTTGGCCATCACTTGGGAATCTGTCTAAACTATTTTTTAAATTTTCTTTTGAGTTAGTGCAGTCTTAAACCTCATTGGTCTGCTACTAGCTTTTCTTTTAGGTGTCACTTCTTTGATTCTCCTGATGTACAGTAGTTAAATACAGATTGTCTAAATCCCTTGAACAGTATCTCAGTGTATCAAACCACTGGTGGTCTCAACAGCAATTATGGTGTATTTGCTCTAATTACAGTAGTATCTCTTTCCATACATGCACATCACTGGAATTGTGTTTAGTTCACAACAAAGCTGAAGTCTTGATGACTGTATTTTTGCACAATTAAACTTGTAACAGACTGTGGGAAAAACTTGTAACTGTGTCTCCGTGATTTCTAAACACTTTGGAAGATCTTGCCTTCAGCGTGTTCAAAACTTTCCTGAGCTTTCAAGAAATAAAGTTAAAAAGTTTTAGTATGTTTCAGGACAGTTGACTGGAGCCATGTGAATTTGGCACTTTTTTGGACACAATCCTGAAATTCAGCAGGGGAAGCATTCTTGTGTGGCTCTGGCTCCTCTGTGAACATCTGCCCAATCATGGTTGAAAATACACATCCAAATACACTCAAGCTTTTCAGCTGTGTGGCAAAATATTTGCTGCTTAAAATAAAATGGCCACTGCTGTAAACTGGCATTGGGCTGCTTTTGGATGCAAGATCATCTTTGGCCAATTGTGTGCCAGACACTTCTCTCAAAAATTGTAGATAGTGAAAATATAAACATTCACAATGGGTAACGGTTCTGAATTTAGACAACATCAGCTTCTGTTGGCCAGTGGCTTACTGTTTGCTAAAGCTATTTCATACAGAAAGAATCTAGTTGGTGGGGTTTTTTTTACAGTGCCTGATGACTTCTGTGATACAGAATGCTTCCTCAAGCCGAAGCATTCTGTATCATAGCGTTATCTTGTCAATGGCTATTTAAGCTGCTCCCTGGAGCTAGTAGCCTTTACTTTGAAAGTAGAAATAGCTTTTTATCAGTGGAGGCTCCCAGTCAGATATGTAGTCACAAAAGCAAATTTAGAAGTAATTCTTGGTTTTGCACAATAGATCAAGTTTTATTACTGATACATCAGGACTGAAAAAATTATGTATGACCAAAGCAGCACACAGTGGGAAAGTCAAAGCCATAATCAAGCTGCTCTATACTGGTAGATTGAAGTTATCTCTGTTTAAGCATATTTTCCCATTCTTGTATTCTTTCCTTAACAGCAGGATATAGTTTTAATCTTCTGGAGGGATGAACTTGTAACTCCAGGATACTGGAATATGAAACTACTCCGTTTGAGGTACAGATGAGACTACTCAGACACTCAGCAGACCCTCAAATGTCGAGTTACCCAGTATTTGTTCAGCGAGTCATGAATGCACCACAACTTAGTGGGCCAAGTCTAGAGGGAGTCCTATGATTAGACTCACTCTGATTATAGTTTATTCTGTAGGTATATTAGTGAAATAATAAAAGGCCAATCTATGCTAATTGCCTCCAAAAGGCAGAGTATAACATTTCACCATGTAGTCTCTGCATCAAATTACCCTGTAATATATGCTTATTAGCTCTGAAAAAATAGACTGGTGAAATCTTTACCCCCCCAAAAAAAAGTATTTTGAAACACAGTACTTTAAATGAAGTGAATAAGAAGACCTTTTCTTTGGCCGTCACCTTAGAGGGTACCTATCTGTTTTCATAGGACAGGGCTAAGATGTGTAAGCTCTCCGTTCCTTGCATTATGAGGTGCAAACCGTAATTCTTCCTCCTTAACTCATGATACCATAGATCTCTTTCAAACTGCCTCTGAAACACCTCAACTGCATTTCCTTTGCTTCAATCCTGTTCCTCCTTGTCGTCAACATGGAGCACAGGGAGAAGTTATTTCCCTTTTCATTTGCAGCATCCTTTTAGATATTTAAAGGCCCTTACACACCTCTCTTCTGCCTTCTCTTCCTGACATTAAACAAGTCCATTCATCCTATGATTAATCCTATGAGACCATGTTTCCTGAAACCTTGATCCTTCTTAGTTGTAGTCTCTGGATGCTTTCCAATTGGTGTCTTTCTTGAAGGGTCATCCTCAGAAACAGACAGTGTTTTTTTCAGATGAGAATTAACAGAAGCCCCTCAGCCCAGGCATGCCTCTCAGGAGTGGTTTTCCATCAACTGTCAGTAATTTGATCGAGACTAACCTCTGTTAGCCTGTTTATGGGAACATCAGGTGAGAGGGTGTGGAGGCTTTCTGGTAGTCCACATCCAGGTACCTGCCCGTGACAAGGTGTTACACTGTCAGAGAAGGAAACCGATTTGTTGCTCCTTTAGCACAGCCCCCTCTTTGTTGTAATTTTTTGTTGTGATTGCCTGAATACACATGAACTATTGGATAATGACTTTCTTTGAGTGGGAAATGAAATTTAACTCTTTACTTAAAATGATGTTATTTAATTTTAAAATTAAATTAATGAATTTTCAATTTAATTTACTTTTTCTTTCCTCCTCTTGCCTCTTAATTCTTCACTATCCTGCTGTGACAAACCAAAGTTGTGTCTGGACAACAAGGGAATGAGAGATTTCTGTATGCTCAACTACAGAGCTTTACCAAGTTTATTCCCAGTTTATTCTGTTACAGTTTTGTTCTAGGAAGTCAACATGAACATTTTTGGTACTGACACGGAAGAGCGTTACAGGGCTTGGCCAAATCCCCTCCCTCTCTGCAGCGGGTCAAAGGCGCCACTGTCCTCTTTGTGGCTGCCAGTCAGTGGTGAGGAGGACTTTGTGGACATGGTGCCCTCTGCAACACCCACCGCTATGTGTTTTGACCGGCTCATGTGCCTGTCTTGTTGATGTGAACAGGCTCCTCTCGGGGAAAGAGCTGAGGCGGAACCAAACCCAGCATTGACTGGGCCTTGCCACTCCCGCACCAAGCTGTGCGTGGCCTCAGCCCTCCCTGCGGCCTCGAGCCCTCCTGCTCCCCCGTGTTGGGGCTGTGTCGGGATGGGCAGCGCTGGGCAGCTAGGCCTGGCCTGACCCAGGGCTGCCAAAGAGCTGGGACAGGAAGCCACCCTCGCAGCAGCGAGGCAGGGCCTGTCCCGTCCCAGGGAAGCTGGCCTGGAGGCCGTGCCCAAGACCTGGCTGGAGCCGGGCTGTGTCAGGGCAGAGCCGCCTCAGCAAGCCCTGCCCAGGAGGGGCCGGAGCAGGTCTGCAGCGCGGGGCTGGGGCTTGCTTCAGGTGGGGTTTGGCCGGGGCTGAAGTGAGGGGCCGTCGGGGCTGGGCAGGGCTCAGCTACGCTGGGCTTACCTGCCGTGCCCTGCCAGCCTTTGCCCCCTGGGGCGGGCTCTGCCGTGGGGGGAAGCTCTGCCGGGCTGCTCTCGCCTCTGGCCGGGGCTGTCGGCGACCCCCTTCTTCCCCCGGAGCTCCCTCCCCTCCCCCTGGCGGCGGGTGCACGCGCGGCTTCGGGAAGCTTCGGGCGGTAACGGCCGGCGCGAGGCGAGGCGGGGCGTTGAGTGTGAAGCTGCCGCCGCGCCGGAGCGGCGCTGCCCTGAGGAGGAGGAGGGAGCGGACACCTTGTCCTGAGGTATTGGCGAGGGGAGAAAGCCGCTTTCCTGCGGGGAGCAGGCGGCGGGCAGCCTGCCTAGAGGTCCGGAGCCTGTGCCCGGAGCTGCCACAGGCACAAGGAGTGCTCCAGGGCGTGTAATATGGGTGTCACACTGGGTGTTTTAAGTGTGAGGCCCCAGCAGCTCAGAGGCTGAGCACTAGAGTCAGAGACTGGAGACCCCAGGTGCTGCCTCTTTTGACCTCAAAAGAGGTCATTACACATTGGCCCTTTGGAAATTTGGCATTTGGAAACTAACATTTGGCATTTGGAAACTAACCCTTGGCATTTGGAAACTAACAGAGTTGTTTTAGTATTGAAACAAGGGCCAGGTAAGAAGGTTCGTGAACGGAAGCACATTCAAAACCTGTTCTTCAGACAGAATTATTTGTGTGGAATAAATGAAGCCTGGCCCATGCACTGAGCTACACGGGGGGGGGTGGGGGGGTGGGGAGGGGCTTTGTGCTCCAGTCTTCCTGTGCTGGACATGGAGAGAAGGGTATGTAAATCACACCCGAGCCAAGCAGGAGTTGCCTGAGCAGGCTTAACTCTGGTGCTGGCCAGCATTGTGGTGCTTGACTGAAAAGGTGGTGTGGAGTCAGCTTTTTCAGAGCAGTGTCACAAATGTGTCTTTGCTTGTGGTGTGGGTGCCTCTTGCTCTGCCATCCCTGCTGCTTGCAGGGAGAGGAGGTGGTGCCTGGGGCTTTCAGGAGGGGGCTTTCAGAGAGACCCCACTGCCCTCACACTTGTGAAAGTCTTGTAGGGTCTGGTCTAAAGTGCACTGGCTTGCTCATTGCTTTCCCTCTAGGTCCCCATTTACAGAATTTGCTGGCTTCTGGTGTTTGGCAGCCCAGAAGTAAATGTCTCTGCTTTATTTTTCTTCTGGAACAGACTGTAGTAATGTGGCTTTTCTCTTGCAGCATTTTGTGATGAGCTTGAAACTAAGATGAGGAGACTAGAGCAGACTGGTCACCAAGTGCGCTTCTCTGCTATATATGGATGGGACCAGTTCTTGGGTGACTTTCCAGCTTCAGGTAAGAAACTCAAGTTGCAAAGACAGAGTATTTTGACAGTGAAAAGCTGAACAGAAGCAAAACTTGGTAGAAACAAATGCCTCGCTTAGCTGACACCTAGTCCAGATTTCACAAGCTAGTGTAGTGGTACCTTGTGCTCATGCTCTGGCTCTGCTGCTGCCGCCTCGCCCTTCAAAGCCAGCTGTCTGATTCCTTTACCTGACTGAAAGCCAAGTGTAGCCTGTTGCTACACTTTGCGCTACCGTGGAGGAGCCCTTCACCGTGCCACCTGGCTGTTCTTGGAGCCCTTCATTGTGCCGCCATGGAGAAGCCCCTCATCGTCCCACCTCAGAGGAGGCCTTCATCGTGCCACCCAGCTCTTCTGGAGCCCATTATCGTGCCGCCCCTGAGAAGGCCTTCATCACGCAGCCTGGTTCATCTTGCAGCCCTTCATCGCGCTGCATAGGAGGAGCCCTTCACTGTGCCTCCCCGGAGGAGCCCATCATCGCACCATGCTGGAGGAGCCCATTGTCGTGCTGCCCCAGAGGAGTTCTTCATCGCACTGCCCCAGAGCCCTTCATCACGCAGCCTGGCGCTTCTTGGTGCCCTTCACTGCACCGCGCTGCAGGAGCCCTTCATTGTGCCACCCTGATGGAGCCCTTCGTTGTGCCATGCCTGAGGAGCCTATCATCACGCCGCACTGGAGGAGCCCTTCGTTGGGCCACCCCGGAGGAGTTCCTCATCACATGACCCTGGCGGAGTCCTTCCTCGCAATGTGGCAGAGGAGCCTGTCATTGCTCTGTGCCGGAGAAGTTCTTCGTAGCGCCACGCCAGATGAGCCCATCATCGCACCGCATAGGAGGAGCCCTTCACCATGCTGCCCTGGGGAATCCCATCATTGCACTCCCCTGGAGGAGCCTGTCATCACGCCGCATAGGAGGAGCTCTTCATTGCGCCACCTAGCTCTTCTTGGTACCCTTCATCACGCAGCTTGGTTCCTCTTGCAGCCCCTCATCGCCCCGCCCCAGAGGAGCCCCTCATCGCCTGACGCCTGAGTAGCCCATCATCGCGTTGCCCTAGAGGAGCCCTTCGTCGCAATGTATAGTTAGATTGTACCAGTTGGTGGGTTGTGACAGGAGCTGAATAGTTAAAGTTGCATCTCAGTAATTTGGTAAAATTACAAATACAAATATTTGAGTGATTGTATACATCTACAGTGGTATTGTCTTTAAGTACAGAATCACCAAGGGTTCTCATACAAACACGTCCGTTTCCAACGTATACAAGTACAGTTTCAGGGGTTTCATTAGGATGTATTTCAAAATGACAAACACATCGTTCTGTGTCAAGACAAATGTCTTAGGCCTTAATGGTATTACTTGCACAAGTAAATCACTGTTGTTTCCATACAATGCATGCATCAATGTCAGTAGTTTGCCATTTGTTCCGATTTTGTTGGGCCCATACTCTTATGTTCTAACAGACGGGTGACAGTTCCATTGTGATTTAATCCCAGTGCAATGATTGGGCATATGGGGTATACCGAAGCATTGCGTTTGGTTAGAACAAAAGCTGTGGCTTTACTTGTCAATAGGGTCATAGGTAAAATTGACTAGATGCTACTAGGATTAGAATTTCTTTTCAGATTCAGTTACGTTATCCCAGATTACTTTTTTAATTTCAGTGGGTAAGGTGCCCTCTTCACTTTCTCTTACAATTGCTGCCAGAGTAGATTGTACCCACAATTGAGCTTGAATACAACTAAGAGCGAGAGAGACATTAATTTGGGCTGCACCTAGTGCGTCCACAATTAGTTGGTGGTCTTTTTAATTAATTTTTTCCCATTGAGGTAATATATCAGATAAGAGACATTTGTTAGTTCCCAGTGCCGATAGAGAAGATTGCAATGAACATTCTAATTTGTGTAAATTACTTGTTGCTGAGCTTATTTTGTTTGCTAAAACTTCAGTGTCCATGTTGTTTAATACTCCTAATCCTTTTCCTAAAATACCAGTCACATCTCTTCTTGATCATTTTGGGGAGGTGAGGGCTCATCCATGCAACCATGCTAACCATCCTGCATGGGACACACTTAGGAATGGCCAGCAAGTAGGTTTAATTGCAGAGATATTGATCTGTGTTGATAGTTCCACTCGTCTGAGGGACCATGGTGGATTAAATAGCACTTGTTGCTGGCCTGTATATTTGATGGCATAGGGTCCAATTTTAGAAATTTGTGGGGACAGAGTTTTCTTATCCTTTACAATTGGGGCGGATGTTGTTGTACTAGGCTCAGTAATGTCTGTTTTAAATTTAAAGGATAAGGTGGGTCGTCTCATGTTGTGGTGAACCCAGAGGCATACTGCAAAGACAGGTTGTACTAGGATAAAATTGTACCAACAGTTCAGTCTTTCAGAGGCGCAGAGTTTTGTATCTTTTGCTATTGGGTTTGATGTAATGTTCACAGCGATTTGAGATGCCTTCTCATAGGTGGATCCATTGATTATCTGACATCCTGCTTTTATTTCCTGGCCTGTCACTCCCCAGAGTCGGAGAATTCGGTTAAAACCCTTAGGATCCTTGCTCCATTCACTTTCTAAATATACTTTGATTCTGTGCATTACTGTGATTAAGAGGGCCAAGTCGTCTAGAATTTAGTCCCATACTTCTGGTATATGTAACACAGGCTTGGGATCATGGCTTCTCTAGGGTTCTTTGAGTAAGGCTCCTTAGTAAAACTAGGGGAGTATTCAGAGTAGGCACGGACATCATTGTGATAGGTTTGGTGATTCTGAGAGCTATTGTTCCTAGTATTATGTTGCGTCCCTTCAGAGCGTTCCATTTGCATGATATTTTAACATCATAGTGTCCCTTCACTGTGTCATGTATTGAGCAATGACTTATGTTACAGCATTTTCTATATGACGTGTAAGAGTTACTGTGAATAATCATAACATAAGTATATCCCTCATTAACAGGTGGTTGTGCTTTACAAGTCACATTTATATTGCTGTCTGTTAGTAACAAGACAGGTGGCTTATCTGTGTTGACACAATTGTGGCTGATTTCTTGATTACAATTAAGTTGAGACAGGTGGGCATTCGTGGGGAAGCAAGTATTATCAAAATCTGTATTGCAAGATAAAAGGGTAAAACAAACTGGTCACGGTGGGGTTTTCCGGACAGGTTGCCCCATTAAAAAGAAGGAAAAATCCATCGTGCACTAATTCTGTGTTTTGCACTGCTGCTGTCAGTAGCTTCCCAGGCAAGTGGGCCATGAGATTTAGTTAGAGTCATAGGTACAGCTCCAATTTGTGGTAAAGTTACCATGACAGGTTGTCCTGGCAGTAATGCTATTGGATATTTTCTTTCATCAGGAGGTGGAGCATGAGGTTTAGTTTTTGTAAAGAGTGCTTGGCTCCCAGTGGGCCCATACTGATTATTCAATTGATGAAGTATTTTGGAAAGTCGAGTATCCCACTTGGCCTTTTGTGGCTTAAGGCTCCATTTCAGTAAGCCCTTTCAGTAAGCACTTTCTACCATCCAATTTGATAGTAGGGGGTGCGGAATACCCACTGAATTTCGAATACCCATCACAGGCTGGTGCCTGCTTGCCAGTGGCATCCATCCATGCTGCGTCTGGCTTGCTGGCGATGTCCGCCCATGCTATTGCTAGCTTGCCAGCAGTGTCTGCCAGGCTGTCACCAGCTTGCCCACGGCATCTGCCCACGCTGTTGCCAGCTTGCCAGCGGTGTCTGCCAGGCCATTGCCAGCTTGCCAGTGGTGTCTGCCCACCGCTGTCGCCAGCTTGCCGGCAGCACCATTCATCATGCTGCCACGGAGGAGCCCGTCATCGCACCACACCTCAGGAGTCCTTCACTGCGCAGCCCGGCTCCTCTTGCAGCCATTCATCCCGCTGCCCTGGAGGAGCCCTTCGCCACACTGCCTGGCTCTTCTTGGTGCTCTTCACCAGGCTCCTTCATCATGCCACCCTGGTCTTCTTGGAGTCCTTTTTCATGCTGCCCCAGAGGAGTCCTTCACTGCTCCACCCCGGAGGAGCCAGTCATCACGCCATGCCAGAGGAGCCCTTCAGTGCGCCACCCCAGAGGAGCCTATCATTGTGCCACCCCAGAGAAGCCTTTCATTGTGCTGCACCAGAGGAGTCCTTCATCGCGCCGTGGTGGAGGAGCCCATCATCGCGACGCACCAGAGGAGTCCTTCATCGTGTGGCCCAGCTCCTCTAGCAGGCCTTCATGGTGCCGCCCCAGAGGAGCCCTTGATTGCGCTGCCTGGCTCTTCTTGGTGCCCGTCACCACGCCACCCTGGAGGAGCCTGTCACCATGCTGTCCCAGAGGAGCCCCTCATCACTTTGCCCTGGAGGAGCCCCTCATCATGCTGCCCTGGAGGAGTCTATTATCATGCCACCTGCCTGTTCTTGGAGTCCTTCACTGCACTGCCCTGGAGGAGCCCCTCATCGTGCAGAGTCGGAGGAGCCCTTCATCGCACCGTCTGGCTCTTTTTGGAGTCCTTCATCGTGCTGCCCAGCTGTTCTTGAAGTCCTTCATTGCGCCGCCCCGGAGGAGTCCTTTATTGCATGCTCAGTTCTTTTTGGAGCTATTCACTGCTCTGCCCCGGATGAGCACTTCACTGTGCCACCCCAGAGGAACCCTTCATCGTGCTGCCCAGCTCTTCTTGGAGCTTTTCATCACACTGCCTGGCTTTTCTTGGAGTCCGTCATCACGCCATCCCAGAGGAGTCCTTCATTGTGCCGCCTGGCTCTTCTTGGAGTCCTTCACCGTGCCGCGCTGGAGGAGTCCTTCTCCGCACCACCCGGGAGCAGCCCTTCAGTGTGCCGCCCAGTTGTTCTTGGAAACAAAACCAGTCCTGGTTTTGAGGGAGGCGTCTTTGTGCTTTGAGCAACTTTGTGCTCAGTGTTGGTTCTTATTATTCATGCTTCTTTTGGTAGTTTTATATCAGGTTTTGTCCCTCATCCTCTTGTTCTGGATGGTATTAGGAAGGTCACTTTGGAAGCTGCAGTGATCCCTGTCTCATCGGTGGTTTTGGGGCTTTTCCTGGCAACATGTGTTAGGGTAGAGTCTGCAAAACAGGATCCTAACAGAGCGGAGGAGAGAAAACAGGATCTCTGGTGAGTCCAAAGGGAGTAGTGTCTGTCTTGTCTCAATTGTGCTTTCTTCTGCTCAATGGTGTGGGTTTTTTCAGTACAGATGATACCGAGTGTTTGGAAAGGGTAGCCCAAGCACCCAGCGAGGGTCACAGCTCTGCGGCCACAGGGAGTGAGGGAGGATGCAGACACCAGAAGTGTTGGGTAAGTACCTAGATGCCTGAGTGCCGAAAGCTGAAGCATCTGTTGCTGCTTGTTGGAGGCATGGGAATCCTGGGAATATCTGCATGGCCCTGTCTCCAAGCTGGCTGAGCTGGCCCAGTTTTCAGGGCCATGCAGTAGGCGTGTGATGCTGTGCTGCAGAGGCAGCAGCTGGAGGGTGCTGTTGCCACAGGAAAGGCTGCCAGGCTGAAAGAAGAAGGAGCACGGTTAAGTCTGAGCACCTGAGTGAGTCAGTCAGTCCTCAGGGAAATTTCACATCCTGGCTGTTGTGACCCACCCTGGCCTGGGGTTTTGCAGGTAATCCTCCTTTGGTAGAGAGACAATGGTTGGAGTTTCTTTTCCTGCTATTGCTTTATTAAAATACTTTATTTTTTCAGTGTCCGTTGCTGAGAATAACTGCTTTTTCTTCTCTTAATCCTCTCTTAGCCATTCAGGGTCACCATTTTAGTTTCCAGTTACACCTGGGTTTTTTTTGTTTTTGGGAGAGCCAGTGTGAAGGAGCAGGGACTGGATTTTACTTTCAGTTATCCCTGGAGGAGCTGCTGCAGAAGGAAGTGAGCAGTTTTGGGAGCAGTTTTGGGAGCTGTGCCACAGGAGGACAGCTCACTAGGAATCCGGTGTGATAGCACCATATTTTTGCTTTTTGGCAATAAAAATTGGAGCAAGCCGCAACTGAGACATGGTGGCATCTGGTTTGTTCACTACATGGTTATCTAAACCCTGCTAACAGCTCTTGGGAGGATGCCTCACCCCCACCCGCTCCTCATCCTTGACACATCCCACAGTTCTTGCACAGTGAAGTCCTTACTGCTGCTGTGCCACTGGAGATAGTAGTGGGCAGCTGGTGGCTGCAGAGGTTTTATCTGCCTTCCAGTGGGTAAGAGCTTGTGCTGGAAGGGGCTGCTTCTCCTCCGTGACAGATGCTGCCTTCCTCCCAGCTTGTGCTTTTCTTTCTCTGTTTAAGCATGGCTCTTGCAAGCAGAGCTCCAGGTAGGTGCAGTCCATATTCAATTTCCTCACTAAATGTTGCCATTCAGTGTGAGTGAGAAAGTGTTTCTGCAGGGAGGCACCGGGCAGGAGGCAGCAGGGTAGCCCCTACGTGACAGGGAGACGAGGGAGCACCCATCTCTGGAGTACCCGTTGGCACCCACACTCCCTAGCCTGGGTTGTGTGGGTACAAAAAAGCCTTTCTGTTCTTTTCTCCCTGCACAACTCACTTAAGCTATAGGGATTGTGGGGTCTGGCTCCCACCCTCAGGTGCTCTGGTTGGACCGTGGCCTGCCTGCTCCCCCCCGCCCGAGGGAGCCACTCAGGTTGGGGCCTGTCCCCGCTGCACACTTCTGCACTTAAAGGGAGTATTTAAGTGACTTTAAGAGTCTTGTAAATTCTCCATTGAAGTGCACTCATGGGTGGCAGGCAGGCCCTGGCCGATGGAGGGGGCCATACCCTGTTACTCCCTAGATGAAATGAGTTATATGGGGACAAAAAAGCTCCATGGGATTTCTGTCCCCATGCAAGGCCCTTGGGGGCTCTGGGCCCTATGGGGAGCTCAGTTTAGGAGCAGACATTGGTCCCTGAAATTGAAGCCTGTGACTAGTTTTGGGGTGTTTGGAGTTGGTGCAGATGCAGGCTAAGGGCGATGTGACTGCTTGGCTGCTCTGATCAGGAAACAGGGGACCGCCAGCCTTCCTCAGTGGGAATCCTCCTCTTTTGGGGGATGCTGCTCACAACAAATGCAGTTGAGGGCAAAGCACAGCTTTTTCTCCTGCCGTGTCCAGTGGTTCAGGCTGAAACACTGCTTTGCTGCTGGGAAGACCTCAAAATGTCAAAATACAGCAATGTTGCAGACCCCAAAACCTAAATCCGCAACAGGGGCTGTGGCAGCTGCTGCTTTACTACCCTTCACAGGGACATCACCATGTGGTGATGGCTGAGAACACTGGGCAGCTCTCAGAGTGATTTCCAGAATTTTAAAGTAATTCTTTCCCCCAGTTTTTGCCTGATACTATATTGCTTGGTGGGGGTTGAACTTTTTTTTTAAATAACTCAGCCTGAGGTGGATTTCCAGGTGTGGAAAATTGTCAGTTGTTTGGCTTTGTTGCACCAAGAAAAGTCTAGGAAAAATAGGTGGAAAGAGTATCGGGACACTCTAATAACAGGTAGTGTTGCTAGCTAATCCCCAATAGCTAGTATGGGTTTCAGGAGATAAATATGGGTGCATAGTTTCAGAAGAAACCATGAGATTTCAGGAGAAATTACAAGATTAAGCCTCTTGATGATGAAATACTCCAACTCTCTGGTCCTTTCAATTTCTTTGGCAGGCTGGGAAACAAATGGATTTAGTACTTATCCCTATTCAAAAATGTCATTTTGAAGAATGATTTCAGTAATTGTTTTGCCTAACAGAGCAAATTATGACGTGTATACACTCCAATGTGTATTTTTTAAGAGCAGCTAATGACGAGAGGATTTGAGCACTTTAATGGATTTGAATATCCTTTTGCCATTAAATTTAATTGGTCAGCCTGGTAGTTTTTCTTTAGCAGAAATGGGATAATTCACATTAGTCACTTGGGTAGGAAAATTATGGCTAAGGGAAAAATGTCAAAAATAATTCACAATGCTGATATTGACTCCATGTTTACTGTTTTATTAGCAGGATTTGCTGCTCACTTTAAATTCACGAATAGACAAATTATTTACAAAAGCCATTTACTCCAAAAGTAGGCGGTACCACATACTTTAAAACAGGAAGCATTTGTCATCACAATAGAAAAGACTTGATTTCAATACACAAAAGTGCATGACATCTTATGTGTAGCTTAAATGAGTACGTATTACTGCTACTGTCACCTGCTTTATCACGATTATCAGTTAAGAAACACCCGTCCTGGAATGGCACAAAATCAGAATAGTAAAAACAGCACTGGGGGAGGCAATGCAGAATTCATCTTGAGTTGTTGCCTCACGTTTGACCAGACAATGAGCAACTCAACTTCAACTTGCTGAAGTCTAGAGTCTGTCTCCATTGCTTGCAGAAGGACAGATCGTCTCAAGATCTCTATGCTATTTTGGCCCTACTTGTACTTTATCTTGAAGGTGTACACAAACTTGATAAGATGTCTAGGCCTGGTTCAGCAGGGTGAATTTTTTTCCCACTAACATGCTATTCTTTTTTATGGGTCCCACTGAAAAACAAATTTAAACACATGAAATTCCATCTGAACAGAAGAAAACACTTTTTCACTGTGAGGGCTGTTGAATACTGGTACAGGTGGTCCAGGGAGGCTGTGGAGTCTGCATCCCTGGAGTCAGTCAAAGCCCAAGTGGACACAATCCTTGGTCAACCTGTTCTAGCTGACCCTGCTTGAGCACAGGCGTGGACTAGACAATCTGGAGATGTCACAAAAACCTCTATGATTTTGTGATTGATTCTGTGAGAGCTCAGTGACTCAAGGCAGCAGAAGCTGGCCGTAGGGTGCCTGGAGGTGAGAGAAGGGAACAGGTCCCTTCAATATGTAGCTGTGCCATTTCCAAACACATAATAAACAGAATAGCATTCTACATAAAACTACAGAGTGGAATGTTGATAAAATATTCTTAAACAAGGTGTCACAGGAAGAGACTTGAGGCTTTCACTAGACTGTGAAGCAGTATTTAGCTTTGTAGAGAACGTGTCTTTCATAAGAGCATGCTGCACATTGAACAATAGAAAGCTGGTGGTCTGTAGACTTCAAGGAGCTTAATTGTGAGGGGTAAACTGAGATGATAAAGAGTGACATGAAGCAAAATGGGCTTTTTTGCCATCTTTCCTCTTGTGAGCGGAAGGAAAAGGACACTAAATAGCTTAAAGGTACAAATGATAAGCTCAAAGGGGTTAAAAGATTTCTCTTAAGAAGAGACAAAGAGGCATCATTGCTAGGATCAGCAGTCAACTCTTCCATCTTTGTAATATGCTTTAATGCATTCATAGACTTTTTTGTTCACCTTAAATTTTAAACAACTAAAACGAGTGTCTGCATCCCAAATTTACGGATGGGTGAACTAAAGCACAGCATCAGTCTGAGTTATGGGATTATACAGCAGTCCAGTGAAAAGAGTTCTTGTGGAAATGCATAGTCGGCTGCTTTTTGAGGGCTCTCACCAATGGTGGGTATTCCCACAGACAAGGGAGAAGCTGCTGAGGAGGCATTATTTCCTCTTTTCCCCCTCTCCAAAATATGTGAGATTAGAACTGCAGAAAATTTATTTCAGTTTTATGCAGTCTACCTCCTCTGTGACTGGCATTGCACTTGTTCTCAGGTCTAAATCTGTGCTAGATTTGCTTCCATTATATGTTGATCTCCATCTGAGCAACATGATCTTCTTGAAATACTTCATGGTGTTATTTTTTACAGTTACAAAACACATGGTGTTTATCATGCTGTTACTCATAGCAATGCATTCAACTATGTAAAAAGCAGTAAGATAATGCTTCTCTTTCACAAAGATGGTGGGGAAAAAGTCACGGACAATTGTGAAGCCATAGAAGGGTGCCCAGCAGAGAACATAGGCAGTCAGGATGCACATCAGTACCATAACAGTTTTTCTTCTGCATCGAAGCCTCTTTCTGATCTGTTCCGTCTGAAATCCTGGTACAGTTTTAAACCAAAGCTCCCGAGAGATCCTGGCATAACACAAGGTCATTGTAATCACAGGTGCAACAAATTCAATGCCAAAGATGAAGAGGAAGTATGATTTGTAGTACATCTGCTGGTCAACTGGCCAAATTTGACCACAGAAAATTTTCTCCTGGTTTTTCACTATAAATAACACCGTTTCAGTAGCAAAGTATGCGGATGGGATAGCTACAAGTATGGAGACGATCCAGACCAAGGCGATTAGGAAGGTTGCTGTTTGATAATTCATGCGTGGTTTCAGTGGGTGAACAATGGCCAGATACCTAGAACAGACAGATACATTCAAAATGAAGTCTGAAAACAGTATTAGTCAGAACACAGTTCAAAATACAAGTGGACAGAATTAGGCAGAAGGCAATTGCTGTCATTCGTAAGGAGAGAGCCTGACAAATTTGTCTGTGAGGAGAGGTAAGAAAATTTTCCGAAGTAGCAGCCTAGAGCCGAGTTCCTAAATCGAGGCAGAAACTCTGGAGCGAGTGGCTGAAGGGTTTATTAGGACAGTGGGTACTTGGCAGTCTGAAAATACGAGCATACATTAGGGTGTCTGAGGATGGTTTTGAGACATGTCTTAAACTCCATGTGTTAATAAGATCAAACTGAAAAAGTTGTAATTTTGTATCACAAACTTTTTAACACAGATCACATGTCTGGGAGTTACGGAAAGACTGGAAGAGGAGAAAGAGAGGGAATATTCCTATTACTGACAAATATGTTTGCAGGACCTAGCAAAATATGCAAGTGATGTCGTATCTGGGACGTGCCATGATACAGCATCTGGAAATTCTTCGGTGGACAGCACGTGTTCAAGTGAGAGTTTGAAACACGCAGTAATATACACCTAGTCAGTTGCAGGTAAAAAGACAAACATGTAGAAACATGAAAATGTTTTCCCTAGGCAGAGAACAATTTAAATATGCTTTTTATACCAAGAGGTCAAATATATGTAACTGTTTTTATTATTTTCTTGGTTATTCCATGGGCTGCAGAGAGCTGAAGCTGATGCTAATGAATGGTTACAGGTGAGCATGTTTTCAAACCACCAACAAAGGACTGTGTATCCATTTTCTGCCTATGCAAATTTTTGTTTCATCTGCTGGAGGTGACTATTGCTAATTAATCTTAAATGTGCTGTGTTAAGTAATATGCCAAAACATAAAACTTGAGTTAGGTATTTGCAGTCCTTATGACTGTAAAGCTGCAAAGTATACTGCAGTGTTTCACAAAGAAGCGTGGAGAAACGGAGGTACATTACTTGCAAGATCCATCAGTTGCCCTCGATAAAGTTAAAAAGGGGCTAGGGCAAAATGGCATTCACTCTGGGGTTTTTTGTTTGGTTAGAGGTTGGTGGTGTTGATTTTTTAAGAAGCTATAGATGTGAGAAGAGCTAACATTAGAGTACACTGTCCCAGAAAGATAAGGATATTTCTGCTGAAGGGAGATTTTTGTCAGAGACACTCCAGACCTCCTAGTACAATTGTATTTAACACAAAGGATTGTTTCAAAAAGTGGAATTTCTCATTCATTCAGAGGCTTTTCTATCTGTATATATTCTATACATAGATAGCATCCACAGGATGTATTAATTCTAAAATAAAACGGAAAGTCAGTGGCGCTTTTCATCAGCCAGATCTTGGAAGCAGATGAATTGTTCATCGCTCTTAATAGTGCAGGCTATATGTCAAGTGACAGCAGAATTACTCAGCCTCATTGTGGAGCTGATAAATGAATATTTTTAGATCGGGTCCTGTGGAAACAAGGTTGTGGGATAATGTATGTGTATGCATTCATAAGTATGCATATCTGCTCAGCAGAACATTTGGCTGTGTGGGGTAAATCTCTACAAGAGAGTCGGGAGGGAGCTTTCCTGATTGTCATTGCATACCACACTTGGGCTGTTACTGCGGAGTGGTCCTGGAGCACATGAACTGAGTTCAGATGAAACTTCCCTGGAAGATGTGTTCCAAAAGTATACATAAAACACACCAAGTGCCCATGGGTGTTCAGTCCTGGGGACCCAGCTAAAGCTAAACCCCCTCAAATATTTACAGTGTGGACATTGGACCCTTAGCACAAACTCTTGCGCTTCAGATCCTCTCCTTTCACATTGCATTATTTTCTAGTGTAGATGTGGCCTTAAATATGTGAAATTCCTACGTTTCATGTGACTAGATATCAAGGAAGATGAAAGAGAGTCCTACTCGAGGGAAATCCTGTGGAACAGGCTTACCCTCTCTACACAGGTGAGCCCTTTTAAATGATCTAAACATGGGAAGACTTTTGTTAGAAGCCTGTTCTTTTTAGAGACCGAAGTCAACAACCCACATGACATAACCAACATGGAATGGTTGATTGTTAAATGAATGAGGTTTCTCTGTGTTCACCAAGTCAAAAGCTCACACAAAAAAAAGGCAGTGAAACCAAAACAGTGTGTTCTTACAACAAACTTCAGTGATTAATCCTTTCCAGGATTGTTTTTAAAGATGCATGGGGAGATATGCTAGAAATCTTCTGATTTCTTAGCAGGCATAAGGGCTCAATGACCCATGTTACTTCATCAACCTGGGATGCACTAGCAGAGCTTTCCAAGAACATTTTTCAGAAGTTGAAAAAGATAAGAAATAGAAAATGGTAATGCATACACGACAGTGTTTAGAAGCTTAACCCTGAGTCCTCAGCTGCTGTTCAAAGGTGGTTTTGTTAGATGCTTGTTAAGGATTTGTTTCATAGGAGCTGATTGTCCTTTCCCCCACACCAGGCAAAACATCTCTGAACTTCCCCAGAGTCTTTCCACAGACTTCTGTTGACAGCAGTAACAGCTGAATCAGCCATGCACAAGCTGTATCTATACAACCATCAGCAGGGTTAACTGCTCCTGATCTGTCTTTTGGATCATACCAAAAACTATACAACATTAGACTAGAGCATAAAATGGCACATGAGAGAAATTGGAAAAAAAAAAAGGGAAGGGGAGCTGGGAATCATACAGTGTATATATGCAGAGGGTATACAGAGATGTATATTGTGTTTGTACACAAAAGATGACTTGTTGTGACAGCCTTTCTCTTTACTCGGCAGGTCTCTGGCTTTCTGTGAGTCAGTCGTGTCAGACTTATGTCAGCATGAAGCTGATCCTCAGTGCCTGGGTCCGTCAGAGTCTGTGGTACACGAGGCTAAAAGAACAGGAGTCATAAGAAAGAATACAATTAAATTATATTGTTAAAATTCCTGGAGTGAGAGGCAGGCATAGAAATATCTCAGGACTGCAGCATAAAGCTGCAGGTGGATATCATTATGTTCTGCTTACCCCATTATGAAGGCCGTAGGAAAATCTCTGCTAAACCAGGTTGGTATAGCATTTTATTATTTTCTGGACAGTGCCATAAATACGGGTGTCATAAATGACCCATGAGTCTTTCCTGGCTTGCCACTGTGCCATCCTCAGAGAGGTGTGTAAAGAGAGAGGAGGGCATGAGAGGAGAGTATTTTAATGGAGAGGAGAGTGCTGGCCATACTCACCAAGCATCCACTTCTGGGTTGGAGCATGCAGCTAAGACCTCAGTACTATCAAATGGTTAATTTAATGATTGTTGGTTTTTCTCAGTAGGGCACGACAGAGGATAAGAACTCTTATTTTGCAAGCTAGATAGAAGTCTTACCTTCTACTCTCTTCCACACCAAAACAAAAACTGGGAAAAATACCTTAGAGGGAGAAAGAAATATCCTGTAAGGCAATAACCCTGTTGGAAACTCACCTGTCAAATTCTGTATCACCAGTCAACTATTTCTCTTGCTGAAGAGTATTTACTTCACTGTTTATAGAAGAGGTTAGACTCAGAAAAGCTGTGTAGGCCAGTAGTGAAGGTTTCTTAGAGATGTATGGTTTGGATCAGGATTATACAGTGCTGATGAACACCCTCGTCTCTGGGTGTTTCTGATTTGTCTCTCTCTTTCTCCTCTTTCCTTTATTTCATAAATCCTCTCCTACACTTGAATCAGGCATATTCTTATGAAAAAAGAAATCATTTTAATAAATCAACATTCTTTTTACCTGAAAAGTTCAATCAAGAAATTTCCACTGAGTTTTCTCCAGGGTAATGTCATGACCTCATGTGATTAGATTTTTATGAAACAAGATACCCAGGCCTGTGTAGTACCTACCTTGACATCAGATCCTACAGAACAGCTGAGCATGTTAAAAACCTAGAAATCTGGAGAGCCCACCCCAGAAGCTCTGGCCATCTCCTTGTGCAGTGACAGCACCCCACGTACCTGTCAACAGCTATAGCCAGGAGAGCATTGGTAGAAACATAGAGGGAGACGGTCCGTAGGTAGTTGACTGAGGCACAGAGGATGTGGCCATGCTCCCAGGACAGCTGCCGCACTACGTAGTAGTCCATCTCAAAGGGGCAGCACACAATGGCCACAATGAAGTCTGAGATGGCCAGGTTGGCAATCAGCAGGTTGGTGAGGTTTCGCAGCTTCTTGTAGCGGGCGAGAGCAGCAATGAAGATGAAGTTGCCGATGCCACAGACCAGCATGATGCCAACCAGAGCCACCCCGATCACAATCTTGGCTGCAAAGAAGGTGCGGGTTTTGGTCATGTCATCTTCACTGTCCAGTGGCAGGTCGTAGTCACTGTAACTGAAATTGAAAGGGAAGGAGAAGTTTCGCAAGGAGGTTAAATCCCCATCGTGGAGATTGTAGATTGCAGCAAAGTTGAGGTTGACAGTAGCATTTGGGTTATGTTCAGCTTGCTCCATCGCCATGTCTGTCTTCTTTTGACACATGTGGCTTGGCTGGCCCTTGGTTTCGTGTTAGAATTACCCAGGGTGGCAGGGCACGACGGTGGGAGGCGAGAGACCTCATCCAAAGTTTCCTTCTGAGCAGTGAGTCACCTTTGTCTTTGTCCGCATGAGATTATAGAGCAGCAGCCTCATTTATCTCCTGAGGAAACAAAAAGAGGAAAACATTTCCTGAGAGGAAATTACAGCAAAAATACTGTGCTTGAGGGAAAGCAATAGCCACCTTACTGCCCCACAGCAATATTGCTGGCTGTGCACAGTGGGAAGAAATACCCTGTGAAAGGATGCTTCTGTTATCATTAAATCCCTTGAGTTGCATAATAGACTGGTTGTTACACCCAGAAGTTTTATTTACCAGTGATGAAATTTTGTTTTCAGCACACAGTGAAATGACAATATGGGAGTATAAAATCCAGTTTAAACCTCCACCAGCCTTCAAGCCCACAGTGCTGTCATCCCTGTGCAAGGTAAAAAAACTAAAATAAAATGACACCTCAGTTTGCTGAAATGTAGCTAATGTGCCTTTTGGACAAAGTTTTTGCTTTATGCTAGATGTCTCAGAGCGATGTGGTAGGTGAGAATGAAAGGAGAACTGATGTCCAGGCTCCTAAATAGATTTCTTAATTAAGTAAGAGTTGCCAAGACCCAAGAAAATAGCAAAGCCAGCTCTTTCCTTTTTGGCAGCCATTAATTGAGTAGGGGGAACAAATTTTCAGCCAGCATAATCCATTATTGCTTCTCTCAAACCAGTGGAGCTCTGCCAATTTGCACAGACAAGATTTTGTCCTGTGAACCACCTTGTAGGGCTTTGCTGTGAAGGCAAATCTGCTGTTCATAGGGAGAGTGCTTACACAAACAGGCTCTTGAGGTGAAAGGGAAAATCTTCCTTAAGCAAGACAAAGTGCCTTGAATTTTTGAAGATGGGGAGGAGCAGGCTCCCCTCTTTGTACTGCTGGTTGTACCAAATGTTAAAAATTTCTTCATTTTCTGCACTGAGGGAAAAAATCTAATCTACTCCCTAATTTTGCCTCTACTCTGTATCAAAATGCTGAGAGGGCTGTCTTCTTGCATCTTCCCATGCCACATCTGGGAATCCTCACACCGGACTCCCAGCTGTCAGGACAGTCCCACCCCATCCCAGAAGGGAATCAGGGGGCATTACCGCTTTTTCTGCTTTGAGACAGTAGGTCTTCAGGGTGTCAAATGCTATTGAACAATGTCCGTTACGGCTACAAAGGACAATCTGCATAGTGGAGCTGTTGCCCCCTTCTTTCCCTGGAACCACCCTCAGCCCCCGATGTACCAACACTTAATACATTTGTGAGAGAAACTCTCTTGTACAACTTCTGTCTCCACGTTGCTTTTCAAACTGAGAGTTGCAGAACAACAGAATAACAGAAAGCCAAAGCCTGAAACTAAACAACAGTTCAAACAATTGACTGCTTTACAAGACACCCCAACAGCTGCCTGGAAATGTGAACATTAATTTAAGAGAAATACGAAATAAATACTTGGATGCAAAATCTGTATGTTGGTCAAAGCAAGGTGCAGTATCTGTTTCAGACAGGTTTCCCTGCAAAATACCGAGAGAGTGCATTACAATAAATAAAGACAACTCAATCATCCGTAAACTGACATAACACCATCAGCTAACTGTACCTGCAGTTGCTCTTGTCTTCTTGGAGGTCTCGGGCACCCTGGGGATAGCCTCCAGGTTTCTCCCCTGCAAATGTGCTGCTGTCACTGGAGCAGAGAAAGGATCACTGAAAGCAGCCAGAGGACTTCGCTGAATGATCATTTCTCTCCCAAGCAGGTTTGCCCTGCAGTTCAGGGGAGGATGGCTCTGCTGTCTCTGTGCATGCATCTAAAGCCTTTTCTCAGTGGGAGGCACCTTGAAGCTGTCCGTGCATTTCTGATTTTAAAGAGGCAGTGCAATACGGAGACAATAGAGCACAGCCCTTTTTTTTCCCTGCTTTAAACCCCCTGAATGCATCGAATCAACGGAGCAGCTTTGTTACGAAGCCTGACCATGGAAGGTGTAAAACCCCAGTCTTCACTTGCTCTTTGAGTTTTGTCTGTGCTGGGCAGCAGCTACCTATACCTGATGTGACACAGAAGCAAAATACAAACCTCTCAGTGGAGAGGAGGGGGAGGAAGGAGGGTGAACTACTTTCCCAGGGACCCTTCTCCGTGGATCTCTCCATGGCTATTGTCTTTAGGACTGCTGCTGTGGCAGCTCCTGCAGAAGGAGGGTCAAACATTGAATAGCCGTAAATAAGAGGACCCCTGACAGCTTTCCTTGCCCTCTCAGGGAATTACTTAGAGCAGAAAAATGGCAGTGAATCCTGAAGGACTTGGTGTCCTTTGCTAATGCTGCCTCCTCGTTGCTCTGAAGCACTCACACCCCAGGGAGCAGTTCTCTTGCTTCCCAGTTCTCCAGAAGGAAAGGAAATGCACAGCAGATCCCCTTTCCTCTTCTGCATCTCTGGTCTTATTCACATTAGCTGACATTTTCCAAGATGCATAGTTGGGACACATTATGTAGTCCCCAGCAGATGAGACTGTAGGAGGCTGTAGAAGGTCATGAAGAGCGTAGAAGATTTGCAGAAAACCTAAAATATGTGGCCTACAATGCACGCTCACAAGACTTGGCTTTCATGAGCTAGTGGGCACTTATCTCTGGAAGAAGGAGATAAGGAAAGAAATCTGTTAATGTGCAATATGTCTGGGGTAAAAGGGCCACTAATGTGACATTTCTTCCAGAAAACTTATGAAAGGCCAGAGAGTCCTCACTGTCTTGGAACCAGCAGACAGCATTAAGAATTTGACAGCAAATACTTTGCTTGGCTTTATTTTTAACAGTCAGTGTAATAGGTGAAAAGCCATTAAGGGATTTTTAATATGCAACCAAATTAACAATGAGGAAATCAGATACAATCTACATTTGGATTGTACAATTCAACAATTAAACATTTGTTGAATTCTGTCACAAAAAATGTAAATATAGTAAGTATAGGGAGAGGCAAAGTGAACTTACAGCATACATCAGAATCACATCAAAAAGATCCCTAAAATGGGTCACATAAACCTTAAATGTTCCTTAAGAAAAGCTAGTACACTAAAGGGAGCTCTTGCAAGCTTTACATTAGGAACGTGCATGATCTCTTTAAGACTTTGTTCAGCTGTCTCACATTAAGTTATCTAGTGAGTTAATCAAGCAACATGATACCCAATTATTTATATTCCTTTAGGCCACAACCTCAGCTGCTGCAGAACAGTCTATCCCCATTGACTCAAGGCAAGTTGGCATTGGAGCCGTGGTAACTACAGCCCCTCCAGATCTGCGCTTCATGCTTGATATGGAGCTTCTGTCCAGCAGTTGTTCATCCACTGTGCTCCAAGTAATTGTGCTATATGTGTCAAGCTGTTCCTCAGAAAATACTAGTAATATTGTGAAATGATGTGATTTGCATATGCTGTGCAAGGCAGTGCTTTGTAGTAGCTGAATAGAAGTTGTTGAATAGACAGTGAAACCACTGGTCCTGAGGGCTGCCCTTACAGGCAAATGGGCAGAGTGAAAGCTAAAAGCTGGGTCTAGAGCCTCAATAACTGGCCTGGTAACCTGCTCCGCTACAAGGGCTGGGGTGGTAGTGGAAGGACTCTAAAGCCATGGGGTATACACAGGAGGATTTCCCAGCTGCAGGTGCTGTGTAAGAAGTCCCAAAGGCTGCCTTCAAAAACCGTAGTCTCTTGTGACTTCTGGTGTAAATGTGCTGAAGGAGCAGCTCCCTGGGGCAGCCAGGCTGAGGTATGGCCTGGGCAGCCATCTGCCTGTGCACAGCTGGGATTTTCATTGTCCCAGCATTGCCTAGCCCAGGGCCTTTGCAGCCTGCAGGTCTCCTTTTCCTGGGAATGGGGCACTGGAAGGCTTGCAGAGACTGAGAGATCCTTCCCCACAGCCCATGTATGACATCCATTTTATCACATGATTACGCTCTATTACATTGTATTTCAAAGTCTCCATATTTTGTAGAGAGCACATGATTCTGGTGTTGGATTTCTGCATAGGACAAGGTTTCTCCTTGATAGTGTTTATTGGTGATTCCCCAATGGTGTCACAACATTTTACACAGTGACACAGTGCATTTCCTGAAACCAGTGTTACCAGTTTGACGAATTCAGGCTGAGAAAGAAAAGCTGATTCTGAAAACTGTCATGTAAACAATTTATATCCCTGGTTGGTTGTTTTTTTCATTAGTATGCTCACAGTTTGAACAAGGAAGTTATTTGGAGGCTAAGTGATGCAAAAAAAATTGCAATGTAAAGTACTTGTTTAGAGACTTTCAAATAATGAGTTTCTAAAGCTAGCATTTAGCCTGGGAACAGACCTTAGGACTCTGGCCTTTCATTTCAAAACAGCAAACTCACCAGCTACTGCCTTATTTTTCCTAATTGCTAAATAAATTGGACTCTGAGTGAGGTAGTTAATCCTAGGGGACTTACATAAGCTTTGCATAAATTATAGCTGGAGTTTTACAAATGTTGCTAATACAAATCAGTTGGTGAAATGTGACAAAAGCATCAGACATCCTGTGATTTTCTGGAAAAACAAACAAAAGGTAGCAGCACACATGAGTTGCAACCATGTGTATTTCTGCTCAGTATTCCAACCAGACATTCGGCTCAGGAGTTTTACTAAATCTAAGAGTGTGTAACTGACATTTATGTTCAAAAGGACACTCAACTTGCTTACATAAAGAGTTAGGTATATTTTTCTAATACGTCAAAACATGCCTTGTGGTACTAGAGGAGAGTGACTTTTAGATGGAGTTTGGCAAAAATGTGCACACAGGAGTAATCCCACCATACTCAGCTGTTCCAATGGTGACTTGGGCTGTGGAAAAGTCCTGAGAAGGAGAGAGCAGAGAAGTGTTTGACTTCATTAATAGATTATGTCGTCATGTTAACTTCCCTCTTACCACCTTTTTCCTCTTCCTTACTGAGCATATCACTTCTCAGCTTGGGAAAAGGGGCAAAGCATCTGAAGGAGCAGCAGAGCAGGCTGTCAGCAACCATAGTGACACCCCACAAAGACAGCTGTCAGCGGTGTTGGAACAGCAGAGATGGTGCTTTCGTCGAAAAGGTCTTTTCCTTTCAGAGCTGCACAGGTTTCTGTGGACAGTGGCATTCAGGCAGATCTCACAGCTGAATGGCACAAGGTTTAGCAGAGCTGCACAGAGCTCGCTTAATGTGCAAGGTGACCCAGGGGCAATCAGTGACTTTCTTCCAAGCAGAAGCTCCTTTCTTTTTACTTGTCTCTTTTTAAAAAACTTTAAATTATCTTCCATTTTGTATTTCCTGTTTTCTTCATCTCTGTTCATCATTTTGTGATCATGTACGAAAATGGTGTTTATTTTGCTCAGCTCAGCGTAGTGTGGCAATCTTCTGTGAGAAGCACACTCCCTGCCCTCAACAATAGTCTATGAAATATGTAGAAATAGCTATAAGAAGTTTATATTCCTAGCTGGCACTTAGCACTCCTTACTGGAGAAGCCCATCTTACCTAAAGCAAAAGTGACAGTATTTGGGGCAGTGCAGGAAGCAGGGACCAGCCCAGGGACTGTGCACAAGTTTTGATGCCACAGTAGTATGACATGAATGACCACAAAAAAACCCATTTCAGTCTTTAAACATTCAATGTTTTGTTTAATTCTTAAATATTACTTTTTTTTCCTTTTCTTTTGGATGTGTTAGGCTTTGTGCTTTTTTTAACTCGGCCTTCCTTAGGGCAAATGCCTGTTACCACAAACCCTTCTCTTGAGCAGAAGGCCTCTGAAAGGCAAATGTTAAGTGCTTTTCTCCCCAAATCCTGCCTGGGCATGTTCACAGCTTGGTGGATAGTAATGTGCCAGATGTGGGCAGTGGCAGCGTGCGGCAATGTATCTCCTTGCTGTGGCAGCAAGGCAGAAGATCACTGAGACAGCCTCCTTTGCCCCACTCGCTTACCAGCTTTGTTCTCTGCTAACACTCTTCCCTGTCACAGTAGTCCCAGTCAGCTCTTAGGGATTGCTTAATTTTAGACTGACTGTCAAACCCATTTGCAGAGATTCCTGAAAAGCCACAGCACTGTAAGTTTTGTCTGTTCTATGCCACATATATGGAATAGCAAAGATCAGTGTTTGGAAACTTTTTGCCAGTTGGAGATAAAGATCAGTTTAGCCAGTTGAAATGTTCTGTTTTGATATTGGCCTCTAACGAATGTTACTGCAATTACTTGGAATTTCTAGGAATGCCTTTTCAAACTTAAAAACTGGAGATTTTACCTGGCAATTGGAAATTTTCCTCTGCTTCTGCCTTTGCGCCCATTGTACAAAAGAACACTTATTAGGCAAGGTTTACAACTGCAGAAGGCAGACAGTTTTTCTTTATTTCTGAACATTGTTCTAAGAGAATTAAGATGAAATAATATATGGCTCATATAGAACAACATTTTGGAAAGAGATCTCAGGATTATCATCTGATCTATACTGCTGTTCCTGGGCTGCATTACATATACCCAAATAATTTCTGACAAATGCTTTCCTGGCCTGTTGGTGAAGAAATTTTGTAATGTAGAGGTCATGTCTTCTGTATGAGACTATTAAATGTTTCTTAGCTGCACCAGATAGAACTTTAATGGTCCTGCTTTAAATTCCTCATTTTAATATCTCTGATCCAGATCTGAAGTCTGCATTTGGTCTCTTCCTCAAGAACTGGTTTACTCATACTCCATAGTCAAAAGCCTTTGAATTTAGAAACATCTAAAAGGAGCTTAATATGTCCTATATCTCAGTCAGGCTTGTTGCTCCTTTGGATTTTCAGAGGCAGTCGTCTTTATTTTGGATCTTACTCAAAGATACACTTAGTGCATCTTCTTTTCAGTGGGTGCTATGAGCTGCAGAATGCTTTTGGAAATGAAGCAGCTTTTTAATTGAAGTGTCTCAGTAGGAGATACATCCTTCTGAAAATCTGCCGACTTCTTTGGAGGTCTAAGTAGGAAAAGTTGGATGCTGCATTTCTTAAAAAATTTAATCCTCATCCATTACAGCTACAGTCTCAAATTTAAGCTAAATTGTCAGCACTTCCTTTGTCATTGTTATTCTCTGTTGACAAAGCCCTTTGATTTGTAGTATCACCTCTTCAGCATCTTCTTTTTTCTGCTCCTTTTATTTCAGTGAACATTACTTTCCGTTCATTTGCCACAGACAGAATCCTGCTCCTTCATGTCTCCCCTTTTGATTATTGTGGTGGTTTTGCCATTGCCATTTGTCATTGGCAATTTGGCATTTCACCCTGTATTTCCATGGCAGGCAGAATGATTCCAAGAATTTCCCTCTGCAGTTCCCATAATTCCACTTTTACCTAAAAGACTTCTTTTCCTTATTTCTACCATCTCAGCATAAACAGATACGTACAGACCAGAGTATGTCACTATGAAGCACTTTTATGTCAAGCAGTGTGAATCACGGAAGTCTGGCTTGCTTAGGCACATGCAGAGAGGGGTCCTATCTACTCCAGGTCCCCAGCTTCTTTCTGTAGCAAGACATGAAGTATTTAAAGCTCATCACCCATTCTACTGCCTGAGACATTTTTTGGTGCTTCATTAAAAGTTAATAGTTCTTTTTTTCTCACAAGTTATTTGAGATTTAAAGGGCTGTCAGAGTTCAGTATCAATCTGAGAAAGGGATTAATATACTGTGAAAACCTTATTACAGGTATTATGTATATTGCTGGTTATTTCTGCACACACCTGAAATGATTTCTAACCCAACAGAATAATGCCTAACAGTAATTTCATTTGAAGCTACTGAGAGCATGAAACCACAATCTTGGTGTCAGGATGAGTCATGAAAAGCTGCTCTCACACCTTATTTCTGACTTTAAAAAAGGTTTTGTGGTTTTTCCAATGTGGTGTCAAAACTGCAGGGCCAGATCAGCCGCCTTCTCATAATATTTTTGAAGTCTGAGAGTAGCACTGTAGAAGTGACTGCTCTGACAGGAGATGATAGGTATGTCTGTGTTCCCCAAACTAGGTGGAGGTGAAGCAAATCCATCCCAGAAGGTGCACATCCATGTTTTGGGATGATGGCTGTGCCCTCCCGGGCTGACTGCTGCGTGCGCAGCTGGGAGTGTGGTGGAGCATGTGGGGAGTGTGGTGGGTGTGGGGGAGTGTGGGATTGTGGTGTGCTGCTGCCTGTCTGTGGCTCTGGGGGAATACAGATGATTGGGGTCAGGGTCAAAAGGACACATGCTGGTTTGTCTGAGAGGGACAGCTGAGGGGCATGGATGTCAGAGCCAAGGGCTCAGCATCTCCCTTCCTGGTGCAATGTATAGATGGAGTTAAATACCGCGGGGCAGGACGAACAAAACCCCCACAGTGAGAAAGGAACCTCTTAGCTATTTGGTGCTGGCAGGGATGCAAACCTGCCCTTCTGTCTGCTTGTGGTCATAGTAATTCTGAGGGGAGGGCCATTGCCCATGGAGCAGTTAGTGATCCACAAACCAGTTAACCTGTGTAAGCATAGGCTGTGCTGTGCTGCCCTGTGCCCCATGTATAACTTGGCTTTCGTGCCTGTGTTGTGCTGTACGCATCCCCTGCTGCAAGATAATCTTAGCTGGCTGATTGTAACGAAGGAGCCTGCAGGCAGCTTCCCCTCAGGACTGGCAATTATACCACCTGTGTGTCCTTGTCTTTAACTAAAAAGTGCAGCAACAAGTTCTCATGTAAACATCCTTTTTGTTTGATAGTAGGAATGATAAAGAGAATTGTTTTCTTTTCAGAAAATCCTGTTCAAGCTCAAAAGACCAAAGTGGGGTAACCTTTCTACAGATGGCATCAGCATGGTGTGCTGTGCCATGGTTGGAGACCCATTCAATACCGCACAGCTCAGGAGTCCCACTGTCTGAAGGGAGGTAAGATTATCTGTACTATCCTCTTTGTAGTGTTAGCTCTAATGAGTGGCATTTTAGGTGATAATTCACAAAGCCTGAGTGCCTTGCTTACTGGGATCACAAGATTAGCACCTCCTGGTTCAAAACAGTGGTGGTCTGCTTTTCAGGGAGTATTTAGAAATGACATGGACAAATTAGAGGCAACAGGAGAATGTGGCATAGCTACAGCTGTGTGGGAAGGGGCAGCCCTCAGTTCCAGAATTACAAGTCCTTGAGGAATAAAATGTAAGCTAAGTCCCAACCTTTTCTAAGGCTGCTATGGCTTATATTTGGTAGAGAACAAAATTTGCAGCGAATGGTATTGCCCTTTTGAAATCAAACCCCATTCATTGTAAACATTTTAAAAGACCCACTGTACAGGCGCTATGACATAGTCACAACACCACAAAACTAACACAGGAAGAATGGGCTGTTCAGCCAAAACTGGCATTTCTCAGCTTCATGGATTAGTCAGCTAGAATGCAATCTCTGGAAGTTTTTTAGGAAGAAATTTAGGTGTTCAGAGGTCATTTGAGCTTATTGACTACTGATACCAAAGTAAATTGGTAGGAGCTCACTGTGAAAAATACCATCCTGTGGTATATAATGCACAAAGGCCAGCATAGTGGATCTAATGCTGTTTGTGAATTAGAGCATCATTTAGCTGCTGTGAGATACCCTTTGGAGGAGTTTCTGTCCATGCAGAGGGAGGCAGGCGAGATAAGCCCTTCCAGACTGGTATGTTAGCTCCTGGGCTGGGGGATATAGCAGAATGGCCTGCTGATGGACAGCCTGCTCTTTCCCACAGTATTCTTCTGAGCAAACTTTTATTTAAATGAACTTGAAATGTTAAGTGCAAAGTTTTCCCAGAAGAAATATTTAATATAAGCCCAGCTGGCCTTTTCAAATGAAATTGTTTATTAACTGATTTGTTGTCATTAGCCACCAGGAAGCACACCTGTAAAGACACTTTTAACTATATAAAAAATTCACAGTTTCCCAGTACCCTAATTTATGTAATTTTGCTGCAGGGATTTCATTTTGAAGAGAAAGGGATGACAGATTGGATATTTGAGTACCACTGAGATGGTTTTTTAAGGCTCATTTCCCTTTCAGACTTACTAACCCTCTCTCAAATCATTGTCAGATTCTTTTCTATCCAGTACCTGAAACATTACTTTACCACTGGAGGTTTCTACCTTACTATTTTCTACCTTTTGCTGCTTTTAGAGCTAGCTGCATATTCCAGGTCTGTAGCTCCATGTTGAACCTGACATGGCCTTTAGTCAAAGATAAATACAATGAAAGACCATGAAAAGTTGCCCCCTCCCTACTATGCAGGGACATTACGCAATGTTCTTTCTGCCAGGGCAAATGATTTTTCCTGAGCTTTCTGCATTGGTTTCCTGGGCAGAGGAACATTTTTTGCTTGTGTTTTTATTCTGTTTGGCCAATTGAGTTCTTAACTCATTGGTCATTTGCTAAACCCACAGAAAACTAGACCATGTATAAATTTATTTCAGCCCGGTTAGTGAGAAAGGCACAGGCATGATGGTGTGAAACATTGCGTGAAGGTTCCTTTGGGAGGCAAGGAACCTACTTCTGTCCCCTGCTAAGGAAGAGCAATTTCAAAGTACACTTTGAAAGTCAAAGGACCAGCACTCCCCAGAATAGTTCAACTGCCTGTTGTCTTCAGAGTATGCATTTTTTTACAGTGAGACTTGGCATCCTCCAGCCCTGTCTAGTGTAGATCTGACTAAAGAGATTAAGTCAGGAAGTCTAACCAGTCAGATGGAGGTGTGCCAGGCTGCTCCTATGAGGGGAAGCTCCTCCTCAGCTGCATTTGTACCAGCCATAGGAAAGTCTGTAGATATGGCTGACAAGTCAGCAGGGGATATACAAGACAATATTGAGAACCCTCAGCTATACCAATAACAGGTCCTAAAGCCAGTGCCACTTCTTATACATTGGGGCTATTCAGAACAAAACCGCCTTAAGATAATTTTGATCATTTTAAGGGTTGTTGCAGCAGTGCTTTAGAGTTCCTTCCTCTACTTGCATTGCTCTGCATTGCTGCAGCACTGTTTTTTCCTGAAACATTACTGATGTGAAGCGAAATATCAGACTGCAGCTGAGCTCTGGTACACAGGTCCTCTTGCCTGAGGCAGCCCTTTTGCTGGTTTTTTAAAGAAAGTCTCCTGATGCTGGTGGGGTGGTCTAAGGCTTGAGCCTTGATGCTCACACGCAAGAGTCTTAAACTAATTCTGCAATTAAAATGGCAGGCAACACAAATTGCCGGTCATTAGAAACAATGCTTTTCTGCTTCATAAAGGTGAACTATTGAAAAAGATCTAATCCGGAAAATATAAAAAAATTAATCGAAGTAATTGGGTTGACTGGGGTTGCTCAGAGATGATAAACCTGTCCAGAAGTCACACAGGCAGACAAACAAGTTACTGCTGAACTGAGTGGGGTAGAGGGAGGTGGAAACGGGCCGTTGTAAGCGCTCTGCGGATGCACCATGACAAGTCTGCTGTAGTTAACTTTATATTATGAAATGATGTATTTGAAACCACATTGAAGTCCTCACTGTCTGTCAATGCCTGCTTCACTCCTCTGCCAAAGGAAGTGACAAGATCTGTCTTTGAAAAATTGATGTGATTTAAAATTTAAAGAAAAATTGTTTCAACTCCTGTCCAGCAAATATCACGCAATGGATTTCAAGAATGACTCAGATGTTCTTCATGAGATTATGTGACCTAATGCATAAAAGGATAAAAAATCTCCAAACCCTCAAATTTCCTGTAAGTTTCTGCAAGTTGTCAATACTGGATCAAACATTTCCATTTATCTCCTGAAAGGTCAAATTTTACTTTTAATGTGATTATACCTGTTAGTTACTGACAGATCATTTCCGTGAATCGGATGGAATCGGAGTTAATAGGGCCTATGGGACTCTATACAAATGGCTGAAAAATTCCATCCCTCCACCCTCCAGCATGCATCTAGTATGAATTTCCTACAGTACCACATTCAGTATTCAGGTATGCATAACTTTTAAAGGTTATATTTTTTTTCTCATTCATTTGGTGGGTATAAATGATGAATGATAGGACAAACCTTGTATTTCTCATTCCTCTCTTTGTTGGGGTAAACTACTAGGCTAAGATTTCTCAGAGCAGATGGTGATGTTGATCACTTTAAGCTTCAAGGCAGGCAAAGAGATATACTTTGCAGGGTTCCCCCACTGCTCTAAGCATAAATCTGCTCTCTCTGGGGAAAAAAAAAAAAAATAAAATCTTTAAATTGAGCTTCTAAAAAAGAGATAATGAAAAATCCCAATTCTTGCAAATGTTGATTCCATAAACTCACTATCAGAGCTCTGTAGGCACTAGTAGCTCTTAATGACCCTGATTAGCCTCACCGGGAGCCTCCACCCACACCCCTGCCCAGGGGTCCAGGAGCCCAATTTCAAGTCAGCTCGGGGCACATCCCTACCCCCTGCACCGGGCACACTGTAGCTGTGCCTGTCTGCCATTTTGCCTCTGGCCTTGCCTCCTGGATGGACCCTAGATTTATTGGGCAACCTTGCTTCAGGATCTGTCTCTTCCTGCTCTGGATGGACCTTGAGTTTTTGCCTGGAAAATCACCCTCGCTGAAACATTTGCTTTGAGAAGTGTGGTTTGGAACCATGGACTTTATTTTGATTCTGTGATCTGCAGGCTCAAGAAGGATTCAGGTACTTCTAAGTTTCAAAGCAGTTTCTTATCCTCTGTGATCTGATGTATACAATGTATGAGCAAATATGAAGTCACATATATGTGCTGGGTTTAGGAACGGTATTAGAATAGGCAGGTAACAAAACACTCTTATGGAAGAATTGTGATGCTTGGAAAATAATAGTTATTTTTGAGATAGATATGAGAAAAAAAAACATTACTAAATCTTAAAGGATGCTCAGTAAAGCACGCTTAGTTGATGTTATTGTAATCTGGCATGTAATTTTGCTGTGAGGCAAAAATTCCTCCCAAATCAATTCCAAAGTCTGCACAACAAAGAGAGAAAGTTTACAAAAATATGCCGCTATATGTCTTGATGTATGAACCAAATAGCTGGCCAGGGGCGGGGAACAGAGGCTCAGATGCCCATGCTGTTAGTTCTGATGTTAGTATTAGAATTTAAAGGTCACAGAAATTGATGTAGGCTCCATCAAAATTTTATTTTAAATAATCTTTGGGTTTTCATATGTAAAATTTGGAACTGGAATTTAAGGAAGAAGTTTTGGGGTTTTTGACTTGGCTATTGACTTACTGGGTAGCTGTGGTTAACTTGCACACTTCCTTGCTTTCTCACTGTGAAATGAAAGCATAATATCATTGTCTTCTGAAAAACATTTTGATACCTGACGATGACAAGCACCACATAGGGCCATATTATCATTTAGATCATGAGGAATTACTGATCATAGCTTCACAGTTAACAGGTCCAAACACCTGAAAAATCTTTAGAATTCATCTAACTGCACACTTCTCTCCTGCCAATGCTGTAGGAGTTGGTTTGTGCTCGCTCTTGTTTCATAGGTCTGTTGAAAGTAGTTCTCCAGGTGTCTAAGGATGCACAGGTGTTTGCATCTGTGGAAGCTGCTATGGTACATTTGTAGTTAAAGGAATATCTCCCAGTAATGTCCCCTGCAATACAAGCATCCCTTTGTGATTTTCAGAAATAGGCAGGAGTAGCCTCTCGCTACAGATTTCAGGAGTGATGTTCACGTTCCTTTATGGGAAATTGCCAATTGGAGTATAGAACAAATGTTTCCAAGTGCCTAGTGTGGACAGCTCCAGTGTGGACACTTGGAACTGTTGTTCTTACATTGTTTGGTGGAATATTTACTAAGTAATTTTTTTATTTATTAAAGTTACTGTGAAAACTGAAAAATAAAGGTCCTGGATCTTTTAAGTCATGCGTTGATATAACTTTATACTTGAGTAGGTATTTCCTGATACAGAGAGATATCTGTATGTGTACATGTGTGTGTACATGTATATACTCATTTATACTTACTGTGGTGGTAAAGTTGTTAATATTTAAGATTGAGATGTCTGGCTAAGAATTTATCTTTAGTAAAAGAACATTCCTTTAAACTAAAAGCTAACAGTCTGTGATTGTTTCCAAGTCCCCACTTCTGAGCTAAGATAGTACCAGGTGTGCTGTTCCTATGGGCTCCACCAAGAGCCATCTCTCCATATTGTCATGTTATTTACTGTTTGATTCCTTAGAATTGTGGCAGTTAGCAAGCTACTGAAGGGACAGATACCCGGCTTTGTTAACACCGAAGTGATTGTTTTTCCTCACCTCTTTCCTTTTTTCTGAAACAGTATATAGGTTGGGTCTCTACAATCAGTTGGCAGAGAACAGGGGAGCAGAGGGGGAGACGCTGTCTTGAATGTTCTCTCACTATGATCATTGTTAATAAAGCTTCTGTCTGACCTGTCCTAAATTGTACTTGCATTACTATGCAGTTGGAGTCCCCAGATTCTCTGACAATACATGCTCGTATATACTCTGTGTGTGTATATATATATGTATATATAATTCCTGTGAATAAGAGGCGACAAGGTCTAGCATGGTTGGGTTGTATTTCTAGTATGCTGCTGCTTTACTCCTATTAAGTCTGTTGTATGTAATACATTTACATTTCTCTTTGAGGAAGGAGCACTTGTTCTTCATTGTTTGCAAGTTCAGGGCTTAGAGTGTAACTGAACCTGACCAGTTTGCATTTGGGAGGTAGTAGCAGCAACAATAATGTGTAACCTTACATAATTGTATTACAGTGAGGGATTCGTCCAAGGCTGGTGGAAGAAAATAAGGAACATCTTATCAGCTCTTGGTCTTGTGTGGGCACAACTGATAAGCGATTTACCTATGTATCCACAGGAAAGAACAGCTGGCCTAAAAAGCAGTGACTTACATGAAATGGGGTCAGATTTGGCAATGTGTAGAAGTGGGTAGCATTCAAATACAGTTTTTGGATTGCTGGAATATCACAAAGGGAGGTATTGATTGTTGGATGATATGCTGAATCAGACCAACGTTGACCAACATATGAATCTGTCTGTAAACTGCCTGTTAGCTCAGCAAATGCTGCGTCGTATGGATTGTACTAGGAGCTAGCATTTAAATTGATTTAACATTTGTTTTCTAATAGTTTGATACCAGAGCAGCCAGAAATGTCTTAGCACTTGTTTTTCTAAAATTATTTTGCTTGGGACAATAACACGCATTATTCTGTCCTTGAGATTGAATTCAGTTCCCACAATATGCAGAAGCAACTGCTTTTTCTTTTGAAAGTCTGTGGAAGGAAATTTGCAGAAGCTGTGTTCTTTAAGTTCTGCATGGTCTTTCAAAGCTTCAAATTACATTTTTCTATTGAAATAGCCCTTTAAAGAGATTTCTTTATGGACGTGATGACTGGCCTCTGGAATCAGTGTAAATGCATTATGAAGCAATGACAAGATACTTGGGCAAGTAACATTGTTCAGCCTCTGGTAGTATGGCGAGTTGCTGAAATGTAAGGCTCTGATGTAAATGCCAAGGATTTGACAACATATTTATTGAACAAAGCTATTGAAGAAAACAACAAATAATGTGAATTAAAAGGCAGGGATGAAGATGCGACAGAAGGATGTACTGATCTAGCAGAATATTGTTCAACTGTGTTGTCCATACATAATAGAAGACAATCTTCCCCCACGCACCCCCTCCCAATTACTCTTTGGGAAAATAGTATTCACCTAGGTTTTTAAAAATATTATAGGAATGAAATTACTTGATTGTCTGCAAAAGAGCTGTAGGAATTCGGCTGACAGGAGAACTAAAATCAGCCTTAGGAGAAAGCTGAGCAAATAGGAGCTAGTGACTGGGGACAGATCCTGTTCTGAATTTTACACTTAATATTATTTTGCTCACCATCAGAAACTGCCTTTCCAAAATGTCTCGCTGTGCTTTCACATTTCAGACCTTAATCACTGTTGGGCTGTCTTCTCTATGGGAGAAAGAGTATTCACAGGGAACGACTTATGTTTGGAGGGAGAAAAAAAGCAAGCTGTGCACCTTAATGTTACATCTTACGCTGGCCCCCATTTTTACCTTGAAGAACTTAAGCTAAAAACATTTTCAGACTGTCATTTAAAAAAAAAAAAAAGGCAGAATGGGAACTACTGTGAGTTTGTGACTTTAGGACTGCAAAACAAGCAAAATTATAGGTGATTGTAAAAGGCAAGCTTTGTTAGGGCCAAGCAACCTGAAAGACTGAACACATAGAAGAAAGTCAGTCATCTGCTTTTGTTGGGATTCAGGTGATCTTCCTCATCACTGAAGTATTTTAATAGGTATTATGTTTTCACAATAGTCACTAGATGTAGCTAAAAACCCAATCGCTAATTAAGCCAGAAGCAATGTTCTGTGAGAGCACTTCAGCTTTTGGCTGTAAATAGTTTCATATGTTTGGTGCAGGGGCTTGCATGTGTATCATTCTGCACGTCACTGTCGAAGTGATCTTGTGGTTGGTGCTTCTCTGCTTGAGACTGCTTTTGCACCTTTCTGTAGATTGTACCACGCGCAGGCTTTGGTAGTCGTTGCTCTGGGCTCAACTAGTAGCTGATTTGGCACTGATGCTGAGTCATCATGTGCACTATTCAGGGGTAGCGAACATCCCTATCTGTGGAGGTCAGAGCTCAGCTGCTATCTTCAGGCAGCGCCAGGAAGGTTTTTGGAAAGCTCCTGGCAATGAAAGGTATGTGTTACGGCAACTTCAGAACTCTGCTCTACAAATATGGAAGTGGAGGAATAGTATAAAGGATTAGAACAGAGGATTTCCTGGGGAATGGATTTGGCTTTAAATAAGATGATTGGTCACATAGGTGATGCTTGAACAAGTGTTGCAATGAAGCAGTTTTTAATCAATGGTCTTGGGTGGTGGGGAGTGGTTATTCCTGGGGGTTAGAGGTCTCTCCAAGCAGAATTGATCCAGTATAATTAATGACAAATGCTGCTCAGTGTAGACCGTGTGAAAACATACTGTTTTCTCTCTCTTGCCAGAGCAAGTAAAATAATGCCCACACAAACCAGGCCCCTGGTTTGTGACATTTGCTCAGCTTCAGAAATAGCAGTTTTATATGCTTCTTTAGCATGACACGGGTATCTCTTTATACATTGAATCACTGAAGTTTCCCTGATTACACAGATTTGCATCAAGTAAAGATCTAGGTGCTCTAAAATGATTCTTCACAATTGCCTCATTTCTGTTTGCCTATTAATTTGAGATCTGCACTTCTGAAACAGGTGACCAGAACAGGACAGATTAAGAAGCTTGGAAGAATGTCCCAGTCCTGGTCTCAGAAGGACTAAGCCTAATTCAGCCTTCATAACTGTTCATGATGCCAAATGAACAGCTCTGTACCTTGAAAAACCATAGCACATCATAAGTAAGCCATTTTAAAAAGCTGATTTAAAGGAGAAATCAGAACACCTAGAAAGTGACTTTTTAAAAAGCTCTTTAATGAACAAAAGAAACAAAAATCAAGGAGCAGGTAGAAAATTGTTTAAGCATCACTAATCTCAAAGGGTGGCTTGTCAGCAAATGAACTGCGTGGGAGATAAACGTGGACAATGGAAATGTCAGTGTAGCATGGAAATGGGGACAGGCTACAGTTCAGGCTGAAGACTCAGACCCCCACTGAGGCAGATGACCTTCAATAGAAGTTTTCTTCAATTAAAACTTCTGGTGTGCTACAAAGGTGACCTTGAAAGTTGCATCAGAAAAGACGTTTTGCACCTAAGGTGCTGATAGCTCTATTATAGGGATAGTGTCTGATGGAGCCAGATGTAATATAAATCATGCTTATGGCTGGATGGCCCAATGCCAAGCTGCTGATCGTAGCTTTTAGTCATGTAGTTTTTTCCCAAGCTCCAAAATGTCAGATGAACCGTTTGGGGTATCGAACAGCACTTGCCTTTTTTCCATGAGTTATTCCAAGACTTAGAATTATCTAGAGACCAAGAGCATTAGAGTATATGGACCTGCCATTGCACTTGGAGTGCCCTCTCCAGTGGGTTTGTAGGGGTGTGTTAAAATAGTCAGATCCCCAGTGTCCTGTCATCTGCAGTGCATTTACTCCTGTTCCCAATGATGGTGAACACTACCCTGGCAAAGCAGCAGCATTCTGTCTTCAGCTGCTGCTGCTTTTCCTTGAGCATAATTAAACAGAGTGCAGACATAGGGAGAATCAGCCTCTAGAGCCATATTTGCAGCTCCAAATTAATTTGCAAGATAAGTCAGGAAATTTATAGAATTGTTCTGGTGCTCTGAGGAAAGATTAAGAAAATCCATGATGCCATAATATTAAAGCAAGTTGCAGCCCTTCCCAAGGGCAAAGGGATTTTTGCAATGCCTATGTATGCACCCTGTAAAATTAAGGTAGTGTTGATAGATAATGGTATTTAAAACCTCACCAGTATTTTAGTTTTTTGAATTACTTTATCTCCAACCTATATTACCTTCAGTACTGCAAATGCTGGGATTAACACATTGTGATCCTGAATGTGCAGTAGGTATTAGGAATGCTGTAGGTACACTTAGTTGATTAAAAGAGTTGGTGCAGAGCTATGGGAATAAGGGGAGTATTCAGTATGCTGAAGACCTTAGCTCCTTTTGCCTGTTTCAGAAAGGAAGGTTAAAATTCTCCTAGCTCCTAAAAGAGGTGTGCATAAATGCCAACTTGGAAGGCTTCATGCAGGTTAAAGAAAATGGGGATAAACAGCAAATATGATTTGGGCTCTCTTGATAGCATGTTTCTTTTTATGAAGTGTTTTCCATGCTATTTAGACATCTGGGTGGCCTGTGAGGACCATGTCAGGATCAGGACTGTGTTGTTCTTGCTGGCATCTGGCTGGCATGTGGCAGCTGTGTCCTTTCCTCCTGGGTGAAAAGCTTGCTGCTGTCATCCCTGCCTCAGCTTCATCAGTGTTGTACAGTTATGCTGCAGTTCACTTCAGGCTATGCTTGGATCCATTTGAAGTTAAATCTTGGCAGAGAATATGGCCATTCTTAATGCTTTGTCAGAAGGGCTTCTTCTCCTGTTGACTGGCTTGATGCTGAGTAGTTCCAGCTGGCTACCTCTTGTTCAGGTGGCAAGAAAAGTATTTGTCTTTACCTGTGTTTGCATTTAGATGCTGCTCCCTTCCTGGCCTGGGAGCCCAGTTGGAGTAGATGCTCCCTTCATTTACAAGAGAAATGCCGTTGGAAGGGAAAGCTCCATCAACCTGTTTTCAGTTTGGCATTTAATCCCATAGTCCAGCAGTCCACTTAGCCTAATTAATCATTCAGCAGGGCTGTAGGTGGAAGGACCACCAATTTTTTTGAGATTCAGTCTGTACAAGAGCAGACATTACCACATTACCTGTACAGATCTGATGGTCTTGGTCCCAGCTGCATTGTTGCATTAAATGATGGACAGTTTTTTGTTGTGTTTGTCCTTTCAGAGAAGTATGATCGGGTTAAGACCATGCCATGAGCACCCAACTGGCAGAGTGGTGAAGGCATGCCAGTGAAATTTTGCACTGAGAAATTGTGCATGTGGAAAAAAGTGCCTGAGGGAGTCTTTTGAAACCAATGTCAATCTCCTCTAGTTTGAAAACAGCAGGACTTCTTAGCAGGGAGAAGTCCTTTATGGGGTTCAGAAAAGCTACCACAAAAAGGAAACCAGGTACGTTGGTTACATGTTTCTGTATAGTTTCAGTTCTTTCAGATGGGCTGAAACGTGTTGGAGTCTGGCTAAAACTGTAGTGCCGAATCATGTCCATTTAGTGTCTTCTGCCAGAAGGGAGGGAAGTAGAGGCAGAGCCTCCTTGGGAGTGGAAGCCTTCCTGGAGCTCCCTGCTGTGCTGAGGCCATGTGTGCTCTGTCCTGGCTGCAATACTCACCCTCCCTCAGCTCTCCTGGGGCTTCCCGCATTCACCAGATCCCTGTGAGGAAAATCCCAGTCCTTTGGCTGTGTGAGATGAGGCACCATGTGGGATCTTTAAATGTGCTGTTGTTTTTCTATGTGAATTTAAGAAGCTTAACCTTCATCCCATTTAAAGTGCACGGTACCTATGCAGATCTTCATAAAAAGCATCAGTGACCTTCCTTAGCAAAAACGTGTGACTTACTGCCAGGTAATTACACCTTTTGTAATATACTGAGGTTGGCGCTGCTTTAATCTGTGAAAATGCCACTTTGGAAAGCATATGTCAGTGGATGAACTCATTGAACTTCTAATTCACTGAAATCTCTTCTATAGCCTATTTTAAACCTGATTTACTGGATTGTTTGTGATGGCGCCTTTCAATTTCTGAGTGCCTGGTGCTGTGAATCCATTCCTTGTCTGCTCATTCTGCATCCACGTGAGTGCTCCAAGGGAGTATTCACGTAATCAGTGCAGTCATTTCATGAAGGATGGATCTTGGAGGATCTTGTGAATTTTGTTAAATGTAAGATAAACTACTCAGCCTACAGTTTTGGGTTTCCATTCAGTAATGCACTGCATATGCTAAATGTGCCACTGCTGTGAGTTTAATCCTGGGCACCAAAAATACCTCTGGTAACATTAAAATAGGACAATTAGTTTAAAATTTACATTGTTTACTCCTGCTGCAAAAAAGAATAATGTCACTGCCTCATCTCTCTGTTAATCTGATCTGTGTTTTGCTGCCTCTCCAATTAACTTTTTTTTTCAAAAGTTAATGAGAGGAAACATTTTGATTTCTTTTTCCTTTTGAAGATAAATCTGTTCTGTGTCTTAGAGCTAGCCTTGTAGATTACTGGATAGTTAATCAAAGCAGAGGCTTAACATTTCCAATCCAGCAGTTTTCAGCAGCAAATGCTAGTGGGTCACTAAATGCACTTAGCCTAGATTTAATATGCCTTAAAGTAATTCTCTCTGATTGTGGAGGAAACAGTTTTCAAGTTAGCATTTATCTTCTGTTTATCATTGCCTTTCCTTAGCCTTTTGAGTTAGCACAGATTTACAGTGCTCACACAAACTGCCCAGAAGGTTTGCAGCAAACAGGGTATATTTTAATACATTATCGTAGAGGAAGAGGGGCAAATCTTCAGATGGTGTAAAACCATTATTGATTTGCTGTGTTTGCAAAGCAACATAGTAGTCTGTCTACTCTTATTGAAACATATGGCTTTTACTACTGCTAGGGGTTTTTTTTAATGCAATTCCTGGAAATACGAACAGTAGAATAGGGTTCTAATTTTCCTCTGTGCTTCAGGATTGTTCACTGGAAAACTTGGTATCTTTTAGTTAGGTATCTGTCACTTAGTACAGCAAAGTCTACTAAATTAAATAAAATTTCAGCTTGTTAGCAAGGGGGTACAGGCTGGGCTTCAGCATTCACTAATTTCCAGCATTTGGGAATGCTGAGGCTTAGCTTGGTCACCTTTTAGCTACAGTTTTTGAGGAGATAGGTTAACACTTATGTTGCTGTGCAGAAATATCCTCCATCATTTGCTGGGAAAAAACCAATAGTGTGCCAGTCTTCCTATGCTTTTTCATGTTTTTATAGCTTTGCCTTGTTATTTATTGCTAACCAATTCCTACTGATCTTATTCCTGTACAGCTAAAAACATAGCATGAAAGCCAGAGATAACAGTACAAATCCTTTCTTGCTTTTCCACATCTATGATACGGAATGTCATGGTGCTCCCTGTTCAGCTGGTAATGCTTCAGATTATTGGAGTGAGAAGCTGTGAAATAGATCCTTGATAAAGCATGTGTGTGAATTTAATGGTTATGAGTAGATTAACCTTGATCCAAAAGGAGTGACAACCTTGTCTTGATTTATAGCAAGTAGTTATGTTAGCAAAGAGATTTAACTGGCTTTGAACATTCTTCTTTTTTGTATTGCATTAGCTGCTGTACTCTTCATAGAAAAACTGTCAGGATTTCTCTGAGTAAACATCAAGTGACCTCCAAAATAGATAGTTGGCTTTATTTAAGACTCAGCATTTATCTCGCATTGGAACATCTGATACAGATGTTTGATAACTGCTCACTGTTTATTTCCTTAAATAAAGGAAAGTTGTATAGATTCAGAAGGCAGTTATATATGTTCAGAGCAATTAAGTTTTGTTAGCACTGTCCTGACCTTTCTCTGAAGAAATCTCACTTTTTCAGAAATTCTAGCATCTTGATTACCCAAAATACTGTAGGTAGCATAAGCAGTGTACAGTTAGAGGGATTATATTCCTTAGTAATAAACAAATCTTAATCAAAGAGAGCATTGAAACAAGACATTAGCACTATGACAGTGTGTCTGCTAACATTGAGTTTTGCAAGCATCAGAAGGCACCTGACTACTACTGTTGCATGGCAGCTTGAATGCTCAGTGACCTCTAGTTTTAAGTGGATTTACAATTTTAAAAGCCAAAATAATTTCACTGGACTAAATAGGCTATGCTTTGAAGCAAAATGTTATTGCCTATCTTGCCATATCTTCACAATTGAAAACTGCTTATGGCTTCCATGTTCTCACTCATGCCCTTTTCTTTAATTCTGCATGAAGAGTATGTTGAGAGGAATAGCAATAATGGGAGAATATCTTGGGCTCCTGGGATAAGAGGTGAGAAGCTGTTATTAATCTCTCTTAATAGCTGTATTTTCAAAGATCTCATTTGTTGAAGTTCAGTGAATGGCAAATTGCTTTAAAATGGTAGGAAACAATTAGGAATGCAATCTATATTAAAATAAATAGCTGGAGATAGATGATTTTATTGCTCTGTTCTTACACTCTAAAGTTATGATATAGATTTTATAGCCTTATTAAAATTAAAAGGACAAAGTAGCACGTTTAGAGTTTAGATTTGCGTACTGTTCCATGTTACCTGAAAATAAAATCAAAGATCAAGCCCATAATGGATATATTTCATTTCATTTGAGTTACTGGCTGCACTTCAGACAAGCTCACATTGCAATTTCCATCTCTTCTGAACAGCAGTTTACTTGGCAAGAGGAATTTGAAGTTGCTGATCAGGTTTTTAACTTTGCTTTCCACCACCAGACAGATTTAGTGGGACTGAAAATCTGTGCCTGCTGTCTTCTGCAAGATGCAGGGAGGAGCAGGGAAGGAATAGCTGGGAAGTGACTGGAGGTTTGTGGTTTTGTGGGGAGGCCTAAGATGACCCCAAATTTCCTAAATGCTTGTAAGGATCAGCATATCAGAGGCTTGTATTTGTGAGTCTGTTGATGGAAGATCATTAAGGACAGGTGCATCTCTCAATTTTCTGCGTAACCGCAAAAGAGTCCCAGTAATACTTGCTTCTAACTCAAAAGTTCTCTAAGCCAGAGTACATCTGGTGGAAAGGTTTCTGGTATACCAAAGTCATTTCAAACACTGTAGAAGTGTACTGAAAACATATCTGACCTACTTTTGAACTAGCTATCTCCGAAATAAGCAGATGTCTTCGTACTTAGGTTTTCCTCATCCATTCTTCAACACAGCTTCCTAAGGATGACTGGCCAGTATTTGTATTTGAATAGTTTGATGTTTAACATTTCAGCTTTCTATTACGTGTTTGCTCACTTTCCATGTTAAGTAACTGACATACACCAATATGTTGGCAGTAAAGAGAAAGTGTATCTATTTCTTGCTGATCTTACTGGTTATTAGTTGTAAGGTCGTCTTGCATATTTTTATGTATCTTCAACTTTTTTGCTCTTCTATCTGTCTCGCAGTTGGTACCATCTGTATCATACTGTACAGAAGTCTGTCTCATAGAGAGATGGGTGCTGAAGAGATGTAGTGCAGAAAGCCAAATTAGCTTCCACACTGCTCACTTCACAGCCGTGTGGCAGGGGACCATGCCTGCCAGGGATTTTGTTCAGCACAGAGACATCAAGTGATAGCATTGGGTATTGCAGTTGTTGCACATCAGCAAGAGGGCAGTCCTGATTCTTGGCGTCTTTGGAAAACAGATTTATCTGCGATATAAAAGAAAATATTGGAGCTTAGCTAGGTCTTCAGAGACGAAGGGCACAAGTCTTCTTTATTTTGCAGTTATTTAAGAAGGTTTGGGATTTATTGGTAATGCAGGTGAGTTACAGAACATCACTATTCAATAGCACTTGTGTTGCCAATAACTCTGTCATACACCAGAACTGCAGAAAAACAGTTATGTGACTATGGTAATGCTTCGGCTACAAGCCACAGGTGAAATAAAATTGCAGGCAGTCTGTCTATAGAAGTGTTATTTATATGAACATCCTTGATTGTACTTTAAAAGCTGCTTTTCTTCTGATGTGGAAAATTTTAAAGGGTGCGCAGATGGGACTTTTCACAGCTGGATGTAGGCATAGCACACTATGTTAGTATTTCTGGCCCCTGTGCAGTCTGCAGAACAGCTCCTGTGTCCTCGGGCAGGGCACAGCTGCAGTCGCCGTGTCTGCTGTGGGCTGTGGCTGTGCCTGGCTGACACACCCTGCGGTAGGGACCCGAGGAGTCCAACGTCCTGGCTGAGGAAGGACATGGGCACTTGTGAGGTGATGCATCTGCACAGCCTTCTATACTGTGAGCCTCTCCTAAGCCTTTTCCACGTGGCTGACCAGAGCATGCAAACATACCATGCTCTGAAACACTAGTTTTGTGACAAAAGTCATGAAAACAGGAAGAATTTACTTTTTTCTCTTACCTATATTTGTCTGGTTGCAAGCATATATTTTCACCATTCACTTGTTCTGCTGCTTTATAATTGTGATGATCTTTGAAGCTGACTGAACTGGATTGCTTGTGCCTTATGCATGGGAAGCCCTACAAATTATTACCTGCTTTGAAATTGAAGAGGTAATAAATTAATGAAAAACAGTTCCTGTCATTTAAGATAGTTAATGTCACAGGACATGTGATTCAGCAGTAGTCCCTGCTTTCTGCTAGGCTCTGTGAATTTAACTGGGTTTATGGGATGTGGCTGTGCAGTGAGAACAGTGGCTGTAAGAAATGGAAATCCAATCTGTAAATAACTTTCTTAAAATCACCCTTCCCACGCTTGACTTCTGTGACTGTATACTCACTAGTTCAGTTACTGCTGATGGGATTATGAGATGTTACTAGGAGAAAACTTGCTATTTGAGAGGGCAGCAGTGCTGTTAGAAGGAGGAGGCAGCCACGTCAGCGTTGTAATTTGGGATTTGTTAGTGCTGTTGGAGCAGCAGACCACCTGCCTCAGAGGCGTTATGTAGACAGTTTCTCTCCTCTTTCCCTTCCTGTCAAAGCTCCCAGGCATTGGCCTCTGTTTTGGCATTTTTTAACCTGATGTGATTTCCAGCCGCTGCCAAGTGTATGCTTTGCAAAACTTGTGAAAAATGAATTGCTGTGTTAGTTTCCTAATAAATTAAATGATCGCTGAAGAAATGCGAGGTTTTAATCAGTGAGGAAAATAGGTATAACAGTGAAAATCATGATCATTTGGTACTCATAACTTTCAGAAATCATTTTGCCCTGACCAGATAATAGAAGTTCCAACTATTCAATCATAAGTTTAAAAAAACAAACAAACAAAAAAACCAACACAATAAAATCCGTGCTGGCTGCAACGTCCAAATTGGACTTCTCAGATAATTATTCTGAAAACTGTCTGAATAGTCTAAAAGCTGAAGGCTTCTGGATAGAATATACTTAATTATATGAAGACACATTATTTAGTAGATATTCTGAGAGTTTATTTGCCACCCTTCTTGTCTCCAAAGAACTGTGCAGAAGAGACAAGCTAGTATCCAATGTTTGCTCCTCTTTAATCCATGTAGATGTGGTATGTTGGTGGTGGATAATTTGTTGCTCCTCTGCTTTTACTTATCTACTCCCGCAGCTGTAAGATAACTTTCCAAGTGCTTTACTTGAGTTAACCTAGAGTGTACATAGACCAAGCGTTGATATACAGTGCTCTTACTGCCTGCCAGACCTGAACAGATCACGCTTTGGCACACGTTTCATCAGGGCTGACAAGCCCCCTCCAAACATGCTCAGAAGTAGTAATCCAGGTAGTGAATTGATCCTGAATGGTGATATACCCTCCACCTGTGCTCAGCTCTTGGCACTCATTGCAGCATTGGCAAAGATGGGGCTGAAAAGGTAATGGGAAATGAGGTGGGATTTCTAGTATGTTCATGTTACTGCTGGGCCTGAGCCATGAGGACTGGTACTGTATATGTAAGCTGAGAACTGGATCCAAGGAGAGGGGCTAAGAGCACAGAGGATATAAAACTGAGAAAACAGTCTTTAGAAATATCCCCAACTATTAGACAATCAAAAATTAACATTTCTTATGCATATGGTAATGTGACTTTGTTTTCCCAGGGAGGCTGAATTTCAGCACTTCGTATCTGCCCAGCCTGCTCTTTTGTAATGATCTGATTGCTGTTGATTACTTGTGATTGTCACAAAGGGCATGGATATGAATAACTATAACCTGTGCATTTTGTCATTTGGAAACGATAATCTGTTTACCTCTGAGGGCAGAAGAGCAGCTTAAATCTGCACGTAATCAGATATTCAGAAGCACAGAGCCTTAAAGTCTGTGCCGGACTAATTGAGACTTGTGTTTTGAGATTTGTATATATTTTGCATGGAAGCATTTGGAGGAGGAGCTAGCTGTTTAATGAGGGATCCAGGGAGGAATTACTGAGTTTCCTGTGGGTTTTCTTTTTTTCAGGGGAGGAAAAAAATCAACCTTTCAAATATAACTTTCATTGTTGTCCCTTGCCCATTTTAATTTAAAAAAGTGAAATCTTGATCTTTCATACTTGTATTTAGGATACTTCCATGGGTGGTGCAGGGGTCATATGAGTAGCTTTCCCTGAATAAATCCTAGAAATACACCTGATGAAATGCTCCAAGTTACTGGGCTGTCACTGTGCCCCGCAGGTTGTTACCAGTCAAATCCTGGATGCTGGTGAGCTTCTTCAGCAAAGTGCAGAACGCCGTCCGTCAACCCTGACTTTGTCTGACAGATGAGACATTTCAGCTCTTGCCTGTCAGAAGTTCAGACATGAGGATTTTCCAAACAGCACAGGCTGCCATGCTGCACATTTGGTCTTAAAAACAATATATATATATATATTTTTTTTTTTTCCTTGGGTAGAATGAGAGTATTTAAAGAAAGAATTCTCAGCTCTGAGGAAACTCTTCTTCCTGGGAGTGCCTTTCCTGTGCTAGAAACATTCAGTGGCACAACATAACTGTTGGTGGCTTTCTAATCATTAACAAAATTTTGATTTTAAAAAATGTGTATTTTTGGTGCTACAGGCACCAAATATTGCTACTTGCAATATCTTTTTTAATTTTTTATTTTTATTTCCACAGTTGTCGTTCTCTTCAGTCACTGCCTTGTATTGTTACTAACGAGGATAGATTGGAAGGAGTCTATCCCAAGCTTTCCTCTGGGTTTACAGGGTTCTTGCATGCAACACACTGAAACACCCCCATCTGAAACTCTTACAATTTGGAATGATTAAGGTTAGAATGATGCATGTCCTTCATTGTAGCTGTCATGCTATTTCCAAGATTTTCAATCTTCATGTCATTTATTATGAATGATATAATGCAGTTTCTTTGACTGTGCAATTAATGCCTTTTTACCATCATGACAAGGAGTTACGCCAGAATGATTCTGAGACTATTTAGGCTTATTTTGCAGAGAAGACAAAAACTTCTATAATTCATGATTGTGAAACACACATGAACTGCAGGAGCAGTTGCCTTCTGCATGTAGATGAAGACAGCTTATGCCCTCTGTTCAGCTGTTATATTTTTAGACTCAAGCTGGATGATAGATGCAGGGGAAAGGTGGGAAGGCAGAGAGAAAGTTGGAACTCAGGAAATAAAATACAGGTTAAAAGTAGTTTCATTTCTCAGTAGACATTTTTATTAATAACACTGCAGGGTTTTTGACAGCCTGGACTTCTTTGCACAGGAGAATTCCGAGTTATAACTCAACAAACCTGTTACTGTAAAGTGGGACCAGGGAGTCTTACTGTTTTGGTAAAGTCTTTCTGTGCTATCCATATGTGGTAAAAAGCAAAGTGGATGAATTCTGGACAGAAAAGACACAGGCAAGACCTGCTCTTGAACTCTTTAGCCACCATTACAGCTACTTTGTGAAAGATCAGTCTTGATCATTTAGAAGGTTGTGCTGAAGAACAGCAAACCTTGGGGTTTTTTTTTCTGGCAGAGGCAGGCTGTGTGAGCTTGTACTTTTATTTGGTGGGTTTTTTTCATTAAATAGCTGCTGCAACGTGAAAAAGCCCCTCAGGGCAGGAGCTGTTCTACTGCAGAGGCAAGAAGGCTGGTGGTTTCTGGGTTGCAGCCTCAGGATGGGGCAGTAATGGTGTGCAGTAGGAGGTTGGGTGCCCTGTCTTGGCAGGGCTGTCTGTGTTTCATGAATACAGAGTCTGAAGTGGCAGCTTAGGTATTCTGGTTTTTTTGTGGTATGTTCTTTCATTGGCTTTAAAAACTAGATGGCATTTTTTGCAAACTGAGTAGCGCTGAGTGTGGGAACACATCTGTTTGCCTCTTAAGTGAGGGTTAACTTAAGTGAGGGTTAACTTAAGTGAGGTACATGCTTTTCAGAGAGATATCCAGCCTCGCTGCACACCCAAGCGTGATGGACTGCCATTACGGGCCCGTATGATACTGGCCATATGCTTTCTCACAGCTTTGAGCACAGGGAGAGTACAGCTGTAACATGCACGTTGTCCCTGGAGGGAGATTTGCTGCTCTCCTTGAGGTCAGTGCAAACATACTTCTGGAGGCTCAGGATCAGCAGTGGCAAAGATGTAGGTGAAATAAGTACTGTAGGGAGTGAGGCAACACCTTTTATTCCATCTGTTGGTGGAGGTGAGAAGAGACAAGCTTTGTCTTTTCTGGAAGAACCAGTTGCCCCAGTAAAAGAATATTGCTGCTTCTACAGCTGGGCTTGTGAAGTACAGGAGCCAATTTTAAACAACCATTAAAAGTTTCAGAAACTTTTTTAAAAAGGTATGAGACATGACAAACTTCAGTGCAGGCCACATGTATTGCACAGTCACAATTACCCAGTCTAGTATTTTTTCTTCCATGAATTATCTATTTTTGCGTTATCACTCAATTATGCTGCATGATAATATAATTACATACAGTGAGATGCCAATTAGTAATAATGCTACAGCAGACCTTTACAAGTCAATTTGACATGCATTTTTCTACTATACACATTAATTATTGGCATTGTAATTCTCAGTAACACCTCCACTGTCTAAGTGACAGCAGTACAACTCACCAGTTCGATATTTCTGTTGTGTCTATACAGAAAAACTGCTGGAAAAGACAGCCTATCATTTTAAAAGCAGAATTGGGGAGTTCCTACTGCATGCATGCAAAATTATAGCAGAAACACTGGAAAGAGCAACATACTTTGCAGGTAGGAATACCTATTGGTGTGTTCTTTGAAAAGAAGGTAAGACTGGTGGGTTTTTTCCCATTAATTGTAAGCTGCTAATTTATTGTATCTTTAAGTGTTTTTATTTCCAGTAAAGAATGCAAGCATGTTGTCTAATGAGTAATGATGGGGTTCAATGATGTGTTCCCACTGTTTTATAAAAAATTGCTCAAATCTCAACAAAACAAAATTGATTTCCAGTTTTTTAGTCCACAGCACTTGCTACTTCTCATTTACTGGAGGCTTCTGAAAGTGTGAGTGTTCTTAATACATGGTATTGAAACATGCTGAAACAGGTGTTTTTTTTCCCCCAGTTACTCTGCAACTACAGTTGCTAAAGTAGTGGTAGACCTCAATCTGTTTGACATCAGCCATGCCTTAAGGCTGAGAATATTGAAAGGAGGAAATCTGTAAGATGTTTATCAAAGATGCACCATCCAAACTTTTGATCCAACCTCATTTCAGCCAGTGCGAGTCATTGCAAGTAATACATATAGATGTATAAAAGTGGATATGAGAGACTATGTGTTCTCAGGCTTTATTTGTACATCAAAAGGTTAAATAAACACCTCTTCTGTGTGCTGGCTGCCGGGTGAATAGATTTTATGCAAGGGCTTCTAAATTTGTGCTTCTGACACAGACTGTACCTTTTTTCTTTCTGAGACTTGATATTTTATATTGTGAGTTATCATATAGCTTGATTGAAGCTATTTCTACTTTTGAGTGAAAGAATGATAGTTTTAGTAAAAGGTTTGAGGATGTAATTGTGAGGAGAGTGCATATATAGAAATACTAATTGCACTTTTTAAATGAACATCTGTGTGAATAAAATAATTCCTTCTGTAACTGTTTCTAGTAACAGCAGCAGCACATGGATTGTGTCAAAGTGGATGGTTACAGATGTTGTTCATATGTTTTAAGTTTCTCTGAGGTGAGAAAAGGTACAGAACAGCTTCTGTTGGTCTTCCCATGGCTCTCCAACAATGTATCTAACATAACCCTTGCAAATTAGGTTTAAAGCAGCATGCTTTTAACAGGAGATTGGTCTGATGTCCCTTCCAACCTAAATTATCCTACAATTCTTATTTACATGAAATCCCATTATATCTAAAGCAGTCCCATCGCTTATTCATGCCTTTCTAGCTGCCACTTCACTCCATCCTGCAATTCGACCATGACATAATTTCTTAAATACTTGGATAGGATACAAGGGAAGCAAGCAAATTCACTTGTGCTGCACTACAAAAAGTAGTGCTCAGGTGTTGTAACCTAGTATATGCCTGTGTCGTCTTTGTGTCAGATGTTCCACTAAGTAATGGTACTTGTGTAACGTAGGAAGGCTTTTTTCAGATTGAACCATAGCACACTGCTCACTGAAAATGTACATTTGTGGGCCTTGATTCATGTCCCTGTAGCTTAGCTTCTCGTTTTGCAAACAGAAAACGGAGAACCTGGAGGCAGACTGCTACATGATAATGTAAGAACTGTGCTGAAGTGTGGTAACAAGTATCCAAGTTTAGGATTGGTATCTCTTTTTCTAATGTATCTTGTAACCCAGCCAAACACAGCATTTTCTGAGGGGAAAAAAATATACTGATGAGTATGGCCTTCAAACCTGTGAGAGACCCTCACTCCTGGAGCAAGTGCTAATTCTGCTTCAACTGCAGCTGGAAGGTACTGCACTGGGTGACAGTGTTCTGTCGTCTTAGTTCCTGGATCCATGTATGTCCTCTGGGAAAATAAGCAGATCATCTCCCTCTTGTTTCTGCTCTCATCCCTTTCTGTTTTGGTTGGGATGTGCATGGGGATTATGCTCAATTTAAGACTGTCAGCATAGGATGCTGTAGGATAAATTACATGTTGCTGCCAGGATGAGCTCGTGTGGACGCTTTTACTCCGTTTCTCACACGTTGCACGTTACAATGGTTAACTTTTCTGACATCTGCTCCAGCTCCCATACCTCAATGCTGTATTGACATCTACAGTATAAACAAGTCTTTGTTGCCCTTGCTTTTGATGACATACCAGAGAGAGGCCCTGGAGTCAGATAGAGCTTTTACATGTCCCTGTAAGACAAAGAAGAGTTGCTGAACAAAAGAGCTGTGGCTTTACTTTAAAGCAATAACAAGGGGGGCGGGGGGGGGACCAAAACCCAAACAAAAACCACGAAAAAGATAGTCAAATGCAGACTGCCAGTGCTTTTCCACTTGCTTCTCAGAGGGACAGGCTTGCCTCCTCCTGTTCTAGTTGCCCTCCTTAACGTCAGCTAGAATCAATATTAGGATACATGGATGACAGCTCTGTAATGACACTGAATCTGTTAGTTCTCTGTGGGGTTTCCTGGCAGGCAGTATCATGCTACATTAAGAAACTTCCTGTGACTTTAATAAGAAATCACCAAATTGTTTATTTGTTATGGCTTTCCTTTCATTACTCTGATTAGAATGTATGGTTTCATAGAAACATGTTCTTTATGTTCCTTCTTAGTCTTATGCATTCCTGTTCTAAAAAAAAAACCAAACAAAACAACAACAAAAACCCAAAAGCCCCAACCAAAACCCAAAAAAACAAAACCCAAACAAAACTAAAAAACTACTGCCTACAACATAAATCAAAGGTGGGTACAATTCTGATTTATGTAAGAGAAAAGGGAAAAAATATAATTACAGAACAGGCACCTGAGAAAAAAAAAAAGAGAAAATTAGAAAGATATTGGTCTTTTAATGAGTTGGATAGTATTCAAGCAGATGAGGGACTGTGCAGATAAAGCTGACTGTTACTTTATAGCAGTGGATAGGATGGAATGTGTAATAAAACTAATACGCCTTGAGTACCCCTCGGTTAAATTTTGTACCACAAAGCAACAGAGCTGAACTGGCATAAATTAGTGTGAGACAGAAAGTGTCATTGGTTTGAAAGGCTTTCCATTCTAATTGTGTGTGCTGCTCTGCTTACATTGCTTGGGAGTAAACTCAGTTATAAAATAGGTGGTATTCCATAATTACTCTTTCTGCCAGAGGAGCAGCTCTGGTCCCTGCAGGCTTAGTGCATTTTTGGCGGTGTAACACCTGGATTATCTGCCCCAGCGTTTTCCCTTGGGAATAAGGCATGGTCATTAGATGTTTCTCTCTGAACCTACTGGCAGTCTCTTGCCAAGCATTGACAGTACACTTGTTCTCTTCAGTAGCCTTGCTAAAATGCTCACTGGATGTGGGGAAGCTTCTGAAAGCTGGCTACAGCTCAGGATGGAACAGTTCCATTTAATCCTTTACTCAAGTGAGAAGAAATGATTTTTACAATTAATTCTTTAAGCAAATATATTCGTTATCCTCCTCCAAAGAGATTCTACAGAAACCCTAGTTCAATTATGGCATTTAGTTCGCAAAAAGCACAGCTTGTAGGGCCATAGCATACTTTATAAAGATAGGCCCGTGACCCGTAATTCTATAAATATTGCATTTTTCATTGCTGAACACCTACCTTTTCTAACAGCTTTGCCAAAACTCAGGTTTTCTCCAGTTCTGCTGTCACTTCTCACAGGTAGATCAAGATTATACTACAGTTCTTAAAACATTCAGGCACCTCAGCTTCCTTTCTGATCAAAAAAACCCAAGCAGGATAGACAGCTATAGGCTGACCACAGTTTTATTTTTATTTGGCCCTGCAGCTGTTACCCCTTTGTATACATAGTGATAAAAATAGATGTAGGCACTTGAGGGGATTTTGCTCTTATTTGCCTGTGTGCATGTGACATCTGATTCTCATGCCCTAGGGACTCTATGCTACTACAGTAGTATAAAGGGCCTTTAAATATTACTACCTCATTTTGATGGATTACCATAAAAAGACTTGAGTGTAAAGGAGAATCAATTTTGTTGTGATTTTAGTGGGAATTAAGTCACTGTAAATTAATGATAATCTTGTTCTTCTCTTCAAATTTGTGTAGTCATGAAGGGATTTTTTTTTTTTTTTTTTTTTTTTTTTTACTTCCTAGAATGGATTCTCACAGCCTCCACCATAGGGGCCCAGATCCTAGAGTGCTGTGCCATTCACTGGACCTGTGCAGTTCTTGGGGGAGATTAATTTTCTGGCAGAGAGGGCTGGAAAATAATGGGATCAAATTTTGAAAGCTCCCTGTGGCAATCATATTCTGTCTGTTGCCTCTCTAGGCATCCAGAGTCCGTGTTCATAACTGAATATGCCTTGTCTTGCAGAGGAGAAGATGGGAAAGGGTTTGCAATGCTGTTAAGAATTACCACTTGAATGGCTTTGAGTGGTCTCATGTGTCATAGAATTTCTTCCCAATCTAGTGCTCTGTTGGTTATGGTTAGGACCAGTGTTTGGCTCTCAGGATGCTATTGAGAGTAAGAGTGGTCACAGCAAAGTTAAAGGATTTAATCAGGGTAAGTGAAAGAATCTTTCAGACTGCCTTGCAAAATACAGGGTGAGAAAGAAACCAGCTGAGGTTTATTTCTCTTTGGATAGAAGGTTTCACCGCTGCAAGCAGACTAAGGATTAAAAGCTGAGTAAAAACAAGGCAGAGAAATGTTGGTATTGGATGGCTATCAGTAGTTAGCTGCACCTTTCAGTGTCTGTAGAAAGTGCTTCTGTACATGGTTAGAATCAGCTTTTATTTTCAGTGAAAATAGCTATAATATCACTTACAAGTAGCGCAGTTATTTTCTTATTATCCTGGTCAATGCTTTTCCCCAGTGATCATTTTCCTACTTTGCGCTGTGGCAGTTTGCCTACTGCTAGGTTAAACCTGTGCTCCTACACTCAAAAATTGCAAAGTTTTTCATATATGCTGAGATAAATCTAACATTCTGCATTCTTTTGCAATTAATCACCAATCACCTCCCCAAACAAAAAGAACCCCAGAAACCCAAACCCCAGCAACACCGGTTTTGTAATTTTTCATGTACATGCTCTGACAGAGTAAAGCACATTTGACTGAGATACTTGTAAAGGAGTTGAATTAATCTTTTTATCTTGAACTTAATGAAATAAACATTCAACACTCAATACAGGTACAGATAGTGAAGTAATACCAGGCTACTGAGTTCAGGCAATAACTGTTCTTCACTTTTCCAGTAATTTTATGCATTTAATTCCTTTATTTTCTGAACACTCTTTTATGCTGATACTAAACATACTTCCACTTCTGATAGTAGCATCAAAATACCTCTGTTAATATTTTCTATGAATTAAAATCTCTAAACCTGTACACTTTCAGAATTGATCTAGCATTTTGCATGGATAAGATACAGACCAGTTTACAACTTTTTTTTTAATCTATTCATATAAAATGTCATTTTTAAAGCAATAGAGAAATATTTATTCAATTCTTTCTTTTGTATGCTTTAGAAGACAGTGTTTTGAGCTTTGTGTTGATGTCAGGGAACTCATTACCATTTTGATCATAACAGTGATAATCACTTTATGTGTAAGAACAACAGCTGGCCACAAAGTTTTACAAGTATACACAGTTGTGTGTTTGTTTTTTAAAAAAAGTAAGTACAGAACAATGATTTCTATAGACTTTGCCTCACTTTTTGTCATCTTTCAGAGGATGTTTCAGCTCACTTCTTTCACATTTGTCAATCCTTTATTTTGAAGAAAGGAAATCAGTGACATTCTCTCAGTTATGGACATACTGAGCTGACTCCAGCCAGAAAACCAGCGCATCAGAGCTGCTCCTGGGGAGCTATGCAAATCCTTCTCAGCATCATCATTCTTCAACAAAAATCGAAACAATCCTCCTGATTTCAGAGACATCATTTCTATACTCCCTGATTTCACACACACAAACATGCTGCAGTGCTTTAACTGCTGACTGTCCTCTCAACTTTGGAGTTTTATCAACAATCGGGGAAAACCGCTGACTCCATAATTAATCTGCTTTGTGATGATGCTTAGCCACTTTGGGAAGAAAACGTTATTGTTTGGACTGAATGCATGTTTACTTAAACAAACGGACAACTAGATTTTCAGAGCGAAGCCAGTGCAATTGCCCCATAGTGCACGAAAGCAGGCAGGAGATTTGCTCCTACATGAATACTGTTCTAATCTTCTTCAAACCAACACCTGGTTTGGTATGTTACTCTGGCTTCAGGTCCTTTGAAATCACCTTGTTTTCCAAGCCACTTTTAGTGTTGCAGTATCAGCACCTTAAAATCTTAATAGTCACCTTTACTCCCATTCTTTATTCTGTTTATTTATATATCCACAGTACTGTTTGACCAATTTCTTTTTACAAGGCTCTGCATGAACCAAATGTCACTCAGTTCTGGGAAGCTGCCCTAGTCCCAGTGTGCTTGTGCTGAATGCTGTGTTGTCCTCTGGTCAGTACCATGTTGGAAGATACCCAGGAAAGCTCAGGACAAGAACATAAATACTCTCTGGAAAAAAACCAAAAACAAACAGAAGTATAGATACTTTGATCCAGATAGTCCTAATCCCAATAATTGTGATTTCTATCCATGGTCATATTCGGAACTGTCTTCAGAAAAATTGTGTTTGTTTTTAAAAAGTTCATCATCTAGAACTGAGGCTTTCTTTAAGACACTGCTTTAGTGCCTTGTGGGGGAGTCTCAGAATACCTCTGGGGTTGGAGGATATAACACTGTTCCCTCATTTTATGGAAGACTACAGGTGATGTGCTGACTTTCTGTGGTACCTTGTGATAGGGCAGCAACTGCCATCAGATTGCTGCACCCTCACTGTCCATTCACCACTGATCTGACTTTCCCTTCGTCTAATGATCTTGATGGTAAATGTGCTAATGAATGACTAGGGGAAGAAAAGAAAAAAGGAGCAGCAGAATAGTGAAAGAGAAGAAAAGAAATTTAAAAAGCCTCTGGCCACATTTTACAGGGAAAAAAGTTTAAAAAAGACTGCTGTGGCCTTTCTTGGAGAAAGGAGCAAGCAGCTTGATAGCAAGTGTCATTTCAAGCTCATGGCTAATGAATTCAAGAGATTATAGTTTGGAAGAAATAACTTCAGCTACTTGGGCATGTTACTGGGTGTTACAGTCATGGCAGTATAATGATATTTGCAGTATTAGTGGCTCCCTAGCTGGAAAGGCTTGCCACGTAGGCAGCAGCCATTGAAGAGCAACAAAATAAGAGGGTGCGCGAAGAGTGGGAGGAACATACCAGAGATTTAATGAACTGAAAGTAAAGCATTTGAAATATAATTACATAAAGAACATTTGTTTTTTCTCTTGTGATTATGCTTGAATAACGAGGACTGCAGTATCTGCAAAGGAATTGGGAAGTAAATAACAGCTAGGGATTTGTTTTCTTTAGCTTCAAGAAGGGACATGATTTAAAGTGTAGTATTTGATTTAAATGATATATCTCTGAATTTGAGAAGTAAGGGAAATAAACCAAAATCTATGTAAGTCAGAGGGACCAGATCCCTTGTTAGTGTATACATAGATATACTTCCAATTAATTTCAAGGCAGTTGTTTTGATTTATTCTAACTGTGCTGTGCAACAGTCACTGATGCACTGGGCTACCTCACTTGCTTGCAATTGCCATTTGTAACTGGTTTTTAGTAACCATGGTCATGCATCCCAAACAAGGGAATGAGATTTGCCATGTAGCCTTTGGACGTGAGGCTGTGTAGCAGGGAGGGGAGAGGGGACAGGCAGTCAGGAAAGGATGCATTTCACCTTTTTTTCTCTCTCTTCTCTGAGTCGAAGTGTTCCCCCAACATCACCAAGTGCAGTCTAACCAAAGAGCAGATACTGACTAAGGTATGGACTGATGAGGGACTGTGCAGTCGGTCTGGAAACTGCTGCGAGACTGGTTTAATTATATAAAGTATGCTGCTCTGATATACTAGGGTTGTTAAAAAAACAGTATTCCCAGAAAAGAGGTTGGTCTTTAAAATCGAATGACTGAAAACAGCAATTCAATTAAAGTTTTAGTACTTCTGGGAAGGGTTTTGTGATGTAGCCAGAAAGACTGAGTTTACTTTGTTCCGATAGTTTTCCCCCAAACATTGGCTTGCTGGGACCGATGTGTGCCGAGTGCCCCCCTGCATCCCACATGAGGTGCCTTCGGGTGTCCTGCTTGTATCCTAGCTATATCCTGGAGGCCCTGCCAGCAGGACACCCTTCGGTGCTGCTCTCTTCGGTGCTGCTGGTCAGGCCTGGTCTGCTCTCCTTTTCTTGCCTGCACCTCGTGTGTCATGGGTGAAAGTGGTCTCCCCTAAACTTATCCATCTGTCTATTAGACACCCTGCCCTAAGCAGGCTGTCCTGGGCTGGACATCTTGGCCAAAACTTCATATCATCCCATAGTAGTCCTTGTCAGACAGTAAAGATGAAGCACCCTTTTGCAGGTACCCTTTGAGTTGGTTGACCCTAAAGAAGGCAGGTTGCTTGCTTTGTGAAAAGGTCCATTCTCAGCTGCTGTCTTTCTGCTGCAGAGCAGTTGAGCAGCAAATGTCAAGATACCTCCCTGGCAAATCTTCTCCACTCTTTTCTCTGTATAGTTTTAAGTGATTGCAAATTGGCAGTAAGGTGTGTATGAAATGGGTCTGCTGGAGGCTTAAATGCTGTATTTAGTGTTTACTTGAGCACAAGGTAAATTTTTTCCCTCAGAAATACATGTATGGTATTTATCCCTTTCCTTTCTAAGGAGGATGATGCTCCTCCTACGGAACCATAAAGGCTGAATTAGGTTACTGTAAAACTAAAATATTTTCACCTTCAATCTACTCCTAGGTACCACTCAAATACAAAAGGCAGAAAGTGTGACATGCAGGCTGTCAAAAAAATGCCACCTTTAAAACCTCTTGATCTGTTTAATACCCAAAGGGTCTTCTGTCATTTGGCTGTAGCACACAGTGCTGCTTTAAGAGTGAACATTAGAATGATTATTTTTTTTTTAAATTACAACCTCTTCTCTGACAGACCGGGAAAGCTTTTAACCACTGTCACTGAGGCTGGAGGCAAAATCGATAACTACAATTATCTGAAAAGGCTCACCTTCCTTAACTTTGTTTTCTAGTAAATCAGAAACTTTCACCCATTTTTCTGTGCCAATTCAGGATCTTGACATTTTCTCTCCTATGCAAGAAAATGCACTTGATCTTACTGTGGGTTAGTACAAAATAACGAGCTTTACTAGTCTTACCCAGCCTTGCCGCAGGTTTTTGTGCTTGCAGTTGTGTTAGACTGGAGTGAGAGGGTTTTCTGCCTGAGTGTGCTGGGTATTAAAGCAGTCAAAGGCCTGGGTAGACGTGAAGCTGTCTGTCTGGGCATCCAGCCCAACATTTGCTTCCTTTGGTCTTTCTCTGTCAACCCTCTTGTAGTATTACAACTTTGCAAAAATGCAAAGGGGGAAACTTTAGATCTAACAGACTTGATCAAAGGAGATTTCAGTGTAGAAATGCTTGTAGATAGAAGTTATCTAGGATTTGGATTACAATGACTAAAAAGGGGGGATAAGAGGGATTTTTCTGAGGCTGGAATGTGTGGGTTGTTTGCTGGGATTTCTTATGCTGAGAAACAAAGAGAAAGATTAGTTGTAATTATAATACAACTACAGTACTATGACTAATGATAATATGAAAATAATGTCTAATGAAATTATAGTATTGATAATGAATGTTGAAGGTATTTTAGCCTGAATAGGCTTAAGGGCTCTCTACTGCCTTCCTCGGTTCCTCAGGGTGGTGTCCCTGAACTCGGCATTCCTCCTCCTGTCAACCCTGTTAAGATGGCCTAGAACAAAGAAAACTGCTTTGCTTTAGCAGCAAAGACTGTTGAACATCTTGGTATTTCTGTGAAAGATACCTAGCAGGGCCAACCAGTGTTAATCAGGTCCAATTTAACTTTAGTCCAGTCTGGCAGATCACATAGGCCTGCATGCATGTTGGCACAGAGCTCTTGAAATAAGGGCCATACGTCTTGCTCTCCTGCATAGCCTCCTCAATCTCTCTTCGCTAAAGGACTGCCATTGCCATACTCTTTCCACTGATCTTCTTGTGCAACAAAAAGCCTTGAGCACAAAAAGCTTTGAGCATTGCTGGAGGGAGCTGTCTATCTGACAGTGTGGAAATAATATAGTGCATTCTGTGGTCTTGCGTTTCATCCCCTTTTAGAAAAATCACTAACTTTAATTTTTTTTAATACATTTAAAATATTTTCATTTTAAAAATATTTTCCTGACTTATAAGCACATGAGGAGTATTTATTTAGTACATATGTAAAGCCCTTTCATGGTTTTCCTTTATGGTACCTTCCAAAATATTGGGAGTATACAGAGTTGATATTTTTCACTTACCCACACCAGTCCTGCTTGATATCTAGTCGGAGAGGATCAGGGAAAGAATAACATAAGTATTTATCTACTGAATAGATGTTGTATCCTCTGCTCAGCATAAGCTGACCTTGATTTCTAAAATTGTTTTAAAGAGACATATTTATCTGTTGTTGGTATCGGTGTGTTGAGTACTTCTTTGTAATGGTAGCACTGGGGAGATGGTACTCTTGGTTTCCATCAATGAACAGTTCACGACTCTTAGTGGATACATGAAATGGTAAATGGACTCTAAAGAAGCCATTTATGACCTTTAATTCTCTGATTACACATTAAAGGCTGTGTGGATGGAGCAGGCCCTAATGTCCCAGAAGGCAGAAGCACCATGATATTAGTCATATAGAAAAGGCTGCGTGAGATGTAATAAATGGGTACTTGGGAATGGAAAGGTCAGAAAATGTCTTGCACTTGTGACTGCTGGCTGCTAAAATACCTTTTAAATTTCAACCTCTGCCTAGGTGAAATACATTTTTCTCCATCAGGAGAACTGAAGGCCCTTTGCCAGAATGGAAAGTGCCAGGTCTGTGCCAAAATTCTTAACTCCAGTGCCCTGTCTCCCTCAGGGCAGGGTTTGGGGGTTCTCCATCCTATGGGGGAGCCCTATAGCTCCTCACACTTTCAATGAATTGCAGATGGAGACTCCAAATTCCTGGAGCTACATCAAAGCTATATGGCCCAGGAATGCTTCTCTCTCTGCTTCTCTGCCCTGGTTTGTGGTGATGCGGATGTAGACAGTGTTTTAAGGGATGAATGCTGGAAAAAAAAATGGGTTGCAAAAGTAACACATCCATTACACTAAGCAATTCTTCCTTCCCGATCATGCCTGGCATGGAACAGGTAATGAGTAGGCTGTGCCTCGGCAGGAACATGCGAGCAGTCAAGCATTTGCTCAGTTCAGGCTCTGATCTTGCATTGATACGAACCAGTTCAGTCCAGAAGCTAAATAACTGGATTGGTGTGGTGCTGTGCTCCCCAAGCAAATGTGTTTTACCTCCCAGCAGCACAGCAATACTGCAGTTGCACAGCTCGCCAGCCAGGGCTGCTCGTGCCTACCTGTTTTAGAAGTGTGAACAGAGCAAATGCACATCTGTCTGCCCTCCTTAGAGTGCGTGTATCCTTTCTGCTAACATGGGTGCATAGTCACAGGCAGCAGGCTTAGAAACAAGTAGCAAAGTGTGCTTACCTGCCCGTTCCTGAGGGTGTTAAAACAATGGGGACAAGACAGTCCTTCAGAATTGCTTGGCTTCATTTCCAGTCATCTTTGAAATGCCTTTGCCGATGCCTGGGCATCTGTGTATGGCTCTAGTGTAAATCCTTCATATTACTTTTTTTTCAAAGCATGTGGGTTCCTTAGGCACTTAATGCCATTGATCAAAAAACAAAAAGTCATTTAAAAGCCATGGAACACACTGACAGTCAGTGGGATTCAGGATGTGCTGCTGTTTTTGACAAGGAGATCTTAATGTCTTAATCATCAAGGATATGTCCAAACGGGTTCCCACTGAAGAGCGCCCTCAATATCCTGGCAGAGCTGGACTGAGACACTCTGAACAGCAGACTCTGCCTAATATGAAACACGCCTAGATTTTTCATGAAAAATCAAGAATATAAGTAAGCACAACATTAAAACAGCCACAAAAATCAGGAAGTGTTTTCAACCCCCTTACCCTGACAGTATGTTCCCCACTGGGTAAAGCACCAGACGAATCCATCGTTAGCCACTAAGGGAGTCAGTTGTCTGCAGAGAGTATCTGTCAGAACTGGCTGAAAACTTTCTGTGCCCTGAGCCCTCCCTCCAGCCCTTATGGCTGGCACTGGTCTTCAGCAGACACCAGCATTCTGAGTCTAGAAGGGGTGCTAATGTTGCAGTAAGTTTATTTTTGCATGCCCATGCAGTATATGGGTAGTTGAGTCACAGCCTGCATGGATACACTGATACCAGAGTGTCCTCAGGTCTGCAGTGGTACAATGCTGCAGAGAGGAGCTAACCAGAGTCAGGTTATATCAGTTTTAAGCAGTTTTACTTTTTTTTTCTTTTCAGATTTTAACTTTGTTTCTCTTTTACTTTTTTCTTTTTTTTTTTAAGCTTTGGTTCACACAGTCATGCTAAATAAGTGTGTGAGTGATAGGGGGTCTCACTGGGCAGCGGCAAGGCTTGAGATATACTAAAGAGTCACTGAATAAAGTACACAGGTAGTGAGATCTCTTCTGCTGTGTGTGCGGTATTAATTCATGACTTGCAGCCCCAGGAAATCAGACAGGCTGGTGTCAGGAACCAAAGTTGTCCAGGATCAAGGGCATCTTAGACAAATCTTGCACCAAGTAACATTGGAATAAATGCAAGTCCTGAGCCTGGGCTTCCCTCTGCAGAGAGCAATTTCTCTGTACTTCAGCTGCTGTATACAGAAAGTGCTTGTGTGAGGGAGGCAACGACTTCTTATCCCATCCTGGGCTGGGGAAGGGGGAAGAGCAGAATATATAAGTAGTCTTTGCATACAGAGTAGTGGAAAAAGTCTGTGTTACACTTGCAAATTGTGTTTCTCTGAGGATCACTGCAAGGTAATAAATCATTCACAGACTTATTAGAACAGCTGCCTGCAGCACCCCATCTTCGTGGATGTAGCTGAGCTAATCTTTAGAAAACCAGCTTTTTAAAAGTGGGAATTATTCCTAGCTAACATAATACTTGGTTTCAAAACTGTCACTTCATAGCAGATATCTGGGGTTTTTAACCAGTCATTTAAATAAGTCCTTTCTCTTCCATTTCAAATGGACGTTCTTCATTAAATGCTTTCACCGCTCTTTTTTTTTTTTTAATACAAATCAAAAGACAGCTATCTGTTTCTTTGGAGACCATATATTCTTAGATTCATATTCAACAAAGTACTTTGTCACATTTTTAATAGAGTAGGCAGAAACATTTTTCTTGTTTTATGATGTTTTTAATTGAAGTGAAAAGTCAGTGCTGAGCATTTTCATAAAATGAAAATAAAAAAAAATCGGACTGGTTTGAAACATTTTGCTTTAATTCTACTCTCTCTTATTTCTAACATTTACTTTATTTTTAAACAAAAAGTGATTTCAAAGCAGAAAGGAAGCAGAGTTTATCAGAAATATGAAGAGAAACTGTTTCTAAAGCTTTATCGCTTAAAGCTCAAGTGAGAAGTTCCTCAAAACTGACTTTTGCTGTGATTAATTTTGTTAAAAATAAATCAACGTCTTCCATTAAAAACTAGATTGTTAAATATGTTAAAAAGATTCTAACCAGCAAAAGTACCACAAGCTGTGCCTGTGCGTTGTCCCCTTGTTTTCCAAGGGGTCTCTGCAAAACTTTTCTGCTTTGTTTTTCCCAGGAGACTCATCCTATGCATGTTTCACATGCAGTTTTCTGTGGGTGGGAAAAGCTAGGGCACACCCTAAATAGCAAAACATGGAATCTGTTCATTGCCATCTGATTTAAAAGGCTATTCAGCCCAGATGTACTGGTGGGATTTTTCACAGGCTGTGGTGTCTACCCACATAGCAGCACGTGCCCTATGCTGGAAGGGCCCATGTAGCCCTTGGTGAGTGTGGTGTGAAGAGGCACGTAGCAACATTAAATTAACTGAAGGGAGAAGAGCACTTATCTTTACCTAATGTCATTTAAAATTTCCAATGTGTTGCACAAACATGAATTAATCTTTGCATTTACTGAAAAGATAAAAACTACTGCTATTACAAAGCTGACATGGGGTAAGAGCCGTGATAGAGTTATTACTGCTGCTATCTCTCTTCCAGATGTAGGACTTGTTCCTATTAAGCTGCAGCAATCCCTGTTAATGTGAAACTTCATCTTGCTTTAGAAAAATGGGTTTTTTTCAAAAACATTCTGCATCTGTCTAAACTGCTCCTGTTGAAGTTCTGCCAATGCCATGTACTTCAGAAAATTGACTGTTCTATACTTTGGGCATCTTGGCTGGGTATGAAATAGGAAAAGAAAACAAGGAACGAGCTGCATTGCCAACCCAAATGACTTCAGCAGAAATCTTTAGTATATTTGTCAGAGCACTGTCTCTTAGAAACCTGTGACAGAAGAAACTTTAAGCTCCCAAACCTTATGGCTCTGGGGAAAATGTAATTATTATTTCTGGAATAGTTTGTTATACAATTTTTTAAATCGGTCATTCTTATGGCTTCTGTGAGGAGTTGCCCTCTTGACTCCTCAGGGCTGGTAATTACTGTGTCTGGAGAGAAGGGATCTAGAAGTCAGGGAAGCTCATCCCTGAAATGAGGTGGAGTGCTGCAGGGAGAGGACTGAGATGCAAAATTAGGAAAATTGAAAATGGATGGAGTTTAGTTAAGGGGAGACTTTTACATGCTGAAAATCTACCTATATTAAAAAAAAACCAACAAACCAACGCTACAATAAATGTAACAACAGTATGATGATGGCTCTTGACAAAGGCTGTCTTTTTAACGGTGGTCTAGACTTTAAAAGACTTGGTTTTTTACTTCAAACAAGCGTGAACAGAAATCGCCTTCCCTGTCACACATACAAGGAAATTCAGGTCTTACCGAATAAGGGAGAGTGCAAGACTGTTTTGCAGCAGGGCTATGAAATCACAAGTTGGAAGTGCTTTTCTGTGTTATCTATTTAATTAAAATTGACTGTTATAGAAGATAAGTAAATCTATCTGCTAGAATGCGTGGAAACCAGGTTACAAACATTTTTTGAGGCTCTTTAGGTACAGCTCATGTTGGTGACTGTCCTATTCCAAGTTAGAAAAGTATGAAAGGATCAACATTTACCTAAACAAGAGGTTAATGTGCAGTCCTAATACTGGTTGCATTTCTTGTCTCTGGAAAGTAATGAATATCTGGGTAGTTTTACCTCTAAAATTAAAGGTTCTACATACGGGTGGACATAAAAGTTTGTATTTGTACAAGTGGAGGCTGATTCAAGAATAGGCTAAATATATGGCTCTTCCTTATATTCCAGCTATCTGTGGGACCAGGAGGGCTAGTTTTGTTTGTGTGACAAGGGGATGAATCTCATTCCTGTTTGAGTGGATGTGCTAGATACTCTGCCACAAGTAGTGGATGCTGCCCTGCGCGTGCAGCTTACAGACCACTAACCTCATGGAGCTAAGTATTGTCTAGAGCCATCCCTCTGCTGACAGCTTATATTCAACGTTTAAGAGAGACTAAATCATAGAGCTGTGTTTACGGAGGAAGAAACGCAGCCTCATCTTCTGAAGCTGTTTCATCGGGTAATTCTTTGCTTTTCTCTCTTCAGAAGTTTGTCACGGATGCTGTATTTCTGGTTTTGTGCTTTGATGTCCTGAGAGTTAATACACATCTTAAAGGAACCCTATTTTTCTCTGTTTCTCTCTGTTTTTCTAGCAGTGTCAGATAACAAATGCATAGAGTATCATTCTGCACCATATCACCATGCTTCTATTGCTGAAAGCTTGTTTTCTATTGGATTTCTGGTTTCTGTGGTTACCATCTAGTGGAGGAAAACACAGCAGGAACATGAATAACATACAATGATGTTAGAAAAACTATTAATAGCAATTATACAATTTATGGGGTTTTGTGCCTTGAAAGTACCCAAAGCATTAGTTTCCTCAAATGCCCAAACAAAATTTAGATTTCCCCCCCCCCCAATTTTCTGTTTTATCTTAATGTTTGTCATCCTCTTCCTCCTATACTCTGGAAGAGGCCCACAGCTGCCTACACCTTTCCTCATCTTCACATTGAGTACCACATCCCACTGCAGTGTCCCCACCTATAAAATGCAGAGAACAACCTCACCATATGTCTTTAAAGTCATAGGAAAAAAAACAACATGTGTAAGCTGAGATGATGATGGATGATGCTCAGAAATGAAGAAAAAGTAACAGTGAGGGGAAAAAAGGAAATAATTGGAGGGTGCCTTGTGGTAAGAGGTTTTTTAGAGTGCCGTGAGATGAATAGAGGACTTCCATGTGGTCTGCCTTTATTAATCTTGTGGGCTGGGCAGTGCTGAGGAAAAGTGATTGTCTGATAGATATTTGCCATGACATCAGTGGGGTAAGGTTAAGAGCAATTAAGCTCTTTTTAAGAAGGCAAACATGAGAAATAAAGAAATAAAAATTGATAGAAATAGAGCTCTTTTATTCCAAATAAGGGGGATCTGTACAGTGATTAACTTTTATCTAAATCGGGCAAACTGCTAGAAATGGAAGATAATAAGCTTGTCATATACATGTTGTAGTTTCATGTGGTGATTTCATTGTGTATAAACTTCTTTCGTGACAGGTAGGAATAAAAAATGAAACTACATTTAGTATCCTTCTAGGTGAACCTGCTGTAATTTACAGCAACTTATTTTTCAGTGTCTCAGATATTCATTTGACATGGAGATCCTTCAGCTTTGCCTGCCTGGCTGTTTATCAGAAGAGGGAATAAGCATATTTTTTCACATAAATGAGTCTATATTGATTTCCTGTTTGGCTTCTCATTATTAGCAATAAGCTGGACTAATAAATACTTGGGGCTTATGCATAGCAACTGGCAAAGAATAAACAGACTTTGTGGCAGTTAAATATCACAAGACCCTGTAAATAGTAAAGCAGTCTGATTCCACGTTTCCTTTGTTCATACCCTTTTCCTTCATTGCTTTTTCACCATGTGGGGATGTGTCCAGCAGAGCACTTTGACCACTCAGAGACAAATCAGAGGCTTCATCCAAATTCTGCTGCAAACAATGCAAATGTCCATTTACCATCTAGGTGTTTACTGTATTTGCTATAGTAAGTCCTTTTTATCCATGTACTCATGAAGAAGTCCAAGGTGACATCCTGGATCTGTGTAAATCAGTTGGAATTTCACAGCTATCTTCAGAAGTGTTTAGAATTCTAGACAGCAGCAGTGTGGGGAGCTTAAGAAGTCCAACTGCCTTGAAAACAGGATTGAAGTTGGCACCTAGACTATACATTGTTGTAGCTTAGAGCAAATCTCAGTCACAGAAGGCCACGTATCTGTCTTTCCTTAGAAAACAGAGGTGAGAAAGGCACAGAAAACAGGACAGTTTTTAGTTATTTTTCCCCCAGAGTACTTAGATAATTTGTGGCACTGTCTACAGCAGGCAGAGCAGATTCACAAAACACAATGAAGCTGAGTTTGTTTTTTCTTTTAGGAAAGCAGTGAATGGGAAATGTTGATTTCATTTGTATTAATTAGAGTTTTGCCACTGTCTCCAAGACAGATATCTATCAAGCTTGGTTTCTAGCAATATTTAAGCTGTGTACATGTGCTATCTAGGTACCAGCTGACAGCTTCCGTTAGTACTATTGCAGCCATAAAGTATGTGAGTTGCAATAAGCAGAGAGGCAGGGAAGACTAGAAACAGCACTCAGGGAAAAGGTCTATGAAACCTGTCTTGTCTGGAGGCCCATGTGAAGATCCTTGGTATCAGATTCACTAGTGCTCCAACTCTTTTTGTGTTGCTCCAGCAAAGCAAAGCAGCTATAAAACTACCAGAAATAACTTTACAGCTACTTTGTATGAATATAAGAAACTAGAATTCCTGACTCTAATCTTTAGCCGTTAGAGTTTTGGGTGGTTTTTCTTCTACTGTAGGAAAATCAGGAGAATGATATTTCCTTATTGCCCAGGGGCTTAGGGAGGCCAAAAGTCATTCTACAAGATGTCACGTATGTGCTTCAGGTATGAGCAAAATGTAGCCACAACTGGGTCCCTCTGTGTCCTTTCTCTGCTGGGAAACAAACAGCTGTGCAAACCTAAAGCTCTGGCAAGTACACTGTAGCGTGAATGACTAATGTCAAAGAGCATCTGCTTCTCCCACTCTGTGCATGCTTTGTCTTGGCATCATGTAAGAGATGAGGCTGTTTAAGTTTGAGTGTGTCAAGTCACGAGGCAGGAGGATGTTAGTAGTTTTTGAGTGAGTTCAGTGAGTAGGTCTGCAGAGCCATGGCAGCAGAATGCAGCAACAGCATGGGATGCAGGAGCTGTAGCTAACTGAGCCCAGGGCCTGTGCAAGTTATCTGTGCCTCTTAGCAGGAAATGTTCCCATACCTGACCAGAGCTGCTAATATTTGAGGAAACACCTGAAAATTTGATAGGTTTATTGTGTGAACGAGGCCATTTCTTCAGCTGTTCAGGGTCCCAAGCATGCTGCTTTGACCAGCTGATCAGTGTCATGCAGAATCTGGCCATCTTCTCCTTGTTGCATACCTATGCTAGGGTGTTTTCTTGCTCCAGCTTTAACACATAATGCAGCCCACGGGATGATTACTGTATAAAACCCTGTTTTTAATTCAAGGGCTTGCACACAGTCACATAAACCAGCTGAGTGGAGGGAGCCAACAGCATGTGTGCCCTCAACCACCAGTCCTGCTGGTGGAGGCTGGGAGAGTGCTTGGGAGATGGTAATTCATATTTGCTTGCCCTGGCCACCTCCTCCTCCCAAAACATCTGATTTTGGCTGCAGTCAGAGGCAGGGAAGTGAGCCAGATGGCCATCCTTTGATTCCTGAGGCAGCAGATAGAGTAGCGTTCAGCTTTTCATTCCTAGAGGGCATGACTCAGATGACATTTGCTGAGGCTGAACAGCACACACGGATAGACTCCATGGCTCAGGGAATGTGTGAGAGTGTAACTCCATTGTGTGTCAGCCCCTGGAGGTAATGGCCACAAAGCTTGGGTTTTCCAAATTACTTCAGTCTGCCCAGCTCTCAGCAGCTGTGGTTACAACTTAGCTGGTGTAATCCCATGTAAATAGATTGATAGATGCTCCTGGGAGTGAGATCCTAGTCCGTATAAAACCACACAGAGCCACTGGTATTATTGATAGCTATGCTCTTTTATACAAGGCCAGGACATGCCCCACTATGGAAGAAGCCTCCAGTGTCTTACATCAGCTCTTGTGTGTTTGCATCGCTGCTTGCTGTCGACTTGCTGCACGCAGGCTGTCCACTGTATCTGAGACAGCAGGAGGTAGCTAGGAGGTGCGTGTAACCCTGGCACAGTGCTCAGTTTGGCAGGGGTTCTTGGCTGGTGTCAGATGATGCTTTTACAGTGAGCACATGCATGGCTTTTGTTGCAGCTTGCCTCAGCTGCATGCGCTCTCTTGGTACTCTACACTGGCCAATTAACTTTCCACTAACTGTGGAAAAGCAGCTGACCCTAACTGTCTCAACTAAGGGAAGATTAGCTAGAGGGAAGCCTTCATTTAAAAAAAAAAAAAAAAAGACCCAAAACTAGAAAAGCAGTTGGGAAAGGATGGTAAGTCATTTAAGAACCTAACCATTTATTTAGCAACCTAAAAATTCATTTAAAAGCCTAATACCTTATGAGCCTGCAAGATACGATTTGATTTATTTTTTCAGAAACAACCTATTTAGTATTGCTCTGCAGTATTTTAAGAGAGATATCCTTGGTGTGTTCTGGCCTTCTGGAAACCAGAACAAATACAAAATTCCTCCAAAAGAAACACCATAAGAATGCCTGATCTCTCAGGCAAGTCAATACTAAACAAATGTATTTCAGAAAGCTTTGAATGCCAAATTCTTGTTTTGCTACATCAGTCTAAGCTATCCATCGCCTCTGTAGGTACCTTCAAGAGGGAAGGAAAGGGCAAACATCTCATGTTCAGGAAGTCTCATGGTTATGCTTAGCTGGAACTTTGCAGTTCCTCCTGCTGGGAAATCTCAATGGCACAATCAAGAAGGTTTAAACACAATAATTCAGTTTGATAACTTGTTTATTCAAGCAGGGATATAGGAGGGCTTTTCCTTATTTTGTTGTAAGCTGAAAATTTAGGGAGTAGGTGAGCTCATCACATCGCTGCAGAGGAAGCTTGGAGGATAAGAGAAACTGTCTGTGTGAAGGAAAGGCAAGAAAGTGAGCAGCTGTCCATTTGTCTTGCAGCGCAGCCCTCTGCTTGATGGGCTGGGTTTTCTACTGTCTTTACTCAATCTCATGCAATGCAAGGAAGTGCACTGTTTTCACCATCTTTACCCAGCTCAGGAAGGATTCAGTGTGTAGCAGTCATTACATTATTTACTTCTGTTTGTTTTCAGGCTTACTACATGAGGTCAAGGAACCAGGAGTAACAGTGCTAATCACTGAGCTCCCAGTCCTGCTATAACAACTTATACTGTTGTCATTTGCATGTCATTAACATTTATCATGGTATTTTGAAATACCACATTAATCAGCCAGGAAGATTTATGGTATTTTTCCGTATCATTACTACCAACATGTGCAAATAATTATTTTTGATATTTGAGGTAGATTTTTTTCTTGGCAGATCAATAAGGCAAAAGGCAACAATTCATTGATTAGTAGGTTTTTCTCCCTCTCTGCTTCATTACTAGATTTTAGAAACCTACAGAACCAGTTTGCTACAGGCTGTTTTATTTACTGTGATTTCTTTTCTTTAGCTTCCTAATGTGATCTGAAAATTGAGCTGAAAAATAGTCGTCACTTGCTATAGTCAGGTTCCTAACCCAGACAGATGTCTGCTACTTCTCTTACTTTACCAAATTGCTTGTTCCACTTACTTTGTCTCCAACTGTGCTTTAATTCACACGGAGTTATTTCCTTTTGTGCGTGTCGGTTTTCTAAGTTCAGGAAATTACTATCCGTCCACGTATTTTGATTCGTTGTTGTATAATTCTCTGTTTCACTTTTACTAGTTGCTCCCTTCTCAGTCTTCATTACTTATTCATTATTTAACATCTTCAGATGCTAAAGAGAGGAGAAAGGGAGCATCTGGCCCACCAGAGTGTCACGTATGGAACAGTGTTTTGGGGGTTCTTTGGTTGTTGAATCTTTCCATACTTAAATCACAGTTTTATCTAGGGGATCTCTCTTACAATGTTGTTGAATTGTAGGCTGCTTGCTGTGTTGAAACCATCTAGCCAAGTAACATCATTGTGACATAAAGAAGTGCTATAATTACATTTTACAAATGGGGAAATAAAGCACCTGCCCACACAGACAAATGGCAACAGATACAAACCAAGCTCTGCTCAGCAGTAATAAAACAGAAGCTGTTAAATGCATTGAGGTATTGAAAACTTTGTAGGAGATGCATCTGCTTTTCTTTTGGAGGCTCAGCTCTGCCAACGCAAATGCTGGATACTTAAGGGAAGAGATCTTTACAATTCTGCTAACAAGAAACTGTACGGGGTTTACTAAGAGTTTGCTGTTAAGCAGTAACAAACTCTGTACTGAGAGGCAGTGATTTATTACATTCAAATGGTGCCAGAGCTGGTAAGCCTGAAGAGGCATATCTATATGTAGTCACAGGTGTCTGAGCCATTTTCTTCACCCTTGCACAGGTCTCTGGTACTGGGTGTTAGAGATGTGTAACTGGATCTGTTGTTTCACAAATGTGATATTTCAATGGTGCGGTTCCTGCCTTTGGGTCTGCTTCTGCGAGGCGTTTTTTAGGACTGTATTTGCAATTTTATTTTTCAGTGCAGGGCAGAAGGACACTTTTCATACCTTTATCAAAAGGAGAATCTCTCCAAATTAGACATGAAAGTCAAGAGGAAAAAATGCTTTCCAGCATAACAAATGGCTTCAAAGTTCACAAGAAGAAAGAGTTCTCAGCCCTTTCAGCTTAACAAAACCAGGGCTCAGCACTGTCTGCAAAATTTGCTGTAACAGCTGTGTTAACTCAGAGTTAATTAACATGCCAAGTGACATGTTACTGTGGCTATACAGCTACAGCAGTGCCACAATAACTTGGGTCTGTTTACTTCATCGATGGCACTGTGGACACATCCAATACATTTATCATACTTGTAACTCTCTCTTTTAGATGCTAAATTGACTCAGTTTCCTCTATTTCACAGTATAAAGCATATTCTCTGGAATCTGGAGGCCTTTTCTTAACTTACTTCTGAAACCTTCCCAAGGTTGTAGCAGCATGAACACTAGAGCTATTGCCTACACGTAGGTAATAACTCCCTATTGCAATTTGACAGTCGCCTACTTATACAAGGGGATTAACAATGGGAAAGAGGTTAATGAGGAGAAAAGGTAGAAAGGATTTTCATAACTGCTTTGTATGTTGTTGAAAAAGTTTAAAAAAGGGGAAAAAGTTTTTAATTCTTTTGACCTAAAAAAATGCTATATTTAAAGACAAGTATTACTGTGAAATTTTTCATTTCTTTGAAAAGTTTAATTATTCTTGAATGCCTTGATGGTAAGTCTTCAGTCAGCTCTATTGATCAAATGGCTGAAAGCCAAGAGTTATTTACTACCCAAGTGTTACTTAGGCCATAGCACACAATCAAGGGCATTATCCCAATTATACAATGATTATTTTGGAAGAAGAATGTGCCATTTGAATCCATAAATAATGCACTTCACTGTCTTAACGTTGTGAAGGGGGGCACTGGTGCTGAGTAACTGCAGACTTCTGAGAAATTGCATTGGGGAGATTTTCAAAGATGCCATTGGGGAGGCAGGTGTCTGTCTCCTGGAAGTCAGATGACAAATGGATATTGTTTGAGCTTAAGCATACCTGATGCTTGGTTACTTCTGGGTTGCTGCTTTTTGACGAGGACCACCATTACGGCATGGTCTTTCACATACTCTAGAGCAAAACAGGGACTCAGAGTCACAACTGCTGCTTGGACCTTCTCTGTGTTCCCAGTGAAGGATGGTAACAGCTCTTCTCTTGGCAGACTCATGTCTGTTTGCACATCCGTGCAGACTGACAATGTTGCAGAAAAGGAGGTTTTCCTGGGGCTGCTTCCCTCCTTGTTCAAAGGAGCTCGGTGCAGTGCTGGAGGTGCCAGTTATTCCCATGGATAGTCACTCACACCATGTTATCACAGACCTAAGGCCTGTCTGCAGGCCTTCACATTGCACCTTCCACCTCTGAAGGTGGTTACTTCCCCCTGCCCATACCCCCGCCTTTGTCCTCCAACTGATTCACTCCTATCAACTCTTGTGTTTGGGTAGGTGCAAAACAGGTGGAATCAGTCCACCAAGCCAGTGGACAACTCACCTGGCAATGCTGAAGAAGAAAAAGCACAGCTTCATGCCAGATGAACCTGTGATTTGACTCACCCTGCAGCTGCAACATCAGTAGACTTCATATAAGCAAAGAGGAGGGAGATACAGGACCACTCTGATCTATTATGTTGGATCAAGTGCAGATCTTGAGTGTGCACAATGAGTGCCTAATACAAGACACCTAGGGTAAAAAATCTGCAGTAATTCTGAGTAATCTTGTTTGTGGTTGGGGCTAGTACACTGAATGTATAAAATACTGTAAAAATGCCACCTAATCTGAAAAATCAGGCCTTGCCAGTCTGATGCAGAGCAGTGCTATAGTAATGCATGGAGTGCCCACAGGGAAATTTTTAGTGTTGTATTCAATTTAGGTTCTGCAATGATGCTAAGTAATTTAGGCTCTGGAGTCTATAGGTGTTTAGTGAGAAGAGTAAAGTATCCAGTAACAATGGGGTGAGGGATCTTTAATAAAATAGTGTAAGATCATGTTTTAAAAGGCTATGTCTTAATGCACAGGAATATGAATTACATTGGCATTTCCTGAATTTTTTTGCTGAGCTTTAGTACTTGCTATGTATTACTTTGATTCTGTTTAATACTGAGATCTCTGCTAGAGCATTTGGTTGCCTATATCCTTGGTGTCCTTCCAGCTTTCCTGAATATAAAAGTGGAGGTAACATTCAAGTTGAACACTTCGAATATGGACTTCAAGATGCAGATTTTTTGACGTATTTATATGAGTAAATGCCTCACCTGTACATTGTCTGTTCTTGTCATGGTACTAAACTGGCTTTCCTCCAGTTGGGATTTCCATAAAGAAAAAAATCCTATCTATTTATCTCTGTTAACATGTACAAAGCTAACATCTGACCAGTAGTGTTGTTTGGCCGCGATATTTTTAGAATAGACAAAAGCCATCCCTATAATAGCCACCTCATTTCTTTGTCTTGGCTTTTTCAACTTGGGGAGTTAATGGCAAGGTCAAATAGGAGAAATGGGAGAATGCTTCCTAGCAGGAAACTTTGAGCAGGATTTCAGTTAGAAAGGTCACATTTGTGTCTTACCCATCTTTCCTGACTGCTCTGGGTCAAGTGACAGGAACATAGTGCCATAACCTAGATCCTAACTGGGATCATCCTGGTATCTTCAGTGAAGTTACTCTGGACGTATATTTGTGTAACTGAGTAAGGGAGACCATGCAAATTTTGGCAAGACAAATTAAAGCCAACAGAAATTACAGGTGGAGTATAGAGGCTGTGGAAGATTGTTCGTAAGGTGAGTGCTATATAAAAATATTTTCTATAAGACTTTGGCAACATAAAGAGAAGAGATCAGCCCAAATCCGTGAAGACAGGGAATGTATAAAAGTCAGACGTTCATCCCAGTTAATTTTTTAGAGATTATTCTGTATTAGGGACATGACTTATTCCTTATGTTCCTAGTTTAAGAGGTTGTATTTAATAACTCCTTTTGGTCATAAGCTCCTTAGTTGTCATGTAGTCTTTTTGCTGGTGTGTCCAAAGTAGTATATATGGTATTTCTTGAATGCAAATATAGGATGCACCTTCTGCTTTGTTTCTCAGACACTACTTTATAGTGAGGTACTGAAAACTCAGTGAAGTTTTGTTACCTGTATTTTTCAATAACTGAAGTCACAAAAGACAAGCAAAAACCTCTACCAGTGACACTATATAGGAAACAAATGTTGCACCTGTTGTACATTTTAGAAACAATGTACATAGTTTGCAAATTCTTGTCTGGTTTTGCTTTCTATTTATCAATCAATTTCAGATTTTCAGAAGTCCCGAATGTCCCCCATCCCACTGAAATGAGTGGAAGCAGAGTCAAAACTGCTTTACCAGGTTAAAGACACTTTATTTTTCCATGTATTCAAAAGTTACAAAGCAAGTTTAGGTGTTCTTTGGAAAAACAGAGACAAATGCTATGTTGATTTACCATAACACATCTGTTAATTGCCCATGTAACAGGCGACTCTATGTATATTGCATTCGTAGGCTGAGTTATTATCTATTTCTAACTAAAATATTCATGGACTATCTCTGAACAGTTTCAGCAGTCATCCATTATAGATTCAGGTCATGGTTTGCAGTCTGTATTCACACTTGGCTTGATGCACAGCAGCAAAACCTCTGCTTTGCAGCTCGAGAGAGAGTAAACCCAGATGCTGCAAACATAGGGGGAAGGTGAGGCTGAGACTCTATCCCCTGTGGAAAAGTCTGACTCTTTGCTCTCTTCCTGTGCTCTTCCCTCCGGTCCCTGCTGGATCCTCCTTGTATGGTCAGGCATGAACCTAATGAAACAGTGAAATCTTCTGGGGCAGGAAAGTGCAAAAAGAGAAAAGTGGAAAAAACAAGGAGAAAAACAACTGATATCAGGGGATAACAAATAACAACAATAAAGAGGATACAGAACAGTCTACCTCCATATTCACAATTAGAGAGAGAATATTGACCTGTGCAGACCTTTGGTTTGACGCATTTTACCTGCTTTCAAGTTATTACCCCTGAGTCTGGAGGTGGGCAGAGTGAAACTGTACATTTATGCAAATTGTATTATGCAAACTGTATATTTGCCCTCTAAGGGAAGTCTTTTACTAACTTCGAGAGACAAGAGTTTGGTTATGCCTCAAAGTGAGAGAAGTTACACTTCTTTCTAGACAAAATGCATTATTTCACTGATCACTTTCTCTTTTGCAGTTATTAACAATTTTTTAAAAAGAATGTGTATTTCAAGAGTAAATAGAATAAACAACACAGGTAGTAAATGAGGGCTGTCCCTGTGTTCTCCAGCATGGAAGGACTGGGCAGGAGGAGGGAGTACAGCTATCCTTTACTGCAGATAGTCATTGCTGCTTCTCCTTTCTGCAGTATCACTTACTTAACCCATCCCAAAACTTCTTTTTTTTTTCAAATGAAGAAAATATCAAAAGCCAACTGCAGTGTGCTGTGGAGCAATTGTTATTTGCGCACAGCGCTCTGCCTTAGGCCACCTCTCATGAAATTTGACATCAGTCGGTTTCAATTGCACTTTCAAATGGGTTTATTGTCTGGGGGGATGGGAGCTTGTTTTGTGATGGATTATTATTGCCAAAATTCACTCCTAGCTGCCAATCTGCAGAGGGATGTAGTGCAAAACCATGCCAAGTCTGTTGAGATTCCTGTTTTGAGAGCTGTGAGGGATGCAGCAGGGCAGCAGTACCAGATTTCTACCTGCACTGGTCACCCCCTATATATTCACAGTCTACTCATCAGCTTGTCTTACTGAAGTCAAGGTGCATCACCCAAACGCAACCCTCTTCATATGTAAGTTTTTCTCCACTACTGTTATTGTCCTCCTCAACTCCTCCAAAGCTGGGATCCCTCTGCTCTCTGGGTTATTATGATGAGCTTTGTGTGTACTGCATCCCTCTGACAGAAAAAACAGGTTTGTGCTCACAAACCCAGCAGAGAAGGAAAACAGCCTGTGGAAAGAAACTTGAGCTCATAATGCATTGTTTGTATCCATTGTCCAGTGACACAGTTATTTTTTCTCGTACTAAAATAGCTAGCAGCAGCGTGTTCTCTCCCTAAATAAACTAATGCCATAAACAAAACATGAGAACATAACACATTCTGCAAAAGAAATGGATTTTCTACCCAGCTGCCTATTTACAAGCTTAATAGATGTGTAAAGCCTCTACCCAAATTTGGCTGATACTAGGAAGTGAGTTTCTAAACTACTGGGAGAAAGGAAGAAGTACTGGGACTGGCAGCCCAGTGGTCACACATAGGCAGTGCAGTTGTACAAGCCTCATTGCTGCAGGAAATCATGCTATAATTTGACCTCTCAAAGTCTTTGTCAGAATTTTATTTCATGAGGAGAACAACTTCTTTTTTTCAAAATTTAATATTAAAGTCTCTTTATGTTTTCTTTAATTTTTTACAGAATATAATAAAAAGAGTAAGTACGATGAAACACATCAAAACATCATGATAACTCACTATTCAGCATTTTGCCTTGAAATGAATGTCAAAGCTAGTGTCCTATGTTCTGATTTAAGCTGTATTTCAAAATCACTCACACAGGAAAACTTCTGTCTCCACATAGCAGCAGATCTCCAGCTTTATTGAAACATTAGAATAAGCTAAATGCTTTCCTTTGCTTGAAATGGTTAATAAAGTTCCAGTAAACTTACAGTGGGCACTGCTTTGAATAAAATCATCAGGGGACTACTGCCAAAAGCAGCCAGGCAGACTTTGCTGTATAGCTGAGTAGGACTAAGGACTGCCTCCCCAGGGAGCACTTTATGGACCAAGGGCTATCCCGGAGGGTACTTCTGTTTTGGAGGGATGCTAACGGGGGACAGGATCTCCCATCTGGTCCCAGTGCTGCTGCTTCAGGCTCTGCTTGTTGGTTACCCAAACTCTGGGGCTTCTCCTTTGCTCACAGTTTGAGAAATGAAAGGCTGAGTGAGCCTTGAGGTTAATGTTTTCTGAAGGTGATGGGAGAGGAGGAGCTGCTGGGAAATACATAGCATGAGGTTTTCTCAAGTTTCTGCTTTTCCAGTATCTGTTGTGTGCATCTCATGCCTCAGGACTGATAATCCTGTACTGTTTGTGAGCCCTGAATTCACGGAAAGACTTTTAAAAGTGCATTTTGCAAGAGGCTTATTGTGTAGAAATCATTAAAAAGAAATGAAGGATGCTTTTTGTCATCCTAAAACTGAATTTATCACCTTTGCTCTTTGTAGCATCGAGTACACTGCCTATCTGTACCCACAAATGCTGGCATCAATTACCTTTTAAATTGCTCAGTGTATTGATTGAGTCAGTGGGTCAGAGAGAATGAGTGAAAGGTGTTTTCTGCCTGACTTTCAGCAGAAATATTTCAGAGGAATTTTCTATAAATTTTCCCAATTCCCCAGGTCTGCCTGTTTAATTATCATGTTTAATTATCATGTTTAATTATCTGTTACTTGAACAAACCAAAAAACTGTGCCTCTGTGTAAGGTTCTGCGAACTATAGCCAACAACAAAAGCGTGGGTTAAAATGGATTTTAAACATCTATTCCTCTGAAGGAAAACTAATCATTCTTGATTGCTTCTCTTTGGCACCGGTATTTTCAACTCATAAATAAACAAGAAACAAATAAACTTCAGCTGAGCCATCTGAAACACTAATCTTCTAGGCAGGTGATCATTTCTGAGACCACAAAGCATCTATATTGCAGTTATCTGTTATTATCTATCTTACAGTAGCAGCTAAAAGCCTCAACTGAGATTAAAAGCAAAGTTCGTGCTAACACGCTGTGAGAGGCAGCTCCTGCCCCAAGAGATTTATTATTTAAACAGAGATGGGTAAATAACACCTCAAATGTGCAAGGAGCCTGTGGAGAACATGGAAATATTTCCCATGTAGAAATGTGACCCTCTATTGAGCTGAATGCTCCTTGGGAAGAGCTTTTGTCCCTTTGGTTTCCAGCAAGAGTCAAGAGCAACCATCATCTGTCATGGTGCTGCTAAGGAGTGACATGGCCCTGATATTATTTGGCAGAAAACAAGAGTGTGAGTGTTGACTCCATAAATATCTCCCTCCTCTAAAAGCAAAAACGGCAGGCTGCTGCTATCACTTTATTATTTTTTCACTTGTAGTCCCACTGATTTAAAACCTATATAAAGTGTTTTTCTGCTCAGGGACTCTAATTAGCTTTTAAGTGCTAGCACTTGAAAGATGACTGTAATGTTTTTCAGATTCACAGGGGATGTCAGATGGGTTTTCTGTCACACAGCTGCTGGGAGCATGTTACAATTTAGGAGCAGGAGATACTAATTTTGATTTTTATCATACCAGAAAAATCCAAGATGTAGCTAACTGGGAGTGAGTGAGAGAAGCATCAGTGATTAGTAGTGACTGATAAAGGTCCAGCAATTGAATCTCCTTTGTAGGCTACAAATTCTCATTTGCTTTTACCCTGTGCTTGTGGGCCACAATGCCTGCAAAAGGTTATAGCTCAAGCAAGAAAAAATAGATTCTCCTGCTGGGAATGCACTACAGAAAGCTGTGAGCAAGGGGATGGACTTGGTGCATGTGAAGAAACATCTTTGAGTAAAAGGTGACTTATTTCACAAAGGTTGCAATTCAAAGGGTACGAAAGTGTTTTCAACAGAATTTCTAATACTGTGAGTCACCTGTAGTTGTAGATGGGTCTTGAAAGGACCCATACTGCGACAAGTTCAGGGGTGAGAGTGGCTTTGTACATTATAGCTGGAGGGACAGATGTACAAACTGCTCAGTTGCCACACCTCCTGCATCTGTCACCATCCTGCAGCTTGCACAATGTAAATAAGCTTTCATAACCCATTTCAATGCAATCCAGAACAGAATAGCATCATTTATCACTTCTTAGCCCCTAAGTGGATTATAAGCCCTCATGCTGTTGCTTACTGCAGCTCAGTAGCTTCTTAACTGTACAAAGATCTGATTGTATAGAAAGGCTTATCCTGCCTGTAAATCCCAAGCCAACCTGTCCAGATGTGCCTGTAGCATCACAGATGTGATTTTCAAGAGGATCTAAAAAGAACATTTGGGAAAGGCAGCGCGTCAGGGCATGTGGTACCCACATTGGAATGAGTGCTGATGTAGCTGGCATCAGATGTAGCTAGTTAGGGACTTTTTTTTCCACTCCTGTCCTCCAAGCATACCTTGTAATCCTGTGTTGGTGTGTTGGGTTGCTGAGTAGGGGAGATATTACACAAGCTGATTGTTTGAAACCATTGTAGTGCCATGATCAACGATATCCTACTGGAAACTGAGGAGTTTGTGAGGCTATATGTGCTATATGCCTTTACTGTGAAATTCATATTTGTACTGGTCTTGGTGTTGGCAGTTTCTTTGAAAGTCTGTATTGTGGATTTTAGCAAAAGCTGAAGAAGGTGTTTTTCTCTTCCAGCATGAATGTTACTTTTCAAATGGTAATCACCAGTATAAACTGTTTTATTCACCTACTGCTGGATGACAGAAATCAATGTGAAGAAGTAATAAGGCAGCTGGGACCAGGTGAGAAAATAGTAAAGCTGGAATGAAAGGCATAAATCTAAACTGTGTATGAAGGTAATTTTTTTTTTCTCAAAACAAATATGTGGAAACCAGAGAAGAAAAATAGAAATAGCCAAAGCTTTCATATTGAGTAAGAATGAATGTGAACCACTGACCAGACTTGAAATGACTCTCTTTTACTGGATATTATGCTTCAAATTTTGGGTTTTTTTCTGCCTATTATTGCTTTGCCTTTCATTAGCAAGGACAGTGAACTACCAGACATTTAACTAAAGTCTGTTCCCATGTGATAACCAGTTTACTTATTCAATTTCAAATTTGATATAGTGTGGAAAAACATTTGTGCTCACCTTGTCATATTTAGTTGATATGTATTACAGAACTATCTTTTGCTGCATACTGTTCTGGACAGAGCTCGGTCCCTGCTGAGCAATACATCCTGTTTTAAAAAGGTTCTGACTACGCATGGCAAACTTCTGAACCTTGTGGATCACTCCTTGACTAGCAGGAACAAAAAGTCAATTTGTGTATTGTCAAATTCACATCTACAAAAATGTCTAGATGCAGACAGTATAATCCATTATATTAATGACTCTACTTGATGGTGAGAAAGCATTCACCTTCTTAGCACGATGATAGCATGATGATTTTCTCATCTGGCTCTTTGCACAGTTCCAGGAAGCCCTGCTGTATCTGCAAGGGTATAAACCATCACCAGGGTTTAGGTTCACATCTCTCGAGTTTGTCTCTCAAACTCACTTTGATCCCTTTCCTTCAGCAGAATCTAAATAAATTAATTGATCATCTGGCTTGTTTCTTACACAAAAAACTGCTTGCCCATGTGCAGTGACCTATCATTTTGTTACCCTGTGGTGATCTGACAAGAGAATTAGAGCCAGACATTTCTCATCCATTTATATTTAATTAGAAGTAGCTATTAGCAAGTTTGGGACTTTCAGTAATTGTGTATTTCCTGCTTGCATTTATTTTTCCTTATTATTGCTTTCCTGTAACTCTTACATTAACCAATAATGATGCACTAATTGATTGTGAGGTTGTAAATAGGTGGTCAGAGCTGGTGAGTGCTTTTGATTCAATATAGGAACAGTAAGGCTTCTGATAACTGAGAAACACTGCATAATACCAATTTTTTTTATATGTTTACTCATACTGAATTACACACTTTTGTTTAGGTACTTCACATGGCCTTGATGGACCTTAATAACTATCTTGGAATAAAATATCTCTCCTGAATGCCAGTTAGAGTGTCAGAATCCCAGCCTAAGCAGCTTACCCAAGACTTTTGCACTTTCTGAAAAGTTCATTAAAACATTGAAATCAATTATCTAGAAATTTAAAATAGTGCATTTTTATTTCAGTAAATGGTAAGCACCATAAAAAGGTAAGTTGCTATTAGCAGTTACTCTAAGTCAGATTGGCTTGGATACCCTTCAAAAAACAATTTGCACTCATTTTAAAATAGTGTGATAATGAATTGCATTAATTGTTAATGTTCACTTTCAGTGTCATTACGGAACACATCCTAAATCCTTCCCCACAGGACAACCAATTGGCAGTGTATGCTGAGAAGAGAAATGCAAGAAGCCTGAGTATAATTATTTGTTTGTAATGGCTCAGGCCCCATTACTTACTTGAGAGTGATTTTGCTCATGTGCTCAAACTCTTGTACCTCAATGACAGAGGTCCCTGGCAGATTTACACAAGCATCTGGCTTTGCATCAGGCTTTGTACAGAGCCTAAATTACTTCAGCAGGGCCTAAATGACTTAAGTAGTATCAGCTATCATGTTCTGACACTGTTCAGATAACCCATTTTCCTTTTTAAAAATGGCACAAAGTATTTATCAAAGATTATGACATGAAGCAAAACAACAATTTAAATATACACCCCAAAACAGCATACCATGGGAAGTTTAAATTATAAGTGGTGCTTATTTTCATTCATGGCAGGTTTTATACTGCCTAGAGGTTATTCTGGGTGTAATGTTTTTATTCTTTCTCCTGGCTCTGTACCATACTTGGAGGTCCATGGTGTTGGTCTTTCTTCATGACATCAAAAATAACTTCCAAGATAAAGGACCTTTCTTCTCTTGGAGGTTAAGTGTTCATTGATAAGTGATTGATTGATTTGTTAAGCGTTCATTGTTTATTGGCTCCAATCACATCCGTGAGGGCTATCCACACACACAGACAAAGCACAAGCAGTTTAGGGGCAGAAAAAAAGTGTGATTTGATGGTTAAGTCATAGGATCAGGATTCAGGTTCTAGGAGATATTACTGCACCTTCTTATGCTTTAGTTTTTCACTTGAAGAATGAAAGGGTCTCAGGAGTCTTTCACCTGGTGGTTTATGCTCACAAACCATGTTGATAACTGTTTCCAGGACCAGATGAAATAGAGCTTTCCATTCTAAACCTGTTTGGAAGTGCTGGAATTCACTAGATCAAAATCAAGAACATTAAAAATATGTTCTGTTTTTGCTAGAGGTCTAAAATTTCTAAGGGAAAAACTTCTTTAAAACAGTTTATATCCATCAAAATCTTTTGCAGTGCCTCTGGTAAGATCCCTGTACTGGTTGACTCCTCTTGTACCCTGACTGTTTGAATTTATGCTGGTCGTCAAAATAAAAAGCCTGGGGAAAGCAGTGAAATGTGAATGTGAGAGGTTTCTGAAAGCAACGCTTTCCATGGAACTGCCAGATACAACTTACAGAGTTCTTCTCTGCAAATCAAAGGTCAGGTATTTGGGAGGGCATATGGATAAGGGTGACATTATGGACTGAGTGACATTTGGAAAAGGCAGGGAAGTTGGGGTAGTGAAACAGAGGATGAAGGAAAACAAAAACAAATGAAAATGTGAAAAGTTTAAGCTTCCAAGAGAAAAATGAGGAGTGCTGTACTAGTACAGAACTCTTACATAGCCAACAGATACCTGTAAGGCAAGGAATTCAGTTCCTTTGATTAGCTGGCAGGGGAGAGCCGTGCAAAGTAGGTAAGTAAGGAGGAAAGCATGCAGAAAGTATTGTAAGGTCTTTTCCTTATGGAGGACATATAAGGCAAATTCACCTGCTGGTGAGTGCCAGCTGCCCTCCTAGGGGAGGATGGGCAAATTCAGAAAAATGCCATAGCACACCAGGGCCACCGGCTGCTCTGGAGGGTTGGCCCTCATGTTGAAGCTGGTCCATTTTCCAGAATGGAATGAAATATTTGTAAGGCAGGACAATATAACCTTTCTTTCATTGGGTTGTTTCTTCTAATTTATTGGCTTCTATTAACACACATAAACCGTCTCTTCCCCTGCCTGGAGAGCAGATACCCTGAAACCATAGCCGTCAGTGACACAGCAAGACAGGCGTGTCTCACTGCCAATGGTTAACAGAGTCATGCTGGTGCCTAATTGCTTGTCATGGTTCATACGCTCGTTTGCAGACTGCCTGAGGAGTCACAGGCGGGGACACTAGCTACCAGATCCTTGGAGCGTTAAAATCTTGCTGCACATCATGATAGCAGATGCTGGTGTAGGTTGCACCTTATTAAGAGAGTCTCATCAAAGTAGTCATACTGGAGACAGGATATCTACTCCAAACAACAGCAGTTCACGGGTAGGTACATTTGAAAATTGCTTCAGTCTTTTGAAGCCACTTTACACCACCTGAAAGCCCTGCAAATTCTTGATCTGTATAATTATCTGTACTCACTAGGTTAAACTTAGAGTAGGGTATGAATTAGCTGAAAGAAATGAGGCACATTCAATAGGTCATGCACTAGAATGCTGCTGAGCTTGTGAGTGCACTGAAGTGGCTCATACATGTAACTCAAGAGCATTCCTGTTCAATTTTGGAAAAAAATGACACCTGAGGGACTAATGACCAAAGGAGACAGGCTCAGCAATACACAGTGAACACTCTTGCTCCACTGTGTACCATGATCAGATTTCAAGTAGGCTGCAACTAACCAGATACTACAAAGCCTTGTAGCAAAGCTGTAACATGGAAGCACTGCACCATCAGCAGCATGGTTACATTAGCAAAGGGAAGGTCAGTAAGGGCTGCAGGTGTTCAGCATCTCTCGGGGTCTGGCTCAGGTGCAGCTTTGGAACAAACAGTCCAAATTTACCCAAGGTCTTGCTCTTTTTCAAGCATCAACAGTCATATCTCATCTTGCCAAATGCGAATGTCTACTGTTTAAAGATACCAGGCACACATAACATACGAGATACTTTGCTATTCAGAATGATCACAAATGTTACAAGAGAGGACTGGAGCTGATCATTATTCAGATACTGGCCTGGTAGACAACAGTTTATTTTCCACTTTGACTGAGTGCTGCGGAGCCTCGATAGGCCAAGTCCCTACTTCTGTTACAATCTGAACTCAGTGTGAGCGTGTACTTACATCTACACTGAAACAGCAAAAATACTAACTCCTGGGTCTTATGGCTGCGCCTCAGTTTACCCTCCAAACAGAGATTTTACACCTCCTCATAAATTTAAGGATTTCACTTGCAAGGCACAAGTGATAGCCTTAGGGCATGCCCTGTTCTTAAAATGTGGAAGTTCAAGTTCCTCAGCCAAGAGGCAGGAAATTACCTGTAAATGATCCCCATCTGCTGTGAAAGCAAAGGAAGAGGAGTCGGCTCTAACCATTTCCTTTGCCTCAGCTTTGCGAGGAGCAATGTACATGCAAGGTGATAGTATTGCTTTTCAGCAATAAGTGATAAAATCTCATTTTCTCCAAGGATTAGTTGGCATTCAGGTATTTTACAGGAAGGTGCACAGCACTGAACTTTTTGGACCAATGAATCCTTGATTCTTTCATGCAGAGAGCAATGAACTTAAGGGTGCTCTCACCTTCCCTCATCAAGTGGGTATCGCAAGCATGAGGAAACTACCATTTCCTTTGAAATTTCACCACAAGGAGCAAGGCTAGATCTGATTAGAGCTTTAACAAGTATGTTACCTTGAGATGTTATCTGTCCAGGTCATTGGTGTACTCATGCATCTTTACTGTGGGGAGGGGAAAAGGAGCAGCTTTCAAAGGCTGTTAATAATGCATCTTACACAAGAAACCTGTGCCTGTGTCAATATGACGGGCAGCCTTGCAGAAGGATATGTTTTGAAGAAAGGTTTCTCTGTTCATGAAACAGAGTTCGGAGGGTAAAGGGATAAAAGGAAGTTGCCCATATGGAGGCTGTAGTTTCCCTGCCTCACTAGTACAGCCTTTAACTGGGCCATGTTATCCCCATATCCCCTCCATGGAGACCATGCCAGGTCCCATCTCCAGAGCTCTCTTACCTAAGCCAAGCCCACACACTTTTTGCGGTGATCTCTCCCGAATCGTGCAGTCATCCTTCTCATTCTCTAGAGCAAACATGAGGTTTTTCTAACTAAGGCTGTGTCTTGTAACCTCCCAGGAAGGTGATCTCCCTGCTATCAAAGCTGGGTTGTTGGCAGGGCAGCTCTCTTTCAGCTCATCTTTGCTAGCTGGCTGAAAGGTTAGGGTTGCAATTTGTTTCAAAAGTGGGTATTGCCAACTTTTGCATGTTACCTTGAAATACTCAAAATGCTTTTTTTGGGGCAAAGAAACTTGTTCTGAAGCAGTTTGCAAAAGCAACCCTGAGAAGTAGGGCTTGGTCATTTTAAGCTCAGCAGCATGCTGATGTGTAACTATTTTGAGGGAAATTTTTCTGTATCTAGCAATATTGAGGGCTAGGAGCACAGACATGCATCTGAGTATATTTCTTCAGAACCCTAAGTTTAAAAATACATATGTATGTGTGTGCACGTGTACATATGTACTGAAGATGGCTATAAAAAAAGCTCAAAATCATCATTACTTTTATCAGAAAAACCATAAAGGTTACACTGCAGCTCTGGCAAGGGCATCCTGCAGTCCTTTGCACCATACTGTATGAAAACAAATAAACCAGCACCAAAAACCCAGCCACAAAGCATAGAAGATCCATTGCTCCAAAATTAAATGCCTGAATAGTTAGTGCTATCCTCCAAAGTAGGAGAGAGGCCACATTTCCCTCAGAGAAGTCTGAATGTATTGATTCAAATTGCCTGGAAAAACCTCCAGGCCCTCAAGAATTGCTAATACTTGTTTTAACATTTTACACACCTTTAATTGGTGACACGATACAACCGAGGTGTGACTCAGCCACAAATTTACTGGGGGATGGGGGAAGTATCACAGAATACCTGCTCTCATCATTTTCTGCCAGCTCTTGGTCTTTGTGGTAGACAGAATAACAGACCATTGCCCAGTAAGCCCTTTTTTGACCTTATTTGCTCTCACGGTCAAAGCACTCGCACCCTGGCTGTCTTGAGAACAGCAATAATGCTTTGTCTGTTGACAGCAGCTGGGGACAGGAGCAGAACAAAATATGAAGTGTGTTCAGTAAAGCACAGGACACAGAGCGATGGCTAAATAAGTGGCTCAATTTGGCCTGTGAAATTCAGAGAACAACTTCCACAGGAGGCTAGTTCCCAGGTTAAAGCTTTAGCTTTGGGATGAGTCTGTTTGCTTTACGTTGCATGGGAGAAATACAGGCCTTATAAATCTGATCTCTCCCACCGGATGACCCAGCTGCCCCCTCCTCAGGGTTTGTTCTCCAAAAGGACCTGTGGGAGAGCTTTGTCTGCTTTGTCCGGTTTGTCTGCCAGGTCCTAATGGCACTGAGCCTGCAGCCTCACAATTCATGGTAAGGTATTCACTTGGAAATAAGAAATTGCAAATTCATTTCCTTCCTCATTATGAAAAAATGAATTTCAATTGGCTTTCCTCCCTCTCTTTGCTTGGATGGCTGCAGCAACTGCAAATGTTCTGCCTTAGAAATAACATCTTCCAGCAGATCAGACAATACTGCCAAGCAATTATCAAAAAAGAGCCCTTGGCATAGGTAAGAGAGCTTAACTGCGCCACTAGCAAGGCAAACTCCTGTGCCTTCTGGTCTGCCTTTGGTACCTCTTGCCACATCTTTTGATCACGGCTCAGCCAATGCAGCGATGAATTCATAGCTGAAACATCACTCAGTGCATCTGGCACCAGCAGGTCAATCCAAGTCTGTTCATTTCACAGAAAGGGAAATGAAAGTGTAGCATTGCTGGTGTATGGCTCGTACACCAAGGTAGAGGAATAAGAAGGAGCTTCAGTTCAGAGAGGAAGACTGGGGAAACTGAGCTGAGCCAAAGACTCAGGGAAAAACACACTGGAAGGGAGTATGCTGAGGGGAAGATGGTGATGAGAGCAAGAGAGGGGGTAAGGGGGTGAAGAGATCTTGAAACCTTCAGATCTATTGCCAAAGAGATAAAGTTTATAATAAGATTGCCTTTTTTGCAGTATAGTTTTGTTTTCCTCCAATATTTTGCAATGCATTTAATACTCTGGAACATGGCAGCCATAAGCTACCATGTGTGCTGGGGCTGAAACATGAATAAAAATAAAAGACAACTCACTGAATGGTCAAAGTTACAGCAGCTGTTTCCTTGTGGTCACTGCTTCACATCTCATTAGCCCTCAACAAGTTTTAAGATCATTCTCAGCTGGGATGAGCATATATTTGAGGGGCTTAAATAAAACATTGTGACTTACTTTTACAGGACCTGGGATGCCCTGCTTCAGAGTAAGGCTAGTTGTGAAATGTGGTTCCCTCTGAAACAACCTCAGAGCAGCTATGCTAGTGCAAACCTGTGGTTTGAGGTCAGCATTGTCACCAGCAGTGGCCGTTACGCTGGTACATAGAAAAGAGTAAGTACAAGGCTCACATAAATGAGACTGTCCCCTAATTCTTTTCTAGCCTATGGTTACTTCAGTTTGGATTTTTTATGCAATTGTTTGGCTGCTTAAGATTCCCCAGTGTATCTCTGCCTTTCAAGCACTTGTCCAGTTGCAATTAAAAGAATTTTGATATTATAAAGCAATGTGAGAAACAAGAGGTACCTGAAAAGCGTTGAGGACAGACTGTGAGTGCAAAGCTTCTAGTAGGAGCAGCCAGAAACAGAAACCCATGACTAAATCTAGGTTATGCTTTCTTGGAGGGCTACTTGGGTCATTTCACAAAGGTTTGCTGAGCAGGGAGCAGTGCACCACTTCCATATTTGCAAAGGCAGTCAGCTGCTTTGTGTCTGGATGCTGCAAATGTGCAGGGCAGCCAATTGGCAAGAGCTTCAGAGGATGCTAAAAAAAATTCTAGTCTTCCCACAGGAGTACAGGACCTGGTGAGATACTTTTCCTTTTCTCCCTTTTCATGCTTAGTTTTAGGAGTAGCACTACAAGATACTTAATACTCATCCCATTCTTGCTTTCTTTTCTGTGCACGGTGACCCTTATGTAGGTGTAAGAAATTTCTTAAGGGAGAAGAAAACAAAAAAAAGAGTGATCCTTTGTGTTAAATCTTACCCTCCAAGCTGGTTTCAGCAGGCTATTGCACCTGAGGAAAGCTGATAAGCCATATCAAGAGTGGGCTGTAGTTGTACCTCAAATGAACCCACATGTTTCTCAGCAAGTATTAGCCATTGATGTTCTACTAATTTCCAAGAATTTTGCCGCCTAGGAGATGTGAGACTGAAAATGAGTCTTGTGTTATTAACACATTTACTGAATGGTCCTTTGCCTTGTGGTTAAAACTAAGGATATAAAAATGAGACCTATGAGATGGAAAATTGCTGATGGCTAAATTGGAAGTTGCAAAGCATAAGGTGAACTTTTATTTTAAATAATGGTGCCTTTTCTTGGCCCTTTCTTTGAGCAGGTTGCTTTGACACACCAAACCAAAACAAGTTAATCTTTTGGGCTCAAAAGTAGCAAGTATTTGAAGTCCATTTCTGCAATAAGGTGTTGAGAAGGTTCCTAAATAGCTTATGGGAGATGATGTATGATGAAGGGAGTGAAGACAGTGATTTTTGCACTTTGTTACAAGGGTTATCTTGCTTTATCCTCCCCCACAGCCTTAGGGATCAACTTTAAAAGCTCAGGGACGTTGCTGTGCATTACACAAGTTTCTTTCATGTATCTCTAGCCATCTGTCGACTTTGGAAATCTAGTTATCACATTAGACCTGTTGATTTAGCACACAAATCCTTCTAAACATGAGGAATTCTTTGTTGAAATCAATAAGCATTTTGTCTTAAAAGGCACTGACAGAGCCTATCCTGGTGGCTTCTCCAAATTTCCTCTCTGTACTTCTGTACCCCCTATAAAAGCAAAACAGAACAGAAAATTACTCCTATGTATTTCTCATTAGCTGGTGTATCAATTGGCGTCTGATTTTTCCACTGTCTTTTTAAAACAACAAATGCAATCTGTTCATGCTGTGCATCTTTGCAGAAGCCATTCCAGCGTAAGTTATCATATTTAGCCAAGAGTAGACATGAAAATACTCCTGCTAATAGCTACCACCTTCTAGAAACAATGGACCATAGATTCTGATCCTGTTCATTTGAAGTGGCTGAAAATTGATCCATTGTTCGCTAAGATTTGGCCAATTCACAGGGAAAGGGAAAGCAAGAGTATTACGTTATCCTCTGTCTTTCAGATCCCCAGGCATACTTTATATCAAAGAAACATCAATCTTTATTAATATTTAGCACTTGCATTAGCAAAATGCTTAATATCTGGGCCTACAGAATAGGACCTGCGGCACCGAGTAAAATTACAGTCCTCCCTACAAGAGGTTTACAGAGTATAGAGAAGGTCAATGGATACAGACCCCTAGGAAGTACTGGGATAATGGGGGGGAAAGGCATGTAACAGACTTCAGACACCCAAAGCCAGGCATGTGGAGCTGGTTTTCAACTGCCTTGGAAATGAATTTCACAAAGCTGTAATTTCAAGCTTTATGACTGCTTCATGCATCCTCTACAACACACGTTTGAATGTATCCTAATAAAATGGGAAGTTTTGATTCTTTATTTTTGCACCTGCTTATTAAAATATGAAAGGCTGGTTCATGTAAGCTTTTTGAAAAACTACCAGTTTACCTCATTATGGGTGACTAAGCTGTATCCAGACTGAAGTGTTACTTTCCAATCGTATAAAAATTTCCTGTGGGACCCCTTTTGCAAGGGCAGCTGTTTCAAGCGTGACAGTCACTTTTGTCTGTGCAGGATGGATCTGTGTGAGGTATGTTACGTGTACTGAATGGTGACAGTAATTTTGCCGACAACAGAGAATTGAAAGCTTCAAAGAAAAACATTAGTGACAAATGTGCTAGAAATACAAAATACCAGCTGACTGGTCCTCCCTGGAGGCAAACCTTTTTTTTAAATTAAAAGGTCTTTCTCTTTAGATGGTCTGTTTATCTGTCGTAATTTGACAGTATATGAAAATGATACCGGAATTTATTTTCCGGAAGATAATCGCCCTGGCATTTAATCTCCGCATCATCTTCTAAATCTTTCCAACACTTTATTGTTCTTCTGTTCTCAGGCAGGTTCTACATCTCCCAAATGAAGTGGTATTTTCCCTCACACGGGCAGTCACTTAGTGGCTGTCACGAAGAGAAAATACCTGCTCATATGGGGAGGTAAGCACAGGAAGGAATAAATACAAGAGACAGGCAATGGGGCTTGCCAGGCATATTGGAAGCTCTCCCTCCAGTACCTGGGGACTCTCTCCAGCACACTTGCTGCACCAGGTAAAAAATCAGCTCTCTCTGCAGCTTGCTTTGATGCCTGGGGAGGCATTTCTGTGTAATGGGTGCCACAGAAACAGCCACAGAGGTTTCAGAGGGCACTGAGAACCTGATGCCAACGCTGGCCATCTCCTGGCCTCCAGTCCATTCGTCTTTGGGTCCTTCCATATTAAACTCTCCGTAAGGGAGCAGGGGGTTGCAGACATAGTTCTGGGACACACAGCAGCTTTGGGAGGGTGCCCATCACCCACCAGGGTCTTGATCATGCCAGTTCCTCTCTAGTTCTTAACGATGATGTGTCTGATCAGGTGCTGAAGGGGATTAAGGTTGCCCCTAATGACCAAAAAATACAAAACTTGCAAAAAATTATGTTTGGCACCAGACATGAAAAAGGTTAATTGTCATGGCTTTGGACTGTGAGCATAAAAAAAAAATCTGTGCTACTACCCTCAGAGGACAAGGATAATTTGGTGCTGAATAGTGTCAGTAACTGAGGATCTAAGCACCCAGGGTAATGTGCTGTCATTGACCTGTGCAGGATTTGCCCCATGAGACATTTTCTTACACTTCATTATTTTGCCATTCCCAAGTCAACACATTTCTCGTCTCACCGCCCCCCAAAATTTTACAACATGGAAATTTTACTAAGATTGTTTTTGAGCCTGTTGCAATCAGTAGGAGTCTGGCTTTCAGGTTCAATATATATTTTATTCAGGCCTCAAATTCTCTCTGCAGAAGCCCCGAGTAGTATATTCAAGGACTTCCATTTCATTTGTTATCTTACATTGGATTACATTTTGAAAAATGGTGCTGGCAGTTGGGGTTTGACATTGAGAACTGCTCAGCTGTTGTGTAAGCTTTTCAGTAATGTAGCAGAATTTACAATAGTGCTCAGTTTTGAGCATCTGCAAATGTACTTTCCTTATTTTTTTTTTGTAGGAGCAATCATGTTGCTCTGAGGCTTGACAATCTGGATCCTTTATGAAATGCCTCAGTTGGTGAAGCTGGATGATGAACCCCCAAAAGCTGGCCCAAAACATGCTGTGATTTCAGTTTTGCTTTTTAAAGCAAACAAAATTAGCAGGATTGCTCCAGAAAACACTGTTCTTTCAAAGATGTAGGTAAGCTATTAATATTTAGGAGTTTTAAAAAATTACTGATGTCTGCTTATACTCTTAGGTGCATAAATTCCCTTATAGTTCTGTAACATCATAAACCCTGTCTATTCTCAGATGCTTAAATCATTTTGGAATCTAACAGAAATGCACTTTTGAACCTTTACCCTGAAGTCTCATTAAAAGTTATTGGAATTCCTACTTTTAAATGATTTTAGAAAGATGGAAGTCCTGAAAAATATTATTCCTGCAATTCTTTTAAACGCTTTCACTTGTTACCAATTGCACATTTCCTTCTGTATTGCTAAAATCTTTCATTAGTTTATTGAGATGTTTAAATTCATTTTTTTCTGTAGAAGAGAGCCAGAGATATTGGATTCTGCATTTTGTCAGATCCTGCTAGGAAACAGCTGTACACGCTTTTCACATCTATCACAGCAGGATGGAGAGATCTTTGGGTCTCAGGACTATCTCAGTAGATTTACTTCCTGGAAATTTTTGTAGGTAAGAGCAATATAAGCATATTTGATAATGATGGGCTTTTATTTCTCTGCAAATGTATCCTGACTCCTGTTTGCCACTCTTAAAAATGACTGTTTTTACAGCTTCTGTGCAACAGGTTTAGCTTAGGGCAGTTCTCTGCAGTGCGTAAGATGTGAAGATTTAGGCATGCAAGATGTTTATGTATGTGATGCAGAGAGGGGATCCAGGGATCTCCACAGCTTGGGCAGCATCTGCTGACTTTCTCATGCCAGCAGAGATATGAGGATTGGAAAGGAAGCAAACACAATGAGGACATGGGGAAGGAAATGGAGAAAATTAATTGGAAGCCCCGTCTCGCTCTCTCCCCGCTATTTCTACTGCAAAGAAATGCTTATGGGGAATACTTTTGTCCCATATGTGATGGAGGAGGTATACACAGAAACTGCTCATTCTGCTTATAGTTCTTATCCCATTTCTTAGCAATTCTACCAGGAGCTGCCCTGCATGCAAGCAGTGAGCTATCAATTTCCTCCTGTAAAACAAAAAGAGTATAAGAATAAATTTCATGTTGAGCAAGCCAGTTACTCATTTGTTAGTGGATTTTCCCTCCTGACTAGCTTCACTGCAGCCTTTGGCCTCTCTTCGCTGGTTTTCTCCAGCTTTTTCAATAGCAACAGGTAACTGCTCCCTGTCTGCAATGCTGCAGGGAAGCAAATCCCAGCCCAGGGTAGTGGGATGCTGTCCCTCATCTCTCAGCCTCACCAGGGAGTTTCAGTCCTGAAACTGAAGTTTTTTTTTTTCATCAAACTAGAGTCTAGTTAGGAAGTTAATCCTTTCAGCCAGAGTGGGATGGGACGGTGACCCTGGATTGCCGCAGTACCTCAGTGAGGAGCAGCTGGGCTGCAGCAGCTTAAATTTTCAGAAATGTACGCTGCTCTCACTGCCCAGGAAGGTACATGAATTCAGAAGCTAATGGCCACGTAGGTACCTACGGGAGCTCAGCTTATTCCCACAATTTTTAAAGTTGTTCTGCTCCCTACGAAAAGCATCTCAGAAGCCACAAGGTGGAAACGTTAAAGTTGACAGCCCAATTCTGTTAAAATCAATACAAAAATTTCTGCTGACTTCCCCTGCTGCAGCCAGGGTCCGCACTGAAGACTTTGACTGCAGTCTGTTGCACACTGATACATTCAGTACAGCTTTCTACTGCTCAGCTTTGGTGCTCAGGAAATGTGTGTCTGCTGATTGCAAAAGATTAACAGATTAAACTATTTAAGAAACTCCAGAAAGCCTAGGTTGCTGTTGGAACCTTATTTTATTTTGATAACATTCAGTTATCTCATCTTACTTCTTTTAAAAATCTGAACTTTGACTAATTTTCCTCAAAAATTTTAGTTTTCAGAAACATATGTAGTTGATTGAAAATGTTTAACATTGCTTTCACTGAGAGTGTAGAGGAAGAGAAACTTTGAAGGCAGAAAAATTAACAGTCAAGACAAATCGAGGTGAGAGTGGCATGTTCAGAGCGCATGGCCATGTGAGATGCAAGCCCAGCGCACAATCTCTGCTTTCTTCCCTTCCATTTAAAGGATTTTAGTCTACCAGCAAGATCCAACAGAGGTTCATCACAATATGTTTCTACCCTAAAATGCTCCCCAACATATCCTTCCTCCAAAAGCAAGGGTAGTCATAACACAGATTGAGGTTTGTGGATCAGCTTCCTAACGGGAAGGATGAGGTGTTTGCATTGGGAGCTCTTCTGCTGTTGATATTCAGAAGTATTGCTATACTTCTGAATGGGCCTCTGAGCTCCTGACTGACAAAATATATTATCTGTCACACTCTGAATGTATTTTTACGGCAAGGAACAGTGATGCTCTGTTATGGCCAGCGCGGGGTAGCAGCAGTCAGAGTGTGTCTGTTAATTGAAAAGGCATACCTAGACACCGATCCTGCACCTCTGATGGATTACTAAGCACGTAGTCTGCAGTGACCACCTTCTGGATCACACCATACCCCTGTGAAAGAGGCTCAGACAGCAGCATCGCATCTCCAAGCACACAGCCCAGCCTGATGGTGCCACATAGTGGTGGTTCTCCCAGGAGACGGCTCGGAGAAAACAACCCCTAAAGCATGTTATACTGCACATTATGGATCAGTTGGAATGAAAAATGCTCTAGGCAGGGTAGTGCAAGGGTGGCTCATCCTCTGGAAACACCTGGTTGAACCCAGCAGCTGCGGTGTGGTGGCACTTACTGAATGACAGCAGCTTTAATGGGAAGCCAGTTCAATTAATGCTGCTGCAACCAGCAAAATAGCAGACAGCTACTCTGCATGGGAGGGAAGGGGAGGAGTGAATTAGACTCAGACGATGGTAATTAACAGCTGGCTGGCAGAGAGGCATTTTGTCTGCCCAGCAGTTGAAAGCTCTTTATTACAGATAAAGTCCCAGCATGGCCCTGACAGGGCAATCTGTCTCTCGAAATGTTGGAAGTGGGGAAGCAAGCTGCTCTTTTGCATTGATGAACGTGCTGCAGTATTGATAGTTAAATAGTATGTTCATTTTTCATTTTCACAAAATATATCCTTCAGGATGCAGTTATGCAGGGTGCAGAAATTCACCTTGGAGCTCTAACATGAGTTTATTAGGAAAACAGTATCCTTAGTCCTGGGCTAAAAGCAAAAGAAATATTCTTATGAAACATATATGGGAGATTGTTTTAGCCTTTGGTAGAACAGATAAAACACAGATTTTGAGCACTAGAACTTTGCTTTCTAAACCAACATTTCTTTTGGGATCTTTTAAAATGTTGTTGAAATTACCCAGGTTTAATTTCATCTTATGTGGCATTACAAATAATAAGTTGATCAGTAGAATCAAACTTATTGATCCTGCCTATTACAATTACAGAGTTGCTTTCCCTTCAGTTTTGACAAAGGAAGAATGAAGCGTTATTCCTAACCTCTCAAAATATTTTGCAAAACTTCCAGTAATTGACTCCTGCTTATGAATAGGTTTAACATGAACGCTGCTGGGCAAAATGCTGCTGTGCTGAATCCGTGGCAAGTTTCAGTAATGGAAATGCGGTGTTGTCAATCACCGTAACTGGTGCATCTGCAGTCACACAGCAAGCTGGAAGCAAGATCCTGATCTTGGGCGTCTCAGTTATCAGCTTTTTCTTAAACAATCTTTTCCATAAAAGTAATTTTCCTGGCCCTAAAAATGCCTTTGTTTATCAGTTGCCTGTATTTGAACCAGACAAGGCCATTTTTCATCTGAGTGATTTTAGCCTGTATTCAAAGTGCTTGCTAACAATACGATAAATCAAGATAGCACAGTGTTCAAGAAGTGGCGCATTTCTTAGAGTTTGAATATAGTATCACCCTGGGTGTGGTGTAATGAGAAGAGCTCCAGGCTGAGGTCCCACTTCTGGGCACAGGGTCCACCTCCTGTGACAGGGGTTACAGCCCCCCAGGCAGAACTCAGCTGCGTGCAGCCCTTGCTAGCTCACTGTCTTTTTCTGCAAGACAATTTTCTCTTAGTTGGTGTTACCCTACATCATCTTTGCTCTCTGCTTGGCAGAAAGAAAGATCAAAAAAACCCCAAATCAACTAGGTGTTTTCTCTTCAAGCCTCACCTCACTGATGCCTTACTTTTATGCTTGGGAAATCCCATTATTTCCAGGATGGGTTTACATCCTTGAAGGGAGAATCAGACTCTTCAGCACCGTGGCTATATGCCAGTCTTGTATCTCATGGCAGAAAGTGGTTTGGATGTAATATCAAGGATGAATTCACCTTCAGTTATCTCCATAGAAGCACCATTATTTACTCTTTTGTAACTGTAGAGCAACAACATTTAACAGATGTTGTTCCTCACTATTAATCAGCAAAATCACTTATCACCAGCTTCAATGTGCCACTCGTTTTTTGCCTTCACTGCTGGGAGGAAGCGGTGCAGGAACGAAGCTACACAGAACTGGTTCTTGTGTTTAAAGCTGTGGATGCAATGAATGGCTGGTTGGGTGCAGGATGGGTCACCACGGCTGCTTCATGCTCCTGCCTGCTGTTTTCCCTGCCGGCAGTTCTGCTCTTTGTTAGCAGAAAGTGTTGCCCAAGAAATATTTGTCCACCAAAATGTTCCTCCCACCCACCTGTGATTCTGTTACAAAAGTCATGTACATCTTTGAGCACTGCAGAGGCATAGAGGGCTTAACACCCTGTTCATACTAGATTTCATTACTTTTTTTTTTTCCCCATGGAAATTAAAAATCCTTTATCCATGCCTTCTTGCTCTTCTTTTCCCATCCCTCCTTTCTGAAAAGGTAAGCTAGTTTGGATGTACTCAGAGTTAAATAAAAATGTAAACTCCATGCTCCTTTTGATGTAGCACTGATGAAGTGAAGGTGAATTGAGTTCAAAGCAGTGACCAGAAACCACTGCGTGTTTCTGGGCTTTTTTTTTTTTTAAATAAAATATATTCTGTAAGAATATGCCAGTGTAATTGCCTGGCTAATTCCTGAGTCAAGGTGACCATTGATTTCTGTGCTTCTGAGAATATAGCATTGAAAAAAACCTGTTCATTTGGGCATTCATCATGTGATTTGTTATTGTACATTAAACATTCTTATCTTTAAAATAACGGCCCAGCTTTTATCAGCCACAAGATTCCCACTTCTCAGTTTAGTTCAAAGATTGGGACATAACTGAGGTTCTCCCAGGTTGACACTGCACACTTGGAGGACTATTCGCAGTGGAAAATATTTCCATTTTGTTTGTGTCACAGAAAAAACATGCCTTTTCATTTCCAGGCAGTATTTCAGTATTCATTAAGCAGTAAAGGCTAATGGTACAATCCTTAATCACTCAGTCCAGAATTGATGGGAGTGGGTAAGGGTCCACAGAGAAGTCAAGGGCCATGTTTTAATGGAGAGTCTCTATCTTACAATTTTTGCTGTTGATGCTATGCAGAGCTTAAGGCTGGGTACTCCAAATGGGGGGGGAAGATACGAGGCAGGGGGTGAGGAGATAAGGAAAGGAAGGGGTCGCTGAAATAACGTAAGGATGTGTTTGCGTTTCCTCCAAGCTAGTGGCACCAGCCTCAACTCAGACCAAAACTAAGCTGTATAGACAGCATGAAGTCTGGTATGCTGATATATCAGGCCTGCTGCAAAGATGGATCGTGTTGGAGACAGACCACCCCATCCCGAGGGGGCCCAGGGCTGACCTGAGGACCACCATGGAGGTAGCCGGGGCAGCACTGGTTATCTTTGCTTGACTGCAAGGTAGGAAGGGAAGGGGACCCTGGCTGGGTTTCCTGCTGGGGGCAAACAGAGCAAAACCATACTGGAGCCAAGCCCAGAGGAGAGGATGGAAGGAAACAGCTGGGATTTGAGGAATGGGGACTGTAGGAGCTGGTTTGGCTTAGCTGCAGGATCAGTGCTTGCTGCATCCTCTTTCAGCAGCCTCAATTACAGGGAGGATGTTTGTGGGGGTCCCCTTGGCTCCAAAACCTCCTGCCCACATCTCTCCGTTGACAGCCTTATCACAGCACTTGCAAAGCTGCAAATGATAGTCAGTTCAATGGAAAAATCCTGTAATTTGACATCGTCTCATTTTAAGTTACCATGTTTGCTTCTGCAAGGTCCCCTGCCACTTCCCTTACAAAAATTTATCGGTTGCGGTTTCGTCCCTGACTCGCTAGTGAGGGAAACACTGGTCACAATGCAAAGCCACCCACCTGAGAGTGCATGGAGAATATGAATAATTTTCTTCCCTTCAGCACTAACAGGAGACACTGATTTCTCTGAGGTCAGTGTTCCTTGTTCACTTAGCACAGTGCTTAGGGACCTCTGCTGAGCTTACAACTTGAATGTGCCAAGCATTGTACAAACACATATCAGAAGATGACTTACTATTTTTGCTAATGTAAACTTTATAAGGCAGAAGATAAATATTTTTTTAATCCATCACAGTATTAAAGTGCTTTCTGTAATATGATGACTCGCATGCCAGAAATGAACACTGCTGGGCACTGCTTCCCTCCTGCCAGCTCCAGCCAGTTCAGTGGTAGAGCAGGAGCTGCTAACCCGAGCAGAAGATGGCCCTGATGGCTGTCTGTTCCTTTTACATTTGTTCTCTTAAAGCAGTTATGAGAGATTGCTATGCAAAAAGGCAGCTTGAGTTATTCTGCCTGCAGGCTAGGGTCAGTCCCTGTCTAAGGCTTGCTGTCTATCATGGTGTGCACAGCATGTGTCACTTCTCAAGTGCTTAAGCACGCAATGCTCCAGGAAAAGTCACAAACACCATGTGTGATCTTCGGGGTGTCAGGAATGGGGTGCACAGAGGGGGGTCAAATATGGTAGCATTCAGAGCAAACTGTATGAGTCAGGTAGATAAAACACAAGGCTTCTTTAATCAAGGGATCTGCCAGGCACAAAATACTACTTTTGTGCTGCTGCCATTCTCCTTATTCAGCTAAAGAATATTGGCTGTTTGTCAATTGTTCCTCCTTCACCTATTTATATAAAACATGGCATTAAACCCCACTGAGTTTTCTCTCCCCTCTACTTCTCCCCCCTCACAGCAAGGGACATTTAAAGACAGGTTTTATATAAAACACCCACTGCAAAAAGCAGTGTACTGGCACAATGCACCCACCCTGTCATGGAATAGCGTCCCTGCAAATGTAACTTCTCCCCTTCAGAAGCAAGATGCTACAGTCACTGAGATATGGGAATAAATCAGGCTGAGGTACCACCAAAGACAGCATTGCACAGCTGGGAAGCTCAATGGGAAATATCCTGTAAGAGTTGCAGTCTTTTGTAAGCTAAATAAGAATACTGTTTTCTTACAAAATAAAGCAGTTTTCCTTCCCAGTATCTAGAGGACTCTGGGTGTCAGCAAGTAGCTGCCACTTTTAAGCAGAGGCCTGGTATGAGTCCAGAGATTGCCTGGGTCCAAGCAGTCACTGATGCCACCTGCAGCTCTGGAGAGGTATTTTTCTGAGTTAGCCTGGCCCAATACAAAGGCCATAGATCTGCCTCCCAGACTCAGCTTTAAGGCAAACCCACCCCGCCCCCCCCAGCCTCTCACCACTGGAGCACAGTCTGCTTCTCCCTAAAACCAGGCTCAGCTCACAGCCCTTTACCACCGATTCTCTGCCACTGGTCCATGCCTCTACCAGCTGCCTCACAGGCTTCCTGGAGCAGCAGTTGCACTAGCCCCGAGCTCCCTGACAGCTTTGCTACCCTGGGCAGCCTCACCTGGGGCTCAGCCACACCTGCAGGCTCTATTTAAGCTCAGCCCCAAGCACCTAGGATCTTCTCTGAGCTGAGCTGTGCTATTGCAGTTGTTGCTCCAGCCCTGTCTCCTGGATGGACCTTAGCCAAGCTAATGGTGTAAGTCACTTTTCTTTTTGTTCTGGGGTCAGAACTTCTTTTTCTTCTCTTCAAGGTTACTGCATTTCAGCACAAAGGTGATCTTCTGCCTGGTAGAAGAAGATAAACTCACTTGTGATAGCAGTAAAGCTTTGCAAAGCATTGGGCTTGAGCCTAGCAGCAGGGGAAGAAGGAGGCTTATTTTTTGTGATAACTCATCTGACTGCCTTGTAAGTGTTTAATAAGGTGCATCAAAGAGAATTGCATAAATTAGCTGGTTGTGAATTGTGAGCTGTTATCTTGGTAACATATCTGGAATCCCATGGTAACGCACGTGGTGTGTTATTATCCACATAACTGCCTTGTGATCCAGTGTGTGGTGCAACAAACAGCTCCGCTTTGACAGCACAGGATTTTAGTACTAGTTCACTGATAAGCCCTGATTAGTCTAATTTCATTGAAGGAACCTGCACTAACTCTAATTAAGGGAAATTGGACAGACTGTAGTTTTCAGAGGTCCTTTTGTGTGTATGGTATATAAGGGGGGGTGTGAGGTGTTGATGTGTTGTGATTTTTGTGAGGGTGGTAGAGCCGAGTTCTCTCTATACTGTCTCCATGTACCCATTTGCAACCCAGAGACCCTGGTCCCAACTCACAGTTAAGGTGAAGCTTAGGTCATTCGCAAATCACTTTTATGGGTAAATGTGCAGCATATAATTATATCTGAACCAAACATGCTCTCTTCTTCCAACATAAATAAATACAATATATGTATGGTCTGCCAGAGCTAAAAGGTTCAGAGTCTGGGGATCTGAAAGTGCTGATCCGCAGTGCTTGGAGAAAGGAATTGATACGAGGCATTTACAAAACTAAAACTCAGAGCTTTTTAACAACCCTGAAAAGACAGGGCATGAGGAACAAAGAACAAGGAGCAAGGCAACATGCTGAGGAAAAGTTAAGTTTGTTCATTGGACTCTTGTGTGCCAATTATTCCTTAACACAAAGCCTCCTGCGCTTTTTCTTGATCAGCATCTATAATTATGGACTAACCTACCTTGTTCAGACCTGCAACTCTGTTCCTCTTCTCCTCCGTGTCTGGCAGGGGTCTGATTTCTGAGCATGAGAGGACTATGGTTGACCATACTGGGCTGAGCATATGCAGAGTGGGGTTGAAATACTGCAGTTATTAATTACGGGTTAATCATACTCCAGCTCTGTTGTTACAAGGTTCTCAGGCAATGGCTAAATTCAAGGAAACTAAAAAGAAGCCAGTCGTCTTAGCTGACTTATTGGTAATGCAATTCTGATGAGGGGGAGAATCTAATTACCCTGTACTCTCACTGCTCTCCCTTCTCTCACCCCCTCCCAGAGCTGATTTAAAGATGAAGCTGTTGGTGAAACAATGACTTTCTAGTTTACTTCTTAGCGCCGTGGTTTAAGACAGCTTCAGTGTTTTCTGAGCTGTGTTTTCATGTCAATACGAAGACTCAAATGAAATAGTCTGCTCATGTCAATAAAATAGAGGTACAGAGGCTAATGTGAAAAACAGCCCCCAATTTTTTTTAGAGAAACTGAGAATTTACCAATGGAGATGTGCTTTTCCCCTGTGGCAGCGCGTGCCTGCTGTCCTGGCAGGAGGAGCAGACAAACCCACAAAATAAAGGTAGCACCTGGTAGGTGGCACCTGAGCAAGGAAAGGTGGGTGGGGGGGGGAAGGTGGCTTTCCCTCTGAGGCACTCAATTATGGACCCTGGTGCAGAATTTAAAAACAAACAAAAAGTCTCCAAAAAAAACCAACCCCTCAAAAAACTCCACATATGGAAGGCTTAGTCCAAGGGATAATATTTTTTTCCCTTATCTTTACTTGAAGAAACAAATGACCTTGCAGCCACGCCTTATGTAGTGGGCAGTGTTTCAGACATGTCTGAATGGTTCGGGATGGTGCTGTAGCAACGTTAATGAATGGTGTGAAAACTGGGTTCAGCTAAAAGCAGAACTAAATGTGACTGTGCTTACAAATGCTTCGTGCAGACATGAATGCAAACAAGGACAGACCTCTCTGCAGAGGCCACACAACCTTAACAGGAGCAGTGCTGTCAGGGGAAAAAAAAAATCGTAATCTCTTGACAATTGACTAATACAAAGTGACGTCTGCTAAGTGAAGAGCCAGGCCCTTTGCTGGTGCCAGCCAGCCATGCAACTAGAGAATTGCCTCTGCTAGCTGCTCTGCTTTGCTGTACCAACAATGGGGCTCGTGTCCAGAAACGTTAAGCCAAAGAACACAAATCCAGTCAGACAGCATCAGTGAAGTCGTCATGAAACATGAATAAGGCTGTGCTGGTCCAGCACAAACCCAGAAATGTCTCATTAAAGAATATTTTTGTTTGCCAGTGCCACTGCTGCTGGAAAGCTTTGTTGCATACCTTGGAAAGGAGTACCAAGCACGAGGTCCATTAAGGCTGTATGTAAAACTTTGTCTACCACACAGGGTTGGCTTTTGCGTGTCAGTGACCAACGCAGAGTATTAGCTGGGTGAGAGTTAGAGCAATGACACATGTTAATGAACTTCACTGGCAGACACAAGACTTAAAGCAGCCCCATATCCAACAGTGGAATGTGTTATTTCAGACCTGCAGGTCTCCTCCAGGAAGGCATGATGAGCAGGAGCCCAACCCCTTGGACCTAGAGACTGTCTTATGTAGGCATGCCTTTGAGCAGCTGCACTTGAGCTTTGCTTCAGTGTGGCATCAATCACCACATGTCTGCCCAAATATTGCTTCTTACTATGTATGTGCATGTCTATGCAATGGGTGACTTTTGAGTGTTAATAATTCACTCTCCACCATGCTCTCTCTAAAGAGAGAGAGCTGCAAGGCTTCCTACTGATTTCTTGATGGTAGAAGAAACAGGCTGTACACAAAGTAATTTAAAATACTGAACTTTGGAAACCATTAGTATTTGTAGTTCCCGTTGCAACAGCACTAGCCTGTAGTTCCCACCCCTGTCCTTGAGAAACACTTAACTACAAATAAGCAAACCTTCCCCTGGCTATTTATCCGAAGTTGAAGGCTTGTGACTGTTAATATTACCATGATAAACATGAAGCAGGCATTAGACAGAGAGAGACTTTACAAAGGGACATAGGGAGGATTGAAAGCAAATGCTTCCCACAACTCTTGTCCCCATCAAATAATTGATGAAACAAAAGGGGGGGGGGGTGAATCTCAAAGGCACTCTGAATTTAATGCATAAATAATTTCGAACATCAGGAATGGGCTTAGTAACCGCATGCTGTGAGTGTGGCGTTTTAGCTGAGCACAGGCAGAGGTTGGTGGTGTGGAAATACGTAAGCAAGCAGCAGCCTGGGTGTTCAGCAGTGGATGGCCATCTGCTTTTAGGCTTCTGGATTGGTAATTAGCAACCCAGATTTTTGGAAGTGTTGAGTGCCTGACAGCTCCGGCTGGCTTCTGTCGTAATTATTAGGAGTTCAATGTTCAAGTTCAATGCCTTGGAAATATTTTTTCAGTCTAGCCCTGCATTTAGAAATCTAAGTGTTGGCAGTTTGCTAAACAGTACCCGACTGGCAGAACTTGCGGGCTCATCCTGAAAACACAGTATTGCTGTAAGAGCTGGAGGTAGGGATGGTGTGCTAAGGCATACAGATACCTGCATAGAAATGGGTTTTAACATGAGGGCTTCCTGTGCTGCTTTGCCACGTGTCATTCAAGAAGGCTGCTCCGAGGGGCTTTAGCTACTTCTCTTCGTTATCTGCTCCTCACAAGAAGCTTTTCAGCGTCAGTGCTCTGACTCTGGCTCCTGTAGTGGCGAGAGGCAGATAAACCATAAGGCTGGCAAGCAGAGATGCCGTAGTATAAATGTCCAGAGAAAGTATTAAGAAGAAAGAATGAATTGTCGTCAGTTTTTGATAGACTCTTTTTGAGAGAGACTTTTTTTGAAAGGTTAGTGTCAAAGATACCAGAAACACTTTGGCAGAAGAGAAAGAGGAGACAGTGACTGGTTTGTCAGCTTTTGGTCATTTATTGGTCTTTTATGTATTCCAGACAGAAAACTCAAATGTGGTGAATATCTTAATGTAAAAGGGAAGGCACTGAAAGGAAGACCAGAGATTGATAATTTGTTATAGAATATACTTACTACATTTTGACTGGTAAGATCAAAATTTGACTGGTAAGATTGTTAAAGTTGCTAATTATTTTCCACTATAATACTCTGATTGGATTTACTTAAAGTTTGGTTGAAGTTTATAAGAATTTGGGGTGAAATTTGCAGTGTGGAGCTCTGAGCTAAAAGTTTCAGCAAAAAATTTCTAAGTTGTTTGAAGCTAGTATTTTTACTGAACTTTTAAAATTTCTTTTCCTTGAGAATGAAAAGCCTTGGAAGTTTACAGGCCTTCTCTTGTTGGAAAGCCTCAACTTTGTGTTGAGATGAAAGCTCATGAAGTCTTTGAGCACTTCAAGATGAAAAAGAACAGGTTATTACTGAGACTGTCTGAGAAGGTGTCCATCCAAGTTACCTTTTCCTCTGTGTATAGAATTAAAGCATTAATGAATTGTAATGCAATTATGAATGGCTCTTGGGTACCTGGCTTGTGACACTGTTAATCAAATTGGAGGTGCAGAGCACTCGGCTGCAACCCAGGGTAATTTGTTACGCAAAGTAGACATTGAAATAGTTATTATTCTGGTGTCTCTGGTGGTTGTGTCTCCTCTAGTGCAGGATGAGGAATGGAATTCTTAATATCAACTCACACAGTTTTGAAACAAAAGTCTTGTTTTTCTGCACCTCAACAACAAGATGTGAAACTGCACATTTATTTCTAAATCCTTACTAATATCAAGTATTCCCTAATATCTCCTTGGCATTGTTCCCTCAATTTGGACAGCGAAATAAATGTATTGCTTGCAGCCCTTCAGAGACTTGTATTAAGATACCAGAGGCCAGTTATGTTTTTCAGTCTGATGCAGCTACCAGTGCTTCAGATCTTAAAACTGGAATTCATTTAACAATTCTGTCATTCTAGCCTAGGTACTGTAGGATCTCATTGGTTTTATAGAAAGATGATTAATGGTAGTGAAAGCAATTAATTATGAAATGTCATTATGAAATACATGCAATTCCAAGTGAATTACATCCCAGTTATTCGGGCTTCTTAATGAACCACAACTTTAATGATCAGTGTCAAGAGATCTTGCAGGTGTGAGAAGTAAACTTACAAACAAAAAGAAGAAATTTAACTAAACTCAGTTAGAAGGAAAGATGAAGTAACAAGCAGTAACCTCAAGAAGTTTAAACTTTTGGCAAAGTTGTAAGCCAAGTAAAAGTGAGGTCGTTTTATGTGAAATGTCAAACACCTTTGATAGGAAGTGTTTGTACCTGAGCTACTTATAACTGATTTCGAGTGAATTCTTTTATGCAGTAGCTCATGAAATATTCACATTGGCTGACACAAAAGCCTTCTCAGATGTATTAGTGAATGGCTGAAAGACTCAGCAAAGGATGACAAATGTCAGACCTGAGCCGAGCTAAAACGTCTCTAGAAAGAGGCAATGGAAAATGGTAATAGCTCTTGTCCTTTTTAACACCTTCCCTGGCAAACAGGATGAGAAAGTACGGAGTGTGGTGAAACTGCCCAGAGATCCTACAGTGCACCTATCACTACAAATAGAAAAGTTAATTCAAAAGGAGATGAAGACTGGCAGAAGATAAGACGCTTCAGCCTGGAAAGGAGTGGAAAATCTCACCCTGTGGAGGAGGCAGGTGGAAACAGAGGAAAGGAGTATGAGCTGGGAATCTCCAGAAAACAGTAGGTGCACATTTACAGATTTTATTGTTGGGCAAGAGGGAGCTGGATGCACTGAGAGAAGCAAATCTGTTTCTCTTTCATAAATATAAAAGCATGTAAATCAAATACACAAAAAAGCCTTGCATCAGACAAAAGAGCAGGAGGGAACAGAGAACTGTTTCAGCAGTGGCTTTGTGCATGGATCACAAATTGTCATGAGTCTCTCTGCACAGCAGTCACCCTGCAACAACACAACAGTTTCTGGCTATTTACCAGGAAAACACTGACAGGAAGGAGGATATTCTGGGAAGAGGAATAATTACTTTGAGAGGGCTGAGGGGAAAACTGACCGAAGCTGAAGGCCTGGGAGGAAGGAGGGGGGAGGGAGGCGGATGCCAAAACCCAGATCAGGCCACGAGATCTGGGTCTGTTCTAGATAGGAACATCCTCTTTAGATCCAGTCAGTATTTTCTTCACTACATGTCAAATGTCAAATTACTTACAGCTTTTCAGTACCTTCCTACTTGCTTTTCTGTCATTGTTGCATCTGTTTGAAAGTGTCTTGAAGATGAAATTATTTCCTGGAGGAATTCTTGTATGTGTTTTCCCGCAGCAGTTCATCATTCTTATCTGCTATATTCATTGTCAGGAGGAAGATGATTTCTTTTTGTTTTGTTTTGTTTTGTTTTTTACATAGACTGAGCAATTTAAACTACTCTTTTTCATTTTTCTTTTTGGAAGTTTAGTTATTAACTAGCTCCTGCCGACTTCTGGCGTTTAACCTTGCAAGAAGCTTGACTTTATTTGTTTCTCTTTTTATTATCATCCAGATACTTGTTTTTTTTCAGAGAATTTGTTCTGAATTCCTCTCTCAATCTTTACTTGACTGAAAGGATGCAATGGAACTGATTACTGCATTTCAGGTCCCGCTTTCTGCATCAAATGAAAGCAGAATATTCTGCTGATTCCCTTTACTATTTGGGAAACAAAGGAACCAAAGACCAAGCATGAGTTGTATGGAGTATGTCCTAGTGTAATGACACATCTGTCTAGATGTTCATTCATCAAAATGCAGACATCCATTATATGAGACGCGTGTCAAGCCAGGCAGTGAGCTTCTTGTGCTTCATGTGAATGCTTGAATGTCCTGCCCGTGTTATGGGTATCTTCCCTAGAGAGGGCACAGAGATCACATTATTCCTTTTCTCTACAAAAATCCTTTTCATGTATGGAAATTGTTATTGGTTCCCCCTCACTGCTCTGAACATCAAATACTCATGCATCATGTCCCCATCTGATGTTTATCTTTCTTACAAACTGGAGGATGTTGCTGACTCCCCATTATTATCATCAATCCTTTTCTGCACAACTGTCAGCCACCTAATTGCTCCTCATCTCACACTTGGGTAGGTGGTTATTACAAACTAATATTACAAACTAATATTACAAACTTTATTTGCCCTTCTTTTTTCAGTCCATTCCTGTAACTTCTCAAGAGTATTCTGAATTTTGTCCTAAATAGGCCTAGAAAAGTATATACAAAATGCACATTCAGAATGAGAACTTTGAGGAGATTCATCACAGCAGAACAATCCAGTGGAGTCATTGTTAAGGGGAAATGGAGGGCCCAACAGTGAAGCTAAGAAATACTCAGCAAACCTAATTAACCAGGGAGCAAGTTTGATGAAATGACATTTCTAAGTAAATATTTATATTAATAAATAAATAAATAAATAAAACAGCAATAGCGAGATACATCATCACAGGAGAAAATCGAAGCTGCAGTCATCTGCATTTTTAGATGATATCAACTGGAAGTTAAGGAAACAGGAATAAAGGCTCAGTTGATAATGGAACATGTACTTGGAATGAATTAAGATAGGCATGAAAATATTGGGGACATTTCTGAGAAACCTACGTATATTGGCCTTGTTAATGAAGTTTGGAGTCATGGTAACACTTTTCTGCTTCATGAGAGTTTGCTTGCAGTGGCTTTTCTAATTGCAATGTGTTCAACCTTTTCAACCAACAAACGGGAGGAAAAATGAAATCCCTCTGATGTCTGTTCATTGACAGCAGTGGGGATCCAAATTATACTAGTATAAGAGAACCAAGCTATGTCTTTGCCAAACCTTAGTCCATGTAATAAAGAGCTTTCTTCTAAAAGAATAGAATATATAAGCAAAACCATTGATTTTTATTTTTTTTAACCCCTAAAAATAAATGTAGGTGACTTCACTCGTACCTACTGAACCACTGATAGTGGTGTAACTTTACTGCACAAAGTTAGTATGTCCGATGCAATCTTTTAGCTGAAAAAGGAGGGGGAAAAGACAACTGACTTCTGAAAGAAATCATCATATGAGGTCCCCACTGATATCTACAGGAGAAAAGGAAGAATTAAGTGAGGCGTTTATTGGCTTGCAATTCCTAATTTATGGGGCTAAAGGCTGTTTATTGTTGGCAGAGTTATTACTTGTTTTCAACCGATTTAATTTGTTGTGATTTGGGGTTTGTTTGTGCTTGGGAAGGAAAGGCATCATTATATTAGTTATAGTAATTGGTGAGGAAGAAACAAATGAATGTTTCACGGGAAGGCTGTAAAACAGTTTCTTTTGTAGAAGAGCTACCTGAGAAGGGCTTTACGTGTGCCCTGGAAGGCAAGCTCCAGATCTACCCTCCATTGCAGCTTTTGTTTTTCTTTCCGCCTTTCTCAGACTGTGAGGGTGTGAGCAGGCTTGGAAAACGCAGCTCCAAAAAAAATCCTCACCTTCATTTTACCTTATGCAGCAAAGCACCAAAATTATATCACCTGAAGAACAGAGATAGTTCTCTGATGCCAAATAGAGATGTCAATAGAGAGATGCTTGTGATATTGGAGAGATGCTGCCAAAAGAGGGAAGGGTTAAATACAGGTATAGTTTTCTTTCAACAGAAAGCAACAAGAAGTATTTTCTCAACGGGGGGGGGAGGGGGGGGAACAGAAAAATAAGCTCAAGTAACTTTTGCCTAAAGCCTTGAGGGCAACACAGTGGCAGCCTAAAAATTGATTACCAGCAAATGAAATCCAATAGCTTCCAGGGCTATTTACCAGCTAGAACCAGGCGGACTCAAGTGCTTGTTGTCCTGCAGCTGATAGGGACTGAAAAGCAGAAGAGATCTTTTTGGGATGCATATTCAGCACTGCAAATCCCTCTGACCTTTGAAGAGCTGCTTTTCCTCCTAGCCAGTCTGAGATGCTTTTTCCCTCCCTTTTGCGAGGGTACGTGTAAAGATGTGATTGCACCTGCTTCATTTAGGCTATCTCATGAAGAAATGAGATAAGTTTAAAGGGAATAATAAGTAACAGGGAAAGCAGTAAACAAGCACAATGACTTGTGATGAAGGATGTATCCAAGAGTAAAACTCTTCAGCCACTAGTTGATGGGCCACTAAAACTACAGGCATAGCCTCAAAGAGGTTCACCCTGCACTTTGTAACTGATAAGAGGGAGAGGAGATTAATAGGAGCATTATGGGATACTCAAGGGGGAACTGTGGGATTATGCAAAAATTTTTAAGGAAATCTCCCTGACTTATATACACTTAAATACGAATATGTCCCCATGAGCAACACTAACCATAAAAGAGTTTATTTGATCAAAGATGCCTTGTAGATGCTTGTGCCATCAATAACATCATATATGTGTAGGAATTACTATGTTTTTACAGCCAGAGTGACTCTGGCCCATCCTTTGATTTGATTGAGCTCTGCTTCAGAAGCAGCTAATAAATCAAGAGAAAGGGGAATAGGATCTGCTGGTGTGGGTGTGCTGCTCATTTCAAGTGCGTCAGGCTGTGGCCTCCACGGTGGAGGAACAGAAAAAGACTGCAATTACCTGAAATGTGGCGCTGGTTTGTGCATGCTGGAAAGGGCAAGGCGAAGGGAATAGCAAAACCCGACAACTGCTGTAGCAGATTGAATGCTGAACAGTTTTGCTTTTCACAAGGACGGGATGGTTGGAGGGACAGGTCACTTCCAAGTGACAGCGGGATGTGACTGCCCCAGATTTAGCTCTTCCAGCCTTACGCAGCCCTCCAACACTATATCACTGTGCTTTGAACCCCAGTGTGTACAAAACACAGCTTGCTCTTGTGCTGTAAAGTATCACTGCTGGTGGCTTTCAATACAGATGTATACAGGGTACTTTGGATGCTTTGAACTGGAAAAACATATTAAATATGACATCTCATGGCACTCATGGGCCATTTTAGGCTGCAGACTAACAGAAAGGGGACCAGCTCTTCCACAGAGTGTAGGAAAACAGCTACAAGATATGAAAGATTTCTCATATTGATGAGTAAATGTTATTTTACATGCACAAGGATAATATTTCCAATTGTCTTTACAGAAAACTACCAGCTAAACCTTGGCACACCTTGGGATTACCTCGCTCTCTGGTGTGGAGAACAGGAAACCTTGCTCCTGGTAAAGGCAGTGGTAGGTTTTGCATTTTTTTCCCTTTCTTTTTTTTTTTTTTTCCTTTTCTCAATTTTTGGTCTTAAGGACCCTGTGCTGGAATTGCTGCTGGTGTTGGTGAAACTGCTCCGTGTTAACACTGCGCTTTGGCTTTGGCCTTAGGCAATCCTAGCAGAAACCAGCCCTGTGGCTAATAAAGTGATCTGCAGAGTGTGCTTACGCACTACTGGAAACAAAAAGCAGGACTGTAAGCTGCCTATTTTTCCTGCTGAAGAGCTGGCCCAAGCAGGGCGAGCCGGGCAGCTGTCGCCCACGCTGCGATTGACCCGAAGCATTGAGTGGGAACACAGCTTTGTGCCGTGTTCACACAGATGGTTTCTTCCAGGAACTTGGGGGTTACCAGCGGCTATGCTCTTGCTGCCAAAACATGGTCCCTCATCTGTTTCCATGTTCTACCCCTTACAGGGTAAAATAATATTGCATTCTGCTGAACCCAGGAGAGCAAACTGGGACAGCGTGTATGAAATCTCTGTGTACATTCAAGCACACATTTGCCATCCTGGAGCTAGATTCATTTGCGTTATCTGACATGACCTTGTAGTGAACTGGACATAAATTGAGAGTTAAGCATGGCTGTGGGCAACTAGCTTTTTGTGCACAATTGCAGTAATAATTTAGAGTAATGTATTTTGCTATTTTGTTATGTCAGGTTTTTAACATTTGTAAGCCGTTTAAAATGAAAAGACACATACAGGGAAGTTTGTTATAACCGTGTCTCAGGATGCCATTTAGAATAATTGTGATGCTCCAGCCCTGCACAAACCTTTCACAGGGAGGAGATAAATACACTTTATTAAGACAGGAGATGTCCACAGTGAAGACCAACATTAAATGACTGCAGAAAGCAACATAAAAATCACTTCTTTCAAAGTTCACTCCTTTCGGTGAATGCACAGCCTCCACCCTGGCATAATTTTGCTTGAAGCACTGGATACTGAACTAAAGAGAAGCCATTTAAGGGAAAAAAGTATGAACTGTCAATTATATATGAAAATCAGAGTTCATTACTTAATGACTCAGTGCTTTGATACTGTAGGGGATGCTTCAAGATCAGGAAGTGACTGGGAAATAAGTGGTCTCTGAGTTTATTGGACATATGCTTCTTTTTCTAAACAAATATACTATACTGAAAAACAGTGTCCTGCGAGGGAGTAACTGGCTATGGTGTATAGTGGGGCTTTGTTTTCTTATAGGCTTTGGTTCAGCCCTTTGTTTTATCACTCAAAAATCTGAAATCCACTCTCAGAACTGCAAGACCTTTACATAAGTGAAATATGATGGAAGAACATTTCAGCCACGAATCTTTAATCGGTGTTACAAGCTCATCTAGATACAAAGCTAAGGGAAAATATTTTATTCCAGTTTTTTTGTTTTGCAAAACCTCTTAATAGTGCCAGGAACATGGGAGATGGGTTACAGAAAATGCCCATGAAACTTCCACTAATATCTGTTCTGCGTTTTGTATGCATATTATGGAAAATTGGTCTTAAGTCTTCCCATTCTTCTGGTTTCCAGTTAGAGTGGGGGAAAAAAAGCTTTGCAGTCATAGAAGGGGTAAGATCATGAAAAGGAGCAGTTCAGTTCAATCTGGTCCCTGTTAGTTTTGGAACTTTCAGTCAAGCCATTAAATAAATTACATGAGACACTGGAAGGAAAATTCTACATTAGCACCTGATTCCTAATGATTTGTGAGATTTACAGTAAAATGCTACCAATGCTAATAAACTGTGTGCTTTCTGAAGATGGTAGCCATACTTTTATATAAATTATTTTATAGCAAGAAGTAATTTTTTACATAAGATGGCTTGTACGTGCAAAGCCGATAGTAATACTGAGAATATAAAAGGAGCAGAATTCAGAAAATGGGTTTATAGTTTGTGGATCAGGCTTGGCAAGTTGTGAAGTTACAGCATTGCAGTGGCTGTGGCAATAGCAAGGGTGATCAAAGGAAATGCAGCAAAAATGTTACGTGGAAGCTTGCAAACAAAACCAGCAAGTCCAGCCCCGAGCGAGAAGGAGGTTGAGTTTCAGAAAGCAAAAGATAGGGTCAAAACAGAAATTGTATGGTCTTAGAGCAAAGAGTGCATGGATGAGGTGGAGGGGAATATGCTAAAAATAAGTGAAGGCAAAAGGATAAATTGGTCCAGACACCTCAAGACAACTGGGAACATGTAACTTGGGTGCAGTCTGTTCAGATGTGAAGCAGGCGCTGGAAGATACGGGAAATGCAGATAACAAGTGACATGAAGCGTTCCCCTCCCCTGCTCCCAAGGACAACAGGGGTACAACAGTGACAGCAGGGACCAGCAGTCAGCGAGAGGAGCAGCACCGGCATCTGCAAACACCGGCACTGCTGGGCCAGATCCTTCCCCAGGGAGCAGTAACCAGTGGTGGCCGCGGCCGAGGAGCATGATGGGGAAGAGCTGTACCATGTGCCTGAGAGCCACCAGAAGATTTAAAGGCTGCTTTTCCCCATTATCTCCCTCAACCCCATTTTCTCTCCACAGCAATGAGAATTCATCTTTTCCTGGCAGATCCTTCCTAATTCCTTGACTCAACCTGCCAAGCATCAGAGGGAATTTGTGGCATCATGGAGAAAATGGGAATTAATCCTGAAATGCATCTCCTCACGGGATACTTGGTGTGCTTTCTTCTAGCTGGCATTGGGGAGTGCTCTGTCCCTAATACACCTCCTTTAAATCACATAGATGATTGCATAGTAATGACCACTTTCTATATTTGTATTAGGGGGGTCACAAAATAATACCACATTTGGGGGATCTGACAGTAATGCCAGAGTAAATTCTGCATGACCAGAGTTGGAGAATTTGCATTGAGTGTTTAGGAAATCTTCTCTAAATGCTGATGCAGTGAATTTGCAGTAAATTATAACTGGTTTCCTTTTGTCAGGTACTAGACTCTGATCGATTCTAGCATGGTTCAGGGTGCAATTATTTCACGTGCTTCAAGAAGTCAGACTGTTCAAAGCACTAACCCGAGACCAAAACTTTCCTCCATAAACAATACTTGGTATTCAGGCAGAGTCAGTACAGGAGGCTAGTGAGTAATCCTGCAGTAAACGCCGAGTGACGTTTTTCATGCTTTGGAAAGCAAAGGCCATGGCATTAGCAGCACTACTTCATGCGACGGCGCCTTGAAGTTCAGGATGTCTGCTTTGCTTCAAGGCAGCTCGTGGCGAGGGCAGACAGGACACTATTGCTCTTCCGAAAAAGGGGCCTCCCCTTGCCAGAGATCTTGGCATTGCTCTGTTGTTCCTCCAGTACAGTCTGTGTCATATATTTAATCCAGCCTCTAGGATCCTGACATTTTGGCTTTTTTTCCCACCACCCCCAGAGGACTGAGAATCACAGTCTTGTTCTTGCACAAAATCAGTGCTGATGCTTCTCGCATTAATTCAAGAGGCAACTGGTCCCTCACCAGCTGCAGACAGCCATAAATTGACCCTAGGATTTATTTGCATAATAATCTGATCCATTTTGTGCTGAAAAGTTGGTAGCAGCCTTTTTGGATGGTAAAAGCCTGTGTAAGCCTTCCTGCGCACCTTATAAACTTTATAAAAACGCAGCAGATGATGCTCTGTGTTTGTGTTTGTAGGCTCAAGCTGGATGGTTTGTTATGACACAAGTAGTTTGTGTTTTAATATATTGGGCATTTTTTATGCTCTGGAAGATTTACGATTAGCAAGTAGTCACAGAGCAACTCATGTTTTAGTCTAATCAGGGAAACAAGTAATTATTTTTCTCAACAGTGGAGCAGTGATTTGAGCATTTTCACAGCATGAGAGGCACCTTGATAAGCCCAATTAGAGAAATACTTGTATTCTAGTAGTCTACATTTGTTCACATCCCTGATCTTGTAGGGAAGGCTGTCCTTTTTTTTATTATTTGCTTAAAGAAACAGTCTTTGTCTTTTCATCTGTCTGGGGGATCTCAAAAAGGAAAGAAAACTGTGGTGTTTCTCTCTGCTGAGAGGATTTTTCCTGATTCTGACTGAGTTCATTTCAGAAGCTTGATCCAACTGACAGCCGCCCTAGATTGCTACCCTGCTTATTGCTGTTGGTATTTAGATGCAATCAAGACTGGATGGAGGCTTGATAACGGCCAAAGGTACCAGCAAGGAAATCTTCGATGACTCAGGCCACAGCAGCACTGGCATGGGGCAGAGTCGATGAAAAGCAGCAGATCAGTTAAAAGGCTAATTAGGACCATGCCCTTGAAGAGACCTTTTCCAGTACCGTTCTGAAGCTAGAGGGAGATGAAGGTATGCACTTCACATTACAAGTGCTACTCCTGAGTTTTCCAACAAGCACTTTGTTTGCGAAGTACAGTGGCTTTAAAATGCATTTTAGTCCGAGAGACGGTGAGGTGTTTTAATAGGTGATTTGTAACAGGCTGGACTAAGACCTCCCCTCCCCCAAAAAAATCAAAATGGCCATTTATTTGTGAGATGAGCGGGCAGCAATCACCAGGCAGGGTAATGAAGTACCTCCTGGCCATGCTGGCTCTTTCCTATCCTGCCTCCAAATACCTGCACAGCTCAGAAGCGAGTGCAATGGTACATTCAAGGAGTGACTCCTGCTCTGCATTGCAGAAGAGTGATGATAGCCTTGCAGAGCAGCTGAGGGTGGGAGGTACAAAGGTGAAATCCCACGTTCAGGTCAACTTCTGCTGTGCCTTCTTTGTGAGGACTTGTGAACCCGCAGGGTGGTCTTTCTCTTTTCATGCCTCTGTGTGCGTGCTTTTTAGGATAAAAAGCTATACCCCAGTGATTCAGCTGCCAGAAAGACCTTATAACCCATGGGGAGGAAGGATTGGCTGGAGAACCTAAGAAACACTCGATGTCTCCAGGAGCTCACTTTTCAAATACCCAGAGACCAGTCAAGCAAGCATTGTCATTATTCCCCCAAAATCTGAAATAGTCACCCAAGCCCTTCATGGCAAGCTGCTCCCAGCAGGAACCAGTCAGAAACAGGCTGGGAATAAACAGGACTCTCGTTCTTACTTAAGTACCTCTGAATGCCAGTGATTAATGCTGCACCCATGGCCAACTTCTCCCTGATGTAGGCAATCAAAGAGATGAACAAGAGACTTTGTAAATGGATTTATAACGTGGAAAACCTTGGATTTATTGCGATAGCTGATGTTTTCCCCAATATGCGTCAACTAATTTCTTTCTGTATTTGTAGCCTGCATGTCCTCTAACCAGCCTTATGCCATAGCAACAATAACAAGCTGATTGCTGTACCATTGCAACCAGTGTCAATGGCAGTGAACAAATGTATTGTTGCTTCAACAATAGCAGAGGTTTCATTTCTAAAAAATATTCTTTAGGTCTTTTACTCCAGTCACAGATGTTATCTTTTTGTTTTCTGAACTTCTAGTGAGGGAGAACTAACAAAGTGCTTTATAATGTTTTCTGTTTAATGGGATTCATGGCAAGCAGGACTGGAAAGCAATACAAACAGAAAGGGAAACAATTTTATGTTCAGCTCTCATTTACTCAAAATTCCTTAATTTATCCTTCTACATGTATTGCATGCTATAACATTTCCACTTTAATTTTCAGTGAAAAGAAATCAGGAAAAGAGTAGAAGAAAACACTACCCATGTGCCTGGTGTGCTTTGTTTTTTTTTTTTTACTTTCCTCTGTTTGATCAGTTTTGTTGCAATGGTGAATTCTCAGTTTCCTGTCCCCAAGACACAAACCTCTGGGTTGTTTACTTCTCCCTCTCTAAGTTTCAGTCTGTTGCTAGTCTGCCTTTGACAGCTCTGAGAGGCTGAGTGAGTGTCCAGAAAGATAGTGCGGGTTATAAAAATTGCTTTCTGAATTAGAAGCTGTCTGGTTCACTCTTGTGACGATGCACTGACGACGTGATCTAGTAGAAATCAGCCCTGCTCAGTACCTTTCATTATATATTTGCTACCGGAGAGAATTCAAGCATCTTATCTAGTTTTATTAACTTCCAGAAACTTAAGGCAGGATTTTAGCAGTTCTCTGCTAAATATTCAAGGGGGGGGAAGAAAAATCAATGGCATGTGTTTAAAATTCTCAGTTGTCTCTGTGCTGAGCATGTGTAATGCTTCATTTCACTTTGTGACTGTGTATTCAGCTCCAGCACCATGATGAGACATCTCTGAGAAGGATGTGTCTGACAGTAGCTCCCTAAAGTGAGCAAACACCCCTCTACATGGATGCTGTTAGGAAAAACATCATCATTTGCCAGTTGTTTGGGTTCAGAGCGTGGGTTCCCAGGCAGGAAAAGGCAAGAACAGCTGCTGGCATCAGGGGCAGGGAAGGGATGCTGTGTGCACTCTGGTGCTGCTGGGGAGGGAAGGGACTGGTGTTTGGCCCCCATTTCACTCCATTTTTCAGTCCATGGGGGCAGGAAGGGCTCATCAGCTCTGAATGCTAGTTTAACCTGGGTGGCAGGTGACTTTGGTAGCTGTAAGGACCAGAAACAGCTTTTCAGATTTGCACGTGCTGGAATATGTGTGGTTTGTGGTCCCACTCCTCTTCCTCTGTGAAGGTGGCTGAAGGCAATGTCTGTCGTTACAAGATCCTCACCCTGAGCCGCTGCTGCGGCAGGAGAGGAAGAGGGATTCAAGCCATCCTCCTCCCCTCTCCCCAGTCTGCTGGAGGCTCCTGGTCCTGTTTGCCAAGCCGGACCTCCCACCATCATCACCACTGAGATGCAACCAGCTCTACATCACTGTTAGTAGCACTCCCTAAACAGCCAGGTTGGCAAACACAGATGGCTGTTGTATACCAGCCCCCAAGTAAAGTTTATCCTGTAACCCCTTTTCAGGCTCTGCTTTCCTCATCTCCCTTCCCCAATTCTGCTACTTCATTCATTCAGGGTATTCTTTCCAGCAGAGATTGCACATCTCCTCTGGTTCCTGTTTTCCTTGTTCTGTCTGTTACAGGAATTCAGATTATCACCCACAGCGCTCAAGTGGAGTCCAGATTCAGTTCAGCAGCATTTTTGCTTTTTTTCTTTTCTCCTGTAGGAAATCAAATGAACACCTGATCAGAAAAAAAGAGCTTCCTACTCTGTTTTTCCTGGGTGGAAGGAAAGGCCATATGGTTTATGAAGCATGCTGTGTCTTTTCTTTCCTTGTACTACAAACTCTTCACAGAGAAAACTGTCTTTATTTTCTCTCTTCTACCCTGGGAAGTGTATTATTGGCCCCATCAAAATTATGTATCAATTACAATGTTTTTCCCCAAAAAAAGGAAATGGGAAAACTTTGAGCTCGCATGGGAAAATTTGGGTTGAAATATTTTGTTCCTAAGAGACATTCTGAAAAACAAGATTTGTTCAAACGGATTGGGTTTTGTTCTGAAGTACCAAGAAACTTAGTGACGGTTTACTTAAAGTTTTCTGAATCAACATCTTAACAAACAAATGTTATTTCTACAAAGACAAAATAGGTATTTGAGTTTTCAGCAGTTTGAGGATGAAAACTTGCAGACCTATCAGAGTATCTCAAAAATGTTCTGTTCTTCCAAATAAGCAATATTATTAAATAATGAGTTGTATGGATAAGGGCCATCCTGTGCCCCCAGTCAGGGGATGCTGAATGCTGAAAGGAGCATTATCTGCAATTAGCTCAAACTTTTTTCTCACTTTCTTCAGTTCCACTTTTTCCCAGGAGTCTGAGGTCTAAACCAACTATCATCTTCCAGAGATCTCATTTCTTTTTGATATATTGTCCTTTGCTGCTTTGTGCATTATTCAGAAAAGGAAACAAAAAACCCCAAGTGGTTTGATTAAAAAGGATGTAGGAAATGAAAAACAAAATCCTGAGAATTTTCATTTTCATCCTTGATCTTTTGACTGAAAGGGTGTCTTTCAGAGTGGTGTTTCTTCTGGTTGATAGCCAAAATGAAGGGGGGGGGAATCTCTCAGCTTAACTTGGTAGAGCCTGTCTGCCTAACGCTGCAGTTGGGAAACTTAGTTACTGCTAGTGCTTGCCCAGTACAAAACAGACCAAAAATTTACTGCCGTTTTTATTTTGTTTATGATTGCCACAGAAAATTAGTGATGTTGTTTTCTTTAATCTAATTCCTCCTGTCACGCCTAGCTCTCTGAAGAGCACAGCCTAACACCAGATGTGTGCAGTAGATCTGCTGACCTGATTTTGCAGTGGGAGCTTAGCAAAGGATCTGTCCCAGGGCTGCTGTTAGCTTGGGGTGTTTATTTGAGCTGGTTTCAGGGCGGGTGTCCTGGGCAATGCAGCAGATGCACAGCTTTGCAACAGCACATTCACCACCAGCGAGGGACCGATCCCAACCCCAGCAGAGTTTGGTGCCCTTGAGCAGAAGCAGCAGCTTGTTGCAGCACATCTACTATCGCAATAAGGACAAAACCCAGCTTGTTTCATACTGCAGAGCAAAGTCTCTGTAGGAATCACTGGTGTTACTTATGTCAGGAACTGGTGCATATGGTACTAAATCTCCAACCCACACCCTACTCCTGCTGTAGGACTACAGCCCTCTGGTGGTACCTAACCATGTATTTTGTGAAAAGCTGTATCACATTATAGCTAAAACTCAGCTTTGGGCCCTGACCTTGGTGTTGCCTGGAGGGATAGGAATCTCTCTGGGGGAAAAGTCCAAAAAGCAGGGTGCAAGTCAGCATCCTGAGAATCACCCACCAGAGAATGATTTATGAAGCAAATACAAATGCATGCAAGAGTGCTTAAGAAATGGGAGGGTATGGATATCACAGGACTGGGAGGGACCTCAGAAATCATTGCCAGGGCCCTGGAGGCACTAAGAGGCCAGTAAGGAACCCCCCCTGTAGTCGTCAGTAAACTCTTTCGTAAGGTAGGATAAACAAGATATCCTTCAATCCTGGGCAATGTTTGCTTAGCCTGATCTTTAAAGTGTTTCGGTGACTGAGATTTTGCAATCTTTATTTCCAGTGCTTCATTAGAGGAGCAGTTAGACTACTTTCCTCATAACTCATTCGTATCTTATATTGCACAGTTTAAACTCATTATTTCTTGTCCTATTCATCATGGTCATGGAAAAGAAAAAAAAAACAAACCACAGACCTTTTTTCAGTGTGCTGGACTCTCATGTTTGAATGTACGTCACTTTGAATCGTCCTTCAATCTAATCAGCCCAAATTAATTTCATCTTCCTCATCGGTCATATTCACAAGAATTTCAGCTCTGGATGCCTTCACTGCAGCTCTTTTCAGCCACGTGACATGATGTACTTGGACATGGCCTTTTGAGCATCATTTCTCCAAATGAAGAATAGCCTTAATTTCCATCTAATGAGACGTTATCATGAAATGCTCGTGACACATTTTGTTAGCACGCGCTGCTCTGAAGTTTCATTCTGGGCTACAGGAACAGGAAGCTTTGGGCTGTAGCATCAGGCTCTGAATAAAGCAAAATAACTTGAAAAGACAGTAACAGTGAACTGAGTGCCTCAGCTGGACTGTACTGTAGAGCCCCACCGTTGTCTGCCATCAGTTCGTAGCAGCTGAATAGACAGACCAACAAGCTGTTGTATAATAATACTGAGCTTGGAGGATTAATCTGAAAAACCTGAGCAGGCTGCCTGTGGGGATCTGTTTCAACTCTTACCCTGTCTTGACCCACCGATGTTGAAAGGGTTTTCCCCACGTGGAAAGGAGCAGAGCTGGAAGTCCCCTGGGTGAGGAGGGTACAGGAGCCCCAGGGCCGTCCCGCAGCCACAGCCAGCACAAGCTCAGCTGCCAGCCTGGCAGACCACAGCTAGGGCTGGGCCTGTTCTTAGCAGAAAGATAAGGTTTCATTTGGATTGGGGTTTTTTTTTATTTGTTTTGATTTAGCATGAGGAAATTGTGTTGGCTTAGCTGAGCAGTAAGGAGTACAAGCACTGCCAAAATATACTTATATTGTGCATAAGGGATATAGCCAAGTTAATCTGCGAAAGAGTTTATAGCAATACAAGCAATTAAAGAAGAAACAAACCACCCACTTTTAGCAGGGATTTATTGAGCTGTGCAGTGGTAGGTAAACACCCATTCTGGGGTGACGGTGATCGATCACGTAGAGCATTTAAACTGCAAAGAGCCAGCCTTCAGATTGTGTTCTCAGAAGAACAAGTCACACGCATTCTGGGGACAAAGAGGGAAAGATACAAATTGTTTCTTCATGTTCCTTCTTGTTTATACTGCAGGCATTAGGTTAAAAAGTTTGCATATTTTGTATAGAAGTGTTTTTGTATAGACACTGATTTAAATCTAAAAAGCTTCCAAGCAGTTTGTCAGACACTTCATTAATGTGTGTATAGATAACCTTTCAGTCTTTGAGCCATCTCTAAATAGGAAACAGTGTGCAGGATCCCTTTGTAAGAAGTTCACCTTGGTGGTCCATTAGATGAGCCAAATAATTCAGTGCATAACAGGAACAGATTGATTTTTCTGTGGTGTTTTTGATGCTCTCTGTTTGAAAAGAAGAGTAATAGTTGCAGTCTAGCCAAACTGTTTTTCCTTTCAGGCTGTCTCCTTCTGGTTTGCTGCATTTGACTGTTCACGAGCTGTCTGGAGGCCAGGGTGTCTCTTTAAACCACCCAACTAAAACTCAGAGCCTCCGTCACAAAAAGTCACTAACACAGAGCCTGAGTTGTGTAAGCTTGCTTTGGCCCCAGTAAAGCAGTGTCTATGGCAAGTCAGCAGGGAAAACAGCCCAGGGTGAGATCTTACTGAATCAGGAATCCCACCTTAGAGAAATGCATGTAATAGTAAAATGTGCTATTGCAAACCCAGATTTTCCTAGTAGAAAGCATGGGATAAATTTTAATAATAAAAATTGGCACTGCAAGGGTTCCCCTGCAGACAGACCACTCTGTTTAGGGACACAGTGGGTTGCTAAGAGGCCTCTACAGAAATTTTTGTTTTATTACCTAAGGAGTTAAGGTGTATGGTCAGCATGGAGTCAGGACTGCTTCCAGCCCCAGAGAGAGGGATGGGATAGTACTCACATAGGCTATTATTGTACTGAAAGGCTATCTAAAGCCTGAAAAACTCTTGCCATGGAAACATACTGCCCACGATCCAGCAGAATCTACTTTCTGATCTCTTCTGGAAGACTAACTTTGTAAAAAGCTCAGCTACATTGTTTGGCTGGGCAGGCTTGTCCAGCCGAAGAGCTGCAAATGCCAATGTGTTTGTGCAGCATGGAAAGCAGCAGTTTCATGTCCACTGCTATATAGAGATCCCAAACATTTCTAAAAAATCTACCCATTTTGCTATTTAGGTAGTTCAGAGGCTGCATGTGGAGCTGCAGAATGTGTGCGCAAAGCCTACTTTGATTTTCTGAAAGATCATTTGATCTTTCCCCATTGCACTTCCAAATAACCTGAAGCAGAATAGGAAAGATGCAGAAAACTTTAAATGAACTTTTTTTCCCTTTTGATTCAGATTCGATAACGCAGAACCCAAACTTTAGAGTCGCCTGAGCACCCAGCTTCTTTCTTCGCCTCTGCACTTGCTGTCAGTGAGGCCACTCTCCGTTAAGGTTCCAATATGCGTGATTTAAATATTCATGTAAGATGTGTCCATTAAAAAAAGAAGAGTGACTTTTACATAAATGCATTATTAACAGAGATCTCAACATTGGACTGTCTTGGTGTTGGGCTTTTTGGCTGGGCAAGTAGATGTGCTTCTTGAAGAACAGGCCCAAGAAACAGGATTTTTCAAAGGGAAAGACTGGGAAAAAAGTACTAGAGGAAATACATCCATCACTTCCAGAGAAATTAAAACCTCTCAGGGAATGGCAGCACACGAGCCTCCGTTATGGTGGGAGTGAAGGGAAGGAAGGATGGTTGCTCCCCATGGGATAATATGGTATGTCCACCAAGTCACGAGAGGACATGGCACTTAGCTATCCCTAAGGAAACTGGCCTCCCAACAGGTCCCTGTTAAGCATGGGGCTTTTAGTACCACTGCTGCTTTGATGTCTCTCACGCCAGGTGGAAATAACCTGCGGAAAAGGCTGACATGATGAAGCATGAAGTGAGAACCAAATGGCCAAATCTTGTACTTGGAGCAGGAGTAACACTGGCTTTTATACACCATCCTATCATCCTAAATGATCGCAAAACTGTCAAATAACGAAAAACAAGCACTCACACCAAAATCCTGGCTCAGCAGAAGGCCTCTGCATGCAGCCCTGGGGACAACCACCATGGGACAAAGCTCTCCCCCCAGCACAGCCACGAAAGGCTTTGAGCTTAGCCTCTGAAACTGCAAAGCGCTCATTTTGTTGTCCGTGGATAACGCTTTAATCCACCGAGCGAAAGCTGGATGTTGCTCTCTTTTATTCTGGCTGTACACAATTGCAACGTTCAAAAAGGAAAGCCCCTTGCCCCCCCATACCCACTGCTCCTCTGAACTGCTGACACCCGGACGGGCAGCCCCAAGGCGGGGCCATTGGGATTTATTTAGTTCACTGCTGCAGATGATGCCTTTAGTGCCACAAACAGCCCTGGAGACAAGTCCTAATCATCTGGGGGGGTGATTATGTTCAGTTCTTCCTCCCCAAACCCCCCAGACGTAATTCAGATCCAAACTGGAGAGACAGGCAGGCACGCAAGAGGGGACCCCAGCACCGCACAGCCCCCCCGAAGCCATGTACAGGAGCAGCTTCCTCCGCGAGGTGCGCAAGGAGAAGTATGAGCGGTCGGACGCCTACGATGAGCTGCGAGGCTACCCTGAATTCGACAGTTTGGCCCAAGCCAGGGGCCTGGAGAACCTGCAGGAGCTCAACGAGCGCTTCGCCAGCTACATCAACCGGGCGCGTGTGCTGGAGCAGCGCAACACCATCCTGCGCAAGCAGCTGGAGACCTTCCAGCGCATGGACGAGCTGGTGGGCTTGGACGAAGCCTTCGCTGGGCAGATCGAGTTCAACCGCCAGCGAATGCGGGAGCTGGCGTCCGACCGAGCCAAGCTGGAGCGGGAGGAGAAGGACGCCCAGCGCATGCTCGATGAGTACCGCAACAAGTAAGGCTTGCGAACAGAGGAAAATAGGTGGTATCGTTTCCATAGTTAATCTTTGTAGTAAGGATGGATTTGGTGTTACCAGCTGCTTCTCGTGCATGGGCGATGCCTCTCCATGTGTATCAGACTTGTAGCCAGGAATGACATGTAAGCCCACGGTGAAAAGCAAGGCAGGACTTAGGGGGCTCCAGTTCTGCATATCATGGTCTCACTGCTACTAAATGGGTAATTGCCTTCTCCCTTCCATGGTAGCAGGTCCTCGCCATGGCACATGTCAGTTACTGTTGCTCATTAGCTTTAGGAGGATTGTGCTCTAAGCTGCAAAGAGGGAATAACTCAAAAAACAAATGTCTCAAGGCAAGTCTTGTGTCTGAGTAGCACAGAGTTACACAACCCCAAACATCCCCTGAAATGTGTGGGACATCTCTGAGAAACTCTTATTTACAGGCATTGTGAGGCACCTGGGCCAGTCTGTGCCAACCACTACAGATGTGGCATGAAAAGAAAGTAAATAATTTTTTTCCTGGTATGTGAAATTTGCTTAATTACCCTCCTCTTCTTCCTTGCATCCCGTTATTTCCATCTCATGCTACTAAAGCCATACATCTCATGCTACTAAAGCCGTAGCTGTAAGAACAGGTTTCCCCTAACTTCACTTCTCTTTAATCTCAGTGGCACCATAAATCAAAGAGCAGGAGCCCTGGGGGCTGAGGCATACGAGTGCCGCCAGACATGTGTGGTCCCTTCCCGTCAGCAACAGGCAGTGTTGGCCATGTTGCTTAATTAATTACACAACAAGACTTGGTGAGTGTTGCTCATAAAAGGACTACTCACAGGAGAGAAGGGTCTTGGCTTCCTGTTCCTTATGGGTCAGGTTTTTTTCCCCCTAAACATCTGTATGGCTAGTTTACCCAGGAATATTTGGCAGCAGCATGGAGGCTGAAGAGGAGCTTTTCATCCTCTTCCTTACCAAAGGGTAAGGGGTGAACTCCATATAACATGCTTTAGCTTAGAAACACTTTTCACTGACAGTAATGGGAAGGAGAAAAATGAAATATTTTCAACAAACACAGTCTTGGTATAAGAGCAGCCACTCCTGGGCAATGCTCACCACACTCACCAGAAACGTTTTTAATAAGGCAGAAGGTGACTCATCTGGAGCACTGTCTTGCTGCTGCAGAAATACAAGTCCCTCAAGATTTCATCCCTTGTCTCCATCACAGACTTTTTGCCTGACCTTGTCCAAACCATGTGATTTTTCAGTCTGATCCTCCACTGATTTTCCCCTCCTTTGGACTAGAAAGCATAAGACCGATAATATTTTCCTTTTTTGTCTCCAATCATTTTCAACTGGAAAGAACCAGAAAACAGATGCGCGATAATTGACGTCAAGGCCATCTGTGCCTTTAGGCCATGGTCCGATGATGTATCACCATCAGCAGCCATACTGTCCTAATGCACCCTCATCCTGTCCTTCCCAGCCCTGCACGCTGCTCGGCGCACACTGCCTGATCTGCTGTGCTGCCACAGCTATTCCTGGGGCCACCCTGAGATTTGAATCAAGAAAATGAGCCAGCTAAAAAAAAAGTAAATTAAAAAATAATATCTCCAACCCAATTCAGCGGGCTTCCACCTGAACAGCCCGTGGGGGCTGTGAGCTATGGCACAGCCATAGAAATACAAGCCCTGATCTCTCTTTCTCATCTGACAGCAGAGAATAGCCCGTCCAGATGTATTGAGGCTTAATGCTGGAAACGGTCAGATGTCCACGATGCCCTGACTCAGTGCCAGCGAGTAATAAGCACCTGATTAGAAACCTTTGTATTCCAATATTTATGAGCAGGAAGTTCAGCTATGAGCCAATGCTATAATTTAGCTGTTGACTTTGATACTTGTTCATATGTTTTTATTACGTGGTGTCCGTGAGATTTTGACTGAAGTCAGTACTTAAATGTCTAGCTGCGTATTAGTTAAAAACATGGCAAACTGTATAGAAACATGCAGGTACTATGGTATAGCTGGGCAAAAATGCGTTATCTCTGTCTGGAGTATTTCAGGCAGGGGAAGAGCCAGTGCAGTGAAATACACAACTTTGATTTCAACAACTTGCAAGAAAATTTGGCAAGAAAAAATCAGAAAAACTGGTAAGAAAAAATCAGTTTGTACTGGCAACCTTTTAATGGATTCCTGCGTCCACCTGAGCAGTTTGTGGATTAACTGCCCCTATAGTTCCTCAGCAGCAGGGTTCGCTCTCTGACACAAAGATAATTTACTTTTTGTTAGAGGTGCTTTATGCAATCTGTAAATAGGTGGGGAAGAATACAGGACATTGAAAATCCGGGAAGGGGAGAAACACCCAGAGAAGGGAGCTGTGCTTCTTGAAAGTGAGATTTAGGACCTGTTACAGGGGTAGTTAGTGACTTCGTAGGAAAAATGGATGGTGCCTTGTCATACAATCCTGGGATGTTCACTCAGCAGCCATAAACAAAAGTAAAAAGGAAACTTTGACCATATCCAAGCCAACAACGTTGCAATTTAAAAATTAAAGGTACACAAGGCCACTGCAATGGAAGAACAGTGGCTGCTTTTTAACCAAATTGCCTTCAGTTTACATCAAGAAGTGAATTTTGGGTTTGTTTTTTTCTCTTGGGAGCTGCTGAATTTGACCTGAAGACAGACATGAAAGTTTCCTCAGAGTCTGAAAGAAATTGGTTGGGTTTGGAGTTGCAGGCGTTAAAACAAGGCCAGCGCTGTGACGCCATGTGCTCTGCCTTCTCACCCTGTTTCTAGCTCAAAGCCATCCTGATGGCTATGAATTCAGCTACTTACCCTTACAAATAAAGGTCTCTAAACAAAATAGGGGAGGAGTAATCTTCTGTGCCGTGTTAGGGCCTTGCCATGCTACTGAAACCAGGGTATTCCTGTGCTGAAGCCCTGCTCTCCTACCTGGGTCTGCGCTCCGTCGGCAGTGGGCAGTGCTCTCACTGCCCTAGCAACCTGCGGGTTTTTTGCTTCAGTTTGAAACGTAAAGCATCTACTTTTGGCATGCTAGGATTAACAAAATCTCTTAGAGTGGAGCATTGCGTACCAATTAATTGACAAATGCCCGTGTCCTTCACTAATGCAAAGAATTTTAGCTCTTGCAAGCCATTCTTTTACTCACATTCACAATTTGGGAAATAGATTTATATCTATAAGTAAACCTTTTAAAGCTACATTTATATAAGTAGACCTTTTAAAGCTACATTTAAACACAGTAGGGCCTGGAACTACCAGGTCTGTACAATTAAATGTGCATGAACCATTGAAAAGTAGATCTTATATTAAAATGTATTTTTAAATCCTTTATAGCCACATTCATGGCTTTTCACATTGACATGAATAATTCAGACTCTGTACCAGTGGTGAATTCTTTCTCTTGAAGTTGCAAAAAAAACATCACTAGGAATTGTTTGGATGCATCTCATAAAAAGACTAAATATGCTAATTTTATTGAGCATCATTATTATAGCAACGTTGCATCTGGCTGTGGGAAAGGACTGTACTTCTCTTTCCATGATATTAGGAAAGATGCTGAAACCCAGATTTTAGCGCCCTTGACTGAACAGGATTAATTAACTTCAGAAATTAAAAGTCTTGCTAATCGATTGTTTCATTTAAAATTCATTCACTGCTAATCTTGTGGGGTTTGCATGCAATATGATTCCCCGGAAGTCACTAGACACAGGAATTGGCACTGTGTTCTCCAAGCTGCACTGCGTGGTGATGCTCAGACGAGCTGACACCCTTTGGGGCCACAGCGGGGACCCGACACCCAAGAGGACACAAAAACAAGTAGGAATACATGATAGCTGGGCTATGGGGAACAGTAGGGACTCCGTAGCCAGTGAGCATTGGCAAAGCCGTCTTCAAGTCCTGCCCACAGGGGTTGTCTCTGCACTTCTGCTGCTTCTCTGGTGATAGGGAGAGCTTTGTCCTGCTGCAGTGGCAGGTGAGGAGGTCCTGCTTGCTCTCCACCCCCTCCTCAGACTGCCGAAATCTTGTCCCACTGCTGTCAGCCGCTTAATAGCAGCTTCTTGATAACACAGGTAGCAATCTGTTCATAAATCAGCAGAGCGCAGCCCTCCTGAGGCTCATCCTAGCTTTCACGGTATAAAATACAAGCATTATTGGCCTGTCTGTCCTTGCAGGACCAGCATTTTGCAGTTTGTGCTTTCCTTGGCACCCAAATTACTGCTGCCTCCCTTGAGAAAAGGCTAGCAAAGTGCTTCAGGGAAACTGAAAAGGAGAAAAGTAGTAGAAAAGTTTAGCCTCAGCTTGTGGCAAGCCAACAGGTTTCATACATTGCTGGAAGAGTTCAGTAGAGCTCAACAGAGAGGCAGCATTTCTCTTTACATTAAAAGCACAGGCTTGACACCAAATTGAGTGTCTGGCCATTGAGCATCACGAGGATGTATTGTGACTGTTTCCTCTTTGGAGGGGAGCCAGCCCTTGCACTGCGGCAGAGGCAGGCTCCGAATAAAAAGGGCCTTGCCCTGGCCCCATCTTTTAAGAGCAAGCACGTCCTGTTTGTCAGCTGGGGATGGGAAAAGAGATTTACGGAGCTGCTGGAGCCGTGCTTCCCAGGTGGAGAAACAAGCCTAGCAGTGGGCTTCCCTCCTGCATGCCCGATGCTCTCAGCAGACCAGTGCCCCGAGCTGTAGGGAGGCTCAAGGGGCTTAACAAATACCTGTAAATCTGTCAGTGCCCCAACAGAGAGCTGCTAACCTAAGAGAGGTGAGGTGATGGGAACCTTTAAAGCTCTTATCTGCCTTTGTTTGAGCCTCCACTCCATTTCTTTTCCCCTGTGCAAAAAACAATGAATACCCCATTTTTCTAAACAGTCCAAAAAGGTTTGTTGCAACCCTAAAGCTACTTGACTAGATGAGAAAGGTTTTTTTTAAAAAATGAAGCAAATGAACCTCATGGCTCTTAAGGTCCAAGAAAGCCTGACCAGCAACCATCTAAGAAAAACATGGCCTCTTTTAAACATGTCCAGCTAATTATTTGAGCATTAAAATCAGGTTTAAAGCATAACAGGGCTGCAAATTGTCAGCCATTGCACTTACATAGATACATTTCGGCAGGCACAGAGGCATTGTGAGGTCTCTGAAGCATTTCTAAGAGATCCTTAGCCCTTTTGCACCAAGCTTCTGGAGTAGATTGAACATCACTTAAAAGCAATCCTCCTTCAAAGGATAATCACACAATACTAACTCTCTCAAGGCTGCCAGGTGGATTTATGGCTGTGTGACACAGCAGGTATTTGAGTTATTTGAGAGTGAAGGAAAACATAGCTGAATATTTCAGTAATTTAAAGAATTTTTGACTGAGGATCTAGCAACTTGGCAGGTTTGAGCAGGTCTGAATGACATTAGGGCTGAGATTTAGGTCCTGACTCTATTGGATGGTTGTATATTAGTAGGAGTGTAAATCCAGCCTTTTATTGTAGCTGTATATTTGATTTTGCAAGTTGCCACAATCTGCTTTATTCTTGCTCAGTTGTCAGAAAGTATCTTAAGTTAATGAAGTGTTTATTGTCAGAAAGTATCTTAAGTTAATGAAGTGTTTATTGTCAACTGCACACAAAAATTTTGTAAGAGAGATAGAAAATTGGTTGGAGGTGAGCTACTTAATAGACAACAGAAACAAAGGCAGTCTCGCTTTTGAAGCTGAGTATCTTTGAAAGTGAACCCTGTGTTATTAGAGTTTGGCAAAAAGACATTGTTTTAGTTTTGTCAGAAAATAGCACTTCAGCTGAGGAGGCCCAGCAATTTGTAGGAGTGATAACGAAATAAAAACCTCATCATTTTCACTTGTTTCTTTACCGTTCATGGTAAGAATTGAAAACAGACCAGTGACCAACGCTGCTAGTATTATGGGATTTCAAAAGAAAGGAAAGTTGGGAAACCAGAGCACCAAGTTGAGTCCATGTCTTTGTTCTGCCAAGTTCTTCCTTTGTGGTTCTGGTCAGTTCACGAATGACCCCATCCCTTTGGCTTTCCAAGACATGTTGAAAGACATGAGAATAACATTGGCTGTTCATCCTTCAGGAGATAAAAAGAAAGGAGCGAGGTTGACATGACCATTATAACTTGATCCTTGATGTGTTCAGTCCAGGAACTGTTCCCTGTTGACTGGAGCAAGTCCTTTAGATGCCACCAGCATATCCGGGCCGAATCGATGATTTCAGAAGACAGGCGAGGGTTTATGTTCAATTCTGAATTACAGCCGTGTTCATACTTGTGTATGAACGCAGTACAAGCCCGTTGCTTGTACTGCAAGTGAAGGACATCCACCACCAGAGTTGATTTGTCACCAACCATGAGGGTTTCTTGTAGGACATAGGAAAATTACAGCTTTTTATCTCTTTGTATCTCTATTATTTTAGGGAAACCAAAGGGATAAACAGGAATAGACTGTATTTATGTACTTTGGCACTGGCAGCAGATGGAGTTTGATGAGCCACTTGTTCAGTACTGATGGCAAGTCTCATTGCCTTGTACTATAAGATGCCTCTGGTTGGTTTTGTTTTATTTAATGGGGTCTCATTAAACCATATCTCCTATTAAACTTTTTATATATAGTTTATTTAGGGAAAGGAATAAACAACAATAATCAACAGGGAATCAGCAATTAGGAAGTTTTGTACGCTGCAGCTAAAAGGATTTCCCAGAAGATAGTTCTATCTGACATACAAATACAGACCCCTAATTCTTAAAGAATATGTGCCGTTTCCTCAAATGAAAGATAAACACAATATACATCAATTGTTCACTCAGTACAGGAACATGCACATTATGCATTTGTGGACATTTTATAAATGCGTAAGAATAGTTGGCTAAATGCAGTCCTTACTAAGACTCACATGTGATTTTGACCAAACTGAAATATGAATTGCTATTAAAGAGGACACAAAGCTTGATCCATCAAAGCATCCTAATACAACATTATTCATGCACAATCAATAGGTGAATTGCAACCTTTGTGTTTAATGTGTCTGTCATGAAAATGCTTATTGAACAACATCAGGTAGAACAGAAAACCAAGTACAATGTAATTAAATGCTAATGTGCCAGTGTAGCAAATATTCAGATAGTAACCACTGATGAATGGCTGTCACTGTAGTCCAACACCAATCGAATAGACTTTTATTGTAAATAATCTGTTCTTGGGCTTTCTGTGAAAAAGTCTAGCAAATGTGTGGCATTCCATTGTCTTCTGCTACATAAGTCGAGGACAAGAAGTTAGTCAATTCTGGAATTACTCTCAGCATCTGGGACCAAAAAACAAATTAATGCTAATGCATAAATAAATCTTCTGGGCCCTTTCAAGATTCATATTCTGCTTTAGGGTGAAGCATGTATTGTGCATGATAGTGCAGATGACAATGCAGTTTGCAGAAGGATGAACCATTGAACTTCATCTCTTTTGTTCTATTTGCAGGTATAGAAATGAACGTGAATATCAGCAGAGACTAAAAGAAACCCTTGAACGCCTTAATAAGGTAAGCCTGGAAAAATGGAAAAGGAACGGTCTTTATAATTTTTTTACTTTGGTTTCATTTACTACAGTAAGCTGCTTTGAAGAAGCTGTGGCAAGATGAAATGTCAGAGCAAGACATTTCTTGTCATTAGGCACTGATTAAAAGTTCTCCTTCCCCTCCATCCCCCTCCCTAAGCCTTGTGCAAATGGCTGAGCCTTGGCGCGTGCATACGCACCGAGTAGCGCCCTGCTCTGTACAGTCCTGCTCATTTTGGTTGCGTAGCACATGCCATCCGCAGCCCACAGCCTCAGCTGTGCTCAGGACTTCACTGTTTTTTCAGTAAGACCAAGGACTAGGAGGATCTACTGCGTAACACTCCTTTTAGAGCATCAGCAAATGCCTCCTGCATTCATTTCGGGACCTGGAGTTGAAATACATATTGCTTCTCCCACATCCAATGTGAACTTTGCAAATTCACCCTTGCTGAAGATCTGGCACATGTTTAGGTGCCTTTAATAACTCTTTTTAACTCTTTTAACACTTTTTTTAACTCGGAAGGCAATTTCTCTCTGAGCGAATTAGACTCTACACACAGAGGTAGGAAGAGCCCATTTATTAGTCATACCCTGCAGCCAATACACAGATTTAAGCATCTGGAATATGACCAGAGAAAATGTGTTTGTTGCTAAATACCTTCTCCCCCCCCCAACTTTTTTTTTAATACAGCTACTGTATTAAAGTATGTTTAGAACTGATATCATGGCATGAGAAAATGCTGGTTGTGTCCAAGTCTTGAAGTCTGGTGGGTCTCAAAGCTCCTCAGTACCTTGCAGGATATGCAGCCCTTCCCGGGACAGACCTTTAGCTTCCCATTACGTTTCCAAATAAAAGAGAAGCCACAAAACCCCCTCATCTGTTCCTTTCACAGAGAAACGTGAAGAATGTTTATATGGAGCTGCACTTTCCTGAACTAATACCATGGCAAGAGAGATGATGATAATAATAGTAGTAATAATAATAATAATAATAATGCTCAGATAAAAGATAAAGGTTTACTAACATATTTAGGAAGTTTCCAGACCAGGTCTGTGAAACTAAGAAAGCCTGATTCATCCTACTCATTGCTACTAGCTTTCATCTGAGTGAAGAAAGTTGTATTATATCTTTCCCCAGTTCTATTTTTCACAGCTTATCCTTTGTCTTCTGTAGTGGGAAACAATTGCAAGTGGATTAAACAGAGATTTTTTTTATTTCCCAGCTACAAATGGCAGGAGCTGTTCTGCTTGAGCACTGTCATATCAATTATATGCAGGTTTTCTATTTAAAAAAAAAGTGCATTTTAGCATTTCTGTCTCCAATGAGCTCTAGATATCCTGCATCAGTGCTATTTTCCAGTGTGCTAGCAGGGCTCTTGGACACCCTGCAAGCTCTGAAAAAATATTTGCGGAGGCAAATATTTTGGAAGAGGTTGCTGGAACTGGTGGGTCCATCTTCACGGTTCCTCTCAGCTAATCTGTGGCTAAAGAAAAGTGGATTGATTTGACAACCCCAGGCGCAGCTGACAAGATCTTGAGCCACAGGGTGTGTTTTTATCTCAGGCTATGTCTGGGCTGCCCCTGGCTGCTCCCCTTGCAGCAGCTCCTTGTATTGGGGCACCCAACGCTGGAGAGAACACAGCTGGTTTTCTGTCAGTGCCCAAGACGTAGCCTGAAACCTGCACGTGCAGGGGTGAACTCGTACCTTCTCCAACAGATGGAGAATCAGTTTGGAAAATCAGCAAACAGTGGTTCTGGTGAGATCTCAGGGATTTCTCTTCCATGGTAAATGAAAATGCTGCTTAATCACATGGATCAACTTTCTGGAGTCAGCACCTAGAGCAGAATGGTTTTTTGGAAGTTGAGTGAATAGCAAATACTGCAAAGTTCAGAAGAGAATGTGTAGGCACTGCACTGCTCTGATATACAGCATCAATGCAGCGGGTCTATCTGAAAGCAGGCAATAAAGGCAGAAGTATTTTTCCCCTGTGAAGGAACATTTGGAAAGCCAAATGCTGCTTTTGCTTATTGCATGCAGAAATATTTGCTTATTGGTATTATCTAGGGGCCTGGAGGCTTTTTTTGGCTCCCCTCCAAACCTCCCAACATGGCCATTGTCCTGCTGATCTTCCTCTCAATAGGAAGGCAGAGGAGTGCAGAAAAGCAGCAGGCATTCCTGATGACTGGCTCTGAATGTGCTGGTCTGGATGTGTCTGAATCAGCCGCTGTCTCACAAAGCAGAGAGACCACTGGAGAGGTCTCTGGCTGGGAGGCTCAGCAGCATAATGAGACCGCTAACATCTACACATTTTTGGAATAGCGCATGCTGTGCACGTGCAATGAGAAAATACCCCTTCTACCAGTCATATGCTGCACCCATAGATTTCAGTCGTTTATTTGCAGCCCATCATCCACTCACAGAGAGGTATTTACAGCTGGTAATGGCACGTAGGTGATTTTAAAGGGACACCTTTAAATCTTTTTTTTTTTTTTTAAATCTGCTCTTAGTAGCAACATCTCATATTTTGGTAAGATGTCCTAGAGCTCAGTAGAGATCTTTCAGCTGTAAAGCAACAGAGTCAGGACTTACTTATATCCACCATTTTTCAATCAGATGAACTATGTGGTCATTTCCAGTTAGGTCTTCCGTGAAGTACACCAAACTTTTCTGAGAAATAACAATTGTAGCATCTTTGAGACTACAATGAGTCTCACTTACTGGTAGTGAAATTCAGATTTCTTGTTCTGTTCTTACCTATGGCACTGAGGTGCCACATATATATATATATAAATATATATGAATATATATATATATGAATCACATTTATATATATATGAATCAAAAAGTTATAAAATATCTGGAACTAAATCAGTAGTTGAAATACTGCTGTAGCAGAGGGAAACCAGAGCATGGAACACCCCAAATCCTATCAAATGCTCACCACCTTGTCAAAAAAAAAAGGAAAAAAGATATCTTTCCACCTTATCATGTCTTTTGTGCTTCTAGGAAAATCCTGCTGAAAACAGAGGTACTTGTAGGCTCATAACCATTTCCGTTAGCAAACCAAGAGTGTGAGTGAAGCAGCTGAAACTCCTGTCTGACATTTTTTAGAGATTTCATGCTCAGTTGAGCGTTACTCTCAAATGATTATATCGTGATTCCCCGGCAAAGACTGTGAAACTGCAGAGTGTTTGTTGTTGCCTTCAGTAGGGACAGGGTGCCACTCAAGGTCTGGAGATCAAACCTGTAAACAGGTCTATATTTTAATATAGTTAGTTGTGTCTTTTATAAATATTGCTTAATTTCTGACAGCAGTTTAGCCAGACTTCAGATCCAAAAAGAGATGAATGAGGAGGAGGAAGGACATGCTGGTCTGTGGCATGGGCCGGGGTAGGCCATGTGTATGCTAACAGGAGATCTACGAGATGTCCAACAACATCAACAGATGATAAGCTTAAAGCCAACAGAGATACTTCTTGACAGTTCAGTGGTGGAACGCCTCACTTGTTTTATGAGTATAAAATTGGTTTATATCCATGGACTTGTATTAAATGCCATAAGATGGGAAAAATCTAAATTAGACCTTTGGGCAGAAATGGAGATTTCACTGGATTTAAATACCAGTGCCACTCCTGTCTATGTACTTTGAGATCATGACTGCTAGTCATACGCCTTGTCCTGTAAATTAATTGGACATTATGAACTTTCTCCCTCACAAACCCCAATATTAGAAACTTCTGCAGCAAACTGACTTTTTCTGGACTTGCTCATCTGTCATTTTTATTTCCAGAAATGGCTCCAAACCTGACAAACATTTGTGATATTTGAGAATACAACAAAAGGAGTGAAAATACTTTAGACCATCCTGGGTTTTTTTGTAAGGGATTCTTTACTGGGGATATTAAAAAGCTGTCAGGATACCTCAGGTCCTGTCATAAACACCAGAGAAATCAATGCCGTAGTCTGTTGATGTCATCTCCTTAAGATTCATGCACCATTGCAAGCTTTTAGTGTCAAAGACTGGTATTTCATAGCATCTATTACTTGGCTCCCAGCATTCATAAAGCATATGGTAAACATATTTTGACAGTGCCAGTGCCAAACTGTTTCATAAATTATATTTGTGCTGAAAAGCAGGATGCACAATAGGAGAACACGATGAATAAGGTGCCTATTGTTTGTTGGTTTCATAATACTTTTGTTTCTCCGAGTAGGCTTTAATTCTCCACGCAGCCTGCTACGCATATACAACGACTCATGTTATGGCTAAGTGGCTGCTGTGTTTTTGGCACTCCAGCTATACATACTGACCATACCATGTGTTTCTCCGTTGCAGGAAGCTGATGAAGCACTGCTGTGCAACCTGGAGCTGCAGATCGAGTCCCAGTTCCTGCAGGATGACATTAACGCCACAAAGGACAGATATAAGAAGGTAACGGGCTTAATCTGCTATCTTCTTTAGATCTTGCTTCTAGAGACATGTGTGAAGCTTTGCCCTTCTCCATGATCTGTTCCAGTGGCAAATTAAAGCAAATACCGTTTGTGTTTTGGTGGGTAAATATAACAGTATATATTTTCAGTGGGCACAAGAGCTTCAGTGTGGAGGTCAAGCCCAATGGCTGGATGGCTGCAAGCATCCAAATTGACTCCCTCAGGGTCCAATGTCTACACCTTGAATTTGTTGAGCTATTATCATGGTTCAACCCAATGTGCTGGTCAAGCTGTCTTCTATTTCATGCTAAGAAGCTATTGCTTTCATTAGAGGGGGATTCCCAATTTTCTGGGCCAGAGCATTGCAGTTAATCAGCAGAAATAAGCCTGTGGCCGTATGGTTACGCTGCAGCCGACTAACACATGCAGCCCCCTTCTTCCTGGGAGACCTGTGAGGCTTGGTATCAGGCCACTGTCCCATCTTTGCTGCTTTTGAAAGAAGAGGCTCACTTTTTTGGACCACATGCAAAGGTGTTTGTGGTCCTCATTTTGAAAATCTCCCGTGAAATCGCAAATCACGGAATCTTACATTAAGACTATGAACTATATTGTCACTTTGCCAAATGCCTGAAATGTACCCTCAGCATGATGAAACCATTAACACACATGCACTCAAAATCAGGTCTAAAACCACATTCCAAAACCAAGTCTGGACATGAACTGGACTTTTATATGCTGAAATAAGTAAATATCTAGGAATAAGCCCCAGAAGTGGAGCACACTGAAGGGCACACCTTGCTATGGCATTTTCTAATGAAAATGTTTTTTACTTCACCACAGAACCTTATGGAAATCCAGACCTACGTCAATGTTTTGCAGCAGATCATCCAGACAACCCCTCGTGTGTCCCCTATAACCACTGGCATATGTGAGGTAAGTATTGCTGTCGGTAAATACATGCTGCTCTAAGTAAGAAAGAGTCAATGTTTATTCCTAAAGCATCCCAGATCCTCTAACTCCCACTCCAAGGTTAGATGGAAACTGCAACAACTGTGAGTAAGTACTGAATATGAGAGAAAAAACTAATTGTAGCTTTGGAAATATGTATTAGCCCCCAAAATGGCTAGTTGAAAGGTAGTTGAAGTAGTTGTGCTTCCTATCTGAGGAGGAGCTGGCAGGATGTATAAGTATTTACAGAGAGAGTAAATCTTGTCCTGAAGGGGTGAGATGCGGCAAAAATTTGTAAATCGAATAAATTGGTACAGACTAAATGAAAACTTGGCGATTCCCACCAATGTGAGTGGCTATGCCAAGAACGTTTATTAGTTGGAAGAAGATATGAACAGCTACCATCTACATGGTCTAATTTCAACATAAGCTGTACTTCTACAGTCCTGTCATCTGACATCTTTTATTCTTAAAGCCATGCCACAAGGGTTTACTTGAGGTTCAATACCCATCTTTTTATTAGTCTTTTGTCATTTTCTATTTGTCTTTACAGTTTATTTCCAGTAGTGGAATTTCTTTTGGCTCTTTTTAGAAGAGTGAAACATACTTTCCTGTACACACGTTGTTTTCTTCCAACCAGGAAAAACTGATAGCGGAGAGGAGGATCCCTGTTCTGCAGAGCCAGCTGGAGGAATACAAGAGCATCCTCTGCCAGCTACAGGCACAAAAATACAAACTGCAGACAGAGGTACTGCCATAACTAGTCATAAACACAACCATGATGCTCATGAACTCTGCTCTTCTTATGGTCACACGGTCTTTAACAGGGTCTGGTGAACTCAATTGACTGGGAGATGTGTTTTCCTTTTTCCATTTTCTTCTTCAGCTGTTTCATTCTCATTCTCTTGGTGGCCCAAATCATCAGGTTTAGATGGCCAGGGCTGTAGATATTGTAGCCACAATGAAGCCATCTTTGCTTATCAGAGTAGGTGGTGGGAGAAGGTTTCCATGTTGTCACTAGATTCCTGCAGGATGGAGTCAGCAGGAGGCTGTGGAATGAAATGTCACATGGGGCTGGTCTCACTTTCTTTCTTACTTACTGAGCTCAGGCTGGAAACTGCTCCATGAAAAATGATGGGGGACCTTCAGGGCTCTTGTCCAGCCCTTTCCATCAGTGACACATCCAATGCTGAGCTTGCTGTGAGAAGGACTGGACAGACTTGGTAATCAAAACTGAATGTCCGTTGAAATAGGTGTCAAGCTTCATTTGGCATCCTGCGTTCATCCCTGTCGCTACTACATCAACACCTCTCCTGTGCTTACACACCACCAGCACCAAACCCACCTGCTTTTTGCCAATTCCCGATTTGCAGAAAATGACTGGCCAAGACTTTCACTCATTGCTCCTGCCCATCTCTCAGCCAAACTTGCTCCTCTCAATCAACCTTCCTCCTCCAGCCAGTGTCTCCGAGCAAGCGTGCAGTGCAGGGGACAAGGGCAGCAGGAGATGGAGGAGCAGCTAAAGGCTACGGTGAATAGAAACCAGTCCTGTATAATTGCCAATGGCAGGTCTACCTACATGCAGTTGAATGTTTCTTAGTGGATATGGGCAGAGAATGACCAACTTGTGCCCCCCAAATACAGCTTCCTTTGTGCCTCGAGTTGTCCATCCAGGGTGGGGCAGTGAAATACTGGCATAAAAGACCTTTTGGTGGGATTTTGGACTTCTCTGGACAGTCAGAGTAGCAGCTCTCAACTTCCTGAGCGTAACGTCTCTCAGTAGGGCACTCAGAGACAGTGCTACCCCCAGGTCTTTTCCTTGGTCTCTTTCTCATGTGTGATGCTCTGGTGGGAAGGACACATGCGCTCTGGGAAAGGCAAGAATCAATACAGTCATAAGTGAGATAATGAATCAATATAGAAAAAAGGGGAGAAAATCAGCCTTCTGTTGGCATACAGAAGGCATTCCCACTGCCTTCTGTTGGCATTCCCACTCTTTGGGGAATTAATCGTGCTGCTTTCAAAATCAAATCTTCATGTCCCATTTAGAAAGACTTTATTATTCCTTCTCATGCCTTGAGATTAAAAGAGTGAAATAACTTTACGAGTGGAGGTCAATGACGTGGTTGCTTGTGATGGTGAAGGCTGGAGCTGATGACTGAGGTGTCCTCAAGCTCCTTTGCTTTCCTGCTTCTGGACCTGATAATCGTGTCGCAGAGGGGTTATTGACCCCACCTCGTGAGTACCAGACACTAAAGGGGTCTGTGGAACCTGTTGGTCCACTGGTACACTGCAGTATAACCAAGCTAATACCAAGGGACTGAGCTCCTAAATTTAGGCTTTTAAAAGGTTTTTGAAAATCTTGCCTGTAACATATAGAAATAAATCAATTATTAAAGAATCCATTAGTCAGTTATTGCCCCATTAACTTTTTGTGAATGCATCTCTCTAAGCGCTGTTTGAAAAAGGGAAAAAAAATCCCAAGTGATAAAGTAACTATAACAAATAGCCAAAAATAGCAGAAGAAAGTGAGAGCAGAATTACACCGCCAAATAGCCCGCCTGTAACTCCTGCCCCTTGTTTTTGCAAGGGACTCATCGCCACCTCCTGGTTGATGCACACTCCAGTGACTGGCGTTGAGGCCTTACTGCACAGCAGTTATTTTTATTGCTAAAGTAAAAAAGCCGAGGAATTTAATTCAAAAGGGAAGCTTTTTATTTAAAAAAAGACCCTTCCTTAACCTTCAGTGCTTGGTCTGTGGACCACAGAGAAGGAAGAACAGGTTTTGCCCGGGGACATCTTCCCAGTTAAGCACTTTGGTTCTCCTCGTGAGATGCTGCCTGTTCTGCTGAGGCCATCCACGGTGAGCTGCGGGTCACGCAGCGAGACATCAGCCAGCCTCGCGCGCATGGGGAAGGAGACATCACACAGCGGTTCCCCTGGTTCACGCCGATCCCGTCGTGCTTATTGTGGAAGAGAAGCCTTGGGATAGATAAGGGGGCGGCAGGGGGGAGTTACTGGTTTTGAATAACTAAACAAATGCAGTGAAACTGCCACTGTGTTTCAGCAGTGCAGCCTCACACATCATAATAAAACGTCTTGCCTCTAATTACCCTTGAAATACGGGGATGCTGAATGCTTCAGAGCTGCTGCTTTCACGCACCAATTTTGTTTACCAGACAACCATGCTGGAGCAAGCAATTAAAAACACCCAGGAGAGTTACGATGATGAAATTCAGCTTTACAATGAGCAGATTGAAAACCTTAGGAAGGGGATAGAGGAGGCCGAGAGGACCTTGGAGAAGTACACGACCGACTGCCGCCAGCTGGTGATCTACCAGCAGTCCCTGGAGAACGAGCTGGAACGGTACAAACGTATCATCGAGAACGAGGACAGCCGGTAAGGCTGGATTTCTGGACTCTCCCAAAGGGGCCAGTGATCTCTTTTATCTCCCTTGAAAAATGTTTAAGGGCATTTGATCCTCCCAAAGCTATGGCCATTTCACACCTTTCACTGGTAGATATCCAGGGACAGGAATCTAAATAAATGCAAAATCTGGTCAAGCCTCTGCCAAGGAAAGGGTCAGAGCCATTTTAAGCTTCTTCCCATACAGTCTCCTTTCCATATACTGTCCTGGCATCAGGGCACAGGGGTCAGGAGCATAGGAAAGCAAACTGAACACCCTCTCTACCGCCTGGGTGTTAGTGAAGCTTGCTGGGGCGTTACCAGCAGGTTGGTCTCGCAGGGCTCAGACAGGGCAAATGTCCTGTAAAGCAAAACACTCTTCACAGCAACCCCATTCTTCATGCAAGGTGGGGGGAAAAAGAGTAATATAAGAAATTTGCAGGGATTTGGGTTGTGTTTCAACCTACAGAGGAGCACTGGCTCCCTCTAATGTCAGCCATCAGCCTCACACGAGAAAAGGAGCTGGGCTTTCACAGCAGCGCCTGGGGCCGCCTTGTGCAGGCAGATGGAGCAGGGCCAGACCCCTGAGCACCCAGACTGCTGCTCTGGGCTGTCCAGAAGGTGCAGGGGAAGGACACTCACTAATAGTCAATCATCTCACATGTGGGGAACAGATATTTCTTCAATTTTCAGCGTCTCATTTTGGACACTGTGTTCTGGTTAGGAGTATCTGATCAGGGTAATTCTCAGTGCCAAAAAAACTCAAAATGTGCATCTCTTGCATAGCTACACAGGGTGTATATCCTCCCTACAGGCCAAAATATTTTCTCAAATTCTAGCAGAGCAGACTGGAAGGGCCACAGATATAGTAACTGGTTTGCATACAGGCCAGCCTCTCAGCTTTAATTTTTAACCCTTAATACCAGTGACTCCTCAAATATTTTTCCAAGGAAGACTGCTCAGTTTTCTTCTTGCCCTTCTGAAGTCAGGCATATGCAGGTAACATTGTAACAGCTACCAAATTTCATATTTTACTGGCCAGCATGGACAGCTCTTGCCAACCTCTGGTAGGCATGGATTGACTGTTTGCCCATCCAAAATCTTCCCATCCTTTCAAAGTGCTGTGCTAAATTACAAACCCATTGCTATGGGGTGTAATTGCTGGTGTACTTTACCTAATGGAGCATCCCACGTCTCCTGCTGGTGGAAACCAGCCTAACTCCTGTGAAGGTGCTGTGGCTGTGTTTGTTTTCCCCAGGCAAGAAACAGGCTTCCGTCATTCTCTTTGACTCCTCACCAGAGAGAAATATGTTTCTTTAACCTCCATGCTTCATTTTGCACAATTTGACTTGCTCTTGATGGAAATGAGGGGGAGAGATCTGACCGATGCGTGTCTTCTCCGGCAGGTTAAACTCTGCTATAGCAGGAACGCCAGTCACACTCTTCACGCAGATCTATAGACCTGTCCAGCCTCAAGTTTCGAGGGGAAGAGGTAAACCTGTGCCACGTCTTCCTGTGTCTGTCAAGAGCAGCATCATTGTATTTTAAGCTGTTTTTTCCATTTGTCTTCCATACAAACCAGCTGTGACAGCCTGACTCAAGGCTTGCTAAGTAAATGCAACGATTTCAGCTTGTCTCAGCTGGCTTTGCAACAAGCTGTCAAAGGCCAAAACCACAAGCAAAAATAGTTTCTTTGCTAATTTCTGCAATTTAATACTTAGGCCAATCAATAGAGCATAGTCAGAAGGCACCTGAAACTACAGAGAGAGCTGAGGTTTTGTGCTGACTTATTGCGAGTCCTTGGCCCACACTTTAGTCACATGCGAAGAGCATGAGGGCATGCTGAGTGCTGCAGGCAGAGGACACTTTTGGGCCTCTTCATGTCCCATGGCCTGCTTTCCTCTGAACAGTGTTTCCTCCCTGTTGCTTGTTAGAATTAGGATGCTTGTAAACCTGGCGACAAGGAAATGGCCAGGACTAAACTAGCGAGGCTGCTTGTAACAGAGAGGGGAGCTGGTTCATAGAAACGTACTAACATAGAGGATGACTTACTATAGCTTAACTCCAAGGATCACTGGGGTTTTACTAGCAAAAAATTGCCCTGAGAATGGAGATAAACCGTCAAATGAGGTTTTTCTTTGGCGTGCAGCTGTAATTTTTCTAACTAACTGCTCTGTGAACCATAGCAGTTTTATATGAAATGGGTCCATAATGCACGAGGCCAAATCCTCTGCAGATGTAAATAACTACTGTCCTGCAAAGTGTTTGTCCTGCAAACTCACTGAGGATTCGGCCCGTCTCTAACCGCACCTAACTGCTTCCTACTCGCAAGGCAAGCAGGGCATTTTATGTGCATTACTGTACCTGTGACATTGCACAAAACAGGTGCCTTGGGGAAAACATATTAATATCTGTCTGTCCCTGTGTTCCCCTAATTCCCACTACCAACCTCTGCCTTCTCTGCTCTAGCTGTTCATGCCAGGGAAATCAGTGGCCTGCCCGCGCTCCTGCTGCTGCTGCTGAGCTGTCATGGCTACTGCCCGCCCAGGAGATCAGAAGCACAGCCTGCGGGCAGGGGTTCCCTCTGCGTGGGGCTATGGCTTGATGTCAGTGTTCAACTGATGCCAAAATGTTGCTCCTCGGCACCACACCGCTGGCTGGGTGGCTGCTTAGCCCCGTGCCTGCCGGCCGCTCGCTGCTCCCTCCTGATGCACCTCCCTGCATCTGCCCATACCCAAAACTGCCGTGACGGGAGGTGCGTAGCTCACTCTTAGCCCTCCCTGGGACACAAAGGCGAGGCGTCCCCCTGTGGAGCCCATCTTCGGAAGAGCTGGTGATGACACTCACCTTTCCTGTCAGGCCTGGACTGCTCACCCAGCAACCCTGCATTCAGTGGGAAGGTTTTAAATAGGGCTTCAGCGTGGTGGTTTTTTTCCTCCCTAAACCCTAGCACGAGTTGTAAAAGCCAAGACAAGCTATTTCCACTTAGTCCTACTGCCAGGCCATGCCTCTAACTTTGGGCACCTGGCTTCAGTCTCTGCCTTAGGAGATGAGGTTTCTTGTCTAGTTAACTGGGCCAAACCCTGCCGTGAAGCCTGGGAGGAAGGTGCTGAGCCCGACTACAGCAGCAGGCGCTGACTGCTCCTGCTGAGCATTAATGCGGGCCTGATAGGTGACTGTTTTGGGCAGCTGCCTCTCTTCTTACACACAAAGGTGCCCTGTCCTCACACTGTGTATGGCAGTGGCAACCTCAAATGCAAAATGGCTACTTGGCCAAGGGGGCACACGCAAATGAAGAGGCTGTTTAATGCGCTGACGGAAGCTGTGCTCACATTTGCTGCTGCATTCAGCTCTCCACCTGCAGCAGTGAGGGCGAGATGCAGCTCTAGCATGTGCAGCAACTGTGTTCAGCACTGTTTGTTGTTTGCTTTGTTTTGATTTTTCCCTAGATATCACCCAGGCCATGCAAGACATTGCCAGCGTAAAGCCCAGACAAAAAGCTCTGACAAAGAAAATTGCCAGGAAAAAGGAGCTGATGTCCAAAGACATAACCGATGGTCTCTCGCCTGAAAGAATGTATGAAAGAACTCTGGAAGGTTTTGACCAAGATCAGCTGGAGTTTAGGCACGAAGGCTCAGTCACATGTGAACCTGAGCAGGAAGGATTAGAACTCGATGAAAAAGAAGTGGGCCCAGAGGATGTACCTGATGGCGCCCAGATAAGTAAAGCTTTCGATAAATTGTGTAACATTGTGAGGGAGAAAATAAGAGTCTGCAAGAGACCAGAGCCTAAACCTGATGCTGTTCCCAAAGGGCGTTATGTGCTGGTAACAGGGGAGGAAGGCTATGAGGAACCTTGCATCTTGGTCCCCTCCATCCCAGCTGTGGGAGAGATCACAGTTTCCACTGGCAACGGGAAGGTGATGAACGGTGGTGATGTGGAGCCCATACCGGAGCTGCCAGAACCTGCTGAGCCATCAGAAAAAGAGAAAGAGGCTATCATCTGTGAAAGGAGGGAAGAGTTTGAACTCCAACGCAAAGAGGAAGAGAAAGAAGACATACTTGAATGGGGAAAAAAAACGAGAGGCAAAATCGAGCAAATCACAAAGTATGCGGACATCTCTGAGCCCGAGCGAGTTCCTTCCCCTGGCCGGATAAGCCCAACCGAGCCAGGAGTCCTTCGAGAGGCAGAATATGACCGAGAAGATAAGCAGGGCCTTTTGTTCAGGGAAACAGGCTTGCCTGGCTCCATGAGCTACGAGAAGGTGGAGGTGGTGGAGTCCATCGAAAAGTTTTCAGACGACAGAATTCAGACGTACGAAGAGACAGCGATGATTGTGGAGACGATGATAGAGAAGACAAGCAAGAAGAAACCAGGTGACAAAGGATCTTAAGTGAGACACCCCCCCCTTGATAGTCAACTTGTCTGGCATAGTTATTAAATGACTGTTGTTGTTTTTCCTGACCGAATGATACAGTAGTGAGATTTTTGCTGTTTGGTATGGAACAGATTGATACCTTGATGGCAATTCTGTCTGATGTAGGCTCACCTTTGGTGCAATGACCATTAGAGCACTCCAGGGCAATAAATAATAGGCACATCCTATGCAACTGATTCTTCATGATTAGGACAAGTTGAAAGTAATTATTATTCCAGAGCTGCCTGGCTTTCCACAGTATCCGGGACAAATTTGCGTATTCCTCTACTGCTCTTATAGCTGCCGTACAATTCCCCATCTCTCAGACAGCTGCAAATGTTAACTTGTGACATCTGGTTCATTTAATAAAAGTTTTGCCTTCTACAGAAGATACCCACTGTGGGTTTGTGTTGCCTTTACCGTTGACTGATGGTCCCTACTAGTAAATGTCAGCTGATATGCAGGGTGTGCAGGAGTTTTTCCAGGGAAGGGCTGGATACCTGTTAAATAACCTATTCCAAGCCTCTCATTTACAGGCTTTAGAGATGAGCTTGGCAGACGTGTCTTTTTGGATCTAAAGACAAACTCTCTGTATTTGAAATAAGCTCTTACTGCATTTCTTCTCAGAATAAAACTTGAAATTCCACTGAAGTGGGGGATAACCCTTATAAAAGATACTAAAGGCATTATTTGTCCTTCACTGACACAGCTAAGGTATTTACAAGTGCCAACAAGCTTTTGAGCAGACTGCAGCCAACTCAAAAGACCGTGTGTTTTGGTATTTTCTTGTTAAGTATTTCCTCGGACTGTAGCGTTTTACAGAGTTTAATACAGCCATGTGATCCTGTCGCAGCCCAGGCACCTGTGGTCTCATGGAGCTCCACGGGGCTGCTGGACAAAGCGGTGCCCTCCCATGTCCCCTTGCCTGGGGAAGCAAAAAGCAACACTTCTGCAACAGCCTCTTGCAGCTTCCAGGAATCTTCAACTCGGGGCGGGGGGAGAAAAACCAAAACAACCAAAAAGAAAAGAAATCCTTCACTTGTGTATGTGCAAATATGGAGCACTATTTAAAGCACTGGTGCATCATTTAAGCCTCAGCTTGACTTCAGGCATACAAATAACCCCACTAAAGCCAGGTACATACTGAAGTGCTTTACACATTCCTTCTCCCATCCCAGTTCTCAAAGTTTTCATTTCAGCTTTTGGCATTGTTATGGCTTTTTCTTTCTGGCTGATTACTCCTGTCAGCTGTGAAGGACAGGGCTAAATGCTACTTGAGCTGATGAGCCTGAGCTTCAGGACTACCTTCTCACATCACCCAAGACTTTCCTTCAATATTGTGTTGGGTTTTTTTTCATTAGTGAGTTCCAATGCATTGGTAGCATCTAATCCGGCTATTATGTCTGGTAAAGTGGCACCTTCTTCTTTGAAACAGGGACAGGTGACCCACATAGTCACATTTTTATTCAGGATTTTTTTGTCAATGCTGTTTTATCGAAATGCTGCGGGAGTATACGCCAGACATTTCTTGCTAGCGCGTGTGTTGCTTTTCAGTGTAATTTATTAACACTGTAAATAACTGCAGAGAAGGAATTTATCAATGCATACGCAGGCTGCGCTCTGGTGAGCTGGGAGCAACTGCTCAGAATAACTGCTGGTGAAAGCAGGTTTTGACTACTGCAAGGGGAAAAAAAAAAACCTGCAGCAATAGGAAGTCTGTTTAATAATTCTGTCACAAAACAGGGTGTAAACAGATTCAGGCAGTACCTAGACAGAACTGGGTATTCCTCCTCCCCCTCCCCCCCCATCTGATTTCACTGCAGTACAGAGAGCTTAATGTTCAGAATACAAAAAGCCTTAAGTCAATGGCAAAGAGGCAACACTTCAGAGAGCCTGCGTTAGGCAGCTGACGTGCGAATAGCCCCCGCCACCTTAATCTGTTTTGTGCTGCGGTGTCACCACTCTACGCTGCTGCCATAGAAATGGTTTTCTGATGCTCATAAACCTTGGTCAGCAGCTGGGCAGTACAAATACCACTCCAAAAGTGGGTTTAGTGGCATGTATTACTGGAGAAGTCACATACTGCATTGCATAGGCAGCAATGCTGAGGTGCAAGTCTTGAACCAGACTGGTGCTGAGCTGCATCATGGACACCAACATCAGCAGAAGTCAAGGACCATGAGGAACTAAGGCCTAAATTCTGCTACGATCTCTGACCTGCCTTCCACAAACACGGTGGCTGCCAGTAAGGCCACAGATGACAGGCATCTTTCTGTAAATTTGTATGAAAATTACATGGAAAAACACGAATATTCTGTTGTTCATAATGACAGTGCTGAAAGGTATAGTAAATCTCATGCTTTCTGGGCTAACCTCTGCTTTAAATGCAGATTCTCAAATGCAAATTCTCCACAAAGTGTTTAAATGCTAATGCTAAAGTGCACCTGTGAAATACTCACGAGCATCTATTCAGCAGAGCCTGGGATGAGACCTACATTACTACAGACACATTCTTGCTTCTGTGGCAATCAGAACTAGATCAGGAGGTTCCCTGCCATCTTTTACTGCTGCAGATACGGTAAGAAATTGTAAAATGACATGTACCCTGTGCCATGGGAACATCTGAGCTAAAAAGTGCCCAAAAGTGTGGGTGGGAAGTAGGGAGGAAGAGGAAATAGGGTTTTTTGGTGGACCAAAGTGCTCCGAACAGCTGAGAAAAAAAACCCCTGCTGTAGTATTTCCTCGGGGCCAGAACTCCTCATGAAATGCAGTACAGAAATGTCACTGTCTCTCTTCCTGAGCGTCCCCTTCCACCAAGGGCAGCAGTTCGGCACCGCATCGCTGCGTGCCTCTGCAGAGCTGCCCTTGGAGCCAGCAGGTTTGAACCACCTAAGTAATTCCCAAAGCTCTTCCTAGCCTGCGGCCTTAATCTTCTATGTCCCACCATATCACAGAGTTAACATAAAGCCTTCATCTGTTGCTATCAACTCTTTTGGAGGCTCACGTTTATTTTCTCAGTATCCAGCGTACCCGGGATACAAATTTCCTTATCAGTATAAAAAGCAGAGGCAAAGGAAGTCATCCCCATTACAGCAGCATATTACCTCCCGTGTACCTTTGGATAGGCAATGATGATAGGACCTGCCAGTTTACAACAGCTCTTTATTTTACTCATATTATAAAACATCATGACAGGGCTTTAGTTAAACAGTGTTCACCTGTTTCAAATCATAAGCTTCATTTTCCCCTTTATTATAAATACTAACAAATTAATTTATTTTCCATCAGCAATACCATAAAAACTTAGTCTAACTGCACATATTTTTCAGCAATCCCCTGATGCAAAAATCCTGAAGAATTTGAAGTAGATCTCTATATTGTATATACATTTAGTTTTATATATACTTATATCAAAACTCACCATTTCTGTATATCACTCATTATCGTGATCTTTCACTTAATAAATTATGTCAGCATTATGAAATATGAACAACCATCTAGTTATTTTGCTGCTTTATAAGATATTTAATGATTGAACAGAGAACTGCAAAATTACATGAATGCAATGTAAAGTCATGTACACGTTCATTGAAGATTTCCACATGGATTTTTCATATTCCAAAACTTTTTCCACATTTTAGAAGTCCTTCAGAAGCTTCCAGTTACCTCTTTCTTTGAACACATACACACAAAAAGTAATGATGTGCGTATATGTATTATACATTACATACCATATGTAGTTCTGTATATATTTATAAGCAAATATATGTAACATACTCTGAATACACATATCGTATGTAATATATATATACAGAGAGAGAGATACCACAGGTGTGTCGTATGTATTTAGACATACAGGTATATGCATAAATATATATATATGGTAAATTCTTCCCTCTGATATATATACGCTGCTCTTTCTGACAACTGGGTGCCTTCCACGGAAACCTACTGCCATCAGCACGATCCGTTCACTTCCAAAGACATGAGCAAACCTGTCCCCAGCCCATTTAACTTCAGTGAGTTTTGGCTCATGCCTCATGAACTCCAGTTCATGCTTTGAAATGTACCCATATTGTCCTTGGGTTAAGTTTTAAATCACCAAATTAAACACAATCAACACTATAATGTATTTGAACAAATAACCAAGAGCACTTCAAAAATAAAAATCACACGGGGCCTGATTCTTTTCCTGCCGACGCCTGTTTTATCCCAGTGTGATTCGATTGCCCAACGGGACTGCTGCACGCAACGAGGAACCTGTGAGTAGTGCGAGGCTGCGTGTCTTGGCTTTAGAGTGTAAGTCACATAGACTTTGAGTAGGTTGAGCTGTTTATTTTGCATTTGGATTTGTAAAAGAAAGAACAGGCCTTTTGTGGAAAGATAAAAGATGGATATTCACTAGAAATAACAGCATAGATTATACATTTTTAAGTGAAATGTGTGCACCATATAACCTTCGGGTTATGTTTTCAATTTGTTAGATAAATATTTACTTACTGAATGTGTTTCTACTACTATGCACCTGATTAACCAGGACAACTCTTATTAAAATGTTTTAGATGAATACTCTGCATATTAAAAATACATAATAAAATTCTGAAACTAGTCACTGCTAAAAAGTAGATCTTGGATCCTGCAAAGATCTGAAGCACCTGCTTAAAATTAGAATTTGAGTAGGTCCACTGATGGCCTTTACTGTGAGCAAGTGCCTAAATATTTGCAGAATCAAGACCCTGTATTATTCAAAGGTTAAATTTGGGATCTCACACCTGAGAACATGTAGTGGTTACTACCATGAGTAATCCCCACTGAGGAGAATGTTATGTCTTGTGGCAATAGCCAGAGCAGACTCCGAGGACAAGAGAGACTAACTTTACTCATGTATGAAAAGTGAAGGTGGGATTGACTCTTTGAACAGCAAAGAGCAATGATTACCAATGAATCTTCCCAAACACACTACATTTTATTTCCCAAGAAGGCCAACTTTGCATTACACATTAATAACTTAGGCATATTTTTCTCCTTAAAATATATTTGTATAACATAAAAATAACAAATCTCTATTTTTAAAAATGAAATTTGAATAAAAAATTGCTTTGGGTCTGAAACTGCGAACTTCAAATTTCTCCCACAGCAATTTACTGACAGCCAGGTTGTAAACCCCAGAAAATGGGGGTCTGTGGTTGGAAATGCTGACACAGCCTCATCTTACGCTGCTGCAGTACATCTCAGATGAGCAGATGCACTTTTGCGCACAGGTTGCCAGAAATCCTACGGCTCATTCCCTATGTGCTCGTTCTGCTGTAAGATGATAAATTAATTTAAATTGCCAAAATTAAAAAAACAAAACAAAAACCAAAACTGGAACTTGTGCTTCTAGAATGCCTTAACCCTGTTTGCAAAGCACTTCCCCTCGTCACCCAGCTTTGGCATCACTTTGCCTTCCTTATTGCATGCCTGTTGAACCACTCTGTGGCTGAAGTGTTAGCATGTATGTTGTACAAGTGTATATATTAAAGAAAACTCTCAAAAGAAGTGGATTTCTGCAAATCGGATTGGTAAATTTTCTGCATCTCTGGATTCTTTCTTTTTGTAGGGTCTAGTGCTAGTTTGGTTGAACCCAATGGGGCAAGTCCCACTGAAGTCAATAATGCAAAAGGAGCTGTTAGACGTTCAAAGATCTCTCCAGCCAACCTCTGTGTGATTCCCTCTCTCACAATAATTTTTTAAAATGTGCCCATTATCAGCAACTGCCAATGTTAAAATTCACTCTTTTTTTTAATACAACATTTACCACAAAAATGTGAAGGGAAAAGCCATCAACATGTTTGCAGGTTATTACCTATTCGTATGACACAAAAGAAAAATCATTTACAGTCACAAACTGTACATAGTATTCGGTGGGGGACAGTATATTTGTGGTTTAGAGTAAAAAAAGGATTGCTTCAGTGGTAAATAAAATAATTATTGACGAGATATAAGACTTTAAAATCAAGAAAGTGTGATAATTTGGCTACAGAGACGATCATTGTAATATGTCTAACACAGACGTTTGGATAGTAGAAAGGTGAGTAGAGGGATCTGGGGAAGGAAAGACACCGTCATGCAGAACAGCACTAGTTCTTGCTCAGTATACTCTTCAGGCTTCTCTCCACTGCTTCATCTAATTCTTCTTCCAGCTCTTCCTTCTTGGACATGGCCAGTTTGGACTGATAATCTTTTACTATTTGGTCTATATATGGTGCGCTCTGAGTGCCGTGCAGCATCAGTGTCCACTCCTTCAGCACGCCCCGCTGTGGCAGACTGCCAACAAACCCAATCTCTAGAGCCCAGGTGCCTCGGGGGTCTTCTCCCCAAGTGTGTGTGGTCATGAAAGGCCATTTGTCAAAACCCACCTTGGAGTCGTCATCCCTGGGACGCCGGCTCAGTAAAATGGACTTTGTTCCCATTGGCGAGGTCATGTTGATGTTGAGATCTCCTCGCCTAGTGGAATTCACAGTTATAACTGCTTGGACGTGTTCAAGGTATCGGACAAAGTTTTCCTTCCCCTCACAAGCATCAGTTGTAAGCGTGAGAACCAGCTTGCCACTTGGTGGTATCTTTCTGCAGTTCAAAAGAAAATTAAGCAAATTAAAAGGATACAGACAGCATGACATGGCTAATTCTAAAACTACTGGGTTTTGGTGCCTCACAGAAAAACCCATGCTATTTTCCTTATTAATACATGGAAAAGTAAGGAAATAATAGTTGCAAACTTAGCCAGAAAGAGAACATTCTCTTTTTAGAAAATGATATCAAAACCTTAATTTGAAAATACATTATGAAATGTACACCTACACAAAGAGAAGGAATAGAATTAAGTACATACTGCTATTTAAGAACTATTAACATATTTAATCACTGCCTTTACTTATCACTACTATACTGGCTAATTGCATAATAATGTGTATATTCAGTAGAAGAACTGTGAGCAGTCAGTTGTGTCAGACAGTCACCTTAAAAGACAGCAGCGAACGGCTGTCTGGAGTCAGAGAAGCCAGTTGCCCCACGTTTCAGTGCAGTCAGGTTAAAGCCTACATCCTTGTTCTGATTTGGAAACCAGCACAAACATGGGATCCCAATTTCAGCTCACTTGAAAAATATTTTTCCATTAAAAATTGCTATCCTTGAACTGCTCCCATACAGGAGCGCACACACAGAGGAAACAAGTTGCACTTGTTTACTGAGTTGCCAGTGCTGCACCTTGAAGTCACAAGTTTCTTGGTGATTATAATTCAGTCCTTATGAAGGCAAACTCACAATTAACTGAAGGACATTTGTCCCAAGTATTACCAGAAAACTAGACCTGCAGATGGAACACAGGCTCAGTCCTGTGCAAGGTGCATCCATGCCTTCCCAGCTCTCGCAGAGGAGGCCAGGAGCCACTGTGCACTGCGTAGTCCCACTCAGGATCCCAGTGCAGGTCCAAGGGCACTTGTGCCTGGCCCAGGAGCAGCACCCTGCCAGCAGCAGAGGCTGCCAAGCAAGCACCTGCTAAACCTCTCGGGGTCAGGATGCGAGTGGCAATTACCAATTGCCTCAGAAACTGGCTAGCAAACTATGCTGGAAGTGTAAACAAAAGTCTCTGTGTCTTCACCATCAGTGAGGTGTGAGCAGTGTGACGCTTTCCTCTGTCTAGAAGAAATACTTGAAAAACAAGAATTACTGGAATCATTAAAACAGGGAGTAAGTCACAAAAGACTCCCGTCAGCTTGTCATTACCTCTCCCAGTGGCTTCTCCATGACCTAGGTTTTGCAGTAAAATAAGAGAGAGAGTCCCTTTTAAAGGGCATTCACCACACTGTGGTAATGAATACATTCTTTTCAAAAGAAATGAGTACCAGCCTTTTCCCTTTGCTAATGAAATAGTGCATCCTTCAGAGACCAGTGAAAGCGTTTCATTCAAGCCTAGCTTCCAGGAATTCTCTTCTTCCTGAGATGAGCTCCAGGTATTACAGCTTAGTACATCACTAATTGGCTCAGGCCAGTCTCTGCCCCCCTTTCATAGAGTACTGCCTTCTTGAGAGTACTTGCAGAGTAAAAAGGTCCAGGTCCTCAAGGCATTTAAACACTTACCTTAAACTGAAAAACCTGTGTTGTTCTGAAGCTTATGGATGCCCTGGAGCAGAAGCTGGTATAACATAAATATTGTATAGCTAAAATACTTGAACATGTAATTATAATACCCTCAAGATTTATTTTGTGTGCCAAAGCACAAGGAAAATGCACTATATGCCAGCCAGAGGTGAAGGATCGTAACCTCACAGTTGCCATACACTTGCCATTTCTCTGCACGGGAAACATTGTCCTCAACGCAATCGGAATTCATGTTGCCTCATAGCAATCTCACACAGTGGACAAAGCTTTGTCAAACAGTGCTTCGTTCCAACAGTTGTGATAAGTGCTTTCTATCTCCTCCAGTAAATGAGGGAGGACCACCACAGTGTGAGTCTTTTCTATCTATCAACACCAAAACCCAAAGAAATAAGAGCAGTGTTACCACTCCATCTGCTTTGCAGACAGCCTGACAGCTGCAGACAGCTTTTCTCTCCACCTTCGTAAGTGCTGCAGCGCAAAATTATCTCAGCTCTCTAAAACACATGAGGAAAGGCTTGCTCTGTTTCCCCCTTTCCTATTAATTAGGATCCAATACTCTCTGCTTCGCTAGACTAATTACTATAGTCCAGGTGAATTTCCCCAAAGAAACAAAGAACCAGGGGTGGTGGAAAAAGCTGACACGAAAGGAGCAGAAGAGCTCCACACCCTCACAGTGTACCGCTGCCCAATTTATATATATATATATATATATAAAAATTTATATATATATATATTCACTTTTGCATGAAGTGTAGTACCCAGAGATGAGCAGGGGGAGCTAACTGCTCTCTAGAAGCACACTCCCATGTTCCTGTTCCTCAGCTAATGGACTATGATTGTCCTAAATCATTTTTGTACCTCCCTTGGACCAGCCAGGCTCAGACTTGTCCATTTTTTTTCTTTTTGCTGACCCAACAAAAATCCCTCTTCAGGGAAAGTTCCTATTGCTAACAAGTGTTTCTACATGCAGCAGAGAAATGCTGCACTTCAACTACTGATTGCTTTCAGCACACTGTATATTCTAGGCTGTCAATTCTTTCCTGGCCTGTTTCTGCTAATTGACAATGCTCCTGTGGTACACACTTCTGTATCAACTACTCACCTACCTAAATATATACTGAATATGTACTTTATATCTACAAATACCTGTATCTATATAAACATATATAGAATATATATATAGAAAATGTTGCTCCAGGAAAGCCAAACTGGAAAAATATCCCCATTATCCATGGCAGAACTGCAGTGTAGTTTTCATTTCCAAGGAATCTCTGGAGATGCTGGGACTTCACTAGTTTTATTTACAGTGTAATTCAAAAAATGTAAATGTTGCAAGTCATTTTTCTTCTTATGTCCTGTCAGTGTTTCATTTGGGGCATAAATATTACAGCAGTACTATTAACATACAGATGTATCGGGTAATTATAGGGGGACACCCATACAGACTGCACACGGAGACTCACTGCAGTAGAGCTACGAGTCTTAGGTCGTGACTGACTTGGCTGAAATAACTTGGCTGCTTTTGTATGCGTTCAAAATCTCTTCTTTACAAATCTGTGTGCTGTAAGCACAAAGCCTGTTCTGGGTGCTCTTCTCAAAAGACACCGATACAAGGCAATGTATTTCTCAGCTCTGGAGCCTGTTGGGCAATGACAGCTATAGGGAAGCTTTACTGCAGTTCCAGATCCCTGGGCTGGAGGAAATGCACCATCACCTCTGCTTTTCTATCCATTTACCAGCAGAAACGGGACAGAAAAACAAAGGCACAAGGAGACAATACCTACTACATAGCACTTACCCAACTCTGGCTCAGTCTGCTGCCAGAATACCTCTATCACATTGTCTAATGCATGGAGCCAAGCCTACAGAAAGAATTTTTCTCTCTTCCTCTAGGATGATCCCCATCTCAATAAATGGGGCTGCACTAAGATAAATGAGATGATTTGTCTGTATTTAAATCATGAATAAACTAGAGATAGCTCAAAATTAGCTTCAGCACTCTCTCATTTGTTTCCTACCTGTGAGCGTGCGCAGGCCAGATAAATTAAAACTCAGATTTCAGCTGTAGAACCTTGGATCCTGCAAATACAAACCCATCTGGAGGTTGGGAACAAACTTACTCTTTGCCTGGCTGAGCTATGTGCCAGGGTGGCATATTGGTTTGCTTTCTTTTTCCAACAGAATAATGATGCCTTCAAAAATGGCACTGAAAAGTCAAATTTCAAATGGTATAGACACAAACTGGCCATTATTGGATTAGTATTTCAAATAATTGAATTTAACTATAGCTGTTGCAGTCAATTAGTATTAATTCATTCACTTGTTGACTCATTCATTTTAGCACATGAAGATAAACCAGAAAATAATTTGACTACCTAGCCTACAATTAGAGATTTGAAGAACATAAACCAAACACAATTAAATGCTGTAGTGTTTAGACTGAATCACTGGTACCTGTAGATGATTGTTTCAGTCTTCTGGAGATAAAACTGTCTGCTGGAATATGTCACAAGGAGATAGGACCTGGCTGAGAGATATTTCATGGGGCAGCAGTTCATGTAATTTACAATGCCAGCCTCCCAGATTTTCACTTGTGCAAAGGCTCTTTATTCACAGAAACTTTGGCACAACAAACATACCTGTAAGTACTCAGGAGAAATGGATGTTGCTATTAACACTACTGGCACTAGCAATGATGATACAGATGAGCTGTAGAATGCACTCCTCCAGCAAACCAGGAACTGAAAGATCATGTAGTTTATTTTATCAACTTACTGAAATAGTTGGAATGCTACGTTAGGCTTTCTTAGAACAAAATTTTCCTTATGTTTCTTTGACTATCTATGTCTCTGTCAATGTATTTGCATGCTTGTGGTCTCCTAAATGCCTGGAAGAAGCCAAACACATATACTAGACTATTCACTTACTCAGGTTCCTGTATTGACCCTCCAACACAATGGAATCTCTCAGGAACAGTCTTCCAGTCTTTCGCCATCTTAACCATTGCTCCTGCATCTAGGACACCATAGCCAAACAAATGGTTGAATTCCAGCCCAACGCCATTCCTACGCCATTGATGAACCTCATCATGAAGCTGGTTCCTCTTGGAGGTGAGCACTGTCAGATGCTGCATGTCTCTCCATGTCAGATCCAAGCTGTGGAAGAGCAACATGGAAAACAAACAGTACAGTATTTCCAAGCAGATATTAAAGAAAGACAGTGTGCCTGAGTAAGCCTTTTGGTAAAATTTGCTTCTATGAATCACACAGAAATTGTATCTATACACATATCAGTAACAAAGCTTCTGTTGATTTCAGTCAGAACAAGAATAGGTTTTAATTGTATAGTACTTCCCCAAAATATATTCCCCAAAATTGCAAAATCATTTCTGATTGTTTCCCTGTTCTTGAAAACAACTGCTTTTAACTACACATTATAGATCCACCATGCAATTTTTAAGCTAATAAAATGAATAGGATATTATACCAGATTCTGAAAAGAATACAAAAAGAAAAGGATGATGACAGAATTTCGCCTAGCCTTCCTCTTAAATCTTGCCCTCTTTTCTTTGCCTGCTCCTCCTGCTTCTCCCATGGACCTTCCAAGATTCACCCAGAGAAGCCCCAATCTGATGAAGCTGATGAGCTATAACAATCAAGGTGTCAGTAATTTCAGTATTCTGTGAATACGGGTATATGGGCTGTGGGTGGCTGTAGGTTTGCATTGTAAGGTATGTAGAAGTTTGTCACCCGTGATGTACTAACATGGATGGATGCAGTTAAGTAACATTTGTCTAGATCCGATGATCATTTTTCATCATCAGCTCTTGTCTTCCTAGATTTGCAGTGATTATGATGACAGGAAGGGCACTTAGAAGTTATTATTCTGGAAGCCTTAGAACTGACATTCTAGTTCTACATAACTAAAGCTATTCCAGTTGTTTTATGATGAACTCTTTCAACATTACAATATGTCTGATTCAAACCATCAATCTAAAAGGATCTGCTCTTCAGCTTTCTGTGCCCCAAGTAATAAGCATGTGTGCACGCTGAATGTACACCAGAATAGCCAATTACTGTCATTTTTCCAAGGTGACACAAGATAGCTGAACACCAGATATCACTTGCATCGTTCTTATTGAAACCTTTTAAGAGCTGCTACATATTTTAAAACCGTACTTTCCATTTCACAGATTGGTCTGTTTTTAGAGATGTCAGACATATATTGTATATGAGCTGAGAGATGTATGGCAGGCAGCAGTTGTCTGCATGGGAAATTGTTAGCCATTCCTGTGAAGGCTAGTGTAACTCATCCAGGGTAGCTCTGCACACTAAAATGGAGGTTTAATAGAGCCAGCCTGGAAGGAGAGAGGAGACACTGACAATTCTTTCTATCTTCCCCTCCCACCCCCACCCTTCTTCTCAGCAAAGGCTAGAAACTCAGTTGCAAAGCAGGGGTATTAGTCTAATTTCTGCTCGGGATAGTTTGGTAAAAGTAATTCCAGTCTTCATGGATAGCCCAAATGAAGAGGAATAGTAATTGTTACTGAGATACTAAGGTTGTAGTCCAGGTTAAACATGCAGTGGTCAGAAAATTCATTAAACCTTTATATTTTTATGGCCATAATTATTTATTACAACATGGCTGTCCCACTGAATGAATTTGACAGTAGAAGGATTGATCATCCAAAGTTCAACACTTGGGGTGTGTGTGTTTTACATGTATAAAACCTGAAAAATGAGACCTGGCCCAAGTCATGCTCTAAGCACAACTATCATTGCTCTGCTAATGATAGAAACTTTGTCTGCTCTGACAAATCTTCATTATTCTGCATACTGTTGAAGAAAACTATGTATATAGTGCTTACTTCATGCCGTGGTTACAGCAACTGAAGCTGTATACCTGAGCAAATGTTGTCTCACTTCATAAAATCATTTAACACAAAGTAAAAAGATGGTATAGGTTATTGTAAGGAAAACTTTTCCTAATCATTAGAGAAGAAGATAATGAAGCAAGATGCACAAAAAGTCTCCAATGTCATGAATAGCATGGAGATGGTAAATAGACAATGGATATTTATTCTTTCACACAGCAGAGCAATTATGTAGCACAGAAGGAAATTACCAGCAATGGGTTAAGAACAAACAAAGGAAACATTCCCCACCACCACTGCCAAAAACTACTATTACTGTGGAACTGATTGCCACTGGATGATACGGGTGCCAAATACAGACAAGTTGAAAAAGAGTTAGACAAATTCAAGGAAGATAAATCTGCCTGTGGCTATTAAACAGCATAGGCTGACTGCTCTCTCTCCAAAACACTGATTGCCAAAGCTGTTCTTGAAAGATTGCTCTTAATCCCCGTTTGTTGTACTCTCCGCTAAGCATCTGTCATTGCAGACAGTACAGGGCACAAGATGAACTCCTGTCTGATCCTACAGGTTTGTTCTTATGTTTTTGTAGGCTGGGCATTCCCCACTGGATATGTGGAGAAATGAAATAATCTCTCCATCCAAACAGTGCTGGAGAAGACAAACCCCTGGAAGCAGTGGATGGTGAGGACACAGAGAGCGAGTCAGCCAACATTTTTCTGTTATATGGCTTTGGCAAGACTGTCGCTCCATCTGTAAGCTACCAAGCACGTCACTACTGTAGCAGGCAGCTTGTTAGCTGCTCGTTCTAGCCCTGCGCCAAAGACAGCCAACTTGCATGATGAACGACATTAAACAAACTGCAGGCCCTCTCCTCTCTAGAGCTCACAAGGAATTTCTCAACAGCATACTTAGCCTCCAGGGCCAAGGCGAACACTCCGGCTGCTTCAGGGGCAGCTGCAGACGTTCCCGAGTGACGCAGGGTGCAGTTGCCATATAAATCCGTTGTAGCCTGCAATGATATTAGATGTAATTAATGAAACTAGATAGTCCATTTTCCTTGCAGCTACAGACTCAGAAAAATACAGAAAGTGGAGTTTGTGCCCTTGCTCTTTGGAGTACTTGTGTGTTTCCTCCTAGGATCTGTTTTCTTCTTTACAATAGTGTATCAATTTAAAAACACAGTGAGACATAGTTACAGAAGGTGTGAATGCAAGAATAAATTGTGATGTAGGAAAACAATGTTAATTACCACTTAGAAGTCATAAACTCATATGGATGTCATTTATTTCCTATGAACACAGTCTAACCAAAGGCCTTAAATTCCCTTGTGGTTATCAGAAGGATTTGAAACTAGAATTGTTAGCAGTATTGAGCTTTCTAACATTTGTGCAGCTCCAGAACCAACAGCAGTACCAGGCTGCCATCTTCTATGCAGATTTGTGACTAGAAGAGACCAGAAGGAAACCTTAGAAGTACATTTTATGGTGATAATTACAAAGGCGCCACAGATCATCTTGGCTGATATCAGCAGAGAGCTGATACCAAGACAGAAACCAGTATTTTTCCATCTGCTATTGCACAGGGGCATTTAGGATGGTACAATGCGTCTTTGGGTTTGAGATGGGTTCAAGGAAAATGTAGAGAGGCTTTTGGCAAAGACTGACCTTGAGTTACTACACCTGAATTTTCCACTCTGAATTAGACCATGTCCTGGCTAGTCTGAAGGTGCTGAAGAGCAGTGATCAGTACAGAGGAAGAGAATCCCAGTTAATACTTGAACAGAAACTGTGTATTTTCCAGTTGTAGGTACGGCCCTGTAGGAGACTTGAGTACAATGCTCCACACTGCTCAGTACAAGGACTGAGGGTGATCTGAACCCCCACATTTCTTCTGTAGGTGACAATGTCCTTCTGCTCCGTGCAGCTTCTAGTACAGCAGAAGTCTGGTTCATGACCACTCTGCCAGTACAAGTAAGTATGATCTCAGATGCTGACACTTTTCATTTAGATTTTTACAGAGACCTTTTATCACACTGTCTTCTGGAAAGAGTGCAATTGAATTTCTAAATCTGGTTTCTGATAAAAGAAAGCACCAACTATATGAAGCTCTAAGAAATGGAAGATCATTGCTTTTCTCAATATTAATCCCACATCTCCTCAGCTGACAGTTTTGGCACGATCACATACTGCACATGAGAAAATATCCATCTCAACAAAGGACCATCTGCTGCTCCAAAGCAGACAGAGTTGTAACAGGTCGTGGGAGTGCACAAAGACAGCAGCAACAGGACAATAATATCTGGACTCACCACGCCAGCCTCTGGATTTCTCTTCCTCCCATTACTAAAGGTGGAGGCTAAGGTTGAAGAGCAGCTTTCATCATACAGAGCTGTCCGTCCATCATTTATAGCAGAATTGATGGAGATTGTCCACATACTTGATGCATAACCGTCACAGTTACAGTCATCATAGCTGCCCCCATCTCCAGAGGCCCAGACATAGATGCTTCCTTTGCCGCCTCGGCCCTGTGAAAGGGGAAAATTGACCCTCTTGGGTTAAATTGCAAATAGGACATAGCAGCTACTTTAAACCACGCATCTAATTGTAAAGCTAGGCATCTATAAAGGAGAAAATTGGTCCAAACAAAATATAAATCAAACTTAAGCTGAAATAACATGGACTTCTGCAGGTTATTAAATCCGGTTAACTGGCAGCCACAGCCAGTTCTACAAGCTTATGTACACAGAGTACTTCCATTTATCTCCTGTTTTGCTTGACGCCCTGAAGGCTCCTGTGCCAGATGCTAAGACATTTTATGGATTCATTAGCGTTTATGTCAAGGTCTAAGTGCTATGAGGAAAGCATTCTTTTAAAAGGGATATAGGTCATCTCACACACTGGGTTTGTAAGATCCAATTAGGTTCAGGCAATGGCTAAAAAACTCTGTAAAACTGGCACCTTTTTCTCTCAATAGATTCTTCTTCAAAGGTATCACTGACTCAGAGCTGGTTTTCTGACAAAGCAGCTTCTACTACTAAGCAGAAAATAAAGTTATGGGACCATATGAATCATCTACAGAAAGACGGTCTACCAATTACACTGAGAAGGCAAGAGATGGACGGGAGAGACTGAAGCTGAAGGGCAGCTATGAAGGCTTCACATTAGTTAAAGGAAAGAAATCCGTATCCTCTCCCCAACTTCCAGATAGGCAAGGAGTGGGAAGGGATCAACTCAGCTCCTTCTTCTCATCCCATACTAAGAAAGAGGTAGGGGTGGCCTGGAAGAGGGTTAGACCCGAGAACACTGACACTCAGGGAAAGATCAGTGCTACTGAACCTGAAGCTCAGATCTCCCACTGATTCCAGCGCAGCCACCACTTCTCTCTGCATTTAGTCTAATGTAACCCGATGTTTACTTCCAACAGCACCAGAAGGGCGCAAGGCCTCAATTTAACATACTGTTTATATGCATTGGGCAGAAGGTAAGAAAAAAAATCTCTTCTGGCCTCTTCATTGTCCGGCATGAAATGGAAGTTAAAGAATACACAAACATAGCAACCTGCAATGGTATTTTAATAGGGAACCTTTTCTGCCAGGAATTTAAACCAAATCTGAGCTCCCAGCAGTAGCTTCTATTTTTCACCATACCCCACTGAACAGAGCAACCTCATTATTTCAAGCACGTTAGTGAGTTGCATTATAATCCACTGAATTGCCCAGCAGGTTTGCTGCCACTGGGGTACAGAACATCTCAGGACATAGATTTTCATAATAAAGATGACGACTATGAAAAAGCTTACTGAAATCAGTCTAAGAACTCCCACAAAGATCTGAGATCAATCATTTGAGTTTAAGGGATGAGGATACTGTTGCAAAAATATATACTCTAAGAACAAATAATTCCAGCAAATTATTTTTAAAAAATTAAAAAGATCAGCATAACAAGAACAGCTATGCCTTTTTTCCCTTTGACTTTTTCCCCTACAGGGCCTAACCCTGGGCTTTGGACTCACTTCAGAGGCTACATCCCAAACGTGCCATCACGCCCACATATACCATCACACCACCTTGCCACCATCTGCCTCTTTTGGACAGCCTTGGTGGCAGCTCAAGCACATCTCTGTCTGTCCCAAAAAGGCAGGCTGCTGCCCAATGCAGAGAGCAGGTGGCTGCTGATGCCAGGAATAGGATGTTTGGCATGTACAGACCTGTTCTTAAACAACCTTTTCCTTCCAGCCATTTTAAAGGGAGAGGAAACATTTCATTTTCATGGGATAAATTCACAAAAGGAGCTTGGTGCCTGGAAGTTAGCCTCTGCAGCGTTCAGCATGGGGAAGCAGACTTAGCCCTGCTCGGCAAATTGTTCCATGCTGCCAAAACTGGGTATTGCTGCGCAGCATTTCACCCCATAAGTGGGATTTGTGGCAGGATGGCAGAAAACAGGCGTAACGGATTGCTGGTGGGGAGCAGGGGGAATCCACGGAGGAACCAAAATTTGGGCTTGAACTCGAGTTTGTGGGTGGAGTTATCCTGCTTGAGTGCTGCTGGGGACAGGTTTTCTGCATGTAATTACTGTAACGTGAGAATGACCTCAGCATATCACTTCTATAAGTGTCGCATCCACAAGTGTGGCTTAGTGTTAAAAACTGTAATTCACCTCTTAACACTCTAATTTCAATTGCTTTTCCATTTTAGCCAGGACTGGAAAGAGGAGCAAACACTACTGGAATAAACTGATAGCAGCTCAAGTGCATTATTTGCAATGATGCTTAGGACTTGCTTCTTACATTCCCCACAGCCAGACCCACAGTAGTTGGATAGTTTGCACTGGCAAACTGTTTGGTAGCTGTCCTCAGGCATCGTTTAATTTGCCAGGCAGAAATATATGGCTTCAGAGGAAGGGAATTTTCAATTCTCTGGATGGTAGCAGTCTGAACCAGAAAAATCTAAGTTGGGTCAACTAAATGACACATTTAAAGCCAACTGAAAACTCCTATTTGCATCTTGACCTTATATGAACCTCAAAAAATTCAGTGATGTCACTCAACTTAGGCTGCTGTAAATTTAGGCCAAAAATAGGACTGGAGAAGGTGGTAGTAATACACACTACAAACACCAGAGGGAGCCTGAAGGAAGAGTCAGGAAGAAGAGAGACGACCAGCAAGACAATAAGATATATTTTAAAGAGTATCTTTCCTCCAGAATCCTGTTGAAACCTGCTAATTTCCCCTAAAAACGATTCACAGCGTGGCACCCACAGTTCTGAGCCATCTGAAGGTGTATCTTAGAGCTGAAAATGGATCTTGGTGCATTTAGTACTAGCCCAAGAGAGGCCCACCTCTCAATTCAGGCTAAACCAGAATTAAATCTTGAGCAAGGCTATATGCTTATAAAGTCACAGGCAGCTACTGAGAAGCTCTCTTTGCAGAAACAGCAGGTTTTCTATTTCCAGTGTCCTTCGTGGGATGTTGTGCTACCAGCATAAAATATCCCTGAGAATTTCTCTTACCCCTTTTCTCATCTTCTAAAGAGCATAATCCCAGAAAAACTTCTTTACTGAACTACGTTGCAAAAGTGAGTTGGCAAGGGACTGCAGCCTAATTCACCTTATGTAACTTCAGGCACATCTTGAACTTTTTTTAAACTTGTTATTGTGTTCATTCATCATGCTTGCTGGGCAAGTGCCTGAGCCAGTGTTTCTCAAAGTTTGGATTGTTGGATCACACTATCCAGATAAAAATAGGTGGTATTTGACAAATAAATCTCCTCCAGCTTCCCTGACCCTTCCCATCAAGGCTGGCAAGTGCCTGTGTGAATAACAGCTGGGCCTCTAACATGGCACAGCCTCTGCCTTGGCTCCTCTAGTTCACCCACTCCCACCCAGCCATTGGAGTTGCTAAAGATGGATGGAAGGAATATAACCGTCTTTACAGCGCGTTTCTGATGCCCTTTGGCTTTGGCCTAATCCTTCAGTCATAGATCAGGACTAATGGTTTCCAAACAGTACAAGCTAAAAACAAAGAACGGGCTCCTGCCCTAAAAAGCCAAGTACCAGGGAACAACAGCCTCGGGACACTGGCAGGCAGATGCGCTCAGGATAAGAAGAAAAAAAAAGCAGCACCTGTGAGGAGGTTTTTTTTTAAGGCACAGTGAAAAGGTATTTCAGGATAAGAACAGCCAAATGGTTTGCTGATGTTTATGGACTGTCCCACGTCTAAGGAAGAAAATGCAGATGGAGCACATTTGAAAAAAATATGAAAAATTATAGAACTGGAAGTTGCTTTCTATAACAAATTCAAAGCACATATTATTTTACAAGCACGCTTCTTTTTGTGTGACACATGATAGCTACTTTGTAATTCTTCCCCTTAACAAAACAGAAGTGTTTCAGCACCTTCTATATAATTTAATAGCACTTTATGTGCCTGCTATGGTAAGAGATAGGCTGGTTTTCCAGGAAAGGCAGAAGATTCTACAGCTTTTTCAAGTCTTTGCTATGGGTCCTACTGACTTTATCAACAGGATTCAGTTTCCATCCCCTATTAATTTCAACAGTATTTTCCTCTGAAAAGAGCGTTTCTTTCTCTTCGGGACTAATTATTTGAAAATCCTTACGTGTTTGGTAATTAAAAACTGCATCCTTCAGTAATGACTGCTAATTATCTCAGAAAGTGTACTTTGCAGCCCAGGCAGGCAATGTGAAATCTCCATCGTGCCCCCAGGCTGGGGCATGCCAAGGCAAGGACGGACTGTGGAAGAGCTGTAGAACCATTTGCCAGCTGTCATGACTTGGCAGGGAGCATTGGGCTGGGCTCTCAAGACATCCAGGAGCCTACGCAGAGACCTGGCTCTGCCTTGGTCTCCCCACCACTCCTGTGCACGAGCAGTCCGGCTATGCAGTGTAAGCCAGCTGGAGACAGTGAGTCCTTGGCATCGCTGAACTGCTGCTCATCTTCTGCACTGCCAGGGTTTTCTGGAGCCTGCCTGCGTGTTCCTGCATCCCTGACACGGTGCCAGCTGGACAGCCCATTGAGCCCTCGCTCTCCTGGCTCCTCCAGCTACCTCTGCATCTGCCAGGCTGATTTGCCGAGAGCAATCTGGTAGCCTGTGACTTCCTGGATCCCTTTGCTCCTTTCCTATACTGATTTCTTGAGGAGTGCTAAAATCTAAAGCAAAATCTAGGCAGAAACACATGCCTGACAGCCAGCCAAGCAATCTCAATTTAACCGCACAGACACCAAAGTTTTAAGCAGGAAACATATTTGGATTTCCAAGGTTTGCCACTGCACATGTTCAGGGGGACAGCTGTCTTGTTTGAGCTGAGTGCCTTAGCACTTCTGCCATGTCCAGCCCTTTCCAAAAGCCTGGAGCTGCTGTACTGTGCCCCAGGAAAAGCCCAGGATGCCTGGCCTGCCCAACACATCCGCAAGTCATGGAGTTCAGCACAGAAGAAACGGCAGCTGGGTTATCCTACTCAAATTCAGCGCTGCTGAAGGTGGTGTCCCTTCACTGTTGGGCTGTCTAACCCTCAGGCATTCAATGGGGAAGGAGGAAAGGCTGTTTTGGTAGGAGCAAGAACTCAGCTAAACACTTGGCTGCTAGAGGCGACCGTCACTTGGAACCATGTTTTAGTTGTGCTTCTCCTGGTTTTGTCCCTTTCACATTTTGTCGCCTTCAATAACTGGCTGTCTAGTTCCTTCTAGCAGATTTCTAAAACTATTTGGGTCAAGTAATAATCACCCAAGTACAAGAGACTGCTGCATCTCAGATTCTCAAAGAACTAAGCCCTATAATTGTTAAACCCTAACAAAAGGCTTTATGTAACTTATTCTAGACTTGGTCACAGAAGAGTACTGAACTCCCAGCCACCAACCCCCAATTAATTGCATAATTGTTAATACCTCCTTTGGCTAAAAATAATGCTTGAGCCATTTTCTATGTATAAATTCCTGTTGAAACTGGATGGACTTCTGTTAGCCAAGAGAAATGAATGGAAAATTACACTTTTGGTAAAGAGAGGGAGCATTAGGTTTCAATTAGGGTTCAGTCCAGCAGGGAAATAGGGAGGGAACTTCGAAAATGCTGAGACAAACCCTTTTAATTATCCATTCCTTTTTTGTTGGATCCTGCGCTGCGTACCGCAAGTGATAATGCATTACTCTAGTCCAACAATTCTGCAGGCATACTTCCGGTATCAATAATATTTGCAAAAATCAATCCCATCCTCTTTTCAGTATTTCTGAGCTAGATTATCACTGAGAAAAAGATTCTAAACATCCAATTTACTTTCCACCAGTGACAATGTTGGTTTCTCTGCCCAGAGCTCCCAACTGGTGCAGTGAACCCTGGCCTCACAGCTTCACCTGTGGCTCTTGCAACACTGTGCAAAGGTTCTCAGTCTTGCTGGGAAGCAAAAGCACATGGCCACTGAGCTGCAGCACAGAGATTAGGCAAAAACACCCTGGGGTCAGAGACAGACAGCAAAATCTACGTTTTGAAGCTACATTATTGTCTTGCCTCCTTAGAAAGCAGTAATTTACACATCAATAAAGAAAATATTTACATTTGGAGCTTACAAATATTGCCATGTTGGCTCAACCTACTGATGCTGCAGCTTTCTGCTCTTTATGTGACAGTTATTTGAGTCCTTGTGAAGGGCAATATTTAACCCTGTCACAGGCCCATGCAAAGCACAAACCTATGACAACCAAGGTCCTGAGTTGACCAAGACATCCCCAAAGAGGCCAGTATCACAACAGAAATCAGTAGCACTTGGGTTTTGCCCCCATCCCATCCTCAGAGGCACATGCCCATTCCCCCATCTGTGGCAGGAAAGCAGAGCGTCACAGACTGATCTCCAAACCTGGGTCACGTACTCAGTGAAAGGTCGTGTCTCCCACCACCAGGTCAGAAAAGCTGGTCATGCTGTTTCACAAAAGCCTGAAAATATCCCCTGTCAGATGAACGGGGGCGACTTCAGAATTCCAAGCAGATATACTCATGTGGGGTTTTAATAAGGTTTGATTTTAGCTTACGTAAATAAGACAAGGCATGGAATTATAATGCATATTCCAGACGCAATAGCAATATGATAGTAAAGGGCTCCCAAGCTATAAAGCTTGCAAGGCTTCCTCAGAAATGGAGTAATCAGATGGTTGCCAGATCATAAACTAATTTCCCTATCCTTACTCGGCTGTTGAGCAAATCAAACTATGTTAGAGGTATCTAACTGCATATACTTTATCAATGTGCTATCTTCAGCATATTTCAAAGAACAATAACACGATGTCTGTGGCCTTGGAGAGTGGCAAATGAGAATAGTTCCTTTCAGTTTTAAGACCATCCTTTCTTCTTTCATTGGGGAGCCCAATTACAGAGCCATGATGAGACTATAAATTCTTAATATTGCTCCCCTGGTAATTTGTACTTGTGCAGCATTTTCTTAGGTAGAACCATATTATGGAAGCAATAACGTTTTCACCAGCACAAGCACAAATGGATCATGTCTTATATATTCTGGCTGAGCCGGAGAATTCTCAAGAAATTAATTCAGTCCATGAGCAACTGCTCACAACCTACTAATATAAAAGTCTACGTCATAAAAATGCAATAGATAGAGACCAGCTTAGCTTGATTACTTCTTTTTACTGCCTTAAATTCCAATAGCTGAAGCTGGAAAGAACTGGACTCATAAAATGGCAAATAAGAAACGTTTACTGGATACTGCATTAAAGACAGGATGTCTCATAAAACATGGGTGGAATTAGTTCTTGAGCTAGTTACCTTTTCCTGTTTGAGATGACTGCTGATACAACTCTGGATGCAAGGTACCAGAGAACAAAAAGTCTATATTTAAGAGTTGTGCTGTCACAGGAATCCCATCTACCGTTCCTATCTCCCCCTCCAAGCTGTCTAGCCCCGAAAGTGGGTAAGCACAGGTCAGACAATGGATATGTAAATCACAAAACATTGCTTTGTCCAGCCATACTATATATAAAACGCTACTACTGGCTCACTCCCCCTTCTCTGAAATGAAAGTATCGCTCAATCAGATGAGATAGCTAGCTGTGCTCAACACTGCTGGGCTGCTTGTTCCTAAGTCCATCATCCTGGTTTCTTGCTCTGCTCTAAATTTTAGTTTGTATTTCTGCACCAGCAATAAAATCCCTCCATAGCTCATCAAAGAAATATATCTGCAAATATGTGACCCAGAGTGAGTAGGAGCGATGAAACTTGAGCATATGAGCGGCCTGGTCTTGGTGCAGGGCTAAGATATCTCAGGACAGCCCAGAACAATGTTAGGTTGGTGATTTACCGAGACTGTAAAGAAACATATACCTTTTCTCCCTAGACCCCATAACCTGCTGCTGACCATAGATGTGGCTCAGACGGAGTCTAGAGGCCAGATAAAATCTCATTAAGGATATCCATTTTTTGCTCCTGGCAAGTGTGTTTAGAGAAAGAGAGCAAGCGACAGAGCGCATTCTCGGGATCTCTCTCATCAGACAGAACAGCATTTGTCCCTTAGCCTGTTGTGGACTATCCTCATGGATCTCTGACTTGGGCACAGTCTAGCGCAGTCTCCTGTTACAGCTGGCAGCCAGCATCAGGTGCCTCACAGACAAGGGCAAGTGCAACACCTCCTCATTAGACAGGTACTAGATACTCACAAGTTTCAACCTGGTCTTTAAAAACTAGAAGCTGTATTAAGTCCTTTCCAATTACGTCCCAAATGTTTTCTAGCAGCTGGAATTTGCATTAGGTAAAATTGTTCGTCTGTGTCAAACCAGTGCTGGTAATTGCCAAACTGCTTGTGTGTATGAAACTCAGTCCCTATTCTCAAGCGCCTGCTAATTCAGCTGTGAGCTCATTTGTCTTTGCAGTGCAACTATCACTATTCACTGACCCAGTCACACTGCTGACTACTGCCCCTGAACAAAAGTCATGAGATACCACAGTGAAGCACAGACTGCGCTAAAAATGCGTGAGATCATGGCTTAATAACAAAAAGCAGCTTGAGTCCCCAATACCTTCTGATTACATGTATTACACTGACACCAAGTTCATGCACACGCCATCCCCTCTGTGTTCAGCCTTAGAAAAGCAGTTATTAAGAGCCCATCAAGGAGTCGCCAATGTAATGGACAGATTCTGCTGTCCTTAATTACGCTATTTTAGTGCTGCCTTTATTTATGCTATTTACCTTAGAAGCGAAGAGCACACTGAAGTGAAGGTAAGATTAAGACAGAAGGTAAGAATTAGCTTAACAGATGCCAGGAATGGGAAATAGGAGAGGAAAGGTAAGAAGATGTATCAGCCTTAGCCCACCTGGTTATGACTGCACAGCTTCAAGCCATAAGAATAGTCATACAAACAAGAAGTCTCACCGTTTCTGCAGTTAGCATCATCGTATCGTTATCAGGTGACTAGTTACCCCCGGAATCCCAGCAGTTCTGGAAGGAGGACTTCAGAAGGACATGACAGTGGAACGGAGTTTGGGGGAAGGATGAAACTCGTCAGTGAGTTTCTCCTTGAGCCAGGTTCCCAAGTGTGCTGGCAACAGGGTAAATGTTACCTGTGTTTGTCAACTCAGTTAACTGTATATTCCCCATAAGAATTTGGTATCACTCCCACTTATTTATTTTTAGTTTATTGCATTAGAAGCAAGGATATTAATCTTGCTCTGTGCAAGAGATCTTACATTTCCTTCTAGGACATTTGAAAGTATTGCTTTTAGTTTAATAACACATTTTTATTCTCAGCATGTTGCTTCCTCCCTGCCAATATTTCAGCTTCATCACTAATTCATGAACCATCACTCTGGTGAGAATCAGCCCTAGACTGAGACAAATAAATGCAGGAATTCTTTTTCTCTCAGTTTATAAAAGATACTTTTCTCTTTAATAAGAGGGGTTTTTATTCTGAAAAATGATAATAAATTAGATTTACATTCATACAGTCAATAGAGAATTCAGTGCATATATTATAGACCTAAACAAGGTAAAAGGGTATTATATCAAAGGCTGGTTAGTCTTCCTTTACATGCAGGAAAGTCTGTAGTGGGTTTTTCAAAGCACCATGGAGAGTACCCAGCATCCACTGACATCTTGAAATATCTTTATAAAATCTGGCTCTCCACAAAAAGAGATCAGAACAAACTATACCCAAAAACCCCTTCTGTGACTGGAAATGGAATGAGCAAAATAAGGGTAGATAAAGCTATGATCACAATGCAAAGGGAGTTATTTTGGGGTGGAGCTGTCTCTTCTTTCGTGCAGGTATTACCAGGAGACAGTTGGGATACTGCCATTAATAAAATTAAGTGTAATTGCCCCTGGAAAAAAATATCTTTCTTAGGTAGAATCCAGTATCATTCCTTCTGCTCTCTAATTCTGGAATAGCTGTTTGGCAGAACTGGTTTCCTAACGCAGGCTGTCCTGTTAATTTTATGCTTTCTGATAAGGTACGAGAGCAATCCTTCCCAGAGCGCAGCTCAACATCACCATTCTCAGTCCTTCGCAAGCATTCAACCTGAGAGATCTCAGGGCCCCTCCTGATCTTAATATTGCAAATTATTTCCTAAAGACAATTACAAACACTTCTGAGGGGAAGGCATTAAAAAAGTAATAGTCCCATATTTGGGAGTGTTGGGCGTATGACCAGACAATAAAACAGAAAAAATCCCTTCTCCTATATTTAACATTCAAAGAGAAGGTTAATTCCAGCGTAACTCCACAAACTAAAGCATATGGCAATACGATAGCAAGTTAACTGAAAGATCTTTTAAATACCAAACTGCAAAAAACCATGGCTACAGTTTAAAATCTGCTTCTCTTGAGAGGGTAAAATACCTCTATTTAGTTTAGTTTGCATTCCCCTGCCAGGGTTATTAGTGCCTTTTCTGTTACTTTTAGATGAGTTCTACACGGGAGGAAAATAACACAAAAATTATATGGGAATTTTTTTATATTCAGAGTTTACGTCTGCTCCAACCAACATTAGTGGAAGGAAGATCAAGTATCCACTAACTATAAGACATAAAGGTATTGCTAAAATATATCAACTGTCACATACCTAAGAAAGATTCTCTGCAAGACAGGAGTATTTAAGGGGACCTTTATGGAAACACTAGATAAATGACAGAAAGTCATGAGAAGAAACACAGCTTGTGTAAGATGACTTCAGAGGGACTCTGAGGTCGTCAGAGGTTTGTAAAGTTTATACTACAAAACTGAGCAGACTAAGGAGAAATTTGTGACGAGTCTTCCTGTGTTATTGCGGCACATTGCCAATTTTATGGGCAAGAGCACGAAGATGACTATAATTCATCTGTCATAGGCAAAACATTTGAGGGTCAGGATTTGAGAAAGCTTTACATGCTCCACTATCTACCACAGCAGTAGATTTAATTATCATGTCACAAAACCTGGTAAACTGAATGTGCTGCTCACAGCGAGGTGATGATGAAGAGTGGGAGAAACTGGCACAAATAAGAGAAAGGAATAATTTGGATGGAAAAATGAGTAATTGTGGAGCTCCCCCACAAAACCACCCTAGATGTTCTGGGGAATTTCAGATCTTTTCATTATGGAAACCCATCTATGATCAACCAAGGGGAGGAGGCTCATTCCCTACAGCACCAGGAGCAGCTGTGGTTGTCCTGGCTGCACGACACCAAAAAGATGGAGATGGAGACAGAGACATGGAAGATTTGTTTGTTTTGGACTGATTTGTTTTCTTTTTATTGCGGCACACGTTTTACCCAATCTTCTAATAGAGTACAGGTTTAACAGATTCCATGATGTCTTTGTTAAAGACCACAGACTGTTCCTAGAAGGAGGTGGAAAGGTGGGAATAAACAAGGAAGCTCCTCCTATGGGGGAATAATATTACTCCATGGACATCTGAACACTTGTGGTGCAATCACAGCTATAATAGTGACCACATATGAGTGACCTGAAAGATACCACAAATCCAAAACCATAATTAAATTGGTAGCACACCAAAACAGACAATGTGATGTCAACAGTACAGCTGGATGTTTCAACCTGGGGATTATTTACAGGATCAGGCTCTTCCATTTTGACTGCGATGGCATATGAAAAGCATATGTAAGCTGACTAGAGATAAACACCGTTCCATGCAAGAGAGCACAGTATCTCGAGGCTGTACAATAAAAGCAATGCCACAATATTGCAGAGAGAACATCAATGGACCTTGGAATACGCTGAAAGTTGGGATACTTCACACGATTACATTGTGTTCTGCAACTTCTATGGGAGGACGATGTATTCCCAAGCCACTGGTTTCAGCGCAAGCGTGTACATATCATTCTGCCCTAGTACCCAGATTATTTAATAAAACTGTTACCTTGTTCACACCATCTGCCATCGCTTGCAGTGTTAGCTCTCTAGGTCCATCCACAGTCTTTCCATTATCAGTTGGTCCCCAGCTGGCACTATATATATCTATGACTTGAGGCATATGACTGATAGAGGAAGCCTCAATAATGTCTGTCATAAATGGCTGGTCAAGCATTCGAATACCTGTAGATTTAATCAACATAAACATGAATTATACATTACCCAGCACAAGATGAGATCTCAGCACCTGGAGAAGTTCCCCAGTTACAGGCATTTTAATTCACTGGCAGTTTCATCCACTCAGTAATTCCGCACTCGCCATTCACATTTCACCAGGGTGTGCTTACCCAGCAGGATGGCAGCACTTAAACACCCAGCCACAGCAATGCAGCATGGCCCAGGAAGAGAAAGCACTTTATTGTCAGCTTTCTAATTACACAGTATTTTCCATCTACTATTTGAAAACACTTTTAAAACAGTAGCACTCAGCAATCTCAGCATTTCATAGCACTTATATAATATTAATAGTATTTAAAATAGTATTTTGTAACAACTAGGGAAAAGGATTAAGGCCCCCCCAATCTCTAATTTATACTCAGTGATGCGTTGACACCTCATTATTTTTCCAAGTAATTTTTCTGTTTATTTTGGTTCTTCTCCAGAATTTAATCAGAGAGGGGAAACACACTACACAACAACTTCCTGGAAATATATAATTGTGTCAATATGCAGACGCAATAGCAGAATATGGCCAGTATTTAGAGAAAAAAGCAAACTAAAAGCTGCTTCCTTTAACCCATACTGCAGTAGAAATCAAGTTAGAGTTTAAGCGATACAATCCTAGGACATGCCAACTTCACAAAAACTCAAAGTGTTGTCCCTAAGCAAGCCAGAGAGTGTGACAAAGACAGCAGCGCAAGCCCTCACAGCCATCATGCCCCACACATAGGACAGTTTCACTGATAGCCAACCTCTCGGTAGCCTTTGGATGAGACCCGAGTAACCAGGGACATATTCCAACTCTCATTGGTAGCCTTGAGTTGAAGTTCAGTTTTTCCCAACAGTTTTAGGACACAGATGGGACAGAAATCAATACCACAGAGCCACAATGTGAACAGCAGCGAGTACCCTGATTTAGAAGCCAGTGCTTTTACTATATTCAATACAAAATCCATGTGCCAAATGTGAGGCTGGAAAAAGTGATATAAACTTCAAATAGAAACCAGACCAAAGCTGGATATTCCTGATCTCCTAATTCAAGCTAGAAATTATGAAGTCAAACTCAATGAGTGAGAAATCCCTTCAGGTGCTTATAAAATGCAGATCTGCACCGAAACCACAGAATTAATTATTGACCCCGGGGAGGTGGGGGCACAACAGGAGAAGCCAAGCCATCTGGTTTGACTTTAGGGCAAGAAAGAGGTACAGGAAGCAAAACACACGATGGCCCAGAACCTTGGCTACAAACTTCCAATTCCACCTGCAAACATGGACCTTGAATCATGTCAGCAGCAGGCTCTCAGCTCTAATGAGCTTCCAAGTTCCCACTGACCACACGGTGGTGCTACAGGTGCACGCTGTCCTCAGGCAGGAAAGGCTGGCTTTGCCAAAAGTCGGTGGGGATTTCCTACAAAGTGGACAAGTATGGAAGGCTATTTGTAGGCTGTTGGTCATCAGAAAAGGCAGAGGCATCAGAAAGAGGACCACTTGATTTTTAAGCAACCAGCTTGAAGTTGTGGAGTATACTAACAACACAGATGAGGTCCAGCCAAAATCCCATGCCTCAATTCACATTCTTCTAAAAGTAGCTATTGCCAGAATGCAAATTTTGTGAAATGTCCCATCCCTGAAGGGGATGTTACCATTACTGAAGAAAGGGGACAAGCACTAGACCTGCCTGGCCAGTTACTAACTCTCAGTGATATTTCTCAGGGTAACAGCTCAGCAAACATTGCTTGGTGCCCTTCTACCATGGAGATTCAGCTTTTGATCGTGTAGGTGACAGGTGAAATGTAGCCTTCCCCAGATTCTTCTGACACCGTGGTGAAACAGGGACTGGCCAAGCAGAGCAGAGCTGCCCATGCAGACACATGGTGAATCATTCCCAGGAAGCAATGGGTGCATCCACACTGGTGCTTTAGTGTGGATCAGGGAATGAAAGTGAAATTAATGAGCATCTCTCTCTGCTTGCTGTGCCTCTGTTCTCATCATGGAACAGTCTTAGAGTGGGAAAACTGGACTTCTTCAGATTAAACTAAACTGACACATGCTGTCCAAGAGCCTAACTCACTCCAACCACTGTATTCAGTCTATCAGTGCAGACAAGAGCTAGTTAGAAGTAAAAATACTCAACACACCCAAAGTGTGAATACTGGGTGCTAGGCACCACCCATTTCATTCTGTGCATCTGCTCCTACCACTCTGCAATGTTTGTTAAAATAGAGGAAACCAATGGCCACAGAGATTTACAGCACTGCAGGCCCTGCCCTGTGAGAGCCTAAAGAAGAGCAGCATGGGATTTGCCTTTTCAAATAGTTTCTAAGTGCAGCAGGAATTTGTATTTTACCTCCTGCAAAATGAGATTTGTCACAAATGATTCTGCAGCTACGCAGGGAAGCAGCACTGAAAATCAGTATACAAACAGGATTTGGCATAAGAAGGAGCAGAGCTGTTCCTTTGCAATGTTATTAAAGAGGCTATATAAGGCCCTCAATTGAAAAGGCAAAGCCATGGAGAAATTCCTCTCCCCAGCTACTGTGAAAAGTAATAAACACATGGCCCAGTGCCAATCTGCAGTCCTGTCCTGGGCAACGCTCCCTGTCTCTGCAGGAGAAGTTTGGTCTGAGGCACAGTGGCCTAAGGACCATTTACACCTTGAATTGCCACCGTACCTGCCACCTTGGAGTTGTATGCAACTCCCACGCCGCAGATGTTGTTGTTGGCAGCAGCAGACACCTCTCCCGCACACCTTGTCCCATGGCTGCAAAAGGGAAGACAGAGACACCAGATGAACCCCAGCTAATGCATGTGCTGAACTGAGGTGGATCACCGCGATCTTGTTTTTGCCTCAGTCGGCTCCCAGAACTTCAGAGGAAAACCACTCCATGGCAAACTGTTGAGTGCTGTACTTGGATGAGCTCATTCCTTCCTGAAGCAGGAGATAATGAATTTCCCCTCTGCAGTATGAGCGATGCTTGCTCCAAGGTTAACATGCATACTTACGCTTCATTTAGCCGTGAATTTATTCAGACCTTTTCTTTTTAACTCTGTCAAACAGGTTCTGCTTTGTTACCAACTATTAGTCAGTAGAAACAGTCCCTTGACAGAACAGTGTAAAAATAAGATCAGTAATAATTCCTTCATTTTTGTGACTTGACGGTGTGATACCCATTATTTTGAACCCCCAGAACAAAGTCTGATTGCCCTTTCGCTATTCGAACATGTATCAGGAGCATATCCCTGACCACAAAAAGAATGCTACGGAAAGAGGTGGGTGCAATATCAAGCTGGAGTAGCAGAAAGCAGCCACGAGGGTCACTGCACTCCTCAGCAGCAGAGCTATGGCCTGGCTGGCCAGGCCCAAAGCTGGCCGGACCCTAGGCACATGCATCCCTGTCCTCCGGTGCCTAATTCCCAGGAGAGCTGACAAGGTGCTCCAGCTGTCAGCTCACAGAGCTACTGCTTTTTGCTCAAGTGGGAAATGTCTCTGCTCTGGCACGGAGGTCCAGGCTTGGGCTGACACATGGCATTTCAAGAACACTTGGCATCTCTGAAGTGCTTTACAGCTCTTAACAGAGACCCTTTACCTGGCAGTGGCTCTGAGGCAGTCCTGCAGGAAGGCAGATTGCATTTTCCTGTCTCCTAATGCATCATAGAAATTAAACCACAGGGAAGAAAAATATGGACAATATAATCTAGTTTTTTTAAAAATAGCACAGCAGCAGAGAAACTAGTGAAACCTGTGCTGCTGTCAGGTTTTTTTAAGTTTAAGATGTTGAGTCAGTACGAATCCATCCTACTGCTCACATCAATCCACTCTGTGCATTAAAACTGGCATTGCTCCTATAGCATGCTAAGGATTGATGCAATTAGCAGTGCTTTGTAATACAAAGGCTATATGGAGCACGAGATGAACCATCCTGGGAGGCAGCAAAATTGTTTTGATCACCTTTTTTCTCTCTCTCTCCCTTTAAGCATCTCTGGCAAAGGTGAGTGTAATATTAATAAAGAGGTGAGAAGCAACACATTATTTTTCCTGATGTACTTGGAAGAATATATTTTTAAAGGCAGCTCCACGAAGGAAAATAACTGGTCTTGAATATACACGTGTCTTGATCATAAAAGGGTGAAGATCTCATGAGAGTTCCTTTTACAAAGAGGGCAGAGAGGAGAGCGATACAGATTTCTTATTCAGCTGCTGGAGAAATTTCTTTCAACAACCAAGCAGGTTTTCCCTCATGCCCCTGTTCAAGGAACTGTGAAAAAAATATACGGTTGCTAGGCATTCATTATCTAGTCACCTGTGGGCTAGGTACAAGCCACAGAGCAGAATAAATGGCTTTGTTAAAAAATTGTCTTGACTGATGCTGAGGTGCAAAAAAACTGGTGACACTGTCAGGTGAGCTCTTTCTCTCACAGAGGGAAAAACTGTATTAGGACCTTCCTGGTGAAAAGATTTTATCAGAAGGTCCTCTCGCCCACCTTGCCTTCCCAGCATACTGGCCCACATGATGGAGACTGCAAGCAGACCTGTTCCAGCAGCTCAGGGTTTAGATACCATGCTGCTGACTGGAGGAAAAAAAAAAAAAATATCACATGTGAGTCAGTGGAAATGCATTTGGTTGAATTATTAATGGAAAATAGCAGACTTTTCCAATTTAGCCCTATTTGCTGTTCATGTATCATCGATAAACCCATTGCGGTTTCTATGAAGTGACCCATACCATAGGCACACACCACAGCCTCTCTCTCCAACGTTCACCTCTTCACTATTATTTCAATGTTTAAAACAAGGGGATAGAAAACAATTATGAATATTTTCACCTACGAACAAGTTACTTCAAAGGTAAACCATATAGTAGCATGCAGACCAAGTTTTCCATAAACATTACATAAATGCAAACATTTCACATGAATGTTCATGAAAACCTAAGGTGGGAGAGGGTGATTCAATTGAAAGTCAGTTTTGCCTTCAGCTGGTTTAAATAACCTATCTGTACTAGTTACAAAAATTTCACTCTGCTTTGTCTTTGAAAACTATTTCTATTTCTAAAAGCCACTGCCAATGCTATCATACACGCCCTTTTATCGACACATTTTTTAAAAGAGTCAGAGGTGGCACAGATTTTCATTGGGATTGCTATTCATCTGCTTTGAAATGCTTCTGCAGCCAGCAGAAGACAGGATTCGCCCTTCCTAACTTCAGCTGTCTGCCGGGGGAGGGCTATGGAGAGCTGCAGTCTCAATAGCTGAGATGATCTGCCTATCTTGACCACTTTAGTTCCTTGCAGTGGGCAGCAGTTAAATATGCAAAGCTCAGAGGGACACTTTTATGGGGCATATGTGTCCCTCTGAGCTTTTTTACTCACATGACATCATCAGCTTCTGAGCATTTGAGTGTTTGCGCAAGGGAAAATGTTCCCCTACTTTGGGGAACGTGCCACTCTGCCTGCATCCAAACACGCCAAGAACCAGCAGTAGTGCCGTGGCTCCTCCTTGACGCTTGTGTCGTAACACTGCAGGCAGAAAGAGCTGCTAAATCTGTTTATTCCAATTCTCAATTATTATGTTGTTTCCATTGTACTGACTGAAAAATGAGGAGGAGGCATTTTTACCCTGTTAATGAGCACTGTCTGGAAGCCAAGGGGAGTTCCTTCCTTGACTCAATGGTATTTTGTTTGGATCCATAATAAGTAAAGGATATTTTTACCTCTGAAGAATATGGGTTTCCAAGATAGTGAATAATTTTTGCCCAGCTAACTCTTATCTGGTTGAGAGAATATACAGAATACAAAGGCTACAGGAGTGGAAATAATTGTTGGTTATTTATATCATGGCAGAAATTTGTAATCTCAGTGCTCTGAGATGGGGAGCCCTGAGTCGTGCCTTCTACACACTCATAACAAGAAATCTGAGGGCTGTACAGAAAGGCCAAGCTATCTCTGACTCCTATGGGTACCTCCACACTGCACAACATGGTACATGCCAAGGTACTGAATGTGGTTCAGGATTAAAAATCACAGGCAGTTCCTGAAGTGGTTCCTAAAAACCACTGAGTGCTGTGGAGCTGCCTCTGCTTTTGGGAACAGGGCTTGGTTCAGGTTCCTTCACTGCTCCTACTGCTCCTCAGGCTCAAACACAGCCCTGCCCCATGTTGCACCCAGTGTCCCCTTATCCTGGCTTGGTCCCTAAGCTGTGGGTCTGAACACAGTCAAGCAGTCAGTATGGTAAGCATGGGAATAAATCCCTTGGTTGCCCAGTCATCTACGTGCCTCTCCCTGTAATAGCAGCCAAACTGCCCGATTGCAATTCCCTGCCTGAGGCACCACGCTGTCCCATTCCAAAACCCACCCTGCTTGGTTTCACAGGCCAGTGGCTATTAGAAGGAAAGGCCATAGTGCTTCCAGCAGCCTTAAAAAGCACAAAGTGGAAGGGGAATCTGTGCTTACAAGCAGAGCAGCTGCGATTAATGAAATACTCCATGCAAAAACCTCTCCCTTTTTTTCTTAAAGTCTAATGACACTTTGCACATGCAGCTGGCAGCTCACAAAAGCCCCTTGGTTCATCTCTTTAAAAAACAGTCCTCTGCTTCTTGTTCCACAAATCACTTGAATTGCTCACATAGAAATGTATTCTTTATGGAAAAAGGGATATTACGCTATCCTATTTTGAGTCTGATCCTGCTACATGCATAAAATTCAATGGGAGATACATCACTGACTGCAAACTGAGCAAAATGGAGCCTTTACTGCAGGTTTCTCTGAATGGCTTTTCTGTGCAACTACTCTCTATTCAGATGCACCATTGCAGCTACACATATGGCTAGACAGACTGTCATAGGCAGACAGTTGTAACCTACCAGTAATAATAATTCAGGAGTCAGAAGTTATGACAATAGCTTATACATGAGCACATCAGCTTGATTAACAGTATAGTCAAGAAATACGCAGAGAAAAACATAGTCACGACTACTCCTGAACAGCTGGATATGGTGTGTTGGTTTGCATCTTAGCCTGGAGAAAACATGAGATCTTGCATCTTAAAGCATTCTTGAACTGCGCAGGCAGGAAAGGGATGCTTTCCTGAATGTGTTGGAATGCTTTCCTGATTTACCTTGCAAGGCAGAAAATTCCCTGTCTCACCAAAGAAACCTCAAGGTTCATGACAAAGAATGCTATACTTTCTAAGTATCAATTTTTTCTGTTGGAAGGAAATTAGCAAAGCAGCTTCTGCATTGCTTTTCTCCTCCTGTCTTGGTGACTTGAGCTCCCCATCCCCTCAAGAAAAGAAATAGAAGAAAGTGTTGCAGTTCTCTGAAAACCTGAATCATGTTGTTCTCAATAATTACAGACTGGGTCACAGATGACCATGGTGCTTACCCTTGATTCTTCACTTGGGTGCCTGAAGTTAGCCAGAGGTGCCTGGGGCCAGATACCATAACCCTTGACACATCCAGGATGCTCAAGGCCCGGTTTTAGAGACTTTAGGAGGTAACTCTGCCTCCAGGGCCACATTGCAGAACACGTGAGGACTGCAAACTGTGCCCCACTATAAAATACTTGATAGCAGCACAATCAGTGTTAATGGGGCTTGGCAGAACACACTTAGTTTTATGAAGTTCCACACTGAAAATGACAGAAGCTACCATTACCCACTAAAGTTAAATTTAATTTTCCTCTGTGCTGCTCCAGAGCTAAGTGATATCTTTCTCCTACAAAGATCCTTTGCATAAATAAAGCAAGAAAGGCAGCAGACCCTCACAAATTAGAGCCCTAGTCTTTCTCGGACTTTCCATTCACTAATTGGATTCATACTAGTTTAAAAGTGTCAGATGTCCTTCCCTGAAATGAAGGAGAAATCTCACTAGCATCTTGCTTTGGCTGAAAAATGGCAGGACTACAAAGGAGGACATCACAGCTCCTAAATCTGTTTGATCTGTTCCAGAAAGCCTGCATCTGAGGTGGAAGCACAGCTGCTCCACATCTTTGTTGTGCCATTCTGACAGAACTAAAATTGATTTCTTTAGAAATAAAAACAAAAAACCCATACAAAACTCAGAGGCCATCCATATACCCATACTAAGTTAGAGATGAAAACCACATCAAATAGGCCTAAAATAGTTTTTGATAAGCACTAAGACTGAGCCCTGAAACCTTTAAAAGTTTTCAAATCCTCAGTGCTGCTGCTATGTAAATGCTGGCAACATCAATTACATTTGCATCTAGGAGACTTCTGGAAATTTCACTGAAAATATCCTGAAACAATTTTTACCAGTTTACAGACCCTGGGGAGTATGCCACAGAGCCAGAGATGCTGGATGCCGAGATCACCAGGTAATAAACACAACTTATAGGTGTGCTTTGGACTCTGCACCCCTGACTATGTTAAATCTTGCTAGGAGCAGTCAGCCTGACAGAATGAGTTTTTTCATGGGACAGATGCAGAATCCAGGGCACAGAGTTTTTTTAAAAACTGTCAACACACATTTCTGTTCCATTCTAACCACAAATGAGTTTTGGGAAACAAAAAAGGTCACATTTCCTAAAATCTGAAGCCTTTCCTTTTGGGCCATTCTTATTTATGCCATACCTTGAGGACAAGACCTTCTCCTGCTGGAAACTGGCTAAGTTCAGAAGATATTTAATGAGGAGTGGGTCTTGGGCAATCATGATGTGTTCAGGAGAAATAACACAACAAGCACAGCTGCACTGTTGATTCCAGGTTTATAAACACAACAGAACAGGTTCCCAGCCAGTGTACGTGGACTTTAATTCCTCCGGCAGCTAGAAGTATCTCAGAATCAGCCCTGAAATGCTACCCATGTACACTGTCCTTAAATCACGGTGAAAAGACAGATGATTCAGAACTTATGTAAGATTTAATTGGTTTTAAACTGGTCATTCTACACCATGCTGCTTTTCTGCTTTCTTAGTCTATAATCAGATGAAAAGACTTTTTTCCCCCCAAAGCATTTTCCTGTCTCCAGCTTACTCCCTTTAAAATTAGTTAGCAGTAATACTGCTTCAGACACAGTAGATGGTAACCAGTCAAAATTGTATTAAGCCTATACAGATTTGGCCTACCATAATGTCCTAGGATAGTTGACAGAAAACAGTATGTGGCTATCACCCATTCAAACAATCTACACGTATACTCTCCTGAAGCAGCAACTTCATTTATAAACCATAAAATGGTCGTTCAGCATTATCTAGAGGCTACCTAAAAAAAACTGAAGTCAGAAGTAACCTCTAATTTTCTAGCAGTAGTGAGACTGCAGCTTCTGTTTTGGCAACCACAGAATTTAGCAGAAAACAGACATTCCACAAATATCAGCCAATAATTATAATTTCTTAAGCAAACCAAAGTGAAGAGCAGGCTGATCAAAATCCATTTACCTGTTGAACCAGTCATCTGTGTAGCGGGGGTAGGGGTAGGGATCGTTACTGCTGAAGTCGTAGCTGGCTTTGGCGTTCTGCAAAACACAAAAAGGTTCAGTAAATCAGCCAAAAAACAGATGTGCAGGGCAAAGTGGAACACAAACTGAGGGGGGGCTGAGAATCCTTAGTAAACTTTGCCCTCTTCGTTCTGTGAGATGCATCTGGACACAAACTGGTCCCTGTTGTGCTGTGCACTTCCTACACCAGCAAGCCTGGGGAAAGATGCTTTCTGGGGTGCAAAGCCTCCTGTGGACCATTTAGTCTTTCCAAATAGCGTGGCTAATTGTGAGGTGGTGTGAGAGCTCAGGCTACTACTGAGGGGCTGTTCATCAACATTTACAAGAGCATTTAGGTTTTATGCTACTTGGTGTGGCAGGACAAAGGTTAAACCCTATTTTCCAAGCAGTGGGGGAAGTGACCAGACACTTGAGTCTTCCATCATAGAATTATTTTTTAAAAACTCATTTATGGTACTACAACAAACAGTCAAATTTCTAAAAGCATTTCAACACCTAAGAATGTAAGTTTCTCAAAATTCAAATGTGAAAACTGCATTAGTGGTCAGCACATATGCCTGAAAATCCTTTTGCATATTTTCTTGGTCCTTTAGTTGTCTGAACAAATGCAGCTTTCAGGAGCCTTTGAAAAATGTCATCCTGTGCCTCTGCTTTTCATACAAATCTAAATCATTCCTGATTTTGCCCCATCAGCAGAGTTAAGGACACTCAGCAACTTTTTGATGCTATATCTAAGAAGCAAATGGAAAGTTTCAGAAAGTCAAGTGCCATCTTCTTTCTTCTCTCTTAATGAAAAAATAAATAAAGGGTGACTGAAAATTAAGCTTTTAAAAATATTTAGAAGCTTCCTCTCAAGTGTATGTTCACAGAGTTTGTATTTTAATAAACACCATACTCAAGGAACAGAATTATGTTAATTCTTAATTAATGTGTACTTGTATTCTTTTTTCAGATTTGGCTGAGCATGCTATTGAAGATAATTTGAGACTCGTGTATGAATAGCTTTGCTCCTAAAAACATTCCCCTTCAGCAGATTCTCCGTTCCTGGGGTACAGGAATAGACAGTCCATTGGTAGCACCAAAGTCTTTGGGTTTTGGATTCAAAACCCCTAACTCTCAAAAACTCTTGTACCAGAACGAAACAGGGACAACATTGTCCTTCATCCTTGGAGGGTAAAACTAAGTATCTTCCAAGTTACTGTACAGTATTTTTTTTGGGTGATCATTTCAGAAAGCCTGGTTGCTTACATCCAGCATGGACAATAAAGACTTTGCAGCATTTGAATGGAGCAGAGATTTGCAGAATGCCTATCACACAGCTTGATGCTGTTCTCCAGCTCAGACATAGCTGAATCCCTTTGTGAGTATCCTTATTGATCTCTCTATATCTCTAAAGGCAGGCCCTGATTTTCAGCCTGAAGATGCCTTCCAATAATGTCAGCTATAGCCACAAATTCTCAGTGCCCAGGTGTATGTTTAATTTACCTCTTTTAATTACCACAACTGCTTATACGGCACTTTGAATGGCATAGATTTGTATGAGCAAATAGTAAACAGAACATGACTTTTCAGCCAAAGAAGGGGAATTTGACAGTGGCCTATAAATCATGAAGAGCATAGAGAAGGTGGACAGGGAGTTGTTATTTACTACTTCTCATAATATAAGAACTAGTGGGAATCCATAGAAATTACCAGAGCGGAGACTTAGAAGCAGCAGGGAACAAGAAGTACTTTTCCACAGAACGTGTAATGAGTTAAAAAATTAATTGTCCCCCAGCAATACAGAGGTTAAAAGCCTGAACGAAATCAAAAAGTGGTTAGGCAAATAAATACAGAAGATAAATCTGGAGGGGGTATTAGATGCTGTGCTTCCTCCTTCTCCAACAGTCCATAAAACGGTGAATGCTAGAAGCTGGGAGGCCATGATCAGGTAGACACTACACATTCTCTGACTTGGTGACCATACTGCTCCCCAAGCATCCACTACTGGCTCCTGTTGGAGGTAGGATCTTGAGCTAGAAGACTCTGGGTCTCACCCAGTGCGCCTGGCAAAAGCCACATGGCACAGACATCCCAACTTAATGCAACAGAGGAAGTTTGGATTCCGCAGCATCTGGGGGAGCTATGACAAGGATTTGTGCAAGGGGCCAGGTTTCATCCAATACATGGCAGTGAAAAGAAATTAGCTTGTCGACAGAAGAGCCAGTCCTGTTCTTTATTAATGAGTGCAGTATCTTCTCCTAGCAGGACAAGCTGGAAAACCACATCCTATGGTAAAGTCAAAACAGAAACAATGACTCTCTCCGAGTAATTTAATTAGCAGATAAAACCTACTCTGTCACAGAGTCTAGCTTGGCAGCCTTTGGAGAGAAATGCATTTCATTCACAAATTAAAGAAACTTTCTTACACTACTACCTTGGACTAGACATGCCCTGGAAACTACGCAGATAACATAGGACTAGATGTGCCCTGCAAATAACTAAGCTTAGTTCCAGTGATTTCAGATCGTTTCTTTCAGGTAGGTATGGTCTAACTCATACTAAATGTAATTAGTTCAATATATTGCCAGCTTCTTATTCAGTCAGAACTTCTGTTTTCACTCTAAAAATACTGTACCAATGAGAATTTAAACTCAGTTGTGGGTCAGTTGTGTTTTTTTCCCCATCTGGAAGAAATGCAGTCCTACTTACATAGACCCTAAGCTCAAAGGGGGTCTGGTGAGGCTGATTTTTCAGGACATCATCAAACATGCAAGCACCTCATCGTAGCTATCAACCGCTCTTGACTCTAGAATTCCCTTGTGCAAAGAATGATGGATGGAAAAGCCCTTCTAGCTATGCAGATGTACCACTCGTTTCCAGAGTAGTGATAGGCAAAGGGATTCCAGCATGAATGATTCAGCCACCCTACAGCAGACTGCAGCTCTGCTGTATGTAAGCTAACCAAATGTCAGCTTATGGAAAGGTTGCTTTAGGCAGGCTATAAACAAAGTTGTGCAGCAGTCTTCCACATCCTGTAGCTCTTATTTGCTTGATTTTGGATCACTGCACTCAAAGGAAAGAGATATCTAATGTAGCAGGAACCATCCACAAAGTGCAAAATTAAGAAGAATTCTTGGAAAGAAAACAACTGCTGACTGCACAATTTATCTTCATTAGGGTCTTTGAGAAAAGACAGCGAGTTTCAGCTTCATGAAGGAATATTCCGCCCACACTATGGAAGCAGTGGAATGGGTAATGAAACAGCAGCGACAAGTACAAATGGACTGCTTCAAGTTCCTAATTTAAAGATCAAATCCCCAAATATCTAAGCCTCAACCTTTTTTCTTTCCTTTTTTTTTTTTTAAAGCATAAACCAGTGACAAATTAAATCAGTTTCAGCACTGGACCAAAAAGGGAACTGCTTCAGTGGATAGCTAAAATATTTCATCCTGTGTTTTGGGAAGCAAATATTAAAATCTGTGCTCTGCCATTCTCCTCCACAGGCTGGACTCCCCAGCAGGCAGCAATTTATTACTAACATGGAGATTTAATCAGGGTAGGAACCCAGGAGGTGGCAACCAAAGCCAGTGCAGATGAGGATCTGCAAAAGCACACCGAAATGAAAACATTTTCCTTTTTAATTCACTTGATTCAGTTTCCAGTTCTAATGCCAAACTGGTCTACTGGCAGTTACTTCTCTTAGACTTGAAGCGTCCGATATTTGGTTTTCAATATCTAAGGTAGTTGCCTGGTTTTTTTCCTCCAGGGAGCAACTCAAGCCACCGATCTCAGGCACTGATCATAGACTGTGGTCTAGCGTTAGACTAGTCATTAGACATACAGTGTTAAAATGAGATGAATCCTATCCCTCATGTTCAATCAAAACCAGTTGATTGTTGCAAAGCTATTTGCACCTGATGTTTATCAGTCACCATCTATACACAATTAGTTATAAATAATGTCTATTATATAATAAAAATGTTATTACAGAGAGGAATAGTATTGTATTTTAAGGCATATCTCCATTTTTGCTTTCTAGCCTCTACCCCAAATAAGATGCTACCAGAAGAGTACTGGATCAGACGATGAGATTCTTTCAATCATTTATTAAGTAATGGCTTGTATACCACGACACGAATAGATTACTTTTGCCTGGGTAAAAAATTCTGCTTTCCTTAAAAATAAGCTTAGGCTGGCATTTGCCAAAGAATTGCCCTGTACTTTTAAAAATACATGCAGTTAAATCTTCTGTGTAAAACATTCATTATGTAAAATATGACAATAACAATAAATCAGTTGTCCCACGTGTTGCTCAGATCTGTAATAAAATTATGTACCTTGAATAATGCAGCAAGCCCATAAATTTTTATATGGCTTTACAAGCCTCTGAAGAGTAATTCACACATACTTCTCCTCTTTCTCTGTAACTCCAGAAATGTGCCTATGCTCACATGTTAGTCCAGGAGACAAACAATTAAAGACACATGTCCTGCTGGTCACAGCCTGATTCTACTCATGATGTTAAAGCACTGGTGAATTTAGCCCAGAGATTTGTATCTTTTAAAAGAAGAGAAACATTTTTAACACAGTTGGCATCCGGTCTTACCCTCTTCAAGCAACTGCAAATCCTTAGAGATCTGAGGTAGAAAGATACCTTTTGCTTGTTTGATTTCTTTACTGATCCAAAGAGTGAGCAAACCCCTGGGCTCAAATTACAACATATAACATCTCAGAGAAACTGTACTAAAATAACACCAAACGTCACGCGATGGAAAAATGAAATTCAGTTTTGTACACACAAGCTTAAGAAAATGGAATATGCTCACCAGGAGGGAAAAAAGGAGGCAACATGATATTTTGCCTAGGAGGGGTGCTGTAAGGCTTAAAGGTCATTAATGAAAAACAAAGGCACTGTTGCTAACTCAGTAGTCATACAGTAAGCCCTCTCCTCTCTGCTATGGGAAGCATGCTGTTCTATTTTGTTTTGGTTTGTGGTTTTTTTTTAAATGGAAATGAAAAAAACCTGCAACTTCTTAAATAGCTCTGCCTCTACATGAACTAATTTACATGTCCTATATTACTATCCAGCAAATTCAGAGCTGCACTCAAGACCTTGTCAACACCGAGAATATATCCACAAAGTAATGGGCTATGTTCAAAAATATTTACCTTAAGTCCCTGGTGGTGAATATCATCATCTCCCTCCACAAACATAAGCCTTTTACCCGGTTCCTACAGATACATCATAAAAGTAAAAATACTCAGCCAGACAACACCAGCCAGATCCTGAATAATGAATAAGACAGCAGCACACTTTTCTGCCATCCTCCTTTTCAAAGCAGTCACAGAATAATACATCAGAGCATCATTTGAAATGGATGAAGTAGAGAAGTGTGCTGGGTCCTCAATAATACTTGAGGTGCCCATAAGCCCTCCGGGTAGTCCAGTTTCAGGTATGCATTAAAGGCCCTGCCTGGCCACAGAATGAGCAAGTACCGAGCACACTGCAGTGGTGATTTCATTTTCTAGTTATCACTGAAAAAGCTCTATTTCAATTTCCTTAACGCTCATCAAGCATCTGGGATTAGGTCAAAAGAAAAACTAGTGGAATTACAGCCAGAAGAGTATAAACTGGCTACAAACAACAGGTGACTACTGCTTAATTTCTAACAGTAGAAATATCTGAGGTTACAAGTGGTAACAATGCTAATAATCCAGTTATTAGAATTTATAGGAAGACATGTTCACTGTCTCACCTCTGATGAAGCTTATTTTGCAAAGCTGAAACTTTTTCACAGCTTAGGTTTAAAAACAAACAAACAAAAAATACAGCTGAAAGACATGGGACCTCCTGTTAACATTTATATTTATCTTCATTAAAGTAGCATTATTTTTACAGTAACAATTATGAAGAAAAACTGCTTCACTGAGATCATCTTACATTGTGTTCTTTTTCTCGATCAGACAGATTTCCTTTGTCAAGTAACTGATGATGTTTTCTACATATCACTTGGCACTACAGTGTCACACAACCTCTTATTTTACTTTTTCCCCACTAATTTCTTTCCTATCTCCCTCACAGACAAAAATCAGAAAAGCAACACAAGCTACACTGCCGGCTGGTGCTCTTCGGCACGTGAGCATCTTCAAATAGGAAGGCTGCAGCTAAACAAATTATTTCACATGGGGATAAGGCACCTGGGCAGCACAGCAGTGACATATACCACACAGGTAGATCTAACCACAAACTTTTTCAAGCTTCAAAGAAGAGATGAAATTATCAATTCCATTCTTAGGTACCAAGACAGTTGAATGTTTTCCCAATATAGTAAACCAAATGAAAGTCCACATGCATCCAGCTAAATGCCATCTAACTCTCTGTGGCTGTTTGCTAATGCTTGGCTCAGAGGTATACAGTCAAACAGGACCAAAAAAAGGAATCACAGAGACTCAGAGAAAATTTGGATTGGGTAGATTTTTAAGAAGTGGAGAATTATTATTTTTTTTCCCCAACAAAGTTTTATAAATAAAACTAGCTTATTGAAATACCCTCCATTTCCTCTCCCCTGCATCTTCACCTGACATAGGAAAAAGCATAAGAAATGGAGGCAGGCATGAGACTTCATTAAAAAGCAAGCAGCCAAATGAACTTGTGCTTATAATAAAGAGACTGCTTCACAATTCACCTCTTGGCATTCTTAGCCTGCTTCACAATTTTCAGGTTGATGTGGAGGAAACCTAAAGCACATCATCAGTTGTTAATTACTTAGAGCCAGAGCTCTGAAGGTAAAAGCAAGTTAACCTACAAAAAACCCCATGAAACCTATTTCTGCTCAGCCAAACACTCCTTAGTTTTCAGACAGGGTGCACAAGAATCTTTAAGTCATACCTGCAACATACTGAAGGGGTACTGAATGTTCATAGGGAGGCACATTGCTAAGACAACGAAATTAATAAAATAAAAATAAATTAAGCAACTAGTTACCGTTAAAGATTTTCAGGGCAAGTAGCAAATTTAAAGCTTTAAAGCTTTAAACTATGGAATGAACTCTTTGATTTTTTTAATTCGGGGGGGGGGGAAGAAAAAAACTGGCATCTGAATGGCTAGAGATATATGAGCCATTGAATTATTTTATCATAACAGCAAATACAAAGAGTTCAATGACTTTTACTGAAAAATACTGTGAACACACACTTCATCTAGCTTTAGTATTCAATTTTATTAAAATCCTGGCCCACATTCCCTTTCCAATACATGGATTTTTTCCCCCTTCATATATTTTGGTTATGTATCAGTGTGACTTACTGAAGTTGAGAGAGTAATAGAGGTATAAAGCTGGCAGCAGAGAAATGAGGTTCAGGTCCATTATTCTTAGTTACATTCCTGTAAGAAATAACTGACAAGTTTGTCAGCACATCAAATATGTGTTGGATACTAAGCTGCAGCAAAGGTTGTGTTTGCAGGGTTTTGATGGCAGCCAGCACTTACAGCCTCCTGGATGGATGAGCTGGATGACAAGGGGAGCTAAGCCCTCTTGCTCTTCTCAAAGCCTACCAAAATCTTGTAGCCACGGGCTCTCCCACCAAACACAGTAGGCAGGATTCATATCACACCCAGCATAAAGGTCTCTTCCTTAAGCGTCCTGTGGTGGATAAAGGACAATTTTGTCCATCAGTGGAAGAAAATCTACAGCTCAGAGTCTGCAGTACAAACTCATCAGTTATTTGAACCCAGTTGTTTAGCATGACATGGTCTGGACGAAGAGTGGCCACTTGCACTGGGAGAGCAAATACTTCCCTGCTGCTGTGTGTGGTTGGCAGGAGTTGGCACCAACATCACTCTCTGTGACTGCAAAGGCATCGCAGTCCGAGTCATTAAAAACCGATCAGTTATCAACAATGCTCACAGAAAAATGCAGGAATACTGGACATGTGGTTATAATGGTACTCATAAAACAAACTTGGCAGGATATTAAGGATGACCACTTTAATGGGTTACACTGATCATGTTACAAAACAGGCAAACTGCGGCTTTGCAGAAAAGGGAAATCAAAGTGGCTTAGATGGTTTGAGGAGTTAGCCACAACAGACAGACCTGGTCCATGATGGTTATGGAGAGGGAAGGACAGGGAGAGCTATTCTGGTGATACAGAGGAACTGAAAGTAAGAACAGATGAGACAGAAAAGTGGTTGGGTATTTTCCTTCTTCTGAAAGGTTTCTCAGCTGACAAGAGAAGGAACAGTTAACAACTGCTCAACTGGTGTTCCACCTAAATTGCATGAATATGGAAGACAATGAATGGACACGTAAAAGTGACATTGTAGGTGAATCAAAAGCAGGTGAGCAGAGAAGAGACTCTGCAAACTATTATCTGCATTTCTTTTGTCACAAAAAGCAAACACAGGTTGACTTACATGCCTTAGAATTAGAAGGTCTTGAAGATGTACTCTGTTTTATTCCAGTTGCATGCTGACCTCATTAGCGTAGTTTGAGAGCATCCCAGGTGAGTATTAATAATGTCACTAATATCTGTCAAGACATGCTGGGTTCTCAGGGATTTCAATAGACCAATTTATACCGTTTTGCATTAATTAAAAAGTTTGCATTGTTTATTCCATGTGGAATCAGCAAAACCAATGGACAGCTAAATCCAGAATTTCAGGGAGAGAATGTGGGATCTTCAGAACAGACATTCTCATGTAAATCCACACATACTACATTTTGCAAGTGTTTATGCTTTTAAATAGGACATGATCATTCCAGGTTCTTCTCTTAAAGATTAGTATATTTGATCATAACTAATGTTTTCACAGTAATTTACTGGATGTGTAAATTTCAGAAATATCCTAGACATCATTAGCTGACTGAAAGAAAGATTCATAATTACATCAGTCAGACGTGGTATCACTGTTGACTAATTCTGCAACTGAGTTAAGTGCCACTGAATTAAAGTGATTTAGTTTCTCACAAGAAGTAGTTCTAAAAAACATGTGCTAATATTGAAATTAAGAAGTCCTTGAACATAGCACAGCCTTTGTGCTCTCCTTTGTACATATTCAAAGAGAGATTCACCTCCTTTAATAAAATCCAGACCACAACCTGCCTGCAGAACATTTCCAATGAATGCCAATCTACATCAAAGCTTATGAGTAAGGACAGCACAGGGAATGCGTGACTGAGGTATGCACTACAATATCCATTTAACTTTCACTAAACAACAACTACCCAGCACTGGAAATGGCCGAAGTTTCATCAAATACAAGCTCCTTTTCTACAGTAAAATATGTTATCCTGGGCAGCCATGTTTCCACAGCTCTTGGTATCACTACTTGCTCAGTTGAAGCTAGGAAGCCTATGCCTCTTACTGTGAGGATTAAAATAAAAAGGAATACGCAGTAGAACAAACACTACAAACCTGTTATTTATACGATCTGCCAAATTTCTGATTGCTCTGAACTTAATGGAAAAACTACCATCAATTTCAGTGAGGCCAACATTTTATTAGACATTGTGCACTGCTATTCTGTTCCCCTGTAAGAGATGTTCATTATGCTTATTGCTTCTGTTGGGAATGCAACAGAAATTAAGAACATCATATTTAAATCAAAGCAATCTGAAATAGGGCAGGTGTTTAAAAATATCTTAACCACCTACACAGCTACTGAGAAGTAAAATATTAATATGGAGAACATAAATGCATACAACTAAAATCAAACAATGCAAAGCAACCAACCATGTCAAGATGAAGTGCCAGGACGGAAAAAATTGCATTAATTTCAAATGAACCAAATTAATTTACAGGCACAGTGAAGGAGAGGTGTTTAAAGTATTGGAGGTCATCCTCATCTTTATCTACTGTATCTAGGCTATTATGGTTTCGCAGAAGAACGTGGACTCCTCGTGCCTCCCTGCTCTCTTCTCCTGCAAGCTTGGCTTATCCAAAGGGCTTGGCCAAAACTCTCCTTTTAAAACCAGTTGCATGCCCACTAGTTAACAGTGGGTTTGAGACTCTCCTTGCCAAAATAATCACTGGGCCTGCAAGACTCTCCCTAACACCTGTCAAATTTTGATGAAGCTTTGTGAGGGACTAGTGATCCCCACATGCACCATCTAATTCAGACTTCCCTGGTGATACCTTGGTAGCCAAAATGTAACTACAGCATGAATTTTAATTAACTTCCACTTCAATGCTGATGGATATTCAGGGATTTCAACACTGGTTAGTGTCTTAAACAGTATGAGCAGTTAAAAAAACTATTCTTTGAAAAAAAGAAAATAAAATCTTCAAAAATGTTTTTGCCTTTTTCAACCTAAAATGCGGTATTTTCACTTTGGAAAAACAGCAGCTCTTTATTTAATTTTGTTGAATTTGGTTTTAAAATTGCATGGCGTGCACTGCCTCCAGGGGACCGTGTATCTGACCCTGTTCTCCCAAGTGGACCATGCACGAGTGGGATTTTGTTGCTGCTGTTTTACTTCAGCGTGTTCTAGAAGTCAAATATTGAAAATGAGGTTGAACTGATCCAAAATAAAAATATTTCACTTTTTTTTTTCCCATGGACACTTTGATTTTATAAAACACTCATCTTTACTAGCAAAAATATTGTTCTAATGGAAGATTTCTGGCCAGTTCCAAAAGCTAATTGGTCTGCAGAAGGGAAGGTAATAAAAAACCAAAACAAAGCAATGCCAGGTCCCTCCATGGCAAACAGTGAGGACTAACATCTTTCCTCTACTTTTCTTGCCCAAGTAAAAGAAGAAAGTATTTCCAAAATCTTATTTGGAGAAACCCTGGAGAAAGGCACAAGCCAATTTCAAAAGCGCCAGCCAGAACTGATGCATAAATGTCCTTATCTGCTCTCTTCCACCCCTGTGCATTTCTCATTTCAGCAATCTTAATTTACTTTCCACGGATGATGCCTTAAGTGAAAATTAATACCACTGCTTAATGATTAAAGCGATTAGCCACCTTGCACTTTCTCAGTGTGCAGCTGATTAATTAAGTACATTGATTATAGAGAAAAATAAATGCTGCGGACAACGTGTGGTCTTTAGCTTGCAAAGCAAGCGTCTTTGGCACCATCTCACATTGCCTGCACACCAGGCATGCATTTAACTTGAAGATTATCCCTTTCAGGTGGTTCCAGTATAGAATAAAGCTGGAAACTTTCTGCAGCATTCATTACTCTGAAAATAATCTCAGGCAAATGCAACTACAGTACGTTAGTATCTTTCTGATTCCAAAGGAATTGTACTTTGAGGATATTTTATAGCCAGTATAAATCAGTGCATCCCCCTGAAGAGGCCAACATCAGTGAAGCAATGCCAACTCCAGCTGTATAGATGGTGCTAAGCACCAAGTCCCAGAACTTGCCAAGCATTCAGGGTCCAGATCTCTGATAATGGGCTTCAGCAAAGCAGTCAGCATAACATCTTTCAGTGTGAGAAATCCAGTTTTCAGCTGCAAACACAGCTCCATATGTGACACAAATCATCTCTCCTTAAGGCAATCACACCTCCTTGACAAGTTGCAACCTCCTTTGCAGAAAAAGCCTCTTTCTATGCCCTCTGGCCATATGAAATGATCCAGAGGAGACACAGTCTTCAAATTCTTTTTGCTGTTCCATCTTTTTAATTGAGTTGAAAGCTAGAAAGCTTTAATAACATCTATGATTACAAAACATTTTTATCTTTCATTAAATAAGAAGACACTAACGTCTCCTTTACACAGCACCATGGCTTCTCTCTCCCGTTAGCAGTGCTCATATTAAGTAGCTATGAGGCGTAGCTATGAGGCAGAGAAAAGGAACTATACGGTCATCTTATTTAGACTGGAGCACATGAGCTCCACTGTAACAAGTACCTGCAAAACCAGTTACTGTCAGGAGCAGGGGAGGAGGAAAGGACTGTTTGCAGGACCCCGTTATGTTTTCCAAGATGTGAAGCATTTTCTGTACATGGTAAACCCAGCACAGCCTTCCAAGTACACAGAGAACCTCATTTGCCTGGCTGATCTTATCAGAGGAGGCATCTTCTCTTTTTCAGCCTTTCGTATGTTCAGAGAAAAAAAACAGATTGCATAGAACAGAGAGATGAGCCCAAAAGCTGATCCTGCACAGAGTAACAGAAAAAAAATAGCCAAGTCTGAAACAGATAACTTCATTCTCTTCACAGTAACTTCTAATTTATGCCAGTGAAACTTCATTGCCTTGCATGTCTTGAATGATCATCTTCTAAATGCTAAAACCAGCCTCCTAGCTGCCAGAAGCCACCTGAGCAGCGTAAACAGCCCAACAGAAGGCCATCAGTTTCGGTTGCTAAGGCATCAGTCAGGCTGGCATTTAAACACTTGATTCATCCTTCTATTCTGGCAAAAAAGAGGCTTCATTTTGTCTCAACAATTCCTTGATGAAATTTCTGCCACAATCTACTTTAACAGCATCCATCAAACAGTGTGCTTACTAGATTTTCAGCATTAGTAGAAAGATGTTTGTGAATTTATCCCCGGTTTTGGTTGATAATTTTTAATTGTTATGCTAGTGTTTATTTAAGAAAACCTATTAGCAAATAACCCAACCCCAAAGCAACACCAAAAAAACAAATGAAACCAAACAATCTAAAATCCAATTAGTGTTGAAACATCTGAGACAGTTTATTCTGTCCCTTATTTTGTGATAATGTAAGTATTACTTCAACATTGCAATTAAAAATAGGTACTAGCATCAATGGCCAGCATGCAGAGTTTGCCCATAAAATACCTTTGATGTATTAGGAGTAAAGCTTTATTGACATTAAGTGTCTAGTGCACCTGCTCAATAACCCTTTGAAATGCAGTAGGAAATGGCAGTGTAACTGTCTCAGGCTCTTTCCAAAATCATGCCATAGGAATTGGATCTCATAAAGCTAACTGAAATCATTCGCTGATGCCAGGCAAGGATGAACCCAGCTCTGCTATGGTTTGGCTTTACCTTCCCTGTGGATCCTCTGGGCTGATATTAATGACAGTGCAGAGACACTGGGAGCTTTTCAAGGTCTTCAGAGGGTTTCCAACAAATTTCTGTCTTGGAAGGCCAACGTTTTTCTCGACACCAGTTATAAGTGAACTCTATTTGACTTGGGCAATTACATCAGCTGGGATTTCTGTGGGGCAGATCATGAGGGTCGGAGCAGCGTGGTTCATCTAATATGCAGCCCTTATTACTTCACTTTTCTTTCTCACTCAGATGCTGTATCTTGGAGAAGTCAGTCCTGAAAATTGCTGGCTTTGTATGTACAGTCTGAGTTGAAAGAAAACCATGGATTATATTAGGCTTCAGCTTTTTAATTATCAGTTCATAATTAAGGGTTCCCTTTGTGGGAAAAAATAATTTCCTGAAGGCTGAACCTCTGCAGGGTTTCCAAGGCTTGGAAGAAAATATTGATTGTTTGACAATGAGTCTCTCTGCATTCACGGTGCAGAATGGAAAATTCCAGCTTTACCATAACCCCCTGATCACAGAAAAGCAAGTAGCTATACTGCAGCAAGCTGGGAGGGGGTTCTGGGTGAGCCGTCCATCCAGACCATGAGCAGGCACACTCCTTTCCATGTATATGAAGTGCATTAAAAAGAGAAATGGATGATTCAAGCAGTAAAGCTCAGAAACTGCAAAGAAAATTATGGAAAGAGTGCACTCCATACATAGGTCATAGTTCAGCAATTTTTAGGAGAAAATACACAATGTTTTTTTCTTTAGAAAGCTTTTTCTCTTCCCTAACCCCCCATTTTGTCTAAGTGCTAACCCCCATTAAACTATTCAAGCAAGAAAACCAGCAAGTCAAAAACATAAATGTCAAATTAAACTGAGTAATCAAAGCCGAGTTTTTATACTTGAAAATGCTCCAGTGCCAAAACCACCACCTTTGAGAGACTTTCTAATTGTTCCCCATTTTCCAAGCAAGATGTACAGACATTGCCAGGGTATGCAGGCACTTACACACTTGAGACATAAGCTGTAGGCTTTTATTTTCCTAAAAATAAACAATAACTTAAAAGAAAGCTGTCCCAAAGTGCAAATGTCATGAAACACCAAACGTGTGGTATAGGAATTGTACAAGGGTGACTGCAATTGCTATGCCAGCCCGAAGCGAGTTAACAACTCATTCCCAAGAGACTTGTTTCATTGCATTTTTAGGTCTAAACTGATCTTTTCTTCAGCTGAATTTAAGTCCTTGTCTTTAGTTCGTGCCCAAATTACTACCTACTGGGAAAAAAGGCCCCTTGTGGTCTCTGAGACAGTAGATGCTGTCAGAGCAGGATCTGCTAGGACTCTAAGAGGCCTGCGCAGCCTTGCAGCGAGAGGAGGAGAGGCAAAGTGCAGGTGAACCAAGCCCTGCAACCACTGTGCTCTACCTGAGCGAGGGAGGAGATGGCAGGTTTTAGCAGTGGGAGCAGGAACCAACCTTGCCCTTCAGCCAGCCACCTCTCAGACACAGCAACTGCAGCCGGCTCTGCGTGAGGAGGTGCCAGCACCTCTTACTGGTCACCAAGTTTACCCTTTTACTGGTTACCTTGCATATAATGTGCTAATTTATCAGCACATTTCCTTGCTGTGTCCTCTGGTATATTCAGCATGGAACTGAAAGTGAACCTTAGGCAAAAAAGATGAACTATACAAACTCAAGCGGGTTTTTTTGGTTGGTTTTTTTTTTTTCTTTTTTTTCCCCAGTGCTGTGACAGCCTAGAACCACAGATTTCACGTGATTGCTCATATTTTTGTATCTGTGTATTAAAAGCATTGGAGTGGTATCCCCTTTAAGATGGTGATCTTTCAGATGGGGTTTCTGCTGCTCCTTTAATGATTGAGGAATGAGTGGTTGGTAAGACAGTCTCTTCTGCCCTCTGTCTGGGTATTGATCTGCCCTGCACAAGCCATGTCTAATTCTGCATTTTGCATTGGCCAGACAATATTCTTTTGTCCCTCCACAGCCTGATCACTGCTCCGCTACTGGACCGCTCCTTGTTTGGACAAAGTTATTCCTACACAAACCTTTTCAGATTCTCATCTCAAGATCAGTCTCCTCACAAGTCTTTCAGGACTGCCATGAAAGGTTTGTTGTCCACATACCCAGGCAGCTTTTCTTCTCCAATTTTCATCCCAATATTTCTTTTCTGAACTCTCAGATTTCTCTCCAGCTGCACTATTTTTTGACTTCTATCATCATGTCAGTGCATTGTCATTCTCTGTGTCATTTTCCATTAATTCCCAGAATACTCACTATTGCCACTCTAAAAACAATGTATTTCTGCTAAGCCTGACAAATATTTATCCATCAAACAGAAAATATTTTTAGAATTAAAAGAGAAAACACTGTATTACAGAGAAATCTATTTTTGGTTTCTGGGCATGATCCTAGGTTCACTGTTAACAACAGAACTGTTCCTATTTGATGTTATATCAGATACGGTGTACAGACTTTTTGCTTTTTTATTTGAAACATGATTTTTAGGATCAGAATATTCCCACATACTTTGTCCATGCCTGCTGCTGAAAAGTGAGTAAAGAGCGCGTGCTTTGCCCAGATCATACGCTAGAATATACACACAGAGCACAATTCCTGCAAAGAAAAAGGCTGCCTTTTACAAACTTCTTCATTTGTATCAATTTATGGGAACATCCTACTGAGTTATTCCTCTTGGGAGAGAATTTTGCAGTCAGGGCACAGGGTCTAATTAGCTGCTATCAAGTTATTAAGCCAGTTCGTAAGAAGTGAAACTGGCTATCCTGCACTTTACCTCTGTGGTCAGCTATTTCCCAAATTCCTTGTCCAAAGTAAACACCTTCTATATCCATTTATTCTCTACCAAATGTGCTTTGCTACTTGCAACAACAAAGAGATTTTCATCCTCTGTGTTATTATTTTCTGAATTGCAAGTACGTAAAAGTAATTGTCTTACTCTTTCTCATTTTAGAGCTGTTCTATCTGAATGGCTCATGTTTTTACCAAAATTTCCAGTTGTCTTTGTTCTTCTTTTCATTTAATTGCAATTGCAAACTAAACCACATTGCTCAGCTGCAGAAGCCTGGGCTTCCCTCAAGAAGCCACTGACTGCAGGAGATTAGCAAGACCCAAAGCAGAGACACTGCAAACCCCCACCCCGGCAAGGAGCCACAGCTTCTTGAGGCCAATTGCCCATTGGACTGCTAGAAGCACAGTGTAAGAGCAGCATACCACAAAGGCAACCTACAATCCATGGGTGCTGGGAGCCCTTGTAGACACCTGGAGATAGGAGTGCTAGTGTCAGCAGCAGGCTAGGGAGAGCCTGGAAGAATTAAGAAGGATAAAAAACCTCTAGTCCAAAGGTCTGGAGCCTGAGGTAGGTTTGAGGAACAATCAATTGACACAGCGTGTGCTGAGAATACACAATCTGCTCTGCACATGCTTTGAAGCACTGGATCAAATCACCTGTTATAAAGGAATTAAGCTGTTCCTGGAGGTTTCAAAGGCTAATACATGCCCTGCCACAGCCCACAGCTCCATGGCCCTCCAAGTGACAGGTGCATTCTGCAACTTAATAGCAGGATTTAGAGCCAATTCCCAGGTTACTCATTTCTGTCCTAAATCCAATATTGCAAGCTGCAGCTTATTTAATGTAAGGCAGCACTGTCATTCCTCTACGAAGAGCCTTGTCACCTTTCCACTCCTTGCAAAGGCAGTCCCATTTTTAGTCTGCTTCTTTCAATGTGAAATGTATCATCTGTAAGATCAGCAGTTCAGCTGTACTGTTGTTCCACTCATTATTTAAAATTTTGTAGCAGAAGGACTATAAGAAAATCCACATTTTACAGAAAAGGTCAGCATGTACTTACGTAATTTGATGCAAGATCAGGATGCAGATAATCAATTCCTGCAATAAGATAATGACAGAACAGAAACCAAAGGTTAAGAGTTTCAGAAAATATTTTCTAATGATCACAGAACAAAACAAGATTCCTTTGCAACCATAGGAAAATGATCATGGCGAATAATGCAACCGACTGAAGTGAGATTCCAGTTTTTAAATGTGGACTTTTAAACTGGTTTACCATTTCTGCTGCAGTCCCAGCTAGTTTTCAACCATTTATGTCAAAATCCAGGTGCCACTTGAAAAGGTGAGCTTGGCAACAAAATTTATTGAGCTCTTTCGTAGACTAGATCATATTTACTTATTAAGATTAGATTAAATCACAATTTATCTTTATACAAGTTCTATCATCTCAAGGCATACCAAAACTAACAAGATCAGTAAGCACTGGATCAGTACAGGATATAAAAAGGAGTATTTTTAACCACTGAAAATTGTAAACTAAGCAGACAGAAAATTACCTAAACTAGACTTGGGGAGATCACTAAGGCAAACATGTTGGATTATGTGTATGAAAGAGAACTTTTAGTGTTGGATTAGACCATTTTAGCAAATATCTGAGCATGGACCCCGCACCTTGGTAGTGTGCTGAAGATTGTAACAGGGCAGCGGTGTGGAATATACTCATTCTAACATATGGTATCTTTCTACCTATAGCAAATATACAAATCCCAGCGGATGGTGCAACAGAAGCAGCAGATCTACACTCAGATGGGGTAAGCTGACCTATTACAAATACAGTTAAAACATACACAGAAATGGCCACCAATCTCATGTTACATTTTGATCATTACTCTGCCCCATGTCTCCAACTACCACACTATTACATGCTCCATTTCATCTGCAAGGAGAATGTCATATTATCGTGGTTGTTCTGATGAAACGATTACCTCCCATTATGTAGGGTCCTTAGCACTAGATTTGCATGAAGAGACCTTTGTATCTGTGGAGAGCCTTACTGATCCAAATGGTAGATGGACAACAAAAGTCTCAATGAAGAATCATATTTTTCAGGTGGTCTCCTCCAGAGTTAGTGGAAGTGAATATAAGGCAAATTACCCCCTTCTCTAAAAGCTGTATCTGATGGGCCAACAGGTTTATTTGACCTGAAGCTCAAGTAGTTTGTCATCATCCCCATCACAGTCATGCCTAGTTATTCTGAAAGCTAAATCCTGCCTCTGGGTGATCAGTGAAATTGTGATTTCTCATGACATCACATGAGATCATCTCTCACATGAGATTGATCTCTCATTAATATACAGGTGTCTGAGTACTTTCTTACTTCCACAAAAACCTTGTAAGCAGTAAGCAGATGAGGAACAGAAATAAGTGAGGACAGATCTCAGTTGACCCTAGAAAACATATGTGGATCCAGACATTGTATATATTCATTTTTAATATTATTCAGTCACCATAAAAGAAAAACATTCAAAATTTAGCCCAAAGAAAAGTGTTGAGAGACTGCACAGAATTCCTGTACTTCAGCAAGGAACCCATGAGTAGAACAGCTCTGACTTCGACTGTACCTTTTATCTTCATCTTCCCTGAACTTAGCCTCAAATTAGTAATATATTTAATATGCACGTCTTTATTGACATTCAGCATGAAAGTGTTTAATTATTTCAGCTGTCAAGTATGACTTTGAGAATAATGTAACCCAGAAAACATTTTCTTAAGTACTTTTTGCACAGCAATTACGTCCCCCAGTCAGTGCCTACAGAAGTCAAGGGGAGTCTTTCCTTTGGCTTAATGGCCATTATAGTGTGCCCTGGAAGATATCTGAGTGATAATTGCAAACTACTTTTAATGCTTGGATATCCATACTTCAGTATCCCTAGTGAAGTCTTTATAACATATTTTCACTGAAGATCTCAAAGGCTTTATGGAGGCTGGTAGTCTCACCACTGTAAGCAATCTGTTATTACTTTTTAATCCTTTTTTGACCTTGATTACATGGAAAAAACTACTTAAAAATACTAAATTAGCATGCAGTCTTCACTTACCATCATCCATAATTCCTATGGTAACTCCCTTCCCCGTGTATCCCAGCTCCCATGCTTCAGCTACATTAAGGTCAAGTCCAGGAGTCCCATCTGCTTGACCAGTGTTAATCTAATACACATCAGTGAAAAAGGAAGAATAGCTTTTTTTACTTGATAGCACATTTCCGCAACCACCGAATTTTGCTTTATATCTTTGCATGTGTCTTTCGTATGGAAAATATATCCCATTTGCTTCAGAGTACACAACTGTACATAATCATATTGACCACAATAATGCAGTAGTAAAATAAACAAACAAAAAAAACAACCACCCTGGGTAAATTCACTTCTTTGTGGTTTACAAGATTTGATTAAACACTGAATCTTTTGGACCCAAAAAAGGACTTTTCTACTTAAGCATGTCAGTGGGTCAATCCAGGCAGAAGTTAGACCAATGGATTTTACAGAGGACTTTTTTTATGAGCAGGAAATGCCTTTTTCTTGAAAGCAGGGATCTACTGAAATTCACGACCACTGGGTTTAGTATCAGAAACAACTTCTTTGATAACCAAGTTACCCCTTCTTTAAGCAGGAAAGTTCACTAGATGAACTTCAAGGGTCCTTTCCAACCTCGTGTGTGTGTGATTCTATGGTTCTGCAGTACGGGCAATTCCCTTTATCTTCAGGCATTACTCATGTTCACCAACCTCATTCGCAAATTTCTTGAGTTCCATGGGAAAAATACTATGGCTTTTGCTGTTCCAGATTTTTTTTCCATTGTGTGTCAGACACATCTCATTTCAAAACACATTTTAGTGTACTTTATAATTTAAAAAATGTATAGCTTCATAAAAATTTTGTTATTTTTATCTGCAACATTTTGATTGAAGTACCAGAAAGAAGTGAATTAATCCACACTTTAGTTTATCATGCCATCAAGGATGAAGTCCCATTTCTGCTAATGTGCCCTCATAAATCTGAAAACTCTTGCCTTAGAAAAAAAACCCCAGCCATATTGGATGGATTCATAAAACTAAGAAATAGATTAAAAGGAAAGAGAATAAGAAACACTGTTCTTAAGCAAAATGACCCTTCTTAAGTTAACAAGACAATACTGCATTTACTAAGTATTTAATCATAAATAGGTTGCAACATTAAAACTGATGCAAAATTACTTTTTCAAGTTTTTAAATAGAAAAATAACATTTTGGCTACTTTTATGTAAAAATTTAATTTTTTTTAATGACTAAAGACTTCTCCCTATAAAATATGACACATTAAAAATGAAACAATTTAGCAAAATATTAGTTTCTTTTGACATTAGCTTAAGCCAAAATTCATCAGTTTTCAGCTGTTCTGCTTTTGATAGAAGAAAATCAATTAACATTCAAATTTCCATAAGAAAATAAAAACCTCAACTTTTTCTAGCCAGTGCACTAGAACTTTTTGTTATAATTCTATAACAATATTTTACCTGGCAACAGCTCAAAGACATGATTCATATGCAGTTTTAGGGGTCACATCAGCACACCAGGAATGCCCACAGGACACCAATACAGTTCTCTTTCAAGCCTTCTAAGGATCTTTCTGCTGACTGAAATGAAATTTAGCTCTTGAAATGTGCTGGGTGTTCCCAGCATAAAAGAGGTACAGTTAAAAACAACAGGACAGAGCCTTGGATCCATTCCCAAGTTCTTGTGACATATTTGGAAAGAACTCTTGCTAAATATTGCAACAGCACAGAACGGCTTGAATGCCAGTTATTTAGTTATGATTACTGTGATTTTCTTTCAAAACTTACCAGGTACCATTGCTTTGTAAATAAAGGATCGTTCATGTTGATGTCAATGTCATTGATGTCTCTATATCCTCGCTTCCTTCTGCTGAAGCCTTCCTGTTGCACAGCTTTCTTCACCTGGAAGGGTTAATTTTTATATCTTTAGCTCAACATTCTCAACCACAGATACAAAGATTTTTTCACCTTGTTTTCATGACAGATAAGGATTATGAAATCACATTATTTGTGTCCATGTCATTCATTTGCAAATTCTAAACCTATGGCTGATTTTAGCCAAAATTTGCAAAGACGTAGAGAGCTCAAGGACTACTACAGTGACTATGTGGGGGAGAGACACCCAGAAGTGTCCTATCTGGAGGAAAACTACAGCTTGAACATGTTTTAGATACCTGAGAATTTGCGTAAGAAAGAGTCCTATTCAGGTATCATTACTGTCATGGACCTTCTTGCCATACTTTTCTTTTTCTTAGCCACCAATATCAAAACATTATTGTTATAAGAAGCTAAAATTATTTAACTAATTCCCAATATGTCACTGTTCCAAGCTACAGGCATTTGATAAAATGAGGATGCAGGTCTCAACCACGCTTTTACTTTTTCAGATTTTTCTCCAGGGCATTTTCAGAGTATTAGATAGCCTTTCCTTCCAAAGAGATTTGCTGGAAGAAAAATATCTGGGGTTGTGTGCTTTCATCATACTCCTGAGGTTCTCAAAAACACGTCCTGTAGAGCAATCTACTTTCAGGGATTATCCTTGCAATAAATAAGTGATAAATAAAACCATTGGCAAGAAAAATTAAATGGCAAAAAAGACACTAAACTGACCAAACCGGCTAAAGTGCAAGATATAAAAGTACTGGTCATGAAACACAAGTAGCCATAGTTTTTTAAAGATCCCTTCCTTTATAAACAGCAAATCCACAAAAACATTTAACTAAGCACTGCAGAAAACAAGAAAAGTTAGACACAAATATCTTTGGAGGCAGGAACTACAAATGCCAGACCACTATGATCTTATTTGTACCCATGTAAAAGAACGCTCCTAAAGCAGATAACTGAACGGTTCTAATTGTTGTTATAATATGTGCTAACGTATTCCTAGACCTTGCAGAAGTGTTGTCAAGTTTGGCATACTCTTTTTGTACTCTTTAGCCTAACAGCTGGAACCAAGATAGCATGAGTCTCGCATTTAATTAAAAATTTTTTTAAAAAATCTAGCCCTCTTGATCAAAGAGGAATGCTTAAAATCATAAACTGAGTACACCTTGAGGTGCAGCAAGAAGGCAGCAAAACCCCTAACATTTCCTCAGGCTTTTTCTTGAAAAAAATGCATGGCTATTAAATAAATCTAGTAACTCAGAGAACCACTTAAACATGTGTGACTTTGGCATTTCCAATTAAAACAACGTATACAGGAGTTACACCGCTGTGTTGCAGTAACTCATGTAGTCAGTCAAAATCAACAGAGGAGAAATTCATCCGAAGGCTAAATCAGATCTTAGGTCAGTTGAGTCATTCTTGGAGGTGTCCTTCTGTGTCCATAAATTAAAGCAGGAGCCTCAAAAGACAGTGCTCAGTGAGGTGCCTAAGGCTGAGATGAAACTGGGATCTAACTGATGGGGGCTAAAAGCTATTTTCCTCACAGCTATATTGCTTCATTATAACCCTGAAAACCTAATACCAATTCATAGTGAGCAGGATGGGGCAGCATGCCCTGAAAAGGCAGTATCAAACGTTTCTAAAAATCTACTTGTATGAATTATAAATCCTTAACTAAGGTACCAAATAATAAAATATTGAATCAGTAGGTGTTTTCATTTATACGTATGTTTCCATTACTTGTATAGGCTCATTAAAAGCAGAGCAGATTGAAAAGAAAGAAAAAACCTATACAAAATAAGCTGGAAAGAGGACAGTGATTAAGTAGGACCCATACTAGGTGTACTTAGTGGCACCAGGTATCTGAACAGAGTAACGAAAGGTATAAGCACACTGTTTGATACCTCTAAGATAAGGCTCAGTGATGCCATGGAGACAACAGAGCAATCACCTGTCATTATGCCTTCCTCCGTTACCACCCCTGCCTCTCTGCTTGCAACTGCAAACCCCGAGCTGTCACCACAGAAAATAATTATGAACAGAAGCCAACCCTTACTTAGAGGGATGCCAGAGAACAAGATTTCATGCGTTTGTGCTCCCACGCAAGCTTGCTGGCTCTGCAGGACCTGCTGCATTAAGGCACTGAATTAGGGTTTAGTACAAAAGGATTTCTACTAATTAAAAAGCAATGCTTCGGAGTCCTGGCTTTTCTTTAAGACAACCTGGAGGAAGTGGGGGAGCAATTTGCAGAAATAGCACAGGCTGGTTTCCCTCTTCAGGATCATCTCATTTGCCTGATTTGTTCCATCTTCACAATAAAATATATATTTTTTGGTATTATATTATATTACATTATATTATAATTTCCCGAGACAAGGAAATATACCACTCAAGGAAGTACAACCTCTGAGCTAAAACCACTCTGTAGGCTGTTTTCTGAATATTTCACATGGAAAAAAGGCATACAGGACGTTACCATCCACAGAGGTAACAGTCTCAGAAATTCCGAGGCCTCTTTCTCACTACAGAAACAAGGGGTTTTTCCTCGTGTTCAGTAATGATGGTAACTCATACAATCACATCCAGAAAAGATTAGGCACTTCTGTCATGAAATGAGTTGAAAGGTTTGGGTAAGGTCTTGGTAGCTTCTCACTTACATAAGCTACAAATGTCCTCATTCAGTTGCCTTGTATAACCCTGCACGAAGTAAGAACTTGCCTTTCTCCTGATGAAAATGTATCTAGAAAGCAATGATCCCAAGATGAGATAACATCCATATATTCCAGAAAAGAATCCCTAATAGAACAAACTTATCCTTGGAAAATGGATGATGCAAATTCAATTATTTGAGTGGAGAACCGCCCATTTAGGGCTGCAGATAGCTGACTCAGGAGAACCCTAGTCTTCTTGCCAACTGGGTATCTGCATTAGAAAAATGGTCTTTTTCCAGAGCTGGAAACTTGTGCTTTCATATCTAGTCTAGATCAGGAGAAGGACCACATCTGATTCTGCTTCTACCTTACAGTTTTCTTCTTAAAGAAGAGCAGGTCTCCCTGTGACATCAATAACATAAACGCATTAATTATCACGTTGCAGGTAATATGTTTCAAAAACACATACAAGAGAGAACATCTTTGCATGTGCAATGGTAGAAGATAATTCGAAAACATTCTGATCTTATAACAGCCGTAATCCCATCTACTTCTGTCAAGTTCAGACGTGGAATCCAGCCCTCAATCCAATGCACAATGCAACCTCATGCCATCTTTTAAATATTTGTTTTCTAACTGAAGCAGGAAAAACAGAGTTCATAAGACTCAGGCTTCTGATAATAGCATCTCTAAATGATTTGAGCCTGTGAAGCATGATACTTATTAGAATCTAATGAAGGAATGAGATTTTCTTACTAAAATAGCATGAATTTTACTGTTTCAAAATTAGGCTTATTTATCAGCAATAACGGCCTTTTGTTTATTTCATTCTTAATTCATTTATTCCTTCTTCGTTAGGATACAGGATTAAGTAGAGAGCAAAATCTGAGCATCTACTTTATTAGCATAGGACTAAATCATGTAAAAGTTACTAGCTGTGTTGTAATCAGAATGAAGGTCATGTATCAAAGAAGGTAGCCCATGGATGATAAGATCCTTACAAGGAAAAAAGGTTCAAGTATTGATTTTTTTAATATACTTGTACTTATGCATGGCACATAAAGTCACTTGCATAATAATAAACCAGCAGGATACTGATGCAGAACAAATTAACAAAATAATCAATTGACTGCAATACTGCTCCGGGAGGGCCAGAAACCACAGCACTCTAACTGTGCTCTATGCTCCTGTGAATGCCAAGATAATCAGCTCCTCGTTTTGACGGAACAGGGTTAATTGTACTGGTGAGCTCCTGCAGTTAAATGACTCTGTATATTGAGCATAAATGACAGATTTACTAAATTATACCAGCGGGTGCACAAAAGTGGAACAGTAGACACAACCCCCAGCCTCAAGAATCAAGAACTTCAGAGCAGGAGAATTCGGGCCAAATTCCAGAGGAAAAAGACAGTCCCACTGATGACATCTAGTAGGCATGGCTTTTAAAAAAAAACCATAGCAATGAGATGATGAACCGAAGGAAGTAGTGGTTCTTTTTTCTCTAAAGCCTCAGGGTCAACACAGGTCTGCTCCTGAAGGTGAAGAAAGAAGTTGGAAACCGATAGCCTGCCTTTTTGAAGAAGTTGGGCTGATGGCTGGACTTACGTACTGAAGATCAGTCTCCCATGAAGGTGGTTTGGAACAGTGTGTCCAGATGCACGAAGGCATCGTCAAATAAACCACCTTCTGCTAGCAGAAAGCTATCCCAACTGTTGCTATCATTAATTTCTGATATCCAAAGAAACATGATGGCAACAAAAGATGGAGGCAGAAAAATTCAAGTGAGCCAGAGTGATACGCACACCTAACTCTCTTTAAAAAGTAATGAGAATTGGATATCAAGCACCTACAGCAACTTTTGAGGGTCTTATCCACAAATGACAACCCTCTGCTCCCAAACCTCATACAGAGTTAATAAGCGAGTGTGCCTTTTTCACCTCTGATTTCTGTCTAAGTAAACAGAACGACATTTAATTTTACTACCCACTCCATCCACGTAACATAAAAGAGATATGTCTATTAGGAGGCTGGAGGTGCACTGATCCCATTCACAGAGTACACACTCATCGCCTGCATTGTCCGACAGCCGCTTGCTGGAAAGAAGCCCTGAAGATCTCAGACAGGAGCACCTGTCTCACATTCTTCTACATTTTTATTAAAGCCCCAAAGTAACTAAGTTTTGTGTGACTTTCCACTACAAAATAAAAGGAATAATGCTGACTCTCCTCACTAGAAAAAAGAAAGTACAGACCTACTTGAACTGTAACTAAAGTTGGATGAACTGAACAAAACTGCATCACTTTTAAAGGGCTATGGGGACAGCTAATTTCTGCTATTGAACTGATAACCTGGGGTGGTGAGGCTGCTAGACTCCATCCTGCCACAGCAATGCAGAAAATGGATGCCTTTTGTCTTGACATAGCTGGATCCATCTGCTTGATTTCAAACTTTCTGAGCCTGTTTCAAGGCCCAGAAAGAATGAGCAGAGATGTCATGGCATTTGAGAGTGTCACTGACCATCCAGTATTTATTAACCAAATGACAACTGCTCCTCTCGAGCGAGCCAATAACTTTCAAAGGTTCTCATGGATCTCTCCATATACAGCAATGAGTCCCTGTTGTCAACTGCAGGTGTCTCTGGTGGATTACTCTTAACAGAATCTCTAAGTGCCTCTTCTACCTGCATTCATTAATCCCTGGGGAGTTTTCTGTACAGGGACTCTTCTCCCAGGCTATCTTGCCAGTCCTTGGTAGGTGCATTTAGAGCCGCTACAGCAAAGACGTAGCAGCTATTGAAGCACAAGGCCTTTGAAACATAAAGTTTACCAACACAACCTTCCCTGCCATTTCTAAGCAAAGGACACACAAAGAAAATTTGAAAGACTTCACAAAAGTAAAAATGCATGCCTTTCCATTAAAATACTTGTGTATCACTCTTGTTTTATACATTTTTAAATGGCTATTTTCATAATGACAAGCATAGACAGCATGAGAATTGCTTTGATTTCTAGGGAAAGTCATGTCCACTGTAAATATGTCCATTTTTCATTGTTCTCAGCCTGCCGCCTTCTACCTTGCTGTTTCTTTTTTCTTTTGTTACTAGTTGAAACAGTGTCATTGGATATCAAGGACCTGCTTGTTCTGGACCGATCCTAGTTTTCCCCTTTCTCTAACCAGCCCCATTTGCATCCACAAACACTACTAAGTTTATATAGACCATCAGCAGATACTAAAGCCTCTGGACACTTACGCTGTCCCCACACATCCCTCTTGGGATGTCTTCTCAGTTTTCCCTGACTCCAGCTTGTACTCTTCAAATGCCTTTCCTCTCTCTCTGGATATGATATTGCAAAAATGCTACACTCCTGGTAGAATAAACCGGGGGCAAAACACTGCCACCATTAAACTCTCACTGTTACTGACTGCCTTGGCACAGCAAAACACGGCATAGGTGGGGCTGTTCACTAACTTCTCTGCAAAAATCACTGAAAAATCGTAACACCAGAGATACAGTAATTTAGGAAACTACCCTAGAAGTTCAGCATCAATCAGACAATAGTAAAACACGAAGGTGAACAGCCTGAACTCAAAGGTTCCACTCAGGCAATTAACCTTTCTGGATGGAAACACAATTTAAAGAACTCATGTTTCAACCAAGTTCATATTTTTTAAAAAAATATGCAAGAACTGACTTGCCTCTGCCTTATTTTGTGACCTTTCGTTTTCCTGATATTAGTTCAGTGCTTGGTAAATAAGGAGCTTTCAAAAATAAGAGAAGGGGAAAAGAAATCAATATTTTTGTCCATTTAGCAGGCCTCTCACAGTTCAGTGACATTCAGGAAGCAGTGAGTAAAGAGACAAGGAATCAATGTGTAAGAGGAGGCTGCAGATCATACTCAACCTGCTCAGCTAAGCAATCAATAGCGCTCCTCTAGCTTCTACTCTGAAATGCAAGTGAGTTGTTTAGGCTGCAATGTAAAATGAATGCTGAGTATTGATGGTCTGCAATGGAAAATGCCAATTTGGTAAAACAGAAATTTTCATAGGATCGTGCCCTCTTTGACAAAGTTCTTTTGCTCTATGATAGAATTTATTAAGAGGAAAGACTGAGAAAGAGAAAAAGCGCTGGATAATATGATATGCAGTATACTGCCTCAAGAACAAGCAAACTGCTTCACACCTCTGCTCCCTCCTCAGTTTGGCATGAGGGCCATATCGGGATCTATATACTATCACAGGTGCTGGCTATTCTAGGAACACTGTTCTTATTTCAAATTTTTTCACTGCTTAGACAAGCCAAAAAGACAGCAGGAACATTTCTGAAATCTTAAGAAGCTTCCAAAGGAATGAAAAACTGCTGCTTATTCTACATGGAGAAGCTGACATTTCACTTTATTGTATATAATGACAGAAAAGTCAAAGTAATTTATATTTCAAACAATGTCTCATTGCAAGACAGCAGGACAGTCACTTCAGTTACAAAATCAAAGATCTCTTTAAGAAAGAAGTTCCCTGGAGATGGACTATAACTGCATGCACTAGTCTCTCCAGTGGATCTGGAGAGTCTGCAAACCACAAGGACACTTTACCAGAAGCTTGTGGGTAACTTTTGCACTTCACTGTCTCACCAGTTACATTGGGCCACAGAAATGATCAGCCTCTCCAAAACCATTAGAATAACCACCTCTCGGTACAGGTGTAAACAGCAGCATGCCTGGTAACAGAAAAGAAAACTGAGCCCCATGCATGTAGGGCACTATCGACTGCAGATCCTCCCTTCTTAGCTGTAAAATTAGTTGCTACAAGTCACAGCTTTCTCTTCTCTCACATGCCTTGGCCAAGTACTGCAGATATACCTTTCTTAAAAGATCATGCTTGGGGGAAAAAAAAAACCAAACAAAAAAGCAAACCAAAACAAACAAAAAAGACCACAAAAAAACCCCACCAAAGAAACCCACCAAACAAAACCCCACACCTTTTTCTTCCTCCTCAAGAGTAAAATCTTTTCATGGAGTGATTTTCATTTATAACAAAGGCCACCATCAACCTTTGAGGTGATACCCAAAGTAGGTCTAACTTATATTTGCAGCCTCTCTGTGGTATAAAAGGGTTTTAGTTTAAATGGGAATCAGGCCCAGTTCATCTCTAAGATTACAAACCTTTTGGCATTGAGACTAGCTTTTGGATGTATCTGTGCAGTACAAAGAAGAGAGGTGCTCACATGATGCTGAATCTTCTAATTTAATAATTCCTTCTTTGTCATCATTTCTTCACTTATAACTTTGGACCGTTTGTTATACTCCTGGGCAGTCTTCCAGCAAAGGACTTTCCCCCCGCTCCACAGTAGCTCACTGGTGCTACAAGGAGAGAGGTACTACAGAGTCTACCTTTATATAACCTCCTTTTTAAAGATTCTATTAGTACAGTTGCTGCTTCCACGCAAGCAACGAATATCTGATACATCCCAAGAGAATGGGAGTGCTCATAGGCTAGAGATTCCTCTAACTCTGTTGATTTTAAGTTAATTTATTTCATGAAGCAAGTCTCCAGATAAGTGGGGATTGTGAGAAAATACCACTTGGAGAAAAATCTGTGCGGTTTGGTTTGTATGGGAAGACTCAACTGACAAGTAAAATTATTCTCTTTGTCAAAGCATACCCTTGATGCACCCTGACGCAGAAGAGACCTTCTTGTAAATGTGTGAATATTTGTGCTAATGCCCAAACACATTTCCAGTCATAAAGCATCATTTGTAGCAGCTTTACCTCTAACTTCATGCATTTTCTTTCTGAATATGCCAATTTGCTTTACAGATGTTACGTTTAAGTGTACTGCATGTATACAGACTGGAAGAGCCTTGCAATATGCCTGTGTAGGTATGCATCATCATTTAGGGAAACTGAGTCAGCACAGGACAAGACCTTAAGGTAACTCTGCAGCAGGCGCTGAAAATAAACCCCCTACTCTCCAAAGTGATTCTGCACTTAAAAGCTGGCTTCTGACCTGTGCCATAACTCGTCCTACTTCCGCTTCATTCTCCACAGCCTCCTTCCCACTCAAATTTCACCTAATAGCTCATCACTTGCCTTGAAACATCTGCTTGGAAAAATACAATTCACATTTTCTCTCATGGAATTACCGGCACAGATTATCCCCTTCCCAGATTAACAGTAAATATGCCATAATGTCACACTCACTGAAGAACTGCATGTTGCCCGATCCTTTATGCAATTTATTGTGCTTTCTGTGTGTACTCCTTTTCTAAACAGCTTCTAAGTAAAAAAAACCCAAGCATTTTTATATAGCTGCCCCTCAAGCCCCATGACAGAGTTCAGTCACGGTAACAGTGGTGGGAGCTGTTTGAGGTTCCTCTCTCATGCAGCAGGGCTTAAGAGTAAAGTTTACTTCAGCTTCCTCTGCTGTTTATGGCCCTTCCGAGCAGATGGGCCCCACTGGATCCAGTGGCAGTGAAAAATGTTCATACAAAAGTTTTGTCAGAATCTCAGCTGAAGAGCAACTTCCCAGAATAAAAATGGCACCATGGCACTAGGAGGGAAGGAAGGTAGAGTAATGTCAGTGCCATTGTCCTATGTACAGTGCATGAACCAAGCTGAAAATCCATTTGATTTAAATTCATTTAAGAAAGTCCGAATTAAAACAGTTACTTAAAGCTAGCTGTGGGTCCTCAAAACCTGGACTCATGGGATGACAGCGAGGAAAAGGTTGGCTCCATCATGCAGAATCCAGGCTTTCCCAAACGTGAATTCAGAAGGGGCACAAGTACCTTCTGATTTCTTTTTCCTGGCTGACACACTTTGAGTGCCCTACAGAATACAATCCTCCTCTTTCATAACCTATTCTGCACTGTCATTGTTCAAAACAATTTTTCCTTTCCCTGTTTCTTCTGCTCTGTGAGCAAATTATGCAGCTTGAATGTGGGGAGAATACTTCCTGAAGAGGCATCTCTTTCAGTTAATGTGGAAGGGAGTGCCTCTGCGCAGACAGAGGCGGCCATCGCAAATGGCCACTTACTCTTCCTGCAGCATCTCCTGCAGTCTCTCTTCTGACTCAGGTCCCCACTGCACCATGCAGGCAGGCTGCTAACACTGATTACTGCCCACTGCTGTCAACACCTCCCCAGCCAGGTGGTAATGACATCTGCAGAGGCCCATTTACCTTTAATAAAAAACAAAGCCTATTTTTACAAAGCTGCCTGCCTGGAGTGATATAGCAACAACTGCCAAAGAGTCTAAGCTTATTCTAATATTTCAAACCTGCAATACTTAAACTTCAAGGTTCGCATGAGTGGTAGTGATATATTAGTGAGCCTTTCTTGTCCATTTTTAATGCCTTCAGAGCTCTGTTGCTATCTCAGTGGAGATGAGATATAGAATTGCAAACCACTGATCTTCCTAAAGTGCTGCCTGGTGGGAATTACGTGGGCTGTACAATGTCTTCTCTCAGGAAATTTCATAACTAGAAGCCAGACACAAAACAGAAGCCAATCTTATGACAGAGGGAAAACCGCAATTATGCTGCTGCTCACATTCATGTATCTGCTCATGCACCCAATGGCAGAGTGGTTGTTTATAGCACAGCTACTTCTTTATTCTATTACCGTAAATACACTGGACAGAAAAGACAAGGGAGCTTGCCCCCATACATGCCTTTCCCAGCCCAGTAGGAAGCAACTGATGATTTGTATCGATCGGGCTGTACACAGTAAAGGTTGCAATTGCACTTATTCAGCTCCTAGATTCAGAGGTTTATGGATCCCCATCACAAAGCATGTTAATAAAATCAGCACAGGTTTATGTATCGCTGCTGTAGAGCATTGGGTTAGCAGCATATAGCTGCCAGAGACAGGCCATCTGCCACAGAGGAAGCATCAAAACAGAACAGTTTCTACAGAACAATTTCTGTACCAAGAGGAAAGGTAGGAAAAGCTGGGAAATAAGGGATAGGTTTACAAAAAGGAAAGAAACAGTCCATATCCTATAATTCTGTCCTTTACCCAAATCAGTTATTAATTTGGTACTTCCAAAGGACTGATCTTGATCCTTGTCATGACACACTGCATGTCAGAATCCGTTCTTTTAATCTTCAAATGTTCTCCTCCATTCGTGCCACGGAGCCTGCAGAGAACACAGTTGCAGAGCTCCCTGGTGCCCAGCACCTTGGGAGAAAGCACAGCCAAGGCAGAGAGATCTACATCAGGGCACTCTTCCCACCTCATCCCAGAATATGGCTGCCACGAAGTGGCAGAAAACCATCCTTCTGCCCACGAGCTCCTGAACTGCCTAGTGCCCGGCTTGAGCAGCATATCGAACTCACGTTCCCGCAGGCAAAGTCTATAGCTTTTTTCTTGACAAGAAAGACATCAGGACAATGAGCTATTTGGCAAAGAGATCACATCTAGCATGAGACTGTAGGCAGGAGACCTAACACAGAGCAGTGGTGGGGTCAACAAAGCGGGGAAGAGACACCATGCTGGGGCACAGAGCTGGCCCCAACATAACAGAGCACATAGAGAATTAGCAGGGAAGGAAAAACCTGTGAAACTGAGAGGAGTTTTAATATGCTCGGAGTTTATCCCAGCTGAAACTCTCCTTAGCTCGTCATGGAGACAGAGCAGTACAAGGCACAGAAGTGTGGCCTGAATATTCTTCATGGGTTTTTTCAACACCCTCCTTAGCAGAGAGGCTTTTCACATCCCTGCCCATGTTCTCCAGCAGCCTGTCCCGCTGGCTGCTGGCCAAGCCCCTCTCCAAAGCACACCTGCACCACTAATATGATTTTCAAAAATCTTAGAAACTAAGGGATTTTTGCCTTGATTTCAAGCGACCAGGACATCCAATTGGTTCAGATTTGTCACTATTTATCCACTGCCTAGAGCAATGAAAACTGGCCTCCAAAGACTACAAAACTCATTATGAATTGGAGTTCTATGTGCACTAGCAGGGATTTTGATGCCAGAATTTTCCCTTGTCCCCCCTGGGTCAGAGCACGGGCTGGTTTAAATGAAGTGATAAAATGATCACCCTGCTGCAAATTATTTGAACTATTGCTGCTTTTTTGGCCAGGAATGAAGGAGTATCTTTTCAGTCCAGTTATTAGCATAAAATAATTAGACTTCGGAGTATATTTTCCTCCCAGTGCACATACATAATTTGCATCAATATTAATAGGAACCTCTCTCTTCACACTCATTGAAAGGAGGCTGTACCCCACGGGACTGAGAAAGGCTTAACCCTAAATATGCTTTTGCTTATCACCAAAGATTTCCACACACTCCTGTAAACTGCTGTCCTCTTTATATACTTATTGCTCTTCCTGGTTTATTTCCACTAAGACAAATGTTTAGCAAATCATGGAAGAAAATCATTTGCTCAGGCTTCACACAGGAGGCCATCAAAAATGATGCATACAAATTCTATGGAAATCGCTCTTTGTGTCCAAACTTTGAGACCCAATTCATGTTATGGTTTCCACAGAATAAAATTTAACAGAAAAGCTTCCTTGATGAAATTACATTTCTTTGGTATGAAAAGTGATGAATCTCTGGTTAATAACAGTGCCTGCTGCACGCACATTTAGGGGCTCTTCATAGCTCCAAAATGCCAGCATTAACCTGTGTTACAGCAAGCACTGAAGAAGACTGACATTCAGAAGACTGAAGAGACTACCAGTACTTCACAGAATAACAAAAGGGAGATCTGGGGAAATAAACTACGACAGCAGAAGGACTGACTTTATGGCAGTTTGAACAGATGCCTAGATTGGGATATAAAGTCCCATGTGTCTTGGGCCACTGCAGTCTGAAGAAGTGTAAAATATCCAGTGCTAAATGACCGAATCACGGATTTGGCAAGCTGTTGACAACACAATGACGTCAGAGATGATGTCCTTTGTTCTGGGCCTTTCGTTTAAGAGCGAGGTGAGCTGTACCTGTGAATGACCATCACAAAAGGCAAATGACAAACAATGAAGCACTGCCAAAGATACAGCGGAATTATGTAAGCGATGAAACTGCCAAAGTCTTGGCTCAAAATGTCATTTTATGAGACTGAGGGTAACAACAGTATTCTGCAAAATGGGGAAACCAGAACAAAAAAATAGAAAAAACACCCCTGAGGTCCCTGAAAAGGACTGAAAATTACCATCCTCTCTACTGGGTAGGGCCCCTCATCGCTCCCCACTTCCCTTTCAGAAAGGGCCAACCCAGTTTAAGTTATTCCCTCTTGTTTCATCTCACCACGTGCCACCCTGGACTGCCTTGCAAATGAGATCAGGGAAATACTCTAGCTTAGAAACAATTTTTTAAAATGCAATCATAGTCTCTATCCCAACACCAGCTATCCCTGCAACAAGTGGGAATGGTGTCAGAGGAACAAACAGTGAGGACAGAGGAGGCAGGAATACCTAAACTCAGGAACACCACAGAGAAAAACATCAGGTGAAAACACCACAGTGGAACAACAGTGCACATTTGGTATTAGCTTCTTGGCTGAGATTCAATTCTCCAGAAGTGCAAAGACCCAGGTTCTACCTCCTCTTGCCCAAGGGTAAATACAGACTCACTCCATTCATTTCAGTAAAATTACTTTAGATTTTCACTGCTGCAAATTGGAGAAACATCCATCTCTTGTGTTTAACACCATCCCTGTGAGGAAAAAAACTGTTAAAAGCCTCCCTCCGGTTGAACTCAAGTTCAGACTTGCTGGGCTGAACTTGTGAGGACAAATTATTATTCTTCGCTTCAGGGGAGAAATGTCTGTTTCCAAAGAAGTAACCAAATCAGAATATACAACCCACTGGTGAGGAAAAGACACTAAGATATTGTGGGAGAATGAATAAGTAGGGTCCCCAGAGAAGGTACATACTGCAAAGCCAGAGCAGCATGCAGAGCCTGGTGAATCAGTATGCTTGGGCTCTGCAAGCAGCAACAGCACATGGACATGGCCTGGAGACCTCCTGCTGTAGGTGCACTGCTGGTGCACCTCGTAAGTGGTGGCTCACAGGTGGCTCCTCTCCAGCATTTCCATCTTGGACCTTGTGGAGAGTCAGCATAAGCACCTGTGTCCAATTCCACAGAAATACTGCAAAAATCCCAACGTGATCCCTGAGGCATGTGTTGTTCCTTCACATGCTTTTCCTCCCTTCCATTTAAGCCAGGTACCCTCTTCCTCCACAGGTGCCTACAGGTGATGAAAACTGTCATGGGGAATTTCTCTTCCCTTCATTGTAACTCACAAAGCAGGCAACGGTTCGAAAGGAGGAAAGCACAAGCTCCTCATACCTTACACAAGCGTGTAACTGAGGTCATGGTTTGGTCAGGGATGAAGGAAGCAGATGGTTATTTTGTTTGTTTTTCCTTGAGATCTGTCATAAAAACAGAGTCCTGGAAAGCTACTGTGCTGTCCAGTAAAAATTCATCTGAGGTCCTTATGGAAAATATGGCTGAAAAGAAAAAAATCCCTTTCCTGATGTCAACCTTCACAACAAAAAATAAAGGCAAAACTGAGAAAAGTTCTCTCCTATTCTCCCCTCATGTGTTCCCTCTCAATTTAACTCAGGACTTGACAAAAACCCCACATAAATCTCAAGGCAATCATTCATCATGTCCTTCATCAAAATCACTAGTTCCTCTAGTCAAGGTGGGTAGCTGCTGTTTCAATCAGGCACAGCATATTAAAAGAGGTTTCAAATCACCTCACAAAGGGGACAAAAACTATTTATCATTTCATTCCACATCTCCATCTGAGGGTAATGTGCTCAAAGAAGACAGCACCTTGGCCTGGAGGCAGTACTGCAGTTTGGGATCAGAGCTAAGAAGATGCCTTGTCCTGGTGTTCTGCTGATACTCCTGGCAGTTGGGGCAGGAGAACTGAAAGGAGCTAAATGTCAGCTTCCTACTTGCAGAGACCCAAGAGAGCTCTGATTTCCCTGAGCAAATATTATAATAAAAACTGTGCAACACCTACGCAGCCCTAATTGCTAAGAAATCACTGATACATCTCTCTGACGAACCATACCTTCCCCAGCAGATCAACACATATTTGGGGTCAGTAGCATAGTCTAAAGTAGGTCTAAAGACACACAATTCCCTGACTTTCCATCTGAAAATGCAAAGGCAGGGGGGTGTTGGATTCTACCTTCTGGGAAATGTTGCACCTATATATTTTAAGTCTATAAACTGCAGCATGTTCAGTCAAATAATTTGTGCATAGTTTATGCAAAAAATTAGTTGCTTATTGGACAGCAAAGAATGAAACAGTAAATGAAAAAATGTTACTTAGGTTACAGTCTCCTGAGCACAAAGACCTCTCACTCAAATCTCTATTAATGCTACTGAGGTAAATGTGTTTCTCCATCTGCTGCTGCTGTTACCCAGGATGAGGAAGCACTGTCCTGGGAAAAGCTGGAATGAGCCGCGGGGAAGCAAGGACAGGAGCAGAGGCAAGACCACTGGTACTGGATTATACCCAGGGACAAATGCCTCCATACAATTCTGTTATTATTTTACGCTTAGATAGCCTCTAGCACAGTAATTTCCCCTGAGCCTGCAGATCATGCATGTGGAAACACTAAATGACAACAGTAATTACAGTTTAAGGTTACTGTCCTTTGTCTAAGTCTTTTGGGCTTCAGAGGATCTGCACTAATCTCTTGGTTTTTATTTTTTCCCCCACTATTCTCATCTCAGTTTTCTTATTGCCCAGGTGTTGTAAAGACCACAAATGGCTGTAATCCAACCTCTTTTTTTTTTTTTTTTTTTTTCTTCTTCAGAACAGTAGATTGGGCATTTGGAATCTACTCCTACTTTTGCTCTGCTTTGCTGTATGGAAAATTTAAAGCCCCTCCTCTATTTATTTCCAGCATTTGAGAAATGGGCATAATTCATATTTGAAACATGCTTTAAAACCTGTAGTTAAAATTATTTCATTACATACTGTAAAAGACCACAAATTATTTCAGATGGACAGACAGATCATTTCAGTGGGAGATCTGCAACTCTTAGATCACCAAAGCAGTCCCTTTCTCACTGTCATCTATTTTGTAGGCAGATAGAAAGTATTTGGGAAGATTTATTTGACTTTCTGGCTTACACTGAATTATTCATTGTTTGCAAGTCAGGCAGGTAATTCACCTTGCACACACGTCTTAAGTACAGTGCTAATAAGAAAACCACAATGGGTAGATTTTTCTGACAAAAAACATTCTCGGGTAAACAGCTGTCTTTACAGAAATACGTCCTTTCTCTATGCAAAACGTTCAGTATTCCACAGTGAATGGCAGGACACCAGTAGACGTCAGTTTGACTCATACGCCTAAACGCAATGTCCTTTTTCATACCTTCCAATCTCAATCTGGAATTTGCATTTCTTTCACACGCTCAAACTTTCTTCCAAACCTCACTGACACATGAAAGTGAAAACATTTCATAACTAAACTCCAAATTCCACTGAGACTGCATATGGCAACTCTGAAATTAAACAAAAACCATTTTTTCGCTATGGCAAGTTGCTCACTGCAGAAGTAGTATTCTTCCTTAGAGATAACTAACCAAACCCAATCATTTATATCCCCTTTTCCAGGTTTTTCTCCAACCAGCTTCCTGGAAGTAAAAAAAAAAAAAAAATTATTCATACCTCATCTTGTCTATGTCTCAAGTTAACTACTGGAGAGTTTTTTGGTTTTCAGTGAATTATAGCCTATGACTAAAAAATGCCTCCTCCTTTGGAGGGCTGCATCACTCAGCTCCCATTACCTCCTCAGAACAGGGTTTAAGAAGCCGCTAAGTATGCTCTGACTGAGGGAAATCTCAGCCTCCCTAGATGTTTTTAGAAAAGGCAGAGTGAGTTGAGCTCCCCTGCATTTGTTTGTCATAAACTCTTCAGGCAGTTTTGGACAACAATGGCTTCCTAGACTAACATCCAAACAGGACTAAAAAAACCCTTTTGATGCAGATGTTCAGGAAATTGCCATTGTTCAGTGAATCAGTGATAGAAACACTTAGCTTGTGCCAAGCCCCTTTGCTTCAACTTTTCAAAATGGCTATGGACCAAAGACCCAGTGGAGGTTTGCTAGAGTTAACCAGCATCAGAGAGCGAGAGGTTTGCACAGCTGCGAGAAGGTCTAGCCCTCACAGTGGCACTGCTGCCTTTAAGTTTGTTCTTAGTCATTTAGATTCAACTAAGAGCAGCACTGAAGTGAGCGGCGAGTTCCCCATTTCTATGAGCAGGAGAAGGCTGTAGTCCTGGCTGATCACCAGGTGCTTGTTTCAGAGCTCGTCTCCCACTAGCTGTTTTTCCTTACATGAAACATACTTTTCTCATAGTGGAAACTGGAGTCAGACCTATGGATGTCTGGAAATAGGATGTTCATTTGGAAAGAAATAATGAAACTGAAGAAAACAGTCAAAAATTATCATGAAACCAAATCTTACAAAGGTTCCAACCAGAAATGTTGAAACAAAATTAAACTAATTTGTTTTTGCTAAATAAAACCATTTAGTGAAATGAAATATTTTTGCCCTGATTCGATATTTCAAATATGAAAATGTAGATTCTGTTTCTGTTACTTTGTGATTGCACTATCAGAAATAAAATGAGTTGAAGTCTTAAAAATAATTTTTTTCTTTAGGAAAATAATCATTTTAGTTAGTCGATTGTCCGATGGAAAAATTTTCATTAGCTTTTCTTATAACACGCCCTGCACAACTTGGGGAAGGACCCTTGCGATTTATGAGATATGAATATGGTTAGATTTGGAAACAACGAAATAAAGTTTAACATGGAGGTTTCCCTTCCTCTTTTCAGAAAATAAAAATTTCCAAACAGAAATCCTCTTCCTATCGCAATCAAGGGAATTATTCCAAGAAAACTCATGTTCCAAAACAAATAAAATGGATTCCAATGAAAGTTTTCCCAGGAGAGCACCACAGTTGAGAAAAGAAAATAAAGCAAGCACTGTTCAATTATGTCAGTATCTCCTGGCCTAAGAGAATCAGCATTTTTGTCCAAACTCTGCCAGAGATTGCTTGTTGCCCCATAGTATCAGATCTATAAAATGCATGAGGTAGGCTATTACAAGAAGAGTTCAGCTTGTTCCAAGTTGGAAAAAACAGCAGTTGTAATGGTACCTATAAAGTTTATAAAAGGTCTCTCACATTTTTAGGACACACTGCAGACACTGACCAGAACATGGCTTCTCCAAAGAGCAGACGTGATGGGATAGCAGCTGCCAGCCAGAGAGAAAATGTCTCCAGGCATAATGGTGCTGACTTTGGTGGAACCACACCTAGGACAGAAGTGATCCCGAAGCTCTGCAGGGGAAGGCTGGCTGAGTGCCAGGGAAATCAGTGGCCTAACACAGAAGATGGGCTCAGGATTGAGTTTATCTTATTTGCTAGATGACAAAGCCAAGTTAGATGGGAACAAATGTAATCAATCACTCAGCCTCAGACTCCAAGACAAAACACAGGGCATCTCCTCACCCCAGTGGCTTATTTTATTTTTCAGGTTCTTCATGAGAATACAACCAATGCATCTGGACTTCCTCCAAAGACAAGGAACGGGAGCGAGTGTGCAGAGGTGGTGAGGAAGAAGAGAACCAGCTATGAATGTTCAACATAGCACTGCAGTGTTACATAAGCTACAGCCCAGCAGTAATCAGCTTAGTGATACTGCTGTGAGACCAGGAGTATAAAAATAATAATTTGATCTGGCAACTCTGGTTCTTCTGTGAAGACTTCACATTTGCAAGGCTCAGGGATCCTTTACTGTGTATTCCTCTGTATGAAAGAATAACACTTGGAATCAATAAAGATAAAATGAATGGAGACTGACTATTTACATTTATGAAATGTTAAGTCTGTACACATAATAAGAGCGTATTTCTTTTCAGCACTCAGAAAGTAGATGGCTATCAATATAAAACATAAAGCAGCATCTTCATAGAAATGTGGCTATTCAGCTATCACTTCATGCAAGCAAAGTTGTAATATTGACCAGAGTCCATTTATGATAGTATGGAGCTGATATTATACAACTAATTAGGAAAAATACATAACGTGGAGATGTTACGGTATTTCTTGGTTTTTCCACAATGTTTTATTCTACCCAGTCCTATTCTCCCCCTCAGTATGGAAGTTTACAAGGCCAAGAAGCATTATTCAACTTCTCCAACCCATGACATACCTATTAGCATTTTAATTACTATTCGCTATTCTCAGCTGTTAGAGGTACCTGTTTCACTGAAAAGCCATGCTTCAATGCAGCATCAAATAATTACTGCAGAAAACTATTCCGAAACAATTTAAATCTAAACCTTTAATTCATTTCCATTGTATCTCCAAATACTGCCATCAACTTTCTCTGACCTTTGTAAACCCCTTTTTGTATTCATGGAATGCATCATGCATACAAGCAATGATTTCACAGATGTATTTATAACTCCTTGTTGGTTTCTGGGCTGTTGAGTTGGTGGCAAAAAAATAAAATTAATATTATACTTAAGATATTGCGTACACATTTTGAAGATCTGGAAACACAGAATGCTTGTAGCAACAGTGTTTTGGAATGGATTGCAATAAACCAATAGACTGAAATGCTGTTCACAAAGAAAGCGCTCATCAAATTTTAAACAACAGTAAAGTATGTTACATGTCATGAGTGGATGCACTACATAATACATTTATTGTATGATATAGTAACATATGCCATTACACCAGTTCTTTCAGCTTGAGTCTCTTAGAAAGGTGGTGGGGTTTTTTAACGTCACAGCCCTGTGACGCAAGCCCTGGCACAGCACGCTCAGATCCCCAGAAAACTACACCAAAAAATGTTCCAGACTTATGTTGTTTTGATTTAACTGTACACCCTTAGCTGCACTGCCTCTTATTTATTGCCAATGTTATATACAGTAAATGGTTCTGGTCATCTAATTGTACCCACAAGAAACCCAGTCACTGTTTTAACAGCTGATTTTCTGAAGTCAAGAAAGAATAAACTGTTATAAATCTATTTTGTTTCATTCTAAATCTACCATGTCACAGTCTAAAATACATGGGCATCATATATTATCAGGTACAATATTTTAACTAATTCTAGATTCTTCCCAAAGTGTATGTCAACCAATATATTTCCAATCTTTCAAAAGGATTTAACTCAAAGGCAGTTTTCCAGTCTCCACATTTTCTGTTCGGCTTAGAGATTTGCCAAAAGAAAATAGACTCCAAAATGTCTTGCATTGTTCCTGAGGAAGTTTTTCTAGCATACAATTTACTCGTATTGAAAACAAGAAAGTATAGCTGAATACACACGCTTTCTAAACTGAAACTGAAGTTAACCCTGAAGATGGGCTTACACATGGCAGTCTGGATTCTGTCGTAGCTCTAATGTTGGTGACTTGAGAAGGGAGAGCACTTTTGAACCCACACATATTTTGCCATCATCAAGCACAAGTGCTCCCAGGCCATGACTGACTCTTCCAAGTCAACCCCAGCTGTCCTGAACTGAGCCCTGGCAAAAGGAAGGAAAAGGGTCACCACACGGGGCAAGGAGATGCTGGTAAAATGACAGCCCAGAGAAGGCAAAGCCAACAGCAGCTGCTTTCCATTGCCTCACCAACACACGCTGCAGCCGGCTTGAGCTTCCCAAGGGAGAAAGGCATGGTTATCACCAACGCTACATCCGTGGATTCCTGGATCCAGCGAATGCTGAGATATTCACAACCATCAGTGACTGTTAGCTCAGCACATCAGAGCACTGCATTTCTTATTCAAAACCAAAGCAAACTTGTGCAGCATCCTAGGTTCCATGTTAACCCAAAGGCACTGGCTCACCCTGTCCACTCTTCTCAACACCCTACTAACAAAAAACCCTAAACAATATATTCTTACCACTGCCACTTCTTGTATTATAATATTAAACAGACCCAACTGAAGATTCAAGGCTGGAAATTGCACAGACAAATTACAAAGGCAAGGCCTGCTCCACAAAACAGGCAGGAAACAAGAGGGAGACAGGAAAAAGCAGAAGGAGACTGGGGAGTGATGCTGCAGTCAAGAGAACAGACCTCAACAATAAAGCAGAAACTTAACTAATGCCAGTTCAGCAATTTACAGGCAGCAGAGTGGAGGCTGAATGTGGTCAGCTGTCTCAACAGGTTTTTGTAAAATTACTGAACTTCCACGTGGTTACAAGTTTTTTTGAGGAATAAAGCTCATTTTATTGCCTTACCCCACGTATCACGTTCAGCAATATGAAAATTATATAATACGTGACTGGAAGCAACTTTAAGAGGTCATCCCAGGGCCCTGGGGAGGAATCGGCCACACCCAAGGCAGTTATGATCACTGTCTAACCTTGTCTTAAAGCCATTGACCATGCAGACTCCACAGCCCCGATGGCACCAGGACTGCAGTGTGTCAGTCCTTTTATTTTTTGAAAACTCCACGTGAATCTGCACAGCATCGTCTTCAATTATCAGTCCATTATCTTGCAGTACATTCATTTATATTTTTCTAATAGAAATAGTTCTAGCTTACCCTGTAATTTTAGTTATACACTATTTCCATAAAAGACACATGTACGGTTAAGTTTGATGTCGCTTTGATAGTCTTTTATTATGTGCAGCTAATGGTGCTTTTTCATATAATATAACTATACAAGATTTCCAACGATCTTTAATGCTGATGTTGACGGATTGGGTTTTTTTTCCTCCTTGTAGCTGTTTTTCTAGTTACAATTAGAAATAATAGATCAATTCAGTTTAGCTTTTACATCATGCTGGATATAACTGCATTTGCTCCAGTAGCAAATTGTTTGAAATATTTAATTTTCCATACTCAATAGTGTTGTGATATTTCACATTAGAACTGTATTGCACATCACAAATACAATATGCATACACAGTCCAAACACAAGCCAGCAATGCTGCACTAACATCAGGATTCAAACTTGGAAACTGGGAAATTCTTTAGTGAATACGTTTAACATACTCACTCTGCAGGGAAGGGGACTACTGTGTCAACCTAAGTGACAGCTTAAGTATCCGAGTGACTCTAGGCCTTGTTATTTTTTATATCAGAAAGAGAGTGTTCTTTTCATTCTTATTATAGAAACTGACTCCTATGCAATAATCGTGATATCTCAATTAAAAAGCAGCTAAGCGCTTTACAGTTGGAGTCACTGTTGGTCAAATACGAAAAACCTAGCTGAACAGGGCTTTCGGTGAGCGGTTAATCTCCATCAACCCTTGTTGTGCATGTATAGAGTCTACAAAGGCCTTGGACAACAAGAAATAGGAATCCCTCAGATTCAGTTTTCGAAAAGCAATCAGAGGGAATTTAGCAATCATTATTTGCAGTGACAACAGCCAGGCTACTATACTTTGTATAGCAGAGTCACGAACCAAACTTGCTACTTCACTGAATTTCCAGCGCCTTTCTTTTGACATTATCAGAACCACAAATGATTTCATGGCCTGAAGACTAGTTTATCCTCTACACTCTGGAGGCACAGCAGTATCCCCTTACTTCTGTCAGCAGTGCAAGAGGGGCAAAGTAGTGCGAAAACTTTTTTCCCTCCCTTATCAGACACCTAAATCTCCTCTTTGCAGCCCTGTTGATTTCCTGTTTGGAATTATAAAGATCATACAACATATGTAGCATATTTCCTACAATTACTTGTCTTTGCCCTGCCGGCTGTATAACCCTTTCTCTTTCCATGTCCGCAGTGCAGGTTGAATTCCACCTTCCCATGAACTGACTCTAACTGCCTCTGACCTCTTTTAACACTGTGCCGTAATGTCTGCTGCTTCTTCCTTTTCATCTTCTCAGATAACCCCACTCATGAAAGTGTGCATTTAAATAACCATCCACCAACATCTGCAAAGGGTCTAAATATCATAAAAGCAAAATACTTCAGTTAAGTGTTAAATTCTCTCAGTAAGACGACATACACCAGATCAATTATCAGATGATCTAATGCATATAGCTGACTAGAGTTTCCTCAAGAAAATCAGGGTTTTTTCTTATAATGCTTGTCAACTGGCTTCACTATGAATTAGGAATACAAAATCTTTGAAAAGGGCCCTGAGCTGTATGGGAAAGCAAAACAAATATAGTTCAAGATTACACTGACCTGAAAAAGTTATTAATACAAGAACAGGCCTCTGTCTGTGAACTGGAACAGATCTTGGAATCCCTTCCTCAAATACACTGGATAAAGCATAAGACAACTTACGCCAGAAACAGATAAACCAGGGATCCATTTGTGGAAGACACTGCCTGTTTTCTGCACAATATGCTTCATTTTGTCAGTATGACTGATGACAAAAACGTCTTCAGTTCTTGTTTGGTGAACAAGCTGGCAATGCAGCTTCAACCAACAGTGTGTAGGTTTGAGGCTGGTTGGTTTTTTTTCAGCATTGGAAAGAAGACATTTCCTCTAATGAGTTTTCCTTGGCTGTTCAATATTTATTACAGGTACTTAAGCAGAGCTTTTATTACTTAATGTTCCATTTCCTTCCAAAAGGATAACACCAATGCTCGTGTAATGCTGCCCTATAGTCTCATAAAATTGATGGCAGCTCCGAACTTTTCCCGGGCATAATATTGCCAGCATGTGAGCCCCGTGATAGCATATATTGGGGCAAAATGCTAAACAGACTTCACTGGGAAGTCTGTCACCTCTACCAGCTGCAGCATGAATTTACATAAAAGAGCCGAAAACATGAAGGGCTTTTTATCCTGCCATTTTCTCCTGTCTCTCTATCCTACCACACACATCCATACCTCCCTGCATGGCAGAGAACTGGATGGGGGACCTGAAGCCTCCCCCCAAGATTTGAGACAGAGTAGCAAGTCTTGGGCATTACATTCACTCTACACAACGTTCATCCCCACAGAGGTTGAAAGTTTTGTATAGATCTGGGGTCACTGCTGTGGTGAACTGCATGGAAATTAAACCCTCTGCCCACAAAGGGAGTCAACAGCAGGATTACAACAGTGCACAGGTCAAGTGCTGGCCCCTTCCTATGGGATGGATTTTGGTATTGCTGCCCCTTTGCTTTTGGGAGCAAGCCAGCTTTCTTCTCAGAGGGAGGAAGCATCTTACGATATCTTCCAAAGTTTGATCAGAAACTTATCAGGGATTGAAAAATCACTGCCACTGGCCAGGAAGCTGGGAAATCAAGATGTGGGGCATGCAGCAGGAGTGAAGTTGTGAAATATAGCAATTTTAATAAAAATAACTGTAAGATGCTCTTACTGCTACATTCCAGGGACAGAATTGTGTGTCTCCAGTACCAGAAGGCTGGAGAAAGAGGTTACACCTCCACACCAGTTACAGAGATCTGACCAGATCTGCAAGGAAAGTTACAATGGCTCCTACTCCTTGCATCTGCAGGTCACTGCACTCTACATTCACTGGAGAACTGGGGAGAACTGAGGAAAGCTGGGTTCTCCTGATCTTCTCAGGAAGATTTTCATTTTTGCAAAGGGGAAGATCTGTGCTGGCATCTAAGGGAGTGAGGCAAAAGGCTCCACCTTTAACCCATCGCAAGCCTGTCATTAACGCTGCCAGAAAGGGCACTGAAAGTTGACTTACATTACACTGCCACTGCTAAGGGCTGCTGCTTGTTAAGTGGCGATGCTCTTCCCAAGCTGCTGGCCCTCTTTCCCCCTGTTAAAGGTGACCATGGATGAAATATCCAGCTCTGGCAGCACTTGGCAACCCCCTTCATGGCATCACAGGGCACTTCTGCCTTCACAGGCTGCAATGGTCTGACCACAAGCCCGTCATGTTAAGCGGGTATGGGAGGGATCTGAGGTGAGGAAGGATATGGAAGATTTTGATTTATTTCATTAAAAGCTTAGATCCTCTGCATTTACAGCCGCCTTTTCTTCCCTTGTCCCATGACACAAGCCGTTTGGGAGTACTGTTAACCTTGGGCACCTAGAGACTTGAAGAAGCCTTGAAGAAGCCACACATCTGCCCTGCCCAGACTCCTGTACCAGTACGGGTATCAGCCAAGTCTCCCCTTCTAATCCCCTTCTGTAACATAACAATTGCCATCACTGGGATGTTTATTTCCAAAGAAGTCATCACCTAACTGCCAAACTCACTCACTCTCAGTGGAAGATTTTCATTTCACCTTCCCCCCTCCACACATATATTTATTCCCCCAACACCAACACAGATGCACTTGTATATAGATATCAGTAATGGGACTCAGCTCTTCTCTGTATATTAAAGCCTCTTTCTTGAGTGGGATTAATCTTGGCAGCTGTCTGACAGGAGAGACTGTGTGGGAGGAAAATGGTTTTATCTAAAACTTGAAAGAAAGCAAAATAATCTTCGAGAGAACAAACTGTGTTTCAACTCTTGCTCCTTCAGTGGAAGACTATTTACTAACAGAAAATACCCAACAATGGCAAAAATACAAAAGTATTGCTCTGAAAGGTAACATAAAGACAGTGCATTTTTTCTTTCCTTTTACTTATGTGGCCACTTTTCAAAACATTTATTAATAATACAGCTGAGTCTCTCCATAGGAGGCCAGAATCTGAGTCAGTTTTGAAAATCAAAATTAAGCAAATCCCACGGTTTTCTTTTAGCTTTGGAGGAACAGGAAAGGTCTCTACTTCCCATCCTGTCCCTGCAATACTTGCAGAGACAGGAAATCTAACAAACAAGACAGTATGAAGTATCTCCATATTTCTGATTTACTTTTCCAGAGCAATCACATTGATGAAACATACCACTGTTCCTCATAAATAAAAACAAAGTTTGCTCTTACAGAAGCTGTATTTCCCCTTGCTCGCAGGAAAGTCTCCCTTGGAAAAGGTCACCTAGCTCTAAGGTTGCATTATGACCTGCGCTCAGGAGGCAGCACGCTTTGATGTCAGTGTGCACACCCTGTTTCTAATCTCTCCAGTCTACCCCTGTGCTCTCCATGTCCTCCTCAGCTCATGGGCTGGCTCCATGTCCAAATCACTCAACCTTTTTTCTGACTCTGGGCTCTTGTTCCAGCCTGTCCCACTTATTCTCTCCTCACCTTCACGCTGATGTCTGGTCACAGCCTACTCCGACTCCTCATTGGCTTTATGTCGCTTGGGGGCCTTGCCCCCTGCTGTCACCCTTACCCCTGCTGTCACCCTCCTGCCATGCCTGTGCCCATGGGTCATGGCAAGGACTGCCTCCCTGCCTGCAGCTCCAGGGCAAAGTACAGCAGCTACTTAAGTGAAGTTTCCCAAGGCAAACCAAGCCTAATGGCTGACCTTTTGGTCTGAGAAATTTCAGCTGAAACAATTAACAGATAAAGGCAGATGAAAATACAATTTCGCATGGAGAATGCTGGATATCTTGCTGCTATGTCTTATCTCATTAAAAGTTCCAGCTTTAACATGTAAAAACATTAAAGGGACCTTTTTTCCACCCAAAATCCTTTTGGTGCCAAAGTTACATATGGTAAAATAACAAAATACAAGTGCACCTGGAAATCATGGAAATTTGCAACTGACGCAAAAGAACCGTTTCTGAGCAAACCACTCCTGGAAGGTTCTCTGTACTGCAGAGAATGTCATTTAAATAACTAAACAGTCTCCATTCGAAGTAGTTCAATTCACTGTGGCATTTGCCATCCTGACAGTGAGGATCCCTGAGGACTGTACTGACAGCAAAAGCCACGGTGCTTCATGCGCCTGCACTTTTTTCTTTAACAGTTCAATAGCACAACACACTATATGACACTATTACATATGCCTTCACCTGCTGCCAGTACTGCTTCAGGCTTCAGCAACACTAATGTATTAAATAATGTCAAATCCATTGTATTTGAGGCTGTTCCTCAGAACAAGGGTTCAGTTCTTGCTGGATCTCTAGGAAGGCATCTTAATAATGTTCCGTTCCCATCTCCTTGACAGCAATGATGTTTATCACACAACCACTGTATATGTTTAGTGTATCTCCAAATTATTTTGGTAAAAACATACAGTAAATTTTACACAACAAAGCTTTTTTGAGCATTTTATAAGACATGCAGAGCATGAAAATGGTGCAGTAACTGTTTGCATAGTGCTCTGCCATTTATCTCCTCGGACTCTTGAAAAACTGACATGGTTCCTCAAGGGACTTACTTGATTAAAGAACATTAATTAATTGAGTGAACATCTGTGCTGTTTTTCAACTAATAATTAAAATTAGCTAGGAATTGTAATCGCCTTAAAAGTGAAAAGTATACAGAATAACTGCAGCCCACTTTCTCACAACGTTTGGGTAGGGCTAAGCAACTACAGCATTTACCATAATGGTTCCTGAGAGATTTGTAAGGCCCTGTGGTGGAAGTTTGCTTCCTGGCTAGCCTGACAACAGGAACATTTTATTCTTGGCTTCATGCGTTAACATATTAACCATGACAGTGCTGACATTTGTTGCTAAGTAAAATTGAATGTAAATGGTCTAGAAAGCTGCCATTAAATTTAGAAATTATTTTTGGAGTTTGAAATTAAGTACTGTCAACACAACTCATGATTCCACTTATACGCAAATATGACAGGAATTTTAATGACTTCTCCAAACTCCACGTGTAAAAGAAAGAAGGAAAATAAGAGTAATGATTTTAATGGCTCTCAAACTGTATTACAAAGCAACTGACCTATATGGTATCACAAGAGCTCAAGGACTATCCAACAGGACAGAGTACGTAGGAGGGCTAGATGAGAAAATGTCATGTTACATGTGGAAATGAAATGTTGCTTCCATCCCCCAGTGTAACCCACGAGGTCAGGATACACCCAGGATCATCCTTTTCCTCACATGGGAGATATTCTTAGTTATTTAAACACAGGGCTTTGTTCCCTCAGATCAAAGGAGGGAGCCAAGGACAGCCAAGCCATTGGTATGCAGCACCAGGAAGAAGTGGAGATTAACAGCAAAAATGAGATTTCATTGCACATGACAGAAGCCAACTAAGAGTCTAGAGACGGCAAATATCACATGACTGCAAAAGAGAACATCTCTGAACGAGAAGGTAGATTCACTTAAGCTGTTCTTAATAGCACTGCAGACACTTAGTCTAGAGGTAGTCAATGCAAGAGCCAGTCTGGAATTAGTATGGGAGTGCTCAGCCATGTAATACTGAGGCTGCAATGAGACCTGGTGGATTCATACAAATATCACAGATATTTGTAAAATTTTCAGAGGCTTACAGAAATATTTATTCCCAGTACAGAGTCACCTGCACAATGGCTGTACTCAGTCAGTAGTTTGCAACATACTTAGTCTCATCCTTTTTTGAAATGGCTTTTAACAAGACTGGGTGGTTCAGGGAAATTAAAGACACATCTCTCAGGACATTTGCTTAGTATCCACTAATTGTAGATGGTTTCTGAACAGTTTACTTTCTGATCCCTGCTTGGTAAACAAAAGGAGGGAAGCCTGAGAATTTCTATTCAAGGCAGGTTGAATGGGTCTCTTCCTTATTGCCCCTCACCTGTACCTGGTACCAGCTTTAGAGAAGGGGGCAAGGAAGAGGTACCTTAGAGCACTGGAAAACCTGCAGCAGCCGCAGGGAACCTGCCAGCTCTCAGCATCTCAGGATGAAGTGGTGGGGGCAGGCAACACCTGGAACCTGTGTGGTTCACTCACATAGCTCCCAGCCGCAGGAGCAACCAGCCATGTGCATCCCAGTTGGACTTAGGCCCAGAACCACTTGAAATTTCTGCAGAAGTAGGAAAATTAAGCTGGGAATTCATCAGACCTTGCTTGCTCTGGTATCACAACAACAATGACCTTATTTAACCTATTTTTCTTTGCTTCTTATGCAGTTTTTCATAGGTGTTCCAATACCACATAATATCTGGCAATAAAATTCTGTCTGGAATAAAACTGTTCCCCCCTCTTTTTTGCTCACAGTGCAGAGAGTTTAAAGCCTACTGAAGGATTAAAAAATAATCTATTTGCTGTCATGATATCATTCCTCAGGCTTATCTATTTTCTTTGGGCAGTAAATACACTTTTTGTGCTACCTGGCCCCACTCCAGCCCAGTATTATACTGGTGTAAGAACCCTGAAGAAAAAAGAATTTGCTAGTGCCAGCTCGTAGCCTTCTGCAAAAGGGGCCTTTCCCTCCTGTCCAAGTAGTTTATGCTTCTGAAAACTGAGCACACCATTTGCAGACTGCAAGCAAGAGCCTCTAAAAGAAATACTGAGGTGTGACAGCATACACTCTCTTAGCATGTGGAGTGTACACCATTCCCTGAGAAAAAGTCCCAGTGTGACTGCAGAGACAATGCCACCATTCACACCACAAGGTATTCTGGGCTGGATGACCCATGGACTAGCAGGCTGCACAGGGCGGGGGGGGGTGGCTGTGGGATGAACCCTGGACAGCCCCTCCCCACAGTACAGAGACAGAGTGCACTGAGATGGCATCACTCAGTCTTACTGGAGAGAGGATACATCTCAGAGAATGTAAGAGTATTTGCAGTAGTGAAATAAAAATAAAAGCTGAGGCTGTTTAGGAGGTGTGTGCATAGAGCAGTGAGCAAGCTTGAAAAAGCATGGGGAAAAAAACATAGCCATAACCACAGATTTGATTCATCACCCTGATCTCACAAAAAACAGTCTGTGTCACAAAGAAAACATGATAGGTGCACATAATGATGAAACACTTACCCTGGAATCCTTTTCCAGATGAAGCTTGTGTTGAAGACTGCGTCTTCTCCTGGCCTTGGCAATGCCATTGTGATAAAAGAAGTATCCAGTATCTAAAAAAGGGAGCTGAGGAAGAGAGAGAGAAAACATCATGGAGCTATTGGCTACTAATAAGGATGACACGGAACACTTTTATCTGTGAAGTGACTCAGGAATCTACAACAAGACTTATGAAGAGTTACGCCAAAGGGCTCACATCACTCTTGAGAATGTCACTTGTAAGTTAATTTTGAAAAGCGTGCCCAGCAGCATTAAAGTTATTTGCTACAGGTTTACAATGCATAACTTCACTTGTACACACTTAGTACAATTTTCACCTTATGTTTAAGGTCAACAGTGCCAATATTTCTGAAGGGCTTCCCAAATCACATCAGGATTATTTCCTATTTCCTGAAAAAGCCAGAATAAGAGAACAAAATGAACTGCAAATGATTTGAAACTACCACAAACCATCCTTCAGCAATAAGGCGTTACACAAGTGCTTTTCCGAGCCATTATAACGCACCCAAGCCGATGCTGTAAGCAGTAACGCAGAAAGCAGAGTGATTTCCACTCTCTGAAAAACAGAGTATTTGGAATTTCTTCTGAACACCAGGAAATGGAACATAAGAAGAATATTAAGAAAACAGACAGCTCACGGTCTCTGGGTGGGTACCATCTTGTACAGCTTTACTAAGCCATTTCAGCAGCAAGCAAACACCTCCCAGCCCCACCTAAGGCAGGTGCCAGGGAAGGAAGATGCATGTCCATTATTAAATGCATCTCTCTCCACAGGAGTGACTGGAAGGCTAGTAGACATTTAGCTTTGAGAAGGCTAAAAGATTTGGTGTTTGGAGAACAGCATCCCAGCTCCAGCAGTCAATTAGAAAGCTCCATTTGCATCTCAAATTCTACAGCTTTTTCTCTGTTCCAACTTAACAGGGAGATTCCAGTTGAATGTTTAAATCTAAGCAAATAACTGCGTATTTCTAAACTAAGCTTCTCTTTGTAAAAGTTGAAAAAAAAAAAAAAAGGCTCTTGTTGGGAAGTTATATGTTAATGCTGTGAGCATTTCAACTTCAAATGTTAGGCTACCCTGCATGTAAAATAACTACTTAAAAGAGATATTCCAGAACAGCCGTGACAGCCCTGTTCCTCTCCTTTTTATTATCTATACTTCATGATAACATAAACCTTTTAGCAGAAGTTCAAAGTTCTTTACTGAAAAACTGAGACTGACGTCTAGATAGAATATTCATGGTGAAAATCTGGGTTGAGTAAGGGTAGCAGGATCTTGCTGCCATAAAACAGATTCTGTTCCTGTATACAGGTATATACGGTTCACAAATATAATTTCCCTTCTATGAAGTTATCTCCTGTTTCATTAAATCTATCACTATATCTGGTGCAGTTCCGCAAATATATTTTGGCATACACATGGAGTGGTGTGGGAATGGAAGATTCACAGTGAATTCTGAAAGTTTAAAATTTGGTCACATTCCAAAAATGAGCCGGGTTTCTTTTCTACAAAGTCCTTTTTTATGTTCATTGAAACATTTAATATTAATGAAATCAAAGCGTTTCATTTTCACTTTTAAAATTCCATTGTGTATGACACGTAATACATAAATGCAAAGTAACTTAAAAAAAAAGAATCAAAGCATTCTGTTCTGATAAAAAGACCTCTTTTTAAGTGTATATAAAAGGTTAAGGAGATTTCATCAAAGTCATTATGGTCCCTTAGAGCTGATTTGCAGCGCTGCCTGGAGAGCTTTTCTGGGCAAATAATCAAAATATTTTGCATCAGCTCCATACATATGTGAAGAGCACAACAGCTGAGACAGAAGGAGAAATGAGGCTGCGAAAGCTCATGGCAGTGGCCACAGAAGTCTCCTACGCTTCACATCCATCCTCAGAGCCACAGCTCTTAAGGCTCAAATTCTGTCTGGGTTTAGGTCATTTTTAAAAAATGATTCACGTTTTATGTTTAAAAAGTCTAACCCTGTCATCTTTACCATCTGGATAATTATGTACTTCCATAATCCAGAGTTTGGCAATAGATCTGACTGCCCGGGAAACGGCCCTTCCCCCATGTCGGATACATTACTCTACGCTTCAAAATTATGCAGGGAAAAAAAAAATCTAAATAGCCAGATCAGTTACAGCTTGAAATCTATCTCACCGTGCTAACCATTACCATCCATCGCAAGCTGTAGTCCAATTACCCCTCTAATTCTCTCAATGAAATCAGGCGGCTATTTTCCTTCTTTTTATCTCAGTATCAACCATTCAAATCAATTCCAGTCAAATATTGATCTTGATGTTCTTCCATTAAGGAAGATTCTCAGCAATTTTGAAGATATCTAGAAATACATAACACATACTCACTGTTCTTCTTCTGTGTAGGGTTAGTTTCTAGTGCCCCTTAGAATGAAGCAATATATTGTACAGTAAACTTTTAAAGTCGGTGTATTCAAGCCTGACCATAAGCAATTACTGTTAGTACAATGACCAGATTTATGGACAAAATCATGAATAAGTTTGACTCGGACTATTCCACTCTCTCCACAGATATCCCAGTAACCTTTGAGGAACTCAGGTATTTTACCATTTGTATGGTTTTCACACTCGTTCAATGAAATCAGGGGGGACAGACAGGAAGGCAGCTAAGTGAGGCAATACCTGAAAAGTGACACGATCAAACACCATGGATTGTGACTAATTAATAGCAGAAATCAAGCAATTTGCAGGACGGATCTAAACTCTTCAGTAAATCCTTAAAATTAATGAATGTACATGAAGGAGAAGTCAGATGCCAGCAAAGGGCCTAAAATGTCGCACACTTTGATAAGGAGTTTGCATTGAGAACTGTGAATACAAGCAACCACTGAAGTGCTTCGGTTTTGATGAACTGCTACTGAGTCAGTAACTCCTCTGCAGCGACCAAACGGCAGGATGCAGGTAGCTCCCAGCAGGGTTTACATTCCCGCTATTAGCTTCTCCAGGAGGTCTACTCTGATTTGGAGCTAGAGCAAAATAGCAAATAGCAAAATGAACAGTGCATGTAATGAAGTGAAATGAAAACAGAAGGGCTCCTGTATATAAAAAAAACTCCAAAGTGTCACAAGTGGTAGCTACGCTGTAATATTCTTGTTGTAAAGCTGGAATCATATTTGAGTAAAATTCCTATTTCAGCAGCAGCAGGCTCTGCGTGTAGCACAGAGGAATAATGCATTCAGCCTGGTGGCTCAGGTTCTTTCTGTAAGACAGAAGCAAAGCTTCCTGCCCTCAGAGAAAAATCAGCAATTATGTAAGATAACTAATTACTGGTAAGCACTTGAACATTCAAGTGAAGAGGATTATTTAGAGTTAGAAAAGGGTCTACTATTGCCTTGAGGTATAAATATGGTCCAATACAAAGTAGGACTCTGAGAATCTCAGGAATTACAGGCATTTTGTTACTTGCAATAGTTGTATAAAATTACTGGTGAAAAACATGTACAAGTAAAACCAGATTCACAAATACAAAACAGCAAGTAGAGCAAAACCTTATGTATCTACCTGCCTCCTCTTCTTCAAATTTGCAGCCTCCTTGTGGTTATTAACAATACTACCTACAGTGAAGACGAAATCCTGTTTAACCTCCTTCCTGAAAAGGATGTGGACCAGAAAACAACTTTTAAAAATTCAGTGCTCAACTAAATGGAGGAAAAAAAACCTCGTTAAATGGAAGAGGCTTATCTAGACATCAAAATGGCTAGGATGGGTACATCCTAGGTATAGAAGGAAGCAGGCAACGCTTCATGTCGCACACAGTTTTAGCACCAATACCTCTGACTCTGAGGTATCCTGGCTGTTCTCAGACTACTGCTCCACCAGAGAAGTCCAGGTGTAATTATTATTGAAATAAAAATACGTAAGTTAAATTGGTGGTTCCCAGCCTCTCTGCACTCTCCTCCTTACCTCTGAAAATCTTTCCCCAGCAAAAATAGTGAGCAGGAAATATATTCTGTGCTGCCTAGATGCCACCCCCGTGAAGAAGGACTGTAAAAAGGCAGCTACAATTCTCTCCTGCCAGGCACTGCTGCTGGGTGGTCATTCCCCGGTATTGAAAGGGAGAAGGGGGGAAAAAAAAAGACACAGTCCACTGATGAGCCCTCAACTACCGATCTGCACCAAAAAGGAAAAATCAGGTCGAAGGCAGCCTGTGCCTCACAGGCACCTGATTGAGGATGGGGCAGCACACACAGCTCCCTCAGAGCCGATGGCTCCCATCCCATTTTGTCCACTTGACAGAGAAAAATCAAACTGCCCTTCTTTTTTGCTCTTGCCTTGGACAATATACCCAGTGGCACCAGATGTACTTTTTGCCTGTCTGAAAGCAAAGGACATCAATATCAGCTGCAAAGTGGTGCAGGGGTTTAAAGAAAAGCCACAGAAGGACTACATTCAGACACTGTTCCTCATTCTAGAACAGTAGCACTGGGGCCACCTTGGGCAGAGCTAACACTGAAAACAACCGTAAAAGCATCAGCGTCATCTGACCAGAAAAGCCTATCTGTAGCAAAGGTATTACAAAGCAGAAATAAATGCTAAAATAAAAAAATTTAAAAATAATTAAAAATATGTTGAATAAAGCTGCCAGTGGCATCAGTACTTTACGAGCTCTCAGCGAGAGGTCCAGCATTCACAGCCTGTCACTAGTTTTAAGAGGTGACAAATACAACACAAAAATAAAGAGGAACCTTGGTTCCCAGGCTTATCTTTAACCTTAAATTTTACTCCTCTACCTTTAACATTAAATTTTCCTGACTTGCTTCAGAGCTCTATCTACATACACCTCACAAGCAAATTATGGTGCCTACAGAAAGCTTAAGAACAGATGGGATTGCGACTTCCTATTTTAATGGGATTGATCTCTGCCCAGTCTTCCCATGTAGCCTTTCATGCTGTATCACATAACACAGCATCCCTACAGTACACTGCCAGCTTTTGTGCATCATTTCCAATGATTTCTCCCTGATCCTGCAATATTCTAAAACCGGCTTACTTGAATCTATTGTTAAGGTTCCTCTCCCAAGTTACCAGTGGAGACAACAGTCCTTAACAACTTTCTTTTGAGCAAAATCATTTAAAAACACAAGCAAAGGGTGATTTATAACAAGTTACTCCAGGGTCACCTTCTTTAATTGTCACCAAAATCAGCATAAATGGATCCATCAGTGAACAAGATCCACAGAAAGCCCTCATCCAGCCAGGCTGACAAAGATCCTCCTCAGGGCTCCTTGCCTGCCTTAGCATGAATATGTGGCCAAGCACGCGTGGGTTCAAACACTGGTGCTAAAGAAACCCTTTGTCTACTCTGAGGAAAAAAAACAATACCCATCCCCCAAATTAAAAAAAAAATAAATAAAAAAGATTTTTTTTTTAAAGTGTAGCACAAAGCATCTCTCCCCTACAGAGCCCAAGCACAGCTCCTGACTTTAAAAGGGGCCATAAATCTACACAGGTGAGCTCTTTCATCCCATTACTGCTCAGTAATTACACCAACAGAAAATACAACCTAAACCTGGCACGAGTAAATGTATTTGGAGCCTTCGAAGGCCCCACAAGCCTCACTCCTTCAGTTGCCGTTATAGTTGAAGCACAACAAAGTGCCTCCCAGCAGAAATTAGAAACCTTTTAGAAACCTTTCATCCCAGTTTCACCAAATGCACTGAGGATGCTTATAAATATTCAATATGAATTTTTAAACTCTCTTTCTCTCATTTTCCCTCACCCCAATTAGCATTAGAAATCGTTTTACTTTTAAATACACAGATGGGAGCCAAGTCTGAAGTCAAAGGCACTCACTCACTATAGCGACAAGGGCCATGTAAGTGTAGAGCCAGCTAGAAACACAGGCAGCCCTAGGCATTGAAATAACACAGAACAAAGCACGAACAAGAAAGGATTAATTCAAATGTTGGTGGAGAAATGTGAAATAGCACAGAGGACTAAAGCTGTGCCAGAGCTTACCCAACGTGAAATCCAGTCCACTGCGTCCCCACGGCCCCAGGCAAGGATTTCACACTTTCCCATTAGCGTGCTATAATTACTCTGAAGGCTCAGCATAAGGATCTCAGGTGGAGCTAGGGATCTGCACAAGCTCCAAACAGCCCTGAAGACTGGCACAGTCAGGTCCAGGTCTGAGTGTTATGACTCCATCTTCCTGGCTCATTTCTCATTGCACCTGTGTCTTATTTAGCTGCCTCTACCAAAGCCTAATTTGCTTGTCTTGGCAAATCTGGCAGGTGGGGTGTTAGCCATAGCTTTAACACTCGCAAAATGTAAATCTCATATTAAAACATCATCATCAGATGATCCTTGTGAAATCAGATGATTAACACACAGTACAACATTTCTCCTACAAAATAATTCAGAAATACCTGACTTAGATACTTACATATGTTTTCAGCTCCATTTCATACACATATCCAACCACCCCTTAAGGGAATCAGCAACAGGTGGTGGTAATAAGAAACAACTGTGACTACTTGGTTGAGAGATCATTGATCTGTTTGTTCTTCCTTTTTTCCAGAAGTCAATGGCAGTATTGTAATACGCATAGTACCAAGGCTACCTGTTATTGTTATTTGGGATATTGGTTATCCTGCATTGCAACCTTGCTTAAAAAGTTCTATTAAGTCTTTCTCAAGCCAGCAGAAGTAGTTTCCAATGGTTTCTGAAAGGTTCCCTCACCCCCACAGTGAAATGTCTTTTCCTCTAGAAACAGTAAAAAGTCAAATGGGATAGCCAAAGACTTTGCAGAATATATGCCTTTGGATTTTATTTTATCTAAAAGGATAAAATAAAGCCTTTTGTCTAGTCCCTCTTGCATGCAGCAACCACAAGGTTGAACAGTCTTCCCAACAGTTGGACATGAGGGGTTTAATAAATACAGGGAAGTAAATGGAAGAAATGGAACCAGTTGTGGACTGCTACTACGCTTACATGTCCAGTCTGCCCATGTGGAATTCATCTGAGCTCCCCATACAATTCACGGCAAAAAAAAAAGAGGCACTTTCAGAGCATGATTCATCTGACCTATTTTAGGCGACCATGTTAAAACGAGCAGAGCTGAGCCCCAGGAGCACCTCTTTCACTCCAGAGACTGTGAGAGGAGCACAGCTGTCCACATTCAGGTAGATCAGTTCTGATGTTGAATGTCTAGTTCTCATTTTCTCATCAGTTTTATTCTTACATTATCACACATAGTGCTTCCAACTGCTTACAAAACACTGCTCCATTGGTTTGCTTTCAAGTTTGCAATATTGGGAACTTGATTTGCAATTGAATGAATCATAGAGGTTCAACGTTTTACTGTATTTATGTTGCTGTTAAGTTTGTCACCGAAGAGCTTCATCCTGCAAGCACGTAACAGTCATATAAGTCATCAGCGACAAGATTGTGGATTTGCTGATAGTTTTATCAGTGAATTGGAGAAGCCATTTGAGGCTTTTAAAAGAGTTATTCTAGTTTACGTGAATGGATCTCTGCATTTTAGAGAGTTTTATCTGTTACTCCCCAGTAACCATAAAACCCATTACGGATTCTTCACATGCACTGTTGAAAGCAGGACACTTTCCAGATTTGGAGAAGAGGAGAATGTTCTTGCTTATACACTAGCACTTGCATTGGACTGCCTGGATTAATCCAGATCGTCATTACCTGGAGTACGTGATTGTTACTGTTTGGCTGACAGCCTGAAGTGAAGGCTTAGCAATCACCACTATGTCCTCTTACATAGATGTGAAGGATCCTGCAAGAAGACCACCTCAGCCAAGCCCTGGGCACCAGGAAGAATCCTGGAGCTCAGCAGCCAGAAAAGTCACTGTGAGCATCTAACAGTTGTGTTGTCATTTTTAGCAGCAACAAATGGCCACTGGGAAAATGAGACAGCCCCCTCCAATCACTCCGCTACATAACAACCACAAATATAACAGATAAACATACATGTCATTTAGAATAATAAAGTAAATATGATTCCATCAGAAGCTGAACTGATGAAATTCTCTTAAAAAAAGTATCAGTAGCACAGAATGAAAATTTTCCACAATTTGGGAGAATTTTACTTATCCTGTTAAAAAAACCCAAAACCCAAAAAAACCCACCCCACCCTTTCAAAGCCCCACAAAAACCCCAGAAAAAGACAAACAGAAATTAGACTCCAGACATTCTTTAGGGGAACTTGCTTCTAGACTTCACTTTCCTAACCTGTTCATGTTAGTAGTGACTCCAAGGAATTATTGCTCCTTAACTGTGCAGTGTAAATAACATCACAGCCAGAAAGGTGGTCAGTGCTTGACCCAGATAACTAACTGTAGTTCATTTAGCCTGTGACAATCAATGCTTTAAGAATACAAGGGAAAAAAGGATGGTGCCCCAAAAGTGGTTTTGCCAGTTTACATTTTATGACCAAAGGCAAGCAAAACTTCTGCTATTCATGCCTGTCTCCTGCATGGAGCAATGGGGCTCCTCTGGGTATCCTGCCACTCCTTCAAGGCTCTTCTGTGTTTTCAAAGCATCTCCCAAGACGGTAATACTCCATGAATGTTTTCACACCTCAAATAGCCTTCTCACCAAGATCATTCTATCCAGGACCATTTAATTTGCACTTTCCCTCTCTGCTGTAGGACAGAGCCAGGACTAAAACTCATAAGACATGAGTTTCAGCCGTATCCTAAATACTCCTTTTAGCTTAGCCCTGGCCAATGCTCTGAGAGTCTGCTCTTCAGAGATGCTGGGTGTGGTGGGTTGACCATGGCTGGACACCAGGTGCCCACCAAAGCTTCTCTATCACTCCCCTCCTCAGCTGAACAGGGGAGAGAAAATATAATGAAAGGCTCATGGGTCAAGATAAAGACAGGGAGAGATCATTCACTAGTTACTGACACAGGCAAAACAGACACGACTTGGGGAAATTAGTTTAATTTATTACCAATCAAATCAGAGTAGGATAATGAGAAATAAAAACAGATATTAAAACATCTTCCCCCCACCCCTCCCTTCTTCCCAGGCCCAACTTCACTCCTGATTTCTCTACCTCCTCCCCCCCAGCAGCGCAGGAGGATGGGGAATGGGGGTTGTGGTCAGTTCATCACACCTTGTCTCTGCCGCTCCTTCCTCCTCAGGGGGAGGACTCCTCACACTCTTCCCCTGCTCCAGTGTGCGGTCCCTCTCAGGGGGGACAGTCCTCCACAAACTTCTCCAACGCGAGTCCTTCCTTTGGGCTACAGTACTCCATAAATTGCTCCAGCATGGGTCCCTTCCACAGGGTGCAGTCCTTCAGGAACAGACTGCTCCAGTGTGGGTCCCCCACAGGGTCAAAAGTCCTGCCAGCAAACCTGCTCCAGTGTGGGCTCCTCTCTCCATGGGTCCACAGGTCCTGCCAGGAGCCTGCTCCAGCGTGGGCTTCCTACGGGGTCACAGCCTCCTTTGGGCATCCACCTGCTCTGGCGTGGGGTCCTCCATGGGCTGCAGGTGGATATCTGCTCCACCGTGGACCTCCATGGGCTGCAGGGGGACAGTCTGCCTCACCATGGTCTTCACCAGGGGCTGCAGGGGAATCTCTGCTCCGGCACCTGGAGCACCTCCTCCCCCTCCTTCTTCACTGACCTTGGTGTCTGCAGAGTTGTTGCTCTCACATATTCTCACTCCTCTCTCCTGCTGCAGTTGCACAGGTTCCCCCCCCGCCCCCTTCTTAAATATGTTATCCCAGAGGCACTACCACCAACGCTGATGGGCTTGCCCTTGGCCAGCGGCGGGTCCGTCTTGGAGCCAGCTGGCATTGGCTCTATCAGACATGGGGGAAGCTTCTAGCAGCTTCTCACAGAACTCACCCCTGTAGTCGTCGTCGTCCCCCCCCACCCCCCCAAACCTTGCCACACAAACCCAATATACTGGGTAAACACTATTACGCCTCCTAATATTAGGAGAATTTCAGGCAATTAACAGCTGTAATATTCTTGTTTCAGTTGCCTTGCATGTAAAATGGCATAGTCTAATAAGTACTTGTTTACTTATTTTGTTTATTGATAGGATTCATTTAATTAATGTTTGCACAGCACTATAGGCTGTGCTATAAAACTATAACTATAAAATGCCAAGTGCCATTGACAACATATATTAATGGGTATATCTACACATACAATATATATGTATGCAATCAGGTACCTCTTTAAGCAACAGATATTTGGTAAATATTTTAATATGTTTAAATAATACATGATGGAAATCTCTTCTTCGTATCAGTACATCTGCCTTAGGGAAAACTCGTATTATAAGGAATAGCTTGATTTAGTCATAGTCTGCAAATTGAAGTGACCATGGCACATTTCTAACTAAGCTGGATCAATACTGCTGACAGCAATTAGCACTGCTAACAAAGGCCGCTTTGCCTCATTCCTGATCTACAACCCAGCTCTCCTTTTAAGCACGTAACCAAACAGGTTGACTACTATTGTCACACTGGAACCTGGTGTCACATCAGCTTTAAAAACACTGAGATAAAAGCCATGAGATAAAGTTTGCTATTTTTAAAACAGCATTAAGATGTAGTGTGCCCCAGCCAAAAATTACCGATACTTGTATCTTAAGGATGTAGAGGGGGCAAGACATGGCTACTCACTGACATTTCAGTAGAGCACTTCAGCACTATTTTTAAATCTACGTCCATGTAGCAAAGTGTGTAGGACATAAACACGTGTGCAAGTGCCTAGCTAATGTAGTACCAAAAAGCAACGTCATGAACTCCAGCTCTAATGAAGTAGTGCTATAAAAGCAGCTCAGACCAAAATTAGTTGGTTACTGACAAGAGCTACTCAAAAAAGCACAGAAAAGGTGAATTGCACTAATGCAAAGATGCTAGCCCTTATCAACACTTAAGGAAGACTTGTAGCTCGCTCTCTATTCAAAACCTTCATTCTTTCCTTTTTTTTCCATGTCTGTTTAATGCTAGGCTGTCAAGCAATAGCCGACTGACACAAAGCGCTTCACGGGGAGGTTTCTGTTGTTAGACCACACTGAACAAGTCTTCCAGTTCCCAGAGAAGCAGTCAATTCCTGGAGAAAAATATGTGCTTTATGGGAAAGAAGCTGATGGGTAACAATTAGAAACAAAACTGTGATATTAAAGTATGGGGTGGGCACACTGTAGCTTCTTTTTTTTTTTTAAACTTATGATAGTAGGCTTCAGAAGAGCAGGGCAAGGAAGCTTTAAGGAAATGTTTTCAGTGGAACCAAGGAAAAGAGAAATTTTAGGACACTGCTGTCTTCCTTATTTTTGTAAAGTTGCTTGACTCTGCTAAGAGAAAGTCACAGACATTAATCCCCACTATTACAAGACCAGGTCAGAGGCAAATTCTTCCATTACTTACGCCATCGTGAACTGGAGAGAGCTCCTCTCAGCTCCAGTACACAACAGTACGATCGTCACTTCACAACAGAGAATAACTGCTCTGAGTGGGTTCAAGAGCTCCGTATTAGACAGAAGAAAAAGGATGACCCAGATCTGCCTCAATGCTAGCAATAACAATGAGAAAGGAAAGAAAATAGCACCACCACCTCTTCCTCCTCCTCCCAGGACCTACCTCATTGACCTTTCAGGCAGCTGTGAAATAAGTCTTTTTACTGTTTGTTACTACCAATTAATAAATGACAGACGTTTATTGCCAGCAGAAATTGTGGCCAATCCAGCATGTACTGATATGTTATCTTGCTTTTATTACATCAGTCGAGCAAGGCAAATATAAGTTCTTAATTAATCACTCAGCATGTTTCAGCCTTTAGAGCCTGGAATACTGGTCTCCCTACCAAGGTATAGTATATTTCCTACCAAGGTATAGTATATTTAACGTGAATAAAATATGTTCATTTAGAAGGGAAAAAAAAGGGATTTTACAGAATGAAATTGAGTGTTTTAATTCCCATCAGAAGAACGACGAAAACAATCCACTTGCTGTTATGTCTGGGTTTTGCTCTGAACTATATCTGAATTGTAGGAGAAATGGAATGGGTTTACAGTTAAGAGAAGTACATTTGCCTATGAAGTTTTGGGATTTAAATGGTAATGTAAAAATTAATAGACGGAAATGCTGCGAAGACCAAAATTCAGTTAATGTCCTGATCCACAACTGTCATTCCACCAATGCTAACAACCCATTTTTCCAAACCTGCAAATATGTCCAGGTTCTGATTCTTCACCCAAATTCAGAATTGACAATTCTGCTTTACAATTGGTTCAGAGTAACTTCTAAATCACTAAATTTAGTTGACGCACATTTCTAAAATTAATTGACACAGGGAAGCACAAGGTCCCTGTGGGACCGATGGGAATCCACCGGTAACAGTTATAGCTAATTCACCATATCTTGGCTGCAGCTAAAAGCCTTAAACAGAAGCTCCTGCTGCACTTGCTGTTGCACAGTACGTGACAAAGACAGTGCTCACCTGTAGAGCAGACTCATTTCACTGGTGTTTCATAAAGAATGAATAGGCAGACAGGAGGATCCTCTGTCATCAGGAGAGGGGAGGCTATATCCCACCTCTTTTACTACCCTTACAAAGAAGAGATTCACCTGTTTGGCTCTAGTTTGATATCCAACACCCATCTAATAACAGTACCAGTTTCTCTACTTAATAATAATAATAAAATATATATTTGTTGGGTTTCAGGTTTTCACAGTTTGGTTCTATACTCTAGGAGAAATCAGTTCTGACATATTACTGTTTTACTCATGAGGTAAGCAAATAATCTAGTTCAGTCCTGAGTATCTGGGACACACTTGCCAACTGGTTTGATGTAAACACTGAGGTCACTCTTTCCATTTGCTTTCTGTGGACAAAGAAGTAAAGAATGTAACATTTACACAGAAGTTTTGTTTGAGAAGGTAAGTAATACATGACAAAGAACATTACGGCCCAGTTCAGTCCCTCAGCAAGTAAACTAGAGCTATCACTACCTAATTTATTTGTTTATAATCCCAGTGTATAAATGGTAAGACTGGGCTAGCTCGTAATTTCCTTTTTCAGGTCCAAGCTTCCCGCTACTTGCTGAACACAGCCAGCATTCAGCTGAGTTAGACTTTTGAGCCACTGTCATAAATCCATGACCAAATTGAATTTCACGCCAGCTGATAAACTGTGTGTGGTGGCCACGCAGAATTTCACGCAACACAGCACCAAATTCAGCTCTCTCTGGGACAGCGCACTCTGTCCCAAAGCACAGCCTGGGACTGCTGAGCTGAAATTAAATCTCCATTTCAGTAGTATAGGGTTAGCTTTTTCAATGAACCTATGACAGTTAAATGTAGAGCTCGCCTTGATTTACAGGAAGAGCAACACACCAGACTGCTTCAGGTTAGAGAAATCCTGTCTTTGACAAACAGTCGAGCAGTTCGGCTTCCTCCCACCAGAGGCCAGTGATGGATGGAAGCTCTGGGCTGCTCACTGCAATATTTATAGGCGTCATGCAGCCAGCATCCTGTAGAGACCTGACCCATTTAATTATTTGAAAAAGTTGAAAGAAAAAGAAAAAAAGAAAAGGGTTTCTGACGACTAGGATAGCATTACAGGACAAAAGTAAATTTTAGATCCATTAACTACAGCACTGAGTTTGTTACTACAGCTCTCAGAAACTAGCCACCCATGATACAGACTGGAACTGCACAGGAGGGTTTCCCAGGTATAATATTTTAATAAGAGCTGGCAGAATTTATCATTCATTTTAGCATTTTGGCTTGATTTCCAGCTCACAGAATTTTCCATGAGCACGGACATTTCTCAGGACTTACTAATTGAAACTATCTACCAAATAAATTCTACATACATTTCAGCAACTACGTTGTAAGTACTTTATTACAAGCATTTGAAACTTCAGTTGTATGGATTAATTTTAATTGGAATAATTCCACAGATGGATGAGGGAAAGGGTCACATGCAAACTTCTCCTTAGCTACACTATAAAGTATTACCAGTACAACTATTCCAGGAAGTCTGATACTTTTTTTTTTCCTTTTTGTTGTTGGTTTGGTTTCGGTTTGGTTTTTGGGTTTTTTTTAAATCAACATGGTCTTACTGGTAAAAGCTCTAGTTTAAATGAAATTTCTGCTAATACTGTTCTGACACAGAATGAGTTAAAGATGTCAGCACTCCTACACTGATAGTAACAGCACTGCAATTGGGTTTGTTTTCCCATTTTAACTACATCAGTACAGTTACAGCACTAAAAGTTTTCTAAGAGTGGGTAGGGTGTTATATCTTGTTTCATATCATATTTTGTGAGAAGGGTAGAAGGCTATCTTCCACCTTCACACAAAGGTTGGTTATTCTAAAAGATAACAAATTCAAGCACCCCACAATGCACCTCAGTGCTTATTTGAAGCAGCCAAGCCTAGCAGCACAGTCTCTGGGATCATTTACCTCCTAATAAACAAATGCCAAGGATGCCACAAGTTCTCAAAGTGAAGAACTTCGAGCTAGGAGTGAACTGACAATTTATTTTGGTCTAGAGTTTTAATTTGGATTTGAACTCCCAAGCTTGAGACAAAATGCTCTACCTCATTCGCAGTAACCTAAACCATCTGGGTCTGGTTGTAGGCACAGCAATAGGACCTGTCCATCTGGCCTGATACCAAAACCCAAGTCTTCAAGACAGGGTACTGTTACAAAAACAGTTATTCTTTTGCTGCACAGCTCTGCAACCTCAGGTCTAGGGACAAATTCAACTTTGGTGTAGGTAATAGCAACAGATATCCACACTGACTCTTACAAATGGCGCTCAGACTGTTCTCAACACATGGAAAACCTACTCAGAGGAATAAGAGCTTCAAATAGGGCCCCCAGACAGAGCCACAGCATACGGGATCCCAAAGTTCAAACACATACAGGCAATTAATATATCCGTATATTGCAGAGTCCAGAAATAGCCTGAAAGTCATCTCAAGAAAGCTACCTGGGCAGAAGGAAGGAGATCCCAGACTGACAGCAGGACAGTGATACCATACTAATGATCTTCGTTTATCTAGTGCTGATATTAAAATAACACCTTTGACTATAAATTCCATAGCACAGGTCCGAAATAGCTAAGGAACTGGCAGACTTGAAGTGAAGGAAACAAAGCCAGAGATCTGTTTCCTATATATTAATCCTGTCTCTCTCAGTACAAATCCTGAACCTCATTTGCATGGCACAGAAATCGCCACACGTCACCATGATTCTTTTACACAGAGGGGTGCAAAGGAGAGAAATAACCTGGGGAGCTGAAGCCACTACACACCAATACTTTGAAGGGATTTCACATGAGTAGGAAAAGGAGCATCACCAGGGTTAGGAGACAGTATGGGGCAACAAGCTGTTTCCTGCCACAAATGTCAACAAAGAACTTGTGGCTGCTCTGCCAGTGGTTCCCCCACCTCACAAGTACCCTCTGGAGCAGGGACTCTAGATAACAAGTCAGGGGGCCGCTTCTGGTTTCCATGGTGCCATGCCATCCTAAAACTGCTGGCCAGGGAGGCTGACTCAGGCCTGGGGGCGTGCAGGCAGCCTCCGGCAGAGAGGAGCCTGCGTGAGTTGTTCCTGCTCCACCAGCTTTGGCAAGGTGAGGGAAGGAGCAGGCGGCACCCTGCAGCATCCACGCTTTGAGCACTGATGCTCTTCAGCTGCTTAAGCCTCTTAGACCTGGAGCTACTTCTTGGACCCAAAAGCTGTCCCAGGTGCCTTCACACCCCACCACAGCAAGCTTTCACTGGGCAGGCACTCGGGGCTAGATTGCAGGAGGTAGGCTAGTACACGCCATGTTCAGTTCTGGTTGTGCTAGGATCACAGCATTCTGGAAATGCTGTTCACTTCTTTGTATGTTTTCTATTTCTATTTTTCTCCTTGACACTAGCAAAACTAAATATAATTTAAATGAAAACAAATAACTGCACATCCCCAGTTGGGCTGCAGCATCAAAAAAACAAGTGAAAAAAGAATTACTTGCAGCACATTCCCTGGGTCTCTACCACATGTTCAGTTTTGCCAATGAGTTCAAGCACTATGAAATAAACAAAATTATAAATGCAGGCAGCTTTATAAATAGCCAGAATTTCATATTTTTGTGTTTACTGAGCTGTAGCTCAGTAAACAAAACAAAACTTATCTGTAAAGGTAAGGTTTAATGTGCGTGTTTTGCCAAGAAACAGAACTACACCATGTATTCAAAACAGTAATAGAGCAATTACAGCAGGGGTCTATAGTAGGGGAGTCTGACCTTCTTGTTTTACACTCAAATAATAAATGTTATTAAAATCTGACAAGGTAATTATTTCATACCTCAAACAGAACACTCACCACCAACAAGCATTCGGTTTGAGTCTCTGGTAGAGAAGGAGCTCTACAGAAACTGGGTTAGGGATGTACTTGAGCCTGTGGTTTACATTCTCCTTCTTGTTGATAGTTTACAGCTTTCACATGCGTAAGTGAGTACGTTTAAGTAACACGAGATTTTTTTGTTCTGAGTTAGCCAGTTACAGTGTTTGCTCCCGGGGCTGTTTCTGCATCCAAGGCAGAATGCAAAATAAAATTTTAAAAGCCCAAATCAAAAAAGTGTAATTTTGAAAGAAATACAGTATTTGCACACACAAGGCAAACTCTACTACCGCAGGAAAACTCTGATTTAATTCCACTAACATTTGTCTTGAGTGTGAACAGGAGCAAACGGGACTTCCCAGTCTGTGCCCAGTGACATGCCTGGACTCTACCCACGAGGAGCTGACGAGGATCCCTCCAAATCCAGATGGCTGCTCTCTCTGCATCTCCCCGATTACTTTCTTCCATGGCTTTTCTGGAAAAGGGAGCTCTCCATCACCACCCAGCAGTGTGCCTTCCCACAGCAGGATCAAACTTTTCCTGATAGTTAATTGCTTCTTCCCCCTAATTTACACACATCAGCTCAGACTCTCTTTTGGAAACTGAAGCATTCGCTGCTATGCTGAAATGACCTATTGAAATCTCAGTAGTTGCACAATTAGCATTTGCATGGAATTTACTTTTTCTTATCTTAGTAATACAAAATCGCAACAGTGAAATTAAAGTTCCTCGTTTCCTCAAAAAATTTACAATGTACCTTCCATTTCTAAGAGGTTTTTCTGTTTCCATAGTAAAGGATTACTTTTGCGAACAAATATCCTTTCCTCTAAGCCAGCATAAAACACAAAGACAATTAATTAATTATTAAACATGTATCAGTGCACAGAAACACTGCAGTCTGAAGCTTGATCTTAAGTCCTTGGACTCCAGTGGGCCCATGTGGGGAGGCCTGGGCTCTGCCTCCTCTTTGCATGGGATGCTCCATTGCTTCAGCATCTGTTTCCACACTGGAGCATGTCTGCACCCTCCGTGCTGCCTTCACCTAGCCAGAACTAAAACTTTCACGAGCACTTGGGTTAGCAGCACGTGAAGACAACACAGGCATGTTTATCTGTAAAGTATGGATCATCATATATGTGCACAAATTGGCTGGTTAATATATATGCACACAGGGTCAGCCAGGAGCCTGGCTAAGAATTCACCCTTCTTTCTTCTTCTCTGCTCCATGCGTAGGTATTAGGGGAAAAGGAACAAGAAACATATGTACATGTATAAAAACACATATCTATAAACACACATGGAGGCACACATTCACAGCCAGCGTTTTTTACACACACAGAATCCCGACCGACCATTCTGGGCATGCAGAAGCATAGCCTGGCACCTTAAATATCACACTAGGCAAACACTTCTTCTGCAGGTTTAGGGGCTGATCTACACAGGAAGGGATTTTCAGGACTTCAGTGTGTGGACCCCAGGATGAAATTTCAGGATCCTCGGAGGAGATCTCTACGAAGAGCTCCCAAGGCTGCAAACCCATTATTCTGCCTCCTGGTCTGCCTTCCACATCACATCAACTCCCACCTCACAGGCTCCCAGACTAGATGCAGGGAAGGGGGCTGCTGCAGCAAGAAACAGAGCTTCTTTATCTGCTAAATCTTGCTTTAAATAAGTCTGTATTTATGCAATGTAAGAAAACCCAAAGCTCCCAATGTTTCATGCAGAAAATCCTGGCCAGCTACAGAAAGCTTGGTCCTCAACCAGCAGCCTCCTAAGCAAAAATAGGAAGCAGAAAAGTCACAGCTGTGAGAGGTACCTTGGATTTTGCAAGATTTAGAGGGAGAGGTGATCAGGTGATAACATCAAGGGAAAAACACACCAGCTTTGGGGCACGTAAAATTCTCCATGTTTTGAAATCCTTGTTTGGTTCTTATTTTAAAATCTGAGGCCGCTGAATGCCAACTGTTGGAAACTCTTCACCTCAACGCTACCAGAATATTTAGCTATGGTGGCATTTTGCAGGTTATCTCGGTGTTGTTGATGAAATGGAAAGAAATGTCTAAACTCTGATCTCCAGTTAGGAGACCTTTCCAAATGCTTTTTCCAACTCCCCTTGTTAGAAATTAAGAACTGCAAGGCAAGGTCAGAAAGCAGCTTTTTTCAGCCTGCATTAAGAAATGTATTCCGGTGGCAACCATGCCAGGAGACAAATAAAATGAAGAGGAAAAAAAAAAAGTTATTCTTTTTGCAGTTCTCACAATTTAACAGGTAGCTATTAGGGGGGCATCCTCATGACTCCTGAATGCTCGAAGATGATAAGGCTACGCCTGTTAAGAAAAGAATATGCTTTATCACAGTATCTGTTTCACCAGGAATATATAGAATCAATTTTGGCAGGTACAAACGGATTGAAAAATTGCAAACATTAAAAAAAAAAAATCAAAGAGTGCAATCAGAGTTGCAAAGAGGTCTGTATTCGGGATCAATTCAGGGAAGGTTAAAGAAAAATTGTCCAGTGTTTTTGAGATTCTACCTCAAGTTAGGATCCTAGATCTAAACATAGACACCTGTTTATGTAAGTACCAAGCCCTTCTTAATCAATTCATCAAGCACTGAATTTAAAGTATACATTTTAGCCCACCTGAAGTCTTGTAGTGGTTTCAGAATGATGGTAGGAAACATGGCCAAAGAATCAATTAGAAAGCGCATCGCACAGTTCATAACATTAATCTTCAGGTCAACGCTTTCTCTTGTATTGCTGCAGAAATCTGTTGTTAAGTAAATGTAATATGCACTTGCTCAGAGATTGTTATTAGTAAAAAATCATGTGCGCTAAAAATATGTAATTTAAAAATCAGCTCCCATAAAGTCATGTTAAAAGAGGTCTGTGATATGCAGCACGCATAAGAGAAATCTCTCTCATACATGTGTTAAATTCACACACAGAAAAAAAGCTGAATCTGCCCTTGTGCTCCTACTGGGAAAGTACCTGCACTGAAATAAAGGTGATTATTTTCAGACAATGGCTCTTCTCCAATACGAATAAAGGTAACTGGATTTGGTTTAAGTAAATAACTCATTATATCATCCACTCATTATATGTGTGGTTGAAGTATGCAAAGATCACTTCTGCTTGTGATATAATTTCAGCTTTTTCCAGTATTTTTTAAGTATTTCATTAGACAGCATATCTGCACATGGTACTTTCCCCCCGAGAGCTTACCACTAACAGCTCTGTTTCCATACACACACATGGCCATGTTCAACTTTCTGCACTGTCGTTATCGCCATGAAAGCTGAGTCTGCAGACTGTAAGCGGAGACGCTAGACAAGCCTGATGATAGCAAAACAGATTAGGAGACTCTTCAGTTCAGCAATACTGAAGAGACACTGGAGTAGATGGCACAAGCTTTTACTAATGCCCGACGATCGCCACCCAAGCCCCATTACAGATTTCCCCTGCAGAACGGAGATTACTATCAGCCTCTCATGGATTATCCTCCGACACAGACAGCTAAATGCCAAGCCCTATGAACTTCTCCTATTCCCTAAAATTACTGCCTTGCAGATAGCAGGGTGCTCTTTTCTTTTGCATTTGAGGAGGAGGGGTGGGAGGCTCTCTAGCTTTTCAGGGGCCGGGATGATGTAACCTAGAAACCTCTTGGGACAGCATGTGCTCGGTACAGGAGCCACCGTCACCATCTGCCCCCCCCACCCTGCGAACACACGCACATCATGCCACAGCTCTCCTAGGCTTCGTTCCTAGAGACACACACGTCCACAGGCAACAGCTCCCCCGCGGCATGTACTGGAAAGCAGGTACTCTCCTCTCGCACACCCAAGGGACTTCCCTCCAGCTCTCTGCCGAGATGAGCTACAAGATTGATTTCCATGAAGAATCTGTATGTCTCCTAATGTGCCCGAGGCACCCTAGGGAGAGGCATGGTGGAGGGGAGAGGATTGTAACAGCCCAGACGCTGCACTTCTTCATCTGACAAAATCCCCTCTCTCCCTGTTCTTTCCCATGTGGGTCACAGGATCATATGAAAGCATCTAGCAAAAGTAGTAAGAAATTCAGCTATGCAAAAAAGTACCCTTCCCTCCTCCTAAGGCCTTATCAGTTAGACAGCCCTAGGATAGGAGGGAGAGAGTGCAAACAGGAGGGGAATAAAAAGGGAAAACTGTTGATCAAAGAGCCATATCTACGTTTATTAATTGACCTAAGACCTAATCCCCCCAACAGATCCTTTCCCAAAGGCATCAGCAGCCCAGCTCTGTCACTATCAGGACAAGGCTGTGAGCCCAAAACAAAAGCACCTTAGCAGCAGCAGGAGCTGGCTGGGTCAAAGCAACAATGATCTTGTCCTCATTTCTCTAACGAGCTCCCACTGGAGTTGAGACAAGGCAGCCCGAGGGAGGGAGTCTCACTTCATATGTTTTTTAAATTTTTAGACTTTTTTTTAATCGACGTCTTAAGCCATTTCACTCATCCAAGTTCAGGATGCCACTCTCATTCATTTCCTTGGAAGTAGGATCAGGCTCTCATTGCATAACTACCGGGGAAAGAAAAAAAACCCAAACAAGCAGCAGCAGCAATGGTCACAGCTTGCTTCCCCTCCACGCTCCTCCAAGCCGAGTGCTGCTTGGGCATTAAGTCTGCCAGGAATTATATTGACCAGGGCATTCTATTAGCTTCTCCCTGTCTTCACCCCGGATCTGACTGCACCCTAAAATATTTAGAGGTCTAATTATTATTTGAATGGGAGAGATTTCTAGTGGAGCTGGGAAGAGACTCCCTGCCACTGTGGCTACCTCAGATTTCCTGGGACCTCACGAGAGAAAAAAACCTCCAATGGCACTTGAAGTTTCCCAACTTACGTTCATTAGTGATAAGCACTGATTACTTAATATTTAGTAGCTTCTTCAGCTTAGTATTTGTCAGCTTCTTCAGCAGCTTCTTCTTCCCTATTATTCTCTGTTATTAAGAAGCCACCAGCCTCACAAACTTGAGTGTCAAACCCCCGATAAAATCTTCCATTTAAATTGTGTGCAAGCTTCTCCATGGAGATGCGCCTTTAATTATTTTTTAAGTGCTCCGAGCAGTTTCGGTTGCAGCCGTGCACAGGAAGCCCTGGGCAGCCCCAGCCGCTCCGGCGCCCAGCCCCAACTCCCGACCCGCAGGATGGGAGCTCAATTGGAGGATGTTTACATAGTAAGTCAAAAAGCACCGAGCTACCATGTGGGAAACTCCTCTGCTTTCCCTTCCAAGAAAACCACCCTTCAGGGCCGCTGCTGAGGAGCGCTTGCAATGGCTCTTGGCACCGCTACTCCTAAAATCCCCTCAGAAAGGGGGGGATTAACGCGGGGACAGCCGGGACGCGCCCCGCTCCAGCCCCTCTCCCCAGGTAAGTCGCGGGCAGGACCGTGCCGGGGGCTACCCCCGCACCGCCGGGATGCTCACGGGAGGACGCCGCTTGCCCTCAGCCCAACGTGAAGGGCACCGCACCGCACCGCCCCGCCCCGAGCCTGAGCGGGGGCTTACCTTCCGCACCCCACCGAAGCCGTGCTCCGCCGCCACCCGCTCGGCCTCCGCCTGGCCCCCGCCGTGCAGCTCCACCAAGAAATGGTTGGTGTAGACGGCTCCCCGGGCCGGGGCGCCGAGGAAGAGCAGGAGGAGGAGGAGGAGAGCGCTCCGCAGCAGCGGCGGCCCCGCCGGCATGGCCCCGCGCTGCGCGCCCGCGGAGGCAGCCCGCCGCGCCGCGGGGAGGGCGCCGGGCGGGCGGGCGAGGCGGGGAAGCGCCCAAAGGATGGGAGGGGAGGGGAGAAAAAAAAAAATTAAATTTAAAAAAAAAAAATTAGAGCGGCGGAGGCAGGAGGGGAGCTGGGCGACCGGGACCGGCCGGGCTGCGGGGGGCTGCTCCGGGGTGCCGGTGTGTGTGTGAGGGAGCGCGGGTGCGTGCGCGCTGCCAGCTCTGCATTCCCAGCCCCTCCTCGCTTCTCATTCAGCGGCGGCCGGAGGGAAAGCACCAGCCGGGAGGGGAGATTGCCGCGCTGCCAATCATGGGCGAGGAGGATCGCCCCTGCCACCCCCAGCACGCATCTCACAGCGCCCCCCCCACACCCCACGGCCTTCGCAACACCTCTAACGCCTCCCCTACACCCCTCGCACCCCCCTCTCCATACACCACGCCTCACACCCACCAACACACCTCACGCACCCTTCATATTCCCCCCCCCAATTACACTCGTACACCATGCACCGGCCCCAGGTCATCAGTTCAGCACCCACAGTAGCCCCCCCCATACCATACCCCCAGCCTAGCCCTGGACCCGCCCCACTCCCTCCAGCTCTTCCGTGGGGCTGGGGGGGAGTGGAGCCAGACCCCCCCAGAGCAGGAGCCGACACGCAGGTGGCGGTAGGGTGGGCAGAAGGGCTAAACACTTTGGCAAAACCCACACAGCACCCGAGGCCAGCACCTGGCTTCTCTTCTGAGCCCAGCGAACACAAAGTGTCTGGGAGTGCCCCCCCCACACCCCCCTCGAGCTTGCACCCCGCACCAGCCGCTCACAGGGCACTCAGCAACGTGTCCCCGTCCCTCTTTTTGCAGAAGCCTAGGCTCGGGGAGGGCGCCAGGCAGTGCTGGGGAGAAGCCAGGGGAAAACCTCAGGCCCAGGGCTCCCCGCTCTGCTGCGACCCCGCTCGGCACTGCCAAGCCGCTCAGCTGTGCAGGGACACGCAGGGGTCCAGGCTCCCTGAGTAATCCCCAAAGACGAGTTTGCAGGGAAATCACGGGCAGGAAACCACCTGGGCATTCCCGGTGAGGGGGAGCTGGTGGGATTTCAGGGAGGTGGCAGGACCTGAGGGGCAGGGAACTCGGTTCTGTAAAAAATAATCTGCCATTTGCAAAACTCCAAGTGGAAACAAACGGTACAGAATATGCAAGCTCATATCAAGGTATAGTTTAGCTTGTTCCAACAGATATTGCTAATTTGTCATGAAAAAGGTTAATCCTTTGATGAATCCCTGAATGGTCCCCTAGGAAAGACTTCAGGGCACAGAAAGCATGGAAAGTCAGTACTGCCTTTAAAACAAACAAAATGGTAGGTTTACTGTAACCCGCTCTACAAATAGTCACATGGAGTACAGAACTTAAATCAATATGGGAAAACAAAACAGCAAAGATCACAAGTGAGACTCTTCTTCCATTATCCTAAAATGCTTTAGAAAATGACAGAAGAGCTCACGGCATGATTGTGAATCCAAATGAGCATTGGTTTGTCATGACAAATTATTGATTTCCTTCCTCTGGATAAAAGAAAATCCCTATTCAAACAGAAGGGAAATGGTAACTTGGAGCCTGATCCAAAGCCCATTTAAATCAACTGTAGAAGCGCTAAAAATGAATGACTGATGTTGAAAAAAAATCAAACATGAGGGAAAGGTAAAACATTAGAAATGGCACAGTAGAGAAGGAAAAACATCTTTGCAGCCTCATTAAAAGACTATGTCAATAGAATTCAGCTTTTAGATGCCTGTTCTAAGCATAGGCAGTTATTAAAAACAACTTTATATGTTATTTCTTAAAGCCAAGTTGTTTGTTTTCATCAATATTCAGCAACACCTCTCCTCACAACATCTCTCCCAGTATTAAAGCAGATCCTGCTGCATGATGTGTTTCCAGGTCACCTGGGGCCCGTGAGACTCTCAGGTCAGTAATACCTGTTGGTGACTGCTTGACAGCCGATGGAGGTCCTACTGGTTTCCATCCATAGCTGTTCCTCAGGATCAGAAACTAAAAGGAAAATATAAAAGAAGCAGGGGAAAGGGGTTTTCTCTACTTTAAATTCCTGTCTGAAAATATATAAAAGCCTTTCTTCCCTCAGAGGTCTCCTCTTGGTTGACATGCCTCTTTCCATTTTGTTGCCAGTCCATAGAAAGAGGAACATCAATAACAAAAGGCAAGGGAGCAGTCCTCATGGCTCCCTCAAATCAGCAAGACAACATCCTGCACGCATTCAGAAACTAGGACCATATCACAGGTCTGGGTGAGGAGTGTGATTAAGTCAGTCCCTGTGTATCTTCCAATATCCCCAACTGCCAGCTGACAGTAGCACTCTGCAAGTTGGTGCCACTGAAGAACTATATGGCAGGGACATTGCAATGCTGTGGAGATAGCACCAACTGGCTCTAGCTTATAAACCTCACAATGTTGAGCTTTGATGGTTTTGTCTATGCGATTGTCATGGTTTAACCCCAGCTGGCAACAAAGCACCACACAGCTGCTCGCTCACTCCCCCCCAGCGGGATGGGGGAAGAGAAGCAGAAGGGTAAAAGGGAGAAAGCTCATGGGCTGAGATAAGAACAGTTTAATAATGGAAATGAAATAAAATAAAATAATTATAATTATAATAGTAATAATAACAACAAAAAATTGTAATGAAAAGGAAAATGACAGAAATAAAACCCAAGACAGACAACTGATGCAAATTAAAACAACTGCTCACCACCAACCAACCGATGCCCAGCCAGCCCCCAAGCAGCAGCCCCCACGCCAGCTTTCCCCCAGCTTTATATGCTGAGCATGATGCCATATGGCGTGGAATATCCCTTTGGTCAGTTGGGGTCAGCTGTCGTGGCTGTGTCCCCTCCCAGCTTCTTGTGCACCCCCAGCCTCCTCGCTGGTGGGGTGGGGTGAGGAGCAGAGGAGGCCTTGACTCTGTGTCAGCACTGCTCAGCAGGAGCGAAAACATCCCTGTGTTATCAACACTGTTTCCAGCACAAATCCAAAACACAGCCCCATACTAACTACTGTGGAGAAAAATAACTCTACCCCAGCCAAAATCAGCACAGTGATGATGTTTAAAAAGTAAATACATAAATAAAGAGAGATTAGGTTAGGAAAGACTGGGTTAAAAAGTCAGATCTGAATAACACCAAGAAGAGAAAACTCAGTTCAAAGAGGCCAGTTAAAGAAAAATGGTCATTACAGTTGATGACTATAGAAGTTTAAGACCAGACAGGACCACTGGGATTTCTAACCCAGTGCTTTATGTAAACTGTAGGGCTTATCTGTATTAATTCTTGCTTCTGGTTCATAGTCCTTTTTTTTCTTAATGTACCAATTGAGTTAAAAATCAAGACTGATCTATTACAGCCATTGGGGAAATGTTCCAATGATTGCTTAATTGCTTATACTTGTAAGAAGTTGTAACTCTGCCTCTCTTTAAAATACTGATTGGTCCTGCAATGACTTCTAGATGTTGTTTTTATTATGAATTTGTCCATGGAACTACTGAACTTTTATTGAACTTTTCCTCCCCAGATGGTAGCTTTAAGGTTATGATGATAAAGACATCTAGATAGCACTCCCTGAGTCTCTTTATGTACAGCATATTTTCCATCCCTTCAACCATTCCCATTAAATCTTTCTACTCCTTGAATTGTGAACCGTAGCTGCATCAGATATTTTTTTCAGCAGAGGTCAGGCCAGTGCTAAATGGATGTTACATCACCTTTCTATTCTTAGTGGGCACCCAGTGTTTCACCAGCCAAGGATTTCATTCCGCCTCCTTACTGCCGAGTGTCCCTGATGTGCAGCAGAGTATCCGTGCTGACTCGTACACCTCTCATCTCCCACAGGCCCTCTTCAGGACTGCCACTCTCTAGGACAGGTTATTATATCCAGCATGGCCAGTGATCTTTGTCCCTAGATATATATTACCCTACTTTATTGAAATACACATCATTTACCTGCATGCAGCTTTCCAAACAATCCAGATCACTCAGCGCTCCTCTCTTTTATAGTTTACGACTTCCTTCTTGAACCTACAAACTTTATCAGTAATGAATTTACATTGATATACTGGATTTAGCAAGATCTTAGAGAAATCATTTCTTGGCCTCAGTCCTTTGGAACCTCTCCAGAAACAAATCAACTTCAGCAATGATTCCCACTTTGTAATTATACTTAAGAACCTAGCATTTAATCAGTTTTTAGTCTGTTTCATAAATGCCATTTTGATTTTGTATCCAATTTATTCACAGACATGTCATGCAACATCAAGGGTCTCCCAGACACAAGCAATATCATAGACGTGATAGATCAAAAAAACTGCTTTTTTTTTTCCCAACTACATCTATTTGTCTGGTAAAGGAGACTAGTTCTCCATAAATTTTGGCTCATCTAACAGAAGGTGAATAAACGACACTACTAGTTTTACCAGTCAAAACTACAACAGTGTTTAAAAAGTGATATAAAGTTAGTTAAACAGTTCCAGTTCCCAAATGGATTGCTGACTACATCTTTAAACAACTATTAAATTACTATGATTATTTTACACCAAGTAGTTGGTATTCAGTATGAAGTCAACAAAGTACTAACATTTACAGGAGGTGTTTCTTTCCCTGGGGACTGCATAGGATGGTACCATACCAAAAGAGACCAGTATGTCAGAGAAAGTTGTAAGAACTCATTTCCTCACTGTGAAAGTCAACCGACTACAAGATTTACATTGCTTTCATCTTTAATCGTTCATCCTAGCAGATGCGCAAGCAGTAGCATTCTGAAGAGCTGGAAACAGAATATTGCAATAATCAAATTTCACATCTTATAAGAGAGCAAAGCACACGAGCATCCTTTTGCACAAGTCTAAGTCTCCCTTAAACCTATTTTTCTGAAGCTGTGAAAGGAGCGTACAACCATGCTTTAAGTGGACTCTGGAGCAGGCTCAAAGATAATACCTACATTTGGAGCAACAGGAATGAGACTAAAAAGGCATAAGAAGAGATTTCAAAAGGGAAGAATTGGGTACATAGTTAAAAAGCCACAGTTGAAAGAACGTGAAACAGTATTGTTTGGCAATCTTGTTTAGAAGTTACTAGAACAGGGAATGAACAGACCTATTTGGAGAAAAGCAAGAACAAGAGCCTTATATTCTCTGCATATCAAGAACACCAGAGAACCTGTGTAATTGAATGTACAGTATGGAAAGAATAGAGTGAAATGCTGTCAGGAACTTCCACGGCAGTTGAGTAGACCCGAGTTGGTTGAGCAGACCAACTCCCTGCTATGAGTTGGCCCACTTCAGCTACAGGATAAAAGTCACTTCAGAAAGATTCCAGAACAAGCACTCTAAAGGTACATCTATTTATCAGCCTTGCTGTGGATCATCTTATGAGAGTGTATAAGAGCAAGCTTTAAACTGGTTTGTTTTGATACTGAGCAGCACAGGTATGAGGAAAGCAAAGCAGAAACCACAGTAAATCAGTTCAGAGAGAGCACAGCTACTGTTGCTCCACTTTGGGCTGATTGCCAAATCAGCCATGACTGTCTCAAAGAGGGTTTTCATAAAACATCTGGGCCATTTGAGCACAACAGTGAAAAGATGGATGGATGAGTTACCATAGCAAAATGATGAAGCTGAGCAAAACCAGTGTTTCTGTGCGGAGGTTCTAGATTAAAGACCTTGGGATACAGTTATCTTAGATGATTTCAAGATCATTTGCCCTATTTAAAAATACTTGCCTGAACATTTTCATTGCTTTATACTATTGGAACATTTATTATTGTTACAAATGTATTAACAATGGCAGTGTTATTTTACAGGCATGTGGCTCCTGATCTGCTATATGTTATATTAAATGCTGTTAGTGAAGAGAGAAGGCTACAACAGGCACCACTTTGTACCTAAAATATGTGAACCTAGGAAGGTTGGCAGTTACCAGGCACAGGAATTAAGAACTAAGATGAAATATTTCATGTCATCACTGTGAGGGACTGCACAGACCTTTCAAGCTTAAAGGACACTTGAAGACTGGAAGCCTAATCCACAGTTTCTGGTTACTTAGTAAGCTGCAGGCAGAATCCTCTCAACACACGTTTACTTAGACAAGTGTTATACTGCCAAGTGTCAGAGTGAACAAGAACTGTATGTACTAATTCAGTGACATGATAACGCAAATAGTAAATAAGAGTACAAGAATTGGTTTTCAGCATCCGTTGACTGCAGGCCAGCTGGGCCAAGCAAAGAGGATGGGAGAAGGAAAGGTATAATTTCCTGCTCAAGCAGTTTTGGTTTTCTTTCATTTATTACCTCCAGATATAAGGAACAACAGAGGGGCTGGTAAGCAACATGGTGTCTGACAGGCAGAAGGTGAAAATCATTGAGATAACCAATGAAAGCAGTGTCCCATGCTTACTTTATGAGTTTACAATCCAAAATGAACAGAGAGAAATAGCTTACATGTAAAATACATGTTCGCAAAACAGAAAAATAAAGCCCTTGAAAGAACAGTGTTTAACCGAGCATTTGAATATGCTTAAGTTTAGGCCCATGCTGAAAGCTTCATGGATTTCACTGGGGCTACAGCATGTACGTGTCCGTTTGCTAAATGGGAATATGATTACCCATGTGCTGAAGTAATTTCCTGAATCTGACTCTTAACCACTGCTTAATATCCACATAGACAAATGTTCAGCTTAGGCAGCCATGGCAGAGCGGTACTAAAAGTAATGAAAATATGTGGTTCATTTATATTAAAAGGATATGCTTGTCACATTTACCAGGCTTGTTTGGGTTTTATGCTACTGAGTTCTTTGCTGAAGACCGAGTCTGTCTGGAAACGAGGTCTGTGCAAATGATATTAGACAACTAGAATTGCTCAGCAGAGTCAGTATGGAGCAGATGGTCTCAGTGACATTTTAGAATATAACAATGGATGAAAGAAAGCTCCTAAGTAAGACCTGGAAATACTAGAGTAAAAAAAAAAAAACCACCCACCAACCCCCCCCCCCAAAAAAAAACAAAACAAAAACCACCAAACCAAAACCCAACAACAGCAGCTGACTTAAGAGAAAAGGGCAGAAGAAAGTCAAGGTAAAAAGACATCTGTGAACTATGGGAAGGACTGAGCCAAAGGAAAGTGGCTGGATAGGTGGAGTTAGGGACAGAGATCATGCATCAGAGGAAAGACTGGAAGTGGAACTCCAAAGATCCAACAAGATAGTCTCCAAGAATTCCTCCCACATGGGTGATAAAACTTTCATGAATTACTAACAAATCTGGTTGCCTTGGGAAGCTCCCAACTGCATCCCAAATGAATTACAGAAAGGCTCAGAGAAGGTGGGGAAGAGAGAGCGGTAATTGCAGTTCATTTAACTTTGAGCCCTTGTAATTATTCATATATTTGATAAAGAGAAATGGCTGAAAACATACAGGTGTGGCACAACTAATAACAAGCTCTTCAACTTTGGTGGAGCACTAATTATGAATGTTTGGCTGAAACATGGGACAAAACAGGTGTCCACCAAAAATGCAGTTTATTGCAATCAAAACCCATATGCAGTGTTGACAGTTTCCATGACAATTTTGCTGGGTAAAAAACAGGTGTTTCATTCCTAATTAAACAACGTTGAAAAATTTGGGTTTTACTGTTGTCCATTTTAGATTTCATTCAAACATATTATGTTCCCCATAGAATGTTTAATAATTTTTATCTTACTAGTTAGCAATCATCAGTATGAAACAAAGATATGTTTTCAGAATTGTTTAATTTCCATGTATTAGAATTTCAGGCTTTGTTTCCAGTCAAGAACAAAAACTAGTTACAAAAGCCATGATTTTTTTTTTAAGCTCGAATGCTAAAAGAAGAGGTATGATCACAGAGAAATAATTTATAAAGGCAGACTGAAAATAAAACAAGGAGTTGCTCCTATCTGAGCTGAAAGCTCTCTATGGGCAGACTTAAGTTTGTTTCCATAAATTAGAGATATGGCACCATTTATTCAGAAAAATGCAGGTTTCTTTCAAGTTTATCTTTGAGATTCCAAGTTTCTAAAAGGTAAATTAAACTCTTCCACTAACTTTGTTCTCCTTGTTGACAGGAGAATAAACATTTCAAGACTTCATGGTATAAATATCCTTTTGATGGAACTTACAAAATTTGTGTATTTTCCATTTCAAATTAAAGCCTTGCAGCCCACTGAAAAGTAGAGGCAAAGACAGGAAAAAAAACTCCACCATCTCTGCTGGGCTGCTCCGATCACTTTTCTCCTAATTCAGCTGCCAAGTACTGCCAGAGTTAAGTAGCTTGGTACATGACTGCAGTGAATTTGTCTGTGCTCTTTCTTGTACCAATTTCACAGGCCTGCAGTTCAACGCCCTCCCTGGAAAAACCTGTAGATGAGCATTTTTTTCTTCATGTCATGATGAATCTAAAAATGTCTTAATTGTCACTATAAAAAAAATAGAAAAGAAAATCCCCAAAACAGCTTAAAGCATCATGCCAGAATAACAGTTTTAAGTTAATAACTATTTACCTGTTAAGGTTCATTTTCTTCAGGATCTCTGCACAGCTACCTTTAGATTTTGTCACATTCAGCTGTCTCATTCCCAAGCCCTGCCTAAAAACCTTTCCCCTTGCAACCAGTGACCTTCTCACACTCCTGGTACAGATGCACTGGAGCTGGGATGCTGGCACAGGATAAAAACTGGGGCACAAAGAGTATCTGAAGATATCAGCTTGGGCATGAGGAGAGTCAGAGCGTGCCACATCCCGACGCGGTGGCACTGAGTGTAGCTGCCACCACCCAAGAGCCCAACCCTCTGCCACCAATCATGCCACAAGAGTTGTTTGCTAGAGGCCACAGCTGGCACAGAGGAGACAGCTTAGCAATGGAAGAGCCATAGGGAGAAATGAAAACTTGAATTTTTCCCTCCATCTCACATGCACCTTCTATGACTAAGACTGTTCGCACAATGAAACCTCATTCTAGTCTGAGGTTCAGAAGTGCTGTTCCGTAGCCACCAACAATAAACAGCCTTTTGTAAAGAAAAATGGAGGATTTTCTAAAAGGCAAGCCATACAAAGCCTACTGAAATTCAGTGGGAGATGGATGACAAAGCCTATCTTTTCTTTGAAATTCTCCCCTGGCAGAAATAATTTTCTTTGGATTTTTGGCATGAAAACAAACACATCTATTCCTACATCATCTTTTCTGTAGTGCTGTCCTTTTCCAAATCATTATGAAGTGTATATACACATATTGTCACACTAAGCAGTATCATGGCTTCCTAAACAATTCACCAAAAAGCCACTGCGCATTAATTAAAAAAGAAAAAGTCAATTCTGACAGTATAAGAAAAAAGGAAAAAATATGAGCAAATAAATCATTAGGAAAAACACATTACTTGTCCCCTAAACTGCTCTCATATCATCATTCTCTTCATAAAGAAATGCATTACCTGTTATTACTTCTGCTGTAAGATAACTATAATGAACATCACAAAAACGCATGCAGGCTCTGCTCGAGAGCTCACTTCTAAACCACTGCAAAAATTGGTGTTTGGCTACATCTTAATTTTACTTGTAGAAAATAAAGAAGCCATGAGGACCAGATGAGAGTTCAAGTCTTCAATTAAAATCTTGATATGGCAAAATTGAAGTTTAGTTCATGTTAGGTTTTGGTTTGGGTCTGATTTTTTTTTTTTTCCCCACTTAGCTACATAATCAGATTTTAAGGAGTGAGAACCTATTTTCCATCAGAACTACCATGCTGGCATCACGGGGGAAGGAGCAGGCCTTCAAGAGACTTCTCAATAATTTGTTAGCTCTTTGCAACTTTACCTCTCAATGGGAGCAGAGCTACATCAGCATCCAAAGGGAGGACTTGGATTCAGCAAATTTTCCATTTGAATTTCACTTCAGAGAAGAGAGTACAACAATAACCAAAGAAAGAGGAGAGGCTGACACTTCATTTGAAATCCAGTTTCAGATTCAAGGCAAAGGAATTTAGATGGGAAAGGAAACAAAAGGTCTGGTCTTTACCACAGATTTGTCTTTGTACATATCTCTCACCTAATATATATGATAGGACACTGGTCTTGGTGGAGCCACAGACTGCTATTTTAAAAACATCAAAAAGAAAAAGCATCTGGCTCCACAAATGTGCAGTTCTGTTTTGCCCAAAGGTTTGTTTTGGTATGTTTTTAGCCACATCCTGTTCAGGTTACTCTCAGGAGCCATCCCTTTGAACCATGGTGATACCTTGCGTCAGAAAATTAAGCAACAGGATCACCAACATCATGAAGGGCATCACAAGACAAAAATAATCTCAGTGGTAAACGTATCGATTCAATCTTCTTATGAAAGTGCATAATACAGAACAGTCCAAATAATTTTGGCTATTAAAGGGTCACAGTAATGCATCATAGATATTGAATAAGTGTTTACATTACCAGGAAATACAATAGTGAAAAGAAATATGAAAAACAGAAAAATTAAACACTGGAGAAGGGAAAGAAAAGCCTGCAGCGTTCTATTTGCAATGCAACAATCATGGATCTTATCAAATCACGCCACTGGCCACTGTATCTTTGTATAGACTCCTCTGTGTGATTATTGCTGAAATGTGGGACAAAGTACATCCTATATTCAATTGATATAGGCTGCACAACATTAAGCACTAAATAAAGGATTTTTTTTCTTAATAAGGAACAGATGGTCACCTTATTCAAGCAGCTGTTGGGGGGAAGAAAAAAAAAAAAGATTCACTATCAGGCATCAAAGGCTAAAAATGGTCAGATGCACTCCCTCCTGCTAAGTAGTGGTATCAGCATTCAGCCACTAACTGGTATAAGACAGAAGAAGTGAGGTGAGAAGGCTCCTCCTGATCGGCTCTGCCCACTGCTCTCGGTGGGCTATGAGCCATACCTACAAATCCAAGCTGGTGCTGAGCAAAAGCTCTATGCATGAAGGTATTTTTGATGTCCAAGTTCAATGCTAACAAGTGGAATTGCCGAAGAGTACAGTAAAGGAATAAGCATCTTAAAACCTGTAAAATTAAAATTGAGTTATTTCAGGAGATTATATTTTATCACTAGGTGGCATTGCTCTAAATCTTTCAGTGCCTACTAAAAGATTTTCAGTGCCTTCTGAGCTCTTTACTATATGGGTAATATTCTAACAGCTGGTGAAACACACAGGTTTCACTGAGGTGGTGCCAGCCATGCTGCTCAAAATGTGTACAACACTAGCGAATCTATATGGTAAGGGACTTTATTCTAACTTTGGCCTCAAGTCTTCTGTTTACTGCTATAGCAATAAACACAGTCCATAACCAGATGTTCAATTACTCCAACTGGAAGCCTCAGTCTACTGAGAAGCATTTATAAAACAACTCCAGCCCCCTCTCATGGCTCCCCCCTTCCACAATTCTTTCCACCAGGGACAGCACAGTTAGTTACAGCTCATGTTCACGTGTTGTACAACAGCTGTAAAGCCAGGGCTTTTTGCCAGTTCACTACACCGCTGGGTTGACTCATTGGCCCATGGAATTTAAAAAAAATGTTAAAAGTTAATTTTTTTTTTTTTACTTGAACTGTTGAATTGTCTGTGAAAGCCATTAATGATAAGTCTGACAGCATGAAATAGAGTAAAAGCAGCACAAACATTTGTATTATCTCTAAACCCTTATAAAGTTTTTAACAGCATAGAAGTAATACAAGAACTCAAACCTCCATTTTGAAACAACCTTAGCAAAATGTGTGTCCAATTCAATTTTGGAAACTACTGAAATCTCATTCTGACTCCAGTAACTAAATCCTATGTATTGTATCTAAGGCTTATGACCCAATGTGCAATGGTACCATATCCCAAAGAGGGTTTAAAGCTTCAAGGACGTAAAGTTTAGCCACATCCAGAAATGCAATCCTGAAATCCCCTAGCCTGTAATTACCTAAAGCACAGACACAGCAAAAAGACTGTTTATGCACTTCATATTCAGGATTCACTGGATAAGAAATATACCAAGGTCTTGGAAAAGGGACTAGAGCCTAGAACTCCTCACTCTCCGCTGAGGACCCCAGGCACCAGCTAAGAAATCATGATCCTTCCACATCTACATTTTTAAGAGATAAGTAGTGAGGACATTCAGCCCCTTGCACAAGAAATCCCTGCATGTTTACCATCTTAACAGCTACAGCTTCAGTTCCATTGCTAGATTTTTTGCTTCCTTTCCAAGACAGACCCTTTAATAAAATGTACTTTGTGGCCTGGATGGCACTATCTGCTTCACTGATTTGACAAGCTGATTTGTATTTGCCTCAGTTTCAACAAATCAACTTCATTAAATCAGCAGCAATGCCCCTTCCCATTTTCCTGAGCTCAGATCAATGCCAAGACGTCAGAACAGCTGTATGACCAGCAGTGCTTAAGTTCAACAGATTTTATCCTAGGAATGAGATGATTTGTAACAGTCACATCACTCAGTTTTAGGAGAAATACATGGCCGTTCCAGCTCCTTTTAAACCATTTCAGGGCAAAAATAGAGTGCTTTTCAGTAGAGGAAATCAAGTCAGTCAAAAGAACAAATGGTTATTTTCACTTTTAACACTACACAGAGTTAAGTTCCAAAAGTGCAAGAATTGTTATAAAACACCTTTATTTCCTTTACACTCCTCCTTATATGTGCTCTCACTCTGAGAAACATACATAGGATCATCTTCTGGCTCTGATAAGCGAGAGACAGCCTCACAGAAGTGCGTCAAGGAAGCTTTCCCCACTCTCTGAGCCCTGAGTACAGCCTGAGTTTCGTTCAGTAGGTTCTCCAACAATTGCTTCAAGTCTTTGCAATTGGGCATATGTAACTGTTCAATCAAGATTGAGAACACTTACTCATCCTTGCAAAGCACTTGAGCTCTAGGGATGAAAGCAGCTTAGCACTAATGGTAACTATTGTCTTTAACCTACAAAGGCCTTGAATACCCACTTGGGAAGAAATAATAGGGGAAAAAAGTTTTAGCAGTTTAACTGAATGACTTTAGAAACAGTTTTGATAAAATCAGTGAACCTCCCTTATGCTGGCTCTCAAGAAAATGTCTAGAAATCAGTTTCGGAACCATTTAGTGGGAGCAGGAAGAGCTGTGTGCTGAGCTGCCAGCATCAGCCCAAGGCGCGTGGCAAAATGCTGCTGTGCTGCTTGCCCGAGACACATCACTGATGTCCTAATACAACAGTCCTCCTCCTCTCCCTTCTTTTCTGAAACAAATTCCTTAACAGGTACAGCCAGAAAACAGCCCCTCCTTCATGAAGGGTCCAGGATTTTTTTTTTTCCTCTTTTCTCTTTCACCCAATCCAGCAAATGCCAGCCACTGATTAACATCTCATTCCCACTCCTTCAACCTTGCAAGTACCATTTCTTCCTAAAATAGCCCGGTGCAGATGGACCAATATCATTCATTTGTATGTACTTTGAAAATCACACATTGAATCACCATGGTTAACAGGTGACTATCACATCTTGACACTGCTGTATAGACATGGGCTGAGTGTACCCATTATGCTATTGAGGAATAATTAAGTAGTCTGTTAATAATCTTAAAAATGAACAGTGATTGCTATTAATATATTAGTCATCTCAATAAAACTACCCACATATACATGATAGATGATGATGCTGACAATAGGATTTAAAGAAAACCTGTGTGATGATAGCATGCTCTCAAAGGGAAGTGATCTCTGTGGTTCAAATACGTGAATTCAGAGACTAAATTCCCTCTCAGGTATGCCACTCACTTCCAGTGTTGCACTAACCTACAAAATGGGGGCATTTATATAAATTAGGCATATCTAATTTAATCAGGCACCCAGTATTGGAACATTTGCATGAAAGATTATCAGGAAATGGAAAACCCCACGTTTGCTTCCTCCAGAAGCAACTGACTGGAGTCTACAGGGACTCTAACTTTTTGGCAGAGAAACAAGCTTTTCCTTCTCATGAACAGACCATTCTTAGAGTCATTTATTCCCTGCCCTCCCTGGCTGCCTGTTTAAGATCTCAAGATAGTCAAGAATTTGATGAGTTGCACTGGGAATATTTGGCATAACGTGAACAATTCTGATCACTCAGATTCAAGAAAGATTGAAACTGCTGCAGGTATTTAAAAACAATTTTAAAATTTAAAAATTTAAAAAACAATTTAAAAACAGTCATGGGAACCAAGAGTCAGCCCCAAGGCTGCAAAGTCCAGCTGGGTTTTTTCAACCAATCAAAGCAACAGAAGAGAAGGGATGGGGCTGCTCTGAAAATCTCAATTACAGAATCACAGAAAACACATCTAGGGGAAAGTACTGACAAGGAAGGGACACTCAAGACCTGGGGCAGTATTGTTATAAGAATAAATGGGTATTAATAATCCATATTGAGGCATGATGACACAAAGTTAAAAGATTAAGCATTAAAAGAAAAGCATTAAAGGAGTGAGGTCTTATAGCTAGGAAATAGTTTTTCAGATACAGCTTGCTAAGGCTATGAAAAAGGTCGTGATATGGTACATTCAGCAAGAAGGGGCTGGAATTGCTAACCTGGTAGAACACTCCCAGTTCTTTGTACCAATGCTTCTTTTAAAAGAAAATAAAAAGGCAGGGCTCATATAAGGCAATTATTTTCAAGAAACATACACATGAAATAATCTGCATAGAAGTTTCATTTCCCCTTATGGATTTGCAAAAAATTTGTTAAACTTTGTTTTTCTCCTATTACAATCAAAACATCTGCTGTGACTACACAGTGAAGAAAGGCAGAGGGCTAAGACTAAGCATTTTATCAAAGGGCAACAGATTTCTGAAAAGTCTATCAGCAGGGCTTGGCAGCTAATGGATAAATTACAAGCCCATGATAGATAATAACTAAGTTCCGTGGGTTGAGCAAATGCCAAACGTGGCAGCTGATTTTTTTAGACTACAGAAACCCTCCAAAAGCAGGGACAGTTTCCAACACAGTGTACTACCCCTTGCTCTTAAGGCATGTTCTGTAGTACATATCCCCCCTGGCAGGATAACACCTGTACCTTTTGTAATGAACTTTACCCGTTCTGACTGCATTAGACCGAGGATGAGCAGGGTGAAAATCCCAAAATATATAGTGAGTATATCTTGACCTGACCTTCTCTGCAAAACAGTACAGGAGACCTAAGTGCTCTTACTTGATCTGAATATGATGGCTCCAGTCCTTATTGTACCTTGAGGGCCTCATTGGGAAGGGATGGAAGTCTCAGAGCCTCCCTGAAGAAGAAACTGAGCTGCCGCTCCCCTTCTGAGCTGCCCTGCACAAGACTGCCTGGATCAGTTAGTGCAGGAAGAGCCATGTGCTGGTCCTCTCCTTTCTCAGAGCCAAAGAATACATGGAGGATACAATGGTTTTAAGGTCCCAAGAAGCTGCAGCCCTGCTCCCATTTGGATATAGCCAGGGTGATTACAGCCTATCAGTTGGCCGTTGCATGCTGCCCATGAAAATATGGAGATGGAAATAACACAGGAAGAGTGGCAAAGCAAGTGGCTAAAGAGAAAGAGTGTATGAGACAGAGGGAAAGGAAAAGCAAGGAGAGAAGGCAATGGGAATGCAGAGTAGGATGGAGGAGGGAAAAAAGTGAAAGATGGATAAGCCAGAGACAATATACAAAAGAAAGATGGCATGAAAGAAGAGACACATAGAGAAGAGATGAGGCCAAAATATGTGCAAAGCCCAAACAGAACAGTGCAAGAAACTTCTATGGGAAATAAGAAAGCTGAGAGGATATGTGAATGAAATGTACTACTTTGTCATGGCAAACCCACTGCCTCCTGTCTGCTTCCTTCCAGGCAGCTTCCCTGAGAAAGCTTGCATTTCTGGTACAGCTGCCCAGTAGCCTAAACGTTCATCTCCATATCTATTTATGCAAGATACTATGTCAAATATTAGAAAAGCACCCAAAACCAGCTCTAAATAATCAGCTAGTGCAGTCTCTGCACATCTGTAAGGGCTGGAATGCAGCACCTTTTCAGTACAGCACCATTACAGTACGCCTTTAAGCCTCTACAAACAAATCCAACTAGTGAACAGTTGTTGATTTATCATGCAGTTCCCTGGAGCCACAATAAAGCTGAATCCACCTACTAGATTCACCACACAAATTCCTGAGAAGTGACTTGAATTACAGTTAATCTTTATTGCAATATGAAATGTTGAGGTGTGAGATGCTTCCATCCCATAAAATGAACTAAATTGCCTCATTCCAGGAAAAGGAAAGGGGCTGCTTCAGCCTCATCAGACAACACAACTCCTACTGAGGACAACAGATTTCACCGATGCAATGGAGGCAGAACAGATTGCAATTCTGCACTGTTTTTATTTGGTAGTAAACAACTCTGAAGGAGACTGTGCCCCGAAGTATGCTTTCACACAAACCTGGTGTTCCCCAGCAGGACTGTTTATGTGAACAGAATTTAGCACTAGCTGTCTTAGGTATAAAGGTGCAAATTTACTACTCATAAGCCTGCGTTATTTCTCCAACACTTATTTGCTCCTGGCTTCCAAAAGTTGCTATAAAACAGAAAGAAACTACAGCTTTTCTGTGAAATGACAGAAAAGTGGCAGTCCTCCCAGCTGCAGAGCTGTGAAAAGATGATGGCTGTTAGATATGTTCTTTCTGACTGTATTTTTACAGGAGGAAATCAGTGTGAGTATGCACAATCCAAGGGCACTTCCTCAAAGACGGCAGCTGAAAGCAGCTTTTCTTGGAAAACACACAGAAAAATCCTCAAGAGAACAGAGCTCCTCCTCTAAGAGAACCTCTCCCTATCTCACAAAAATCCCGTAAGAGTCAGTTCCACAGACCCGATCATTCCTGGAGTATCTGCAACAATCCATTTGGAAATACTGTGCCCCTCTTCAAGCAGTCATCCCTCTCTCGTGCTGTTCCATGGCTAAGGGAACACAACCAAACCTCAGGCATCTGTTCCTAGGAAGCCTTTCATCCAGCGCCAGTGTAGACTCTAGTCTGTTAATACTTTGTTAATTTGTTTCTCAAGATTAGAGAGATCCCCCAGCTCTAACTACTTCTGCCTGACACACTCTCTGCTGCTTCTATTTGAAGAGCTTCTAGAACATGTTTCAGAAGCAGCTGTCTGAAACTAAGAAACAGAGCATTTTGACATATCTGAAGATGCTAGTGACATGGTATTCCTTGGCTCTTCCTTGGGCTCAGATAGCATCAGTGACATTTTTATCTAAGGATAAAAGGATGTAATGAAAGGAGACTAAGGATTTTCAAAATTTGGCTTAGAATTTTAGCAACAGAACTAATGCAATGACAAACAAAATTCAGGCATGTACCTTATAAAAAACCCATCAGATTGCTAAAAGTTGTAAAAAAATCACATAGAGAGTTTCAGTCCATATCAGTTTGTTAATCTCAATCATGAAAAAAAGCTACTATTTCAAGTACTTTCTAGAATCAGGGTCCCAAATGCACCAAGGTTGACGAGCAGCTTGTCTTTCAAGAGGACCAAGGGTGTCAGTGAACACAGAAATGCTCTCTACATTCTGAAATAGTTTTATGAGCTAATATGATCTAACCAATCATTTTAATTTAAAAACCAGAGCACATACTTCTGTAGAGATGGAACAGATGCAGAGTGGGCAGGTAAAGCCTTTTTACCTTGAAACACACTATGTTCTCATTTCTAAGCGATCTTTCAGTCTTACAGTTTACTTATTTGCTTTTCCCCTCTAGCACTTTTGAACAAAGAGCAGGCTTTTAAAACCACTGTGTGTCCTAATGTTAATCAGCAAGAAAAGCATCCATGGGCATGGGATAGGATGCTGACCGTAAGCATTCAAATCTGGGTTTATGATCCCAAAACAGACTAAACTTACTACTGATTTCGGCTCCAGGATTCCTAGCACTGGTCACCTCAAGTGCTATGTTGTGCTTAAATATGCAACTAACATTCAAAGCTTTTAGAAACATTTCTCAGAAGAGGTCCCATGAGTAAGGAAGAAGGCTGACTCCAGAGCTCAGGGCACTGTCCAAGACGTTATGCCTGGGTGAGAGCTAGGACCACTGGTGGTTCCACCACAGGAAATGACAATGTTGCACTGTAAGTCCCCTCATGACACTTCCCACTAGTTAAGGCACCATTTATGTGAGAACAGTTAATGACATTAGGAATAACAGAAAAGAAAGTACAAAGCATTGGGCAAAAGAAAAAAAAGGTGAACAATTTAGGTAGCCTTTAATGTTTGATGCCATACAATTTTGAGTCGTTGCACACAGCAGGAGGTATTTGACATTTTCCTCTTCAGAGATTAGCACTTGCAGGTATTGATTTAAACTGGGTTTTATACCATGACTGTCATTTTTATGAAGGGCACAATAAGAGAGATTAGCAAGAAATTGCCAGGCACACCATCCTTAATCAGCTGCAAACTGTTTTCACCTGAAATCTGCAGGTTTGTCAGCAAAAGCAAAACGCACATAACTAAGTGGGGTAGCAGGAAAAGAGCATTCAGGCTAACAGAATAAAAATAGCTTCTGAGAAAGGGTGCCATAAGAGAGCTTTTTATTTTCTATTTTTAATCTGGAACAGATTCACAATTCATGCCACCTCTTTTTAAATCTTATTATCTGGTTTGGATTAGAATTAAAATTCCTTCTCAAATACCGAGCTCTCCTAATGCTCTTTACAGGACATGGGTTCCACCTGAGCACATCAGAGGCTGCCAGGCCAACTTCTCATTACCCAAGTCCCTTGGCTGGATGCAGTCGCTTTTTCAACACAGGAGTCTTCCGTTGGAAGAAGGAGGTTTAAAAACACAACACATAAGGAAAAAGCCCTCCCAGCTGTGTGTGAGTGAGACCTGAAGATTGAATATATCAAGAAGGATTTTCTTTAGCACAAATAGAAGTAAAAGCCTTGCTCCTCTTGATTTTCAGCAAGAGTTCAGCACCTACTTTGTTCTCAGTGCAATTCGCCCAAGTGCCTTTCAACAGGCCTTGTCCCTCTAATCCATTCTGAAAAGCCCATTTTTGCCTGCTTGGCAGTAATGGAAACATATGCTACAGGCAGGTGTATTTCAATTACAAAGGATAAAAATTGCAGGGAAAAAATATTATATTTTCTGCCTCTCCTAGTTACCCAACCTCTAAATTAAAAGCAGGAAAATAGGTGCCTCTTTCACTGCTAAAGTCTGCTTGAAAATTGATTTCCTGTTTAGCCTGCACCATGGAATTTAAATTATTTTATTCTAAAAGTTACAAAGCACCAGAGGTTCTTGCCTCCGAGTGAAATGGATTAATATTTACGAGAATTATATCTTTCTTGATAAGGTTTAGTCTGCATAGCCCTTTATCAATGGTGCCCTGATATGACAGAGCTGTTTCTGTTACAGTTAGGTTCAGGCAACAAGCATAGCAGGTTTTGTTCACTTTCTGCCTGGATGGGCTTAGGTAAAGCACAATGCTGGTCCCTATGAGGTACAATTAAGCTCCTGAATGGTAAAAACCTCTGATATCTTTTCTGCTGTGTCTACAAGTAATGAAAATTTCACAACTGCCTTGTTAAAGGAGAAATATGTTGAACCAGCTCCCTATCATTCATACTGCCTTTTGAGCTTGTGTTATTGATTCAAAGATGACTGAAAGTGCACCTGCTATGAAAAGAAAGCCAGCCATAGAGCCAAAAAAGTGGGAGAGCTGTCCATGCTGTGTAGGGATCATCATGGGTTTAGACACACTGTCTCAACTGGGCCTGCTATTGCATTTCTGTGGAGTGTCTGAATGGACCCCCAAAGCCGTGCCTGCATTTATTGTAAGCAGCCAGCTTTGGATCTAGATTTCCTCTCATCATGTGGTGAAAGTTTACCAAGGCTAGGCTGTGCAAGGCTACTTCTGTCACAGAAACTGAATAGCAAGAGAAAAGAGGAAGGGCTGGGACAGAGACATCAAGCCTTAGTGGGCTGCTTCAGGGGGAACTGGAGAAATGGGGTGCAGTCACAGTTACCTCCCACCCCAAACAGAGATTTTGCACCTGGGAGCAGCAGCAACGAGCTTGACTTCCCAGGCCTCTAGCCTAAAAATAATTAGGGGGAACATTTTTGCTGTTTTTTTTTAAACTGCAGCCTACAGTTTGAGAAAACGGCTTTCCTCATCTGCACCTGTCCAGTGGGAAGCTCTCAAAGCAACAATGTCAAAACGCAGCGCACCTCCACAGCCCAATGGGGCCAATTTATGATGGCTGAAGATGTGACCTGGACCACTTCTCTCACTTCTGTGCTACTCAATCTGTATTCAAAATGTTTTGCTATCAGAGGTTTGTCTTATGAAATAGTAATACCATTCTGGCTTAGTGCCAAGGTTGGGCTAAGGGATGGCAATACATTAATGCTGCAGGTAATCAGCTCAGCAACTTTCAACTGCCAGTCACAGCTCTCAAACTATCCTGGCAAGAAAAAAAAATGTTTTCAGATATACTCATTGCTGATACATTAAAAACAGTATCCAGCAAATGTGAGACTTACCTCTCTGTGTACGCAGTGGGTCTAACATAATTGCAGTGATCCAATCAACCAGTCAGAAAATAATTTTAGTTCTTGTATAAACATCTATTTTTTTAAGCTGGGATACACAACCAGCTCAGGGAGAACTCAATAAATGTTTTAACATTAAATAAAACATAACTCAACATAATTATTGAAGTAGAAAATGAAGAGTATTGTTGTGCCCAAGGAAAATAAAAAGCTTCTGGAAGGGGGAAAAAAAAAAAAAATCTTTTTATGTTTATTTTAGCAGGGCTGTACTTTTAGTTAGATCACATTTAAATTACCAGACTGGACTTTGAAGAGAGGGTAATATAGTAAACCATCCACACCATATGACCCTCCATAGGTTTAGTCTACAGGGAGCTCAATGTTTCATTTTCGGTGTAAAGACATACGTCAGCTCTAGTTCTCATATGAACGTTGTTTCAATCCAGCTTTACAAGAAAAAAATTCCTGCATTACCAAGCCTCTCCTTGCAGCATATTTAATATTTCCTTGATCTCTTTCTATTACCAAATAATTTATGGGATTCACTGTGTCTCAGTCCATAGAAAGTTTGCTTGTAGTAGAAATACACTAGGCCTTGTGATGGAGGAGAGATCAATATAAACAAGAAAAAAAGTTTATAGTTCCCCCTCCCCCTCTCGATGTTTATCCGATTACCAGTATCTGGTATGTTTTTATATTCTGACTTAAATCTAAGTTTTTCTGTCACAGAAGTCTAACTAACATAAATAATATTTTGCAAGGAATTAACAACAGCTTTGTGCTCCTTCAGCAATCGTCTTCCTCCTGAAGGACTGTCTCCTTTTATAGGGTTCCTTTCCTCTATTTTGCTTTCCAAGTAAACAACCTCACCTGACACCTTATTCATCATCCACTAATGGTGGAGAATGCGAATGTGCTTGCACTCCTGATTTATTACTGTTTTCATCAGACAGTATAAAGAGACTGAAGGCATCAGTTTTTGAAGGTCCAAATGCTAGCAAAATGGTTAGCCCTCAGTGATGTGCAGTAAGTTAGAAATCGTCCTTGCTTTTGCATTACCCACTGACATAACGGCTGCCTGAGACCTGTGATCAGCTACTCCACATTTTTACTCCCTTGACAGTAGTATTAATTTCAAATTAATCAACACCCCCAAGCCATGAAAGTACAGAGTCTAACTGGGGAGGAAAGAAGATGAACTCTAGTTTCAGTTACAGCTGGCCAGAAGTATATAAAAAAAATTCCTCACAAAATCAGAAGATCAAAGTTTGAGGGTTTTTTGGTTCCCCTCCCCCACCCTGTAAATACCAACATGCAGTATTTCCAAAAGGAAATCATTCCCATGGAGCATATAGCCCACGAAACAGAAAGGAAAACTGGACAGCATACTGAGCAGCTACAGGAAACACCCAGAAGGGCCCTAGGAAGAACTGCTCCCTAGGGCTCAGAGTCCCCACTCTCTAATAGGCAATTGGTAGTACTGACATCAATGAACTCTCCCCAACCAGAAAACATCAAAACATTTTAATCCTCGGCCTTGGGCTAAATCTCTTTCCTGAAATCAGAGAGATTGAAAGAGCTACTCTGTCCTGGAGCTGAACATCTAGAAAGCATCATCTTTTAACCCCATAGTACCCCAGCTGCTGGACCATCCCTATAGAGCCAGAGTTCACAGATGTCAACACTGGATTCAACCAGAACTTGTCAAACCTCAAATACAGGGGCGTATCTCCCTTTACTTGGGAAAGAAATATAATCAGTGTTTTCCTTGTGTTCCATTTCTGCCCTGGGGAAGCTGCTGAGCAGCACCATTTCTGCATGCTTCCTGCAGCATTCTACTGCCTTTTTCCAATCTAGTCTGAAATGTCCTTAGGTTAGAGTAAGACTACTTGAGTTTTCCTTCTTATACACATTCCTCCTAGGAGTGGATGACTGTACTTCAGTGTTTACGTTTCAATTACTGGCCTCCAACGTCAACTCTGCAAGCCCTCTGCCATTCGATGAAAACATACTTGTTTTCCTGTTGACATGCACAACAGCTTTTAGTTAATACGCCCCCAGACCAGAGAAGCCATCAATGAAATATTAATTTATTGTGCTGCTTGAATTACAGTTCCTGGCTGGGCAAACTAAGAGCTCCTCTGTCACAGGAATGGGTTTGTTACACTTAATTGCATGTCTTACTCTCTTTCCGAGTCATCAAAACATTTGAGGTCTCTACATAACTTCAAAATATCTGAATCAAGCATGAAAGGCTAACAAAAACAAATGAAAAAGCTGAATGCTGCCTCACACTGCCCCATATGATTAAAGAGAATTAGAAAATGAGCAGAAAAGGCCTAGAGTCAGTGACATTGGTACTGGGCAGGAATGAGCATCTAGGGAGATGCTGAAACCGCTTGCGCTTGGGAATCTTATGCAGTTTCCCAAGTGGAAGACGAAGTAATTAACCTACAGCCTGTGGCCAGCCCAAGAAAGGACAGAGACGATGAGCAAGAAAGTCGGTCAGACCTGAAATTTATGACATCTGGGATATCTCAAGAGAGGTGATTCCAGCAGAGCAGGTCTTGAGGCAGAACACAGGGCTGGGATTCAGGACAACGGTATTTTACTTCTGTCTCTGTCCATGCAGAGAAAAAGACATTTTACCTCCCTGTTTCCTTTCCTATCCCTTTGTCTGCTCTATCAACTTAGATCAAAATGCTTTGTGTGCTTGCAAATTGGCACCCTGATCCTGAGCCAGACTAAAGTGCAGCATGCTATAAATAAGCATTATGTTATCAAAATGACATTTGTTTGGGAGGCCACTTTGCACATTGGGTCAGAGACGCCATTCCTGCCACACTTCACAATAATAGCTATTCCACGGGTAGTATCCCTTCTTGCTGTGTTGGCCAAAGCAGATCTGACTGAGGTGGGATCAGGGGCAGCAAAGGTAAAACCCATTTCACAATTTGGACCCTTCTTTTATTTAAAACAGAGGACCCAATCACCTATAAAATATCCCATTAAAGCACATTCAACCTAAATGAAAGATTCTATTCCTGCACAAGCTATCCAATCCAAGCATCAGATTTGGTCTATTCCAAACAAAAAGGGTCTCTTCAAACAATGTTATGAGAAATTTCTGAAGGAGAAGGGCTGGGTAGATCTCCAAGTAGGTTTTCCACTTAGGAAATTTTTCCCCAAATAAGGCCTACATAAGAACAAAAGAATCCTCCTGTAAACTAGGATTTTTCATTTCTTCTTCAATATAGAAAGAACTGACTCAACAAGGTGAAGGAATGAAGAGAAGCAAAAGGACTAGCTCCTCACGCTGTCTGTTGAGGCAGGCCCAGTGCAGCCAGGCAGCAATCTGCAGTCCCTCAGGTGAACACAAAACAGATTTAGAAACACTTCGCCTCTCTCCTGAAGTTCCCCAAGGGGAAAGAGAGCTCAGCAAACCCTTTTATTTAATAAAAACCTTTATCCAGGAAATAGTACACTGTCCAAGCCCACACATCACATAACATTGTCTCCTAGTACTGATAAATTAAGATGAACACTTTGCTCAGTTTGCCTTACATAGCCATTGGAAATCTCTTGGAACAGAGTAAATCATTAAGAAAAGGCCTCTGTTATGCAGATGCCAGGAAATATGCATATTAGGTTATTGCATGCATCTGTATCCATATCTGTGTCTTTGTATGTATCTAAAAATATACACCACTGGTACTTCTTATTAGTTTGTTGAGAATGCCAGTGCAAAGAGAAAGTGGCACATCTTTGTTTAATGTTAATCATGGGAGCATATCTGTGTTACACACATCATCAGAGCAACTGCACTTTTTATACAGAAAAGCCATGAGATACATTTTGGCAATGTATTGCAGAAAACAGTGGGAAGGTTGAATTCTGCCCAGCTCCAGTTGATTTGTAAACAGTTTTTGTTCAACAAGGTATTTACATTTTATGTTTTAATGAAGGAGTTAATTTTCAATAGAACTGGGGACATGTGTAAAGATTAACTGAGAAGGGTAATTTAGGGGGTTAATTTAATTTCCGTCTCCCTACTCTGATCCCATGTTTTTATTCTCAGGCCCCTCCATACCAACCCCATCCCTGTGCTTGACATGCCCTATCAGCTTTTAATATATCTCTTTTTAAGTCTTTTCACAAAACATACCTCTTCTTTTAACTCTGGCTCATTTCTTGACATGACACAAAAAGGTAAGTCAATACATTTTAGATGAAATTCAGTGCCCACATTATTGCAGTTGGTTTAGTAGCTATTCATTAATCTATTAAGAAAAGACCTACTAAAAGATACAGGCTAAAAAATATGCAAATGTATATTACACAATTTACCCAGATCATTAACAATCTTGCAAGATTAATAGAAAAGTGACTTACAGAATCAATATCTAGTCCCTCTCTCTCAACTCTAAGCCCAGATATACCACGAGAGCAAGCCATATTAGATTTAAAGCTAACCTGATCTAGGTCTTGCTGTCCCTCTCTAAGGGCAAATAATTCTATGACATTTGGAAATGGCAGCTAGTTACACGCCATGCATTTTTCAGTAGCATCCATCTCAAAGTGATATCATTACATGAATGAGCTCTACCCACTGCTTGCAGAGGGCTTTGCCTGGTCTGGTTTTATATTTTTTCTTTCTTTGCAAATGACTGTATAGTATAAAGCTCTGAATAGCATGCGTTTATGAACCTGAGTATAAGTGTACTGCTATTTTCACAGGAAAACTGTCATTATAAAAACCAACCAGCAGCACAGGGCCTCATGGCACTTACCTTCAGAAGACAATTGGTTTCATGGAGCAAATACCAGCAGCTGCATTATCAAATAACCTGAAGACTGTGCTGGATAAATAATAAAAAAAATTGATCTCTCTGTGAGATGCACCAGATGGAAAGAAATTCATCTTTGCAGCTCATCTTCAGAACATCAAATAATATACCTGGCCAATAAATATCAAAACTGAAGGTCATCTTATAGCTGCACATACAGCCAGCGCTTGTTTTATGAGACAATGTAAACACATCCAAAAGCACTAGAAGACAGATCTTACCTTGTAGTTTCTAGAACCCAGTATTTAGCCCAAAATCTTTTAAAAGACTACCCATCAGATACATCAGATGTAGAGTTATCTGCAGAAAGAAAAAGAAAACAGACAACTAAATATACTGAAACCCAATAAAAATGCAATATCCCCAACTGTATACATATTTCGTAAGCAACACAAAAAACTTTTCAATGCATCCTGTAGAAAAAGAGGTTTTGGTTCCTTGTCCTTACTACCATGAGTATTCAGCCTAAATTGCTGCCTTCTCTAAAAGTTTTAAGCTCTGAAAAGCAGAAAAATACCTCAGAAGATGAATAACTGATTATCTTGAGATAATCAAGATACTTAACAGTGACCTTGCTTCTTTGTTCAGTGTCAACTCATCTATTCTGCCAGTGGTTCGCTTTACTCCACTGGTAACTTGTTAGCCACCAATCCTTCTTAATTATTTCTATCTAAAACCAAACAAAATGTTGATTTGGCATTAAACAAATTTATCTAACAAAGTTTCCATGAAATTAAATGTATTTATCCCTTTGTCTGCTAACTGAACCATCAGTGATGCTTTCTCCATATACCGCATAAGACTTTAGCCCTTATTCTAAGCAAATTAATTCAGGACAAAAATAGAAGCAGCCATTAAAAGATAATGCTACTGGATAATTCTTGCTTCCAGTTCTGTCTACGTATATAAGCTTAAGATCTTCATGATACTCCAATCAAGCTGAATTAAAATGCTTTTCCAAGTACAATTTTGTGCTATATAAGCTTGTCTCATTAAAAATTGGGAAGGAGGGAGAAAAACAACCTTGTGACTATGAACTAAAATAGCACTGGTACTGCTTTTTGAGAACCAGGCAGACTGTTTGTATTCTCACATTCCTTGTTTTTACAAATGAAAGAAAATGTAATCAGGATTCAGTACATTTATCTGGAACCTCCAAATCAGAATTTACAAGAAATAATAAGGCAGCAAACTGGCCTTGTAGAAGTCTCTCATGCCCCAAACACTGCAGAACTGCATGTAGTTCAAGGTGTCAAAGCAGCAGAAAGTGACCCTTCTTCTGCACAATAGCTACCTAATAGCTGTTTTGACAACAGCACCTAAGGGATTATAGATAACGATCACCTCCAGGAAGATGTTTCTTACATGTTGCTCACTTAACCTGAACCTGATTATGAGGATATGCGGTGTTTTTGCAAACCTTGGTGATCCAAAACCCTGCTCTGTACAAACAGGTTTTCACTTCCCAGTTAAGTGAGCCTAGTACACAGCTACTCTGAGGCTCCTTTTCATTCCTCTGTTGGCATAGTGAGGTTACAAAGACTCTGTGATGCCAGCATGCCAGTTTTCATATTGCTACAGAAAGTCCCATGCCTATTCAAGCAGAATGAGTTCCTCAAAGCCACATGCGGTTCATGCCAGGAAGGGGTTTGTGTGCACGATTGCTAGCAATGATCACACATCGGCTGCAGGGGAAAAGGCATAACCTACCCTGACAGGCAGGATTGTCCCGAGCTGCAAAGACAGTCATGAACGTCATGGATTTGCACAAAACAACTTCAAGCCACGGTGTGAGAGAAGGAATCACAAGAGGCTATCATTTCCAATTACAGAAGAACTGAAACCCGGCAAAGCTACCCCTGATCCTCATGACCACAGACGACCGCTTGCACACATTCTCTGTAAGGGAAATTTGCTTCTTCAGTCATGGTTATATCAAGAAAGAAGGGAGGCAGAGCAGAGCAGCTGGTAGGGCAGTAAACCAGGGCTTTGAGAGAGCAGGAACACTTGATCCTCTCTTCTTCTAATTAGCTCTAACACGAGAGTAACACAACAACACACTGACTTCTTCCAATCCTCTTTGTACCATATCTAAAGTGGTTATGGCTGCCATTCTGTCTCAGGATTTTCCAGTTCTCTATTTTAAATGTCACAGCTGAGTCAAGAGCCAGTGTCAGGAGAATGAATATGCAGCCACCTGTAGAAGAGTTAGCACTGACAGATACTCTCTGCCTGTTCTCTCATCAAAACTATTTCTCATCTCACCGGTTAGCCCTCAGGAATAACATGACCTAAAAAACAGTCTGTTTCATAGCAAAATATTTTTGAATAAAATGCCCTGCCCAGATTCAACAAACTCCATCAACCCATGATGCAATGGTGACAGAATTGGTAGGTGGTGAGCAACGTCCTATTTGTTGAGGACTTTGTTAAGCACAGACTATTATCCACAACTTAACTGGCTGCTCTTAGGGTGGTTTCAAGTTTGCTTACCTTCTTCAAAATCTGTGTTTATACTTGGAAATCCATATGGAGAGTCAGAAAATTATGGGGAAGGAAATGATTCATCAGAAATGGTGTCAGATGAACAGTGGCAGGTTAAATGGTAACCACACTCATTTCTGTTTGTTAAGCAGGACAACGGACATCATAAGGAACCGGAGCCAAAGGGCTGAGAGCTGTTGATATCAAGTTGATGGCCAAAACAAAAACTCTGTATACTGATACACAGATGGCTCCAAGTCAGTCTGTCCTTTCCTCTCTTCCTATTTCTCCTGATTTCTCTGGTCTGGGCAGGGAGACACACATATAGATTTTGGAGAACAATAATTGAAGCATGATGCCAATGCTCTAGTTTGACCAGACAGGTAGGTGTGGGTCAGCAGACTGAGAGAAGACATTCAGAGCACTCTCCCCTTTACAGCCTTTCTTCCTCTGATGTTTGCTGGTTTATCTGTGCATATACAGCTTAGTTATGGCCTCCAAATCACTTCTCACATTCTCCTCTGAAGAACAATACAGGCCAGAGCAGAACTTCATAAAAATGCCTAAAAAAGGATGGCAGAGAGCTGGGATTTTCACTCTTTGCACAGTGCTGCTGTGTGGCTGAGTGCTCTTAACTCCTCCTATGGGCCAACCTCAAGCAGTTAAGGTATCCACCTGGGCTTGCCACTGCCACATTTGGTTGCTGCTTCTCTGCATACAGAGGCAGTTGCAAGGAGGATTCAGGAAGATCCTGTAACATTCCTCATGTAACAAGGAAGATATGCCCACTTCATCACACTATCAGCACAGAGCTGACCACCTACACCTTGGTCAGCCATCAGGGCTGCTCTTCTTGACATGGTCTCTGTATTTGCTCTATGCAATAACAGTATGCTCAGCTTCTAAGCAGCCATGTTTAATTGACCAGGATTTTAAAATCTTACTTGCTATCAGATACACAAAATAAATCACTAAAAGACAGGAAAAGAGGTTATGGAAATGGGGTTTCACCTGTCCATGCTGAATCTTGGGGTAGATTTAGCATGTTTTGTGGAACAGCAGTGTTTAAAGCAGATGAAGGTCTGGTCCAATTTTTGTGACTGTTCCTTGGTCTCAATGCAATCCCCCAGAGCTACACTGGGCAGGTAGTGCCTGAGGATGTCTCTCATATTTGTTGTTGGGGACATAAGGGCATGTCCCCATGACCACACTGGTGATAATGTCACCTGTGATAAGTATGATTAAGCAGGTGCAGACAGGGTGGTTTCCTGACAAGCTGACTCCTCTTTCCTCATGAAAGCAAAGCACTTGCTTCAGCCATTATCTTCAACAAGGAAATTTATCATTTGCTTCTCACATGGTTTTCAATTTTCTTGACATTTAAAAACAAAAGTACCTTTGGCCTTACTAACTCTCCCCCCACTGTTAGTACCTGACACACAGCTCTGCTGACTGGGCATATGACCTTCTGCTCCTCTGAAATTAAATGAGGGCTTGGATGTTTCGTTACCAAGGCAACTCCTTTTGATATTTGTACGAAGTTACATGCTTTGGAGGGAACCTGCAAAGCTTCCAAATCCCACAGGAAGGACACCCGTGGCTCGCTCTTTTAGGCTCATGTACAAAGGACCAGATCCAATACAAGTTGAAGCTCTAACGAAGTCCTGTAACAATCCGACTGTATAAATCTGTCTAAAACAAGAGGAGCTCTGTTGCATGAAAAGTAGCAGCAGCTTACATATTGCTAGAAAGGATGAGAAATCTTTGCTAAGCTCCATGCCTTCCAAGAAACTTAGCAAAAAGGACAACACAAGCAATATTTCTGCAGCCCAAATGAGAGCACTACCTGCAGAAACACGGAACAAGAACAGAATAGCTTTACAAGAGAGCAATAAATCTGAAGTAAGCAAATATCTCTTGGACGTGGCTGTACCAGAGGTCCCAGTGGCAGAGGAGGTTTATTGGACACAATTCCAGAGGGTAATGGACATGTTAGTGAGAGCTGCTTTTAATTTCCCATGGAGGAAAACCAAAGTGAACATGAATAAATTACACTGAAATGACTGAGAGTGCCAGAGTGCTCAGGATTTAACAAGGGAAAATTGACTGCCAAAAAAAGAAAAAAAAAAATCCTAACTAAATAAAGCTCAAATTGAGCAATACTGAAAACTCCAGGGCATGGCAAAGAGAATGAGCCTCTCCAGCAAGGGTCAGAAATCAGCTGTATCAAACATTGCTGTAGGTAACAGAAGTAATGAAAATGAGAAAAGGATGAGATCGCCATTTCTGGTGTTTTCGTCCTTGCATGGACTCCATGGGCTAACATAATTCATGAAGCCAGCAGGATTTTTCTATCACCATAAAAACAGACCATTGTAGATTTGTTCTTTATCTCCTGTTACTGTTATTCTTACAAGGGACCATATACAATCCAGTTTATAGTTAATGCAACTAGAATTCACCAACGTTTCCCATTATAAGATCCTATTTTCAGTTGCTTACAACTTTGTCAAGCTATCAAAATTGCAAAAGCAGCTTTATTTTAGCATTTTAAAATTTGCACTGTCAACTTAGAGCCTTAATACCTGCATTTTCCAAGATAAGGCTGGGCTTTGGTTTATCAGAGAAAAATGGCACTTAGAGTGTAAAACCAGCAAACTTGAAGATGCAAGGGGAAGGATAAGTTTCCAGTTAATTCAAGGTTTCATTGCCAATTCTACAGCAGGACTTCTGTGCAGTTCTGCTTGGGGGAGAGGACCAGGCTTGCATGCATTCCCAAGGTAAAATGGAGCTATAACAATTCTTCTTTACCAGTCTTTGTCTGCCTATATCTAAATTAAATATTTTTGGCTTCTCCCTTTGTAAGGGTGTGAATCCCTAACAGCTGACAAGGGTGAAACAGGCACTGGTTTTGGTTTGGGAAATGCCATGTCAGCCATAGATGTACTTCCACAGTGAACACTGAGGTCCTGCTCGAGACAATGAAATTGTCCATTCTGTGTTGAACAGCTCATCCTATCATGAAACAAAAACTTTGTGATTTATACGGTCTTGACAATGCTGCAAGCAGCAACAAGGTCATATGAACTCGCTGAAATCTGTTAGTGGGAAGGTCACAAGCTACCAAAGCCAGTTTGAGTGCTAGGACTGATTATTGTTACATCCCCTAATTATGGTAGACATAAAATAGCACATCTCTGATGAGTAACAAACAGCAGAGACACAGCTCAGAACCTACACACCTTGCTGCTGTATTTTTTCAGTAGCAAGACAGACTGTCCTACTTCTTGAAATACAGAGTTGCACAACTTTCCAAAATAATCACCAGCATGACTGTTTCCAAACATATAGCTACATATAGCTCTACTCCATGCTGAAAAGTACTTCAGTCGTACTGAGACCTGCTCATCTCTCCGAAATAAAATAAGTCATTTCAGGAATACGATGCTCTGAATAAATTGCTGCTTAGCAAATACAAATGTTGATTGAAAAATATCAGTAAGAAAGTAGATAAACAAACATTGTAGATATCTGCATCTGTGTGAACTAACTGTATCAAGACCACAATTCAGATAAGTAAGTAAATATATCTTTACCAAAAATAACATATTGTTGTTCCTTACCAGGTTTCTGACTTCAAGGGCATCTAGAAACAACAGAACTGAGTCATCCCAAGTTACTGTGAAGTTTGTTGTTGTGGTTTGTTTGGAGTTTGAGGTTGGTTTTTTTTGGTTTTTGTTTTGTTTTTTAAATTAGTAGCATACTTGCTTTATTCCTATAGAGTCATTTGGGGTTTAGGTAAAAAAGATCTGTAATTATAAAGCAAACAGTCAAGCAAAATTAAACTGAATTTAGCCTATCCATCCTCTGCTGCTGTTAGCAACCTTCAGTCATGCTTTCTTTTGGTTTTCATGTTGCTTCCTCCCCTTAAAGGAACAAGGCCAGCATCTCCTGCCAGTGAGGGAAAATCTTCAGTAAATGCAGTAGCCACCAGCCTAACCAAATCCTGATACAAGTTCACTCCGACACTACACAAAGACCATCATCACTGCTCCTGGTGGACTGTTAATTGGGTTCTCTGTCTTATTATACTCTATTACAGAAGTGACTGTAATCAAATAGGGCAGGGACTGTTAGGGCAGGCCTTTCAGCAGGGCCTGTTGCAATAGGACAAGGGGTAATGGTTTTAAAGTAAAAGAGGGTAGATTTAGACTAGATATAAGGAAGAAATTTTTCACAATGAGGGTGGTGAAACACTGGAACAGGTTGCCCAGAGAGGTGGTAGATGCCCCGTCCCTGGAAACATTCAAGGTCAGGCTGGACAGGGCTCTGAGCAGCCTGATGTAGCTGAAGTTGTCCCCGGTCATTGCAGGGGGGTTGGACTAGATGACCTTTAAAGGTCCCTTCCAACCCCAACTATTCTATGAATATATGAAATTGATGTCTTCTTTGTACACAGCCATGACCCCCTGTATGCAGTTTTGCCTGAGATATGCTCTTGTTTTTCAAGATCAGCCACCATTCCCTAGAGATAAACACAGAGAGTCTGTACCATCTATCAGACAGCACCCGAAGGAGAGACCTGACTTATTCCCCTCCCCCCTTTTTTTTTTATTTAAACCAGAGCAGATATTTCTGAGGAAGGAAAGCAAAACTGGCAGAGGAAAAGATAATGCAAAATTAAACAGAGATGCTTGCATAATGGATGGTGTGACTTGTTAGAAATCTTTAATTGCTTTTTACCATTTAGTACAAGTATTTTCAGATACACAATCAACCTCCTAAAGATTTCCCTCGAGAACTCCACAACAGAGCACAGGATCCCTCTGCCACCATAACAGAGCAGGCATATTTATAATGTCAAAGCTAATTAGCAAAAACAAATACAATATTTAAAGCATGGATGCAGGCCATAGTTTAGACATCATCAGTTACTGCTACTACTGAACAACCACCAGTTTTGAGCCCTTTATAACCATATGTGAAACTTCAGCATTAGGAAAGTGGCAGGTTCAGCCCAAGCATGAAAAGGTTTGAGAGGCTTACATTTCTTGTGCTTAGACTCAAAATTACTTGGCAGCATGCTGAAAACAAACAAAAGATCTTTTCCTGCCCTATGCAATGCTTAGTTTAATTCCAGAGCTCTCCACAACAGAATACTGTGGAAGCCAAATTATAAATAGGTTGAAGAAGAAACTAGACTCATTCATCATTGGTGGATATTAATCAGGGTGGCCCAGCCACAGTCACCCAGTCTGGAAAACAGTACTCAGCAGATTACCAAGAGCTAAAAAGAAACACATGTGGAAAAGATACTTTAGGCATACATTGTTTCACATACTCTTTTCCTGAGTTTTTCCCAGCTAGCTACTAGTTGAGACTATTTACTAGGCTGGATGAACTTTTGGACTGATCTGGAAGAGCAAACATAATTCTTTTAAGTTAGAGGCATTAAGAACTCTAAAGTAATTCCAGTTTTCTTTGTTTTCCAAAGTTTGAGCAGAGAAAGTGATCTGGAATTCAATAAAATTGTACTAACTTTTGTGATGTTTGCACTGAAAATATCTAGATATTTTACAGTGGAATCACAACAAACAGAAGATCATAGTCATTTAAGTTATCCCATTCTTCATAACAGTCTTTCCTGATCTAATGAAAAACAAAATTGAACATGAAGACAGGTGGGGCACAAAGGAAAATATCTGTATCAAATTCATATGCAGTGCAGAAATGCTGCAAGGTTTGCACTGAAGCAGCAAACGCAAAGCTTTCACCAGGAAATGGGTGAGCTTCTTTCCATTTACTTCCCAGTACAGCTACACACATTTTTTAGCAGTCCTTTGAGATTTGCCTTTTTCCAGCTACGTTAATTGCAGTTAAGGAACTGCAGTTGTAGAAACAGTCTTTCCTTATGATGTTACATTTCTTGTGCTGCACTTCTGAAACTGTCATTGAATTGCAAAGGGGGAAAAACCATTCAAACTGCTTTTGAGTTAGACTGTGTGCTGCAGTATCACCCATCTCCAGCACCCAACATAAGAGACCATGGTTTTAATGTATGTTATAACTCTGGTTCAATGCAAAAGGTTGACAAAAATCCTGAATCCAGATCCTCCCATCGGGTAGAGATGTTGTCTCCATTGACATGCACCCATTTCCATCAGCTCAGGATCTGACCCACAGACATGAATGGGAGCTTGACTTGGATGGTTGTCCTTGGAAACAGCAGAAACAGGCACCCCCAGAAGCACATATTAGCAGGTGTGCAGCTGTTAAGAGTCTAACCCACATTATGAAATACAGTCCCATACCCTGTCTTTTCACCTAGTTGGACAGACTATGTAACATTTCAAACTTTTCTTGGAGGTATGAAATGTCCTGTCCATTCACCTACAGGCAGTGCGCCATGGGGTGAGGATCCAATCCCCACAGCAAGCTTACATGGATAATACATTCTTTATGCCCCAAAAACAAAGCCATAAGGAGTGCCAATAATCCATTTTTAAATAACTGAGTTTGACTTTTTTGGCAGTTCATTTGACTTTTCAAACAAAATTCAGACTCTCTGCAAGAGAAGTATTTTTCTTTTTTTCAAAGCTCACTTTCTGCTAGGAAAAGTACAGAAACAAAAGAATGGCCTGTTTCTTCTGCAGCTGTGCATATAGTACAGACCTTCTCCTCCAAAGTCAGGCAGGCTTGTTCTGATTCAGCAAACAAGCAAATAAGAAACAATCATAAGGGAACAACAGAAAAAGCACAGACTATGAAAAAAATGACCAAAAAATGCATGGGCAAATATCAAGAAAAGGGAAGGCAAATAATATAAAAAGCAGTAATACAACTAATGATATTCAAGACAAATATTAGCTGGGTTTAATTCAAGCTGGATGAATAAGGTAAACATTCAGAAGAGCGTATGGAGACCGTCCTGTGCCTGTGCACCAGGGAAGAGGATGACAGTGGCCACCGCTCAGAACTCAAGCTTTTCTGCAACAGTTCTCAACTCAGCAAGAGAGAGGATGAGGAAAACTTATTGATAATAATTCTGCCAAACAGAATCCAGTAAACAAAAGCAATATCAACACACAACACAAGGCCTTGCTAAGAAGCCAAATGGCTTTTTTCATGAAGTGACTAGAGGACAATAAAATTTACAAAGCAAAATTACAGTGGTATTAAAAAAAAATACTAATCTGTGTTAAGCAAATTGTACACCAATGAGGAGGGAAGAAAAAAAATTCAAAAAACTTAGAGAAAAGGCCTGAATGGAAGTCACAACACATGAAGTTTATAAGAAATATCACTTACACCCATAGTGAGTATTGCCATATTCCTGAAGAGATACAACAGGTAGCGGTGAATTAAGTTAACCCATGTAGACAGAGATGGTGTAGGGCAACTGTTTTATTTACAAGCTTTTCATCATATAGATGATCAATGAAAATGCATTACAGCATGTATATTGTGGATATGATCCTTTAATATAATCAGATTTCAACTTTCCCTAGTTTGAAAAACTTAAATTCACAGATTTTATTTTTTTTTTAATTAGAAAGGAACTGATCACCCATGCAACCCCCTGAAGAGCACTTTTTCTACATGTTTTATATAGAATATTTACAGTACTAATGTTTATGCTCAATACATTTTGGCAGTTCTGCTTGGAATCTCTTGGATAAAACTAAGACAAAACCCAAGCCTTTCATTATGTTGCATTAAGCAGCCTAAACGGAGTAAAAGTCTTATCACAGCCACACAGCTTGTGTACAATACAGCATATAGCTTGTGTACCATAAAGTGATGGGCACCATTAGAATACACTTTAAACATTCATACACCTAATTTTTTGTGATCATAAGGAATGAGATCTCCCACTGTTTAGCTTAAAACTATTACTGCCATCAAACATACTGACCCACTGTAACACTTTGTGAGAGATACTGCTATTTGCAAATCATTGCTTCTCCTCTACCCTATCTTTGCATTTTTTACTGGCTTGGACCAAAGTTGTTTGATGCCATGAGGAAATACCTCCATGCTCAAGTCTCCTGTGGCAGGCTTCGCTCTGATGCAGTTTCCAGACTGACTTGACTGGGAAGGTGAAGGAAGGACTACAACCTCCGGAAGGACTATACTGCACCATACAAAAGAGAAAAGAGCATGGGCCAGTTTGGGTTTCTTTGAAATGAAAAGGCCACTGCTTGCTCTATCAGGGCATCCCATAGTGTCACTGCTGCTATTATATTTTGGGAGTTGGAGACTGCAAGACCTCACTTCCACTTTTTTCTTCTAGTTTCTGTCAGTTGCTGGGCAATATGGATATTTCTGAATTAGAGAAAGCAGATGTCTCTTGGTTCCTTGCTGCTACAATAATAAACTAAGAGGTTAAAGGCACAGACACCATAACTGACATTCAGTTTGCAACATATACATATATATATATATCTCTCTATATATCAGAGTTCTCTGTTCTTCCCACCTTCATGCATGCAGCAGCAAATGGATATAAATCATTCCAAGTGCTAACAAATAATTGCTTTGCATACATTCAAGTGAAAAACACCAAACCTCGGCTAGGGTAGCCTTTAGCTCAGTGATGTGTTGAAAGCAGCACACTCTCTCCATCATTCCTCCTAGTCTCTCAACCATTTCACCAAAAATCTGAGTTATTAAGAGCTACGATATGAACAAAACACTCACCCTGTCCCACAGATATATATCAGGGTGACAGGTTTCCAGCTAGCTCATGTTGGGCAGTTTTGATTTTGAATCACGCTCCAGCACTGAGGGCCACAAATTAAGAGAGTTCTGTATCATTCAAAATAATAAGTAATTATTGCCTGGAACTTAGAGTTAATTTTATAACATTAGTCATAGATTTAATTCTGAACATTGACTTAATAGAATCCTATCATCTTCCAATACCATTTTACAAAATGCTCTTTAAACAACATATTTGTAATATAGTATGATGCGAAAACATTCAAAGGTGACTGGCAAGCTCAAGCAGATGTGCAAACCTCAAATGTCAAAAGACTGAACTAAGTGTCCAAAGTTTAGGCTATTGGAAAAAGGACTGAAAGGTTCCCAAGCCTCATCTTTTCTGCTTTCTGAATTATTTTTGTGGCACTTATGTCTTCTGGTATTTTTGTCCTGGTCCAAGTCAAACCCCAGAAATTCTGAGAGGAAAAAGAGATAAGGCATATGCTTTATCTGCCATGATATTAATAGCAAAAGCCATGGAAGAACTGTGTGCTGCCCTTGACAAAGTTCTGTAGACCAGAAGTAGTTCTATAAAACAAACAAACAAAAAACTTACGTGCAATGTGATACTCCTTCTTGGGAATCAAGCAAACTCTGACAAGTTCGCTCACAACTGTGTTGCAAAAGCAGAAATAAACACGATTACTCCACTCCTCAGAGAATTTGTACCATCAGAGTGCTTCACGCTCTCTATATTTGTACTTAAAATAGTAGCTGAATTTAAAGGAAAATGTCAGCAGCACAAAACACCTTACTGCTCCCCATTCCCTCATGGCTTGTGATTAGGGTCCTGCTGGGAGGCAGGTTTTCCCTTGTCCTGCAGATGTGCCACAGCTACTGAAATAACTCAAACCCAAAGAGAGGGGCTGGATTTTTTGTGTTTATTTTCACCCTGCCTGCTGTTTATTGTCAGTAGCTACCATACCCTAGAAGCCCTGTCTGCATGCTTATTGAGTTCCTGCTCTCTTTTGAGGAAGCAAAATCATTAACTCCTTCTAAAATAGCTGGAGCCATTTCCAAAATAGTAAGAGAACAAAACAAAGCAAGGGCAGCCAAACTGCTTGAATAAAACTGGCTTGATAGTAGGTAGAGAGGAAAACAAAGCAAGAGATAAAACCTCAAACTCTACTATGATGGGAGAAAGGGAATGAATATAGTTAGTTGCCTGCCCCACCTTGAGTTCTGGGTTGACTTACATGGTTTTTTGAGAAGGGATGTCTATGACATTCAGAGTCAATCATGAAGAATAATTAGAATCTTGCAAAAATTTTACAAAGAGGTATGAAGGAAAGATGTGGGTTTACCTCTGGGTTGGGAAATGTACACAGAATATAAAATAAATATGGAAGAATGAAGTCAGCTGCTTCAAAGGAAGGAGGAAAAAGTGAAGAACATACCTTCCTTAGGTAGAAATTCATTGTTGAAAAATTAAGACAACAAATTTACAGTTGCTACAAGTACAAATATATTTATATATGGCTTGATAATACTTCATTTTACAAGTGACCATAAAATTACTCAAGAAAAACAATTTAATTCAGCAGAGGACTAAGACTTTCCATGAACAAAAAGATTTGCATTTACAACTTCTGGAATAAAAAAGATGACGTCAACTGTTACCAGCCTGAGGTTAAAAAGACACTTATGAATATGCAATTTTGCATCAAAATACATTTGAAACATCTGGTAGAGGCCAGGGACAGTACAGGTGAAGCTGAACAGACTGACCATCAAGTTAGTGTGCATCCCTGCATTCATCAGGGATTGATTCTAGCATGGTGACAATAAATCACATTGAGTTCAGATTAAAGGTGACTAAAGAATAATTCTAAGCTCACCTTTCTCTGTATGAAGACTTTGCACAAGTGGGCTTGGTGAACATCTTCCAAGTGTGTAATCCATTGGCAAATAGAGAAGGATGTGTCAGTCATTTATGAGCAAAGATGAAGCAAGCAGCAGAGAGCTCCCTAACAGTGTCTCCTTCAAGAAAGTGACATTAATGAAGTCCCCAGAAAGTAAAATAATGCAGGGGGAAGATAATAAACACTAGATAGGCAAGCATGACCTGTGTTCCTGAAATGAGATCAAGAAGGAGCAAAAATATCTGCTATGAGCTGGTTTCCCTTTCTGCAGGAAATACATCGATATGTTCTTTGTAGATGTCCAGCTCCTCAACTACTTCCATCAAATGTAGCTGAAGCTGACCAACTCAAAAACCATCAGGGAGAACAGAGGACAAACTACAACATCCACATGCACTTGCAATCACTGTGTGACTGCAAATGCCAGATACTTTGGGAAGCCAAACAAGACTTCAGAAAATGGTTTAAAAAAACAAACAAAAAAACAGGAACTGAAGGCACCATCTAACCTAACATATGATAAGAGCAGAGCAGGAGTCATGAAGGAGGGAGACTTTAATGATCAAGGCTGATTATCAAGAACAGCAAAGTGCATTTATGCAAAGCAAGTAAAGACAATGAAACTTGTCCTAACTCTAAGCTAGACGGGTGCCCAAGCAGTGACAGAGCAGCAGCAAACCCCCAAGAAACTACCACCACAGAGGGGAACCCACCAGGGGAAGCGAGAGGAAGAGAGGGGGTGGAAGAGGCAAGTCTACACTGAAGTCTCTGTATCCCAAACATTCTGTGTATTATGGACAGTCAAAATACTCCAGCTGAGAGGGACTGAGGACTGAGCACCTGCCAGTCATGAAAACAGAAATCAGATTAAGCCAGCAAAGTGATAATCCATTTTTTTATCATTATGACCTGCATTCCTGTCCCTGACACATAATAGGTTCAAGGATTCACCCGGGCAGCGAGTCTCAGCCCCGAAGATGCAACCTGAAGGGAAAGAAATGGATGGAGGAGGTGAGAACAACAGCTAAGTTACAGTACCGGTTACTGCAAACTCCTTACAGTAAAGCAAGCCCTATATTTGAACTCATGGAATGTGGCAATACAAGAGTAACAGGTATCAGACAGAAAAAAATTCCACAGGAACTATGAAATACAATGATGTGGGTGGAGTGGGAGGTTTTATAAAAATCTTTAGCTCAGGAGAAATCTTGAAAAATCTATCCAAGGCATCACAAGTAATGCATATACAGTCTTCCATCACTTAAAGATCAATGGGAAGAATAAAGGGTAAGGAATGGTTTTGAAACCTGAGATATTTGAACAATCTAGCAACTGGGAAGATAAAGAGAGGTACAGATAAGAATCAGATAAAACCACTAAAATTTAGTGACAGGTGAAGTAAATATTGAGAAAAATAGGTGTGGTTTTATAGAGATCAAGATTAGAAACTAAGGAGGTCAATTAATAACAGAGGAGCTGATTCTAGAGACTCAACAATATAATACCATCCTGACTGATTTTGTTTTCTAAACTATTTCTCCTTACCATGAAATAAAATATTTGCACAGGTTTGGTAGACTAGGTTGTTTACAAAGTACTGCATACTGATAGATACAGTATAAGGAAATTCTAAGAAAATGTCAGGATAAGGAATCAGTTTTATCACTTGAAATGCCCCCTGGGGAAGTACAGACATCCAAGTACTGAGGCTGATTTTATATTCCAATTTCTGTTTCAGAGTATCAAAGCCGAAAATCATACTGTCCCCTGCTTAGATCACATAGCTGGCTCAGAACAAGATGAATTTCCTACTGATACTATGTTTGAGGAAATTGCTCATTGCATGTTCCCTCGGGCTGGATGCCAAAAGGAAATTAAAGATATATTGGCCAACTCAGCTGCTATGCAGTAACAGCATCTGAAAAATACAGCTCATGATCTTTGCCATGTCAGGGCAACCTCTCTGCAAATGAAAGCTAACAAGATTGGGATTGAAAGGAGTGGTGATAAAGAGTTTCTAATGTCTGGGACAGACTCTCAGCTGCTGGTCCAGCTGTAAAAGCCAGGATAGAATACTTGCTGAGGACCAGGACCCACAAAATTGTCAGATCTATTACCCTCCTTCTTACCAACTGATTTGTAACAGGGAAGGAAAATGCTGCAGCTCACTGAGAAGCAAGATTTTGTCAGCATTCAGAACAATGCCCATGTTTTCTACCTGGCACCAAGTCAGAGTTTTCTGACCACTGATTTCATTTGGGCAGGGGGAGGAAGGGGGTTGAAAAGGAAGCAACTTTTTTTTTCTTCCATAAATGTAATCTTCCTTTAAAAAATCCCTCCAAGATACACATGACTGGACAATCTGTACACAGCTCTAAAGAAAGATATCACCTTAAACCAGCCAGCTGTTGAGAAAGCAGCACAGGCAACAAACCACTAAATTACACAGCCACTTAGAACAAGGACACGGCTCCGACAGCTTTTCCTCTGAGAGGAATGCAGTGAGGTGAAAGCATTCTCAGTCACACAGATATCTGCCCTTTGAGATACTGAACACTGTCCCAATCCTGAACAACACTCAGAGTAATCCTCTTGACTCATTCACATCTCACATACTCTCAATGACAAAAACAGAGCACAGCACAACATCCGGGATTGAGCCCATTTTCTGTTGTCTATTATCTATGTCACTCCATCCTTTCCATCATTGCACCACTAGAGCCACAGACTTGTGTGTGTTGCTTCTCAATACTCCTGCAAAGAACAGTGGAGCTCCTTTGGCAAAAGGGGAAACAGTCCCAAACACATATTTGGGCTCCCTTGGACTCAGCTAGACTTACCTTTCTTTGAATGTTGCAGTCATTGGAGTTTCTCCTTTAAATTTTTATTTGCCCAGCATCCATGAGCAAGTATGATTTTCAGTGTTAGCCCTCATATGATTGCAGCATATCTAAAAGATACTTTCAAGGCTCTATCCATTACACCACAGAAGTCTAACAGCTATTTACTCAATGGAAGCTTAGGAAACTAAGCAGGAGTTAGATATCTAAGTATTGTTATGTATACAATGATTCACTCATCTGGAGACTCACAGAATATCCCCCACAACAAAATATATAAAAATGTGAAGAGGAGATGGGTTTTTACAGGTTACCTTCTCCTATTTTAGCCACAATACTAAATGCATTGCAATGCACTGTCATACAGTGACACTCACGTGTTGGACATGCCACTTTCAGGGAACACACCACTTAGTTGACAGCAGGGCAGCAAAGCACGAGCTCTTCTTTTTACATAAAATGGAAGAGAAGAGTATCCCTTCCAAACTTGCAGGGACAGGCTGGAATTTTGGCTAAGAAAAACCTTTTGCCTAGTCCAAAGGAAAAGGTCATTTTCAGCATAAGTTAAGACTACTGCAAGCATTGTCAGGGCTTGCTAACAATAACCTCAGTAAGAATGAGAATGGGTCTCAGATGCAGAGGGAGATGTATAAATATTCTCCATGGTTACAGATTTCAAACATAGCCATCTGAAGAGCAAGTGCCTTCGTGTCCCATTTAGTTCAATAAGAACTGAAGCATCTTCAAAAGCAATTCACAGATCCTGTTTAAATCACAGCCAAAAATCCTGATTACGCTCTCTGTAACAGAACACACTTCCCAGAAAACACAGCATGTTAATAATGAGGTCAGTAACATGTAAGTGGGACATAAAGAAGGTACGTATTCAGCATGGGTGAAGGCTTAGCTGATGCAATATGGCCAGTGTAAGAAACTACGCTGTAAGAAAGGCATAGATCAATTAGAGAATTATCATAAGTCTAGAAGACATGACCTATGAGAGAAGATGAAGTGAATGTTCAGTCTAAATAGGAGTCATCTAAAAAGGACAAGATGTAAAAACATTCAAAAATACAAAACTGTCACAAGGAGAGAAAGAATCAAATGGAGAACTTGGAAGAGCAATCCACTGCAAGTTATTATGTAGAGAAGCCACAACAGGCTCAGAAAAATCCTGTGAGCTAAAATGGATCTGGCTGTGCTTTTGTAAGGTGACAGTATCACATACGCTTATCCCTGTTCTTACTCCTCCTCAGGCATCTTGCTGTGACTGCTCTTGGAGGCAGACTGTGGTGTTAGACAGACCTTTGCTCTGGACCACAAGAGCAGCTCTTGCAATCCTACGTGTTCTCCACACCCATGGTAAGTAGAAGACAGAACGACCAGGCTTAAGTCTACACAAAGGAAAATTCAGGTTAGTTATGAAGAAAGGGAGAACCAAATGTCTCCCTACCAATATGGACAGGGATTCTCTAACTGACTGATCAGAGAAAAGGCAGGATCTCTATCACTGGAAGTTTTTAGAAAGAAACTCTTGTCAGGGGTGACAAATCTTCCCTTTGGAGAGAATTGACTGGATGACCATCTTATAATACAAGGATTTAATACTGAAAGGTTGCTAACCCACCACCCGCCCTGCATAAAAGGTCTCTGAACTGGTTTCAGAGGCCCGGGCTAGCTAGAAAACATCTCATTGGAGCACACCTCTTCTATCATGCTGCAATATTATTTCCCTAGGTGGACTGCTAATTAAAAAAAGGTGATGAAGACAGCCTGTCTACCTGAGGCTGCAGCTGGGACAGTTATTGAGCACTAAGGAAAGTACATCTGCCAACAGGCTCCATGAACCTTCTTTGTATGCTGAAAATATCTTGCAAACTGGTTGCTAGGTGCTCTGCTCCTTGACATTTACATGCTTGAGCAAAAAACACATCTGCTGTTTAGCAAAACGTCATAATAAATGTCATTTTTAAACATTGTCTGCTACAGTTCTGATTAGCTTATAAGCAAAACATGAGCATCGTTTCACTTCTTAGAGGGAAGTCCTGTTACATGACAGCCAAATACAGGCCTTCCCTTAAAATGCTGCAGGGTGGTATGGCCACTTGTAGAAAGCAAGTTAAAAATTTATTTTACCGATACAAATATCTCAATTTAAAACCTGAAACAAAATAAATGGGTTTGTAGGGATATTCCTATTAATTCATCACCTCTCAATAATGCAAGCTAGAAAGAATGTGAAAGGGTTAATGCAATCCATTACATAACTTAAAAAGAAAGGAGAGTATATCTTTTAGTAGACATTACCCTGGACCTCGGGGGGGGGGAGGGGGGGGATCTGTATTGATCTCTAGTTCTGGCCAACGCATAGCACAACACTGGATTAGTAGCTTATTCTCCCTATATGGAATTTTCAGGTGTTAGAGGAGAACAATGCTACTTTTGTCTAGTTTAGCTGTTGCAGGGGCTGTCTCTTGCCTTTGGTAAATGTTCTGGGGGACCGGTGTGTCAGTACGGAGGCAAACAGGTAAACAAAGACTACTAGGTGGCTTTCAAAGACGGAGTCCTATGGTTTTGCTGGACCAATAAAACTCATGACAGAATGCTGCAAAATGGTTTCCTCTTGACAGCTCTATAAAGCTGTCAGACATCGTTTGCTGAGCATGTCAGGGACTCACTGCTATTATGGCTGGCTGTAGCAGGGGCAGCGCGAGAAGGGCATTCACTGCAGCACCATTCCAGGGAGGAGCTGGACTGAGAACAGGAAGTCCACATCCCACCAACTCCTGCTGAGCTGCAAGAAGCTGTGAGAAGGGGAAATGGAAAAGCAGGTCCTTATTTAATCCCTGCTGCTATTAAATAAATCAACAGACAGCAGAGGCTTTCAACCTCTAAACCCAAGCTAAAGTGACAGTGATCAAAAGCCTTTACTGGGCTGGCTGTTCAGTGACAAGGCACAAAAGAAAGAGTTTGACCAGTGTGACACTGGCTCCCAGGAGGTGTATGTCAGCATTGCAAGAGACTGACAGCCTCTGACTGACAGCAAAGGAATGAGTAACAATTATACAATGTTACAGGAGTTTTGGGTACCTCACACATCCATGCCTTCTGCAGTACCACTCAGAATAGCATGCTTGGGCTAGGCGTGCAACCTTCAGTTATTACTTCAGATAGAGAATAAGAGAGAACAGAAGGTCTTGGCTGATCTGTCTTCTGGAACAACAAGGTGATGCCAGGCAGTGCATCAGACTGATGTGACAAACCCCCAAAAGCTGTGAAATAATGCATTCCACACTAGTTTGGCTTGACTTCAATAACCAAAAATCTTCTGCACCACTGGGTGCATTAAGCTACCCATTAGCTGACCAGATCTGAATTTAGCAACAACTGAAGAAACACAGCACAAGGGTCAGATTTGTCATGGTACATAGGTTAAGGAAGCTGGAGAATCCTACTACATACTGAAATGTATTAATCTATATCCAGCCACAACATTGCAGAGTATAAGGCTAAAAAACTTAGAAGGAAAAAATGGTCTTAAGTATGAACTTGGGTTAAAAGGGAAGAAGGAAAAAAATGTATTTATGTAAATTAGGGATTCTGGGAGACAGACAGAGATGGTTACAGTTAACATAAAGCTGACCTAAATATGAAAGGACATATAAAAGCTACTCACTTGCCACTGCAGGCTTTAGGGTTTTCGCTATCTATCTTGAAATATTTGGTGTTTGATTTCAAGATCAAGCTCTTGGAGACAAGAGACCGCATAAGAATTTCAATTTGTTTCTTGCAAGGAAAAGCTGAAAACTTGGGCAAACCCCCAATGTAACTTGTGGGCCCAAACAAAAAGAACCACTTGTAACCCTGCAGGACAGATAAAAGGAATGCTAAACATAACTATTGTGACAGACCACCAGTGTTGGGATTGGAGATGCTGCAGACTCCATTGCTCTTGGTACCATGCTTCTGGCTCAGATATTCTCTAGAAGGAAAGTCACTGCCACTGGTATAACACCAAAAGCTGGCTTTGCCTGGTCACCAATGTCAAGCCCAAGACAGGGAGATTCAAGCATCTTTCATTCATCCTTTAGACACTGTGCGTGGGCCCTATCCACATGCTTACAGACCACGCCAAGACAGTCTCTCTGACTTCTTGTGAAATATGTACTTCTGCAAGAGGGAAGAGGAATGATCAGGACCATCGCTCTGCTCTGCATGTTCAGTGGATTGCATCTTTGAAAAAGATAAATGAATTTGCTGAAGGATTCCCCATCATCTTGAGACCAGAAGAGCTCCATTCTGGTGTTTGTAAACAGGCACACCACCAGTTATTGTTAAAAGTGATGTATTTGCCCTGAAACCTTACAGCTCAGTCTGTTGTAATGAATTTAGTCATAACAAAAACTTCCACTTCTGTCATAGCAGATTAAAAAGGAGGAATGCTGATACTATGAGAAAAAGGTTTATCGATATACACCTGACAATACACATTTATAAAACAGCACAGATAATACTAGCAGGCATTCAAATGCCCTAACTGTGTAAATCTGTGTTAATTAGAGCTACAAACAGTTACCAGGGGAGGTCTGTTTCACAGCATCTGATGTTTATGCATGTTTTGGGGGTTATTTTTAAAAAGCTGAAGGCAGAGTAAGATTATTTCAGGAACATTTCAGTATGCTGTTTCTCACAAAGCCTAAGTGATTAGTGCTGAGGGTAATTTGTGTGGAGGTGTAAAAAATACTAGCACAAAGGTGATAAACTACAGTTTTTTCTATTAATTTAGCAGTTTGATATCCAGCTGACACACTGAGGACTGATACAATGGAAAAGCAGATAGAATACTATAAATAAAGACCAGCTCAGGGTGGGGGCATTTGACTGACTGTGATTCTACTCTCACTGAAAAAGAATGGCTTTTATGACTGCTCTCTGGAAAAACAACAGCAGACAGCTATGTTAAAACAAGTTGAACTAATCATACAAAAAATAAGTTAAATTTCTACAAGTTATTCAAGACCATGTATTTAATAACTGGGTCTAGGAAGAATGGAAAATTGAGATTCAGGATCCTACCTTATGCCATATTTTCTTCCTATAGCTTTCAAGTGTTACATGAATGTAATTTAGTCAATGATATAATTGCAGATTGATAGTTTTGTCTCTACAGTAATAGACTAGAAATCTAGTTCATGTTTAAATATTAAGAAATGTGCATCCTATTTGGAAGGAGGAGAATCCTGTGTAAATTTTTGCTGGAGTGATCCCAAAGATTTCCTTATTTACGGCAAAAGGAGGATAGGGAAAGGATACTAACTAGTATGAGATACAGAACAGCCTAAAAATTAGGACTCCAACTTGAGAGAATTATATTAAGTTCTAAATTGTACCATAGCCTTCCATGAATCAAGATCCATTTTAAGCACTCCTCAGAGTTAATGGTAACCATACTAATCAACATGTTTTAATTCATTGTAAAGATGATTACAATAAACCTTTCAGATTTATGTCAAGATACCCTATTCAGATGAAGCCCTGAAGGAGCTGAACTACACAAGAGAACTTAACATTTGGATCACAGAAAAAAAAAAAAGCCACAAAACAAATGCATCACCCCAATGCAGTTCTCAGAGGCACTCTGAAAATTAATTCCATCATTTGCAATAAGAGATCTATCTTTTATAAAGCTGAGCCCTGTGGAATGCTGGTCCAGTTACCATAAAACCAAAACATAATGCTTGTAAGTCATTCCTTCACACTACCTGAGCACGAAATCTCATGGAAGGTGAACCCAGCCTTCATTCCACCCATTGTAGTATAAACCAAATTATTTAACTAATGCTGACTTTCCAGTCACATTTCTGGATTATACTGCAGACCACAGAGTTTTAGAAACTGGGAATATGTTGCTTAAGTTTCAGTTTATGTTTAAAGCAAAAGCCCTTCATTCATTCTGAGGTTAATTTACCACACATGCTGGCAAATTCCACTTCTGCATTTGCTGATACAAGAGATCTGGCATCTCTGATTCTGTGTGCAAACAGATCTCTAAAGCATAGAGTTCCTCAGAAATAATTCCAAAGCTGATTACCAGACTGGGTTGCAACTCCCCGACATGCATAGAAGAAAGATTAGCAAGAAATTTATTGCATCAAAACATTGGTTGTTATGTACTTTGTAAGAGAAGAACTGTGATTGGGAGAGATTTCTTATGACTAGGGAATTAAAAGTGAAAGAAAATAAAGGCTCCTGAAGCTTTTAATATAAAAATTTTACCTTTAAAAATATTTTAGGTGAGCTTGCCTATCCTAAATAAAGAGACATGAGGGTAATTTTTATCATTTTAAATAAACATTTTACAAAATGTTAGAAAAATATTTTTCTCTAAGCGTTCTGCCCTGGCAATTTATTTTTCTAATTCACTAAATTAAAATAGAGAATAGGTCAAATTATCAAAACCTAATTTGTAGTGCAGAGATCACAGTGAGTAATCTCACTTAATGAAGCTGTAATCAATGCCTGAGCAACGCCATTATTAGTATCATTACATTATTTATTTATGCTCTGTATTGCTAAACTCCTCACCATAAACAGTCTTCAAAGGCAAAATTTGCATAAGCTGAAACATGTATTACTCCAGAGTGTTGCAAACAACCTCTTGTATAAGTGAAGTAGCTCTCACACAAGACAACATGAGATCTAGAAGGTCAGGTTCAGACATTGGTTTAAATCAGCCTGGGTAAGATGTCAGTTTTCACTTTTAACAACAAAAAAAAAAGCAGCTAAAACAGGTAGAAAAATATTCTAGCAGTAGTTAGTGTTGTGATGGGAGTTCATGCTTGGTTGTGGTAATTACAGCAGCTTTCTCCAGGAGCATCTCTGTCTGGACCATTTTATATTGGCTATGAGACCATATGATAACAGCCAGGCTATTCTCCCTTTAGAGGGGATTCCACTTGTGAACAGCAGGATCTTTTTGGCTGAAATAGTCCCCCTAAAACTCCACTGAAAGCAACATAGGAAATTTCAATGTGAGCAGTTAAAACACAGCCAGAATGAAATTCCTAAACAACTGAGAAGGTCTCAGAGCAAGTGTCCCCACTGCCACCCATTGAAACAGCTCTTTCATTTTTAGCATGTCTGCTATGGCCCATAGGCAATATGTTTAAACATTCACCTAGGGACACTAGCACAATTGCTTAGCCAGTGAAGGAATTTCTCAGATGTTACATAAGTGGTGTCAGCTCAGTGCCCTGAGAAAACCTGTGGTTTCTTAAACTGACTTTTTTAACTAGTAGCAGGAAGGGAACAGCTTTGTCACTATTGTTCACCAAGTACCTATTACACTAGTTCCACCCAATGGCACCTGTAAGGACTTAGGACAATGACACCCAGAATACCTGAAGACCCAAGATCTCCCCAGCACTAGAAACAAAATACAAAGACAAGTGATGCAGAAGTTGCTTTGGGCCAAAACCTCTAGAACCACCTCTTCTGAAAGACATAGAAGTCAAAGCACTTCAATATGCTTGTAAATCCCTAACTAAGAGTCCCCCTTTACCAAGTCAGAATAAATATAATAAAATTTGGTTTATATATTAAAACAGATAAATAATTATCTTATTTTTAAAAAAGTAATTGCTCTCATCAGCTTTGTTACCAAAGCATTCAATAGGTTGGTCAAGGCCTAAAAAAAGCACAGCAGTCCTACAGGTCTATGGAAAAGTAATTAAATGACTTCCTCAATTAACCTCAGGCACAAGAGGTAGTGCTTATTTCATAAGACTCAGTTTTACCTGGTGATAGAGGTGCAAAGCAGTATTTCATAGTCTCCAAAAAGAAGATCTTATTATTCCAATATCAGAAGCTATATCCTGTCTAGTGATACAAAAATTAAATGTTATCCTAGAGATATGTGCTTCTTAATATCACTGGTCTCTGTCTAGATGAATATTGAACAAAGGCTAACAAGATATGGAAAGCTATTAAAAAGCCAGATCCCCCTATACACCACTAGAATAAGTTAGCTGGTTTCAGCTGAAGAACGCCACACAGACATCTGTAATAAACAAATGCACAGACTGAATTTCACTTGTGAAGGAGTATAAAAGAAAAATCAACTTCCATTGCTGCCTAGAAATAACTTAAATTGCCTTTACTTGTACAACTGTATGACCACAAAGCTTTATGAGAGTGCACACATTCAGCATGTTTTGAAATAACCAGTGATGCCTTTATAAATTTATGATGTGAAGTTTGGATATCTGTCACCATAAGATCCCATGTTGCTACAGAATTGCATCTGCAAGGTAACTACCTGGTTACTCAGTCTGTGGCCTATACACAATCTTAATGTTTATGCACAGGCCACTAAGACATGTTCTGACTCCTTTAGATTCAGATGAAAGGAATTAATTATAGATGGAAAATGAAAGCTTTAAAATTGAAGCAGAAGGTCAGCTCTTCAACTGGTATGGAAGAGCTCAGCTTTGGTGATAAAGTTTAGCTGTCCCCAGTTAAGCAACCTTTCAAGTCCACATAAAAATGCCAAATCTAAAAGCAGGGGGGGAAATCAGCTCTCCTTTCATTCTAGACAATGCCATAAATAAAATTCGTGTTCATTTATGTGATGGAAAAATTACATACATATTTACTTTGAAAGTACTGATACTGTTATATGGCATAATCTAATTATAGTGATGCCAAGTTTACACCAGCCACCTTCATTTTCTAATGTTTTATGTGGAAAGCAGCAAACTGTGACACCAAGATCTAGGTCTGGACTAACAGAGATCTTTCAGCAAATCCTATTTTATTTGTGAACAAGCATTAATTTACAAGCAATACAGCTAAAGCAGAAATTAATTCCTTAGAGCTTTGCCTTAATACACACTGCCAGCCCTGTCTTTCTAAACAGAGGACATGCATCATATTCTGCAGCTTGTCTCCTCTCAGGTGCTTCACACTCAGACAGCTACAGAAGCTGCAAAGATGAGAGGGGCTATGAAGATGGAGCGATAAGTCATACGTAAGCAATTCAGTGTAGGGAGATTTGTCACATGTCCCATCTATGCAGTACTGCTTTATGCTGTGTTAAAGGGGTAAGAGATAATATGAAAGTGGTCAGTGTTGCCTGTAGGCAGTGGGTTGCTCTCTGCCAGGAGAAATTTCTCCAAGTTATTGCTGGCAGCTGTCCCTTATGGGAACAGCATCAAGATGGATGAAAAGGTACCTTAGCTAATTTAGCCAAAGTGAAAATGAAGACACTGGAAACATGGCAGAAAATGATCAGATGACACCAATGGCACATCCATCCAGCTGCCATGACCATTACAAACAAGCACTGTATGGCTGAACTTCTTATCTGAAAGATCCTTTCTAAGAAAACAGAACATTGTGTCCCAGCAGTTGGTTTAGAAAAAATTAGCGTTTGATAGCCCAATTTTGTTACCAGAGCTGTTCTGTGTCCTTCAGAGTCTTCTACCACACACCTACTTATGTGATAGTTTACTCACAAGGGAAGATGACTGCAGAGGATGAAGCATGGAAGTTTATTATAGCTGATGACTGTCACAGAAAAGCAAAGGCAGAGCCAAAGAAAACCCCAAATCAAACCAGAATCCAGTTGTGTAAGAGAAAGCTGTTACTTTTAAAGAGGTGTGGAACTGCTTCACACCTGCTATTCTGAGTAGAAATTGCACTCCTGTAAGTTGACAGAACTATTATATAAATTAAGCCTACTTAATGCAATATTGTTGTATATTTTGTATCTATTGGTGTCAGTAACCATAACTGGCCCAAACACGTTGCACTCAAATGTTAACCTAGTGCAGTAGAAAATGTTTTTTAAATCATTGTAACAGATGATGGTCAAAACAAATGCAGTGGTGAATAAGCGCCCTCTTAAGGGCATTTGGTATGAATAACGTTCCTTCAATGCACTTACATAATTTTTAAGTTCAATACTGAATATTTCCCACAGCTAAAATGGCAGCCTCTAACATTCCTCCCTTCTCAATATTTCAAAAAAGTGCTGTGAAAGGTTTTGAAATATAAGCTAGAGTCCCAGTCATTTATATTTCTAAACAAAATTATCAGTCACTGAGGGTACTGAGTTGGCAAAAAGCTATATAAAAATATTCGTTCCAGTGTATGATACTCACCTGTTCCATTCCTCTAACAGGAATTAACAGTAGGATGTTTTCACTTACCTGGGGTAGCGGGGGAATAAGTAAAGGGAGAATAAACTAACAGATTTAGTCTTTGGCTGCAGTAAGCCAAGACAAAAAATAGTAAGTCCTCCTAGTTACTCATATTGGAGACATCACTCTGTTTTCCTGATCACATGAGGAAGAGAAAAATTCAAAGTCCCATTTTGTGTTACTAATCAATACAAAAGAAGCACATGTATCAGGCATGAAATTGCCTTCAGAAACCATAGTTAGAGACCTACAGGTAAAGACCTACATGCTGTTCCAAAAACAGCTCAGCCATACCACATGGGATCCTTTGGGAGAGCTCCCACAAATTTAGGATGCTGTGACAGCAAGACAGAACAGTAACCTCACTTTTTCCCTGACACATGGGTTATTGCAGAACTGGTTGCAGAAAACAGGTTTACCAGAAGCTGAAGCTTGCTCACAATGGTCTGTAACGCAGTCTTTGCCATTTAAGAGTTCTCATATGATCAGAGTGGCAATTTCAGCTTCTGCACGCAATTTGGATAAGTTGAATAATCTTCTGTACTTCAACAGGATATGCCAAAGGTCATTTTCACATCTTAGGTCAGTGAAGCTAGCACCTCAACATAAAACAGATGGGTTCTTGCTTACAACAATGCTGCAGGGAACAGATACCTAGGGCACTGACAGATTTTATTGTCATATACATTCAGCTGTAAAACTAACTCAAAACAAAGAAAGTAACTTTTCAGAGTTTTCCATCTAGCAGGCCCCAAAATCCAGGTCAACTCTATACTTCAAAGCTATTCATCAGGTCAGCTAACATTATGTGGGCATCAAGGATTTGCTTAGGCACTTTAAGTTCTCACATAGCTTAAATAGGGTCAAAAAGAATAAGTAACAGCATGTCTTTCTAGTAGGAGACACCTATAAATGGCTGAAAGTGGGAAAATCTTCCCCCCAACTTTGCTACTTTGGCCCCAGGCAAATCAAATGGTAATACCAGTTGATCCCCATGAAGGTAGTAGTAAGGCAATAGTTTGTTGTGGTGGTGGTTTGTTTTTTTTTTTTCTCTTCAACAGGTTGGGTCTTCCTATTCCTTTTGGTATGTTTCTTAAACACAGCTTGATTGAGAGACTTTCTACTTTCAGAGCAGCTATAATAGTCATTACTTCAGCAGATACACCAGCCTATAAGGAAAGGTATTTCAGGAACTCCAAGTCTGAAGAAAGTCTACTTTTGAACACCACACCCCCATTATTTCCTCTCCTATAATCTTATACTTTAGATATTGCTTATGGAAGAAACTAATGTTTCTCACAAGAAATTGATATAGAAGTATTTACTTTGGACATTTACAGACAAAAGCTTCCTTTTGGAATGTTCTTTCCAACAACATGCAGCAGCAGCAGCCAGCAGACAGAGAAGCAGTCCTGGGAAAAAAACATTACCAGCTATGGCCAGAAGAGAGGTGGCCCTGTAAACCCTTCCTAGCCTGCTTTGGGAAGGGATTATTCGGAAATATTCTTCACTTTCACAGAAAGTACAAGAGAAATGGGGAGTGAGAGGGCAGAAGAAGAAACTGAAAGGAATCTGTCTTAAGGTTGACAGTAATGTTCCACTACCGTATCTCTTGCCCCTTTTCTGATTTTTTTTTTTTTTTTTAAAGACTTTAACACCAGTTCTGCAAGGGTAGGATGCATCGGTTGCTGTGACTGCATGGCATTATAGTTTCAAATCAACACTTCTGGTTATCCACTATTTCAGTGGGCCAAGCAGGAGAATAACTAAGATATTGCTCCCATTTTTCACTGCAGGTGTCTCTTCAGGAGAGACTTGGCAGCAAATGAAGGCTGGTATGAGCGCACACAATTCCCAAACCACATGCCCAGCCATACACTGCCACACCTACACACATCACCTTCCACTGTCAGCTGCCTGCAACTCCTCAGGCTCTGCATAATGGGTAAGAAATTGCCAAGTGTGTTACATAAACTGCTTTAATTTCTTTGATGAATTATTTTTCTCAGGAACATACCTGTTTTAGGAACCCATGATGATCCGATGAGTAATCACCAACAATGACACTGCAGTGGAAATTGATGTTTTACAGATTTAAACTACTAGGTTATAGAATCACTGCAGACATACCAAAAGTTATCTTCCCATAGCTGTTTTCATTTGTAAGAACAAATGTTATGCAAAATAGCCTTTGAACAATTCTCCTAGTTTAGCATAGCCAGTCATCACTGGACATATTCACGATGCAGTATGTAACAAACTTGCCCTGTGATATGGTATTGCTGTTGCTAGTAACAGCCCATAAGCTTTGTACTGAGTTTGAAGGGCCTCAGGACTGAGACTTATCAGGCTTGCTCCATCTGAACTTATCTGGACCTGCCTGCAACTCAGTTTGAGCTTCATTTAGCTGTAACAGAATTTTTCTAATTGAGTAGGTGTCTATGGGTAATTTGTTTTACTTCTGTGTGTCTTTGTATGGTACCACCGTGGTTTTATGACTAAGACAACAATGTGGTACAGAGAAATGCAGCCTCATATGATTTTTCAGAGGCCTGAGGAAGTGTAGACACAGGATACAGTGTAGAAGTACAGGCATGGGATGACAAGAGATGGGGCACAGGCTTGGAATAAACTTGGTTTAGGAGTAACAAAGGGAACAAAGAAATAGTATCTAGTATAGGCAAAATGGCCATATATAGTAAATTTGAATGTAACATAGTGCTGCAGAACAAAGAATAAAAAGCAAAGGTGTACAACTATGTTAGCAGACACATAAAAAGAAACCCAAGTAGATCCTAGGGTAAGGAAGAAACAACCATCAACAGGAAAATCCTGTTCTTCCTTGTGAAGGACTCCAGATGCTAACAACTTGCCTCAACACCCACCCCCACACACACACCAGAGTGAAATAACAGGTCATGGGACTTCAGGAAATGGAACAGCTATGTCAGTGTAGTTTGCAGTTTGGTAGTAGACTGGTTTATGTACTTGAAATGTTATTGCTGTGTCATGTGATAGTATCAGGACTAAAGCTAGGCTAAGGGAATTTCTAAAGCAGGACTGCATTGCACTGAGCAGCACGTATCCGAGCTATTACAGAACTTCAGCAGAGTACTTCATCTAGTCCCACACCGCACTGTAGTCCTGACCTGAGAGTTTAAATAATAAAGCAAGAAACTCCTTTAATGGACCATAACAGAAATAACTGCCCAGAAAGAAGGTTCTGTCTAATGTTATTGTCCCAGATATACATCCTCGATTAATACCTAAAATGCAAGCTGTTTTCCAGGCATTATCCCAGTCATATGTGAGTTTTACTAGCAACAATTTTCTCTTTAGACTTGTACTTGGCTATTCCTAATTACATGCAAGGGTTTTTCTGGTCAGATTAGACTCTCACATATATGCAGGGCTCATCTTACTCAGGCTCCCCACAGTCTTGGTATAGTCAGGGAGACAATACGAAGGGGCGGGGGGGGTTGGGGTGGGTGGAAAGGAGTTCTCTCTCCATCACATGGCTGCAATCATAGACATTGGGTAGTGCTAGCAGCAGACGGGACACCGCTAGCTTTGCATCCTTTCTCCTGGGAGTCTTTGTCACAGCTCCTAAATTACACTGCCGTGGAAACACTAGTTTCATTTGCCATTATTCTCCCCACATTCTTAGGCTGGAAAATACAGGTTCTTTACAAATCTGTTCCAGTTGTACTAACACAAATCATATTACATAATGTAAAAAAAATTAATTGGTGTATCTAGGACTCTACACCCAGTTTCTTTCCCTGTGAAGAGCTTGAGCTGGAAAGGTCTTCAGGAAGATGAAAATTGCTCTACTTGTTTCTCTATAAAAGGGGACTGTGAGAGCTAATTATATCTAAAGTGTGCTCCTCGTGCTTTCACAAGATAAACCATCGCAGTTTTGTTAAGTGTCTCTTAATAACAATGGATCCATTACCACATAGTTATGTCCATTTCTCAGACAGGAAGACAGCACATTTATTGCTTCCTCTTCTCCTGGAATCATGGATTAATTCTGATTCAGTGTTGTTCTTTTCAACAGGGCATTACTGATAGCCTAAGTTCATCCTTTTTACAATTACATACATAAGAAAAAAGTTTAGGAGATGCAAGTGAGGAGATGAAAGGCAGCTGGAAAAGCAATAGGGGTAAGTGACTAATGGACAAATTCACTCTGAATATATTCTCTGTGGAAGTTTTCTATTCCTGCTCAAATTTGCTCTATGAGATGACATTCTCTCTCACTCCCCCACACGCCCATTTGCATTTCACACACAGGTCTGACCAACAGTAACTGAGGAAGAGAAATACTATTATAGACAGTAAGTGTGCAAACCCAACCTTTTCTCTAATTGGATAATGTCTCCTAAGACATTCAGAGTCTAATTTTGTTCTCAGTTACATGGATGTAAATCAGGATGAGTTTCTTCTAAGAATATAATTCTTCTGATCTCAGCCTTTATGCATTCTGTGGTCTATTACACAAAAGCACACGTGTCCTTTTGCTGTAGATAGCCGAGACACTTGTCTGTCTGTAGCACGTTGCCCCTAGATCCAAGATGAACCAACCTCTAATTAAGATACAGGGCAAGACAGCAATAGACATTGACAGAAACAGTCCATTTGTCCAGTCCCTGAATCACTAGCATGATGATTAGCATCTAAACTACAGCTTAGTCTTAGGCGACATTGCACATTACAACATTGCCGTGTATGGAAACCTATTCATGAGCATTTGCATTCTTCAGGCCAGCTTTTAAAGACTAGGTCCCCAAAGGGAGTAGAAAATTAAAAGGCCTTGATAAACTGATGGTAATTAGCCTCTAAGTCATCTGTACTGCTTAACATGAAATTTTATCTTTATAATCACTAGCTATAGAAATAAAACTAGCTTGATAGTTTCAAACAGAATTCCCACAGTTTTCTTTTGGGAGGAGGCTACCTTCTGGCTATAAAACTGACAGCCCACTAATGAGAGGCTTGGGAACAGCATATAAGAATGTGAAAAAGCTCTCTTGCCAGAATTCAGAAGTTCTTATCGTCATGTCAGTTTTAACCTAAGAAAAAAAAGTTTTTGAAAAAGTGTTCCAATTAATTTTAAGAAATCCACTAAAACAGCATTTTTGATCAAACAGATGATGAACTCTGATATATAGGGGATCAATTTTCCTAGTTAGTCACAGGAAGTGTTGCAATAGTCACTTCTAATGAGTGAAAAATAAGAGACTGTGGGAGCAGACAAACCACTGAAAAAATGCAGCATGGCTGAAATTCTGCTCCATAAGCTTATAGAATAATAAACATCAAAGCATTTTAGGGCATTAGTAAGTGAAGATGGATTTAATCAAAAGAATATTTACATATAAATAATATAGCTTGTTATACATTTATAGCCCATCCATGGAAAATTAAATTAATTTGCAATGCAAACCAACTGGGTCAGCTAACGAATGCCAATGAATGATGAACACCACTAATGACAGAACTGTATTTAATTGGTTTAAAAAAGCTTACTTTTTTTGGTAAGTACTTATTGTACACTATAAAGAATTTCTACTGTCACTGCACAATTGGTAGAGACACCACTATGGAGGGAAAAAACACCCATCAGAGCAGGTTATGATCTTTGTTATTTCCTTTTATACAAACACAGATTAGCTTAACCAACAAACAACCAAAAAAACCCTTGGAAAAGGTGGTTAAAGAGATGTGGAAGCTGGGCAAAATGCACTAGTCAGTTGCAACTTGTTCATATCTATTTAAAAAAGGCATCATTGTGTGGAGAAGGAATTTGCCTGGTGGCATTTCAATACAGTATGAGGCAGCCCAATGACAACTGAAAGAAAAATTGACTCCCATCTTCCTTTCTCCACCTTCCTGTCTTTCCCCACTCGTATGTTTAATGTATCTGAGAGCACATAATGAGGGTTTTTCCACTGACATGTGATGGAGGACAAAGCACAGGGTACAAGATGGCAGCATAAAGTATGAGGTATCTCAGTGGAGACAGGTAGGGGACAGAGGAGCAAAAAGCCAACTAAGTGATCAGATAAACAGCTTACCATGCAAACACCTAAATGCAAATACCTCAGACAAAGAGCACACTAAGAATTAGAAACACCATCAAGATTAATCACCTCCTCCCCCCACAGCAATCATCCATAGATACTGAACATTTAATAAACACAAGTTGCAAATATTTGCACCAAATTTTGCCTTGAGAGTTGCTGCTCCCATCTCAGGCCTGCAGAACTGCCCAGAACCCTACAGAGCATGAGGGCAATAACGGCACCACCTCTAAATATCGTCAGTGACGGCCTTCCCAAGCCTCACTGGTACAGAAGAGTCTGAATCAATGACTGACTCTTTGGTCAGCTTTAAAGCCCATTTGATGGCAGCACTCAGTCCAGAGGGCCAGGCTAAATCTAGTCCCAAACAAACCTGACAAGAAGCACACATGTAGAGGTAAGGGCTACAGCCCCAGCTGTCTTCGTCTACTGGTTCACTGCTAGTGCACCAAATTACTAGCATCTATAGATACAGCCTCAGAGCAACAGGCGAAGAAAATAAGTTCTCTCAGAGGGCTTCCTGCAGGTTGAAGTTATACACAAAAGTCACATAGAAGCTGGTTATTGAGGCCAGTGCTAGTAACAGCTTGCTAGCTGCAAAAGCCAATGCGGAAACCAAAAGTTATACAGCTCATAAAACCAAGAACACGTAAATATCTTCAGATGCATTTGCTTAGAGTAATAGCTTTTTTTTTTTTTTTAATTCAACCAAACATCAACACACCCTCATTTCCCCTCCACACAGCCCAAGACCCATTGTAGTAAACAAATAGTAGAAAGATAAGGATTCCCAGTCACAGCCCTCTGGAATTGTCACTTCTGAAATATTGTTTCAAATAAATCCATCTTGAGGAATGTTCCCCAAACAAACCTAAGAAAGTTAAAAGGTACAACTCAATATAAAGTTACTAAGATGTGTCAAGTTTTGATCATTGTTTACTTCATATTTGTTTATGAGGTGCTTTCTAGTAGTTTTTACAGGAAGGAAATAAGTTATTGGTGTGTTCAGGGCAATACAAAAAAATAAGATTTGCAGCACAATTAATGAAAATAACTGAATACACCAAGCACTTTAACAGAACTGTGCATAAACTTCTACTCTATCTGCCCAGAAAGCATTTCATAAGGCAACTTGAATTAACTTGTCCAACTAGTGAAATATCATTCAAAGAAATGAAAAACACCCTCCCCCCCTAAATAATTATACCTTTCATTCATCAGTGACACGCAGCGATTAGGATTCATAAGAGCAGATCATGAAGCTGTCTTTTCCATATTCTGCCATCTGGAAGCTTGTAATATCACACACCTCCATTCCTTTTGGTTAGGAGACCCAGTAACACTTGACTGCCATCTGTTATTTTGGGACTCCTCATGACTATTTCATGATCCTGTCAGAGTACCACTTTGCTGTTATTGTTTATCATGGGGGATGAACAGCTAGCTCTGACACCACTATGCGTGTAGCTGCACATCCTGTGATATCCGAGACATCTCCTCCCTCCACAGGCTCTTGTTAGAGGAACATAGGAGCTTATAAATGAGGCGTGCAAAAGTAAAACAAAATATAATTTTTTGCAGTAAATTATGTGTGAACTTGATGATACTGGTTCCACTCATCCATGATTATTAAAAGTTGCAAGGAGGTTGCTGCAGAGGTCTCTTTGTCCAACTGTAGGACACTGAAGAGGAAATATGACATCGCATTTCTTAATATAGGTTGTGTTAAATACCCAGTACTTAAACAGCAGATATGATGATTTTTCAAAGCCCTCTTTGAGCAAGTGAAGTTCTGCTCAAAATTATGATTAAATTCCTTCTGGTTAAAAAAACCAAAACAACAAAAAAAAACCCCCAACTCAAGAACATACACTTTTAAGTATCTTGAGTGTGCCAAAACAGGTAAGAGTGCAAGGAAGCTTTAGTAGTTCATATGAATCTCTTGATAGAAACACTGTTGCCATAACAACAGCATATTAGAAGGATGGGGGGGGAAATGCCAGAAACACATAACTTTCATAATGAAAAAGATGTAGTTTCAGGTCTTCTCTATTATATGCTACAGCTCATTTACCACAGCTAAATAAGCACAGACTGTACGCAATACATTTCAGACCAGCAAGCATCTATTTTTCTTTGCTACTCCTCACCTTTACCATATCTAAATATTTCAGAAAGCATTAGTCATTATAGTACCCTTGTGAGGAAAGTGGCTTTATCACTGCTGTTTGGCACTAGGGTAAGTCAATCAGAGAGCACCAATTAACCTGCCTCAAGTCATATTAGAAACCTACCACAGAAGCAGAACCACGTTCCAGACTGACACAACTGTACACAACCTTACCTTCAGGATATCTCTCTTCCCACCAGTGCTGAGCAGATGCTCAACCCCTTCCCCAAGATTCAGAAAAGGTCAGACATGGATATTTTGGTAACAGAGAAAGCACTGTACTGAATAACTGGTGTAGTGAGAATTAGGGATTCCCTCCTGCATTTGCCTCAATTACAAAACAGGCTTCCCAGGTTCCACTAAAAAAAGCAAAGGTTTCCTCATTTGCACAAGCTGTACTTATGTGGAAGGAAATGCCTGGAATGGGATCTCTCTTTAAAGGGACAATTGTCTCCAGAACAATTTGCAAAGCATAAATTTATCATCTGCATGACATTGCCTGGAAGAATTGCCTCCAAGCACAAAGGATGTCAAGCTACTAGTAAATGTCATCTTTTTCTTTTCTTCCTTCCCCCCTCTTCCTTGTATTCCTTGCGGGGGGGGGGGGGGGGGGATGCAGAATTACTGTAGTTCTTTATTTCCCCAGAGTTCCTAAATGCTATTATTATTCCTTGGATGCATCCAATTCAGAGCCCTGCAACTTGCTTCCTGACAGGTTTCAGCCTAGCCTTTCTGACACGGGACAAATTCTTAAAAAATCAATTAAAAAGCCTTTATAAGAGTTTTACATATTGCATGGAAGGCTGCTTTTTAGCCATGACCCATTGTACTTTATCAGTCTTCTTCCCTCAAATGTATTTAGGATGTCATAAAGATTTTAGCAAGCTATTCACTAGGCTTCTGTTGAATATTCCTCATAGCCATAGAAGCTCTATCTTCTGCGTATCTGTGTCTTGTGGTCAGGAAACTAGCCCCCAGATGGTGTTTAAGTCAACTGCATCATGCATTTCGGTTGTTAACCCAGCTGAATAGCAGGACACTGGCAGGTAGTAAGATCTGGTGTAAATAGTGCCTTTTACCTATAACACACTATTATGCTGCTTCTTTACAGTGCCATTAGAGAGAAGTATTAGTCAGTGACATGGGACATAGCACCCAGGTGCATGTCTGCTCATGTTCCCTGCTCCCATTTGTCAGAGCCATGAGCAGTTGGAGTTCAAATCCCTGCTCCTCCTGGGGGGGTATGACCCCATGTCTCCCATCTCTTAGCATACATGCCACTCTGCAAGGCTTTACAGGTGGAGAGGGAGACCACAGGAGCTTTGCTAGGAGGACTTAGGTTGTGGTCCCTCACTCAAAAAAAACCCAAAAAACAAAAAAATTCTGTGTGACCACCTATCCTCCCCTGGAATACAAAGTCAGGTCTCTTAAGAACAAATGCACAGCCCTACCTCTTGACTAACACAGAATCAGTACAGCAGTGCCAAAAATCACTGCACCCAGGTTAATTTACAGGAGCAGACCATTCCCTGTGTCTCCCTTCTCTGCACAACAGGCAAGGGGAGCTCCACAAAATTCCACAGCCCTTCACTGTATTCAGCTCACCCTACTCACATGCTCCCATTACTACAACGAAAAATTCATACTACAATGTGAGGAAGACAACCCACAAAATCAACTGCAAAATACTGTGTTCTGGACTAGCATAAGCCTTCAGATCATAGCCTTGAATTCAGATAATAGGAGCAAGTACTTTGTCTCTCAGAAAAACACTTTCCTGACTTGGAAGAAGTTCTACCAAGGAGAAAACAATTGCTGAATGCTTTCTTCTGTAAATGGCAGCAAGTCATTAGCCTCTTGACTTCCCACATCGTTTACTTGGTTGATCTAGTCACTCTCCACAGGCGATCCTTCAGAAAGCCAAGCTCTAGCATTATTTTACCAGTTACATTTCCTCAAAACACAGGAGTGCTAAATCCTCTGTTTTTCCTTTGGTGAGAGATCAGTGGGAATCTCTAAGGATAGGTATAACCATCCAATCTCTTTGAAAATCTGAGTGATCCAAATGTCTCTGCTTTTTTTGTGTGTGTGTGTGTTCACTGAGACTTAAATTGTTCTGTGACCTCGAGCTGTTGCCAGAGGCAGCATGGTTTCCTCCTTCTAGACCCCTACTCTAAAGTACCAGCTTCAATACTTCTCTTTGTGACTTCTAATAGTACAGGGTTTTTTTGGCCATCTATTTTTCCTCCATCTAAAATTTGGCCCAGTGTAGTTTTCTTAACTATTACCACTACACTTGAACTTATATAATTTGCATTCCTTTTTTCCTCCCTTAATGATGACAAATACCACCAAGGTATTTGTGGTGGTATCACCACATCATACCTTGGCAACGCAGGTATGATGCCACACCCCAGTTTTTACATCTGGATTTCAAATTCCTGAAGTTTTTTGAGAACCAAGGTGTTTCCTCAGAATTATACATTGTCTGGGATTCTTAGGAAAAGGGAATAGCCTACATATTGCTTCAGCATCTTTATTTATATGCATTTGTCAGTGTGCTAAAGTAAACAAGTTGCACTGGGAATACAGACCTTTATGCCATGAAAGGGTCTCTGTCAAATCCCTTTCAGCAGGAACCCAAGCCCCAAGGGCAGCAAATTGTTTATCCCTTCTGCCCATTTCTTATGCAACATCATCCTGGAAGAACACTCATATATTGGCTGGTAACATCCCCCCTGGAGCTCGGGCACAGCGTGTTCCCACTGGAGAGAACACCCTTCTCCTGACCCTGATGAATGATTACAGAGTAGCTCTGATTCAGCACTAACTTTCCTGCACTGCATCGTTAAGCTGGAACACAATAAAACTGCCTCTGCCACCGTCCACAACCCAGCAACCTCCACCCTGATGAAAACTAGTTGTTTTCTGCTTTCTCTATTAAAACACATTTCTGCATTTCACAATGGTAGCACACTAGCCACTTTATTCTCCTTGGCAGATTCACTTTTACATAATAACCTTATATCTCCCCACACAATGGCAATTTTGGTGTTAAATATGCAATCTTGCAAGCTTTATTCTTTTCTAGAACAATTATCTAACCTCATTTCAGGCAACAGTAGCTGAAGTTCCCATCTGAACACCTATCACACTCCAGAACAATTAAGTCAACATATGCTAATTATGGTTTTGTACCCTCACTACCATGAATCCATCTAAAATACTAGCTTTCTGAAAGATTTTCCACAGTGACGTAATATATGGTGTATAAAGGAGATTAAACATCCTTTATTATACAGAAATAGTGAGCAATTACTATGCTCTTTCAGAGTCTTCCCAAGGGCAACCCATAAATAGTACAACGCCTATTAAAGGAATACACGGGTCCTAAATTTCTGCACACAGACTCTCTGAATTTACATCTGCAGCCCCACTCTTTAGTATAAATTCAACTAGAAGATTTCATAACAGTTTTCACGTAGATCATAGAAGGGTGCCAGCAGACTAAATTATCTCAGTCGTCACGCCTCCCTCATTTACACCTACTCTGAGCTGGGAGAACTTTAAGACTTGCATATTGGGGCTTATTGTAAATGCCAGTCACCAAACTGCTCTGCTCCCAGAGCAATCCGAGTCTTTAAAATCATGGATTCTGGTCTCTTGTTTTCCCTTGTATCTTTGAATGCAATAAACTAATTGCAGAAGGCAGTAAGGAAGCACACAAGGTCACAAAAAACAAAAAGATGGTTCAAAACTATTGCTGTATCATTAGCACCATTTGAAAGCAACATTAGCATGAAGCAAACAATTAGAAACATCCTTTCCTTATTCTGTCAAGGGGCTGACATCTAGTGTGATGAAGGAAAGGCATGAGATCTCAATTTCATAAACACAGGGAGCAGAGACCAAGAAATACATTGCAGAAGGAGTGATTCTCTGTGACAGAGAAGTGATAGAAGTTGTAAAGATTTGTAGATCTGGTAGACTAACAAGATCTGCATCCAAGACCCAAAGTTTCACCTGGAATTCCAGCTCTTGGAGTCCAATTCTTCTCTCAGACTCCCAGCTTTCAGTTTTTCTATAGAATAAAATTATTTAAAAGGGGGAATTCTGAAGGCTCAGTAAACATAGAAAGTGACTATGATCACAACACTTAATCATGTTTTCAGTCTGATTTTTTTAAACCTGCATTAGGTTAAAACAAAGCAGGCATACCACACAACATCATAAAGGTGCAAGTGCTATTCCAGCTTTGTAGACAGAAACATTGATTTGGTCACTTTGATATTTTCTTTAACAGAAGAAGAAAGAACAAGACTTAAACCTCAACAAGAAAAAATGATCAATCATTTAAAGAGATTCCAAGACAAATTCAGGAAAGCAAAATACAAAGATAGCATGTAGTACTGTGTAGGTAGAACAAACGAACCCCAGAAGAATTGAGAGACTTTTCAGGTACCTTTACATGCCTGAACCAAACAGACATCAGTTCATACAGATCACCTTCCAGCACCTACAAAATTAACAAAATAGGAGCCAGAAATCTGACCAAAGAGCTACAGGTATAATATTAATCACTTACTCTTCAGTGTATGTGTCCTGTGGGACACACACAATGTGAACTCAAGTCCCTGTCTCTTCCTTGGCCCTCCGAGGTCCTCTCTGCCCAGCTTTATGCCACACTGACTTGCCCTGTTGCAAGGCCTGGACATCTCCAGGAGGGATATTTATGACTGGCAATCCACCCAGAGGCTCCTTACCTCAGCTTCCAGTGCCTTCTTACACACAGCCGCCATGTATCCTGTGTCCCACAGTTGCAAGACAAAAAAAAAAAAAAAAAAGACAAAACCACCACCACAAAACACAAAACCAAAACAAAAAAACCAAAAAACCCCAACCAAACAAAAAAACCCCCCAAAAATCCATCTACATAGAGTGGGTAGGAATTTTAAGATTTCTTTGGCAAATAAGCTAGCGTATGGGTCATGAGGAGGAATCCTGTCACGCAAACCCTCCTTGACTGCCGGGGCACAGAAGGGGGTACCAGATGCCTCTTCTTCAGCATATGTAGCAACTTCAGGTGTTGTGCCCATTCTTTGATTAACTTAGAGTTTTTTATGGAGGGTTTCTTAGCAGTTTGGATCACAAATGTTGTTGGTCTGATCTTTTTGTACTTTAAAAGAAAAGATGATGACCTATGCTATTTTACAGATGGCACAATCAAGGCACAAAAGGGAATCCGGGTCGAGGGTTGAGAACAGGATACAGGTTCCCTGTCCCATGAGGCTCGGTCATGCTTTCTTCCTCAGTGGGATCAGAGCAGGCCTGACAAGGCACCACACTTGCTCCTTCTCACAACATACCATGAGAGCTTAGGCGGACATTGATTAGACTACGAAACTGCAGGCCAGCTCCTCAGCTGCAGAGATGGAAGCAGCCCTATCCGGGCAATGTTGACTTTCTGCAGGCACAGCCCCAGGGACCTCTGAGGCACTTCTGCATCACAGATTTGAGATATGAGCTTGACTTCACAAGAGCTAAGTGTCCAACATACCTCTGCACACACAGAGGAAAGGCGGCGGTTTCCATGGCAACGCTCATCTTGAGAGCTTTCAATTCATCCACCCTGCTCCTCTCTGCCCCGTATCCCAGGCACGCATCTCTCCCTGTGCTCATCAGCACACTCACAAAAGAAGTACTTAGGCATGCACAGCTTTCTGCCTTCCTACTACCTGCAGGATTCCCATGTGTACCTAGGAGGGCAGAGGTGCCTTTGGGGACATGCCTGAATTTTCCAGACACAATGAACAATTAGATGATGAAAGCCTCAGTGGGCTCGAGAGGATGGGGATATTTTAACTGCAAGCAGTTCCGACTTCAAATGTCATATCACAATAAAACACAATGGTCTTAATATCCAGGCTAAGGTCCCCACTGATATAACAAAACTGTCAAAGCAAGATGCAATCATTGCTTTGACTATCTCAAAGCATATCTCTACATGCCATTTGTTCACTCATATTAGTGCTCAAATTCTCAGTCCTCTTTTCCTGTATTAGCAGGGGGTTCTAGTTATGCAAAAGTGTAAACAGAAAAACCCTCCAGTGTCTGTTTTTATGTGAAGTATCTGAAGCTGTCAAAGTGCATGTTTCTACATGTAGATCTGTGTGGACAGGCAGAAGAGGACAGAGGCCTGCCCTGGGGTCCAACATGCACAGAGTAGCTCCTGGGTCATGACACCTTCTCTAAGTTACTATTAGGGCACTATTGCTCTGTTTCCAAAAACTAGGTGTTGGGGGAAGAAAAGAGTTGGTCCACCTCTCCTCTGCAAAGTACATTGAGACCCACTGATAGAAATAATGCTAGGTATTATAAAGCTGATGCCTTTTACATAACATTCTGCAAATTTATTATTTGTACAAAGCAATGCTTCACTTCCACATAAACAGCATGTGTGCCCCCAACAGGAATTCATGTCTTAGTCACTGTACCCAGAGCTACCACATTTTACTACACGAAGTTCGTAGTGTATTTCTTAAATTGTCTGCAACTCAGCAGCAAAGCTAAGACAAGGGAAGTTTATGTCAGAGCTCCCTTTCCTCCCCTAGCTCTGCTACCCCTAATCTCTCACCTATCTTTCATCAGAAGTACCTCATGGTCTGCTCCCTCCCCAGCTCCTAGTATCTCTCTTGCCTTTATTACTAGTTATGTGAGGAATAACTGAGACTTTTTCATACCTGTATTTTTAAAGGAAGCAAAGTGCGTGGGTGTACAGGTGGTAGACTGTAGACTGAAAATACAGTAATACCCCTGCCCAGTCTGTTTCAGTAACTTTGATTATGCAGCATGAGGCAATATCATGCAGTGTCCAGCTACGAGTGTCAGCAGCAGCACCATACAGAGGCATCTGCTGCTGCCACTCCTTGCTGCACTTCTGGGGAATACCAGTGCTCACAACAAAATGGCAAGGTCCAGCAAAGCTCACAAGGCATACAGCAACACCCCTGGTAGGGGCACACCCACGTTCACAGGGAATTCACTTTCAACTCTGAATTTCCAGTATTCAGAGCTCAGCACTGCAAGATTGATGCTGTAGTGCAGGAGAAAGAAGGGGAGGTGACTGTCCTATGCACATAAACATGAAAATATTTACCACCATGTGTCTGAGACAGACAACCCATAGTCTAACAAAATAACCAACAGCAAATCACAGCTGAAAGCAAATGTTAACATACCAGTTATTTCTATAGCAAATCAGTTAGCTGGTTTCATGTGTTGAGCTTAGAGCCAATGGCTAGCAATACAAAAAATCTCACCCTACCTTCCCATAGTACAGGAGATTACCGAGGTTGCATTAATCAGTACAGTGAAAGATCACTATGAAGACTTGCTTTGTCTCAAGAACTTGCCTTCCAAAATAAATCTATACTGGTAGATAATGCCTCAGGATTATCACTGAGCTAATGTAGTAAGTTTCACAATTAACTACAAAGGTGTTGTTTGGGATTGGGAAAGTGGGTATCCACTCCCAAATCAGCATAGTAGATGTCAAAGTTACTGTAAATCATTAAAACCCCACAACACAAAAATCTGTGATTGTACTTCTTCCTACTCATCTTATGGCACTGCAGCTCCCACCCAGATTTGATCTTTCAAACAGCATAACTGCAGCTATTCTGGAAAATGTCAAAAACATTTCATCTCCCCTTAACTTCAGTAAGAATAATACAGTATTTGCATGCTGTGTCATAATGACCTGTAGCTTCAATCTTGCTAAAGAACCACCATAAATGGAAGTTTGAATGCTATAAAGATGAACTTTGTCTATCATTTGCTTTCAAGTAAAAGGAATATCTGTAGCATGAATAAGTTTAAGAGGTCTCAGTTAAGGGCTAGAGGGACAAAATACCTGATCTATATTTACACTGGAATAAAAAAAGTGAAATTGAGTAGATGCAGACTTTTAAATAAAAGAACGTTCAGCTTTTTTTGACACCTCAGTTCCACCTTTCATTTTTCAAAGGTTTTACAGTACAATCTAAAATTGAAATGAAAATACACAAAAATAGTTTTAATAAATAATGCTATCTATCCCTTATTACTACTTGTTGAGATTCAAGATTCCTCTGAAGATTCTTACCCAGAAAAATTAAAATGTTTATATTCAACAGGAAGAAGGTTTTCTAGACAACACATATCTGCCACAATAAAAGTCTACACTCCCCTCAAACCCCTCCCACTCACACACAGGTTTCCCAACTAAAAAAAACATGTATGAATATCACAGGCTCTCATACACAGGCAAGTTTCAAGTAGTTTGCAGGAAAAGGCTGCAGCTTTGCACCACAGAGTACAGTCCTTCACTAAGGAGCATGAACTGAATGAGACAGGAATGGGCAGAGATGATGCATCTTGTTACAAAACTTTTCATGACATGACACTAAAAAAAAAGTATACAGAGAACAGACCAATGTCTGTAAATACCAAGTTCAGGAAAGATTCAAATACTGTTATTTGGTCCCAGTTTCTGCAGTGTAGTGTAAGAGAGAGTTACTTACATGCAGTTTCACCACAAACAACTATTTGCAAAATAAGAGCCCCTTGTAAGATGGGATATGAATAGAGGGAATAAATAGCAGCAAGAGCAGCATTAATAATCTGTGCAGGTGCAATGACAATATATTATGTTATCCTGTTAATTTGATATTTAGGAACTGTTCTACCAATGCCCATCACAGACCTGCCTGAGCAGTACATGCTCTGTTATGTCAACTTTCAGTCTGTGAAGTTGCATTTTCAGAAGTTAACTTTACTTCTTGCAATAGGTTGAATGACAAATTTGCAGTGTCCTCAACCACTTACACATTACAAATTCACATTGCATTTTGCTAAACTAAGTTACATTGAGTTGGACGACTGGCACAAGAGCTCCTGATGTCATACAGACACAAGCTTTTTATATTCGGTCACATTCTCCTGTAGTAAAAATTTGACATAGTCCACAGAGAAGGTCAGAACAGGAGCTAAATCAATTTATATTAGCAACAGACCAAGGTTTAACATTTTTCATGCTAGAACTAAAACTAACATAGGGTGCTAAACAAAAGCTGTTGCTTGAACTCACTTAATATTCCTGTTTCTGCTAATTTTGCCTTGTTCTTCCTTGCCAGCTTAGGTCTGAGGTAGTACTTTCTACAAGAGCGGAAAAAATTGCAGTCCTTTCAATTACATTTGACTTTTTCCCCCTCTTTCAGAAATTGTCAAAATTACCAATTATGACTGTGCACATATCAGCATGTTTTCTTAAGAACATTTTCTGTATAAAGAGATAAGCTAGCTCCCTACCTCATGCACTTGCCTACACTCCAAGCTCCATTACGAAAGCAAACATACATTTTTTCAAAGCAGCTGACCAAAGTCTTGGGTCCCATTCCCTGGCAGCCACACTTGATAAATTACCAAATCATACAAGCTTCACGAAGTCTGTTTGCTTTACTGAAAGTAGTTTATTTTTAATATTAGACAAGGAAAAATAAAATAAAAAAGTCTTATTAAATAAATGCAATCTAGAACTAGATTATTGGCCCTGAACAGAAAAAAAAAAGTATGATATTTCTGTATTTCAGATTAGACATACATTGGTTCATATCATTTTGACTGCCAGCATTCAATCTCATGAGGCCATATGGGGAAAAAGGGACTTCGGTACAGAAAACAAAAATATCCACTTAGAACAGCTATACTCTGCATCTATTCCCAGTGCAAATTCTGATTAAGGTAATATCTTCCAGATCTAAGCAAGGACAAAAGAGTACTTCATGTAATGCTAAAACAGATAAAAATAAATAAAAATGTTTTGAGAGGGAGAAACCAAAACACCACAAAACACTCAACAGTGAGGGGAAAAGTTGACAAATGTGGAGGGGGAAAAAAAAAAGATGAGCTCCAGTGGTTTGAAAGAATCTAGCATGCAATACTATATATAGATATATCTATGTGCAACAACTGTCAGCCCAAACCTTTCTTTTTATTCCAATTTTGCACTTGCACGGAATGATATGAAAATATAAGCTATCATTGGAAAAGGCACTTAAATACAGGCCTGTGCACAGAAGTATAGCTAGTGATTTAACGTATAAGACTTCCTGATTCAAATCAGAGGCAGGAAGATGTATTCCCTTCTGCTTCGATGAGGCAGATCTCACTGAAGTCCAAGGGAGCCCACCGATTTCATTGGGCACCAGGCAGGACCTACAATCGTGATAATCACAGTAGTACAATATCTGCCATCATTGATATGCATCATTTACTTCCAGGCTTCAAATGCATCTTCCACTTGCAAAATAATGGCTATGTGGGCTGCTGAAGCAACCATAAAAAAGAAAGTTAACTAAACCAAAAGCCAGGTTTGAGTTTTGACCTCCACTTGAAAGTCCTTCGCTGCATGTACAACAGCTTTCTCACTGACTTACTGGCAAACACTGACTTTTTAGAAGCTATCTTTATTTGCAGCCTTCAAAACAGCACCTAAGAGACTGACTCCCAGGTTCTCTAGGCCATTCACACCTTTCCTCCAACCCTGCAAATAAGACTGTGTTCCTTGTGAGGCTGCTCCCTCATGTTTTTTCCTCTGAAGCAACCCAAATGGATTGGCTGTGACATTCAGCTTTCAAGTACTGTCACTCCCTGGGGGCCTGTCAACACAAGGTCAAGCCCTAGGAGCTCTCATTTTCTCCCCTTTGTTTTCTTTTAATAGCAAAGACAGACATGAGCCAATACTTACCATGACACCCACTTATCTGGAATTGTCCATATCCTCAAACCACTGCTAAGGGAGCCCATTTGAATACATTCCTAGGAAAGGTGCTAAAAACTAGGGGTTTACATCTTGGAAAATGTGAACAGCAGGTCACATTTCTGATCAGAAGAGCTAAAAGCTAAGGAATTCTCTCTTGGAAGCTTACATGAAGCACACCAGTGATAAACACACACTTTTGTACTTGACCTTCAATAACTTCCAAATTAAATTTGTTTTCAGAGTTTTAAACACTGCAGTCTACAACAAGAATGAATTCAGCTGTCCGTGAAACACTTGAGTGACGCACAAATCTAAACCACGTATTCCACTTCTAAGAGCAATATTCTAGTTTCCAACAATTTTAAGACATAAGACTTGGCAGACAATGCTGTTTACCAAGTCCTCAAAATGCAACATTGATGCTGGCCAAATAAAGAAATCCAATTATTTTGCTCATCAAAAGGAGACTGGATTGTTCTATTTTTATTTGATCAAGGACCCACCACTGCAGAAGTCTGCAGCTCTGCTCCACATAAGCTTGTGGAAGATGATAAATAAATAAACCAAAAAGAACTTTAACTTCCAAGCTTCTTTAAGGAACTCTGTTTCATTGAGTATCTTTAGAGGGCAGAAAGAACCTGTAGTTCCACTGCCTCATCTCAGCACAATGGAAACAAGGTTGTATGAAAAGAATACATAGTCCAACTAATGGTCTTTCTTGTATTTCCAATGACGCATCTAAATCCTGATCAAGAAAACACCGCCGAGTCTTCATTCTCATACTCATCTCTTCTCAATTTGTTCTTACTCTTCTCAGCATAAATATAGTTAAGTCACTTGATTGGAATAGGTTGAGAGTAAGAAAGTGATTATGAGGGACAGGAAAAGACCAGCTGATGGCAGAAAGTCAAGAAGATGGGGCAGGAGGAGACTGTGACAGTAGTAAACTCATGAGACAAGAAGAGGGCAAGGTGCACTGAGAGTTGGACTCATTTCAAACACTGCCTTGGGCAACTGCAGCTAACACTGCTGGCTGTGTAGGGGCGAGCTGGCAGAAACATACCCTCCCACAGGCCAGGGTACTGCAGCAGTTATGAAGCCTCCACCAGGTCATGAATCAAAAAGCCATACTTGTCCCCACACATCTGGGCACTGAACCCCAGCTGGCACCAACCAGCTTCTCAGACTTTGAAGGCAGCAGCTCAGGATGTATGTATCCAGGGAATTAACCTGGCAGCCTAGCTGGGAAGACAGGAGGTAGAGAAGGAAAGGGAGGGAAATCCAGTCGGTAGTATTTCAATAGCTGGAGGCCGGCACAATATTCTGTACTTAACTGCTTTCTTTGTAGAAGAAAAGCCATCTGTCAGTTTGCTTGATAGCCTAATTCTCCCCTTATTCAGCATTAGTAGAGAAGTAGATTTTGTGCCTTAGCCTGCATTATTCTACAGTTTTCTTTGTAAGCTACTTGGATTTCTTAATATCCGAGAAGAGAGGAACTAAAAAAGCAGCCCTCTGGCCCATTACAGGCTATAAAGGTTGTTGTGGGTTTTTTGGGTTTTTTTTGTTTGTTTGTTTTTTGTTTTTTTTTTTTCCACATAGTCACCAAAGAGACTTTTAAACTATGATGTCCCTCAATGGTACTAGCTGATCTTTGCTATCCCCATTGTGGTAGTAACCACTACAGGATTTCCCCAAGGGATGTAGCGTCTCTTCGGCATGCATTGACTCAGAGGGGGCTCCAGGCATCCACTAGGAACATTTAGAGTCAGGGTTGGGAAGGCCAAGCACTATAAGATTTGCTGGCTCATCCCAGCAGCTGCTCTGCAAAGGCCACACATCACCCTTCAGCTGAAGGAATCTCAGACATCCCAAAAGAGATTACACTTTCTTTAAAAAAAAAAAGCAAAAACAACCACCCACACCACCACACACAAAAAAACCCAAAAACCACCCACACAAACATCCCCTGGTGTAAGACATACAGGCGTGGGGTGATACAGCTGACACTGGAGATCCCAAGGCTATAAAGAACTCACCAATGGACAGATGAAAATAAATGCAAAGCTAGGAGCTGGGTAAAAATCATTTTAGGGGTAACAGAAAACAAAAAACAGTTATCCAACAAATGAAATACACACCATATATATAGTAAATTTGGATGTAATGTGAAGATGCAAGACAGTCAAGAAAAAGCAAGGTATAAAAGCTTGTTAGAAAACACTTTAAAAAAATATATCACATTCCTCCCAGTGATGATGCTTTGGGACAGTCATAACTCCCTGTAAACCCTTCATGCTAGCCTGAGCCAACCTTAGGACCCAGAGAGACTAGGGAGTGGCAAGCATAACATCAGAGAAGGGGTAGGCCCTAGGAAGTATCTGTGAGATGTTCCTAGCGGTTGTTAGACCACACCACCACCAGTGTCCTTGTGCTTCAATATTGCTTTGAGAAGAGACAACACAGCAGCCATCTATATATTATGGATTTAAAAGATTCATTCCTCAACCAGCATGCAGCAGAGTTGAGAAAAATCTATTTGGGAAAAAAACTTTAGAAATCAGAGGAAGAAAAGCTGAAAGGAAGCTTGGAAAATAACTTCTTCTGGATGAAAATGACACCAACAATAAGATGTGATGAATGGAAGGACATAAGGTCAAGTGTTAAAGTAAACCTGCAGCCATTTCTCTCAGCCCAGCAGTCTAAGAGTTCACAAGACAGAAAATCAGTTTGTTTACAGTCTGAGCTGTCAAGTGCAAGGCTTTTCCATCCATTTAAAAAGAAAATGAGAAAAAGGACATCATACTTGGAGCTTATGGGTAGCTATCTTCAGAAAAAGGGATTAACACGTGAATGACAATTACAATAAACATCCTTTAAATGCTATACTGCTCTTTCTCCATTTTAACCATGCCAATAAGCTTGTCTTATTCTTACAGACTTAAGCAAGTTTCATACCTTTTTCTGCTGCGCAACAGCATGGTAGCCAAGCTAGTAAGGTCATCTAGATTTTTTTCCCAATTTGGGCTCAGTTTTGTTATTGGTAGGACATAGGGAGGCATTAAGAGCAACGTAAGAAGGGTTCATAAAACCACAAATAGGTCTCAGTGAAATCTGAATTCTGTGGCATTGTAGAGCATTGAGCTCCTAGAAGAAAGGGAAAAATCAGCATATGTATTGACTACAGGAAAATCCCAAATGGCAGAAAACTGGTTCATTTGTCAGCCATCCTTAGTAAATGGCCACACAGCATTTCTGAAGATGGAGCAAGAATAGCTGTGACTACATGTAGCACTAGAATTCAACTTACTTATGGCACTGAACAAACCTCTGAAAATCAGAGGCCTAGATAGCCATGAATGTGTAGTTTCTCTCCAGTGGGCTCTGTCAGTACCGATTCCTGCACCCCCCCACCCCCCCCAACTGTCAGAGTAGAAGTCAACTTAATATTTTGACAGTGTCTTCCTAAAAGTAAAAACAAGGAATAAACACAGCCTTCAAAAAATCTACTATTACACATGATAAATACAGTGTTGGCAGTACTTAACGTGCTGTATTTAATACAGGAAAAATACAGAAACCTCACCTTAGACAACTAGTAGATTTACCACTTTGCAGCCCATTTTATGACTATTAATTTATCACTTTATAAATTGACCATTGCCAGGGCACAAAGAACATTTTAGTTCCTCTTTACAGAAAATGGCTTTGGCTTAACAGCTGCAAGCGAAAACTTCAAGTCAAATTCAAATATAAAAGAACTCATGTAAGTGTCATGGTGCCCTCTCAACAGGTACTTTACTAATTCCTTCGTGTATTTCTAAGCAGTTTTATATTGTGACCTGATTATCTGATAACATTTCCCAATATCTTAATTCCTCAGAACTAAAAATAGTAATTGTTTTCATTTACTGCAGTGTCTCTCTTGCCATTTACTCACAACTGTATTGAAAGAGACAAATTAGCCAAAAAAAAGTCACAAAACTTTAGTTTGTAAGCATGATGAAATAAGCAGTGAGAAGGGTACCTCTCTAGAGTAGTATGACATTTTTTTAAATTGCTAATACCGGAACAATCAGGCACCACATGATCCCACAATAAAAATAAAGGCTTATCTTAGCTCACTTGAAAAAACAGATATAGGACCTGTATGCCCCTTCTTTACAGCTTAATGCCTAATAAAGCCTACCATGAATCCACTAGGCTTCACTGAACTTCTACAAATCTTGAAAACTGATGGACATCCTACCTCATAGTTCTCAAAAAGAGTAGCAATACAAGATTCTTAGGAAAGTTGGATAACAAGAGTGAGGACCAACACATCTCCCTGGACATACTTGTTTTTCCTCTAAACACACTATTCTTCCACTCACAGGAGCATCAGTGATTCAGCTTAATCTTACGAAATTTATAAATTGCCTGCATGAAGTGAAACAGCAATGCTTCTCTGTCAATTAGATCCCATTTTTCTGAGCACACTGATCAGAACAAATGGCCAGATGTTTACATGAGCCCCATCTGGTTTGGATTCACTGGCCAAAGAGAAGTAATGCAGGTAGAATAGTATTTCCTTTCATTAAGTATAAAGAGCATTATTCATCCAAAATATCTGCCTAATATTTCTCTCAATGTATTTTCTTCATTTTGCTAAAACCATCTTATATGAGCTTGACGTCACATGGCCTGTCATCACCGCAATTTTTACCATAGCAACCCATTACCCTACATAGTCACATGAACTAAAGCTGAATGTGGCACTGTCCCTATGCATATGAAGTTTTAATTTAGGTCAGTATTCAGTGCTGCCAGCTAACAAAGTGCAGTCACAGGCTGCCTCTCATATCCAGAGCACAAGGAGATGTGTACAGTGTGTACCAAGGCAATTTATATAAGGAGGTGTTTTTGCAATGCTACAGGGTTGGAAAAACATTCGTTATACCTCTCAACTTAGACGTCTGATTACTTTTTTTCTTAACTATTGTAATCACATTGCCATTTGTAATGGAAGGATTTGTGGATGAGCCTCATTGGGATGCCAAGGACTTCTACGTACGTACAACTGGAAGAGCACAGCTCCTCTCTAGGCACCTAAACAAAAGGCCATGAGCAAAGCCTTAAAATATACTCCTGAAAACCCAGCTGCCTTATTCTACTGCTCAGGGGAAGCAGGTAAGTTTTAGCCTAGAGATGCAACCAAACTTGTATCTTGCACTGTAAAAATTAATCTCAGTAGTATAAAACAAACCCTGGAACTGGAAATCCAAATCCTGCAAATATTAGGGAAACTTTTGGGAACCTTTTTTTCTCTAGCACTTCTGTAACATGACATGAGCTGTCATATCTTTTCAATTCTGACATGACAAGAGCTGTGGGACAATATAAGCTGAGCACTGGCAACTACCTACAGCAAGTGAGAAGGCATTTGCTGGAGCTCAATGCCTGTGAGTATTTTCAGTCGCCTCACAGTAGCTCACTATTTGTTTCTAGCTGGCTCATTGCACCATTGAAGGAAGACCAGGGAAAAAAGTTACTCAAAAGACAGCCACAAAACAAAGTGAATCCTTAGCCTTGAAAAAGAATAAAGTGAAACACATTAACAAGGACTGAGTGGCTAGTAAGTATTTGGAAATTCAAATTATTACACAGAAACAAAGTTACACAACATAAATATTTTCTTCTGATTTTCAGCATGGAAAATAAAATTAATTCCCAGAAATGGTAGGAAGGATTTCATATTATGCCCACAATGCAGAGGGTTGTACCACTGAGTAAAGAACAGCACATTTGAACCTGTCTCTGAGGAGTAGGCAGTAGGAGAGGATGATCCGAGCGTGACAGGTTGGTTAGCCTGACCTCAGTGTAAAGTTTTAGAACAAAATTCTGAGAAGCAAAAAAAGAGAGAATAAACAAGACAATATATAATAGAACATAATTAAGAGGTGAACACATTTCCAGAGGGTCATTTGAAGAATCAAAAGCAGAAGTCTAAAGTACATGATCCCTAGAGAGCATCTCTTGGCCTTCCATTCCTCATCATGCCCAAGGCCAATGAAATAATTTACTTATCTTTCACTATGCCCCCAAGTGGAAAGCAGAGCATTGATTCTGGTTTTTGGGTAAATTCTCAAAAAGCAGTCTCGCACTAGAAAACTCTATAAATCCCTGTTGCTAGGGAACCCTATGGGCTTTTTGTTGTTGTTTTGTTTTTAAGCTTCATTTCCTTTCCAATTTCTCCTTCTCAATCCTTTTAATCACAGTACAATCTACAATTAGCAAAGCAGTGCAGATGAGTGCTCTCCATTTACAGAAAAAAACACAACTCTTAAAACCTTAGCAGAGATTTCCAATCCCCTGTAACAGTGCCTCCCTACTCTGAGCACTCAGGGTGTCAAGTGAGCTTTAGTTGAACTCCAGATAAACCAGAAATGCACAACCAGTAATACCCAGCTTAGAGCATATGCACTGGGTAAGAGAGAATATGTAAAAGCTGAGACACACTAGGAAGTTATTTTATAAGTATCCAGAGAAGGGCAACAAAGCTGGTGAAGGGTCTAGAGCAGAAGTCTGATGAGGAGCGGCTGAGGGAACTGGGGTTGTTTAGTCTGGAGAAAAGGAGGCTGAGGGGAGACCTTATCACTCTCTACAACTACCTGAAAGGAGGTTGTAGTGAGGTGGGAGTCGGTCTCTTTTCCCAAGTAGCAAGTGATAGGACAAGAGCAAATGGCCTCAAGTTGCGCCAGGGGAGGTTTAGACTGGATATTAGGAAATTTTACTTCACCGAAAGGGTTATCAAGCATTGGAACAGGCTGCCCAGGGAAGTGGTTGAGTCGCCATCCCTGGAGGTATTTAAAAGACATTTGGATGAGGTGCTTAGGGACATGGTGTAGTGGTGGTCTTGGTAGTGTTAGGTTTACAGTTGGACTCGATGATCTTAAAGGTCTTTTCCAACCTATATGATTCTGTGATAAGATCCAAATACAGCATTGAGTTACACACAGGGTATGGGAACAAAGTCAGGAACACTTCTATCTACTAAAAATGAATCTAAACGAAGAAAAGCTCCCAGGAAATGTCCTGCTCTTTCATCATTGCTACATTGATCCACATGCCTCCATAATCCTCCAGGAAACTACAGCTAATGCAGTTAGACCCATATTTTCTACTTTACCTCCTCCTCATTTCCTGTTCCAGGGCCCTTTTACAAGTGACCATGTGTAGAAACACACAGAGTTAATTTGTTGGTTTTGTTTTCAGCTATCTTTGATACTGACCATAACCCGATTCTGACCCAGCATTTCTTCTAAGTTAGATAGTCCTCAGCTGAGGTCTCAACTTGAATACTGTCCATTTCCAGTTCTGCCTAAAAGCTGTATCCACCAAATCTCTTAAAAATTCATAGCAGTCTTAAAAAAAAGAGATGGTTGCCAAGAAAAAAAACCACACTCCTTACAGGTTGTTTGTACCCTCATCAGAGCCTGCTGCTCTTGACACTGGGCCAGAAACTGCTGGTACAGAAACTTAAGATCAGACTTTCCAGTTCGAAGGGCTGAATCTCATAATAACTTTCTAAAAGTGTCCCTGTAATGATGAATAAATTATATTACTCTTTCTGTAGTTTACTGCTGTGCACAAAATATGCTGCATCTGGAAAACAAAATCCACCCTTCTGGTTAGCTGTTGTTACAGAAATTACTGTGTCGGGGGAATTCTTTTATGGAATGAACGCTGAAAGTTCAACTCAAAAGCAGACTCTTAGCTTTGACTAATGATGACATCTCTCCAAGTAGCAAAGACAAGCCCTTTTAGCTCTTTTTAAAGGCTCACACATTGCCACAAGTTTAGTAAGACAACAAGATCAAAGCACTCTTAATAAGCCATTGAATTTCAGCACTCCTTGAAGCTCGGGAGAGCAAGGCTACATCTACAGAATTGCAGTGTTACTGATTTAGGCTCATCTCCACCAAACAATAATTTGATCACATCCAAAGGGTATTTTTGCATTGTGCCCATTTGTCTCAATGAAGCCACAAAGAAAAAGGAAATGAGATAAAAAACATTGAGGAGACAGTTTTTGTGAAAGTGAAAATATAATCAGTAAAAGAAACCTACAGCAGCAGACTGAATTGGTTTTTCTCTTGGCCACAGCTATACAGTATTAATAGCTTCAAGAATCCAAAATAAGACTAAATCTGTAATTACGGTACATTACCTTCCTGCTCTTGAGAAACACTGTCAGTTTACTTCAGCACTCAAACTTCTCAGGAGCATCAGTCCAAATCCTTTGTCTGGCTAGACTGCATTCAGAGTGCTAAACAAGGGCATTAGGTGGCATTTTGGCCAAAAAAAAAAAAAAAAGGATGGGTTTCTCTCGGAGCTCCAAACCTAAGCAGATAGATACCCTCTATTACTGACTACACTTTCTCATCTGCATGCAGAGCATGCTGGAACGGCCAAGCCAGGAAGTTTAGGAACGTAGACAGTGTTGTTTTTAAAGGTACAACAGATATAGGTTACATGGGTATTTTTAATAGTTTTACAAATCTTAAGAATGCTGAAAAACTGTTCTTCAAAATATACTGGAACTCCCATTAAAGAAGTTTGTTTACGGCTTTTAAGGACAAGAAGTTTTGTATGTCTGTAACAAGCATCATGTCTGTACAGCAGAGAAATGTTCCAGCATTTCCCTGGTCAGGACTTTTATAGTTAAGAAGTATTAATGTAACTCCAACTCATCTATTCTTAAAAGGCACCATATAGGTAATTTATAAAGCTTTATGTTTACAGACAATGAAAACTTATTCTACATAGTAATTATGCTTAAGTGTTTCAATGCCTTTGTTTAGTCTGAGATCTCCCAAGCTACCACCCAAGATCAATAGCTTCCGGAAAATTAGGATTCCTACCTAGACTTCATGGTAAGACACAGCAAAGCACTGTCAACTGTACAACAGTCACTGATGCTTCAGTGAAATGCTTATCAATCACTAGGCAAACCAGAGTGACCTGATAGTGTATTATTTTAGTGATAATCCACACTCCATATATTTTAACTCGCCTTAGGAAAAGCTCTGTAGGAACACAGTTATGATCTTGACTCTGCTACAGCCACTGGTAAAAGCTACTAGAGGTATTAAGCCCAGGACTTAAATCTTCTTAATTGACCGCTTCCTGGCCACCAGCGTTAGACTTACGAAGGCAAAAATAAGGTAGACTCTCAAGTCTCTTCGGAAGTTCACTGCAGATTTATTTACTCTCTAGTTTCCTGCCCCTTCTGTTTTGTTCACAGGAAGGTGCCTTTGTTTCACAATGCATCAAAACACTCATCTCTAAAATGCTTGCAACTTTCATCAATATCTTTATTTCTCTGAATTCAGTTTCTGTGTTTCTTTCTGTGTTTGGTAACTTCCCTAATTGCAGAATGACAGGCAATATTTAATCATAGAACATAGCTACAGCTTAAATACTAGTACCAGATTTTTGTTCTTATACAGGAAAGAAAATAAACTGTGATTTGTGTTTCTTATCTATACTATGTAATTTAAAATTAAATAAGGGCCATAAAATTGCCTGGTAGAAGCACAAATTCCATTTCCTTTGGACTTGGATTTTTCTTCAATTTCCAAAATTACAGCAAATACAGAGAGATGTAAAGAGGACACATAATAAAGTTTCAATTTTTCTAGAAGTGACAGGCAACCTGATACTAGTATATTGTGAGATGAAACACTAAACAAAATCAGAAGGTAGAATCTCTAATGGCTACCTTTAATGTTTTCTCTCTCCTCCAAATGGAGGAGAGCTTCAGATTTGCACTAGCATTATATAAAGGATGAATGTGAAGCCAGATTAGCTATGCAGACATCTATTTTCATTATTTCTTCATATATTTCTACATTAGCCTATGCTCTCAAAAGTCAAAGCTACAACATCTGTAAGAAACAAAATCCAATCGTAACCATACATCCTGTATTAGAAATTTTTATCCCCAGTACTCAGTCTTTCAGCCTGATCTCCTCAAGTGTGAGGCCAAAACAGGAGGAGGCGAAAGGCAAGCACTTCTATAGTTTCCTGACACCCAAAACTGTTAAGACCTACTTTAGTCCCAGCACAAGGTTCGAGGACCCCATCTGTTGTTCTACATTTAACCAACTATAGTGACCCTTAATCCTTTCTTTTCTACATGGGAAGACTTCATTCACCTGAAGATGCTGGGGATACCAAACATCCAAAAGATCTCCTATCTGGAAGGAAATCTTCAGCTGGCCTACAGTGTTTTTGTGAGTGGGGGTTTTCTGTTTGTTGGGGGGCTTGTGTGGGGTTTTTGTTCGATTTTTTTAAATGCAGCCTTACTGATACCAAGGGCATAGGTTACATGAATTGTTTTGTCAGTAGTGGAACTACTGTAACTTATGACCAATATCAGCTGACAGTTCTTTTCTCAACATCGTCCTTGTGCCCTACCAAGAGTCACCACATTGGCAGGTCTGCCATCAGAAGTATATAGCTAATTTTTAAACCATATCTACCTGTTCTTGTTTATAGGTGGATTTTTATATGAACATGTATATATGGCATATACATAATGAAAAAGAAATCAAAACTGTCTTTGAATAGCTTTTCTTTGGAATAGGGGGAGGAACATTTGCTTGGTTTGATTATTATTTTTTTTTTAAGCCTGATCATTTCACAGATTGTGTTTCAGGAAGGGCTCACATTTGAATCAGTGTAACCAAGGAAATGGCAACCTTTGTGAGGACAGAATGAGTGACTGGCATTACTCAGAACTGTTCTAGACAGAGCAATCCTATATAAACACATTGTTTTTTCCCCCAGTTTCACAGCATCTGCTCATTTAATAAGCATACTTTATCACACTCACACATGTGTTGTTGCTGCAGTAATAGCTCATCTTTGCTCAAGACACTGTGATGACAGCACTATCACACGTTTTCTATACTAACAAGAGTCACCAATAGATACCAGATAAAATGAAAAGGTGAGAATAGTATTTTGGATATTTGGTTTTCCCCAAAGGTATATCTTAACATCTGGAGACAAGAATTACACATAGATACATGAAATACATGCATATTCACCAATTTTGCAATAACATGGTTAAGATGATCACAGAAATATGAAAACCTGGATTTTCTGTGGATTTCAATTCAATTGTTTGTGACTCCTTAGGTGTTCTGTCAAAGTCCAGAAGTACAGCAGCTGACAAAAAGAAGATTTGGCAGTTCTTACACAAGACAAATCCGAGCTATCGGGAATGCCTAGTATATTACTACATGCAATCAGTGATCAAATAATTCTTTCTTTCCACAGCTTGTGGTAACCAATATAGCACAGAGCCCAGATACAAGTCTTAGCTGTATATGGTGCAGAACTCTGAAAACATTTAGTTACAAGTTTCTGCTCATACGCTTGGAAATCAAGTTACATACTGAAACCATCCATATGCCAGCCTACAGTCTTCTGCTTGGATTAACAGACAGATGATTTTGTATTCCATTGCAGACAAAGACAATGTATTCAACAATTTTTACCTTTAGGAGCTAGACGTTTGAACTGAACTTTATTAAAAGGAATCATCCTTCAGGAGCACTGGGAGAAGAGGGTGCAGGACAGTCTGAACAGGATTAGCTATTTTTGTGTACCATTTGCTTTGCCACTCATGTACTAGAGACAAGTTCTCTATGTTGTTGCAAAGCTAAGTGCACAAAACTGCTATCATCCCCCAAACAACAAAGATGTTACCCTTTTACAAAATACCACTTCACTGCAGCCTGCAAAGCTAGTTACAGAAAGTAAGAGCTCTGGAAGAAAACAATTTTGTGCTTGAATTGTAAATGCCATAGGAAAGCTCCACTCAAAAAAATGCTATATTATCTATTATAGCAGGGATGTTCTCTGTCCTAGACTGGTGGTAGGGAAACAGAGCAGAGGTCTGCTCCTAAATAAAGGAAATTGCTCTGTCAGAAAGGTTGCATGGGCCTTACAACAGCAACTCAAAGGAAGTGGTAGCATCTCCCACCCCTGTGCCCCTCCTTACCACTCCACAAGGGACAGTATTTACAGTGGGGTGCAGACAGTATGGCAGACCAAACCCCTACATTCTAAAGAGCTTGTACAGTCCTGATCTACCAGTCATGGTAGATATAACCAGTAACCAGTCATGCTGAGTAGCATAACTCCTAGAAGAGATCTAATTGTATTTAATTTTGCTCTGGAAACTACTCTCTGCTTTTAAGAGAGTATGGGCAATCTCATGAAAATCATCTGGACTTCACAGATCATATTGGATCAAGCTACTGTTACAGACAGCTTTAAATAGCATAGGATCAGGAATTTGTAACATCAACTACAATAAAGTGACAGTAAAAACCCTGCTAAATAGCTTAGCATCAGTCACAACTACAAGTCACAGCAGGGCAGCTGGGCTAGACTCAGTATAGATTTCATGCCAAGTCATTAATATGTTCTCCCCCAGAGATTTGCACAAGATTTTTTTCTTCCAGTGGTAAGGACTGGTAGTGTCACTTCAATTACTCAGAAGACATACAATGGCTTTTTGGCTGTAAATGAAACACCAGTGCTGAAGCTAGGCCCATGTTAGATCCTGCTGCAGGAATAATTTCCCCGCCTTCTCATTAATAAAAATATAACACCATCCATGTACTCTCTAGACTTAACACTTCTCCTATTTTAAAAATAAAGGCTGCTATTAGACAGTACTCTCCTATTTCTACTGACTGGTTTTAACTGATGGCAAGCATAATATTGATCATCAGCCTCTCTTTCCCTATTTACAATAACTAACCTCCAGTCAAATACCATGCTACCATTTATAAGAGTGCTCACTCACTAGAAGATTCTCAGCCCCAGCAAGGGCTGCAGTGGATGTCTGGTCAGTCTTGTTTCATATTCTTTATTTGAGCCTTTATCCTATCTAATATATACTTACATGGCAGCCATTATTCTCTCCTCTGAGCTCATTTAGTGAACACACATTCAAAATAACGCTGCAATATATGCAAGGGCTACTGCACTTCTTTAAAGGTGGAAAATCAAGATGGGTCCCTGCCCCTACAGGGGTGCAGGCATACCTAGGCCCCAAAAGAGGGTCACTCAGCCCTCAAGTTAGGCTCCCTTCCTACACAACATGCATGGAAGGCCAGGTGCTTCACAAGAGCCAGCACACTCAGGAAGAGGCAGCACAGACTAAGAAAACTTGGAATACCCTAAACAATACCTCTTTCTGGAGAAGATGCATCTTTTTGGGAGCTGCAAAAAACATCCACTTCACCTGGCATTCATATTTGCCCAGAGATCCAAGCAGCATTCAGGCACCATGCTCCACCAAGTTGGGGCACGAATCTGGTGGTGTGGAGAGACTTCACCCACCCTAATTCATTATATGTATTTCTCTTTAGACTCACTAGGAGATCAAGGGAGGTGATCCTTCCCCTCTGTTCAGCACTGGTGAAACACATCTTCAGTGCCAGGTCTAGTTCTGAGAAGCACAGACATACGGGAGTGAGGCCAGCAGATGGCTACAAACACGAGGGGCTTGGAACATCAGACACATGAAGGAGAGGCTGAGAAAGCTGGGCTTGTTCAGCCTGGAGAAAAGAAGGCTCAGGGGGAATCAGTGTGTATATAAAAACAGGGAGGGGCAGACCACATTGTTAGTAAAGAGAGAACCAAACTCTTCTCAGTGGTGCCCAGTGACAGGACAAGGGCCACAAACTGAAATATAGGACATTCTGTATTAAACAAGAAACAGTAAAGAAAAGCTTTAAGGGTGACAGAACACTGGAACAGGTAGTCCAGTGAGGCTGTGGAATCTCCACCCTTGGAGATGGACAATACCCAACTGGACACAGCCCTGAAAAACCTCTAACTGACCTTGCTTGGAGGGAGAGGGTTGGGCAATTTTCAGCTTTTAATCCAGTAGCCCACCCCTTTACAGAGATATCTTAAAACTTCTGCAGAACTGGTGGGTTGGAACAATCAGCTCTTTCAGAGCTGCACAGAAAGAATTTGGGACTAATTATGTTTTTCTTGCCACTGTCTTTTTCACATGGCCCTATTCCTACTTATCTTCTCCCATTCACTCCAGTTCTGCAAAGAGGTAACAGAAAAGCCACTACTTTCTTTTTAGACGTTAGAAAACTTCTGGAGACTAAGAATAATAATTGACCATTCTTACGCCCTAAATATATATCCAAGATAGCAATCTCACCTGGGCTGCCAAACAACAAGCACAATATGCTTGGACTCTCTTTAAAAAAAAAAAAAAGGGGGGGGGGGGCAGCACTAGAAGAGATTTCTGGAATTTAATGGGGCCTTGTTCACCTAAGCTAAAAATGTCATTCCAGCATTGTTTGCTATCTCTTCAGGGAAAAATCTCCTCAGCTCCTTCCCTGTCTCCTAACTCCAGGGAGAGCTGACTCCCCCCAGACAGGCCCCTCAAGCTGATTCCTGCTCACTTGCTTTTAACATCTGCTAACTGTTTGCAACTGCATCTGTTCATTCTAGTTCACTGGAAATGGTCTATTTTTCCAGCATGAAGCAATGCGACGCAGAGTTACTGTATCTGAATTAAGGCTCTGATGCACTTCGCTAAGATACGTACATACATAAACTGCAGCGAGAACAGAAATAATATTTTCTATGACATATGCTAGCTGCCCTCATTACCCAACTCATAAGCACTCATCACAAACGAGTTTACCTTCCTCCTGCAAACATTTACCCATTCTGTATTTCTGCTCTATTGCTCACTGATGGAAAACCAGCACCTCTAAGCAAATTGTTGCTCACCAGCTTGCAAGCAGATACCTGGAAATCTTCAGCTCATTTACCTTCTGATGTTGCATAATCTCCATACATGCCAAGGCTGAAACTCTACTTCAGTTTTGGACATGTTATCTATCTTTAGAAGTGAGCAGCTTTTTGAAGAGCTGTTCATTGTTGCATACTAAACCACAAGACGTTTCATGTTATTTAAATACTTTACCAAAAGTAGACTTTATGAAACAATGCAGAAAGACCATTCACATCATTACACTTTGTCTGGCCATGCTGGAAAGAAAGGTGAGATGACCCTCTCAAAAAATTCTGACTTTAGACATCCAGACACAGGCCACCACACCTGCAAATCACCTAATACATCCAGGTACTCAAAGCAATACGTTTCAGTGAAAATGCTCTTGGGAAGAAAAGCAACAAGAGTTTAAATCATCCCACCTGCCATTTTGTTAGTGCACCTGTTTGAAACGCACTGTCCCTCACCCCTTCAAAGCTTTGTGCCAACATACAGTTGCCAGGTTTTTTCCCCCCAACCTGTAAAATGTTTATGTATTTGCCATCACAGTATTTGATTAACTTGTCTGTACACTAGCTCAGAGCTTTTTAAGAGTGAGCCACTTGCAGTCCATGCAGGACTCACTCATGGTCTGATTCAGTGGCACTTTTGCCTGATGTTATAAGATTTATACTCAAGTCTGCCAGGTGCAGTAAGCAGCTCATGTAGAGATTTTGTTCCAAAGAGGGCACCAGATCACAAAAAGCAATAGAAAAGAATCATGCCATTAGAAAGGTCCTACAGGGTCCCCGAGCCACAACACTTGTTACTATGTTTATAGAAAAAGTTACACTTTCCCCGACAGAAGCAGTGGAGGCCAAGTCTCCTCACTTCCCCAGTCACTCAAACCCATCTGCCAGCTTCCATGTGTCTAATTTGGGGTCTGAAAGAGCAATCTCCTCCATTCCCACGAGTCTCCTCTGAACTGGTTGCTATTTGTATTCAGTAGAGGATCAGCTTTATCAGTGTTTGCGCAAAGGCATTAAAGCTGCTTTCGCTCTTCTTTAACTATGCCCAATTTTGAAAAAAGACAATATTTGCCCCGAGCAGGAGCTCCTATTATGCATTGCTAAATTCACGGCCCTGGACTAGGTAGAGGTTTGTTTTCAAGGCTTCAGAGCAATCCAAGACCCCTCGTATGATTTTTCTGTACTTCTCTGCAATGACACTTTTTGGTTTAACTTTGTCACTCACAGATTTAATTTGTACAGTCTGTCTTCTTGTAGTATTTCTCCTACAGAAATAAATTTCTTCAAACTAACAAAAGTAGAAAGTTCTGAATGGTTCTCTCTTTCCTGGTTCTTTCCGTCTCCCTCAGCCCTTCCCAAGACTTCTTGTAATAACCCCCTATAGTTCCTTTCTCATGTGGCACTGTACAAACCTAAGTGACATCCAGACAAATGTGAATTTAATTCAAACATAAAAAGAGGTGGCAGTGTTTTCTGGAACAACCTCATTTTGGTAATCCAGGCTATGTTTTTACCCCCATTTCCCATTCGTGTGTCATCCTGCTACCATAATATTCCCCAAATTCCACCTCAGCAGTACAAACCTGCCATCAGCTCAGAGAAGTTAGCTCTCAATGTTACAGATATTACTCACACATGCATATGCAGACTACATGTATCTGCAACATGTAGCATCAAGCATCGTAAGTATTAAAAAAAAAAGCTGTCCTGTAAGATGAAAATCTATAGGCTAAGGGGTGCATATCATCCTTTTACCCCCTTTCCAAGCCCTCCCACACTGTGCTCCAGGGAAAGGCAGCATTTATTTCAAAATGAGCTATTTGTTTATCACCAAGTTAAATACTAGAGTGATCATTAACACTTCATTAACGCTTCTGTTTACCATGTAGACAGGAGATGGCTTCAAACAAACCATGCCCAAGGGAAATTAACATTTCTAAAAATTTAGATGCTAAAACAAACATCCTAATTAAGCTTTGGGTCACAAGAAATGCCAGGGAGAAGGAGATCTGAATCTACAACAGAATTTCAGAGAACATCTGGGTATGTCAGGAAACATGCATCCCAAAACAGGACCACCCTTCTGTTAACACTCCACCTAGTGTGAATTTTTTTGTTTGAAGGATGTCCTCACACCTCCTTAATAGCTGAATGATACAGAGAGAAAGAGAGAAACAAGAATCTCAGAGCTGGCTGTGCAAGGGGGACCAGCACAGTTTTCCTTTATGAAATCCAAGTATGGGCATCACATTTTCTAGGCTACAAGACACAAGCACAACAACGTATTTCCTCTTGCATTTGTCTTTGGGACCAAGGGTGAGCTGGGACCAGGTGGCAGGAATGGCATTCCACTTTCAGGGCTGCAGCAACATCCCAAAGCAGAGCCATTCTTGCCGAACACTCCAATACACTGGCAAGGGTATTCAGAAGGTATGTAGTGAAGAGGAAGAGGGGAAGATGAGTTGGGAGCCTGTAATGCACAGGAAGACACCATTTCCCTGCAAATAGCCTCAGGAGAACTGATGGGAGAATGCACTGTAGGGTCAGAGGCTGAACTGAACAGTCTCCCTGCAAGATCAAACCACTCAGCTACCACTGAGACACCTCAGGTACAGTTCAAAAGGGAGCTTCCCTGTCAATGAAGCATTTCAGAGCATTTCAGAAAGGAGGGGTTTTTTTGTTGCTGTTTCCTTTGCCGTCCCCAAACTGTGATCTTGCTGCGGTTTTATTTTCACTTTATCTGTAGTAGTTTTAAGTACTTATCTTCCTTTTCCTCACAGCCAAGGTTATCATTCTAACTCTTCTTAACCCCCACAAATTCTTGCTGTCCTGATGCATCCTGGCCTCTAAAACACTGCAGCCTTTGCTGATGAGCTGTAAGGATTAGAGAAGAAGGAAAGTACCCTGTTTCTAAAGCAATCCTTAAGAGAGGAAGATAAGGTAGTTTAAACTACCTGAAGAATATTTTGGCTTGCATTTTTGTTTTTAATCTCAACACTTTCTTCTCGGTATTTCCCATCAAATACTAATAACTCAGTAACCAAAAAAAAAAAAATCACAACAAAACCAAACGTCATTGAACAAGAGGTTGGGTAGATCTAAAATCCTGCAAATTTCATAAAAAATTAGTTTGAAAAATCATTGCTAGAGCACAGATTGTTTGAGGTGCAGCTCAGGAAAGGATAATTTTAAAACATTTACACTCACAGCAATATTTGGATTGCAACTCAGTAGGGTAGGATTGTTTTCTATATCTTTATTTCCAGTTAAGGACCCCTGCTGCAGAGCTGGAGTCAGTTTCATGGGGTTTTTTTGTGTCATGACTCATACAATGAAGATAGGGATGACACCGTAGAGAAATAGTTTTGCCTCCTTCTCAAACTTTCTTATCCACTGCCTGCATGACTCATTTAACATCAAGTACAAATACAATAAGAACTTTTAGTCACTGGAAAATAGTTGTATTTCATGGCTGCCTTTAATGCCAAAAGAAAGTGGGAAAATCTGGACTGGTAATTAGGTTATTTATGTAGTTATATAGAAATTGTGCACAAATTTCCGTGTTTGTGACATTCGTAAGAGTCTGACCTGTAAAAACAGGTTCAACCCAGGCTGAGGCATAAAAACATGTTTTATTCATGGAGGAAGCACCAGTACCGTATTCCTTCTACACTCAGTTTTTCAGAGCTTAATCAGCACTGTTTGCACTGAAGGAAATGGCAATACACAGTATCTTGAGAGAAACCCAATCTTTAGGCCCACTAACAATTGATTTACATTTGTGAATCTTGCTATTTATCCTAGCTTGTGGGGCTCATGCGTCAGCCTGTCATAAGCCAAATAGCAGGGCCTTCACAGACAGATCCATCTCTACAGCACAACACAGGAGAATTCAAAAGAGGGGTGTAACAGCACATGGGGTCAGCACACCCTGTTCACTTGGACCGTTTCCTACAACCTGCTCTGACCAACACAGAGATAGTGCAGCTCTAACTCATTTAAGGCACTTGAACATCTAGCCAGCTCCTGGTACAAAGGGAACGCATAAGCTTTGCAGTATCTGCTCTCTGTAACATGATACAGGAGCCCAGGATGGCTGAGCAGCAGCACCTTTAAATCCAACCAAGAACAAAAGGCACTAAAAGAAAATAAGTAAAAAATTACAGAAAATGAGAGACAGTGGTACAGCTGCCCATAATGTAGTAAAGCAAGCAAAACAAGTCACTGTGAAAGAGAAGTACCTTTAAACAACCTGTCAGATTTTGATCTACAACAAAAAGCCATCCACAAACCTCTCAACTCCTGGGGGCGTGGGGGGGGGGGGGGGGAAATCACACAGTCACCAAGTTGTTCTCCCAGACAAATTTGAACCTAAATCATCACTGGGGGAGCAATCACAATCTGTTTTCTGGGCTGCTATTTCAAGCAAAACTCTGCATAAGGAAAGAAGCAATCCTTTGCTTTCTTTAGCATCTACACCTTCCTGGAAAGTTTCCTCTCCCAACAGGAACCCCACATTGCTGCAGCTCACAGCAAAGAATGGAAAGTCCCAGCACAAAAGCACAGGAAGGGGCAGCCACGCTTTGTTTAACGATGGGCTATGATACTAACAAAAATGGCTTCCAGGAAATGGCTCTTCAGAGTGCATTTACTATGCTACACATTTCATTTCTCTGTATTACAGAAATATTCTTCAGCCAAGCTACAGCAAAGTGTCTTGTTTGCTTGAATCACTACCAGTGACAACCAGAGCACTTACATTAACACTCACCCTAATGGTTTTTCACTGCCTACCCTTTCACACTTTCTGCTATTAGATTTTTTTTTAACCTTCCAAGATTAATTCTGTAAAATGATCAATGACATTTGTAATGTTTAAACAAGAAAGAAAAAGTGCCTTGATGCCTCTTTGTCTGTTTGTACTTTTGCAGCTTCAATGGAAAGTCTACAAGCTGGCTTTTGTTTGCTAATTACTTTAATTTGCAGCATGGAAAGAAGAAGGGTTAGCACATGGCAGATAAGCTTTACTCTAAACATGAAAGGAATCACATGGCAGAGCATTCAGGCCCTAGGTGAATGATTTCCATGGTCTTTATGAATCAGAGAACAGTCTCAGCCATAAATTACATTTCCAGAACAAGAAGAATGTATGCATGTCCCAGGCTCTATCTGCAAAGGAGAACATAGGCTCATTGACGCCGTCTCCCACCCGCTTGCTTTAGAGAAGTTTACACTGGAAATAGTTTCAAAACACAAAGCAAACAATTCTTTCGTAACACCCTCCTTTTTCAGTGACTAGTACTGCCTATGTTTCCCCTGCTATTTGATTTCTGTACGGTGTCATCTAGGAATCTGTGTGGTCTTAAAAAAAGGTGTTATTCCTGCCAAAGCTGCAAAGCCTCAAGTCTCCAGGCAGCTGTTGTTAACCAGCCACGTAGTCCCCATACTTCAGTTTTAGCCAATTAACAGTATTCTTCAATATAGCGGGAAATTAGATTATTCTTTGCTACTAGGAAGAGAGTAACTGGACTTTATTACTGACATTATAACAAGCTGTCTGCTGCTCACCTACCAGATGCTGCTCTGAGGCTTTTTTTATACTAACAGGTAAATTTTCACAGAGGATGTGCTGAAGAGGTTCATTGTAAGTTAAAGGGGCAGCTGTAACACAACTCAGGAATAGTATGCTAAGTGCTCCAGTCCACCCCAGGGCACACAGAGAGAGAGCAAGAGTGGGGACAACAGTGCTCCTCCACCACCGTGTGTCCCTTGCCCAGGTCCCCTGCAGGGCTGCAGCAACACACCACACCGCACCTCATCTCCCTGCTTCATGGTGGGCAACTGAGCTGCTAGCTGGGAATTCGCTGGCACAAGACCAATGCAGAGACCCCATGTAACGAGCTGCAGAGTCAACTGCAGCACAAATATCACTGACTACAAATCAAGGAAAACCTAACTGAAACCACGGCAACTTGGAAAATTTATTTTTTCACTTTTTTTTAAAGCTATAATCCTAAAGTGCCAACATAACCTTGTCACAGATTCAGTGAGGTAGTAGAGTTCAGAGTATAACAGACTCCCCCCCCCCCCAACAGGAAAAATCACAGAATCATATAGGTTGGAAAAGACCTTTAAGATCATCGAGTCCAACCGTAAACCTAACACTACCAAGACCACCACTAAGCCATGTCCCTAAGCACCTCATCCAAACATCTTTTAAATACCTCCAGGGATGGCGACTCAACCACTTCCCTGGACAGCCTGTTCCAATGCTTGATAACCCTTTCAGTTAACTAAAATTGCCTAATATCCAGTCTAAACCTCCCCGGGAATATGGGAATATGCTACAACTTTACTGAAGAAAAATACCAATATTTAAGTTTTCAGTACACCAGAGAAGGGAAAAATAATCAGAGATTTTGTTCCCATTTCACCTTCTTTAAAGTAGCCAATAATTTACCCTTTGGATAAGGAGCAAATATAAAAAAGGACAATGATTAAAAACATATGCTGCTTTTGGACACAGATGTTATTCAAAACTCACCCCGTAACTGTGCATTAGATTATGTTGACTCTCAATGCAATTCTAGTGTAGCAATTCAAGCTGGACTGCAGAATACTTAGTTCTATTACTAGGTCGACAGTAGTCTTTTCCCTCCTCTCTTGCTTTTCCAGTTCCTGACAAATCCACTAGAAGATATCAGCAAGGAGCTTGGGTACATTTTGTCTGATCTCTTTCTCTGTACCTGTTGTGAGCGCAAGACCAAGCAACGCCACTTGCTGAGGTGTTGCGTGGTTTAGTCTCATCTGCCACCCAGTGGCTTCCTGCCTGTCCTGCAGCCTGTCAACGCTCAGTTTCTCCTTCAGTTAAGCTCTGCAGAGCAAAATTTTTTTTTTTGCTAGACAGTAGGGTCAACTCAATTGAGTACAGTGACAGCATAAAGCCAAAGCCTGGTATTCTCAGCACGCCTGAAAAAGCCAAAAGCACTTTTGGGAGTTTTCCAATGTTCTTTCACCCAGAACAAAGCTTTCCTCAAAAACTATCAAGTTCCAGTGAAGACTCCTCTCATTCAAGATGGAAATGCTGGTTAAAGTCTGAGGGAATAAAAATAGCCTTCAGCATAATCACTAAAACTTTCCCCCATGTTTTAATCCTGAAGCAAGTAAAGCAAGGACTTAAACTATGTCTTCCAAACTCTGTACCTTGGGACTTTTGCCACAGAAGTCTTGAACACTTGGGTTCAGGGGTTTGGGTTTTTTTCCCCTCATCAAAAGCATTAGAAGGTGTTACTTGCATCCAGAGGAGAGAGAGTCAGTCAGATTTTTGAGCTACAAAGACTTTGAAGGAAAGTTGTTCCTCTTCTTCCCCATCAGAAGATTCCCAACCAGTACTTGAAGGAGCACCTTTGTCCTAGACTTAACTTGTACTGCATTCTGAGAGTCTTAAATAAGGCTCTACAGATATGCACCATATTGATTTTATTTTAGGGGTTTTTTTTTTTAATTCTCTTTGATGTCTCTCAGATCACAACAGATAATGCCTCTATGTCAGGGAAGTGCTTTTGCAAGTAGAAAAGCTCCTGCTCTAAGTAACCAGTTGTTAGGACCATCTGTACAGATGACCTTGACTTATGTAGCTTGTTTGGCAAGTATACCTTCTGACAGCAAACAGTAATTTGGCCTGTACATTTAATGTGTTGCAGTAACTGCTTGTACAGATGTATTATAACAGCAGCCTACCTATCCAACACATTCTTGTTCTACCTGAATGTTCTACAGCTGTGGATGTAAACTCAGCATTTAAAAACTCCTTTTTAAGTTCCACCCCTTTCTCTCTCTTTCCCTCCAAATAAAACCCATCCCTCCTGAAACACTATCAGAAAAGCCTTGTATACCTGACCTTTCACATTGTATTCTAAACACTGTGGTAATGAAGTAGCTGCATTCACACAGATACAGAGACAGTTAAAAGACCTCCAGGGTCCTTGAAAATGGAAATAGGGGAAAAGGCTCCACTCTAAAATTAGCATGTTGCAAATTGCCAGTAAGATTAAAATACATATGTAGTGCTGAAAATTACTGCTTCACGGGTGAAAAGCCAAACTACCTAAAACCTAATGAGTAGCAGAGAGACAGGGGAGAAGTAAGGGGCTGGCAATTTTGTTGAGCAAAAGCTACCCTGACTCTTGGATCAGCAAGCGACATGAGCTGCTGCAATTCACAAATAACAAGGTAGAGAAGAAGAGCTAGCACATGAAGTCATCTGCCACCATCTAATCCATATGCATGAACTCCCAAGTTAGAAAGAAGGTTCACTGCATATTAGTGAATTTTGTAACTATATATAACAGTTGCTTTTCTACTGCAAACTGAGTTTTCTAAACCAGCCCACAGAAAAAAAATCATGTCAGGTACTCTATAATTTTTCATGTGGCTTTTAAAGCCTGTATTTTCAAAGCAGATACACGTTTCAGTTATATACAAATTAGCACTTATCAGTTAGCTGTGCAAACAAGCCAAGTTCCAACAGAAGAAACTTACATAGCACAAGATATCTATAATATACATATAAACCCCATTACCACCATGCCTTCCATGTGTGTCATTAGTGTACCCATGTTTAGCAGGCAAATTTAGTGTGTACAGGTGCTGGAAAACAGTCTGACTAAATTCAGTGTGTGGTCAATTGCTCAATTTTATACAAAGAAGATTGTAGGGATGTTCCCATCCCCACGGACAGAGGAACAATAGTTACTCTGATGGCAAACAAAGTGCAAGATAATTTAATTTCTTTTTCTCATTTTCTATGCATCTCCCCTTCCTAATTTTAACCACTTTCAAAAGGTACAAGGTGCTGGTGCTGAATAGAGTGAGCCTGGCTTCAAGAGCAAGAATACTAAAGGCCAAGAATATGGCTACCATTGCGCTGAAGAAACACACTGTTTTGGGGAGTGCTGTTTTAACATTGTTATTTTCTTAACTCATCCAAACAGGAGCAAAGTAATACCTGTGATGTGGAACTAGGATGTACTAGAAACTGTATGAAGACAATGCATTTAGTGATAATGGCCGTAGTTGATCTGTGTTTCATGAAGGCCTCAGTCTCTTCTCCAAAAGAATAAGTTAAATACTGTGAAATAAAAATAGCTTAATTCCTTCTGCCATTGGGACAGTGCCTGACCTTGCTCTACATTTATATGAATGCAGTAAAGCCAAGCTATTTGTTCAAAGTCTAATCAAATCAAACCTACAGCTTGTAATTCCTCTTACAGCGAGAATGGTTTTGTTTCTGTGAAGTTTTCATGGCCGCTGAACTAAAAACGGAAATTAGTCTGTAACATTTTTGCAATAGGCCCCATTCTTTGATGTGGTCACCGTCTCCTGCTGAGCAAACATAGCTTTATGTCATCTTTGATTAGCATTCACCTTCCCAATGAAAGGCAACAGATATTCCTTGATTAGCATTCACCTTCCCAATGAAAGGGGACAGAGATCCCTTTCTGACATAGCTAATGTCTTCAACAACCTCCCCACTTCACAGGTTGTGCCAGGGCTCAGTAGTTATCTCCCTCTTCTCCAGACCATGCCACAGTGACACACAGTGAGGATCTTTGCAGACTAGCAAGGGCAATTCTCCCAGACGTCTATGCTTCCAAATTCTCAAAGGGCTTCATGTGTTCCCACAATATCTGTCCACAGTAGCAACAAAGAAATTAAACTCACTTATTTAGGCCACACAGTGCAATTTGTTTCTCAGTAACAAGCTAAAAGTAGTTCCTACAGAGACTGCAGTGGGTAAATTCTACACAGATAGCTCTGTCCAAATACAATTTCCCCCACTTCATCCTGTTGTGACCTCTTCTATTTTCAGTCATTTTTCCCCCTCATAATCTTTGACTCAGTATGACCAACACTAATGCCTCATCTTACCTGCCAACACCTCTATTCCCTCGTCATGATAAACCCAGATACAACACACCATTGTCACTGAATCATCTTCTCTTACATTACACTCTAAATTTCAAGGTCCCATCCCCACCACAAAATCCAGGTCTGGTTATTTCTCTACTCAGCTTCCAAATAACCATTTTCCTCCCTTAATTAACAAAACAAAAGCCACACTAACTTTTTTTACTTCTAGTTACACTGATCATTGAATCCCCTCCACTGCCTTCCTTATCCCCTATTTTCAAAAATCCTATCTCCCATCCTTGACACATTGACATCTTTTTGGTTAATACTGGTTGAGCTACTTCTCAGTGGACCTGAACACCTGGGGATTTAGAAGATGCAGAATCTCTGGATTTCATTCTGGGGAGAGCCAAGTCACTAGAAAACAGGCTTTTTCACTGACTGCAATTCATCTTGAGTATCTACAGCATAACCTTGAAGAACCATCTTTTGAAGCCTCAGGGAACTATTTGTATGAGACATGTTACAGTTACTGGGTGACCTAGGCTCTGTGCTCAGCCCTGTTCCCAAACTACTTAAGTGGTACGTACTGCATTTTGTTGTGTCTTGCTTTGCCCTCTCAATTTTCAGCTGTAAAGTATAAGCAGGTACAAGGAATCTTTAATCTCCCCTGAAGTCTGCTAGCACTCTATAGCATAATCTTGTCTTCTCCTGGTCAACTGAAAACTGGACATCATGCCCAGTTTTAGGCACCATTCACAAAGTAACTCTCCCCTTTCTCCCTTCCCAAACGTTCAACTCATTTAACAGTTAAGACAATGCTGCTCAGTTAGGATCTGTAGTCACACCTCCACCTTAAAATTGAGTGCATACTTAGGCGAGAGGAGGAAGAAATATAAAATCAATCCTGAAGTAAGAACTGGCCCATTAACCAGGTTGTCAGGCAAGTAAGAATTCTCTGCCTCATAATTAATGCTTTAGCCTCTCTTGTTTAGAACAGGGGGAGCACAACCCCATTTCCAGGAAAATAATTAACGTAAGGAAACTTGTTTCAGACTTCAGAAAATCTAAACTTCTGAAAAGCCACACTGCATTTCTTTTAACTAGATCAATGAGCACATTTTAATTGTCAGGTTTGTTTATATAAGACTGTACAAGCTGTCAAGGCTCATCAGCGCTGGATGGAAAGCAACTAGCCACCCACTCAGCTCCACACTGCTGACGTATTTGGCATTGCCTCGTCTAACAAGCCTTGACAGCCCTGGAGGCAGGAGCCTTTTTCTCCCTACATGCAAAGGCAGCTCAGGAAAAAAAAAAAATCTCAAGCCTAAGCAGCAGCAAGTTTCACCTCATCTCCTCAGTTTCATGTTTTTGCCCATGAAGAACATTTTAACTGTTTGCATAGAAAATGCAACAGTCCAACAATGCCTTCACCTTCAAATGCCTATGGAGTTTTATTCAGAACTGTTGACATTGCCTGTTTTTAAACCCATATAACTGGTAGAATAGTAAGTCGAAGATAAACCACTCGCTTTCAAAGGCTTCTGGGCACATGGCTGAGGTATTTCAACAGTGAAGAGCAGCAGCTTGCAATGTTACATAGAAAAATATCTGTGGACGTACAAGACAAAGAAGCTCTTCCAATACCACCTTAGATACTTGGCAGCTGCAAGAGAAAGCTCTTCCCCCAGATACAATTACCGATTTCAGCTGAGTCACTGTAGAGATTAACTTGAGTTTGTTATAAGGCCTCTTCTATCTAGTACACTACTGACAAGTGATCAATTAGACTGAGCAAAACAAGCTCTTCCTTGAAAATGAGTCCAGCATTCTAGAAACACAGTAATTAATTGTGTCAGGTCAGACAGCAAAACCTTGTTAAGTCACCAGGATGGGAGCAGGCAGTAAACAAAGCACGTGTCCAACCCACAGACCCAGGAACCCTCTCTCCATACAACCCTGTACACACTTCTGCTCAGAAGAGGAATAGGGGCAGCATCCAATCTTTTCCTTCTCCCTCCCAGGTGCTGAAGTCAGAGCCAGAAACACCCTGAATTCCTGCCCTTTTAATCTTTTCCCCTTTGTTGCTGCTCCCTCGCAGTGGTAACTTCAAGAAATTGGAGAGGAAGGAAGAGAAAAGGTGCAAACAAACCTTTTTCAAACAGAAAAGGGAGGAAAATAGGGTACAAGGAGGCACTCCACACAGCAAGTATTGCAGCCCTTCTATTGAAAGCACTTGCCTTTCTATTTATTGTTGCCAGACAGTCCAGCTGTTCTCCCCCCATTTTGGGTGAATCCCTAGGATTTTCTTTGATTAAGAGAGACTTGTTTATAGGAATGTCTGTAGTGCACTCGTGGAAGAAAGTGGAAACCCATTAACTTCACAAAAAAAGCTTTTAAAAGCACAGAGCAGAAAAATAAAAGGCACTGTACCCAAGTGCCCCTTAAGTGGTGAACACAAAATGCTATGCTCACACCTTCACAGTGATATTTTATTTGGCAAATAAATCAAGCAAAACCTCTCCCAAAGGAGTCCATAAAGGTAGTCAAGCAACAACAAAAAAGCTGCATAAAGATTAGCTGTATCTCAGGCTCTGAAGTCGAACAAAATAAGGATGAGAGGCACTGGAAAGCCTTGCCAGATAGCAGTCATCATTTCACTGTATTTTGTTATCTACAAATCATGCAGGTAGCACATGGACTGCCCATTGAAAACTGCAACTTGTAGCGTGAGTGCACAATAAAGTTCCCACGTGAAAAACATTGCCTATCGCAGCTACCAAGCCTTAAGAATAGATGTCAGGCAAAACAAGTCTAAAATCTAGCTTTAGATTAAAAAAAACAAAACGAGAAAAAAATGCACTCCACCCTAGGGCACATATTGTTAAACTTGCTGTTGAATACTTCTAAAAATAAGTAAAATTTCAGCACACAGCAACCAAGTGTACTGTAATTTCTCCAGTGTCATTTCAAAACTTGCCATTTTCACTCATAATTATAGAATTAGTCTTCTATATGCAGGTCTAACAGAATTGCTGTTATTTTTGGAAATAATAATGCCATTAATCTTGCATTTAAGAGGGAGTAGTGCTGCTTGGGGGATACTGCTACATGCAGTTAAAAGAAAACAGTCTTAAGAACACAAGAGTTTTAATAAACCCAAGGACATCTAGGACTTTTTGACGATTCTTACTTAAAAGATCTGCATTTTGTGGCACTCCTAGTGTGGCAAGAGATGCCTTGTAAGTCTTGCACTGCTTGAGACTAGTGTAACTTCATACCTTGAAGTACCAGCTCTGTCTGGAGTGACTCTTTGCAAGGCCAGAACACCCTCGCCTCACCATACCCAGCACTAGAGGGCTCACCTCGGCTGCTTAAGCAGCCCAAGCTGTCCAGCAGCACAACTGGTTGTCAGTATATTGTAATAATCTGGCCGATGTGTTCTCAGAAAAGCACAAAAGCATACAATCAAAGTCTTAGTATTATTTCCCTTAATTTAACTGTAAATATTTTGTACTAAGTAAAATAAAAACCCAACCCTCTCAATAATGTGTTACTCCAAATTATACCTTAGATTACAAACAAACCAGCCAACTCTAGTACTATGAAAGAAATACTATCTTCTCTGCCTACATTCACAGGACTTTGACAACACCAAGATCATCTGTTTTTCTACAGAACTACAGTGCAGTGTTACTCCTCCAGATGCAATTGCTATGTGCTTTGAAAAGCATAACTTAAAAGCCTGTTTGGGAATTTCAAGCTCCAGCCTTAGAAAACACCAACACATTAATAAATGAATAACAGCAGCAAAGGGAGGGTTTCCTTTTGTAACACATTATTTTTTCTTTCCCTTTGTCGATCTTTTCTTATCTTCAGTTTTATTTCCTTGCATTTCTCAGACCCTACAAACTTGCTTCTGCATTTCCCTTTTACTGCATCTTCCCCTGAGCCAAGCTTAATAATTGCTCTCTTTCTTGCAAGCAATCTTTCTTCCCCTAAAAGTGTTAAATTAGCACTTTTCATCTATTACCCTGATTCATTTTAAACAGGAAGAGCAGGTAAAGACAGAGTTTTCAGTCATTGTAGCTGGTATACAATAATGCATTAAAATCTTGGGGTTTTTTTTATTTGGATACAACATAGTCTAGGATTAAGTGTATATATGAAGATCTGTAAGTATAAGCTATCCTTTACTGAATTTTAAATTGGAGCCTTCTAAAAACAGGATGTGAGCAATTTGTAAAATGGCTTCAGCGATTTTTCCTCATTCACTTTAGCTCCCCAGCATCTACAAACCATCCCTTTGGGAAAACAATTTCCATTTAACTGACATGCAACAACAGCAACAAAAATAATGTCGCTTGTGAATGCAGAAATCTCAAACAGCTACAAATTAAATCAAAAAGGATTTTGATATATGACCACCAACTCTCAGATAGAAACATTATCAAAAGAAAAAGTACTGCATAAAAACATGACACAGCAAATAGAGATCATTACAAAGAATTATTTAATACAGTGATCCATATTATCAAAAAAGCAGCTGGCTTTTCATCCTCCAATAATTTCTTGTTTTGCTAAATCAAATGCAAATAGCCCTTAACAACAATTTCTTTAATCTTGGTTATATAGGCAGAGAAGAGGGTCTGGACTAGCTAAACAAAAGTGAAAAAAGTTCCATGCATTTAAGATAATAAAAACAAACCAAATATATCTAAGGCTTCACTCAAGCCTTACAAGACCAGAGCTCTTCATCAGGATCTACCAGTCTCCTACACCCTGCCCAGCACCATCCCCACCTGCTCCGACCAGTCAATGGAGCATTCATAGTTTTCATTCCCCTCTAATTTCCTTTCACAGAAAAAAAGAAACTGAGCAGTGATGCCAATGTCCAGTTCTATCATCTGTTGTTTTATGTCTAAGCAGCTACTTCCCTTGTTCTGAAGAGGCCCCAGCTCACAGAGGTCTAACCCTAGTCAGTCCCACACTCCTCCAGATGAGCCAGGAATGGTGCTGCACAGGACTGGCCATGGGCAAGTTCGTTGTTTTATGAAAGGGTGCTCAAATGGATCCAGTTATTATTTCACTGTATCACCCAACAGACTTTCCTTCCTCTATCAGGTATGTGATGGAAAGATTGTTGAGATCTTTCCATCTATAAGAAGCTTGTCAACTCATAATACTGCAGAGCCCAAATTAATCTCCTTGAATTAAATCAATACTACAGCTGAGACTGATGCTATGACATAATGGGTACCAGCTGAAAGGGTAGTACAGGCTGAAAAGGAAAAAAGTTCACACAAGACAAGTACAGCCAGAACATAAAAGAAAGTTGCAGATACCCTAGGCCTAATTCCTTTAAACTGAAGATCTCCAGACACAAACCACCCGCCCCCATACCTCCCCCCATTACACTGGAGGAGGCAGACCTGCACATGAATGAAATAGACCAAGTTTTACAAGGAGTAAACTAGTGCATCAGATGCTAAGAATTATGGATACATTAACATTACAATAGCCTGCAAAGTGCCTTTCTTGAGCACCCACAAGTTAAAGCAAAGGAACTATGAATCTTCAGCAGCCTGCCTACTGTAAGGGTAAAAAAACCCAAACACTTTGCTAGTAGGGTGTTGTGTCCAAAGAAATCTTGTCTCTATTCTTAAATACCAGTTCAAACACAAATCTGTTCTATTGTCTCAAAAGGCTTCAACAACAGCCACTTCTGCTTTCTCAGAGAAAATGGTCTCTTCAGCTCCATGAAATTCTACTGAACCTAGGAACTATATAAGCCTAGTGGGAAGCCTCCAGGAAGATGTAAGCTGCATATATCAACAAGTCACCATGAGATTCAGCTTACCAACACAGCTCCGTGATGCTGCTGCAGGCCTTTCTATTGCAGCTCTTGCCAGCACATCTCCTGGGAAATCTGCAGTTACCCTTAGCATTGCCAACCTTTGACAGATCTTTGAAACTGGAATGTCAGACTAACAGCAAGAAAGATGAAAACAGAGATAACATTTAGGTGTGGTGGGCCTGACCTTGTCGAATACACAGAAAGACCAAATGGGATCAGTTGTCCTATATCTGCAGATTCCCAGTCCTTGCAAGCAGGAATCCATGAGTCAACAATCCAAGTGAACCACTGGTTGCAGTGCAAACTCTTTCCCCATGCTTGGGCCATACTTACTCAAATTCATAAACTGTAGTTTCGAAAGTTCACATAATCAATTCTGGCTCCTGAAGAATTTGAAATGGGAGTGCCTCAACAGTGCAACTCAGTCAATAAAACATCACTTGGATATACAAAATAAAAGCAGTGTGCTGTCAGCATTTTCTAAATGCATTTGAGCCAGTTAAATTAAGATGATAGTTACTGCACTATCACCTGCAGTAAGTCTACAAGGCTCAGACCTTCATTTGCACCACAGAAGATACGTAAGCCTCTAAACTTTAACAGCAAGGACACCTAGAGTGCAAGGCAAGTACTAAATCCAGCTACTCTAATTAGAGCTGATCTGATATCCAAGTGTGACTTCTAAAGTTATTACACAGTGTTATTCTGTAGAGGATAGAGTACCGGCAGCATGGCCAAAACATCCTACCTTTATCTGAGCAAAATGAAGCATTATCTTTGTAGCTAAGTAGCTTGTGACAGTGGGAAACCCAGAACATTCCTATGTTCAGGTACTGAAAGAAAAGCAGGCTTACAAGAGTTTTACTAGAACAGCCTCTGCAGTCACCTACAGCAGCAGTGTGAGGCAGAAATTCATCAACTGCCACATTAAGAGCCATGGAAATAAAAAAAAACAGAGTCCACAAAATGCATCTTTAAGGCACCTCACACCACATACAATTCAGAGAAACAAACAGCCTGTTTAATAAATTTTGTGACTCTCTAGCACAAGGAGGACAATAACACTGGATGTGCGAAACAGAACTTCACCACTGATAGAACAGACTAATTCTATGCCTTGAAGAAGTCCTTGAGCTAGTTCACAGCTGGATAGTGGCAGCAGCATGTGTCACAGAACAGATCACAACATATTTTAATAAGATATTCCTGGACTGAGTTTCCCCTCAAAACTGAGGCCTCCAAAACAACACATTTCAGTCACCAGCAACCAAAAATCTTCTCCTAATTGTGTATTACTCACAACCTTTTACGGTAACTGAGAGGCTGAGCAGGAGGTTTGTGCAGGATGGGGTCTCTACCCATTTTCCTCACAGGAGATGAGGAACAGCTGCCCAAAAGGCACATCCTGTACTCTATGAGTAGAGACTAAGGCTACTTTAAGGCTTAGTCTCTGAAGGACTGGATTAGCAGTTCACAGTGCAGTTTCAGTAAGAGCATCATGAGTAATCCATGCCTCCACACAGAACAACCTATTCCACACCTTTTTCTCTCAGAGCTGACTGTCCAACTCCTCCAATTCAGCCATGCTGACTGATACATAGAAAACAGCCATTACAAAATAGATGAAGCAGACTTTTTTCCTCTTAAAGGATTAATAGCTTTTACCTTCAACAGTTCTTCCTCCTTCATCAGTTAAGATCAGAAACAAGAGAAAGAGCAATTTATTAAAAAAAGATACCTGGCAGGATTAAAACAAAAGCATTCTCCTCAAAAATTAGAGGGGGTGGCTGACACTACTTTTCAAAGCTTGCTATCATTTGGGCCTGCAGCCAGCTCTGCAAAGGCATTTAGTTTTCTGTTTGGTGATACAATCACTTAGAACCTCTTCCCTGCAGTGGTTTATGAGACAAGTGGAAGAGGTCAGCTTATGTACACTTCCATCTCGGCACTTCTAGTTTGGAGAAAGTGCCAGCAGTAGAAAAAATTAAAACAAACCTATTTGAGGATACATTTGGGGTTAGAAAACGTGGCTGACTGTATTTCTGTAGGTTCTGCAGCCTGTACTCCTGTGGGATGCTAGTGATACCCATACTGACAAAGAAGGGGTTGGTAGGGAAAGTGTTCATAGTATGTGCAGAACAAGCTATACCTTGAAGAAAACCAGTTCTTTACATGGTAAGGGGACTGAGGATGGTTCTGTGAATCTCAGTAGTGCTTCAGTGAAGAAACTGCAGTGGGATATGACAAGAGGCCAACAGCCTCTCCTTGCCTACAGATCTCAGAGAATATGCAAGATGTTCTTAAAAACTAGAACAGTAGGGGATTCACACCACTTTTTTAACATTATTGGAGAAGGAATTTGATGGTAGTGTCAAATATGGTAAGAGTGTTATCCCACAAGCGTAAGGTCATTTATATGGTGTGCGAGACGCCAAGAGTACAAATTTAAAGTCTTTAAAGCATAAGCTAGCAGAACTATTTAGGTTTACCATCATTCATGCTAGTGGTTGAATTTTAATGCATTTTCCTAGTGGAGACAGAGTAGCAATAGTTGTTTGTTCCAAGTGCATCATGGGAACTCCAATGTAGGAGTGGATGCAAGGTGTGATTCCCACTCCCGAGAAGACTGTGCCAAAACCAGCAGGGGGTGATTTTTGCATGTTTGTTCCCTAGGTTATCAATAGGAATGGATGGCTGCAAGTAGCTTCATCTTGTTTATTAAAAAAGTTACCTGAAAAAGGAGAAAAAAAAAAAGTGAAAGAAGCTGACTTCAGAATTTCAGAGAAAATAGACCAGGCTGTGTCTGCAAGTGGATGAAGAAACCAACAAGGCTGGCTTATGAGTGGGAACCTCATGATGGTCACATTGAGATGACCATGGTGTCATGCATTAAGTACACAGAATTCTGCTGCTTTAAGTTGCATTGCAACATAAACTGAAAACCAGAGCAATGAGCTCCATTACATCATGGAGACATCTAATCCATGCTGCTGCGTGCCTCCCACAAAGGAAAATGCTTTAAAAGCTGCCAATCTTCCTGATCACACCAGCTGCTCTTCACACACAACCAGCCATCAGCAGCTACCAATTTGAACAGGATGAGAAAGCCACTGCCTGCACCATGCAGTCAGGGGCCTTGCTACTGCCAGATTTAAGTTTCAGCACAGCTAGAGCCAAAGTGCCACAATCAGCTCAAGGTAGAACAGAATAGAGCTGCAGAATTCACAGCATGAGGAATACTTAAAGAAGCATATCCACCACTCATTGTGCAACAAACAGAGTTACAGTAGTATTTAGTTGACAGGTAGATGGTGGGAAACGACCAGTATGACTTTCTACAAACATACAAAATAAGCATTTTTCTACTACACTTTTTTCTTCTCCATAAACTCTACTAGCTAGATACTAGTGCAACATCACTATTCTGAGAAAGCTCCAGAGCTGGCCTGCAAGACTTTATGTTCACTGGTCAGATTCAGGCAATTTAGAGCAACTCCAGAAACTGTCACCACACACTAACACTTACTCAGAAACTGTATGAGCTTCCAAACAACTCAATGTTTTCCTAGTGCCCAAGTGTGTCTAACCCACACAAATGAAAACACAAGCTAAATAGAAGATTTTGCTCAGCAGCATATTATGACTTCACAAAATACACTTTACATACACTTATACTGCAAATAGCAAAGGATGACCCATCTTAACAGCCTGAACCACAGAACTATTAGTTTTCTGCCATAGCTGTTCAGAGCAAGTTGAATAGCTGCTTCCTTCTGCACTATCCTCTCACCCTTAAAACAAAAGGAAAAAAAAAAAAAAAGCACAGTGTTTTGAACAGAGCTCTAACTGGAACAAAAGGTGGCAGTTCAAACTCTTAAGAACACGTAGCATCTGCTTACAATTCTACAGTACAAACAAAGTACAAGCTAGTGAAAGCATATTGAACTTGTTCTGGCAGAAAGCCACGTCTCCCCCAGGGAAGGAGGAGGTGGTGGTGATGCCTTAGGGACAGAGATTTTGCTGTCTTCCCTCTATTGATTAGGTTTAATGACATAAGGCTTTTTCTGTACATGCAGCTTTTCCTGTTGAAAAGCACAGCACTTGGGCCACAACACTGACCTTTTCTTCCGAGTTAACAGCAAGATCCACAAGTCTGTCTACACTGCAAGAAGTAGCATAAGGAGGAGAGCCTTGAGCTAGCTAAAAACAAGCTGCGAGCATTCTAGTTACAACACTGCGATACACTGCAAAAGCTATTTATTGACTTGAAAGATAGGGCTAATTTACAGCAGGTACAACGTCACACTCACATGGCCAAGCAGCTTTCAAGAGCCACATCGGTAGCTTGGAATAACATAATTTTGCACCACGTAGATATAACTAAGCCTGGTGCACGTTGAGTATCCTTGCAAAACAGAAAGTGGAACAGGGCACGTATGCTAAGTAGATTAAGCTATGGTAATTGGGATGAGCTTCACAAAGCAACCAAGCAAACTTGTGAAAGAAGAATCCATCCAGAGTTACTAAACATAAAGGCATCACCTCTGGTCCAGGGAGTACAAGGATGTATCTGTCATCTAACACAGGAGGGCTGCATTCCTGAATGCACAAGCTACAACATCTGTGCCTTGTTCCCCCTACTTGGACCATCTCCCACATCAGGTCTGTCTCTCTCAGCTCTTTTTAGGTTCCAGGCATCTCTTTGCCCCAGTCCTCTACCCAGTCTCCCACTGCTTCCTTTCAGTCTGCAGTTCTTTCACCTCCATTGGTATCATTTGAGCCAGGAGACTTTACCTGGTAGTACACTCCTACTTTTACAATACTGTTCTTGCTTTGAGTTACAGCAGTGATCTCAGAGAGAGCTTTTCTCAGCCTGACCATGGTGGATAGAGTACCCCTCATGACTGTGAATTATTTCAAACATTTACTATCATATCTTTGCAACCAGATGTCCCATGCCCTCTGAAAACTGAGCCCCAGTTCTAACATTCACGTGGGATAACACATTGAAGACCTCATAGTGACCTTGCATCTTCTGCTTTTCCTATTATTTTGCACACTACTAGTCTTTTATTCTCAGCTTTCCACAGGAATTATTACTTTGTCCCTCTTCTCAGAACTGCCTTGCCTTTTGATTCACTGGCAATTATTATTTTTAAGGGGCAATATAAAATGATGAGGATATTTACAGATAGCCTTAAAGCAGGCAGCTTACCATTTCTCTATTATGTCTCCTTCTAGAGATTTCAAGGCACAGCGTGTGGAATATTGCAGAGAGCCATTTGCATATCAAAGAAGATACAAGGAAGTTTAATGCTTTGGCTGGCACCATGATCAATACATGCTGTACAGTATATTAAATAAGCCTGACTACATCAGACCAGTGCTACCAATTTTACCCTTTGTAGCTCAAAATGCTGGAGACTGACTAAAGAAGAACCCAGGCATCAAGCTAGCTTCATTTAGTTTACACAAAGCTGTGTCACTGTTTCCAGAGAGAAGAGTGCATTGGCAGTTACACCACCTACAAGCCGCCATTAATTGGAATAGCTAACGCACATTTCACTTGACACAAAGACTTTCAAAATCCACTAGAACTCAGAAGGAAGTAGTTTTTCTCCTGTGAAACTTTCTTACTGGGGAATTTCTCTATTCTGCACCAGAACTGGGAACCATCCCCTTCTGTCACCAATAACTGCCCCAGTAACCTTCAGAAGTGAGGACAGGTAAGATGCAGTTAGTCAGAGTTTCAACCACCAGGAATTAGAAATAGGATTTTCCTGTACCACAACTGAGTATCCAGCCCCCTGGGTTACTATGCATGCAGAGAGATTTCTCCACCTCTGGGTTCCTGAAAGTCTGCCTGGGACTTGAGCAACCTTCAACAAACAAAACATCACTGAAACTGGTAGATTCATAACAGAGCACTGACTGGCATGGGCTATACTCCCACACAGCAACTAGCAGATGGACTAGCAGCTCTTCTCTTCCACACTGCTGTTCAAAGGGTATACCATACAGGAGGAAAAAAAATCTAATCTGAATAGAGCCACACCCAAACTTAATCCACCTCTTGAACAATTTCATACACTCTTGTGGCAAAAATATAGTAGTGGAGCCCAGTCTCCTTTTATGGGAATTTCCCCCCCATCTGAAAAAAAGTCTTTGGTGAAACCCTCTAACAAATCTTAACATCACCACCGCTATTTGAGGGCCTGACCGTACACGGTGCTTTGCTACAGCATACATGAAAACAAGTATTACAATACAGACAGGAGAGCTGTCTTCAAGTTGCATTCTCACTGCACTATCATGTAAGACAAGCTTTACCGTTTGTGTACTTGTTCAAGACTAAGTATTCTTGTGCATTTTACACTCTTTGGAGACATTCACACCTTTGTTTAAGCAATGCTGAGACACTCAAGTATTATTTGTCTATATATGCAATGCTATTTACTAAATACTTATGCAGTTTTAGCTAATACTATATATTTTGAGCTCCTGTTTTTTCATGGGCTGGCAGTGTAATTTCAGTCTGAGCAGGAAGAACAATCAGCCTCACACTGATTCCTTGTGATTTGCATTGACATTAACACTATTCATCCATCCAAAAGTAGTTGTTTTCCACCCACCCCTGAAAAAACAGCTATTTCTAAACCTGAAAGCCATTTTGTTCCACAAACCCATCAGTCACCTCTGAGGGCTTGTGACACAGCCCTACCACACCGGTTCAAGAAAACCGAGCAGAGGTGGGAGGCTGCAAGTGAAGAAAACACTGCAGACAGGTCAGTATCAGCCAGTGGACAATAAAACATCTCTCCTTAGCCAGAGAAAAGAAAAGAAAGACTTTCTTTCAGCTTAAATCAGGTATTTCCAATAAATAAACATAAGTCAGGAATAGCTTAATAGCAAGCACTATTTTAAGAATCAGCTCAGACCCCAAGGTTAGCAATAATATTATCCAGTCATTCTTTTCCTTACCTGGCTACTCCATACCAAGGATTCCAAATCTCAACATTATGAGAGGTTTCAGATTAATATGAGAAAGGTATCTTCTTCTTGCAACAGCCAGCTCAAATAAAGTACTCTGGGTGACAGAGAACAGGAAAGCACAGGCTACCACATTTCATATGAGAGGTCATAACTTCTCATTCTCATCTGCATCTCCCCTACCTGCCATCTAGCTCTAGCTCTAGCTCTAGCTCTAGCTCTAGCTCTAGCTCTAGCTCTAGCTCTAGCTCTAGCTCTAGCTCTAGCTCTAGCTCTAGCTCTAGCTCTAGCTCTAGCCTCCTCCCTCAGTCTACCCTTGCAGCCCCTGATTTCCCCCTCAGCCTGCCGAGGTGGTTATTTTCTATAGCAGCTGTTGCTCATCCCCCCCTTGATCCCTGTCAGGGCTGCAATTAGCCCTTAATTAGCCCTGCACCAGGGCAGCTGAGGATGTTTCCCATCCTCCAAAGCCCTCATGCTGCAACCTGTGTGGGGAAAGGAACTCGGCACCTACCATCTGCCTGCTGTTTTCTGTTGCTGAAGTTTGTTGTATGCAGCTGGCTGACAAGCTGGTAACACCACCCCACTGTGAGTACAGGCACCCCCTGCACTGCCTGTTTGCCACAGGGCCAACACACTTCAGGAACACACAGTGCTCTTGTTGTCATAGTGCACTGGCATGACAAAGTTGTGGTGGCAAGAACACGTTTTCTGTGAAAGAAACACATTGCAGGAAAGCCCTGAGTGAACTCCTTGTCATCTTTTGTAAGCCCTGAGGCATGTTTATTGTTAGTAGAATAGATAACAAGATGCTTACAGCAGTGTATGTAATTAGGAAAAAATCTCCAGTGTAAAATGTTAGTGCCATCACAAGTAAGAATCAGATAAGCATGTGTGAATCCTTCATAAACTCTATCATCCTTATTGTTACCAACCAGACAAATCAGAAACCTGGCCTGCTGCTGTACAATCTGAGCACGTTCTGCGGAGAGACAGTGAGATGGGCAGGGGGCCACCAACTCTGAGAGGAGAAGCTGTGGGAGCTGGACTTGTTCAGCCTGGGGAAGAAACAGCTTCAGGGGGACACAAAAGCAGCCCCCCAGAAACTACAAGGGGTTTATTGAGAAGATGGATCTGGGCTCTTTATTGAGTTGTTCTGTGGGGGAAAAGGGACAATCGACATTAATTGAAAAAAACAGATTTTAGATAAAGAATGTCATTTTCACTATGAGAATAATTCAGGAACGAGCTACCCAGAGTCCTTGGAGGTTTTCAAGACTGGGCAAATCCGTGAGCACTCTGATGTGGATTCAGTGTGACCCTGCTTTGGGCCGGAGACCCCTGAGGGCCCTCCTGGCTGGGGTGCCTCTCTGATGCTACTAACCAGCCGAGTCCTTCCCACAGCCAGGCAGAAGCCAGCCGCTGGATGTCACCCTGCGCTCACTGAACAACGCTGCTCCCACCGGCTAACAAAGCATCAAATCCCATTGCAGCAGGAAGAAACTGCAAGGACAGTAATCACTGTAGGGGAAAAAGAAAGAAACTAGAAAATCAAAAGCATCCTCCACTGCCTGCTAGCATAATATTGATTCTCCTCTCCTTCTCCTGAAAGTCAGTTCCTGTTTATTTCAGCCAGGTACGCTACAGCATGAACACTTAGGGGTCTGAACGGCAAGCTGTGTTGTTCTGAAACGAGCTTCACCTAAGAATGTGAAATGCAGAAAGCAGATCTGTGTTCAGTGTCAAAACTATTGATCTTTAACTGTCAACTTCACATTAATAGTGCTGCCAACTGCAAGCACTCAAAAGTTTTCTACAGACATCCCATGCTCCCCAGCCATTTCTCCATTCCCCACTTACCCCAGATTTCATCGTACAAGTTTGGGATCATTTTGTTTACCTTTGGTGCTAGTGCTGTTAAGATTAAGGTTGTCACGCTTCCCTACATTTGTAAAGGGTAGAAACTTAGACTTTCCTCTAAAACCAGGAGATTTTCTTTTCTCTTGTAATAATCAGGCCTTTGCAATGGGAATTTTAAGTTAATAAAACATCATGAAATTTGTGATAAAATAATGAAAATTGGCATATTGAAAATCAAGCACTGATTCGATTCAAGTGAATGAATGACAACTGAGGCATATTGTGCATCTTCTCTAGAGTGAGAAGACCATGTCAGACTGCAATATCTCCAGTCTTCCGAGCACACACACCATCCCTTGCAAAGTGAATCTACCCAACATGCCTTCTCGGTGTAGCATTTACAGTGAAGAGATTGCCCTCAGAGAACCAATGGCCATAAAGATCAGGAATTGCTGCATTCATTGCATCACGTCCCTGGTGACTAACGAATGAAGTCACAATTCTCCTTTGGACAACTAAAAAAAGGATCCTGCCAATAAGCCACATAATGAAGCTATAAATTTATCTAGTCAATCATACCAGAGTTCGGCTTGTAGCACAGGTCACCAATGCTTGTGAGATGACAGTTTTACACAATGTGGATGTATAAAACAAGTACCTATGACATTGTGCAGGTGAAAGGTGCTATAAAGCTTCATTAGATTGGAAACTATCCAACAGTTGCACATTAGAGACTGAATTCAGTAGACAAGTAGCATTGCCAGTACAATGCTTCTTCACAGCCAGATGCTCTATGAATACCACAAAGTGAACCCTTATCTTACTTTTCTCAGAATTAGGTTTTCAAGTAGCAAAGACAGACTTTGATGCCCCTTGAAAGCCTGCTGAGTTATTTTCTGCACAGAGGAGATCACCACAGAACAGGGCCTCTGGTGGCAGCCAGAGAAAAGGCAAAGAGAAATAAATACATACTGCCCACATTCTGCCACAATGGCCTCAGACTTGCTATAACTGCCAAAGAACTCATAGCAGGCTGTTTTTCACTGATACTCCAAACGTTGCCCTTTGTGCAAACTCAAAAAGGACAATATATGTATACCTACTCCCTGTTGTATGCATCCTGCACTGCAAGTATTATTTTCTTAGTTGTTTTACTATCCTGAAGTATCTGTAGCTCATGAAAGTTGGTTAAGGAGCAAACAGCAGCTGAAAGTAGTTATGTCTGCAAGCTTTTCTTTACAAGGACATGGGTTAAGGATTAAATGCAATGGCAAGGACTAAAAACACTGGTCTCACTTTATACCACAGAAAGTCCAGTTCTTCTGGCCTGGAGCTCCTGCACTGTACATGAAGAAGAAAGGACAGTATCTTTGTGGAGAAATGTATATAAAAGAAGAAAGGACAGTATCTTTGTGGAGAAACGTATATAAAGCTTTTTACATCTGCCTCTTACACATACATGTAGAACTGGGTACATTAATAACTGTAAGCAATTATCTGAAATAATGATGTGAAGAAAAACTCGTGTTTTCCAATAGCAAGTACTAAACCTCACAATTTTCATTCACAATATCCACAAGGAAATTTAATGTATTTTGTGTGTCGTTTGCAAACACCTACTGCTATGCATACTCTTCTGGTACACGCAGCTTCTAACATGTGACCAGGTGTAGGATGCATTTCCATCAGGCCTATCTAAAATGAATGCATGCAATTGCAAACACCTCATCTTGGAAAGCTGTGCTGAGTGGGAACGATGCAGATAAAAAATTACACTTTGTTGGTTAAAAAGTAATTGTTTACTCACAGACAACCCTGCCAGAGCTCTTTGACAAATGCAAGTACTGCTAGTCCTAAAATGTTTTGTCATTCAACCTCCCCAAAATAATGAAATTTTACCTAAAGAACTCGCTTCTTGAGGCCAAACTGACAGCATGGAGGCTGAATACCACCACCACTTTCAGCCACAGGCTTGTTTAACATTGAGTGACACAACCTCCCGCTCTGGGGGGCAGGAGGCTCAGCCCAGTGGCTCCCCACGCATCCCCCCATCCCGGGTGGAGGCAGCGGAGGGCTGAGCTTGTAGTCAATCAGATTCAGTGTTATACAGGTATGCGTGGAAGGTCGGTCTGACCTAAATACTTAGATATAATAGAGCTGGCGGAAGGCTGAGACATACGTAAAGTTGATAAGGGGGATTCATACTGGAATACGGAACGTCTAATCAAGAATTGTTGTCCTTGGGAGTGAAGCACATCCTGGAGAAATATGTAAGCTAATTACGATGTTTTGGGAACAATCTGAAACTACTAGTAGAAGCATGATAAGGAGCACCCTCACGTGAACTATCCTCATTATAATACTAAAAATCACACCCCTTGAGCTGGAGACCCTGGCCCAAGCAGAGACCCCTCACCTTTGAGCATGCACAGAATATTAAAATAGTACTGTAGCTTTAAGAGTAAAACAAGAAAATGTAGACCAATAGGAAGCTGCTTTGCGTAATTACTTATGCATATGTATAACTAGACTGTATAAATATGGTACCTGTATGAATGAGTGGTGAGCTAGCTTTGTCGCATTACCACCTAGCACCCGGTTTTGCGCAAAACCAGAAATAAATGGATATCTCGGTTCTGTGTGCGTATTGGGTGTTGCACACCGGGTGACAAACTCCGTTTGTGAGACAACAGGCTGCCGATGACCCGCCGGGACCTGGCCCCTCGACGCCATCGTGCCTCAGGCGGCCCTTCCCCCTCCCACACCCGCGAGCTGGGGGCGCGAGGGGCAGACAATGCCCGATTCCGATTGGCTGCCGCGCTGGCGGGCGCTCGATCCCGCCCTTCTGGAAGGTTCTGCGCCGGCAGCGGCGCTGAGGCACGGGGAGCTCTCTGGGGGCAGAGGGAGCTTCGCCCGGTGTCGGGCTGCCACAAGAGGGCACTCGGAGGCGCATTGAGGCTTTAGTTTCCGAGGCGGAGTACCCACCTCTATTCTGTGGCTTCAGAAACGTGCTTGTTCGTAAAAAATTAAACAAATTTCCTACTTCTTCACCCGATTCCATGAGTGAGGCTCTCCACGACGTAGCAGGCATCGCAGCGCTGGCAGTATGACTGTCAGAGCCAGACAGGGATCAGCAGGATACCTCTTCCAATTCTCGTGCTTTGAACGTTTAATAGAGGCTAAACATCTTCTCTACCAGCACTCCAGGGAGCAATAGGGAACCGTGCTCCCTCCAAGCTGGGGGAAGCCCTGGGCAGGCACCATCCCCAGCCTTACCCCATCCTCCTGTTCCAGCCTGCAGCTCTGAGCCACAGTTTCAGCTTGAACATCCCCCATACCACACAATGTGTGCACGTGACGGGCAAAATACTCTTTTTGATGCACTGCTAAAGCCTGTATTTAGTACTGGTGATTTCTCCGTTGTTGGATAGCTCTTGCAACTAAAATGATTTATTGCAGCGAGTCACAGACAGCTCACCCAAGGAAGGTATTTTTAATATCTAATACATGGTGTAAGGTTAAGGCAGGAAAATGCAGGTCAAGATCACGCATCTAATCCTATACATAGCATATTTATACCACACAGACTTACAGCGATTCAAAGACTATTAACTTTATTAACAAGTTACGAAACATACGCAGGTAAAAAATTTCTAAAAAAAAAAGCTGGGTGAGACTATTTCCCCATCCTAAATCACTCCCTTTAAATGAAAACTCGCTTGTTTTGAAGAAGGATTACTTGTTTCACAAACATCTATTACAGGAAGGGCTGTGTGTTCAGGGAGGGCATCCAGGTTTCCTCCGCTCAGCTTTCCCTGGTAGCAGCCAAGAGATTACCTGGCCGCTTTCAGCACTATTCACAGAAGAAATCAATGTCCTGAAAGAGAGAGTTAAAAGGAAAGATGTTTTGAGATTACTGAAGGGTTAACATTCCTCTATCTGTCCCCAAAGGTACATGAGTAGATGCAAACACAGAATACACTATAATATACTCAAATTATCCTGGGAAAGAAAAAGGTCTTTGGTCTTTTGACTCCTTTTGTGTAGCTGGGATGATTTGTTCCTACCATAAATTTTTCAAGTGAATTAGGCCTTCTCCATTTTAAATGATTCCTTTATCTCCCTTTTTTGTTTTGTATTCCCACATCGATACCTGGATTTATTAGTCATATGTAACCCTGTATCCTTAAACAGTTCCTAATTGCCCATGAAAAGGATGCCTTAAACAGACTGAGGCTATGCAATACACTTGCTACAGAGAAATGGGACTAGAAAATAAATGCCAGTATTTTCCTTGAAAACTTCCAGCATGGGATAGACTTCCACAGCATATTGCTTTCCTCTAACTTCCTGCTATTATCTTATATGGCTATGTAGATCTCGATTCTGCTGCAGGGAATTATCACACTGTGGTGCTCAAACTGTACGACATTTACATTAGACCAGTGTATCACATATAGCTGTCCACTGGAAGCAGAAGACAGGGAGCTGTTTCAGAACAGATGCTTACTGGTAATGAAAGTACTCTCATCTTAGCCAGCAAATGGCCAATTTTAAGTGATCGAGGGAAGGCAGGCAATCCAACACCGCTTTGTAGTACACACAGTCTATTGTGTTGAGTCTATTGTATTCAGTGTGATTCAATGGTTCAGAAGTAGCAGCACTGGGAAAAAAAAAATCTCCGAAGATTTATTGCTCAAACAGCAACCAACAGGCATGGATTACCCAGTGCTGCACAAAAGGATGCCTAGAGAAGTTCACAGGCAGAAACATTTATTAGCAGGGTCTGTAGCTAATGGCATACATTGACTCCAACAGTGAAAGCTACTTTTTGGGGCGGGCGGGGGTGTGTGTGTCTGTGTGTGTGTCTGTGTGTGTGTGTGAATAAAAGGAGGATCAGAGACACAGAGGCCTGCAGGCTGATGTCCTCTTTCAGGCTTCTCTCCAGGGCAGCAGGTGCCCCCCCCAATACTTTTCCCCATCAAGTTCCCTATCAGTTGTTCCTCCATGCAAAGCCATTTGCGTGTGCCACCCAGTGCTTTGATCAGGGGTAGGTGCTGCACGCTGATTAACCATTAAGCTTCGGGCATCATTACGTCCCCTAATATAAATGGTAACCCCTTCCCAAGAGAACCCATCGTAACACCAATATTGGGCTTTGGAGGTGCAAGGCTGGGAAAGCAAGGCAAAAACATTTCCAGTGGCTTGGGGGAAGGTTACAGAGCTGTGAGCAAGAGACCGGCTTCTGACTTGCAGATGGAAGGCTGGTGGCATTTAGAGGCATCTACAGCGGTACGCAACTCTAGCTCTGTATAAAACAGCAGCTTTAAGGGATATTTCTGGAGCAAGCAGCATGCCCATACACAGATTGGTCAAGATGGGCTGTAGACTGTTTTAAATGTGAACTTAGAGTCAGATCCCTAAGGTCACGTTTGCAACATACAGCTGAGAGCAGTAGAACAAGGAAAAGAATCTGTCTGTATCGCCCTTTATTTTCGTTGCAAGGTTCCTGCATAGCAAGAATGTGAAGTAAGGGTGAAACGACTGTCAAAGTCTGTGTCGCTAGTTTTGCAAAAGAAAATTACTTTCCAATTAAAGTTCTGCACTGCAGCCTGACAACAGCGCATTCTGGACCCCGAGTCAGCCTGCAGGCTAAGACATTGCTTTAACCTACCTCTGCTTCCAGTTCAGCTTGCCATGCAGCAGACTGGCTGTCATATTGTTGAGAAAAGAGCTTAGAAACATATTTTAGTCATTCTTTCATGTTCTGCGCCTAATTAATTGCTGCAATGCTTCTGGGCCAAATTCAGAATAACCTAACGTAGTGTCAAGAAAAGCAATCACTTATCCGAGATTTGCGTTTCCTTAAATAAAGCTTGTCTGACACATTATAACACAAATCCTAGCAACTATTAACATGAAATAAAATGCTTCCTTTCACTTACTTCCTCTGTGTTAGTGAAACCCATCTAGTAATCTGGACCTGGGATTAAAAACTCCAAATATGATCTCAAGATTGAAGCACTAATTGTTGTATTTTGCCGTACACTTCAAAACGGCATATAGCTAAATATTCAATATTGATAAAGGTAATTACTGGAAACATACCACTCAATTTGTTTTAAGCATAGAAATAAGCTACCAGTAAGTGTTACTTGTAAGCCAAACCATACCAGGCTCTGAGAAAGAACCCTCCTCTTCCACTCCTCTGTAAAATGTTTCAGATCTTCGGTAAAATTAAGAGTTGTCTGGTGTATGAGACACTACTGTACATAATCAGGGACAATCACCCTTTCAGAAGTACAGCCTACTTACTGACAGAACACTAACGTGTTTCCAATAGCGTTTTAATTCAGCTGCTTGATAGACATACCAATAACTTTGAAAGCATGCTTGCTTTCTCATAAAAAGAGGAGAGTAAATCAGAAGTTCTCTATGACAATGTCCGTCTATATATACAACTGATAGAAAGCGTGCTTGTATGCGTTACTAAAGTACGCAGCACAATATCCAGACTCTAAAAAAGAAAGCTTCTTGCAATGTATTGCAAATGGTTTAGGTAAAACTTCTATGGCCTTGAAGGAATACTATTCAAATCAATAGGAACTCTAATAGGATCAAGCCCTTAATGCAGCATTTGTAGTATCTGCAATATCAGAGCGTATGTTAGGATTTTATTGAGGCTATTTGCCTGTATAGAGGCCCAAAGATTGGATCCCTAAGCATCTGTGATATGCTACAATCAACTGCCACAATTATGATTTGTTTTTACAGCAAATTAGCATTACACAGCCAAGTATAATTATGTAGCCAGCTGGGCTTTTGCAAATTCCTTACCGTTGTAGGAACAGTCTTATTTGCTTCTTGATAGACATGTTGTTCTGAGACTAAACTGCTAGGGAAATAACCAACTGTCCCCATATGGTCTTCATACTGTTCTCCATAAACCTTCAAGCAAGGAGATGTATAATTAGGTACCTTAAAACAGTCCTCATCTGGTTTGAGCTAGTTCATAATTTAGTCAAAAGCAGTTACTAATAGTGTTTCTTACTCTGGTTTTAGATTTCCTAGGTTCCAATTAGCTGGCACATGAAACGAACCATTAACACAAGTTCTGATACAGGCATACATTTTTTTGAGTAAATTAATACCGCCTATAGCTTATCTATTTTTTTAATTTTTTTTTTAATAAATGCAGCCAATACTTAATCTTTCCTTCCCTTAAATTTGAGGGTTTTATGACCAACTGTGATAAAAGCTTTCTCCTCCATAGTTTCAGCGAACAGCCACAGAAAAGAACTGTTGCGCCCTTCTGTTAAGGTTCAGTTCATAATTACCATACAGTTATTGAAGATATTTTATAAAAAAAAAATTAAAACCCTCAAGACTCCTCAATCAGTTTAAGTTTAAACATTCACTTTGAAAACTAAGTTGCTGCTTTAAAACCCACAATAGCTCAGTGTTAGCATCCATTTCTTTACAGAAATGTGTATTAATCTACTTCTGGTTTGCTCATATACACAAGAATCTCCTCTTACACTTCCAGCCCAGAATTCTCCAGAGTCTTTTTCTTTCACTAGTTTTGAGTAAACATAAATCAACTGCCCTTTTTTAATATTAATGAATCTGCAGTCTGGAGCATTATAATCCTCTTCTGCTCTGGCAAGGGAAATGGTGTCTAGAAAAAAAAACCAAACAACGAAGAATGAGGTGGACGAATTTAAATACATACATACTTTTATATAGAGAAATATAAATAAATGTGTGTGTGGATGCACACATGTAAAGCTATTTCTACAGACAAAAGTAGGTTATCCTGAAATTGATAGAAGTCTGCAAGAAATTGTCCTGCTCATTTTTCTATTCTCCAGTAAGCAAAGTAACAGCTTAAGAATGTGCCATTTCATCATAGTGGAAGTTACAATCCTCTATCTTTCACCTGAGTGAAAAATGTCCCTTACAAATCCCCTTTTGCAGGAAAACTGCATGCGACATTCCACATAAACCCTCCCACTCTGCTTTTAAGTTGACAAACCAATGTAAATATAACAGAGCTAAATAAGTTTTCCCTCACACTATTGCATCCAAACTCCACAGTCATTTTTGAGACTATTTTGTCCTCAAAATTAAAGCAAAATTACTTACAGACACAGTTGTCATCAGCACACAGCTTCTTGCTGGCAAGCTTGTCCATAAAAATTCCAGTCCCAAGAGGACACATTAATCCGAGATACAAAAGTAGAACAACCAAATAAACACGTCGTGTCATTTTTCTTTGCTACAGCGCTTGCCGAATGCACACCAGGTCTAGCGATCCCCGTCTTTTATGGAAGAGGCAGACACCTGGACAAACATGCCAGGCCAATGGGAAGGGGTTAGGGCGACATTCCACCCCACCAGAGGAGCCACAGGCGGGAGGAAGACCTCAGGGTCCACTCACGAAACCAAATCCCTTCCCAAAGCCACTCTGCATTAACATTTCAATCAGCAACTGTATTATTTAAACGTCTTAAGCCTTCCTGTGCTTGTCCATAGTCTTAATCTTACCTCCAGCAAAGTTTGAGGATGAAAAATTAAGTCAGACCCTGGTAAGCAGCAAAGGAAATTAGGAAATTACATCCTTCCAAATCCTCAAGTCCTTCATTTTCCCAAATGCTCACTGACAAATGTAATCTTCCCTGGACTGTAAACCCTCAGTGGCAGAGACTTCCCTGTTACAGTCTACAGAAAGGACCTACTCGGACCCTAACACGTGGATGCAAATGTAAACAAACCATTTGGGAGTTGAAACACTGTAAAAAGGCTTTGCGAGTCAGCAATTTAAATTTGAAGTCTAAAAGTTCAAGCACCACATACTTGCATAGGCAAAATCCCTTCCACAGGGAGATGCAGTTGAGAGCAAAACACACAGGTTATGCCAGGACAGCGACCACTTCACTTTTATTTACGTAGCTGAACTCAGTTGAGAGTTTGCAGATGCAAGACACTGAAAAACATAGTGACACAGGCTGACTTATAAGGTCCTCTTTATGCCTTGGAGAGGACATCTAGAATTCATCTAACTTCCCAAAATCTCATCATAGCATACATGAGGCAAGACTTGGAGGGAGTATTTTAATTAAAGTAAATGCACACACATGAAGAGAATGAGATATGGACTCCGGTGCTGGTGTTATATCGAAGACCCTTTATTGAACTATTACATGGCTTATATACTTTCTAATTGTTTGTACATGCGCTACTGAGAGAACTCTTATTGGTTTATGTGTCTTGTTCACGCGTCCTTCATGCGTTCCTTCAACTAATACAATTGGCTATCTTTTTGCAACTTTGCAGCTCCTTTCTTCACAACAAAAAATCACGCACTCGCCTATCTCTCTCCAATCCCATCCACTCCTACTCCTGACACACAGCCTCCTTCCCTCAGGCATAAGCCAAACTCTCAGTACTTCAATCTTGTTAACCGTTTCAATCCTGCTATGCCTAATTCCTCCTCAATTCCCCCTTTTTGTTTTTCAACAACATATATTTTTTACACCATTTTCTGCAGCATTCCTTGGACACGTGACAATAAACAGGGTAAAAGCAGCAAGATACATAAAAATATACCGATAACCAATAACCCAGTTTTTAATAATGATTTAAGCCACCCACTTATCTCAATCCACAAAGCAGGTGCTAACATTACTGGTGGTAGAATTACGTTTATCTGCAGTTAGCACTCCACTTGCTTCTTTTTGTATTAACCCTACCTCATCTATAGGTAATCCTACAAGACACGTATGGAATGGTTGTTCTGGTTGTTCCCTAGATACACAAAATGCAGTTTGATTCAGCGTTTGCGCTAAAGACACCCATTCTATCAAAAGCAAAGGATCATTATTGGTTGCTCTGTAACTTTTCTCACACAGCATTTCATTGGTTTATAGTTATCTTGTTGTTCCTTCTTTTGCATTCTTTTGTTCTCTTTTTTCCTCTTGGTCCCTCGCCCACAACCTTAGTTCAGAGAAGTGTTTATTAAGTCAAGGTCATCGGCGTACTGATCTCCTACATTTCCCCTCCTTTTTTTTTGTTTCTATGAGCCAGACTGATTGCATTGATTTACTTATCATTTTTTGCAAGCATTGCAACAATTTTTTTTTTTTTTTTTTTTTGGTGTTAGCAAGGTAAGGCGTCCTAGGGTACAAGGCCCTCCAGATATATGAGAAGGGACACCTTGCCATGCTCTATCGCCACAAATCAAAAAAAGTTCCTGCCCTATCCTGTTGGCGAGCGTTACCCATATGTTGTTTCAGGGTTGGATGGAGACTCACGGCTCGCTGAGTCCGATGATGATGCTGAGGAGGATGATGCTTCTAACCAAGGTCGAACTCCCTGTGCTGGTACCCATCAGGGCCCTTGACCTGTGGGGACACAAGCGTATCCTCAACCCCAGGTTATTAATTGATACGGTCCCTCCCAGCATCCTGTATTTAGATTTTTCATCATTACCATTGCTTTCTCCCACAATATTGGTGTTAACCCTGATTCCATTGCCTTGTAATGCTTAACTATAGGTGGAATATCCTCATGTTGAAAAGGTAACGATAGATGGTTCATTACATACAGAGCTTTCCCCAACCTGTTTTGCGGCAATTCCTGAGCCTCCCCTTTTTTGTTTTTGTAAAAGAGTTTTCAAGGTGTGGTGTGTGCGCTCTATAATAGCTTGTCCTGTGGGGGAATGGGGTATGCCTGTCTTATGGTTGATGCCCCATGTGTGGAAAAACCTACGCGTCGTGTGACTAATGTATGCAGGGCCATTGTCTGTTTTTATCTCCCTCGGAATACCGAGCGCTGCAAAAGCAGCACGGAAGTGGCCTTGGATGTGTCGACTGTTTTCGCCCGTCATTGCGGTAGCCCATACCGCATGGGAGTAGGTATCGATGGACACGTGAACATATTTATGTCGACCAAACTCAGGTATATGTGTCACATCAGTCTGCCAGAGTTGAAGAGAAAAAAAACCTCTAGGGTTTGTCATAAAAGATGGTCCAGATGGTTGTTGTTGACAGTCTGGGCATGTTTGAACTATGAGTTTTGCATTCCCCACAGATATCACGAATTGCTTTGCTAAAACTTTGGCAGATTGGTGGAAAAACTGGTGTGACAACCGAGCTTGGGTAAGTGTGTGTGGTACAGGAGTGTGTAATGCCATATTTGTTAGGTAGTCAGCTCGTGCATTTCCTTCTGTCAAAAACCCCGGTAAGTTCGTGTGGCTTCTAATGTGAATCACAGAATAGGGATGTCTTCTCTGCTCTATTAAAAATAATAATTCCTTAAATTTCAAAAACAGAGCTTCTTTTGGTATATGTTTTAACTGCGCTCTTTCAATGCGCTGGACTACTCCTACAGCATACTGCGAGTCTGGTACAATATTTAAAGGAGTCAAAGGCCATTTTTTAAAGGCCATAGTAAAGGCGTGCAACTCAACTAACTGAGGTGAACCCTCAATTCATTCTATTTGATGTTGCCATTGACCTTTTTCTTTCCATGTAATTATCGCTTTTCCTGTCTTCCCTGACCCATCAGTAAATACTGTGGTGCCCGTAACGGGTTGCCACTGATATAGTGGCCTATTTTCGATTTTTACATTATTATAAAAGATTTTAATTATATTATATTTATATTATATTATATTATATTTAATTATATTAATTTATTATAAAACATTTTATGAGGGGGGTGATGAGTATCTATTTGCCCATCAAACCCTGCTAAAGCCATGTGAAGTTCCAGGCTATTTTGCAAACACCAATTTAGGTAATTTTTTACAACCGGAAGGACAATAAGCCCAGGTTCTTCCCCAGTCATTTCGACAATTCGTTCTCTGCCTCTTTCGATTAGGGCAGCAAACAGCTCAATGCGCGTAACAAGAGTCTGTGTAGGTTGATACGGCAAAAACACCCATTCTAACACTATAAGGGGGTCTCTTTCCTGGGTCTCCCATTGTCCAATAATTGCTAAAGGTTGTTGTTCTTGATTACAAATATATAACTGCACGGGTAGATTTTCAGCTCGTCGGTGACACTGCTGCAGGGAGAGTCTTTCATTCACTCTTCTCAGTGCATCTTTCGCCGCTGTGGTCCCTTGTCGTGGAGCATTAAGATCAGTGTCCCCTTTTAATAACTCGAACAACGGTGCTAATGTTTCATTGTCGGTCGCTCATCAGTGGCCGCTACCGAAAATTTTCGGGGCAATTCAGGGTAAAGCGACGTCTGTGGCGTTGTTGTCGCTGCAGCCGGTGTGGAACTTCCGGCCATCATTGCCTTTGGGCGGAAGTCCGGCATGGACCGCCCTTCCGGCCCGAGGGGCGGCGGAACTTGTGTCATCGCGCGTTTCCGCCCCGCGCTCCGCTTCCCGTTTCCCTGCCACGTCGGCAGAGGCTGTCCTTCCGCATTGTATTGGGAACGGCACTGGCTGGCCCAGTGCCATCCCTTTCTGCATCGTGGACTTAAGGTAGGAGGATTAGAACCAGCGCCGCGGCCGACAGCTGACCCTCGCTGCGGGCAGTCAGCAGCTAGATGCCCTACGGCATGGCACCGATAACATCGCTTGTCTCCAACGGCACCCCGCCCGGTATTGAGGGCAGCGGCAAACGCTCCGGCCAACGCAGCAGTGTGATGTTCAATAGATCCAACTCGATCGCACGCTTCGATCATCTGTACTAACGTAGAGTTAACAGGCAGTGCGTGCAGTAGCTTTTTGCAGTCCGTATTTGCGTTTTCCACTGCCAGTTTCAGCATTAGGGCTCCCTTCGCCTCACGATTCTCAATTTTTCTAGCGCATCCCTCAGTCTATCAATGAATTGCATATACGGTTGTTGGAGCCCCTGTCGTATACTAGTAAACGATTGTTCTGGCTTTCCAGCTTCGGGCAGTCGCAGCATAGCCTGGAAAGCTAATGCCGCGGACTGTCGGAGAACATTCGGATCCAATCTAGCTTGCAGTCGGGGATCCAGCAAAGGGTCGGTGCCCATCAACTGGGGAATTCCCGCCCTGGCAAGGGGATCGCCATCTTGCCGCCCAAGGTTACTCAGGGCTGCCACCTCGCAGGATTCTTTCCCTTTTTGCTCACAAAACAATCGCTGGGCTGGGGTTAAAATCATTGCGGCCACTTGCCGCGAGTCACACGGGGTTAGCAAATATCCTGTCATCACATTCTCTAACAATGACTGAGTGAATGGCGCATTTAAGCCGTACACAGCGACAGTCTTTCTCAATTCCTTAATTAGTTCCCACTGGAAGGGGTCCACTCATTTGGCCCATTGTCTTGTATGCGCCCCAGAAACACAAATGCCGCAGCTTCCCCATCCTTCAGTGCCTCCCTACGGAGTCGCTCCCACCGATCTCAGGGGTCGAAAGCCTGTTCTGCTATTGGCGTAGGTTGTGCTTCTGATGCATGTATCGGACGCGCGGGGGGGGGGGGGGTGACTCCCCCAAGTCTATAAGAACGTCTTTTTCCTGGGGCTTGCTCGCGATCGGTTCACTATCCCCTGCTTGTGCCGCCTGAGCGACTGCATTCTGCACTTTCTTTTCTGCTTGCCACGATCGCAGGGTCTCAGTCACTAAATGCCACGTGGTCATAACTTCAGCAGCGGTGTCCCCCCTAGATGCTTCTTCCCCAATCTTCTCCCCCGCCTGTTCCCATGCCCTCACATCAAACACCACAGGCACTGCAAAAGGAGCCCCCCACTTCTGCACAAACCTCAGTAATAACCCTATCCTATAGGGGTCATACTCCACCCCTCTTTTTAATAGGAGCTGCATTAATAACTTCAGTGTGGCCTCTTCCTCGGCTGATATATTAGCTCCCATGATCACTGCCCAGCCGCTCACCTGTTTCTTAAGGTGATGTCCTGGGATTAAAGCCACAGTCCTGCTGCTGGCTTGATTCGTTCAGCTGGGGTTCCCTCCGGACGCTACTTGCAGCGCTGCTGCCTCCGAATGTCGGGGTCACCATTTGAAGGGAATGAGATACGGACTCCGGTGCTGGTGTTAAATCGAAGACCCTTTATTGAACTATTACATGGCTTATATACTTTCTAATTGTTTGTACGTGCGCTACTGAGAGAACTCTTATTGGTTTATGTGTCTTGTTCACGCGTCCTTCATGCGTTCCTTCAACTAATACAATTGGCTATCTTTTTGCAACTTTGCAGCTCCTTTCTTCACAACAAAAAATCATGCACTCGCCTATCTCTCTCCAATCCCATCCACTCCTACTCCTGACACACAGCCTCCTTCCCTCAGGCATAAGCCAAACTCTCAGTACTTCAATCTTGTTAACCCTTTCACTCGTGCTATGCCTAATTCCTCGTCACACACATGCACAAAAGGAACAACCACTGGAGTTACTGCACTGTAAGCCATTCACATCACAGCTGTCAGGCTACAGAAGGCTGGTCTGGATCAGTCCTTACAAGTGACCAAGAGCAAGTCTGGGAATTCCCAAAACGTCACTCTAGAGAACCAGCGCTACCTGATTCACGAGGAGGCCTGAAGAGCTGCTGACTGTACCAGCTTTCAGTCAACAGGCAGAACAGAGCAAGCTGTCAACTCTCATCCGAAATCCCCCACTCTCTTTTAAAGAAAGACCATCTTGCAATTTCTAGCATCACCCTCCTGTTACAGCTGACTTCACCACATTCTCCTCTAATCTTCCAGCCCATTACTCCTTCCTCCAGCCTCTCGTATGTAGTGTCTAACTTCCTTTGCAGACAACTCCACACAAACCCTTCTAAGTGAATAAAGGTGAAGAGTGATGGTATGCAACGGTAGTCTCGTGTACACAGACTAGTGGGATACAAGGACAGCGTAATTAATACCTATAAAATTATGACTGCAGAAGGAAAACTGTAAGGTTCATGACGGAATAACAGAGTCAGTTTTGCTCCCTTACAGGCACATTGAAATGATTTTCACTTGCGAGTACTAGAATACTTGTGAAATCACACACAAAAATCACTAAAAAGATTGAAAAAAAATACATACATGGAGATATGACAGTAACCAAGATGACAGTGGAAGAGGCATAATTTTGCAATGTACTCTGGGAGCAGAAGATGAAAGATTTTTCAGGTCTTGTGCAAAAAAGGTGGTTTATGTAGCTAGTTTTATGCTTACACATGCACTGGAACATAGCACTTGTTCAGAAATTGAGTGGACATGCCAGAACTACCATATATAATATACCAAGAAGTACACCAAGATTTTTATAAAAATCAGTCATGCTTTCCTGAAGGTGCAGCACTTTGTCCAAACGACAGTTTTAAGTCAGATCTCAATGGTTTCAGAACACAAACTGGGGGAAACAGATACTCTTCAGCTACAGCTGAACCCACACAACACAGGAAGGGACTGCACCGAGCCACGGTCATAGATGAAAGGCTATGGCCTCAAGCATCCTTCCTCCCACCCCTGTTGACCAAATTACTTTGGAAACAGAAAAAAACTCAACACTTGGAATGTAGCTACAATGCAAAATATTCTTCCTCATAGTTTCTTGCCTAACCATCAGCTACTCCAATACTTACCTGAACTACTTCTAAAGGAAATCATGCTAACTCTATCCCATTACTCCTTTGTCTGAAAGGGTAGTTAGAGGCCTCACAGAGAAAGTGTTCAAGAAGTGAGGAATGCTGCAACATGACAAGCGCTGTGTGACTGCTTCCTCTCAAACATTAATCTTCAAAGGTCTGATGGCAATCCTCCTAGGCAACACCATGCAACAGCTACTGCAAGATTCACCAAAAATGTGATCATATTTTAAGTAAATTTCATTACTCTCTTAACCTAAAACATCCTTCTAGGTCTTCCATCACCTGAACAAAACACTTCAGCTTTTGAAGCTATTTTTGCACCCAAATATTTATAACAGTTACAACTCACAATACTACATCTGATGACTTCACTGCATTCAGAGTATTTCATGTCACACAAGACCTGTAAAGGCTTTTGACAAATGGAAAAAAACAAACCAAAACAACAAACCCAGAAACATTAGGACACATATTTTGGAAAAACCTGCCTAAAAACGGACCATCAGGCTTATCTGCATTGTCTTTGTAAAGAGCCAGAAAGCTCTTCCTAAACCATTTATTAAAATCATGGTAATAGGGCTGGGAAGAGCAGAGGCGAAGACAACAGATAAACTTTTATGTTTCTTCTGTGGACCTGCTTCTACTACCAGCCATCATTATAAAGACAAAACCAAGTTGAGCAACAGTGCTGTCAAACTGTAATCAATTTCTACCCATACCTGGAAAAAACCCCACTAACAATAAATTGTTTTTCCTTAAGTGACAAAATTATTCCTGCTGAAAAGCAGCTGTCCCCTTGATAATGAGGCTGAAGATTGAGTGTTACATTTATTCTGAATATGCTGACATTTAGCATTCCTGCTCACGCTTTTTGCTCTGGAAAGACAACTATTTTTCCAGCACCTCTGAGAAATGAGTGTCACCTTAAAAGTAGTTAAACCAATATACTGAATAAGCCCTGCAAGCCTAACAGATCAATAGTAAGACAGATTCAAGGAAAAACATGGCTCGAAAACAGCATAAACTGAATTTATTTTATAAAAATCAGTAATTCAACACAAAAATTGACTATCCAGTAGATCTGTGGAAATCCTACGTCTGTCCTGGCCGTTGTGGCAATTTTATACAAGTCTTAAGTTTTCTGCAGAGAACAGCAAACATGCTAGCTGATCAAAGTATCATCATATTAAAAAAAAACAACCTATCTACAGAAGTCCTTTATAGGAGCATCCGGTTATTTCTTCGCATAAGTGATTTTCATGGCATGAGATGGAGTAATCTTAAATCCTTGGAGAGCATCTCGAGCAGCTCCTGCTTGATTCTCATTTTCAAACTCCACAAATGCAATGTCATGGCGCCCAGGCACTAAGCGTACTTCTTTGAAACCAGGAAACCTTTAAAATAAGGTGAAAGAGTCAGATAATATTTCCCAGCTTGATAATACATCTCTCTTCAGTAGCCATAAGACCTTACCATAAGCATCTACTAGTATAATAGTTACTACTAATGAAAGATTTAAATTGAAGGGTTTTACATGTCCAGTTCTTAGAACCATGCCTCAGTTAAGGATCATTACGTGGAAGAAATTTAATCAGTCTCGTGCACATACGGAAGCAACTAAAGCTAGTTTTAAAACTGCTCCTGCTGTTGTAAAGCCTTTAATATTACAGTCACCAGCTTAAATCTGGTGCAGATTGATAGTATGTAACTTACACAATCAAATCCTGCTACGAAAAAATTGGATTTGCTTTCCGCACCAAGTCATCAGAACTGACATCTGTAGTCTTGGCAGTAAGACAAAGAACTGAAATACCTTCAGAAGAAACTCTTATTTCTAAAAAGTCAGCTTGCCAACTGAGAAAAAGCATACAGGTAACAGAAGAATTCAAAGGAGAAGTCTTTTCTATGCAAAACTTACTGATTGAATAACATGGACAGCATCATCTCATTTGTTTCCTCAGGCAAGTTATTAAGGAACAGGATATAGTTTGGTGGGTTATCAGGCACCTGTAACAACAGAAGATCAAAGCTCAGAAAGATTAGACACAGCTATCTGTTCCCCTACATCTGTCTGCATGATTATTTGAACCAAGACTCACATATCCTTAGTTTTGTTCATAACACTGCTAGCTGGACTTCAGTATACCTTCATGCAATATGCAGCCATAGCCCCTTAGTTCTTTTACAAGGATATATTAATTTGGAGAGGCTCTTATTTCCACAAAAATCACAGTAACATATTGTCTTAGGTGTCATATTTAAACTCGAGAACTCAACAGCTGATACTGCAGTACTCTCAGCACTGCCAGGGGTGGGACACAGGTCCTTAAGTACTGGCTGTCCAAGACACCTCTATGGCAGTGGAAGAACCTATGAAAGACTCGCATCCTTCCGGAAGAGCAGTGGGAGGCCAAGATAAATACCCTGTTCATCTGCAGTAGCACCGAAATACTGAATATCTTTGGGCAACTGAAACCCACAAAACCCACACGGTTTTACTACAGTGCTCCATTCTAATTAAATAGAAACCCCATTAGATTTAAAGCTTTAGAGTCTTTAACAGATTTGCCTGCGAATATGAATTTGTAGCAACCCACCAGAGACAAGGCTGAGTAGTCAGTTTGCTGACACAGGACTGAGAGGCTGGAATCTCCCTAAGTCATCAGGAGATTACAAAAATAAAAAGAAACTGGACACAACTTTAAACGTCCTAATAATGGTGACAAGTAAGTTAATGCCTCAGCAGAACAATTTCCTTCAGCTGATGGAAATATTCCAGGCAGTGCCATTAGAAAATAAACTTCTGAAGTTCAAACAAATACCTAAATACTCAGTATTGTGCTTCGATGCGAAGTGACATGCATATTGTGCCTTGTTACAAATGACACCTGAAAGAAAACCCAAACTGGGAGCAAGACATTTTCTGCTGTGGATTATGTATGCAATTCTCAATGATAGTACTCAAGAAAGAGATGCAGGGCAGGCGAAGATATTCTTCTACAGTATTTGCCCTCCTGCAAATCCTGGCTCTTTAGTACCTGCACTTCTAACACACATGAATCATTTAGAAGGTCACTGAGCAGACAAGATGAGTGAAGTGTAGGGAGTTGTTGCTACATCTCCACACAATCCTTTGGAAAATAAGACGCTTATGAGAAAAAAGAAAAAGTGAGCGGAGGACCCCCAAACTCCTGAAAGGAAGCTTTTAGGCAGACATTCTGGTACCCTATGTAGTCTTCCTTCTCCTTTTCTACTACTAGAACAAAATAAGTTAAAGGGAATTTATTAACAATGAAAAAAAAAATTAAGAATCCTTCAACTGGTACTAAGCACAGTCCAAATTTAAGAATCAAGTAGTATTTGTTAATAGTGCAGTTTTCTGTGTAATAATGAGAAACTGCAGATTTTCATTTCATGTCAACCAGGTATAACAAAAGTGGGATTTCTTTTGTTTGTTTACTGTGATTTAGCTGTTAGACAAATGTCTTGCGGAACAAAAAGGAAGCTGTAAAATATATCCTCAAGCTTCCATGTGTAATAAACTGTTATTCGTAGGGAATAATTTTAAACATCAGTGCTTTTAGTCACAAAAAAAAAAAGCATTACCTGCTGATTCTGTGCTGCAGTCCCTGGGGCAGTGGCTGAATTTTGTGTTGCTCCCTAGTAAATAAGTACAAAATAGTTTTACAAAGGTGTTCTGTTAGAAATATATAAGCACACATCACCATGCTTCTGTACAACTCAAGAAGTATGTTAAGGTTTTTTAAAGCTACAATCCAAGGAACATTTGTTGCTTATGAGATACCTCCTGAAGGGAAACATAAAGCATGTAAATTCTGCTGAACTCCCAAACCAGGCAATCAAAGAAAAAACATCAGTAGTATCTGAACTGAGTTAACGGCTGAGTCAGCAGATAGTGCAAATCACTATTTCTCCACATTATAAAATTTGGATTAATAGACAGGAAAGAAGTAGTTTTGAAAATGAAGGCCTAGACAGGACATACCTAATAGGAGAAAAACAGGTGTTTCCACTGAGGACTCCAGTTTAGCAAGGATAACTAAAGCTATTACCATTATAGCTAGTAGCAATTATTTCTTCCTAAGAGATTTGTATATAATGATTGATTTTTTTAATAAATCCCGAGAAATCTGAATATTCTATCTAGAAAATGTTGCTTTCTATGAACACTCTTATCCCTCCTTGATATCAATTTGTGCCTTAGCAGGAACTGAAGTTAAATAACACAATATTCAAACTCTGTGCCTTGATGTTTTCTGCTATACTTCAGCACATAAATTACTAAAAGTTGTTAGTTTAGGCCAGGCCAACCCTTAGTGGAGATATATTCCAAGCCAACTCTTGTTCATCTGTCTGTAAATGAATTATCTTATTCCCATTTACCATTCTTCAGTGCTTACAGAGCAAATAGGGCATTAAAACGCCAAAGGGAAAAGCTGGTTGAGCACTTGAAGCTGGCATTAAAGATAAGCACACACCCCTCTTTTTCTTTTTAACAAGAGGTTAGTTTCTACTTTGGTTTATTGTACCTTTGCCCTGCATCTTTGTTTTCATCTGGTAATAGAAAAGGACAAGAAGGAACAGCAAGGACTATATAGTCAGCCCCCTCTCCTTCAACTTCCAGTGAGTACTCAAGAGCACTAGGTATCAATAGACCACAGTTTAGGGAATTGAGAAGTACCAAAAGACAATACTCAATCCTAAAAAAATAATAATAATAAAATAATAATAATAAAAAATTAAAATAGCTTTTGTGTTTGTTTTTCTTTTTTAAACAGAGAAGCAGCTTACCTGGATAACCTTTTTATTTGCTGCATTTGCTGACTGCTCCAGAGTTTTGGCCTTCTTCTTTTCCTTCCTTTTTTCCTTATCAGCAAAAGTACCACGCATTTTAGAGATAATATCAGAGTCTGTTTTTGCATACTGAATACGCTTTTTAAAAGGAAAAAAATGAGTACATTTTGCAGTTAATAAAAAATAAACATTTTGCACCACTTTCATTAACTGTGTTCTACTGTGCATTTACATGTTTTTTGCAGGAACTTCTTATATTAGTTATAAACTGTTATAAACTGTAGGTATGCTTACATATGCATACATGTAGGTATGCTACTGTTATAAACTGTAGGTATGTTTACAGAGTATCTAATCCTCGTAATTAATTCTGAACACAACTACAGAACTCTAAAAAACACCTAAGATGGAAATTACTAATTTTAACTCATTGAAATCGGAACTCTGTTCATCTAACAGCATCTTTTTAACATCTGTCAAGGTAACAGATGTACAAAGCAATACAAGGACATTAGACAAAATTGGCAATAGCTTCTATTAAAAAACCTGAGAGGATTTTTAACCCCATTTTTAAGGGGAGCTAAAATTTTACAGTGATTTCTCAGATCTCTGCAGAAAATTGAGTTCAGCAAAACTCAGACTTCTTAAATAGAGAGGCAAGTACCTGCCTTAATCCAAACCAGGTTGCATAAACTGTGTCAGCAGCATAACGGTGTTGGTTTTCTGACAAAGGCTGCCCCCGATGCACTAGTCAGGCGGGTAAGCAGGTTCTGCTGTGGGTATACAGGTGTGCAACATTATATACACACACAATCCTATCGCTTTTACTATCAGAGACTACCTCAATACAAAATTACACAGCAGTTAAGGGGTTTTTTTATGCTTTTGTTTAGTGGTTAGATAAGAGTATGCATGCTGCAGGCAATATTCAAAGAGGGAAGTATACCTTAAAGCTTATGAAGCCTTAATCTTTTTATTTCCTATTGAGTTTTACTGAGCACAAAACTTGTTAAGGGTAAACAACAGAACTGAGCTTGCACAATTCCTTGTTAAGGATTTCATTACAGAGTCTGAAAGTGTTAATGAAAAAAGCTCGTGGCTCAGCCACACAAGAACTGCCTGTGCTCTCCTTAATGCTCAAAGCCAGTATTAATATATCCCTCCATCACTGAAGTCAAGTGGGCCATTTGCATGTATCGTTACGCCTCACAAATAGTTGCAGAATTAAGAGATGCCTAATTATCCAAGCAGGCAACGACAACGTGTCAATTGTTCTGCTATTCTGCACGTTATCAAGTACATTATTAAATGCTGTTCTATCAACCAGCAGTGTATTTGCTTCACTGAAGTTATACTGACATCCAGTTATTTGGTTTGGCAATCTGATGCATGCAGAAACAGAACTAGCCATCGATTTAAAAAATTAATCACTAGTCACATCTGTTGATTTCTGGAAAGTAAAACTGCAGAGATCTTCACCCTACTCACTGTTACCTCAAAAAGGAAGCATCATATTCTAGCTAGTTATTACGACTATAATAGTAATTAAGGCTACTCTAGAGAAATTAACTGAAAGCACCTAATTTCCATAACACTACAGAATGAATGTAATAGGTTCAACAGAAGACATGATGAGTAAAATTGAAGTATTTAATATCTTAAAAACTTTAATCCAGCACAGAAAAATATAAAGCCATCACTTAGGAAACCTAAATGCTAAGTTCAACCTCTGTGTGTGTTTTCACTACGGTCTCTCTGGCATCCCTCTAACTTGCATAAAGACATATAATCATCAGGACGTGATGCAGTTGAATAACAGTACAGTTACAAGTACCCAAGTTAATTCACAAGGTGCAAGTACCAAAACACTGTATTGTACCATGGCAGTTTTTTTTTTCCTTTAAAAAGCTAACAAAATAACTTACCATTGGTTTCCCATAAAATGGAAAGCCTTGTAGTTGTCTCAAAGCATTGGTAGATGATCCAAGTTCTTTAAATATAACAAAAGCCTGTCCTCTCATCTTCATAGTCTTTAAAGCTACAATGTCGACCACATGACCAAACTGTGAGAATAACGCATACAGGGACCTCTTCAGTTCTGTTGACAATATGAAAAAACAGATTATAACAGGTTACATGCAAGCATCCACTTCTACAGAGTTTGCTGTCCCTCAGGGACGATATCTTTTGCCAGCTTTAGCTCACACAGTGGTATGTTACATGAATTTAGTCAAAACTGTTGTGTGAGTACAAGTTTATTTGCTCAGTTTTTGTAAATTGGTGTATAATGCTTGGTTTCACACCTCAAGTATTCAGCTAGTGAAAAAGTTGCACCGCTATCCATTCTACCATTCTAAGAGAGTAAAAATGACACAAGGGTATATATATACATTTTTCATATATATATATTCTCACACATTCAAGTATGATGTATGACAGCCATCAAAGACTGATCAGAAAATCCATACTTGCAACACGCAATAATAAAGAGGTATGACTTAAAACAAGAACATGGTAAAATAGTAACTACTTAAAGGCTAATTCAATTTGGAAATTTTGTTTGTAACTGTTTAATCAATTCTGTCATGCACATGAAATATTTTTTCATATTCTGGATCAGAGTATGTTTTTGTATGATCACACTGTACCTTACAACTGCAATAGATTTATTTTCATTATTTAAAATCACCTGACTACATGCCAAATTAAACATTAATCTTATCCAATCAGGCTAAATAAATTCTCCGTACTGCATGATTATTCTAACTCACAAATCTTACATTTGAAAAATTTCAGCAATATAAGAGCACTGCTTCTTCTTTATTTCTGCTGAGACTTGGTAATACCAGCCCACTGTCACTTTCTCCACCTGCTCTTGACCAACCACAGCGCTGTTTTGTTTTAAAGTTTTCTTATCAAAACACTTTCCTTAAAAATAACTTCAAAAACTGTATTTCAAAAAATAAATCAAATTTGTAAGCTTTACAGGTAATTTGAAATTCTACATGTAAAAGTTATAACCATGCCATTTCATAGTGGAGACTTACTAGTTTATAGGGCACTTAACATGCTACAAACAAAGCCCCATGTTAAATTTATTCAGTAGAACCATCTTGACAAGTTAATAATTAATTTCTCAGCAAAGCTGTTTCCACTTTCAGATCTCTCTCTGAAGCACCCTGAAGAAACATTTAAGTAGTGCTAGTCTGATCCAGCCACTCTGTTCATAAACAATAACAAATAAATTACCTTGATCATTTTAGATTACAAGCTAAGTGTGAGTATTAAGCAGATAGCTCTATGCAGACATTGAATATACAGCCAGATAAGGGCAAGAGATTTTTCTTTTCTCTTTTGCACGCTGCGAGGAGCAAAACTGCTTCAGCATGAAGTCACCTCTCTCTCAAGAGGGCAAGGCATGTCTAACATGATGATGCAAAGCAGGCTAGCTCATGCCACGCTCACCGCTTCTGCCTGGTGCTAAACCAAATGAGGAACACACAGATGCTCCCATGCTTCAGCGAGAGGGGACTGCTGACCACCGAAACGTATGCCAACATGCCTCTTAGTATCCATCAGATATTCTGATTACTGCTATCGTTACAGTTATTCACTGACAAGCAAACCTAACATATGCAATTAGCTACAGAACTAGGGCAGAGAGGCAACCAGAAGACACAAGACCACCAGCAGACCTTGTTTCTAACCTTCCTTAGAATCACAAACAGAGGACAACGTTTCACAGAATCACAGAATTGTATAGGTTGGAAAAGACCTTTAAGATCATCGAGTCCAACCGTAAACCTAACACTACCAAGACCACCACTACACCATGTCCCTAAGCACCTCATCCAAACATCTTTTAAATACCTCCAGGGATGGCGGCTCAACCACTTCCCTGGGCAGCCTGTCCCAATGCTGGACAGCCCTTTCAGTGAAGTAAAATTTCCTAATATCCAGTCCAAACCTTCCCTGGCGCAACTTGAGGCCATGTCCTCTCCTCCTATCACTTGTTACCTGGGAGACGAGACCGACCCCCACCTCTCTACAACCTCCTTTCAGGGAGTTGTAGAGAGCAATAAGGTCTCCCCTCAGCCTCTTTTCTCCAGGCTAAACAACCCCAGTTCCCTCAGCCGCTCCTCATCAGACTTCTGCTCCAGACCCTTCACCAGCTTCGTTGTGCCCTTCTCTGGACACACAAAGAAACAAGGGGCTTTAGAAACAAGGGGCCTGGCTTACAAAAAGACTTAGACATTTCGCTACGTTTACTGACTTTAGCTGCTTCTTCACTACAAGCAGCCGTCTGCTGAGAGCTCGGTGCACGACCACCATCCGTTCGGCCCTCCGGAGAGCCCCGGCAGCCCCTGAGGCCACGGCACTGCCAAAATGCCAAGCTCTGTGCCAGTGTACGACCAGGCGTGGAAGCCAGCCCGATGTGACGACGTCCGCTTTCTAAAGGCGAGTCCCAGACACCCATACCTTCTTTCTTAATCTTATCATTGATGTTATTGATGTAGATGGTGTGGTTCGGCCTGATGTCCATCCTCCGGGGCGGCTGCAGACCTGCCTGCGGGCAGAGCACACGGGGAAGCCGTTAGCGGCGGACGAGGCGCGGTCCGAACCCCTGGGGAGGACAGCTGCCAGCACCGGCAACACCCAGCCCCCGGCCGCGCAGCGTCCGCCGGCCGGCGCCGCTCCCCCCGCCGTGGGACCGGGACAGGCCCTGGGGGGGCTACCTGCCCTCCGGCAGGCCGCACACGTGCCCCGCTCCTACCCTCCCCGCGCGGGCGGGTCCCACGGACAGCGGGACGGACGGTCCCGGGAGGCAGCCGGGAGGCAGCCCCGAGGCAGCCCGCCATCCCTCCTCCTCCTCCTCTTCCTCCTCCTCCCGCCCGGGCCCGGGCCTACGCCGCCGCCCGGCTCACCTCCTCCCGCCGAGATGGCGGCCGGCGCGTCCCACCCCGCGCACGCGGGGACGCAGTGCAGGCGGCATAGCCGCTCCCGCCGCAATCGATGTGCCGAGCACCGACGCGCCGATGCCGAGCAGCGCCTGCGCAGTGCTAGCCACCACCCTGCGCAGGGGCTGCTCTGCTGGCGCCATGTTGGTTGGGCTCCTGAAGGTCTGCCGCTGCTGCTGGCGTGTGCTCGCACCCGAAGGGCAGCGAGATAAAAGGGGAAACGGGTCATAAACGTTCGACAAGCAGCTCGATTTAAATAACGCGGGTTAGCAAACTATGTCTGTTATTTGTTCTCGATTCTCACTGCAGAGGCGAAGCAGCCTGCGGGCAGGGCAGGCCCCGCGGCGGCCTAAGAGCCCGCAGCCGCTGCTACCCCAGCGGGGGTCCCGCCGGGCGCCGCTGCCTGTGCTGGAGGAGTGTCGTGCCCGCCCAGCGGTCGGGCGAAGCCCGCAGAAACGGCTCGGGGAGCTCGGTCGGTCTTCGGATCAGCGCCGGGGTGAAAGAGGTCGTAGTCGGGGCTCCGTGGAAATCAGTGAGGCTCGAAACTGATCGAAATAGGGATTTCCTGCCACAGGTTTTAGCTCTGCTCTGTGCCAATACAGTTATAAGTTAGATGTGAGTTTTGTGTCTTCACGGTTAACAGCAACTTCTGGAGAATAAAGAGAAGCAGTAACTTAAAAATGCCTGTAGACATTCATTAGCTAACATTTGTTTTTAGTTTCGATTTTGAAAAGGCAAAGTATCTGAGCATGTTATTTCTTGAAGGTACTTTGAAAATCCCTGTGGTAGTGGTAGCTCAGGATAAATAAACAGAGCAGAGATTGAGGTTACAGCCTTTGAATTTTTGGAATAATTTTGCAGGCTGCATACCTTCATTTCTATGAATAATTATGCAGTCCTTCTCAGAAACAATTTTAAGTTGCAAAGGTTTAACCTGGTTGCATATCAAAAAGAAGTTCTTTGGGGGGATAAATATAATCAATAAGATAGTTCTTGCTTAAAGTGTAAATTATGTTTGGACAGGTCATCTCCTTGTAAGGAGATGGGAATATTAGGGAGAGGGTTGTTAGTTCACTTATGTTTCAGGCAAAAAAACCCCCATTACCTCCAGATTCCAGAGTTTGCTTGACTAAAAAGAAAATCTGTTTTTTAGGAAGCCTATAAAGAACAACATGGATTAAAGTGAGTTGAATATAAAAGAAAAAAGAAAAGCTGTTGACTGAGATGTTATTTACTGGTGGAAGAGAACAGTGTGTTCTTCAGTTGTTTATAGCATTGCATGGTATGGGAAATGGTGTGCCAGTACAACACTGTATGCTGTGTATGTGTGCCACAAAATCAAACAATGATAGGCAGCGGTTCTGGTTAAATTTCAGGGTCCTTTTTATTTTTATTTATTGTTTTAGAAGTAGTTGTTAAGATAAAGCATAACTTAGAAATCCAAGCATGAACAATACATTAAAACACTTTTTCAGAAAGGCTGACTACCATTTTATGTGTTGATCAGTAGTATAGTCCATGTAACTTCATAATTTAATGTTCAGAAACAATGTTCAAAACTACTTACTTGTTATTGAATCAACATAGCTAAGGGAATTTGTCTCATAGAATCAAAAATACTGACATATTATAAATTATTTTAAAAATAAAGTTCTTAAACTTTTCATAGAGAAGACATTCTAAAGAAAACAAACACAGAAAAGCCTCAACCTGCCACAAAGTAAGGAAGAATTCATGGCTTCTATAATTCTTCCAGTGCATTATGCCACACTTGTACTTGCTTAGAATCACATTAAGCACAGCTGATTTATTGTTGCAGAATTGGAATGTGATAAAGCAGAAAAGCTGTGTCTTTCCTTCTACTCAGGTGGGATTTCACAGTCTGCCTGCCAGTTCAATAGAAGTGACATTCATTCCTCAGGGTGGCTTTCCCCCCCTCCTCCCCAAGGTTTATTTGGATTACTTTTGTTTTCTTAATCCCCAAACAGAGAGGTACAGTGCTCTCATACTCACTAAACTGGTCATTTGTTTAAAAGTCTGTGAAAGCTTAAAGTATGGTAAAAATTATTTCATGTTTCTTAGCAAGAATGCCTGTAGCAACTTAGTAAGCAATTATAATTCATCCCCAATATAACGGGCTGGAAATATACTTCCCCCTTGAACAGGTAGCTGCTCTCATCAGAGATTGTCAAACAGTGTTGGAGAAACAAAGCGAAGAGCACAGGGTTCTTGAAAATATCTTTGTAGCCACTGCTCTTCCCCCTTCCTGCCCTTTGCTCAAGGTCAAGGAAACCTAGCATTTCATTATTATTGCTGTTGTTTGTTATGAAACCTGTAATAAAAATTGAGGTTTTTTTCCTTCGTCTTCCTTTTCTAAATTCAATGCAGTTCTCTGAACTGAAACAGGACAATAATCAAGAGCTGCGTATAGTGGAAGCTTCACAACATAGTGCGATCCTCACAGCTTTGCTGGGGTCCACATACACATAATGATGCTTCACACTTTTCACAGTTGTTATCTTCCTGTATGAAGATTGTGGGATAAGTAAAGTTACTAATTTATCAGTATACAAATATTTTCAGCTCAGTTCTGTGCGTGTGTAATCAAAATCACATGCTAGAAAGAAACACAAGTGTGAATGCTTTGTGATACGGCTAGATTGGTCTTCAGTATTTTGGTCCTACCCTTCGACTGATGCGTTCTGCTGTGTCAAGGAGTATGATAATACAACATATCGCTAACCATTGGAGTATGGACAAAGAAAGAACAAAATGACAGGAAATACAGAAATTCCCTAGCAAGTACAAACTGGTGCTGTGAGCACTTGCAAAGTCAATATACATGAAACCTCACATTTAAGACAGAAAAGGTTCTTTGAAGGGTGAACAACTTAGGGATCTATATTCAATTGGAAGGTGCAAAAGCGAAGGAATTGCGTCCTATAAATCGTCGGTTGCTGGGCAGTTGTACTGACTGCCATCCGCCAGTGTAAATTGCCAGA